>NC_137267.1:46027098-47408548 GCF_053477335.1 Acartia tonsa
AACATAATATCTTTAATAAACATATACTATTAGCAAATCACATACAGATTACCATGAATAGGCTTTCGTTACCCATATATGGTGTCATATAGGTAGAAACAGGCCTATGAATGCATAAATTGATACAAATAATGCCTTGGGCCTAGCTAAAGTAATTGTGCCTTGCCCCTGAGTGCTACTAGTTAATTGCAGGGCACGTGTCAATCAAAGGTTCATAATATGATCTATATAGTGTTGATTTTATATCAAGCATAGATAGATAGTTGTGGATGCGAAGCATTTCTGTAAAAGTCTCATATGTACGTTCAAAGAATTTGAAAATTGAGGATCGCATCTCCATCCTATAATCTATTGGCTCAGTATTCAACGAGAGTGAGAGATGGCCTAGAAAATTGGTTTAAAACCATTCCAACACGAAAATCTGTAAATAGAATATAGTTTAAAACTGTTACAACACCTCTGTGAAATTTATGTAAAATAGAAAACTCAATTTGTTCAGAAGTTTTTGTGATACTTTATATCCTTATACTAAAGTAACAGGATGTCTATGTGTTTGTGTGTTTGTTTGTACCAAAGGATCTCGCTAACAGCTGAATCGATCGGGTTCTCCTTAACAGGGTAGCTTCTCATATGTCCTGGGAAGGTTTATAACTATTTTGGAGGAGGGTACTTTCACCCTCCCAAGAGAAATAATAATAAATCGAAATTTTATTTTAAGTATAGAGACTCCTACGTAACATTGCGAGGTATTGTATAAAGAGACTCTTACGCAACATATCGTAGAAACTTGAACGCAACAAAAAACCACAAAAAACATTTAAAGTGCCAATAGAGGCTTCTAGGGACGTAACCGCTAGTAATAAGTTAGAGTAAGAGAAGGAATTTTTTTTAAAAATGCTTTTAAGTAAAAAATTTGTTCTCTATCCTTTTAATTTTCTTGCGCGTTAATAATGGTTAAAGGGGAGGTAGGCTTAATAGAATAATTTGATGATTTTGCTTAATAAATGGGGCATGTGGTATCTATACGCCCACGTATACGTACAAAAAGCTATGTCCTTATATTTTTGCAGATTTTTTTCTCAGAAATTAGCAAAATATATTTAAATTTACGTTTAAACACAGCTTTTGAACCTATGGGCAATGGAAAATTTCTATAATTTAGAATTTGTATTTAAAACAGATTTTTTACCATGCACAGTTGGGAACTTCAGGCAAAGTCAAATAGTTGTCTGATGGGTGTTACTTAACATAATACACCTGATACTTCTCTCCTCTTGGTTATCCTTGGCTGTTGGACCTGACGACAGATTTTTTTGGACAGCAGCCTGCCCATATGAGGGAGGTGATAGGTAAGTCACTATAAATTTGTGAAAAAGAAGGAACACCTTTCAAATAAGTATATTGGTCATTTCCAAGCTCTATGTGGACCACCGAAGTGGTTTCAAGACTAAAATTTAAAAATAAAAGAAATAAACAAAAACTCATATAAAAGTAAAAGGGTGTCTCTTTGTCTGTTTGTAGCTAATGATCTCGCTAACTGCTATATTCTCATTTGCAGAGAAGCTTCTTATAAATAAGGGTGTGTATTTTTCCAGCGGCGATCGATTTCTCTTATGAGGGCGGAGTAACTTCAACCCCTCCACCACTTACAATAGTTAAAAAATAACTTCCATTTACCCATGAGAAGCTGTAAAGAAGAACCATATCGGCCCAAAGGTTAAGAGATCCTTCGGTACACACATACATCCTGTTACTTTTTTTCCTTTTGTTTTATTTATTTAAATAATGTATGCAGTATTGTTAAAAGAAGGTGTTTACTTTTCGCTTAATTTGGGCATAAAAAACATTTTCACAAGAAATTGAGTATCTTTTTTTCAAAGCGTAGCTTCTTTGCATTTAGATAATTTACGTTGGTATGTATGTCCAAACGTATAGCTCTCATTACTGTTTTAAGCGTTTTGCTGTCCTTTTATAAACATTAATAAAATTCCTAAAAACAAACATATTATGTAAGAAAGTGTAGCAACTCTAATTTCATTTCATTTGGACATGATAGAATCTTCATATTGATTTAAAACTAATCATATGATTTAAATCAAGAGTAGGTAAAAAGTCGGGTATAGTCCCTTTCGTAACATCGCACCTTATGGGGCGATTCTTCGTATTTTTCACAGTAGCTTTTCACCTATTTCTAGCCCTTGCGGGGGGCTCTAACCCTGCGGGGCCATTTACCTAACCCTGTGGTGCAATCACCTTACCCAATATAACCTAACCTAAAATAACCTATAAAAAGCCATTTTAAAAATAAGACGAATCGCCCCTTATGGAGCGATGTTACAAAAGGGACTATTCCCAAAAAGTCTAAAACTACCACTCTAACAACAAGCGTGGTAAATATCTTGCATTTGAACAATTTATCATTTTAAAGTTAGAATTTTTTTCAACCTATTTTTAACAAATTACAATATACCAATTTATCACAAATAAAATAGGGATTTTTGTTTAATTTTTTATCTTTATATAGGATTGTTGAACTCTACTGTTTATGAATGTTGTTATCCTTGTTCTGTACTTATATTTGCATAAGGACCTCATACATTACAAATATGCTAATAATTTAAACTCCAGTGTTTATGGATAATGTTATCCTTGTTCTCTACTTATATTTGCATAAGGACCTCATACATTACAAATATGCTAATAATTTAAACTTGCCTAACAATATACATTTCCAACTTTCACTGCTTTGTTATTTTTAGTAGCGAAGCTTTTCTATGATCAGGGTAATTCAAACTTCAAATTGGAATAGACATGTAGATTTAATATTTGGTATGATAATTCCTGTAACATTTAGGTACGATGTAAAGGGTAACAAGGATAACCAGAAAGTCAGTAGGTCGATTTTAAAAATGATGATTTTTAGTTTTTTTTAAAGCAATATTTTGTATGATTTAATCGTTTTTTTTTATTTGGATTCCAAGTATTATTAGGCATAATACTAGAAGCAAAGTATCTAGGTATGCAATTAATTCTTGAAGTAATTTTAGATAGATTTGTGTCAAAGTAAAGAAAATTATAGAAACAAAATAAAAATGTTAAAATAACTAAAATTTCATCTTTTTAGATATTTTTTGATGAACTACAAATTTAAAATTTGTATAAAACAGGAAACTGTTATTTTGAAAATTATTAGTTTAAATGCCAAAGGCAATTTAGCAAATTTTCTCTTAATTGGCTGTCTTTTAACATAACAAATACGGCATAAAAAATTACATTTTATTTTTGTTTAAAAATCATGGAGGAAGGGTACATTGAACGGTTTATTGCACTGGTCCACAAAGTGTACAATAACGTTTTCTTATTCTTATTCTTAACAACTTTAAGGATTTTATTGACTTTTGATTTGATTGGTTTTAAGTTAATTTTCCAAATTTTTCAACCTCTAATTGTCATCTTAAGAAGGGGTGTGGTTGTGTGTCATCATTGAGGATTATTTTTGTCCTTTAGAATCATAAAAAATTGTTTTAAAAAATGAAGATTCTCTTGTTCCATATGCAACGTTCATTATGTTATACTTTATTTCTTTGCTAAGCTTCAGCTTCCCTACTAAAGGATGTTTGTATTCTTGTTTGAAATTGTTTGCTACTTGTATCATTAACTTTATTTTATCATTTAATACTATTGAAAAGTAGACGCTTTCATCAATTATCTATATGGGTAAGACAATCGCCGATAAACTGATGTTTTGGACACTCAACTTAATGAACCAACCAATCAAAAGTCCCCAAAGTTTTTAAGCCAACAAATAAGAAAACGCTATAATAAAACTTTGGGGACTTGTGTCATAAAAAGGCCTATGTTCCTCCCTACCTGCTCTTATAGCATTTTTATAGTTGCTACTCTACCATAAATTTCTAAATAATATACAGATGTGGAAAAAATTGCTATTACCATAGTTTGATTAATTATCTCTTAGCCCCAAGAAAAGTTGCAATATTTTATTTTGTATAATTTTATCACATTAACTTTTAGAACATTTTTTTATTTCATAAATAAGAATGCATAAAAATAGCCTAAAACTAAACTTAGATATAAAAATTAGATAGCCTAAAACCATCCAGAGTCCTATAAGAAGCATCCATAAAAAAAACACCTTACTACCTTACTAAATATAAAAAGCTAGGAGCGAAGCTGTAACTATTTCATAATAGATTACATAGTGATTGTTAATTTAAAATTTTCATACAAAAGTAAAGGGATGTCTTTTTCTGTCTGTGTGTGTGTGTGTGTGTGTGTAGCGAAGGATCTCACTAACAGCTGAACTGATGTAGATCTCATATATAGTGAAGCTTATCCTATGTCCAATGAAGGTTCATAGCCATTTTAGGGAGGGAACCACAATCCTCCAAAGAGTTATTGCCAAAATTATTGATGGGTCGACTTGTTTCTACCCTCCCTTCCCATTTAATCAAGAGCACTTTGAGGCATCTAGGGGCGTAGCCGCTTGTAATAAGAATATTACATAGTCTAGAAAAACTAGAATACGTGGGTTGAAGATTTTTACAAGATTTCAATTATTCCCTATGGCAATTTTTCCTTCAAAATTTAAGGCCAAATATTTTTATATTTTGTACATGATAAAGAAATATGTTAAAAACTTATCACGACCAAGAGTAATTAATTCATTACTAAACTTGTTTTATATTTTGATTCACTAATAAAATAGGTAGCTTGTGTTATAAAGTCCGTATGTCTATTAAAACATGTTCATGTTTAACTTTTTTAACATCAAACTTTTATGTGATATAATTATTCTATTGATCTGATTTTTGGAGTACTGTTTTGTATGACAACAAAGTGAAATGTTATAGGCGAAGCATCTCTATAATCAAGTCTTTAAAAATATAAGTATGTCCTTAAACATTACACTGTATTAAAGAAGTTTTGCAACAAATTTTCTTACAATATTGTTTCGACTTAAACATTTGTATTCTGCTTATTCAGTTCTGACACTATACAAGTGTAAACGTTTGTTTGTCCTTCCCTTTCAGAGTTTTGCTTTTATGGATCCTGTCAACCTTGTTAATTTATTTAGTTGTATGCAATATTCGAAAATTTTTAACAAGAAAAAAATATAACAATGCAATGCAGTGAATCTATCTTTGTAACTTTATTTAGTTTATAAGTTTTGGTGTATCTTGTAAAATAATGATTAGTGAAAATGACACAGATTTTGATATAAATGTTTACGGAAGTAAAATTGATATAAACAGTTTATTTTAGCATATTCATGGACGTGCGAGAGAGAGTGGCGTTGGAGTAATAATCTAGCGTACAGAGCGTGAGCAGGGGACACTGTGGACGGATTTCACTAACTTCTAATTGTAGAGAAGCCTCGCTTCAATCCATAATAACTGAATACTTACAGATTTAGGATGGGTTAAACAGGATAACAATGATTCCTTTTATTTATATATGAAGGAATGGCCAACAAAAAAATAGATTTACTTACATTAAAAGTCTTGATTTATCTAACATATTATACAAGAACATTATTATTAATGAGCACATAGCAACATTATAAGTAAGTCTGTCCCGTTACAATAACACTACCATGAAGAAAATAAGAAAAATAATGTATATTAGAATTTACTGGGGGTTTAGTTAACCATTAAAAATGTTTAAATCTTTACTAAATGATCACCTTAATAACTTCCAAGCAGTACATGTAAGTAAATCCCCCCCCCCCCCCCCTCCCCACCCTTAATTGCATATTTCAGAGGGACAGTTTTAGGGGCACCTCTTGCACCCCATAAAATAATCTAAGCACGCGAATAAGCATAATATAAACAGTTTATTTTAAGATTATATACAAAATTGTGTCTTTTCCTAACTTTAAAGAAAAATTTAATTTAGTTGAATATTTAAGTTAAATATTATTCTGTTAATATGTCAGAAATGCATTTATAACATTTTTGGCACGGTGTGGTAAACGAAAGTAAACCTATAGCCTCACTTTATTTAAATATATTGCATTTTGGCAATTTTACAATAAACTATGACACATATTTTTTATTCTTTTCCTTTTCGACCAAAGTCTAAATACGTTCATATACTATTGTGGTATTCGGCAGCCGTGAGCCATGTCTATGGCAACCCTGACCTGGGTTCGGAGAAGGGCCGAGGGCCCTCCCCCGAGTCCTGGGGAAGGGGTCAGCCGACCCCCTCCCTATGCCTAAAATTAATGATAGATTTTGACAGCCTTATTATGGTTAAGCTGTATTGTTAATTCCCCCCACCCTTTCCAGGGATGGGGGATCATTATTGCCCAAACTGATTATTGTATATGTATTATATTGATTCTGTTTATGATTACTTATTCCAATCTGTGTATTTATTGTTTGTTGTATATAACTTTAGTAAACCTTAGACCCTGAATAAAGGAACAACTGAATAGACTCTGTTTGTTACTTAGTGATTGCTAGAGAAGCATAGCTTCCCTATAATATATGTGTCCACGTCTGTTCGCACTGCCGTAGTCATTTGAACTCGGGTGTCTGCCATTTAACCGAGGCGGATACCACACTATTATGTTAGGTGTTCTTTTATCGCTTTCATGGGCCGGGTGCTAACTATAATCCTTGTTAAAAGCATAGCTTTTCTATAATTAGGGTCAGTCAGTTGTCTGAGAAAATTAGCTCTTTTCGTTAATTTAGACATGTTAGAATTATCATATCGATTTCAAACTTTGCCTGATGATTCCCATAACAGTTAGGTATGATTTAGGAAGCGTAGCAACTTAATAATCGTTACCAATAACACCGTACTTCCATTTAAACATAATGCATTTTAACCTTTTTTTACAAAAATTATTTATGTGACATAATTATCCTATTCATCTGATTTTTGGAATGTTGATTCCTATTACAACAGTATCCAGTATTTAAGCAGTTTGAAACAAATTTAAGTACAATTTTGTTTGGACTTATACATTTATATTCTGCTTATTCAGTTATGACGCTCTTCAAGTGTTAATGTTCATTTGCATAATACCGTTTCAGAGTTTCGCCTATATGGATGCTATCATTCTTGTTATAAGTGAGGTGTATAATTAAAAAGTTAACCAAGTGTTGTCCTAAGACATAAATTCTGGTATAATTATCAGTCTAAACTTAGTTAAACATAATTTAAAGTATAAAGGTGTATGCTAGCTAGGACCTAAAGGGATAAGACTATGGCGGATAAATTTATGTACATCCCCAATGATATTACACAAAGTTATCCCTTCTGAAGATTACAATTAGTGGTTAAAAGTGGACACTCAACTTAATGAAACAACCAACACAATTCCTTTAACTCTTACATATACATATATATATATTTTATAGTAAAACAACGTTTTTACTTCAATTTTATTTATCTTTAACTTAAAGTTTCATGCTTTCGCAATCTTCAGAAAGATACTAATGATTTTTATAACATAATACATATATATATATGATTATGAGTATTAAATATTAATGTTTTATTTTATTAATGACTATTCCTTTAACTCTGACATGTGTTTAAGTATTAAATATTGAGGTGTAAATCCTGCTAAAAAGAATATACCTTAAACCTATAATTATAAAACAAATCGCAACTTTTTTTTGGCACTATACCATTTACATGCTTTAATATATTAGAGTACCTGGATGTATGAGGGCATGTATTATGTATATGCGTGTCCAGTAGGATCTCATTGACAGCGTACTCAATAATTTTAGGGAAGTTAAAACGTTTTAGACAACTTTAATTAGGTCCCATGGGTAGGGTAAAGGGGTAGGAGTGTTTATCCCCCCCCCCCCCCCACAAACTTCAAAACTCCTTAATCTTATTTTACCCCCTTTAAAATTTTTAAAAATACATTAGATTACCCACCTCAAAACCTATGAGACTCCTAAGTTTACCCCCCTCTAAATAAAAAGCTTGGATGTCCCTGGTCAAACACATTCTTTAAAATTTTGAATACATTCCCCTATTCCTGAGAAATATTTGCACACGCGGTCAATTCCTCTTAATTGTTATGTTTATGATGGAATTAAGGAGGCCTTTTTTTACTAAAATAATTAGGACTTCTTACAAGTTCGCAAAAAAACCTTCTTTTTCTGCCCTAGTTTTCCACGAATAGGAAAATGAAATTCCTTTCAGTGTGAACGAATTCTTTTCCACGGATCTTTTTTTAGATTTGATAATCGATCTATAATTACTTGGAAGTTGCACAAGATTTTTATGTACTCTAATAAAGTGATACTCACCGCTGGCTTTAATAACGATATCCCCCACCCACCCCCTTTACCTCATCACCTCCCCTCCTGGATGAACGAATTTCTGACAAATTTTTTCCTGCAAATACTAAATATATACGCGTAGACTGTACCCATTGAATTTATACTTTTTTTTGCATATGTATGTTTTTTAATATAAAGTATTAAGTTGTTTGATTGTATGTCCATTTCAGAAAAGCTTTATACAGGTCCCAAGATATTTTAACGTATGATAATTTTGGCTAATTTCTGCCCCTTCTTGTCCTCTTCAAACGCAAACTTCTAAATGGTAGGGACGAAGCTTTTCTTTTTGTAAAATACTATGGGGAAATGAATACACACTGTTTTGACCGCTTTACACAAAAATTGGCGTAGTAAAAATAAAATTATTTTAATAAAAAGTTATGTTATCCTGTTTAATTTGAACCTTTATTCCTTTTATAAAATAACAGGATGTCTGTCCGAAGGATATCGTTAAACGTTGAACTGATATGGTTCTTCTTTTCAGTAAAGTATATGTCCAGAGAAGGTTTATAACTATTTGGAGGATGGTGCAATAACCATTATTAGGAGAATCGCCGCTGAAAATAATTTTCTGTTTGTTTTTTTAAGATCTCCCTATATACTATAGTCAACCGATTTAGTTATCAATTTTAGAAAAGTAGGTCTTTGGATACTTTTTAGTTCTTTATTTTAAATTTAAGCCAAATGATAGTTTATGGCACATCCCCCCCCCCCCCTATACCCCTTAAAGATATGGTCGCAGCAACTACTTACCCTACAAATACCAGAAAAAGATGAATGTATTAATATCGTGAATAGGAAATATTCGCCAGATGTTTGAAAACTGTAAAAAAATATCCTTTTAAAATGAACACATAGAAATATAGGTGGATCAAAAATGTAGCGAGACAGCGTAAATTGCCTCCAAAAAAAATCATATGATAAAAGTTGCCAATGAGAGGCCAGTATAGATATTACAATTGCATGGTTTATTTAGTGTATACTGGCCTCTCGTTGGTCAATTGTCAAAGGGGACATTGGGCAGTTTATTACACTAGTACCCAACATTTTGAACATTTTGGGAACTACAGAATGGGTAATTTTGAGTATCATCATTAGGGACGTACATCAATTTATCGGCTATTGTCTTATCCCTTTAGATCCCTGAGTAAACCTAATATTCAAGTCATATCTGTCTGTCTGTCTGAATTAAGTTATAATTCACAAATTTAACATTGTGGGAGCTGTAATGCTTTTTCATGGGGTATTACTTGTTAAGTTTAGACCTGTATGTAATATATTTGTTTTTTTTATAACACGTTCCAAGTACATGAAATTATACAAAATTGAATCGTTTTTGATCCGCTAAATACCGACTGTACAGTGTACATGCCATTTTCAAAGGATGATAACATACATAAGAGCGAAGCCAAACATCAAACAAAGGAACAAGAAAAGTTTGCAAAAATATCTAGTGGTGTCACATTGTAAAATCCAAAAATTCAGCTATAAAATGGTCAGAAAAATGCTTGCTTTTAGTGCATTGTAAGGTGGATTATATAAATGTAAATCTTTTAAAATCTTGTAATTGAACGAACAGACTTTCTATCAACGATACAGATTTGATACTTTATTGTCACAGTAATCATCGTTGGTTATTAAAAATAACATTCTAAATGTAGAAAAGCTTCGTTTTAAAAATATTTTGACCACACGCAGACTCACGTTACAATTTCTTCTCTTTTTATGATTAATAGTTGTATCATGAGTTGAAAATTTAAACAATATGATGATAGATTAGATTTATATTAGGACCCAATATATATACACTTATCATAGCACATTTGTCATATCAAAGTGCCAAATGATGTGTTGCTGGATATCCTATAATCTATAATACAAAGTAGCTTGAAGCTGTCCGTCCGTCCGTCCGTCTGAAGCTTAAGACCTCGGTAACCACTGAACCGATCGGATTCTGCTCTTCAGGGAATATACCTACTGCTCCTGTGGTGGTTTTAGGCTATTTTCTTGGGGGGTGGGACATCCCAAACCCCCCAAAAAACAACAAAATCTCCCCCTTTTTTTTGTATAAGATTTCCTTGGTCCTTTTTTTGTAGAGGATTTCCTTGGTCCTTTTTTTACGAATTTCACCTTATTTTTTTATCACCTATTGAGACAAAGCCCCTAGAGGCTAGGGGTGAAGCCGCTATCTATAATACAAAGTAGAACGATGTCTGTCTGTTTGTCTGTCTATCTGTTTGTTTGTCTGTCTGTCTGTTTGTTTGTAGCGAAGCATCTCGATAACCGCTGAACCGATAGGGTTCTCCTTTACAGGGTAGCTTCTCATAGGTCCCGGGAAGGTTTATAACTATTTTCTTGGGGGGTGGGACACCCCCACCCCCCCCCCCAAAAAAAAAAAAATAAATAAAATTTCTCCCCCCTCTAAATTTTATTTTTAAATTTTTCTTGAAATCTAAAATACGAAAAATTGGTTTGATCAAACATCTTGGGGCAAAGCCCCTATTCCTTCAATGCAAATCTGTCGAAATTTTATTAACCCAATAACCAAATGAAAAAAGATACTGCTCTTTCTCGCGTTAAACTCTCCAAATTACCAATGGTTTCCAATGAACGATTTCATAGATTTTTCATATGTTTTATATTCATTAATTTTTGTTACACATGTAATTACAAAATTGTGCAAATTTTCTCCCCTTTTCCGTAAATTCATAAAAACTTTAGTAGTGCTACAAAAAATAATAATTTTGAAATACTAAGAACAATTATATTCAAAAGTGATACAGCATTCCGCGGATGGTAAAACAAAAAAGGTTCGTTTAAGCTTTGTTGGCCCCCAAAGGCTGAAGGCCCATAGCAACAAAACTAGTGTTAATTTAATAATTTTATATTATAATTTGTAGAAAAATGACTATGATATTAAACGATACTTAAGTTTTCAGTATGGCTCAGAACCAATTCTAATCCTGCGGATATTAATCGGTTTCGAAACCATACTGGAAAACAGTTTTACAAAAGCAGAGAATAATTCAAAACAATCCAAAGGTTTACGGCCTATTAAGTATTAATTGATTGATTTGTAGCACCCTATACATTATAATTTCTTATCCTGAGAATATTTGAATTATACGTTTAATCTTATATTTTGGTCAATTTAAGGTGCGTAGCTTCTACATAGTTTAATGATATGGTTTACGATACTATAACTTTTCTATAATTAGGGTCGGTTCATCCGTCCATCAGACCGTAACAGATATCTCTTTAGTTTATAAATGCTATAATTGTCCTGTCGATTTCCAACTTGGTATGGTTATTCCTCTAGTAGTTAGGTATAATTTAGAAAGCGTAGCAACTCTATAATCGTTATTTTAATTTACTTACACTTTTGTGTAGACTTTTGCATTCATATTCTACTTATTCTGACACTCTACAAGTGTTAATGTTTGTTTGTCCTACCGTTTTAGAGCTTTGCTTTTATGGATATTATCATCAACTATTAAGTGCTGAAACATTTAATTCTTTTTCATATGAAGTGTTCCAAAATGTAACCTTTCTTTATTTTTATTTTTTTGTTGTTGTATCTTTGTATACGTTTATTCTTGATTATTTTATCACGAATTACAAATAGGGGAAACGTTTTTGTGATTGCACGGATAGCACAAGTAGAGAAACAATATCGCCCCATCTCTCGGCCAGTTTTTAGTTAATATTTCAATATTCCTTGCGGAGGGGGGGGGGGGAGATTGGACTTTAACCATAGTCATAACGTATAATCACTAACCGCTGAATTGTTCTCCTTTACATTGAAGCTTCTCCTAGGCCCAGGGCAGATTTATGATTTACAATAGTCTAACATAATTCTTAAATGAAAGGGGGTTGTCCGCTGGTAATATTTGATATTTTTCCATAGTTTTTATTTCATATGCGTTTTTTCTGTATATATTTATGCCCCTGAGCGTTTCCGAAGCGTTAGTATTTCATAATTTTAAAGGGGTATCTCATTTTTATTGTGCCTTTGTACTTATTTTAATATTTTGGGAAAATATTTAGTAAAAAAATAGCTATACTAAAAAATAGATAGCAAGATAGCTCGCAAAAATGAATTCTGAACAGCACTTCTTATAAATAGCTTTAATAGATCACTCTCGATACAATTTGAGCAGGGATAAATCTTTCAAAAACAACAACAAAACAGATAACAAATTTATTTAGATTAAACAATTATTGAGGGAATTGTTTACCCCGAAAATAACTGGTTATCAGCCATACTGAAAAATCATGTATAGTCCTTCGGGGAATACAAAAAAAATTTCATTTTTATTACTGCGAAAAGCTGTCTATTAATTAGAGTAAAACACTAGAGGGAGAAAGGGTTAAATAACTGTATCTCCCCATCGCAACCGCCTTGTGCAACCTTTCTGTTGGGTCATTGAAAATCAACCAATAGTGTCGCTTACATTAACACAACCAAGTAGCAGAAAATGATTTAGAAGCAGACGAAAGAGGTCTTTGAAAAAGGAAGTGAGGTAGTTGTCTGTATATACATCTATACTATAGATCTGTTGTCTATTATAATACGATGCAATAAATAACTATTACTGTAAAAAAAAAAGCCTTTAAAGTATTTTAAAGAATTTAAATCCGTATCGCAGATTTTATTCCTTGCCTAGTCCAAAAAAGGTGAATCCTAATCGATTATTTGATTTTAGAAATGGCCTATTTACATCTGTTTTGGCAGGGGGGGAACAATACTTAGCAATATATTTCTGTACAATATTTACATCTGTTTTGGCAGGTGGGGAACAATACTTAGCAATATATTTCTGTACAATATTTACATATGTTTTGTCAGGTGGGGAACAATACTTAGCAATATATTTCTGTACAATATTTACATATGTTTTGTCAGGTGGGGAACAATACTTAGCAATATCTTTCTGTACAATATTTACATATGTTTTGTCAGGTGGGGAACAATACTTAGCAATATATTTCTGTAAAATATTTACATCTGTTTTGGCAGGTGGGGAACCATACTTAGCAATATCTTTCTGTACAATATTTACATCTATTTTGGCATATGGGGAACAATACTTAGCAATATATTTCTGTACAATATTTACATCTGTTTTGGTAGGTGGGGAACAATACTTAGCAATATATTTCTGTACAATATTTACATCTGTTTTGGAAGGTGGGGAACTATACTTGGCAATATCTTTCTGTACAATATTTACATCTGTTCTGGCAGGTAGGAGACAATACTGGGCAATATATTTCTGTACAATATTTACATTTGTTTTGGCATATGGAAAACAAAATCTTAAAACTTTTTTTGTTTTTTCAGGTGGGGAACAATACTTAGCAATATCTTTCTGTACAATATTTACATCTGTTTTGGCATATGGAAAACAAAATCTTAAAACTTTTTTGTTTTTTAAGGTGGGGAACAATACTTAGCAATATCTTTCTGTACAATATTTACATCTGTTTTGGCAGGTGGGGAACAATACTTGGCAATACCTTTCTGTACAATATTTACATCTGTTTTGGCAGATGGGGAACAATACTTGGCAATATCTTTCTGTACAATATTTACATCTGTTTTGGCAGATGGGGAACAATACTTAGCAATATCTTTCTGTACTATATTTACATCTGTTTTGGCAGGTGGGGAACAATACTTAGCAATATATTTCTGTACAATATTTACATCTGTTTTGGCAGGTGGGGAACAATACTTGGCAATATCTTTCTGTACAATATTTACATCTGTTTTGGCAGGTGGGGAACAATACTTGGCAATACCTTTCTGTACAATATTTACATCTGTTTTGGCAGATGGGGAACAATACTTGGCAATATCTTTCTGTACAATATTTACATCTGTTTTGGCAGTTGGGGAACAATATTTAGCAATATCTTTCAGTACAATATTTACATCTGTTTTGGCATATGGAAAACAAAATCTTAAAACTTTTTTGTTCTGCTTATAAGGATAAGTTAAAATTTTATGCTTTTTTTCTTATTTTAAATCCTGCAAAATAGATTATTACAATACTTTAATTTCACAGTGAAGCTACTCTATGATTTCAATTCTTAAGTCACGGAAGATTTTCTATTACTGTACATTTACAATGCAATGGTAAAAATAGGTGAATTAATGTAAAATTTTCCTTTTAAAATTATTTTACTAAAAATAATATTTGGGTATAAAAATGTTAGTGCTTAGTATTGATTTTGATTTTGGCAAACTCAGTGTCTGTAAGGTTAAGCAGGGAGGGAGGGGACATTGGGCTGTTCATTACTCTAGTCCCCAAAGTTTTATAATAACGTTTTGTTATTCGTTGGCTTAATAACTTTGGGAACTTTTATTAAAATTTGATTGGTTGGTTTATTAAGTTGAGTTTTGTGTAATTGTAATTGTAATCTACAAAAGGTGTAACTTTGTGTATTATCAATAGGGATGTACAACAATTTATCGGCCATTTTCTTATCCCTTCATATTCCTGAAGATAAAGGCAATTGGGGAAGTAATTCAAAGTCTTCGTGCAAAATAACAAACTGCAAATTCACAATTTCGCAGATTTTTAAAGCATTTTTTTCTATTGATAAGATCAGTACGTTCGCCCGTAACGGATAATTTTTGCATTTAACAATTGTCCTATTTAACAAAGTGATAAAAAAATCTCATTACCATATACTTTTAAATGTTTGTGATCGTTTGTGTGACCGTTTGGTTTGCTGAGCTTCGCATTTATGGATGCTGTTAAATAAATTAAATGAGAAAATATCATGTGTCCTTTTGATTCATGAGATCTTTAAAACCACAATAAAGATAGTCGTCAGTGCCCAAGCAGGTTTTAGACTATTTTTATGAAATCTAAATTTTACACTAGCCACCGATATTGGCTGGTAACCTAAAAACAGGGTAATTGAAAAGATAAAACAAGAGCTATTTTTGAGGGATCTTAAAGGATAAGACAATAGTCTATAATTCAAATATGTCCCCGAAAATGATAAACAAAGTTTCCCCTTTTGTAGGTCAAAATAATTGGATGAACAATTTTGACACTAATATTTTGTAACCAACTGATTTATATTACACAAAGTTTTTGAGCGAATTACGTTATAACGTTATAAACCTTGGGTACTAGTGGTATTTACAGTCCAATGTTGCCTTCATCCCTGATAAAACAAGAGCTATTACTTCTCGCCAGATATGGCCCAAATTCTATGGGATATAGTGATAAATAAATTCGTTGACAGACACTCAATAAAGGAAAATATTTTAACAGGGGAAAAATTGCCGTCAATTTAGTTTCCTAAATCTCTTTGGTTTTTCTATAACACAAAGTAGAACGATGTCTGTCTGTATGTCCGTCAGTCTAAAGCTTATGATCTTGGTAACCACTTAAGCTTAAGGCTCAGGAAATATACCTACTGTTCCTCTTTTTTATTTTTGTAAATAAAAATAAATAAGCAGGGTGGGGGAAACCTTACCCACCGTGAGGCGAAGCCCCGGTGAAAAAATAATCTCCCTTAAATATTTTTCCGTTATTTTACTAATTACGAACGAACGATTCTATATAAGAGAAAGACTTCTCAATACCTCTAGTTTAGTATAAAGTATTACAATTTCTTTAATCTAAAAGTGTGTGATTGAGTTTTTACTTAGATGTATATTGTTTTATGCTTCCAGCCTATACCTTTTACTCTGGAACTATGAAAAGCGTTTTGCGATACGTGTATATTTATTGCTTTCAGAACATTTGGTGAATTTTATGTTCTATAATAACTAATTTAATAAAGCTATTTGAATTTAATTTTGGAACAGTCAAGGATACCAGGAAGAGAGATGACATTGGACTGTTTATTAGACTAGTCACCAAAGTTTTTTTTTAATAACGTTTTCTATTTAGTTGAATCAACAACTTTGGGGATTTTTATGGAATTTTGATTGGTTAGTTCTATAAGCTTTGTGTATCATTGGAGATGTACATCAATTCATCAGCCATTTTCCTTTGATCCCTGCAAGGAAAAACAGCATGAAACCATCCCAGGACCTATGTGAAGCTTCCCTAGAATGAATAATTAATTAGTTTAGTGTAAAGCAAGACCATAGCGGACAAACAGAAAACCTTACTACTTAATATAAAAGAATTAATAATCAGTATATGTGCCAAGCACCTAGTAAGGTATTTAAAACTAGTGGCATCTAGAGGCGAAGTATGAAAGGCAGAAATATAGCCTAAAACCATTCCAAGACCAACACCTACAAAAGACCAACTCTACAAAAGTCCAACGCATACAAAAGACAAATTCTACAAAAGACCAACACCTACATAAGACCAACACCTATATAAGGATATATAAACATCCAATTTATTAATAAAGTAATACATAATCAATACATGGCTGCAGCGCTCCGCCCCCTGGCCTGCCTAGCCGCGGGCGCTCGGCCCCCTTGCCTATAACCTAACCTAACCTTACATAAATATTGTAAAAAAAATTTTAATTTTTTTTTTAAATCTAGTAATCCACCAACCACTTTTTGTAAAATCCAGGAAATTCTAAACTATAAATAAGTTAATGTACATTAAACATTCATACATAGGTTAGGTTAGGTTAGGTTATAGGCAAGGGGGCCGAGCGCCCGCGGCTAGGCAGGCCAGGGGGCCGAGCTCTGCGGCCATGACCTTCTAGCATTACGATTTTTTGAATGTTGGTCTTTTGTAGGTGTTGGTCTTTTGTAGAGTTGGTCTTTTGTAGCAACGCCATATATTAATAGTACTTAATAAATATATTAAAACTTTATTATTAGGTAGTTGTTTTTCAACAAAATTTAATAACCAATAAAATGGAGAACTCAATCGGTTTGGTGTTCATCGAAATTTGAAACTACAGACAAAAAACCTTACTACAAATACAGTATGATATTAGAGGATAACCAATGAACCCTACTACAAAAAAAAGCTACAGATTTCTAAGCTCGACAGGACATTTTGAGGGAAACCCTCGTGGAATGGTTCTATTGATTAATTTAGATATTGCTATCCGAGATATTGCCGGCATTAGAATGATACAAGAACCAACTAAACGTATTATTAAAGAAAAGCTTCGTGTAATAACAAGGAAGACAACGTCCATAAAAGCAAAGCTCTCAAACGGTGGGAAAAACGAACATGAATGAGTGTCAGAATTAAAAGAGCTGAATATAAATGTCTAAACAAAATTGTAAGTAAATTTGTTGCATAAGTATTAATGATAGAGTTGCTATGCTTTCTAGATCGATTTATCTACAATTCTTACATGTCTAAATTAACGAAAAAAGCTTTCTCCAGACGGAAGGACCGACCGACCCTTATTAGTAAAAAGCTTCGGTTTTGATTAACAAAAAAAAGTTATACTAAGGACACTATAAAATGAAAGCCTTGTTTCTTTTATTACATTTGTGAATGTCAAGAATTATTAGCCAAGTCCACAAAGGTTTTAGATTAGGTTTTTCTAATTTTAAAATGATCTAAAGATTTTATATATTAACCACAACAATGATTGCCATTTATGTTATCTTTATTCATTAGAAATAAAGATAACCATCTACTTCATCTTTACTTGTTTACACTGTTTTAATGCTGTACCTTAAAAAATCAGATTTTTTCTTCTGTGATGGAAGGGTTAGAGAAGGGCGAGAGAAGAACCGGAAAGGAACGGGGAAGGGAAGTTTTAGCGAAAGGGGAAAGAGGTAACGTAAAGTGAAGGGAAACATGGGGAATTTGAAGGGAAGGGTAATTTAAGGAAAGTAAAACAACGAGGGAGTAAAGTATAGTAAATTATCTGCATTTCTAAAAAGTCAAAAATATTACGGAGAGAAAGACAGACACAAACACTTAGAGTAGCTGCGCTACTAAAAAGAAAGGTTTAGGTTAGGTTATTTTAATAGGCGTTGTGAATTGGGTTAATGTTTTATTTGTGTGTATTGAATACAGTTCTAATGAACTGAATTTAAGCAAAAGTTATGAGACAAAAAAACCTATTCGGATGTCAGTAAACATTTTATGGGCGTTTCAAGACACTGTTTCGTTTATCATGCAACAAATCTTGGATTATAGAAAGACTAATTATTGTTAATAGGAAAAAACAGTATTCGTTTGATGAACCTTGTTCTGCTTTTAACAAAGAGTAATAGGGTGTATCTATGAATGTACTGATGAATCTCGCTAACTGATGAACCGATATGGTTCTCCTTTACAATGTAGCTTCTCATAGGTGTAGACAAGGTTTACAACTATTTTTGTGGGAGATTACCACCATCCTCCCATGAGAAATTGCCCCTAGGGGCAACATTGATATTATACAGAAGAAGTTGAATATTTTATAAGAGCATTGTACTCGTCATGAGCAGGTATTTGGCTATTACATTCAGACTGGAATTTTTTTTAGACTATTTAAATTACAATTTTAAAAATAAAATTCTGGTAAAAGTTTTTGTTCGTATGATCGAATAAAAATTGAAAATAAAAAGAAGAAAATTTTGAAGGAAAACTTGTGTATGTATAAATGTAAAGCTGGTAGTGTTTGTGTGATAAGAGTTGTGGCCAATCATGAAACAATGTTAAAAATACAATTATTCCAATCTTAAATAGGTATTGGGATTATTAAATACAAATGGTTCGGCGTTTTCCCTAAAAGTGCCTTGCTGAACATCTAAACCATCTATATTAAAACAAAATTAGAAATAAGGAGGGAGGTTGTTCTTTTGTTTGTTTTTTATTTATTTAAGTAGGTCATGTTAGGTTCGGATATATTTGGTTTGGACCTTCTAAGGTTATTAACTAAATTTTTGAATTTGCTGATTTCTGTTTTTATCAAATTGCAAAATCATCAAAATTACTACTTAAAATATAAACATTTTTAACAGGGATCTAAAGGGATAAGACGATGGCCAAAGAAGTGATGTATAGCCCCAATAATGATAAACAAAATTACCCCTTTTGTGGTTGAAACGTTTAAAAACACAAATTAATTAACCAACAAATCAAAATTCACTAAAGTCCCTCTCTCTCTCTCTCTCTCTCTCTCTCTCTCTCTCTCTCTCTCTCTCTCTGGGTTGGAGTAGTTTTTTACCAGATTACTTTTTAGATTCCTTATCCGTGGTAATGATTTAAAAGTTGAATGCTTACATAAAACTATGCTGACAGACGACATAAATTTAATCACGTACCTTTTTTAGGCATCGCCAAATAAAATTGCATTATTTTTGATTATTTAATTCTTGATCAATAAAATTGATTAAGTTACTTGTCTTTAGTAATAGTATTAAAATCTATGTAATTTTACTTGGATGTTGCACAAGATTTTAATGTACTCTGATAAAGAGATGCTCGTAGCTGGCAAAAATAACGATACCTCTTATCTAACCCCTCCACCCAATCTTCTCCCCTCCTATTAAAAAAACGAACTGACTAACAATTAAGATAATTAACATATTAGCAAGATAATTTGACGGCAAATTCCCCCCTGTCAATTTATCCACGTATATCCTATATCCATTTGTATTAAAGAGGAAGGATGTACTTTAAGAGTGATCTGTGTTTTAATTTTAATTATTTATATTGACATATTATGTCAATTTGTAGTAGTTATAGTTGACTTATAAAAATAATTAATGCTTGTAGGCCTAAGCTTATCAGGGAAGACTGCATTAGCAGGTTAGGAGGTTCTTGGCTATCTTATGGAAGAATTAGACATCCAAACCACACAACCCCCCCCCCCCCCTAATATTCTTTAGTTTTACTTTGAATTTGAAATATCTGGATAAAATAAATATTATGTAACATATACAGTTATGACATTAAGATAAAGTTTTGCAAATCAAAAACACGAATTTCTTTAGGCAATACTGCCGTTGACAATTTAGAATAAAAGTTTACTAAATTGTATTAATATAAATTTTTGACCCATTTCCTTTTTTGTCTTTGGTACTCTGGTATTAGAAAAAAAACTCCCCATAAATGGTCAAAAGCATAAATGATAAAAAACGATAATTTTAACAATAAAAGTGTTCGACTTTGGGAGAAAGTTAAAGGAATATTGGATTGTATAAAAGTGCTACCCTAATTCGCTGCTAATTTGATTGATTAGCTGATAAATAGCAATATACAAACTTTTATATACAAAAAAATATAATTGTCATTAGGTGAAGAACATCAATTTATCATCCTTTGTCTTATTCCTACATAGAAATTAAATTATGTTTATTCCCTCTCACAAAACACAGTTCTTTGAATAGGTAGTTGGCAAACTATTAAACATTGCAAAATGTTAAAACATCCGTTTTGCAACTAAGGTTTGTTTGCAAGCTTCATTCATGAAAAACTTATCAAAAATGGCCAAAAGTAAACTAGGTAAAGTTTTTTTTTCATTTGTCTATCTAAAAGAATAGCACCCACTATTTTTTCATGGGGGAAAATCACCCCCCCCCCCCTTTGGACGTCCTTGAAGACCATCTAAAAGAATGAAGACTTTAAAATGCAAAAATGTAGTAATTATAGTCAGCAAATTTATAGGATTATTTAATGGTAACTTTGTTTTTACATAATTTAAAGCTGGAAGCAAAATAAATCTTCCAAATAAGCCTCTAATCAAATAAGCAAAAAAATTTGCAGACATAGGCATGATAAGCAAGTAGCAACTAATCAAATTTATTCAAATTAGTAATCAATGCAATGTCTCGCGTAGGATTGTTAATAAAAGCAAAGCTTTTCTGCAATTAGAGTATGTTTGTAGCCTAGTAATTCTATGACTCGTTCTAAATATTGATGATATTAATTTTAAAATTGTAGTGTAAAACGTCCATTCACCCAACAGACAATAAACCTTTTGATGGCACGGCCTTTGTCTAGAAGTCAAACTTTGCATGGCAATGAGTTGTGGGCCAGTAAATTCTCCCTACTCCTACTATTGATGTCATACGCCTAACAAAGTAGCAGTAGGTACACGTTTTGACGTCTCTAGTATGACGCGGTCCCGACAGCAAGCCCACATGTTACCAATTACGGTTATGTCGCAGGTTTACTAATACTTAGTTAAACCAAGATCTATTATTGGATTAAAGCTGGATTTTAATTAAGGGTGTATAAGAGGAAGATAGGTAGGAAATATTAGATCCAAGATAAAAATTGGATTCTGCTGTGATTTAATGGACCAAATAAATATGGATAAAGTAAAGAAAATAAATAAATCCTGTTTTAATGGATATCGCAACTATTGGGAACGCCTGTGATTTCAAAGTTGGCTCACCCTATGACCTATCGTCAAAGGAATCTGAATTGAAAATAAAATTTAAAGAATTATTTCAATATGCCTTAATTTGCAAAGGAAGCCAAAAGTTAAAAAAAGAACATTTGTAATGACACGCGTAATTCTATGGATCTATATGGATAACACAATGGCCTTTAAATTGGTGTACGTCCCTAATGATAATACACAAAATTACCCCTTCTTTTAATAACAATTAGTGGTTCAAACGTTTTGACACTCAACTTAATAAACCAACCAATCAAATTAAATAAAAGTTCCCAAAGTTATAAAGCCAACAATTAATAAAACATTATCATAGAAATTTGGGGGCTAGTATAATAAGCAGTTCAATGTCCCCTCCTTCCCTGCTTCTTTCAATAAATTTTTGTGTATAAAATCTTTGATTTGGTTGTTTGATTAAAATGTTGTATCCATAATTAATACAACCCATCAATATACCTATTTCTTGTTGGACTTTCTTTGGACAAGGTGTTTGCTCTGTTCATTAATTAATCAAAATCTTTCAGTTGATTGCGTGATGGGGTAGGTGCAACTCATAATTAGCGTCATACATTTTTGCTTATTTAAATTTTCAACAAAGCACTGAATTGTCTTATATACGCTTTTAAAAAAAATTGGAAGCAATTTTTCAGCATGAATTCAAAACCGATTAATGTCCGCTGAATTAGAACTGTCAATCCATGTATATTCATCGTATTAAACAGACAATTTTCCAAAAAAAGATCATAAGATTATTATCAGTTTTGTTACCCCGGTCTTCGGGTCTAACAAAACTAGTTTTGATTTGTATAATTTTTCATTTTATTATCAGCGGAAAGCTGTCTCTAATACAATGCACTAAATAACTAATACAACAACGTTTTTTTGAGATTAATAATAATGAGACAACCTAACACCCCCGCTTTACTTATAATCAGGGATATGGACACTGGATTTAAGCATTTTTTTGTACGAAAGCAGAATTTAATTGAGCTACAAAATTTTGATTCTCCAAGAGGTCTACTATAGAAGGAAAATACTTGATAAACCTAAAATAAGCCATACTCCCCAATCTAACATAAAAATTTCAAATTTATTTATGTATGTTTGAGTCTTGTGTTAAATTAAGTAATAGCAATACTATAGGAATTAAAGGGAGCCTTGAAAAATGCTGCAAATATTTTTCCCTAAATCCGTGGTAAATAAGTAAATCTTTTAATTGGGCACTCTTGTCATGAAATAATTTTTACTACTGATAATGAGTTATTCAATAATTGAGATGTTTTTAATCAATAGATAGGGGGTCAATAGTCTATTTTTTCTGTAGAAATAAGCTTCGGCTCTAGACTGTAAAAAAATATTCCTTTAAGAGTTAGGTACGGTTAGGAAGTGTAGCAACTCTATAACGTCCATTTAAAACATGTTGATTTTTTAACTTTTTGCTAACATTTTTTTGGTATGATATAATTAACCCTTACAGTAGGTTTTTTACAGTATCCTATATTTACGCAATTTTGCAGCAAATTTATGTACAAATTTGTTTAGATTTACAAATTAATGTACTGTTTATTAAGTTCTGACACTCTTCAAAAGTTATTGTTTTTCTGATTTCAGAGCTTTTATGGATGTTGTCATCCTTGTTAATTTACATTCTCATACATTTGCAGTTAGGGTCAACAGCATTTACATGAGTTGTTGATTATGTCAACACCAATACAACAAAAACAACAACAACTGTTTATAATTCCCAACAACCGCATAATTATAAAGTTTACTTTAGCAAGACAATCAATATATTATTACTTGGATGTTGCACCAGATTTTTATTTACTCAGCTCTGATAAAGTGATGCTCCCAGCTGGCTAAAATAACTATACACTCCCTTTTCCCCATCCTCTCCCCATGGATGAACGAACTTACCAATAAATGAGGTCCATATTGACAACCTAAATTCGACAAATTTTCCCCTGTCAATATATCCACGTATATTATATATCCATTACTTTAACAGGAACAAATATAGTTTTAGACAGTGTCAACTAACACCAGGGTTCTTAAGGGATAAGACAATGGACGATAAATTAGTTTACATTCCCAATGACGAGAAACAAAATTATCCCTGTAGATAATAAGGATTGGTTGATAAGTCTAGAAACTACTTATCAAAATTCTATAAAAGTGTCCAAAGTTTTTAGTCAAAACTTTGGGTACCAGTTCAATGTGACCCCACCATTCCTGTCCATTACTAACCTAACTTTACCTACGTCTTAAAGTAAACATGCTAAGCCTATGTTATTATTTACCACTAGAAAACTTACTTTCCATGTTGAGACTAATAGCGTTCTATTGACATACAATTGTAGTGATTTATTTGGCAAAAGAGCATTCAATTTGATTGATAATAGCTGCAATGAATTATTTATTACTTGGAAATTACAACAGATTATATTGTATTGAAACTTGTAGCGGGCTAAAAAACGATCAGCCAACCGCAGTTTCTATTTTAAACGTCCTACCCATATAAAAAAAAATAAGTTTGAGTCATGGTTTGTTGATATATTACCAGCTATTAAGTTTAACAGAGTAAAGCCTATATTAATGCCCACCCTTATTTACAACAACCCCCTGATTCATTCATACACCAAGGTCAAGCAATCAAAGTGGATAAATGAAAGTTTTTAAATTGTAATAAATATAAAACACAAATGATTAAACCATTGAAACACTTTTCAGTATGGCTATGGATTAGCGCGATTCTCAGCCTTACTGAAAGATCATGTAAAGCATCTAATTGTAGACAATTTTCAACTAATATTAATATAAAAATCATAAAATCCCTCGGAGCTAACAAAGCTGGTTTTAATCTTATACTTTTTCATTTTAATATCGGCGGAAAGCTGTCTAGATACGATGCGATAAATACTAAAAGTAAGAAATTAGGAAAAGAATTGAAAAAATATTATTTTGATTAATTCAATCATAATTTAATTGCTATAAAATCATTAACTTTTGTTTTGGTAACTTTGTAATCATCACTTATGTATGTTTAAACACTCATACTTGCATTTAGTTTCATTAACATACATTTAACACAATTTAAGCAATAAATTAAATTATTTGTTTGAAAATCATTTATTCCAAAAGTTAGAGAAATGTTTAACACAACAATCCCTCGGTATTAGATGGGTAAAAGAAATAACCTTAGTTGGATAGATTCCAGCTGTTTATGAGCCAAGGCATTGACCAATCGTTATATTATTACTTGGATGTTGTATCAGATTTTCATGTACTAAAAATATAAAGTGATGCTCACAACTGGCTATAAAAAAAAACCATCACCCCCTTTACCTCATACACTCCCTTCATAAAATCATGTAAAATAAAAATCCTAGCCCCGAGATAATTAACTCTATGAATTTCAATTTCACTATCCGCGGAAAGCTGTCTATTATACGTTACGATAAATAACTATTAACATCCTACTTCTAGCTATTTGGATGTAATTGTCCACACATTTTATTGGAGAAATATTCAATCATTGAATTCTGTCAAAACAAACACATGATTGAGAATTCAAAAAAAAATGTGTTTTTATAGTTATTGCATTTGTTTTGTGAAAATGGAATGGCAGATACACACATAACCTGGTGAAAAGGTGTATTGGTAATAGACATGACAACTTGCTAGGCTTATAGAGTACCTCTACTGCAAATATTTATGACTTATTCAAGGATCACGTTTGTACAGGGATGGAGGCGACATTGATCTGTTTATTACACTAGTTCCCAAAGTTTTATAATAACGTTTTCATATCGTTGGCGTAACACCTTTGTGGACTTTAATTGAGTTTTATTGGTTTGTTCATTAAGTTGACTATCCAAACGATTCTACTACTATTTGTAATCTACGGATGGTGTAATTTTGTGTATCATCATCGGGGATTTACATCAAATTATCGGCCATTGTCTTATCCTTTAAGATCCCTGCGATTGTAGGTCTTACACAATATTTATAGAAATAGTGAAATATAATACTAAAAGAAACCTGTAAAAAAACATTCATTGTATTGGGATTCGTGTATTTTTTAACAAATCTTTACGAAAGTTGCTTTTGCATTTTAGAAACGTTTTAAATAATAAGCCTAATAAGATTTCAGGGATTAAGTTGTAATAATTTTCTTGTTTTATTCCTCTTCAATTACTATCAAAGCACATTGCACATTGTATAATTCTTATTACAACAAGGTACAATTTTATAGGCGAAGCATCTCTACAATCAAGTCTAAAAATGTAAGTATGTCCTTAGTTTTGCAACAAATTTACTTACAATTTGTTTACACTTATGCATTAATATTCTGATTATTCAGTTCTGACACTCTACAAGTGTATATATTTGTTTGTCCTTCCATTTCAGAGCTTTGCTTTTTTGATTTTATCATCCTGGTTAGAAATCTAAGTAAAGCTCGCCTAAACCCATTTTTTATGTAAATTTGAAAAAAGATTTAAAATATATTAATCAAATATGTGTAAAGAGATTAAATATATCAACCTAACAAAACATAAAATAGCTTTAACTTAACTTGTTTTTGTAGTAATTAACTAAAGCTCATTTTTGAACATGATTAAACTACAATTAAACAAATTACAACACGTTTAATGCATGATGACCAATTATGGACAATCATTTTGTGTACATTTTATTGGCTCATAGCTTTTGTGTATTCATTTTATTTTCATATTTTAAATTATGGAATTCAACTATTCATAGCTTACGTATTATGGGTTTTGTCATATTAACTCGGAAAATAAATTTTTAAAAGATATAACTTACCCAAGAAAAGATTTATCTTAAGAAATGCGACTACTTAAAGCTTACTAATCATGCGAGCAAAATGAATAAAATATGCCCTTTCCTTCTAAAATTTGTACACAATTATAACCAATACCATGGCGGGATTGTTTTTCAACTGTTATCCTATTGGCTGATGTAGAGAGTATCTCTATCTCTATTCTGCCTGTATAAAATTAATGAAGATAGTTATCCAAAGTACATTGAAATTTTATTTAGATTAAATTTCTTTATCATTTTAGTCTTTATTCTGAGTTAGGCAACACCTAATAAACTTTCTTATCATTATTATGACTATTATTATCATTAGATTCGAATTTTACTATACTATAAAAAAAAATTCCATTCACCAAATAATTTATCTTTATATATCTTCTTGTTTACTTGTTAAAAATGACATCTATCAAACATTTTATTAACTAGATTACTGAATTTGCTGATTTCTGACTTTATCAAAATGCAAAATCAACAAGTTAATTACTGAAAAAATACACATTTTTAACAGGGATCTAAAGGGATAAGGTAAATACCGATAAATGATGTACATCCCCAATAATAATACACAATAATACCCCTTCTGTAGATTACAAATATTGGTTAATACGTTTGGACACTAAACTTTATGTACCAACCAATCAAAATTCATTAGAGTCCCAAAAGTTCCCAAATTTTGGGAACTAGTGTAATAAGCAGCCCATTGTCCCCTCCCTTCCTGCATTTTTAATAACTATTCTTAAATTTGACGGCTGCCAAGAGCTGAATCATAATTTTATGTTTTTTTTTTATTCATTACATTTCATAACTATTGAAAAGTAGATTACAATAAAAGAAAATAAATACATTTTATTTAATTGGTCCCAAATCTTGGTCATCCAATCCATTTGTAATCAAGCAAATGGTCAGAAGACTTGTAATTCTAGGTTAACTTTCAAAACTGCCAAAAAGAATCTCAATAGAATGGGATATAGAATATAATTGGATATTTTGAGAGGGTGAAATTTGTCGTCAATTTAGGTTGCTAACATTGAACTTATTTATTGGTCATTTAGTTTATCAAATAGAAGGATAGGTAAATGGGGTATAGTTATTTTACCCAGCTGCGATAATCACTTTATTAGGGTATATGAAAATCTGGTGCAACATTCAAGTGATAATATATGTATATTCGATTTAAGGGACCAAAAGGGACCATAGTAGCAATTAGTTTGACTTTTAGGGTATTTTCTGTGATGGCTTTTTGGTTTATGATATGAAGAAGTAGGGTTTAATGTTTAGCGTCTTTTTTAGGGAAGCTTTCTCTGTGTTAATTAAA
The DNA here is from genome assembly GCF_053477335.1 of Acartia tonsa. NCBI lineage: Eukaryota > Metazoa > Arthropoda > Copepoda > Calanoida > Acartiidae > Acartia > Acartia tonsa. The sequence continues at coordinate 46,054,888 of NC_137267.1, forward strand.
CCTTCGGCTCCTTTTTAATAAATGAAAGTATACTACTTTTTAAAATTGCTGAAATGCAGGAACTTGAATGTAATTGTATACATGTTTAACCTTGTTTCTATGATAGCATCCACCCTTTACATGGGTAAATTAAATACTTTTATCTTATACTTAAGGGTTGAGAAATATAGTTTTGATATAAAGTTTGGACGTCTTTAGCTTGTCTAGGGGTTTGGAATTTAGGTGAACTTGCCATCTTATTATATAATGTGGTAAGGGTTTTTGTCTGAAGCTTAAGCTCACAATACCTTCTGAAATTGAGTTCTCTATGTTCGGTAAACTTTGCAAAGGCCCTGTGTTGGTTATAGGCTATTTCATTATACAAAGTCTTGTGATAATTTTATTAATCTTTAACTGTATCTTCGATCGAATACATAGCCCGTAGAAGCCACGAGTGTAGCATTTAGTATAGTTATATATTGTGAATAGTATTTAATTCAGCAGCAGTTAGCAACAATCCTATGTCGATTTTTTAACAATCCACACCCTTATCCGCTCTAATTGCAACAACTTCTAATTCTTTTATAAAAGATCTGCTATAATTTTAGATCAGTTAAAAGTAAAGCAAAGAAAACTGCCTTTTTTACAGGCATTTTACTTACCTTTATTTAACGAATCAAAGTTTATGTTTTCTTTTTAAATTGAGATTTAAAGGAAAAGCCGAAAAACTTAGTTGTCAGTAGATAATAGTCATATGCAAAGAAAAAGGATAATATTCTACTCTGAAAAGTATAACTTACATTGTTAAAAACATGTTTTATATTAATTTACCTGAATACTTACCGAACAAAATACATCGCTAAGTTTTCTTTTTTATTGTCCGCTTTTGAATCAATATCATCTCTAAGATTATGCATCTTAGACCTGTCCTAAACAGTTTCAAAACAGGGAGGGAGGGGACATTGGGAAATTTATTACATTATTCCACAAAGTTTTATATTTATGTTTTCTTATTCTTGTCTTAAAAACTTCGCGAATTCGTTTAATTTATTTAGGAGCTGAGTCAACCACTAGTTGTTATCCACAGAATGGGTAATTTTATGTTTTAACATTGGGGATGTACTTTATCGGTCATTGCCTTATCACTTTAGATCCCTGTTTTCATGAGCTGTGAGATAAATAAAAAATACTGTAAATAATGAGATGTTGTATTACATATTCTAAATAAGGATATTTACATTTCTTTGTTTTTTAACAATGAATAACATTCATAATTTTAAAAGATCAGAGACAAGGGACCATAAACAAATCTTCCCCTCAAACTTCACAAATCAGTTTTTCATATTGGTAAACTAACATTTATTTGGGAGAGAAAAAGTATTGTCTCATATATTGGGGAAAATATGCCGTCAATTCATTTATTTGTCATTCGTTCATTCAGTAGGAGGGGGTATGGGGTAAAGCATATGAATGTGTGGTATCGTTATTTTAGCCAAATATTAATATCACTTTATTAGAGTACATGAAAATCTGGTACAACATCCAAGTAAAAATATTTCTATTCCTATCCCTGATTCCCTGGACCTAATTCTTTAAACGTGTCAAAAAAAAAGGAAAAGGGCGTAGCTGCTAAAAATGATAAAGTGTCGGGTTACTCAAATTTACATCATGTGTTACGATAATTTAGACCACACAGTTGGTTTTGCAAACAATAGCGTTGCAAACATGGTTCAGTATGAATCTCTTGGTTACATCCATGCCAGGCGTCAGCCGTTTTTATTTATGGATGAAGGGTTTCTTAATTGAAACTTTGGCGTCTTGCTGTCGACGAGTTGCAGTTTCCTGACACCTTCCTCTTCAAATTTCAAGTCATGGTAATACTGCAGAAGAAATCAGCACCGAGAAGCAATGACATTTGTCTTTGTGGATTATGTATATAGTGTAAAAAGTGACAATAGTAAACTTCATTTGTCAGTGGATAAATATCTACTATAAATGAGGAAATTTGAATCTAGCTGCTAAAACTTTAACTTCTATCATCCAATAACTATTATATCATGATATTAACCATATTATAACCTATGTGTCATTATATTATATATGTTATAACATTATGTTGCTAATAATCTCATAACTAACTTATCATATTTATCATTTTTGAACCTATCTAACTCACTGTGAGATTGTTAAACATTGTTCTTAACTTACTGTACTAATGATTATTTGCTATTTGTGTATCATTTTGTTAGTTAATTGTTTGTATTTTTCTTATTATTTTTTATGATTTTTTCCATAAGTTGAATAAATCATTTTAACAACAATATCCTTAAAAAGCTTGTACTTATTAAAATAAAAATTTATAAATTTGAGAGAAAAATACCTTTCTTTTCCTTTTATTTGACTGAAAAAATAAGAGACTAATAAGAGGGAGGGAGAGGACATTGGGCTGTTTATTACACTAGTCTCCAAAGTCCTTACTAGCAACTAGAAAAATATCTTCAATGTCCATGAAAGACGTACAAACTGCAATTATAGAACAACCTCACAATTTATAAAACTAAATTTGAAGGGGTAGTAAAAATTCAAATATTACGATGGATAAAAAACAAATTTTGTTTCAACTAATATATATGCAGAAAATACACTGGTCATCGTTTTTTATACATATACATTAAATCAAAATGTTTATATTCAAAGTTGTTTATAAAGATATGAGGAACGAAAAATAAGTTAGAATTTACATATACTGTTTAAAAAGCTAAGCTTCTTTATAATTAGGGTCGGTCTGTACGTCTGTAACAGATTGTACTTATCGTTAAATTTATCATGTTAGAAGTGTCCTATCGATTTCAAACTTGGCATAATGATTCCGGTAATTAAGATAGCGCAACAAAGTCTGCAGGTCCATGTTTTTTAAAAACTTTATAGTCTATCTAAGTATCTATATAATCAAGTCCTAAATATATGAATTACTTATGCACACAGTTATTAAAAGTTCTACTTTTGTTTATAAACTTTTGTATTATAAAGATGAATAAGAATATTTTGATGTAATATTATTATGTTTTCTTAACGAATAAAGGTATAGTACAAAAAGTCTAGATTTTAGTGAAACTCATTTTAATCACAAAAATGCTTTAGCATATGGGCGTTCTTTGAAGACTAGATTATAGACTAGCTCTTAAATAAATGTACAGACTTTCTTGTAATGATTTTAAAGTAGCTATGCTTTCTAAATTGTACCTAACTAAAACAGGAATCATCACACTTATTAATCTTTCAGAGCTGTTTTTACATGCAATGGTCGAACCTAAAAAATAGAAATTTTCTCAACTTCTGCTATTCCTGAGATATTATTATTATGAATATAAACATGTTTAAATATTCCTTCTATTCCTGAGATAATATTATAATGAATATAAACATGTTTAAATATTCCTTCTATTCCTGAGATATTATTATTATGAATATAAACATGTTTAAATATTCCTTCTATTTCTGAGATATTATTATTATGAATATAAACATGTTTAAATATTCCTGCTATTCCTGAGATATTATTATTATGAATATAAACATGTTTAAATATTCCTGCTATTCCTGATATATTTTTATAAAGAATATAAACATGTTTAAATATTCCTGCTATTCCTGAGATATTATTATTATGAATATAAACATGTTTAAATATTTCTGCTGTTCCTGAGATATTATTATTATGAATATAAACATGTTTAAATATTCCTGCTGTTCCTGAGATATTATTATTATGAATATAAACATGTTTAAATATTTCTGCTGTTCCTGAGATATTATTATTATGAATATAAACATGTTTAAATATTTCTGCTATTCCTGAGATATTATTATTATGAATATAAACATGTTTAAATATTCCTTCTATTCCTGAGATAATATTATAATGAATATAAACATGTTTAAATATTCCTTCTATTCCTGAGATATTATTATTATGAATATAAACATGTTTAAATATTCCTTCTATTTCTGAGATATTATTATTATGAATATAAACATGTTTAAATATTCCTGCTATTCCTGAGATATTATTATTATGAATATAAACATGTTTAAATATTCCTGCTGTTCCTGAGATATTATTATTATGAATATAAACATGTTTAAATATTCCTGCTGTTCCTGAGATATTATTATTATGAATAAAAACATGTTTAAATATTCCTGATATTCCTGAGATATTATTATTATGAATATAAACATGTTTAAATATTCCTGCTATTCCTGAGTTATTATTATTATAAATATAAACATGTTTAAATATTCCTGCTATTCCTGAGACATTATTATTATTATGAATATAAACATGTTTAAATATTCCTGCTATTCCTGAGATATTATTATTATGAATATAAACATGTTTAGATATTCCTGCTATTCCTTAGATATTATTATTATGAATATAAACATGTTTAAATATTCCTGCTATTCCTGAGTTATTATTATTATAAATATAAACATGTTTAAATATTCCTGCTATTCCTGAGATATTATTATTATTAATATAAACATGTTTAAATATTCCTGCTATTCCTGAGATATTATTATTATGAATATAAACATGTTTAAATATTCCTGCTATTTCTGAGATATTATTATTATGAATATAAACATGTTTAGATATTCCTGCTATTCCTGAGATATTATTATTATTATGAATATAAACATGTTTAAATATTCCTGCTATTCCTGAGATATTATTATTATGAATATAAACATGTTTAAATATGACACACGAGTGGAATCTAAACAGAAGGATGAAAGCAAAAACAATAATTGCTGCGCTATTAGAGTTAATTCAGACATCTTGAATCCCTTTTTAGTCAATGGAACTAACACAAGTTTATAGGTACATAGATTTTGAGTGATAAAAATGACAATAAATACAACCCCATTTACGACAAACAAAATCACCATTATATAGATAAAAATTATGGTCTAAAAGTTTGGACACTGGCTGTTTAAACAACCCATTGAGAATTTGATAAAAGTCTCAAAATTTTTTAAACCAACAAATAAGAGAACATGTATATAAAAATTACCACCATTAGATCTGTTTATGTGAAGTTTCCCTAAAATTTAGAACTCAATCCTTTCAGACGTTTAGAAAGTCTTAAATTACAAAAAAAAAACCTTACTACTTATATGATAGGCTACACACAGCATTTATTTACAAGCATGTGTGTGTTAATGAATACATGCAGAGATAAATTACACAGTAAGATGCGTAGGAACTGTATTCATAATTATTGTTGAGCAATTTTAGATGGTGGACACTCTAATTTTACTCTAATGTTTCACCCCTCCTTAACGCCTTCTATTACTTAAGGTAAACAATAGAGGTGTAGGTAGGAGGAATAATTGTAGCACAGATACTCTATAGTAGAGGTGTAGGTAGGAGGAATAATTGTAGCACAGATACTCTATAGTAGAGGTGTAGGTAGGAGGAATAATTGTAGCACAGATACTCTATAGTAGAGGTGTAGGTAGGAGGAATAATTGTAGCACAGATACTCTATAGTAGAGGTGTAGGTAGGAGGAATAATTGTAGCACAGATACTCTATAGTAGAGGTGTAGGTATGAGGAATAATTGTAGCACAGATACTCTATAGTAGAGGTGTAGGTAGGAGGAATAATTGTAGCACAGATACTCTATAGTAGAGGTGTAGGTAGGAGGAATAATTGTAGCACAGATACTCTATAAAAGAGGTGTAGGTAGGAGGAATAATTGTAGAGCAGATAATATATAACTAGGGTATGTAAGTCCGTCTGTCCCTTAGAATGACATTTTAACTCAGAATTTTTTATAGTAAAACTAAGGGATCCCACCCCACCCTCCCCCCTCAGAACCAAGGGGAAACTCGAAGAAATGATAAACCAATTGATAATTATATTATTATATATAAATTTATGAATCCACTTTTTTCAAGAGATAAAGATCAATCTTTCATAGCAAAATTTATTTTATGATGCAAACAATAACAAATTAATATTTTATGATGTAAATTTACAAGAAATACATAGTTATCATTTTGCAACAGTCTTCTTGGCTGCTGGCTTTTTGGTAACTGGTTTCTTAGTAGCGGTTTTCTTAGCAGCTGGCTTCTTTGTAGCAGTTGGCTTCTTTTTGTCTGTTGTTTTCTTGGCAGTAGTTGACTTTTTAACTGTAGCTTTCTTGTCAGCTGGTTTCTTCTTGTCGGTTGTTTTCTTGGCAGCTACTTTCTTTTTCTCTGTAGGTTTTTTAGCGGCTGGTTTCTTTTTATCAGTTGCTTTCTTGGCAGCAGGCTTCTTCTTCGCTGCTGGCTTTTTGGCAGCTGGTTTCTTGACATCCTTAGCCTTATCTCCAAGTTTATAGCTTCCAGCTCCTTTACCTGAGGATTTGGCCATTTTCAGTGTTCCACCAGTTACACCACGTTTCAGCGCCATTTTTAAATGTACACCAGCTTTATCTGCTGTAACTTTATAGTTGGCACAAATATATTTGAGAATAGCCTGTCTAGAGCTACCTGTTCTGTCCTTTAAAGCTTTCAGGGCGGCAGCAATCATGTCAGCAAAGGGTGGATGGACGGCTGGAACCTTTGGCTTTTTAGCAGTGGCGGTCTTGGCGACCTTTTTGGCAGGAGATACAGTGGTAGCAGTGTCCGCCATTTTAATAATGGTTGTTTGATGTTAATTGTCAATGAATTGATGAATTTGAGAACCTGTTGTAAATATATAAACTTAAGAGAGAACCAAAGAGAAAGCAGAATGCTTACAGGTTAAAATCTCGCTCCTGCATATTACATCAATATACTGTTTAATCACCACCTGAAAACCAAGCTAAGACTCCGCCCATAAATGCTCATATTTAGAATCCCCGCTTCCAAACTGATGCTTACGCATGTAACATCAAAATTGGTGTCTGACCACCTAAAGTTGATTTGACTCCGCCCATACAAAGAACATTTGAGAATCTCAAACCAAATATTAAATCAAACGCACCTAGGGGCTTTGTATTCAAAAGGGTAGAAACGGACTGAAAAAAAAGCTTAAACCCATCACAAGACTAAAGTCTGAAAATAAGATAGCCTAGAACCCTCGAGGGACCTATGTTACCTAAAATAGAGAATCCAATCAGTTCAGTAGTTATTGAGTTCTTAAGTTTCAGATAAAAGGCCCGTACTACTGTTTTTAAAATCTTATGGATATATGTATATTATTATTTTTGAATGTAGATTAAAATTCAGTAAATTTCAAAGTATTTTTTCTTGGATTGTGTTGACATTAAAATATCTAAATCACACTTATTTTCTTTTGGCGTAAGCCTAACCTAAAACTTTTTTTTTGCACTCAGTGTATTTTTCTAAAGACTGTATCGCTATTTGTAAAGTTCTCCTAGAGCATCTTGTCTAAAAATCATTGTCTGTTGGCTATAAGAAACATTTCTCTAGGTTAATGTTTTTTTCTTCAAAAGCTTTGCTTAAAGTGAAACTATATTCATGAATAACTTTATTACTAAGTATGTGAATCAACACGGCAATTTTAGAGTATTTATAAATAAAAAATCAGGACTTGGCAGCCGCCTGTAAAACAGCTAGAAGTGTAAACATGACCAATATATGGGAATCCTACTTTTATAGAAAAAAATTAAGCAATCCAAACTGGTTTTAATATGAGTCTGAGCAACGGCAAATGCGCGGCTGCCAAGCCCTGATACAATGCAAATATCCATAAAATTAGCATAACAAACGGACAGGCGGATATAATTTGATGTAGAGTACAAATGCATTAGTAGTCATATTTATAATAAATTTTAGTAGTCTTTCTTTGAGGTGAGAAAGATTTTTGTTAGGGGGGGAGGGAATTTTAGCGCGCTTTGTGTGATATTTAACCTTCCCTAAAGTTGAATTACCCCCCCCCCCCCCCCTAACAAAACATCTATATTACTAACAGTCGGACAGACCAGTAAATCATATAATCATTGCTGAATTGTATAGGAATTATTAACAAAATAAATTCTGCCAAGGTGAATAGTAGACGAGAACTCGCGTTTCCCACTAAACAAACAGACTGACTTCTTGAGTTATATAGTAGCTTTGCTTCTAACAAACATAAAAATGTAGTTTCGAAAGAAAACAAGAAAAATATTTTTTTAATCAATATAAAGATATATTTTATTAAACTAACAATAACAATATTAAATTCATATTTTTTATATTTTAGTTTATACTTCCTAAGTTGTAGGCTTCTTCACAATATATATTTTTAATAGATTTGACAATTTAACTAGAGATGAATTCGTGTTTTTCATCAGCACAATTGGACACCATGAAATTATTACATTCCTTCTCCACTCTAGCTGCTCTACCTTTAATAACAACTGAGATACACTTCTCCTTGGGAACTTTCTTGCAATCCTTAACAGGTTCATCCCCGCACACAATTCTTTCCATCTGTCTACATTCTTTTGTGTCAACAAATTTACAATTATGCTTGATTACATGAGATTTATCCTTAATAACTTTCATTAGATCATCAACATGATCATTCTCTGACTGGCAGACAATGTTGGATACGGTTATATCGCACCATTCTGCAAATTTCTTCTCGCATTTTTTCTGTATTTTCTGAGTGCAAGTTTCCACGAAAGAGGTTTCACACATTTCCTCAAGTCTATCATCTGTACCTGGAACCTGCACATCACTACATTTCTGGACCCAAGCAGGACAAAATTTTGAAGGGGGTTCCAAGGTTTGCAATTTTACAACAGAAGAGCCCATCAAAACAATACAAATTGTTTGCAGTAGTCCAAACATTTTTTTACTGGAATACTGGCAAGGCACTATATATTGATAGGTGAATTTGAGAAGTCAAAATTATACTGATTATAATCTCAAGAAACATTACTACATTACTTTTTTTGGGTGCCTAATGCACTGCTCATCAAATGATTGCGGTCACGCCCACAAGCCCTAATTTGACCGCTCTGTGATAGCTAGATTATGCCCCGCCTATTTTAGGAGACATGGAAAATTATAAAATAAAATATTTGAAACATTTCTTTAATTAAACAAGGGTGACAACATCCATCAAATCGAAGCTCTGAACCAGTAAGATAAACAAATATTAACACTTGTAGTGTGTCAGAATTGAATAGGCAAAATATATCTATGTCTAAGAAAATTTTAAGTAGATTTTTAACAAAACTGATTAAGTACAGGAAACTCTATAAGAAAATGCTTACACTTTAGGACTTGATTATAGTGATGTTTCGCTTGTAACATTTACTTTGTTGACTTTCCTAGGAATTAGTATTCAAAAAATCAAAAGAATATGTTAGATATATCACATAAAAATCGTTGAAAATCATAATTTTTAAATGGTCGGGACGTACTGCCTTTCAGGTAACAGTTATAGAGTTGCTACGCTATCTGATGGTACCAAACTGTTGCAATTCTAACATGTATGAATTAACAAAAAGGGCCTACTGTGACGGGCGGACGTACAGAACCTAATTATGGAAAATATTCAGTTTTTAAAAAATAAAAAAGTATAAATTCTAATATGCCTAATTTATCGATGAGAGATATATACAACCATAACAAGGATGACAACATCCATAAAAAGGCTCTGAAACGGTAGGACAAACGGACATTAACACTTGTATAATGTCAGAACTGAATAATCAGAATGCGAATGTATAAGAGTCAAAGCAAAATTGTAAGTAAATTTGTTGAAAAACTGCTTGATACAGGATAATGATTATGGACATACTTATATTTTTAAGACTTGATTATAGAGTTGCTTCGCTTATAATATTGTACTTTGTTGTCCCAGGAATCAGTATACCAAAAATCAGACCAATCGGATAATTAGGTCACATACAAATTTGTTGTTAAAAATGTAAAAAAATCAACATGTTTAAAATGGACGTACGGACATTCTGGTAATGATTATAGAGTTGCTACGCTTTCTAACTCGTACCTAACTATTACAGGAATTACCATGCAAAATTTGAAATCGATAGGACAATTCTAACATGCCTAAATTAACGAAAAAAGCTATTTAAAAAAGTAAAAAAAATCAACATGTTTAAAATGGACGTACGGACATTTTGGTAATGATTATAGAGTTGCTACGCTTTCTAAATCGTACCTTACTACTAAAGGAATCACAATGCAAAATTTGAAATCGATAGGACAATTCTAACATGATTAAATTAACGAAAAAAGCTATCCGTGACGGACGGACGGACGTACGGACGGACGGACGTACGGACGGACCGACCCTAATTATAGAAAAGCTTCGCTTTTAAAAAGCTTTGATTAACAAAACATGTTACTTACATTTTGACCGCCCATATATTTATCCATCTTAATCCAAAGTTAATCTTCAATCAAAGATAAAAATCTGACTCCGCCCATCGAGAAAATATTTTCAGCCAATAAAAATCCAGGTAAATATATTTAGCTTGGTATAAATACTGTGTAAACAATAACTCAATTATCAGTTGTTCAACTGTTTTCAATCAAGCAACAACAATCAATATGACTGGAAGAGGAAAAGGTGGCAAAGGACTCGGTAAGGGAGGTGCGAAGCGCCACAGAAAAGTCTTAAGAGATAACATCCAGGGTATTACCAAGCCTGCCATCAGACGTTTAGCTCGTCGTGGTGGAGTGAAGCGTATCTCTGGACTTATCTACGAGGAGACCCGTGGGGTTCTCAAGGTTTTCCTTGAGAATGTGATCAGAGATGCTGTGACCTACACTGAACACGCCAAGAGGAAGACTGTCACTGCTATGGATGTTGTCTATGCTCTCAAGAGACAAGGGAAAACCCTGTATGGCTTTGGAGGCTAATTTAGTGGCGGAACAACAACGGTCCTTTTTAGGACCACAATCTCTTTCTATTTGAGAAAATTTCTTTTTATAAAATATATTTCATAGGCATTGTAGATTATGAATATTCTGTATACAAAAAAATTTTCAATAGCTGTCGGACCATTATGCCGCATAGTATCTCGGAAACCACTGTACATTATTTAGTAGTGTTTTAGTCATAATCATTATTTCAGTTACAACTATGTAGAAGCTACTAATTATTGATTAATGATGTACCATTGAATAGCATAAATTAGAGAAAAACTTATAAATAATTAATAGTGGATTCGCCCCTTGAAGTTTTGCATAAAGATGTTCTTTTTTTGAGGGGAGGGGGGTGTCCCACCTTCAAGAAAATAGCTTAAAACAACCAGAGGACCAGTTGGTATAGCCCAATCTGTGCGGTTACCGAGATCTTAAGCTTCAGAAGGACAGACATCGTTTATGTATATTAGAGATGTTTTATGGATACAAACAAATTTTGTTGTTACATAAAAAGATAAACTCGAAAAAGTATTTAATGGTCAATGTTTACAACATTCTTTTAATGAATAAAGGATATACATGGATATATTGACAGCAGAAAATATTCGTTAATTTGTGTGCTATTATGGACCTCATTTATTGCCCAGTTCGTACATCTAGTAGGAGGGAAGGGGGAGGATGGAGGATATCGTTATTTTAGTCAGCTATGCGTATTACTTTATCATAGAACATGGTGCAACATCCAAGTAATAATATATCGATTATTTTTATCCTTATTTTTCTATCCTCCCTTTTATTGTTTAACATTTATCTTTTTAAGGATAAAATGTAATCAAATAAAAATAATTTAAATTTTATTAAACAGATTTATATTCATCTTTCATATTATTTATTAACAGCTTTAATTATTATTTATCGCATCGTATTATAGACATCTATCCGCGGACATTAAAATGAAAAATTATAAGATTAAAACCAGTTTTATTAGACCAGATGAGCCTAAGAAACGTTATGGCAAACTGGTATGATTATCCTTTTAATATATGTGGAAAATACGATCCTAAACATGATTTTCCGTAAACCGGTTCTAATACAGCGGACATTAAACGGTTTCGATGCCACAATGGAAATGGCTTTTTTTATACTTTTCAATTTGCGCGGAGCTGTCCTTTCAAGGTATAATTTCTTTCTAATGAACTACCTAACGAAAATTATCTTTTTCAGTGAATAAATACAAAATTTACTATACGATACTTTGTTCATGTTTGCAATTCCTTGCTGCTCTGCTAATTTCTGTATGAAAAATCTGGTAAAAATATTTCTAACAGTAGTTTTATGCTTCTTCAAGTATAAATGTAATTAAATTTAGTGGATTTATTGATGGGGAAGTTAAAACATATGTAACAGTGATTACCACACACAAATTTTACCTAAATATTTACACTAGAGGCTGCGCTCTTGGGGCTCGCTATTCGAAGGGACATGGAGGGGCAGAAAAATAGCTTAAACCATACCCAGACTTATTTATAAAATAAAATAGCCTAAAATCATCTCAGGACCTATATGAAGCTATATCATAAAGGTGAACCATATCAGTTCAGCAGTTAGCAAGATCCTTCGCTACAGATAAAAATGTTTAACACTTTATATAATAGGATTATCTGTGCGTTTACTTAATTCCCTCAAAGTGCATAGCGAGCACAGAAACACACTACTAAAAAATTTAAATTTAGGGTTGTGAGTGCAGTTTTTTTCCTGATGCCTAACCCATGCGGAGGGCCCTAACCCTGCAGGGCATATATCTACTGTGCACGGATCTTGGACAAAGTAGCTTCAGACAAAGTAGCTTCGGACAAAGTAGCTTCGGACAAAGTAGCTTCAGGACAAAGTAGCTTCAGGACAAAGTAGCTTCAGGACATTTACTTAAGAAAAGTAGCTTCCTAAGAAAACTAGTCTCCAATATGGCCGCAGCGCTCGGCCCCCTGGCCAGCCTAGCCGCGGGCTCTCGGCTCCCTAGCCTATAACCTAACCTAACCTAACCTATGTTAGCCTCAGAGCATTTATTTAAGAATAATATCATCAACTGATAATACATAGGTGGTTTAGAATTTCGAGGATTTTGCAAAAAGTGGTTGATAGATTTTTACAATTTTATTTTTTAATATTGTTTTTACAAGTTTTAATAATGTTTTTACAATTTTTTGGTTAGGTTAGGTTAGGTTATAGGCTAGGGGGCCGAGCGCCCGCGGCTAGGCAGGCCAGGGGGCCGAGCGCAGCGGCGATGACCTTTATTAACAGTAAAGGCTACTTTCCTTAGGAAGCTACTTTGTCCGGAAGCTACTTTGTCCCGAAGCTACTTTGTCCTGAAGCTACTTTGTCCTGAAGCTACTTTGTCCGAAGCTACTTTGTCTGAAGCTACTTTGTCCGAAGCTACTTTGTCCAAGATCCCTGTGCACAGCTAATTCATTGGGCAGTTTATGAGGTCTTAATAGACAGATATACCTACATTAACATTTCTTATTCAAGGCCTAAGTAATATAGTTTTAGGTAAAGTTATAGTGTATCCATCCTGCAATGGGGTATAAATAAGGAAGGGAGGGGACTTTGGACTCATAAAAACTTTGGGTACTTTTATTAAACCTTGATTGGGTGTTTTAACTATCCAACCAATCTTATAATTGTACATTCTATATCCGCGGAAAGCTGTTTATAATACGATGCGAGAAATAACTATTATCATCATAGGGACTAAACATCTTATTTACATCCATTGTCTTATCCCTTTAGATTCCTGGGTATAAATGTAGTAAACTAAGATACAATAAAGTGATAAAAACTTGATCTATATAACAAGAAAGAATTATTCCAATAACATCGAGATTTTTTATTTAAAAAAATGTTTCAAATAGGGAAAGAGAATACGTCGGAGTGGACAAACGCAGGAGTGTTAAGATATTAAGGGGGGGGGGGGCGTAATGACATTTATTCGTAATCCGTGAGCAAAATGGTCTTAAAATTTAGCTAGACCCTTCAAACTTGGTATATAAGCCTAGTCCTATAGGTATTACATCTAAATGGCAAAAAAAATCTAAAAATTTTTATTTTAAGGTTAGGTTAGGTAAGAAAAACCCTGCGGAAATGGGGTTTTTAGGCTTTTTTTGGTCTATTTTGATGTGGACACTTAACTTAAATTGTTTTTTCTTAGGGTTTTAACTTAAATACACTGTATCTATTCATATGGACTTTATTTAAGATGATTCAGCAAGTCGGGGACCGACCCCAGGGGGCTAGGTGGGTGGCCCGCAGGGGTTAAGTGCCTTTTTCCCAATACATATGTTGTAATACATCTAATTATAGGTTTTTTAGGTCAAGGAACTCAAATTTAGAGCTAAAATAAGCATTAGACTAATCTGAAGCTAGCCCCAGCGGGCTAGGTTGGTGGCCCGCAGGGGTTAAGTGCATTTTTTCCAATATATATCATGTTATATATCAAAATATAGGTTTTTTAGGTTGATAAACTCAAATTCTAAGCGATAATTAGCATTAGACTAACCTGAAGCTAACCCCCCCGGGCTAGGTTGGTTTTCTGCAGGGCTTAAGAGCATTTACCTAACCTAAACTAGAAACTTACTTATGTTTTAACATGTTTTTTTATAAACTTTGTCTATTAATGAGGACTTTATTTAAGATAATCCAGCAAGTCGGGAACCGACCCCAGAGGGCTAGGTTGGTGGCCCGCGGGGGTTAAGTGCATTTTTTCCAATATATATCTTGTTATATATCAAAATATAGGTTTTTTAGGTCAAGAAACTTAAATTCTGAGCGAAAATTACCATTAGACTAACCTGAAGCTAACCCCCCCGGGCTAGGTTGGTTTTCTGCAGGGCTTAAGAGCATTCACCTTACCTAACCTAGAAACTTACTTATATTTTTACAGGTTTTTTTCTTGAATAAACTGTGTCTATTAATGAGGACTTTATTTAAAATGATCCAGCAAGTCGAGTACCGACTAATCTGAAGTTAGCCCCAGCAGGCTAGGTCGGTGGCCTGCAGGGGTTAAGTGCATTATTTTCCAAAATACATCTTGGGATATATCAAAATATAGGTTTTTAAGGTCAAGAACTCAAATTCAGAGCTAAAATAAGCATTAGAATAATCTGAAGCTAACCCCAGCAGACTAGGTGGGTGGCCTGCAGGGGTTAAGTGCATTTTCCCAATATATATTTTGAGATACAACCAATTATAGGTTTTTTTTAGGTCAAAGAACTCAAATTCAGAGCTGAAATAAGCATTAGACTAATCTGAAGCTAACACCAGCGGGCTAGGTGGGTTGCCAACAGGGCTTAAGTACATTTTACCTAACCTAACCTAAAAACTTACATTTAATAATATTTTTTTTAGGTTTTGTTTCTCAAATAAACTGTCCATTCATGTGGATCTTATTTCAGATGATCAAGCAAGTCGAAGACTGACCCCAGCGGGCTAGGTGGGTGGCCCGTAGGGGTTAAATGCATTTTTTAGAAAAAGTATTTGTTATCATACATCAAATTATAGGTTTTTTAGGTCAAGAAACTCAAATTTACAGCTAATAAAAGGATCAGACTAATCTGAAGCTAGCCCCAGCGGGCTAGGTGGATTGCCTGCAAGTCCTAAGTGCATTTTACCTAACCTAACCTGGAACCTTACTTTTTTTTTAGGGTTTTTTTCTGGAATAAACTGTGTCTATTTATGAGAACATTATTTAAGATGATCAAGCAAGTTGGGGACCGACCCCAGCAGGCTAGGTGGGTGGCCCGCAAGGGTTAAGTGCATTTTTTAAAAGTATGTGCTGTCATACATAAAATTATAGGTTTTTTAGGTCCAGAAATTCAAATTGAGAGCTAATTATTTAAGATGATCTAGCAAGTTGGGGACTGACCCAGGCGGGCTAGGTTTTACTTAGATACACAGTGTTCAGTCCTAAAGCCATCATTTAAAAGATTCTTCATACAGGAGGCTGACCCAAGGAGGTCCCCAACTTGCTGGATCATCTAAAAAAATTTCCTCATTCATAGACACAGTTCATTCGAGGAAAAAACCAAAAAAATAAGTAAGTTTCTAGGTTAGGTTAGGTAAAATGCACTTAAGCCCTGCAGAAGATCTACCTAGCCCGCGGGGGTTAGCTTCAGGTAACACTTATGCTTATTTTAGCTCTGAATTTGAGTTTCCTGACCTTAAAAACCCATATTTTGATATATAACAAGATATATATTGGAAAATAATGCATTTAACCCCTGCGGGCCACCGACCTAGCCCGCTGGGGCTAGCTTCAGATTAGTCTTATGCTAATTCTAGCTCTAAATTTGAGTTAACTGACCTAAAAAAACTTATAATTAGATGTATAACAACATATATATTGGGAAAAATGCACTTAACCCCTGCGGGTCACCAACCTAACCTGCTGGGGTCGGTTCCCGACTAGCTGGATTATCTTAAATAAAGTCCTCATTAATAGACAAAGTTTATTCAAGAAAAAACATGTAAAAATATAAGTAAGTTTATAGGTTAGGTTATGTAAATGCTCTTAAGCCCTGCAGAAAACCAACCTAGCCCGGGGGGGTTAGCTTCAGGTTAGTTTAATGATAATTTTTGCTCAGAATTTGAGTTTCTTGACCTAAAAAACCTATATTTTGATATATAACAAGATATATATTGGAAAAAATGAACTTAACCCCTGCGGGCCACCAACCTAGCCCGCTGGGGCTAGCTTCAGATTAGTCTAATGCTTATTTTAGCTCTGAATTTGAGTTCCTTGACCTAAAAAACCTATAATTAGATGTATCACAACATATGTATTGGGAAAAAGGCACTAACGCCTGCGGGCCACCCACCTAGCCCCCTGGGGTCGGTCTCCGACTTGCTGAATCATCTTAAATAATGTCCATATGAATAGATACAGTGTATTTAAGTTAAAACCCTAAAAAAACAATTTAGGGTAAGTTTCCACATCAAAATCGACCAAAAAAAGCCTAAAAACCCCATTTCCGCAGGGTTTTTCTTACCTAACCTAACCTTAAAATAAAAATTTTTGGATTTTTTGCCATTTAGATGTAATACCTATAGGACTAGGCTTATATACCAAGTTTGAAGGGTCTAGCTAAATTTTAAGACCATTTTGCTCACGGATTACGAATAAATGTCATTACGCCCCCCCCCCCCCCTTTAAGTAAGTATTTCTATACATGTTAAGTTAGGTTAAGATATGAATATACAAATAAGCCCCCCGCAGGGGTTAGGCATTTAAAAAACCTAAAACATGGTTTAAAATAGGTTAGGTTAGGTTAAGGGTCCACTCCTGCGTTTGTCCACTCCGACGTTTGGGACTCCTGCGTTTGTCCTAGGACCAATTAAAGGACAAAGAAAAAAATGTATGACTTAAGAGAAGGGAAAAGAAATATATGAAGGAAAGATGAATGACAGGAGCGTTACAGACTAACAGACATACAGACAGAATTGGGGGACTTGTAGAGTAGCTATGCTACCAAATTTTATAAATGTTCTGGGAAATTGAGTTTTTTTTTCTAGTTCACAGAGACTAAAAGCAGGGAGGAAGGGGACATTTGGCTGTTTATTTCAGTAGTCCCCAAAGTTTTATAGTACTAGTTTTTTATTTGTTGGTTTAACAACTTTGGGCACTTTAACTGAATTTTAATTGGATGATTTATTAAGTTGAGTGTCCAAACGTGCCCGCCACTAACTGTAATCTACAAAAGGAGAGATTTTTTGTATCATCTTTGGGGATATACATCAATTTGCGGCAATTGTCTTATCACTTTAGATCTCTGGATTAAAAGGGAAATAATTTTATTATAAAATTCTTTAAAACATTAACAAAACAAAATTTTTATAATTAGAACAACATTACACATATACTTATTTTATATTGTTTTTTTTTAGAAAAACATTTAATACAACAGGTATTTATTACATTTACCATCAGGAGGGATAAGATAATGTCAGATAAATGATGTTCATCCCTAATAATAATAAAATAAGGATTGAAACGTTTGGACACTCAACTTAATGAAACAACCAATCAATAATTCGATAAAAGTCCCAAAAGTAGTTAATCCAACGAATTAGAAAACGGTATTATAAAACTTTTGGGACTGGTGTAATAAACAGCCCATTTCCCCTACCCTCCTGATTTAATACCCCACTGATATGATGCTTCAAATGTTTTTTTACTGCTACGATACCAATAAATACTACTTACTTATTTGGCTAGTATATAACAAAAACGCAAGGAGGAGGGGGATATTGGACTGTAAATTTGATTGGTAACCAATGTCTTATAGAGACAAAAATACTTTATGTTGGATATTGATTGGTTGGTTCTAAACAATTAGTGTCAAAACTTTCCAAATAAAAATTTTAATTTACAGAAGAAAAATCTTGTCAATTGTCTTATCCCTTAAGATCCCAACAAAAAAGAAACAAAAAAAAGTTCATAAGGACATGACTATGGTTAAAACAGCAATATTTTTTTTATTTACGAGAAATAAATTTTGGGATGTTTTTTGTTGTTGAAAAACTAATCGAGATTTGTGCACGATTTGCTTTGTTGATAAGGAATTCTATATAAAATCAGATAAACTGATGATTAGGCCTTTGGCAAAAAAATCTTTACTGTAAAAAATGTTTCTTTTTAGGTAAAACAGAATCCAATATTACCCATCCTAACCAGCCGCAAAGTAATAAAATAGACCACCCCCTTCCCCCCTTTCAATTTACTTCTAAATATAAGAGGTAGGGGTTTCCAGCTCAACAAGCGCTTTGGGGTAAAACTTGGATTACAATTTTGATTTTGAAGTAATACTTCCCTAAAGCGATTCAAAATATAAAATCTTTTTCAAACTAAAAACATTAAATATTCAAAATTTTACAGTGCCGAATCAGATCCTCTCTTGATTAAAATATGCATTTAAAAATCTAAATTTGATTTTTTGAAATTTCTTTCTTGAAATCAGATCAAATTTTTTTAAATTGATAACTTAGAAGTCTTGAAGTACAATACATGTATTATTCAAAATTTTCTAATAATTTACTTTTTTCATTTACTAATACAGTCTCTATGCACGCTCTATTTCTACACATGCATCTATACAGTCTCTATGCACTCTCTATTTCTACACATACATCTATACAGTCTACAGATACATCTATACAGTCTCTATGCACTCTCTATATCTACACATACATCTATACAGTCTCTATGCACTCTCTATTTCTACACATACATCTATACAGTCTCTATACACTCTCTATTTCTACACATACATCTATACAGTCTCTATGCACTCTCTATTTCTACACATACATCTATACAGTCTCTATGCACTCTCTATTTCTACACATACATCTATACAGTCTCTATGCACGCTCTATTTCTACACATACATCTATACAGTCTCTATGCACTCTCTATTTCTACACATACATCTATACAGTCTCTATGCACTCTCTATTTCCACACATACATCTATACAGTCTCTATGCACTCTTTATTTCTACACATACATCTATACAGTCTCTATGCACTCTCTATTTCTACACATACATCAATACAGTCTCTATGCACTCTCTATTTCTACACATACATCTATACAGTCTCTATGCACTCTTTATTTCTACACATACATCTATACAGTCTCTATGCACTCTCTATTTCTACACATACATCTATACAGTCTCTATGCACTCTCTATTTCTACACATACATCTATACAGTCTCTATGCACTCTCTATTTCTACACATACATCTATACAGTCTCTATGCACTCTCTATTTCTACACATACATCTATACAGTCTCTATGCACTCTCTATTTCTACACATACATCTATACAGTCTCTATGCACTCTCTATTTCTACACATACATCTATACAGTCTCTATGCACTTTCTATTTCTACACATACATCTATACAGTCTCTATGCACAATCTATTTCTACACATATATTTATACAGTCTCTATGCACTCTCTATTTCTACACATACATCAATAAAGTCTCTATGCACTCTTTATTTCTACACATACATCTATACAGTCTCTATGCACTTTCTATTTCTACACATACATCTATACAGTCTATATGCACTTTCTATTTCTACACATACATCTATACAGTCTCTATGCACTTTCTATTTCTACACATACATCTATACAGTCTCTATGCACTCTCTATTTCTACATACATCTATGCAGTCTCTATGAACTCTCTATTTCTACACATACATCAATACAGTCTCTATGCACTCTCTATTTCTACACATACGTCTATACAGTCTCTATGCACTCTCTATTTCTACACATACATTTATACAGTCTCTATGCACTCTCTATTTCTACACATACATCTATACAGTCTCTATGCACTCTCTATTTCTACATACATCTATGCAGTCTCTATGCACTCTCTATTTCTACACATACATCTAAATAATACTCATTCAACAGACAAAATGTGCAATTACTCACAAACACATCTAAAGCCGACATAATCTACTTATATACATTATACATTCAATTGACAAGGATGACAACATCCATAAAAGCGAAGCTCTAAAATCAGAAGGAAGGACAGACGAACAATTAATCCTGTAATGTGCCAGAACTGGATAAGCAGAACATTAATTTGCAAGTCTACACAAAAGTTTATATAAATTTGTTGCAAAATTGCGCAAATACAGCATACTGTAAAAGGACATCATTTTAAGGACTTAATTTCGAAGTTTGAAATTGATAGATTAATTCTAACAAATTTATATTAGCGAAATGAGCTTTTCATTGCGGGCAGCCGGACCGACCCTAAATATAAAAAGCTTCGCTATTAAACAGTTTTACAATTTACAATACAATTTGTGCAATTTTACATATAATAATGTATTACATTTCATTGTTCTTATTAAAGAAAAATAGCTGCTCAAAATTAAACTTGAATTTTACAGACATCACATATTTGATTACATAATGGATAAAGAATACACATGGATATATTTTTTAAAGTAAAATAGCTGCTCAAAAATATACTTAAATTTTATAGACATTAATTTGATTAGATAATGGATAAAGAATACACATGGATATATTGACAGGGGAAAATTTGTCGTCCATTGAGGTTGCTAACATGCACCTCATTTGTTAGTTCGTTCATCCTGTAGGAGTGCAGAAGATCGGGTAAATGGGTGGATCATCGTTATGTTTACCAACTGCGATTATCACTTTATAAATGTACATGAAAATCTGGTTCAACATCCAAGTAATAATTTATCGGTTAATTTAATTGAGAAAACTGACACTGTAAATCTTTGTTTTCCAATCGAAATTAAAATTACAGTCTCAGATTATTGTGATCCTCCTTTTCACAAAACTAAATATTTCTTCATTGCGTACAACCCAATATGGTAGGAATACATGAAATATTAGGTATCCATTCCAAATCATCTTTGGTATGTTAACCTTGCAAGATATAATTATATCACGCAATACCAAGAAAATCAAAATTGCCATCAAGATCATACAAGGAGTTTTAAGTTTATGTGCCATGAGGATAACGGGCTGATTCTCAGAACTATCTTTTGGAATAACAGGTGGGCTTTTGTTATTCATGTCTGGTTTGCTAGCAAGAGATGCTGTATTCGTATTTTCCTCAATAACATCAGATATTGTAGTAACATTCTCTGAGATATGTTCCATATCTGTTAATTCTAAATTCTGCTCTGGAACCATATTATTTTCTCCTGAACCTACAGCTCTCTCTATGTCGACTTTATGTGATTGATTGGTGCATTTTGCAGGCAGTACTTTGTTTTTCAACTTTTTCATCATCTTTTTCATTTGTATCATAAGTTTTAACACATAAGGAATCCATACCATAAACATATGATATGTCAATATAGCTGGTTTTTGTTTCATAACTACATCTTTAACAGTTACTCTATCTCTTAGCCAATCAATATTTACTGCGTTACAAATAGTTTCAAAATAAAAGATAATGACAGTGTACTCAGTTATCCAGCAAATGATTATGATGAAGATTGTAATTTTCCCCATTTTCTCATGGTTCATGTTTACAAACTCTGTAGGAAATAGAATTAGTAAGAGCTTAAATGATACAATAGCAAATAAGCAGTAAGTGGCAAGAACCAACAATGGTTCAGGTGAACTAATGCTACAAATTAGATTTGGAAACTTTGTAACATAATCTTTGACTGTAGAACTAAATGTTGAGGTAATAATTATCTTCAGATAACCAATTACAAGGGTGATTTCTGCGATGATCATGAGAAATTGCAACAGTCTGATGAACACTGTTTGCTTTTGTACTGGAAAACAGCTATAATATCTGAAAGAATATAAATCTGTACTTTGTAAAACAACCTTATGCAACCACTACTCAAAACTGTGTGGTGATATGTTTATCACTTCAAGGCTTACAAATCTTCTCTAGTAAAGCTAAAAAGTATCCATAAAGCTAAATTATAAAAAAATGGCTAAAAAGTCAATTTTACTGTTGTGTTAACCAAAGTTCAATCAAAGCCCAACAAGCTGAACTAAATTAGAAAAAAACTTTGTCCCAATTTGATCCAAATGTATGCTACTAAAGTTATTATATGAAAAGTCTTAAAAACTAATTATCTTTATGAGATAATGTACATTAAAAAGTATAAAAACATTTTGAAAAAAGAGCTGCTGCATAGTCTGTATAATGCATTTTCAAAGAAAATTAAAGAAGAAATCTGAACAAAATTTTGAAATAAAAAAAAATAAAATTACCTGTAAATAAAAATTGAGGATGCCAGGGATAAGACTGTCAAGATCCCATTTCCAATAAGTACTACAACATCTGGCAATATTCCAATGTTAAATATAAAAATTAAAGTTATATGTACAAGAATCACAAAGCATCTGCTATCTTTAAGAATAAACATTGTTGACTAATATTAAATATGTCAAAAATTCATGTTTTTTTGCTCTTAAATGTCTAAATTGCCAATTAGACATGATTATTGGAACTTAGTCTCCATAATCTTGATCATCCTATATTATTTGTGATTTTCTAGATATTTATAGAAATGTCTCTGAATAAATCTTGAATTCTTTTAGCTAATTTTTTGTATATTCTGTAAATATTAAAATATGCTCTTAATTAACATATTAGGTTTAATATTTTATATAACAGAAAAAAATTTTTACAATGTTTTCTCCAATGGATACATTTTCACTGTTTAATTTAAATCTTTGATATTAAATTATCACTTTTTGTTTGAATATTAGGTACTTGAGGAATGTTAGACACATAACTGTTTGTTACTATATGTTCTCTATACAACAATATTCATATTTTCATTTATGAAAAAGACTTCAAATAACTAATTAGCACAATATCTCTTATTTAGTTAATATTTTCAGATATTTAACAAATGCAAATTTTGCAAGTTTTACATAACTTCACTGGAAAGTTTAGTTTTTAGCTATTTAATAAAAATTAAGGAAAATTATTAACAGCTTTTGGCTTTAAAAGTTTAGAGAAACAAAAAGTCACCTGGATAATCAGTCTATATTTGAATATCCTACATTTCTTTTTAATCTTCTTTGAATAAAATCATGTATTTTCTGATGTTTCAGTATCCAGTAAATTGGAAATACATAGAAGAGGAATATGCCATTCCTACCAAGCGATGGTGCTCTTCCTGTATTCTTACTCATTGCAATCAAAGTAATACCAATTATAATCAGTACAATAAAGCAACCAAATATAATTGCATCAGTGCCCAATATTTGGGGTTTATTTAGAGAGTTTCTTGATCCCCTGGTTTTTTGTAAGTTGATTTTTACATGGCTGAGTTCTTCATTCAAATATTCACTACTTGAATTGTCATTTTCCAATGTATCATTGACAGATGTTGATGCAGTATCATTACTAACATAATTTGGTTGACTAATTGATTGAGCATAATTTTTAGGTTGCACAAATATCTGGTGTACTTTTGGTGTAAATTGTTCTAATCTTTCTTTTTTATCAAATTCTTTCTGCCTGTGTGTACATTTTATTTCCCCTTCATCTTCACCTTCAAGCTCAGATATCTTGTTCTTCAAGTCAGATAAAGGTTCATTCAAATTTCTTTCTTTTCATGATCATTAACTGCTATTTCAGGATCATAGTTTTGGGCCATTGTCTTGTGAAATTTTATTTGGTAGTTGTATGGAACTATTCTATTTTTAACTCTAATCCTTTCTATAATCTTCATCAAAATTTTCAACATCTGAGGTATTATCATCAGTGCAATGTGGAAGGCTATAAGAGCTGGCTTTTCATAAAAATTACCTTTGTCAATAAAAAATAATTTTGAAAGAAAGTTTATAAGGAGTTTGCTACATATGGTTTTATAGTAAGATATGACAAATATATATTCATTAGTCCAACAAAACAAAATAGCATAAACTATTAATTTTGAAGCTTTGTCATGGTTCATGTTGATGAAAAATGTAGGAAACATAGATGCTACTAATTTTAATGATATAATAGCAAAATAGCAGTAACATGTGAGAACAAACCCAAGTTCAGGTGAAGATAAGCTGCAGGTTAAGTTTGGATAATTCAAGAGCATATTCTTCATGTCATCATAGAATATTGTGAGAGCCAAATCATTCAGATTCCAGAATATAAGGACTAAACTGTTAACAATTGTTAGGAATTGGATTAATTTTGTCAGAACTGTTTGTCTGTGATCAGGCAATGAGCTATAATACCTGAAATCAAATTTTAATTATAGATAAGTTTTTTAGTCTGTGCATAATCATTTTGAGATGAGACATAAACATGCACAGTTTGCCTGCATAAAAAAAAAAAAGTATAATACTAAAAAATATATTTGAAAAAACATACTTCATCCATCTGACAAAAGGACTGAAATAGATGATGCTGATTACATATCTTTATTTGGCCACATAAGTTCAAATTAAGGAATTAAATAGCTTTCCATAGTGTATTGTACTAAACACTTTGGTAATAAACTGTAATAAAATTTAATTTTTACTATTTCTATTTTTACAGTGTATTATAAATTTTTTTTACCTGAAGATAAACCAATTACAAACAAGAGAAATTATGGCCATAGTTATATTGCAAATCAATACTAAATATCCAGGCATTATGTGAACATTAATTAAGATTAATAACAGTATGTACACAATTAGTGGCCAAAACCTCTTAAAGCTTGAAAATTCCATTACTAGATTACAAAAAAATATTTTAGATTATTATATATTAATATCAAATTTGAATATTGTTCTGTACTATTTTAAAACTCTCTTGTTGAAAGAAATCCAATAAACTGTTTTTAATATGATATGAATTCAGAGTCTTGATTTAAGACGTAGATCACACAGGATCAGACATTCTAAAAAAAATTTACTCTTTTTAAAATAAAAAAAAACCTTAATATCAGTAAAAACTTTCTTAATCTATAGTAAAAAACAAACTTCAAAATTCTCAGGTGTCAGAGTATATTTTTGATACCTTTCAAAAATAGGTTAAAAACAGTTTAAAACCAGGACACACAACTTTCGTAATTATTAAAAAAATTTGATTTTGATTTTTTTTCATAACAGTTGGCTCTTCTTCTCTGGTAAGTAAGATTTCTTAGTAAAAATATATTGATAGAAATAATAAAGAAAATAAAAATTCAATACATTTGTTCATCAGAAATGTTATTGTCTTCTGAGCTATTCTTGGTCAATTTATAGAGAAAGAATAGACATAGTATATCTAGATGGTTCAACTTATCCCATGTTTCATCAAAATTAAAAAATATGATCTTAACTACCAAGATGAGTAAAATGTCTCAACCAATGAGATCTCTTGAATGTTCTGTCAGTAATCTCCTATTGGCCCATTCAGACATTATGTATCTCGAGTTACTCTATTAGAGAAAGGAACTTGTTTCAGTTTAATTCCACGCATATCATATTATTCTTTAAATGTATAAATATTTATTTAGATCCCTTAAACAGCTAGGCCTGTAAGGCTAAGTTTTTTTAAAGGTTTTAGTTAGCTATTGTAATAAACATGGAATATTATGGCAGGGGAAAACTTTTCGTCAATTTAGCTTGCTAACTTGGAACTCGTTTAATGGCAAGTTCCTTCATCTAGTAAAAGATAATAAGGTCAAGAGGGTAGATGTTGGGTATCATTTTTAGCCCGCTGTAAGTTTCACTTTATATTCAGAGAACATGAAAATCTAGTGTAAGATCCAAGTATTAATATATCCATTTAAAGAGATATATTGTGGTGTTTTATCTCTGTCTTTAAGAGCAATCTTTAATTACCCAATAACTAATTTAAAAAGTCCAAGAGATAATTGTTGAAATGCTTTGGGCACATAGGAAACAATAATCATACACAATCAAGAAATATAAGTTATACTAGCGGCTTTGTCCCTAGAGTCCTCTAGGAGCTCTTGAGTAATAAAACACAAGCTGAGCATTACAGACTGACAATGAACTGATGGACCTGCTAAAACAGAAGAAGAGACAGATTGCCAGACTGACAGATGGACTTATAGACGAACACATGGATGGACTGACGGATGGAATGGCAGATGGAATGATGTACAGACTGACTTACAGTCAGACAGAAAATATGATTCATAGAGTATCTGCTGAAATGTTCTCTATTACTAGCAATGGTAATCTTCTTACGAGTCAAAATTTTATATTTACACAAATTGTAACTGCGCAACTGTTATTAATTACTTTAGCTACTGGCCGAAGTAATCATCTTAAAAGGACAATTAATCTTACAGATAAAGTGTGTTAAGATTGCCAGCCACAGAGATTTGCATTCTAAGAAATTCCTCTGGTATTTATTTTCTTTTTTTCTCCCATAGTTATCTCGTGTGTATTTTATAATGAATTGAAATTACGGGACGAATGCATCAATAACAAAATCTCAGACGAATCAACAGATGTGAGGTATATATAGAGAGTATTTGTAAATATTTTTTTAAGTATGTGTTAATATATGCTGTGTTAGAGCCATACTGAAAAATCATGCAAAGCATCGTATTACAGACAATTTTTCCACAAACATTATGAGGAAAATCTCAAAATTGATACCCACTTTTGCTGGCCCGGGGCTTTGTCATCTTTGGGCTACCAAACTGGTATGGTTCTTATACTTTTTCATTTTAATATCCGCAGAAAACTGTCTATAATACGAAGTTAATAAATAACTAGACTAAAGTTATACACTTAAAACTATAATTCATTATAAAATTCTGCTTTCCTTGACAAAATTACCGTAAAACCAAGGAGTAAACTTATTTCTGGCGTATAGCCGTCTTACAAGTGGGCGATGGAATGTAAAAATAGGAATCATTTTAGAAAATTATAGCAAAATATTAATAATATACTTTAAAAAGCTAGAAATATTTTGAGAAAAATATAAGTACATCTGGAATTTAAAAAGTTATATAGAGCATCGTATTGAAGACAGCTTTCCGCGGATATCAAAATTAAAAAATATAAGCTTAATACTAGTTTTGTTAGCCCCGAGGGGCCTAACGCCTTTACTAACAAAAAAGGTATAAGTCTTGTGATTTTTATTTTAATATTCTTAAATAATTGTCTTTAATACGAGGCTATACATGATTTATCACTAAGACAGAGAACCGGTTCAAATCCAGCGGATATTAATCGGTTTAGAAGCCATACTGGAAAGTCTTTTCTGTATATTTTAAAGTTTATAAATAAAACAATATGAAAGTACTTGGCTAATGAAAAATCAAAAGGAAGAACAGGCGGACCGGACCGTATGATATATTTTAGTATTTAGAACTGTAGCAAGGGGAAAAACTACCAATTGGGTCTGAACGTTTTCGTTATATGTTTCAATGGATGTAGAATATACGTGGATGTTATGACAGGGAAACGTCATTTTCGGTTGCTAACATAGACACAATTTAATGGCCATTTAGTTCATCCAGTAGTAAGGAAGGGGTTATGGAAAATGTATGGTATGAATAAGAACGTAATTTAACCTGCTACAAGTTTCACTTTATTACAGTACATGATAGAATAAATCCTATTACCTAAAATAAATTATAAACACAGTTATTGTTACTTAATAAACCCTAAACAGCCTCAATCTGATTCAAGATCCAAGTAATAATAAATCCATTTACGGTTTAGTGTTGAGCTAGACAATTAGCTAAGCAATAAATGGACCAACTAACATGAATATGAACAATCATTCTTAAATACTATTGGAAAGAAAAAGCTAAATATTTCTAAATATCTTAGCTTTTCTAACTAGCTTATTATTTATATTATTCTTTGAAATGATTATGTTTTTTTTTATTTGTATGTTTGATATGATCCTCTTAATTATTTTTTTTTGTATTTTTATTATTTTGTTATGTATGATTTTTCTATAAGGCGAATAAATCATTTAAACACAACTCTCTTTGTATTTTATAAAGGATTGGGAGGGGGGGGGTAGATATACCACACTTTTCTGGGATCTTGCTGAGTCAAGTATCAACTGTTGGGAATATCAAAGGATTACTCCATGCAAAATTTGAGCCGTATTCGGCCAAAACCGGCCGTGAATTTTATGAAAAACCGGTTTTTTCCCGGTTTTTAGGGGGTATCTGTAAATCGATTCAGCTGGAGCAAAACCGGTTGGAGGTACACAAAATTTTACTTCACATGAAATTTAGCCAATGCAATTGCCTACAAAAATGTACTTCATCATCAACTTGATTGGACAACTCTTTCCCCTCCTAAATGTCCATTTAAATCTCGGAAACGGCAAAAATCGCCAAAAATCAAGCCCTCGGCGGCAAATAACGGCTAAACGGTCAGCCGGAGGCGAATAAAACATAAATAAAGAAATGTCTGCCTCAAAAAGTTGTTCAACATCAAAGAGATGCTTGAGGTCTCTAAAACGACTCCTTCCCCTCCTTTAAGGGGAAAAACTGAAAAAACGTGATTTTCAAAAGTATGCCCACTTTGTGGGTGTGGGGGGCACTGAACCCGTCACCCCAGGGTCACCAAATATAAAGTCTCGGCGGCTCACAATGCTGAATTTTCACCAAGTGAAAGTCTTGCGTCATTATCTCTTATGAGAAAAAAGTTATTAATTAATTAAAATTTCAAATTGTGATTTTTTGATGGATTTCTTTGATGAAATGACAGGCCGGTCAATTTTTAGGCCATTTTTTGCGGTTTTTGGGCCGTCACGCCCAAACGGTTTGAGATAATCTCACAGGACCTTTTGCCCAACCTAAGTCTGGTTATTTGTGAGGTCTAGGAAAAGATTATAATTATAATCTTTACACAGAAAAATGTCACGAGGTGAGGGTTTGAGGGGGCAAAATGAGCCGACCAGCGATTTTTGACGGCGCGCAGCGACGTCGTGCTTCATCCAATCCGGGATTTTTTTTTCTTAGACCTTACAAATAACCAGGCTTAGGTCGGGCAAAAGGTCCCGTGAGATTATCTCAAACCGTTTGGGCGTGGCGGGCCGAAAATATCAAAAAATGGCCTAAAAATTGACTAGCCTGTCATTTCATCAAAGAAATCCATCAAAAAATCACAATTTGAAATTTTAATTAATTAATAACTTTTTTCTCATAAGAGATAATGGCACAAGACTTTCACTTGGTGAAAATTCAGCATTGTGGGCCGCCTAGACTTTATATTTGGCGACCCTGGGGTGACGGGTTCAGTGCCCCCCACACCCACAAAGTGGGCATACTTTTGAAAATCACGTTTTTTCAGTTTTTCCCCTTAAAGGAGGGGAAGGAGTCGTTTTAGAGACCTCAAGCATCTCTTTGATGTTGAACAACTTTTTGAGGCAGACATTTCTTTATTTATGTTTTATTCGCCTCCGGCTGACCGTTTAGCCGTTATTTGCCGCCGAGGGCTTGATTTTTGGCGATTTTTGCCGTTTCCGAGATTTAAATGGACATTTAGGAGGGGAAAGAGTTGTCCAATCAAGTTGATGATGAAGTACATTTTTGTAGGCAATTGCATTGGCTAAATTTCATGTGAAGTAAAATTTTGTGTACCTCCAACCGGTTATGCTCCAGCTGAATCGATTTACAGATACCCCCTAAAAACCGGAAAAAAACGGTTTTTCATAATATTCACGGCCGGTTTTGGCCGGATCCGGCTCAAATTTTGGATGAAGTCATCCTTTGATATTCCCAACAGTTGATACTTGACTCAGCAAGATCCCAGAAAAGTGTGGTATATCTAGGGGGGGGGCATTAGACTGTAAATTATACTGACCCATTATTCTATTCGTTGGCTTGCAAGCTTTGAGGGTTTATTAACAGATCTTGATTAGTTTGCACAAACGAACAGTGTCCAAACTTTTCCACCAATAATTGTATTATATCTTTTTGCTCTTTTCTTAAATTACTTCTAAAATTTATACTTTCAATTAAATGTTTTGCGCTACTTATATACTTTATTTATAAGTATTATATAAAGTAGTAGGGTGTTTTGTTGTCTGTTAAGATCTCACTAACCACTGCATCAATTAAGTTCTCTATTTTGGGCATAACATATGTTTTAGGCTATTTTATTGCCTTTCTTAAACATAGTCCCTAGATACAAGGGGCACAGCCGCTAGTAATTAATTTTGAGCATCTACTTACCTATTAACTTAAAATATTTTGCCCAGTCTAAGAAATCATTAATTTTCAAACTTACATCCTAAACTAAATATGTCATTGGATTTAGGATATACGTGGATATATTGACAGAGGAAAATTTTTAGTTAATTTGGCTTGCTAGTATGGACCTCATTTATTGGTCAGTTCGTTTATCCAGTAGGATTCGAGGAGGGTATGTGATAATGTGGGTTGTTGGGTGGTATCATTGTTTTAGCCTGCTAGCAGCATTACTTTAAATATCTGGTGCTATATCCAATTAATAATATATCGATTATCCTAAACTATATCAATTGTGAAGTAGTTCATTTTTAGTGGCGAGGCATTCGATAGCTGACTATTGATGTTATATTAAATAGGGATAAGACAATTGACGATAAATTAATAATATTCCATAATAATAATGACAATAATTGCTTCTTTAGATGAGAATTATTTAAAAGTAACCAAAGTTTTTTTTGTCAATGAATGAAATAACGTTGTTTTGGGTACCATTGTAATTGACAGCCCAATGTCTCCTCCCTCCTTTGTATATTACCTTTTAAGAAGCATTAAGAAATAACCATATTCGTACTATTTAAACACAATTATATAAATATATACCAGGCACTTTGAAATTAGTAATAAGATAAAAAAAATCATTTATTGATAAAAGTAATAAACGATAAGGATATTTACAGGTCCAGGGAAGTTATAAATTTTTTTAGGGGAAGGGTACCTTCTTTCTCCCACTTAAATTTGCCCCTTGAAAGCAAATTTATTTCTTTTTAAAACAAAATTTGAATGTGGAGGGTCGACTCTCAACCCTTACTATCTCACCTGTTTCCAAAGGCCTCTAGAGGCGGATCCGCTTATAAAAAATAACTTTTCACTACTTTACTGAATCCTGAATTTGTGTGACATACTTTGGAATTAAATAATCATTTCCATAAAATTGAATATGTTCCTTTCCAAACACTTAAAGAGGTTGTTTATACAATATTTCAGGGAAGGAGGGGTAATTGGTCACTAGTTCCCAAAGTTTTGTAACATTTTCTTAATTCTTTGCTTCACTAAGTTCAGTGCACAAACGTTTTAACCATTAATTGTAATCTACAGATGTGGTAATTTTGTGTGTTATCATTGGGGAATCAATTTATTGGCAATTGTCTTATCCCTTTAGATCCCTGACAAAATTGTTAATTTAATATTCAAACTAATGGCTTCGCCCCAAGCAGTTGAAGATATGGATTTCCCTCCCTTAAAATAGCTTAAAACATCCAAAGACAAGTAGATTTGTTCTCCGAGTTTTTGAAGGAATTGTAGTTAAGGTAGCTTTGTATTGGTCATTAATATGTTTTGTATTTAATCCATGAAACATAAAATATCTACAAATATTTGTTGTATTTTAGGAAATACAAATACATCATATTTTCTTAAGAAGAAGAATTAGTGGATAGGAACCATCGATTTTTTATTAATTTCAACAAAAATATATAATATATATGACAATTTAATTTTTGTAAAATATATTTATAAACCCGATAATAGCTTAAAACCATTGCAATGAAATAAACAAGGACCTATGTGAAGCTTACCTGAAAAAGTGAACTTGAACGGTTCAGTAGTCATTGATATCTTAAGTTCCAGAAAAAGATCCTTATTACTTTATATTATAGGATAGCATAAAAAGTATCATAACACGAGTCGAGATCCTAACAATCTTATTTAAGTATGGCGTCGTAAAAGATTAATATCCGCTGGATTAGAACCTGTTCTCAACAATAATGAAAGATATGCATAGTATCCGCAGAAAGTTTTCTATAATACGATGATAAAGATAACTATTCTAAAATTAATTCAAAATCGACGCATCCAGATGCGTGCAAACATGAGTGGACCAAATAAGGTAGTCTTGATAGCTAGGTGCAATGCATATATTCATCAATAAATAAATATGGTTTGTAAGCATTTATTATTGTTGTTGTTTGTACAGTTCAATAATGTGTCTAGCTGGTGCAGTTTATATAGAGACTAGTGACTTCGCCCATAGATTACATAGATACATTAGATTACCCGCCTCAAACCTTTGAAACCCCTCTTTAAACCACCCTCGAAATAAAAAAAAACTTGAACGTCCCTGCATTCCCCCCTGGCCTATATTAGGATTGGTTAACATATCCCCCCCTTCGCTTTACAGCCTTTAACCTGTCTTAAACAAATACGAAGCTTACCTGACATAACTAACCGGGAGGGAGAGGACATTGGGCTGTATATTACACTAGTCCCCAAAGTCTTATAATAAAGTTTTCTTATTCGTTAACTTAACAACCTTGAGGACTCTTATTGAATTTTGATTGGTGGGTTTATTTGGTTTGGTGTCCAAACATTTCAGCCACTAATTGTAATCTACAGAAGGGGTAATTTTGTGCATCATAATTGGGGATGTACATCAATCTATCATTGTCTATCCCTGAATAACTTGATACTTTAGATATAATTACTGTACAAAGCGTATAAATTACTATCGTCGACCATACATCAATCTCCAGAATTTAATATTCATTGTACAAATAGTTTACTTGGAAAATCTATGATTTTAGGAAATACCATATATGGGCTTTTAGTGGGGGCTAGCCACTCTTCAAGTATATAGATTTGGATATTAGTTATTTATCGCATCGTATCATAGACAGTTTTCCGTGGATATTAAACAATAAAACCAGTTTTGTTAGCCTGGATTAACAAAACTGGTATTAGTTTTATGATTTTTATATTAAAATTGGTGGAAATATGTGTTTTTGGGTTGTGAGACTTCCCGGAGAGAGTAATGAATATTTTACTCGCAACTTTAAACTTTTGCAACCACGGTGTTACATTAAAACCGCGAAAATTAACACATAACTAACATTGCTTAAGTGTGTTCTTTATTTACAGTAATATCTCAGAAACTATTAGACCGATGGGTTACTATTACACCATTCACTATAGCCTTTTTAGATAAATGAAAACCGATTTTCTTTAATTTTTCCGCCATTCAAAAATTTTTACGACAATTAACAATCTTTACTAATAGTTATTTATCGTATCGTATTACAGACAGCTTTCCGTGGATACTAAAATGAAAAAGTAAAGATTAAAAGCAGTTTTGTTAGCCCCGATAGGCCGAAGGCCTGGGCTAAGAAAACTGGTATTAATTCTATGATTTCTATTTTTATATTTGTGGAAAATTTATGTATTGCTATACATTATTTTTCATTGTGGGAGATAACCGGTTGTAATCCACCTGAAATTAAGCCATTCTGGAAAAAATATTATTCTTATCTCTAAAGATTTACATTTTTGTATGTAAAAAATCTAGTTCTCATTAATTTTTTTGCTATGCGAATTGTTAAATTTCAGCTTTTTACGTGTACACCCCCCCCCCCCCCCCTTTTACAATTATACGCTATTCAATCTAAATACATCCAATTTTAATATTGTGTCAAAACTAATTCCATTTTAGAAGCTCTCAACCTTTATGGATTTATTCTTAAATCATATATTTATAAATATCTTTCTAGTATGGCTGAGAACCGGTTCTAATCCAGTGGATATTAGTCGGTTTCGAAGCCATACTAGCCATATTATAAAATCGTGTGTGAATCTATTTCAGAAAACTTTACGCAAATATTAAAATGAAAATAATAAAATTTATGCACAATTCTGATTAGACTTACAAATTAATGTCCTGCTTATTGGGTTTTGACACTCTACAAGAGTACTTCCTGTACTTCCTTCTGATTTTGGAGCTTTGCTTTTATGGTTGTTGTCTTCCTTGTTTATTTGTGTGCCCAAATTGTAAGAAGGCAGCCAAAAGTATTAAAGTTTACGACCAATTCCCAATGATTACCTATAAGTATTCAATATGGTTAGATCATGCAACCTTAGAATAATATAGAACAAGAACGGGTGTACTGTACATGTGTCTTTTATTTACCAATGGATTTATTATTTCTTGGATCTTAAAGCTTGCATTAGCAATCGATTTATAATTACTTGGATCTTACATCAGATTAGCATGTACTTTAACAAAGTAAAACTCATATATCGATAAAATACCGACCCTTCCATCAACCTCCTTTACTTCATACCCTCCACTCTTACTGGATGAACGAACTGACCAATAAGTGATGTCCATGTTAGCAACCTTAATTTAATGGACAGACAAAATGAATCTTAGAGTAGCTTCGCTACTAAAAAGACAGAAGAAAAAAAATAGAATATGAAGGATATAGATTAATGTAATTGCAATTGCTAACTGAAGCAAATAAACTACATGACTCTTAATCTATTGCATTCTATGTATGCAATCCTAAAGATGACTTTAAATAGACCTACTAAATGAAATATTTACCTAACATCTTAAAAAAGAAAGCAGTAAAATAGCCTAAAACCATCCCGAAACTTAAAATTGAAAATAAATTAGGCTAAACCATTATCGTAACTTAAATTGAAATGAGGTTAGGTTAAATTGGGTAAAATAATGCTCCATAGGGTTAGAAACCCGTACATGTGTTAGACATAGGTCATTTTCAGTTTATGTTAAAAATAAAAGAGTGGGGGGGGGGGCGAATGGCACTTTAGGGTAATCTACCTTTCTATTTATGCTAATAAGTCTATTGTTGATGGTTAAGACATACAAATAGTTTATGAATTTTAACAAGATCTACACACCACATGAAAGTGGTACCTAAAGTTACAAATTTCCAGAAGAATTACACCACAGTATAAGAATAACTAGGGCTGAAACTCAGTGTGATTATAATTTTGGAAATCTGTCTGAGTTACTTAGAGTGCATGACCTTTTAAATATATAGAATCCAAATTTTCATGCAAGGAATAAGAGTAAGTAAAAGAACTATATATTTGTTTAGATGAAAAATCGGCTGTTGTAATTAATTTTGATCATTTAAATCTTTGTGTAAATTTAAAATATTATGCAAATTGATAAGGTTAAAATGATGTTTATTCATTAAAATCCCACGTGAGTCCAATGAGATCTCTATTCCTATATTTAAATAAGCACTAAGCAGTATCAATCTTTCTGTGGGGAGACCTCTAAAGGCTTAGGGCGCAGTCAAATCTTATCATTAAAAAATTGCTTATTTTGCGATGATTTCCCATTCCTGCACTGAATCCCTCTCCTTTATTTTTTGGACAAAAAAAACCTGCAAGATCTATACCTGCGGTTGCCCTAACCCTACTGGGCTTTCCAGTACCTAATATAACCTAACCTACCTGCCCTAAAAGAAAGCTAGCTGCTTCCATTTTCTTCAATTTATTTCAATTTAATTTGTGATCAACAATTAACTTTGAGTGAAAGTACCTATTTTTCATTTAAAATAAGTTCCTTTGCCCTAGAAGTATATGAAACATAAAATTTGATGTGAATTTTAAATTACTTTATCATGGAATAATTGCTAAATTTTTCACCTGTTTACTTTTATGGTTAAATAGAAAGACAGGGAAATGTGTTAAGAAGAATAAAAAAACACCACAAAAAAAGCTCGGATTCAAACCCTAGATCCCGAATATAAAAAAAAATCTAGAAAATAAAAAAACTTATTTATTAAATATACTTAATGAATATTGATATTGTTCACTGAAAATAAATATATTAAAAGATATCCTTGCAATAAAAACGTAACATTAACTTTATTTTAATGATTTTATTAAATTTGGTAAAAAAAATTAATAGTTATTTTTTGCAAACTTAATTTGATTGAAGTTTTCTTAAGTTTTTTTGATCAATAATTTTTGTTATGTCGATTTTCATTTTTTGCATACTTTAGGCGGTTTAATGACTTGTCATACTTGAGGCAATGAGGTTGGGTTGGAGGCTTTAATTCTACCCTCTCCCCCTTTTAGCTATTAAAAAGAAATAGAAAAAAAAATATTTTATAGGTGAATTTTGAAGGAAGTTTTCTTATGTGAGGGTGGTTGCACCCTCTTCCAAAATAGTTATAAACATTCCTGGGATCTATGAGGAGCTGCATTGTAATGGTTCAACGGTTGGCAGATCCTTCGGTACAGACACAGATTTTGATAATTTTAATAAGGATTCCACATTGTTTTAATTCAGCTATGTACAATGTACATACTATATGTAAGTGTAAAAAGTTGATAAAAAGTTATCTGTAAAAGAAAGTGTTATATATCAAACACTCGACATTAAAAACATTAAACAAAATACATTACAAGAAAAGTGTTAATCTTTTTCTTGCCAGAATTATACATATATACAGTGTGTTTTTTTTATGAGAACTTTTTTGAAAGCAATTTTACCCCACCTATTGTTATCAGAATTTAATGATTAATAGCTTATTTTCTTCATTTTTTAATGCAATTAATAGAACATTAAAAAAATATTTCAGTTTTTAATTAAAAAGTACAGTAAAATCTAAAATCCAAAACATCAAAATGGTTTTAGCGCATTTTTCTTATGCTCAAATCTTTGCAAGAAAAAAAAATTGGATTTTCAGTAGTCGACTTTGGGGGGCCAGTACTCCCTCCCTGATTGAGATATGACCTGCAAACTTTGATATATTCTAGTACATGTCCCCAATAGTATCTGTATCAATTTATAGCTCTAGATCTCAACTTTGAAGCGTTTTTCAGCCATTCTTGCAAAAGGTAGAAGATTTGAACATAAGAAAAATGCGCTAAAACCATTTTTAGATGTTGACACCTAAGTTTTGAATTTTACATTTTACTTTACTTTTTAAACAAAAACTGTAATATTTCTTTAATGTTCTATTAATTGCATTAAAAAACGAAGAAAATAAGCCATTAATCATTAAATTCTGATAACTATAAGTGGGGTAAAATTGCTTTCAAAAAAGTTCTCATAAAAAAAAACACACTGTATATATATATAGTGTGTCCAAAAAAAACACATTTCACTACTTCATATTATGAAAATATTAAGTGATTGAGCCTTCATGGTCATACAGTACTATTTTAACGATTTATAAATGCTTGGGATTTTATTCTTTTCAGCAGTTTTACCTTTTTATACATAGTTATGCTGATTTTATTAATCTTTCCAACCTAACCAATAAACCTTAAGTCACATGCTAAGATTAAAAAGAAAACAAGTGCGTCTTTGGTATTTGAATCCTTTAAATCATGCAACGACAGCACAGATGGCTGCAAACCAGAAGAAAGACTAATAGGATAACTTGTAGAATATCTTTGCTTTTTAACATTTATGTAGATCATATTTTTTGCAGACACTCTGTAAATGACATAGGCGACTATGTATATAATGCGCGAAGTCACAAGCTCATATTCTTAAAATCATCCAGTAGAATAAAATAATTTAGAATAGCTAGAATATTTATATTAAATTATTTAAATTATCAAATGCAGAAATAACATCAATTAAGTCTTCAGATAAAGATCTCTACAAGATTACATCTAAGTGATTATGTACTTTTTGGCTAAACTTTTAATTTTTAAGGAATTTGGCTGTTTATTGGTCTTTTTTGCTGGCTTAACAACTTTGGGGACTTTAATTAAATTTTAATTGGTTGTTTTATTATGTTGAGTGATCAAATATTTTGACCACTAATTGTAATCTACAAAAAAGTAATTTTGTGCATCATCATTGGGGATGTACATCAATTTATCGGCCATTGTACATGCAGATTTTCACCCCAATTATAATCTATCTATGAAAATAAATCTTTATTCATTCGTAGCACAATTTTAAATCTTTTTTGTTGGCATCAGAATTTAAAGAAATTACACGCTTTTTATCCGCGAATAATTCGGTATGTGTGATAGAATTAAATGTTTTGTACCAAATATGTTGGAAAATTTATTTAGATTCTGAAACATAATTGAAAAGTATTCATTCTATTGGAGGAAAACTCGATATTGGGTTCAATTAAATAAGGTTTAATTTACCGGATATTAATCGGCTTCGATGTCATACTGGAAAATATCTTTTTAATCCTTAACCATAGAAATATATCATTTTTACTGACTACAAATTTTGGTATGGTGACAAAAGTTAGGGTCATGAAGGGTTATATGAATTTAGTTTATTAAAATTTTGAATAGGACAAAAAGTGAGAAGAAGGGAGGGGACAATGGATAGAATATTCAATATTTTAGGGTCTAAAACCTTGAGTTTCAGCTTAACCCCTTACAGTCGGGCCCCTTGCCGCACCTTAATCAGTCGGGGGGGGGGGGGGGGGGGGGGCGCCCCCTCCCCCATATTATCTCAGTTCCTATTAGAGCTAGAGGGCTAAAATTTTTTGTGCAAGTTCCCTGTATTATGATGAATTTCCGACCTTAAGTAAGTCAAGGTCAATTTTCGCTCCCTTCACCCTTTTATTTTACAACCTTTGTTTTTAGGTCCTTTTTTACTTATAAATTTCAAACGGCTGTAATTTTTTTATTTTTGAAGCTAAAATAAAATTTTTTTGCAGAAAATGTTTATCTTTATGTAAATTTTATATTCAAAGTATCAAAATATAATTTCAGCGGCCGCAGCTGTACTTGGCAGCTGCCAGCCGCCGCAGTCGGCGGTCGGCGGGAAAACGGCGGCGGATCTTTATAAAATTTTAATACATTATGTAGACATGTAAGATAAGCTTAAGTTTGAAATTTGAAGTCTCTAAGTCAAAAATTGCTGGTTTCCTGTGCCCGCCAGGATGGAGATATTCAAAAAATTTCAACTCTCAGTTATGTCTCATACCAACACTTAAAAAGTCAAGCAGTTTGGGCTCTTTATCTTTTACACACAGAAAATGAGATAGAAAAAACCGGATGGGGGGGCGTTCAACGCCCCCCCCCCTGACCGTTAAGGGTTAAAGTGTTCGTGAAGGATTTAGGCTGAATTTGGGGACTTTGGGTACTTGCGCACAATTGCCACAGAATTTGTTATAATTCTAGCAGACAAAAATAAAATAAATCAATTAACACAATTTCTAATTTGTATTGTATAAAATTATTTCGGCTGGTTCTAACAAATATTTTTTTCCGAGAAAATGATATTTCATGTCTAGAAACTCTACTGTGATATTTGTGTAAAAAAAGTCTAAGAACCCATAGTGAATTTTGGTGGAAGTTAATAATATATGAGAGGGGATGAAGAAGTTTTAAGAGCGATTTTTCTATTGATTAATTACAGAAAGTTTACTTCATTGTGATGTACTGATAAGCTAATTAATAAGTAGATGCTTTTTTTGGAACTCTTTCTCATTTTGAGTTTTCTAATTTAGATAACCATATTCACTTTACGATTTTCTTCAAATTTTCTGAATAAATCATGTTTTCATGGCCTTTCAGTGAAAACACTTAAATTGAATTAATTGCCCTGCCCATTGTCCCCTCCTTTCCTCCAAATGACATCAAATGAATATCCTTTTTTATGATTAGAAGTAAAAAGAAGAAAGGTTTCAAACAGAGCCGTGCAGAAGGGGGTGGTATAATGTATACCCATCCTCTGGCAAGATTAAGAGGTAAGTAAATTTTCGGGTGCGCTTCATGCACCCTCTTAACAAAACCATGTGCATGTTACTGGTTCTAAAGATGGAATTATATTATTATTACAAAAGAAGAAATGTTTTCTTTTCTAATTGTCCTTTATGGCCTTCAAAACAAAATATATGAAATATCTATTTAAATTTGAATTAAAAAGAATGCCCTTTGATCTGCTACTGAAAAATATTTTATCATATCAAATATAGTTTTTACTGCTTTAGTTTGACATTATTTTTGACATAATTTCATTCATAAATGTTAAAATTAATTCTAGTTTTGACAAATATGTTTATTTATAATTTGTTTTAAAGTCTAAATAAATATTTAAATTTTAAATTTTACTTTAAAAAACACATGCTTTGCTTTTTTATAACATTATTCAGGTGTTGACTTTTTAATTTTTGAAGCGTAGCAACTTTAAAACTCCGCTGTTCTGTTGCTGTCAATATTTTAAAACTAAAATAAAGTAAGGACATACTTACATTTGGTGGACTTAATTGTAGAGGGACTTTGTTTCTAGCCTGTTGTCTTAGAAATCATTATTTCATTAAGATTAATAGGATAATTATGTTATAAATAAAGTTTTTGAAAATCAGCATCTTTTAAATGAACCTAAATGAACTTTCTAGTAACATTTACTTAGTTGCTAAGCTTTATACATCGTACTGTTACAGGAATCACCTTAAGAGATATAAGTTTTCCGGAATTTTAATGTAGGGAGTAGATTTGAAATCTGCATCAAATTTTAAGGATTTTTTATAAAATTCGTTTTTTGTAAAATTCTTTATCTAAAAGCGAAAATACATTTTAAGTTAATTAATTTTGACCAATAGGATAGGTGGATTTTAAACTACCTGTGCTCTAATTGGTTGAATGATGTACGACATCCAATCAGAGCGCAGATTTTTTAAATCCACCAATCACAGATGCCAAAATTAATTAACTTATTTTGTATTTCCGCTTTTAGATAAAGAATTATACAAAAAACGAATTTTATAAAAAAAATCCTTAAAATTTGATGCAGATTTCAAATCTACTCCCTACATTACAATTCCGGAAAACTTATATCTCTTAATCACCATGCCAAGATCTAAATCAATAGTTCAATTCTTCGTACGGACGGATGGGCGGACCCTAATCTGTGCTGTTAAATCATTTGTCAAAGCATTGATTCTTGTTAAAAGAGTGTGCAAAAAAATGAGACCTTTCGAAAATTGAAATTGCGCGGCTTGTGTTAATAGTAGAAAAATACTACGCATACCGTTAGAACCGCTAAGAAGTCTTTTTACAGGAGATATAAAAACGATTCCTGTGCTATGTTTAGTTTAGGAGCTACGTGTTAAAATGTCGCAACTGACTTAAAACTTGATTTGCGAGTAAATTTTGGGACATTTTACCACCTAGATCCTAGATTATTTGTAGCACAGGAAATGTTATTATATTACCAAAAAAAAAAGTTCATAGCGGTTCTGACGGTATGCATAACATTTTTCTACTATTAACACAAGCCGCGCAATTTTTAAATTTTAATTTTAAAACGGTCCGCATTGTTTTGCACATCCTTTATAAAGACAAGACCGACAAATTACATAGAAAGAAAGATATTTAAATGTTTTAGAATGTAACAACAGAAAAAATATAGTGTTTAAAGACAAAAGAGGGATAAAGTAAAAGAAATAGTATATTTGAGGGAAGTAAAATAAAACTTAGGTTTTATCTTTTTGACCAACAACAGATTGAAGTCAGGCTGTCATATAAATGTTTGTGTTGCAAACAATTATTCGTTTGGACGTTCAGACAGACAAAATATTATTAAATAGTAGCTACGCTACTTGAAATAGTATGCCTGTGGGCTTTAAAGTTTGTCCTTGCTAATTATAATCTTGCAGTTAAGCTGGACTAATTATGGTTCCATTACAATTGTATCCACATGATATTCCAACAAAGCCCCGAAAGGGAAGGCATAACCCCTGCGGGAGCCCAAACGCTACGTCGGGATAACCTAAATCATATCTCATAATACTCTCTTAACAGGGATCTCAATGGATAAGACACAGTGGGATAGATTAATATACATACCCACTGACGATACACATAACTACTTCTTCTCTAGATTTTTTTAGCCAACACATAAGATTCTGTCGTTATCAAATTTTTGACAATGAACGATGATAATCAAAATTACCTCTTCTGTAGAATAAAATTATTGGTTGAAAAGTGTGGAACCAACCAATAAAATTCAATAAAAGAAGTTTTTGAGCTAACGAATAAGATAAATTGGTTATAAAACTTTTAGTGATAGTGACCAATGTCCAATCATTTCCCATAATAAAATGTCACCTTTAACCAACATTATATCAATAATACAAAGTAGCTTGATGTCTGTCCGTCCGTCCGTCCGTCTGAAGCTTAAGATCTCGGTAACCACTGAACCGATCGGATTCTACTCTTCAGGGTATATACCTACTGGTCTTGTGGTGGTTTTAGGCTATTTTCTTGGGGGGTGGGACACCCCAAACCCCCCCCCAAAAAAAACAAAAAAATTCCCCCCCATTTTTTTTTTATTATTGCAGAAGATTTCCTTGGTCCTTTTTTTTTGCAGGAGATTTCCTTGGTCCTTTTCACCTTAATTTTTTTTAATCACCTCTTGGGTCAAAGCCCCTAGAGGCTAGGGGCGAAGCCGCTAGTTTACTATATAATATTTGCACGTAAACCTTGCAGTTTATGCAACTCTATGTTCAGCCTAATTATCTAAGTTCATTAGAACCATGAAAATTTATCAATCAGGCCCAAAATTTTTAACGTTCTGTTTAATGCTATTTATCGCATTATACTATAAAAAGCTTTCCGCAGATATAAAAAATGGATTTAATATTATGATTGTACATTTTTGTAATCGTAGAAAAGCACCTTAGTTTTAAAGGCTATATATGGCTTGTAAGGCCCCAAAAAAGAGTGCTAGTCAAAGTTGACTAGCTAAAAACATAATGCTATTGTACTTGATGGTTGCACCGTTTTTGAGATCATAATCGACACACTTCTAACTTCATCAGCGAATTGTAAATGTTCCTATCAAATATGAAAAGAGTTATTAAAATGTTGGGTTTTGCAGATTTTGACAAGGCATAGTTAAGCACACATACATCATTTTTTGCCAATTAAAATTAATTGGTATGTCCTATGTGTTGCGTTTGTGTGTTTTTATGTGTCTGTGTGTGTGTGTGTGTGTGTGTGAGTGGACAATCAAAGTATGATTTAAAGGTGAAAGACATTATTATCCAGTATGGATTCAAAAACCGATTGATATTCGCTGGATTAGAACCGATTCCCTGCCATAATAAAAAAAATCATAGCACATATTATTATAGATATTACGTATTACAGATAATTTTCAACCAATGCAATGGTCTTTAAAAATGTTTTCCCGACGTTGCCTTATTTGTTGGCTCATAAACTGTGGCTAATTCAATTGAATTTATTGGTTGGTTCCAAGCTAGGTGTGTCAAAACTTTTAGACCAATAATTTTATGTAAAGAGGAAACTATTTTGTTTATCATCATTGGGAATGGACATCAATTTGTTGTACATTTTTAATCCCTTAAGATCCCTGTGAAAATTAAAACTGAAAACAATACTTGTTCAGTGGTCATTGTTCTCTTTTTTAATTGAGATAAAGTACTACTAACAGCGTTTAGCAGGGTTCGGCAGCTGCCTTTCAGCCGCGCATATACCTCAAAATAAAACTCTTATATGCCAAAAATATTAATTCTGAAAAGATGGATTGTCTATTTAGGAACAGATTAGACGTCCATTTTTAAAGTATGATAGGACGATTTCATTGAGGCTTACAAGCAGCTGCCGAGCCCTAGCTCTTAGACACCTGGTGATTTCAAATTATACATAATTAACTACAGTATATATTATGTTAGTGAACGTGGAATTGCACCTAAACAGGATTGCACCCTCTTGTCATTAAATAGCCATAAGGTATTTTAAGTTAGGTTAAGTTTGGTTTATTATTATGGTAACTTGTAAACCCGACAATAATACTACTACAGGATTTAGGCCCCCTTGGAGGCTAGGGGAAGATACCAAACTTACACCTTTAGATGTATATATGATGTTATAAGAAATACTGGTTTAATTAGGGAGAAGGGATACGACAATGGGTAATGAATTGATTTACATTGTTCATCCCCAGTAATGATAATTAAATTTACCACATCTGTAGATTAAAATTTTAGATTGAAAGTTTTGACACAACTGGTCAGAAACCAACCAATAAACATTCAATAAAAGTAC
Organism: Acartia tonsa; assembly: GCF_053477335.1. Taxonomy (NCBI): domain Eukaryota; kingdom Metazoa; phylum Arthropoda; class Copepoda; order Calanoida; family Acartiidae; genus Acartia; species Acartia tonsa. The sequence goes on from NC_137267.1 coordinate 46,099,297, forward strand.
CCTACATATTGAACCAACCAATAATATTATTGAACTTTGGGTACCAGTGGAATATAAAGTCCAATGTCCCCTCCCCTCCCTGGGTTTAATTAATAATTATTGATTAATGAGGGCTGCCATAGAATTTTATAATTGGAACAACCAGCAACAATGTAAAATTACACAGGGAGAGAGGGGACATTGGGCTGTTTATTACACTAGTCCCCAAAGTTTTATATTAGCGTCTTCTTATTCGTTAGGTTATCAACTTTGGGGACTTTGCTTGAGTTTTGATTGGATGGTTTATTAAGTTGAGTGTTTAAACGTTTCAACCATTAATTTAATCTACAGAAGGAGTAATTTTGTGTATCATTATTTGGAATGTACATATATTAATGGTCAATTGTCTTATCCCTTTAGGTCCCTGAAAATTATATACACTAGCGGCTGTGCTCCTAGCAGCTACTGACTCTGCAATCGAAGGTGGAGAACGGGGATGGAGAAATAAAATAAACAATCTAAAGACTTAAATTTAAAAATGAAAAAGCCTAGAACCATTCTAAGACCTATATATATAAAGCTTTTCCTAAATGGAGAACTCATTTGGTTCAGTGGTTCTAATGATGTTAACGTACAAAAAAAAGTTACTAATTTATATGTTAGGATACATATATGTATTTAAGACAAGGACAATTATGTATATAAGTAGCCCAGCTAACCCATCCATGTAGATTTAAACATACTTAATATACATGGTTTAGAATAGGATGCCATTATATAGAATACTAGCGGCTACGCCCCTAGAAGCCTCTAGTGGCACTTTAAATGTTTTTTTTTTTGTTGCGTTCAAGTTTCTACTATATGTTGGGTAAGAGTCTCTTTGTACGATACCTCGCAATGTTACGTAGGAGTCTCTATACTTAAAATAAAAATTTTGATTTATTATTATTTTTCTTTGGAGGGTGGTGGTACCCTCCCCCAAAATAGTTATGAACCTTCCCGGGACCTATGAGAAGCTACCCTGTTAAGGAGAACCCGATCGGTTCAGCGGTTAGCGAGATCCTTCGGTACAAACAAACACACAGACACTCAAATAGACAGACATCCTGTTACTTTAGTATAAGGATACCGTTCAAAAGAAGTATTCCTAAGTATTATTACTATGCGTTTAGGCCCCCCCCCCCAAAAAAAAAAAAAATTATATATAAACTTACCCTGGGCCTATGAGAAGCTACATTGAAAAGGAAATCCACATCGGTACAACGAGATCCTACGGAACATACAGACAGACATGGAAACATAGAGATCCTGTTGCTTTATTATCTAGCCTCTTTGCCCCAAGAGGTTTGATCAACCTATTTTAGTGTTATTTGAATTTAAACAGAAAAATCAAAAAAAAAATTCTGGGAGGGGGAATTTTTTTTTTTGGGGGGGGGGGGTAGTCGAACCCCCTTTTTTAATTTTAGTTTTAAAAAGAAAAAAAAAATTGGGGGGGGGGAATTTTGATTTTTGGGGAGGGTTGGGGGTGTCCCACCCCCCAAAAAATAGCTTAAAACCATCACAGGACCATTAGGTATATTCCCTAAAAAGTAGAGCCCAATCGGTTCAGTGGTTACTGAGATCTTAAGCTTCAGACAGACAGACAGACAGACGGACAGACAGACAGACAGACAGAGAGACATCGTACTACTTTGTATTATAGATTTGAAATATATGAAAACATTATACTTTTGCCTATGCAGTTATTCATCTATAACTAAAACAGATCTAAAACAGATATAATGGATACATGATATATGTGGTGTGGATACATTGACAGGAAAAAAGATGTCCTCATTTATTAATCAGTTTGTTCATCCAGTTGGAGGGGAAGGATTTGGTAACGGGGTTGGATGGGAGCATCGTTTTTTTAGCCAGCTTAGATAGCACTTTATCAGAGTTCATCAAAAAAGCTGTTGCAACATCCAAGTAATAATATAATGATAAAAGAAATAAACAATCAAATAACTATTCTAACCTAAGAACTATGTCACAATTTTTCGTCAAAACTGATATTATTTTTTTTATTGCTGCGCTTTTTATTCTTTTTTCTGAATTCTCATTTCTTCACCCGAAAAAAAAATATTTTGCACTCTAAATTTTGCAAATCTAAATGTTTGTTAATAATTTAACATCAAAATTAAATTTAATCTTTGTTTTGATCTTGAAGACTATATTAATCTAAATTGCTTGATGCATATTTCTTTTATTAAAAAGGTATTAATGGAAATATTGATACTTGGATCTTACGCAAGACTTTCATGTCTCTCCTACTGGATTAACGAACTGACTAATAAATGACAAGAGAAATAGCCAGGGAGTAAGGGAGTGGACAATGGATCGAATATTCAATTCTTAAGAGTCTCAGACTTTGGGTATTGGCTTAAAGGGAATGTGCACGAATTCAGCAGGTTCTGACTGACTTTGCATCAATGCCCCGCTAACTAGCTTAGTTAGTTTTGAATATAACAGACAGAAAATGTCATTTCATGTATAAGAAACTCTACTGTAATATTTATGTATTAAATAATCTAAGAACACCTTGAATTTAGGTTGCAGTTTAAGATATATGAAAAGGGTTGACGAAGTTCTAAACAAGATTTTTCTAGTGATTAATTACAGAATGTTTAATACATTCTGGTGTATTGGTAATTTAATTTTCAAGTAAATCATTTTTTTCTTAGAACCTAATTTTGTTCTAACTTATATTACCATGATCCCTTTCCAATTTTGGTCAAATTTTCTTGATAATTCTGGTTTTCATTGCTTTTCAGCGAAAACTCTTAAATTGAATTAATTGCCCATTGTCCCCTCCCTTACTCCCTAGAAATAGCAACCTCAATGGACGACAATTTTTCCTCATAATATCCACGTATATTTTACATCCATTACGATAGTTGACAAATTTTCTATATTCAAATTTTCAAACACTTACGGGATCTGAAAGACGCTTCACAGGAAAGGAGAAGTATTTTTTCCTCCTTTTTCTTTATCCTATCTAATCATTTTCTCTACCTTTTTTGACGCACAGCATTTTTATTACTTAAAATAATGGATCTAGTGCTGTTAACGGTGAAAATTTCTATGCAACGTTATCTCCACAATTTATGCTAACGGCAAAACGGTGAAACGATTAGATTATGCTCGCACAAAATTTTAACTGACAAAACTCAATAAATTACAGTAATTTCACAGTGCACATAAATACGCGAAAATTACTTATTATTTCCTCAGCAAAGCTTTCCCTGTGTATCATTGGATCTTGTCTTTTTATGCCGCTTTAAGTGGTGTGTGAATATAACATGAACATTCAGCCATTGGCAGCACAAAATAATCGTTCTTGTTAAACTTGATTTTTTAAAACTTTTAATCGGATTTCTATTTAATAAAAGTCAATTAAAGCAAAGTTTATCTGATATGACAGTATAATCCCTCTAATCGAAAAGTGGATCACAGAGATACCCTTTCCCCTTATCGGTTTTTAAGTGGTGCAGCTACTCTAAAATTCCAATAGACCGTTTGTCCGTAAACAACGTTAATGGGGAGGAATTTCTTTGCTGCTATTAAATATGTATTTTAACATTAAAGTAAGAGAATAGAGGGAGCTTGAGATATACGTCACTATGCCCGATTTTTTATTGGGTCTTTCGAATAGCGTTGAAAATTGTATATATATAGCCGATTCCCTACAGGAGAACAGAAAGCATTTTGCCAGCAGACGAAAAGGGTATCCACCACTTTGACTAGGTGGTTGTCCTGGTCTACATCTTAATTTACATAATCGTCTACTATTTAAGATTGTCTCTGAACTTCTTTTTTTTAGGTTTCTGATTATCAATTAGTCACTTCATAAATTACTTTGTTGTTTGTCCGTTTGTATGCTTATAAGTTATCTATAATACAAAGTAGAACAATTTCTGTCTGTCTGTTTGTTTGTTTGTCTGTCTGTCTGTTTGTCTGTCTGTTTGTCTGTCTGTTTGTCTGTCTGTTTGTCTGTCTGTTTGTCTGTCTGTTTGTCTGTCTGTTTGTCTGTCTGTCTGTTTGTCTGTCCGTTTGTCTGTCTGTTTGACTGTCTGTTTGACTGTCTGTTTGTCTGTCTGTTTGTCTGTAGCGAAGGATCTCGCTAACCGCTGAACCGATCGGGTTCTCCTTTATAGGTTAGCTTCTCATAGGTCCCGGGCAGGTTTATAACTATTTTCTTGGGGGGTGGAACACCCCAACCACCCAAAAAAAATGAAAAATAACACCCCCCAAAAAAAATTCTTTTTAAAACTAAAATTAAAATAGCCCCCCCCCCCCAAAAAAAAATCCCCCCCCCCCACGAAGATTTTTTTATATTTTTATTTTAAATCTAAAATACGAAAAATTGGTTTGATCAAACCTCTTGGGGAAAAGCCCCTAGAGGCTAGGGGCGAAGCTGCTAGTTTAATAAAATAGTATTCATGACGTCCATGATAACGACATGTTTGGACATATTTCTAGCCCTGAGTGGAAAACCTTACCTTAAACATAATAAAAAGGGTCGGGGGGGGGGGGGTATTTTTACTCCGCTGGTGTTTAAAGGAATTCTACCGATATGACTTTTAGAATAGTTGAACTAAATAAGCACAGACAATTTAATACTAGTTACATATCTATCTATAACAATTGAGTTACAATACTAGTTACATATCTATCTATACCAATAGAGTTACACTAGTAGGGATCTAAAGGGATAAGAAAAATGGCCGATTAATTTATGTACATCCCCAATGTTAATACACAAACTTACCTTTTCTGTAGAATTCAATTTGGTTGAAACGTTAGAAACTTAACTTAATGAAACATCCAATCTAAATTTATTAAAAGTCTCGACCAAAGTTGTTAAGCTAACGAATAAGAAAACATTAATGTAAAACCTTGGGGACAAATGTAATGAGAACAGCCCATTATCCCCTCTCTCTCTATCTCTCTCTCTCTCTCTCTCTGAGTAGCTTTGAAATTGTGTCCTCATAAAAAGCCAACCATCCCATAGTTTAAGTCTATGTGATGATACCCTAACTAGGATGACAACATCCATAAGTAGCGAAGCACTGAAACGGTAGGACAAACGGACATTAACACTTGTATAGTGTCAGAACTAAAAAATCAGAATATAAAAGTATAAGAATCGGAGCAAAATTGTAAGTAAATTAGTTGAAAAACTGCTTGATACAGGATAATGTTTATAGACATACTTACATTTTTAGGACTTGATTATAGAGTTGCTTTGCTTATAACATTAAACTTTGTTGTTCCACGAATCAACATACCAAAAATCAGATCAATCAGATGATTACTTCACATAAAAATTTATTGTAAAAAGTAAAAAAATCAACATGTTTAAAATGGACGTACGGACATTCTTGTTATGATTTTAGAGTTACTACGCTTTCTAAATCGTACCTATTGAACTACTAAAGGAATCACCATGCAAAAATTGAAATCGATAGGACAATTTTAACATGCCCAAATTAACAAAAAAAATCTATCCGTTTGTGACGGACGTACGGACCGACCCTGATTATAGAAAAGCCTTGCTTTTAAAAAGTAGAACTCAGTTTAGTTTTTATTGAAACCTTAAGCTTTAGAAAAAAAACATACTTCTTTACCAAAAAAAAGTTTTGTCTATCCCAACATGATCTAATGCAAGACCACATAGAAACTAAGTAGAAATTGCATAAGTCTACTTGATAAATTAAATTGATTCATATCAAACATTTAGACCATAACTTTAATAATACATGTTTTAGTTTGGGTTATTACTGGCACTGCGCCCCTTGCATCTAGGGAATTCGGCCTGTAAGAAGGAAAATATATATTTTATGATATAATTATTTTTATTTTTGTATTAATGATTCCTAAGACAACAAGGTACAATATTAAACGGCGAAGCGTCTCTATAATCAAATCCTAAAAATTAAAGTATGTTCATTTACTGTATTTTGTATTTGCAATTTCGCAACAAATTTATGAACAATTTTGTTTAGACTTAAAAATGAATGTTCTGTATATCAAGTTCTTGAAGAGTTATTGTTCGTTTGTTCTTCCTTCTCATGTAAGAGCTTCGCTTTAATAGATGTTATCATCCTTGTTTTAGAAGAATAGAAAGGATTGAGGGTATATAGTTAAAAATGACTTTTAAGTCTTTTATAAGCCTTTTTTATCAAAATGATATTGCGGCTAAAAACAGAAAAAAATGATGTACATACATAAAAGTTTAACATTGCAAAAAAGCTGTTGATATATCTGCTTGCTATGTTGCAAATTGAAGGTTGTTCCAAAGACGTCATAATCTGTGTAATCACATGATTGCTCTAGCCTGAAATGACTAGTTTATGATCTGTTATATCATTGAAAATGAGACACTGGTAATCAACCTAAAGGAACGATCATGTCCAATGAAATCCAGAACTACAACATAAGAAATTTGGAGTTATAATATAAGTCATAGTAAAGTTTTTCTTTTTTAAAGTAATAGAATGTTTTCTGTATCGAAAGATCACTTTTAACGCTACAGTGAAGCTTCATATAAGCCCAATGATCAAGCTTGATGAATAATCCAAAGTAAATCGCCCCCAGAAAAAAATAACCAGCCCCCAAAAAATAATCAAAGGGTTGTCCCCTTTCCTCAAGTGCCTCTAGTAGTGTAGCCGCAAGTTTTAAAAGAAAATGGCGCCTTTTCTTGAAATTTATTATATCCAATCCTCCCGACTAGTAACGAGAGTTCGTGTTAATCTATCTTAAATTGACGGACAGAAGGACTATTCTTTATTATACAGTAGCTGCGCCTCTAAAAATAGATCACATCTTATCCTCATATTATAATTTCTTAGACAAAAAAGAAGCAAGATTATAGAACGATGATGGTATTACAGGCAGCTTTCCTCGGATATTAAACGAAAAAATTTAAGATTTAACCAGTTTTTTAGCCACGAGGGACCGAAGGTCCAGGATAAGAAAACTAGTATTAATATTATGGTTTTTTTTATTTTAGTATTCGTGGGAAATTATCTGTATGACGATGATATACATGATTTTTCAGTAAGGCTGAGAACTGGTTGTAATCCTGCGGATATTAATCGGTTTCGTAGCCATGTTATAAAAAAAGAATATATTCTATTCTTAGCCGTTGGACCTATGCAGTCTTTTCTTCTAGGGAAGCTTCAGGTTTAGGTTTTTTTATATTAATTTTGAGCTTACTCAGCGCCCCCCCCCCCCCCCCCCCTATTCCTCCAATAAATGTCTAAATGTCCAAAAGACTTGAAGTATAGCCACTAGTTACAAAAAAAAGAAAGATTCTTAAAGACTGGCCATTTTTTATTTTTTAAGGGGTTGGACGGTTGAACTATTTTAAATTAAATTTTAGCTTCTTCAATTATTTTCATACTAAGACTTTTATTAATCTTTGAAACTTTAAGCATAAAAAAATGTCATTTTAGCATAGGAAAAAGGAATTTTTAACGATCTTTTTTTGCATAGATATTTGACAAAAAAAAACGTTGTTAAATGTATAGCATTAAAATATCTCAAAAAAAATTTACTCCCTTTCGTTTAGATGACAACATTAAGAAGGGGTACTGCATTGTTTAAAAGGTTAACATTTTATATAAACTTTTAAGCTATAAAGTGTAAAAAGTGACAATAGTAAACTTCATTTAAAGCAAAGCAGACGGTTTTCCTCCATCTTTATTCCCGTGGAATCTTGACTACATCAATTTGAAGAACATATCTACTTGAAGAATAACATAAATATATTTAACTACAAATCTATTATCTTGTTGATTATCATTATTATTATCATATGTCTGCCCATGCAGAGTAACATGGGAACATTATTATTTGTTTTGGTATATGTTTACCATAAACATTATTATCCAGTATTTAATGAAAAAAATACTGATGAATGCTATATGTTTGTACACACTATAGCCCATTGTGAGTAGCCCCCTCACCCTACCCGAAGCCTAGCGGGTCCAATGTCATATATTTTGACAATTTACTAATTACAATTTTTTAACTTTATTATTACTGTGTAGTTAGCTTAATGTTTTTATTATTCTTTAAATTGTTTATGTTTTTTTTTTTTAATTTAAATGTATGATAGTTCCTTTAAATTAATATGTGATTTAATTATGTATAGTTTGTTCTTAAACGAATAAATTATTAAATAAGAAGAAAAGTTTTAATGTTTTAAAGGAAGTTGCTACTATTAGTTATTTTACAGGGTTATGAGAATCTACAAAAAAAGAATAGTTGGACAAACCTTGTAAAAAAGGAAAGAATTTCAAGAGTTTATAACTTTATGTCGACTTAATGAAATGTGGATAGTTTTTTACTAGAATACATGATGATCTGTTTTAAGATCCAAGTAATAATAAATCCATTTTGGTAAATTAAAATGTATTTTTTTGAAAGCGAAAATTTGCCTTAACTTTTGAAAACCTTGCCTGCAAAAGTATATAATAGTAAAAATAAAAAGGTTTATGAATTTTTTTTCAAAATATATATAAACCTTCCTTGCATATATTGAAAGTCTAGATGGTATATTGTGGGATATTATAAATGTAACAAGCATATGACATGACAGGGTTAGATAAGAGTTAAGGTTACCATCAGTATTCTAGGCACGGATAAAGGAATCAATATATATACTGGGATAGATGGATATAATCTTTAATCATTTGTAAAGCTTGTGTCCAACACAGGGATCTAAAGGTGTCTCAACCATGACACTTTGGTTGAGCTTGACTTCCGAATTAGCGGGAAGTTCACGAGATCAGTTGGCGAACATACAAACCCCCAATACCAGGAACCATCAAGTTTCAACAGCAGGTTTGAATATAGATTTATTGATGAAATTATTTCAAAGACCTGAAATTACAATATCAATTAGTTCATAATTCCAGTTATTTATAACCACGTAATCTTATTTGCTTTTTAAAAATCATTTTTCTCTACGGTAAAAATCTTTGGAAACTTTGGCTTTAAAGGAAAATTATTTGGTTTAATAAATCATTGTTAAATGCAACAATAAGGCACATAAAAATTACTAAAACATATATTAATCATAATTAAGTTTCATGCTTAGCTGGCTAAAGCCTTTTTAAAACTACATATAATCGTCCTATACACCATTCTTCCTAATAAAATTAACAAATTCTACCTGAAGCTCTTATGGTTTCAAATCCCTGATATACTAGGGTCGTTCACACACTATGAGACCAATGATAGGCCCAATTTTGTTCTCCGAAATCTTCACACTCTCATATCTCATTCAAAAGTGAAAAACGTGGGCGCATATAAACAATCCATGCTGCGTCACTTTATGAAAGGAAAGCCCTAAAAGACGACATTTGCGCTTAGTTTTTGGATTAATGATAAGGAATTAATTTCGCACTTGATAAACACAAAGCTTCCTCGAAAAGAGGTTAAGACACACCCCCCGTTTGAAAGTCAAATTAACTTCCTTAACGAGATTCAAGGTTTTTTTTTGCGCTGAGCACTAGCATCATTTCTCACTAAACTCAACTCACCATAATCACATGAGAATGGCCACATCCCGAAAACGTGACAATTTTGCTCCTAACTAAATGAAACCCCGTGAAATGCATACACAATATTATACTCCTCACTAGGACTCATAATACCTCACATTTTAGGATAGAAGGATGGGGATTGGTTTGTACCATACAACATTCCATGCACATGACAATTACAAGATCACATACACAAATCCTAAAATGGATAATCCTATTAATCATGATGTTGTAAATATAACAACTTATACTAAATAATAATCATTTCATAATCAATAGGTAATAAATCATTATTAATAAATCAATAAGTACCTACGAAATCAGGTCGAAATGTAAACAATAATGGTAAAATAAAACGAAATAAATCTTAGACAAGAAAATTAAGATTTATAGGTACTTAAAACTAAATTTGTTAAGCATCAAAAAGAGTAGTAAGAAAAAATGTTTCAAATCCTTGGGCAGAAAGTTCTTCAAACTTAATGAATAAGAACTGTAATATCTTAATCAACAATAAAACTTTTTAATACTTAAAGAATAGCAAAATAATGATATCTTCGTTAGAATTTTCATTGAAATTATGAAAAATACCAATTTTTCTTTGTAAAAAAAATATGAGACTTTAAATATGAATTTTCAATCATTCCTTGATCTGAATAAAAAATGTTTACTTGATTGAAATTCATATATAATTTTAAAAAAATCTGCTAAAAAAATACTTGATTTTTTCTTAGAATAAATATCGAATCACGCAACCTCGACACATTTATTCCTTTTTGTTAAACTTTTCAGGTAAGTTTTATAATGAATTGTACTTTTGAAAAGAAATTAAACTCAATAAAATTAAATTTGAGCATATGAAATAGAATAAAATTTTATCGCATTTCATTTGATTCTTATTTTAGGCATAAAAATAGGCATATGAAAATGTGGCTTTTTACTAAAAAAATCTCAATTTCCATAAAATAAGAATCAATTATTAATCATAATTTTTAATAACCGCTTTTATTTTAATATCTGCGATAAAAATGAAGGAAAGGTTAATTTAAAATATGCATAGTTTATCTTAAATTAATTCTGTGATATTCATATAAATAATAATCAATATTTTAATAATATCATACATCGTGTTCATTATTATAAATGCTTATCTCATAGAAAATAGAGTTTATATTTAAACATGAACGAAAATATATGTACCTAGGAAAATAATTGCTATAAAATACTTTCTCAAGGTTTAAAATTGCCCTGTCCGAAATCGCTAGGTACATATATTACTACGAATCTCTGCTCTCGGAATGAAGAAAAATCTTTACGCGTGGATTATTAGGAATCCTTGCCTCCGGAGTGAAAGAAAAAACTTTATTTGCTTACAAATTAAAACAAATATCTTGATTTTTTGCGATAATCTTTTTAAAATAATAATCAGAAATATTTTAAACATTATCATAATAATTTTACATGTTGTGTTCTTTACTTTAATGCATTATCTCATATGAGAATCTGAGAAATAACATTTTTTAAGCAAACGTGAACCATGAAAAAAATACCTCGAAAATACTTTTTAAAAAATCTATTTTTCTCAATCTAAAAAAATCTGCAAAAATCATTTGGTAGTTAATACACACAACTTTTGCTTTTCGAAGTCATACTTAAAGAAACAAAATCTTTTAAAATCTGCTTTAAAAGTCTAAACAATTTTGTAGAATTTTTGTGCTTAAATATGAACAATAAAATTAGTTGAATAATGAATACTTATCCTTTACAGAACCTTTTTAGGTTCCCTTCACAAGCTTAATATATAACTTGTATTATTTTTTCTTTAAAAGATCATTTTCACACATAAATAGTTTATGTTGTAAATTAGATTTGTGGGGTTGGTAGACTTTCAATAACTTTCTGGCGGCAACACCCGCCATATTGCAGGCCCTTTACCCTGTGTCGGGCGGCCAGCCCGGCAGCAGCCAGGTCGATTCTTGATTCACAACAGCACCAACCTCTATATCAGAACCGGCTGCAACACAACCAATTTCAGCATCATCATTGTGAACGGCTACAGCCTCACCTGCCGTAGCAATGTTATCAACAGCTACGGCAGTATCTTTAACATCAGATTTGACTGCAACACAAACAACAGCGTCAACTGCAGAAATAACAGGTTTCTCAATAACAGCATCACAAGCAGAACCAACAGGTTCATCATTAACAGTTATGGCAGACCCAACCGGTTCATTATCAACAGCTACGGCAGTACCAACCGGCTCATTATCAACAGCTACGGCAGTACCAACCGGTTCATTATCAACAGCTACGGCAGTACCAACCGGCTCATTATCAACAGCTGCGGCAGTACCAACCGGTTCATTATCAACAGCTACGGCAGTACCAACCGGCTCATTATCAACAGCTACGGCAGTACCAACCGGTTCATTATCAACAGCTACGGCAGTACCAATCGGCTCATTATCAACAGCTACGGCAGTACCAACCGGCTCATTATCAACAGCTACGGCAGTACCAACCGGTTCATTATCAACAGCTACGACAGAACCAACCGGCCACGCACTCTCATCAACAGTTACGGCAGCTTTATACGCAGATTTCTGCTGACCAGCTCCATAGTCAGCACTTGTACAGATAAAACCACTACCAAAAATGGTTCGCCACAACATAGACTGGCCCACTTTCTGGTAGGTTGATGGAAACACGTCAGGATGTGTATTTCCAATGATGATATCTAAGCCTCCACTAATATATGTAAATCTTTCTGGCGGCATCTTAAATATTTTGGCGGCGGTTTCCGGATGGACCGAGCGCATCTCGTTGCCACCTCCGAGGTTAGGCATAACAGCTGCCTCAAATTCTCTCAAGTTACCATCCCTGTCCTTCAGATAGAACACCACATTGTGGCAGGATGATTCACTACCGTCAGCAACAGAAATGTTTGTATATCTGCCGGTAGATTTCAGCTTCAACTTGCTGGACAACTTCTCAGACACAAGTGATAGATTTGCACCAGAATCAAACCTGACGGCGGCATGGCAGGCGCCGCCGCCAGGTGCTACAACTGGAACTATTTGCAGCAGAAAGGTACATGTGCTAGGCGCAGAACTTGATTTGTAGACTGTATTCACACTAGCACTAGCCTCATGCAACATACGACTATGATAACTGTCGTAATTATTGGTGCCACAGACACCAAGCTTATCCGAGTTAGATGAACGACGTTCCATCTCTCTAAGCCTTCGGTACATATCACGTACTTCTTGGCGCAACTCCATGGAAATTTTAAGCACTCCCATGTCCATCCTCACCTTCTCAACGACGTCGAGGTTCCTGGCGACAGTGCTCGACCTCACGTCGTCTGAATCATTGTCAAGCCAGTGCAGAATTTTCGTACACTGTTCCAACGACGCATAAACTTTATCTGCAACAGTTTTCTGTTCACTAGCTTCATCCAAATCACGCTTGAACTTGCGCATCTCACTAGTCTCCACGGCAGATTTTAGACTTTTTATTAGGTCAGATTGGTCCTTGACCTCACTAAAAATGTCACGAATTGATTTTAAATTCACATTTTCACATGAACTAAAACTTTGGCAGGCTTTTAGATTTTCATAAAACACTTTTATCTGTTCGTCAAACACCTCTAGCCTTTCATTGCCAATAGCGATAGCTCGCTCAATTTTCTGCTTTTTAGTGAGCACCATATTGATTCACTAGGTAATTATTTCACAGAAAAATTGTCACTGTTTTTTGCATCAATACACTATATGCTATTGATTTATTGAAGAATGCTAACGCCTATTCTTCAGATTCTTTGAAGAATGCTAATGCCTATTCTTCAGAACCATTTGAAGTTGCTTGTGCAGCTCCTTCAACCATCAGGTTATTTGAAATTTGCTAATGCCTAAACTTCAACCTTCACTTCTTTGAAATTCGCTTGTGCAGCTCCTTCCAACTCCAATCATTTGAAATTGCTTGTGCAGCTCTTTCTTTTTTGCATCAATAATCTAGATGCTATTGATCTCTTGATGAATGCTAACGCCTATTCATCAGATACTTTGAAATTGTCTCAACCATGACACTTTGGTTGAGCTTGACTTCCGAATTAGCAGGAAGTTCACGAGATCAGTTGGCGAACATACAAACCCCCAATACCAGGAACCATCAAGTTTCAACAGCAGGTTTGAATATAGATTTATTGATGAAATTATTTCAAAGACCTGAAATTACAATATCAATTAGTTCATAATTCCAGTTATTTATAACCACGTAATCTTATTTGCTTTTTAAAAATCATTTTTCTCTACGGTAAAAATCTTTGGAAACTTTGGCTTTAAAGGAAAATTATTTGGTTTAATAAATCATTGTTAAATGCAACAATAAGGCACATAAAAATTACTAAAACATATATTAATCATAATTAAGTTTCATGCTTAGCTGGCTAAAGCCTTTTTAAAACTACATATAATCGTCCTATACACCATTCTTCCTAATAAAATTAACAAATTCTACCTGAAGCTCTTATGGTTTCAAATCCCTGATATACTAGGGTCGTTCACACACTATGAGACCAATGATAGGCCCAATTTTGTTCTCCGAAATCTTCACACTCTCATATCTCATTCAAAAGTGAAAAACGTGGGCGCATATAAACAATCCATGCTGCGTCACTTTATGAAAGGAAAGCCCTAAAAGACGACATTTGCGCTTAGTTTTTGGATTAATGATAAGGAATTAATTTCGCACTTGATAAACACAAAGCTTCCTCGAAAAGAGGTTAAGACAAAAGGGATAAGACAATGACCTATAAATTAACTTACACCCCAAATGATAAAAAACATTACCCCCTTCTTGTAAATTACATTTGGTGTTTGAAACTTTGGACAATCAACTTAATGAACCAATTGATCAAAGTACAATAAAAGTAACTAAAGTTTTTTACCCAAAGAATAAGAAAACATTACCATAAAACTTTTGGGTCTTCTTTCACCTCATGTCATAATTTTAGCATACAATTCACTGTGGGCTACAATTGAATCAAGACAAAAGTAAGTGCCGAGCCCTGGGACCTATGTAGGGTGAAAATAGACATAAATCCTTGATGATTCCAGGTGGAGACAAAATATTTTAGCGGGGTCTTTTGGTTTTTTTTTCAATTTAAAGTTCTGAAAAAAAATTGAAAAAAATATGAAAATCTTGAATAAAAAACAAACAAAAAATGATTTATAATATTTTTTTTTATTTAAAGATACAAACAACTTATATAAATACTATAAGCTTTAAAAAAATCACAATTTTCAAATTTAGACTTTCAATATAAAGATTTGTAGAAAAAACCTAACAACAAATTCTAACATATTTCTGATCAACATAGCAATAAAACGTCTTTTGCAAAATCTTTATCATCAAAAATAAATAGCACTTACTAAAGACTTTTTTTCATTTAAACTTATACTTTTCACATTAATTAACTTTAAAGGTTGATTTTTTTAAAAAGAAAGGTTGCGTGATTTTTTTATTCATAATTAATTGCCTAATTTTGAGATTCAGATAAAAAACCTTACTGCTTTATATCATTGGATACTCTACTAGCAGCGGCTACGCCTCTAGAGGCATATAGGGACCCTTAGGTTGGGGGGGAAGACGAACCCTCCCTTACAATTACAGTTTTTTTTAATGAAAAAGTTAAAAACATTTATTTTGGAGAGTTGGTTCTCTTGGGATAGTGATGGTACCCATCCCCAAAATAGTAATAAACCTTACCAGGACATATAAGAAGCTAACATGTAAAGGAAAACCATATTGGTTCAGTGGTTAGTGAGATCCCTTGGTGCACAAAGACTTACATAGAACGTGTTAATTTATTATAAAGATACATATATACACAGAAACTCTACAATCAGAGTATATCTGTTTGTTCATCTGTCTGTATAAAAACATTACAGAATATATTTATTTGGTACTAGCGGCTACGCTCCTAGAGGCCTTTAGGGGCACTTGAGAGGGGAAGAAGTGGTTGAATTCTACAACTAGATTTTTATTTTAGACTTAAAAAGAAAAAGTTTTTTTTGTGTGTTATGGTCCTTTTTTAAGGGGCGATTTCTCTTCTCTTTCTCAAAAAAAGTTATAAACCTTCGATCCAAGGACCAATGAGAAGCTACATAGTAAAGTAAAAAAAGAACCATATCAGTTTTTAAGCATCAGAAAGATGGACAAACAGACATCAATCTATTTTGTATCATAAATAGTGCTTTAAAGCAGGGAGAGAAATATCATCTGGAAAAAAAAATTTTCCTATTGTTTAAAAGTTATATCCCTGTATAAAAAAGATAGGATGTCCGTGTGTTTTTTCTGTCTGTGCCTAAAGTTCTTGCTAACCGCTGGACCAATTTGGTTCTTCTTTATTGACCTATCTTTTAGACTGATAATAGGATCAACATATTAAGGAGTAGTTTAGTGTCTATTAATCCTTATATAAAAGTAACAGTTTCTGTGTCTGTCTGTTTGTGTGTGTGTGTGAGGGTGTCTGTCGGTACTGAAGATTCTTTGTAACCGCTTAACTGATATAGTTCTTCTTGGTTCAAGTTTTTCATGGTCCTGAGAAGTTTTGAGTTTAGAAAAAATTAGTTCCTACCCAACATTTAAAAAAACCTTTTTATTTTACATACTAAAACTGAAAGTAGGGGAGGGGTCAACTTCCCCCCACTTATCAAGGGCCCCTAGATGCCTTTAGGGGTAAAACCGCTAGTGATAAAATAATTTTTATCTTGAATTATGATTAAATTGTTCTTTTTCCATTTAATAAAATATAATTGTAATTATTAACCTCAAAGAATATCCAGAATTAGGTAATTAGATATAACAAGGGAAAAAGACAACATCCATAATTAGTGAAGTTTAAAAGAATGCAAATAAAGAAAATAGCAAGTGTAACATACAGATACAAAAATATATTAATCAGAGCAAGATGGGACAATGGGCTATTTATTAGACTAGTCCCCATAGTTTAATATAGGAATTTGTTATTCGTTGGCTTAACTACTTAGGGGACCTGTTGCGATTTTTGTTTGGTTGGATTATTAAATTAAGTGCCCAACATTTTAACCATTAATGAAACATACAGAAGGGTTATCCATGTATCATATTTGGGAATGTAAATCAATTTAGCGGTCATTGTCTTATCCCTTTAGATCCCTGAATAGTAATTAACAATGATCAATGGTTCTTTTTTTTCTATGTAGCTTCTCATTGGTTCTTGGAAGGTTTATAATAACTTATTTTGGGAGGGTACCTCCACCATCCTAGGAGAAATCAACCCCTAAAAAAGGACCCCATTTCACACACAAAAAATAACTTTTTCTTTTTAAGTCTAAAATAAAAATCTAGTTGTAGAATTCAACCACTTCTTCCCCTCTCAAGTGCCCCTAAAGGCCTCTAGGAGCGTAGCCGCTAGTACCAAATAAATATATTCTGTAATGTTTTTATACAGACAGATGAACAAACAGACATACTTTGATTGTAGAGTTTCTGTGTATATATGTATCTTTATAATAAATTAACACGTTCTATGTAAGTCTTTGTGCACCAAGGGATCTCACTAACCACTGAACCAATATGGTTCTCCTTTACATGTTAGCTTCTTATATGTCCTGGTAAGGTTTATTACTATTTTGGGGATGGGTACCATCACTATCCCAAGAGAACCAACTCTCCAAAATAAATGTTTTTAACTTTTTCATTAAAAAAAACTGTTATTGTAAGGGGGGGTTCGTCTTCCCCCCCAACCTAAGGGTCCCTATATGCCTCTAGAGGCGTAGCCACTGCTAGTAGAGTATCCAATGATATAAAGCAGTAAGGTTTTTTATCTGAATCTCAAAATTAGGCAATTAATTATGAATAAAAAAATCACGCAACCTTTCTTTTTAAAAAATTCAATCTTTAAAGTTAATTAATGTGAAAAGTATAAGTTTAAATGAAAAAAAGTCTTTAGTAAGTGCTATTTATTTTTGATGATAAAGATTTTGCAAAAGACGTTTTATTGCTATGTTGATCAGAAATATGTTAGAATTTGTTGTTAGGTTTTTTCTACAAATCTTTATATTGAAAGTCTAAATTTGAAAATTGTGATTTTTTTAAAGCTTATAGTATTTATATAAGTTGTTTGTATCTTTAAATAAAAAAAAATATTATAAATCATTTTTTGTTTGTTTTTTATTCAAGATTTTCATATTTTTTTCAATTTTTTTTCAGAACTTTAAATTGAAAAAAAACCAAAAGACCCCGCTAAAATATTTTGTCACCACCTGGAATCATCAAGGATTTATGTCTATTTTCACCCTACATAGGTCCCAGGGCTCGGCACTTACTTTTGTCTTGATTCAATTGTAGCCCACAGTGAATTCATTATTTATTAATGATGATAAAAATCTATCTATCTATCAGGGAGGAATATGACATTAGACTGAAAATTACACTGGTACACAAAGTTTTATAACCATGTTATCTTATCTGTTTGCTTTGAGTACTTTTATTGAAATTTTATTGTTTGGTTCTAAACTTTAAATCAATATTTTGATACAAATAAGGTATAGTTTTGTTTATTATCATTAGGGATGTATATCAATTTATCATCCAATGTCTTATCCCGGGTATCTATAGACTTGTACTCATGAATTCATCTTACTACGTGCGTGCAATCAATATCCTATCTAAGGCAGTTTAGACCATTTTTTCATATTTTCATAACAGAATGTATTGATTTTTGCATTATATTGCACTCAATCAGTTCAGTATTTATCGCAGTCTCAAGCTACAGAAAGAATTCTTACTGCTCTATATAATAGTAAAGAATGAATGGATGTAGTAGAGTGAATATTGAACTTTTAAGGCTGGCTTGTGACAAATGGCTGTTAGAGTCAGCAAAAACGAGCTAATTTACGCTCATTTTCTTTAGCCGTATGCATCCTGTACAGAATTTTCCTAGGTATCCCAGTTTAATTCTAAGCTAGGACTTAATGTTTCTAAGGATGTTGTGATAAAAAAAAAACAATATTGCGACCAATCCTTTTTTAATCACGAAACCTTTATAAAATATTGATATTTGTGTCTTTTGAAGCTTGACTGACAGACCGACGGACAAAGTAAATCAAAGGGAATCAACACAAAAAATTCGACTGCCTTAAATAGCAGCAATGAAAATCACAGTTTTCCCATAGCTCTTCGGACAGACAAAGTAAATTAAAGAGTAGCTCCGTTACTAAAATTGTTTCTTAATTAGATAAACAAAAATATCCGAAGGTGGGGAGATTCTTGAAGGGGGTCAATTAAAGTCTAAAAGATTTTGACAGTTCATATCAAATTTTGCCAGTTACATATTTGGGGTTTTAAGTTTTGACAATTTTCTGTATTTTAGCTTTGGATGATTTTTTATTAACTTTACTAATTTGTACTTATGATAATTTGAAAGAAAACCTTTTCCAGTATGGCTTCGACACCGCTGGATTGGATCTACTGCAGTTCACGGTAAAATATTGCTTGTAACGAATATTGCCAAAAAATCTATGAATTTTAAAGGCTGCTAGCTGCCAAACGAATAAACGTACAGACCAGCCCGCACACTGTTTTAAGCAGCATAAGAAGGCCTACAAATATTCTGTATAAATCATAAATCAATAATGCATAATTATCTCGCAGTGCAGAGAAATGCGCAAAAAAGGCCTATTTTACGCGTTTTTTCTTCAGTGAAGCTTTCCCTGTGCATCATTGGATCTTGGCTATTCCAGATTATTTGTAGGGCTTCTTATGCCGCTTAAAATGGTGTGCGGGTATGATCTGTACGTTCAGCCATTTGGCAGCTAGCAGCCTTTAAAATTCATAGATTTTTGGCAATATTCGTTACCAGCAATATTTTACCGTGAACTGCAGTAGATCCGCTGGATTAGACCTGGTGGCAAGCCACACTGAAAAATCATGTAAAATAAGATCACAATATTTACTAATATGCCAATTTTGTTAGCCCCAAGATTATTAATCCTATAATTATTCATTTCACAATTCGAATTTCGCAGACAGCTGTCTATAATACGATGCGAATAATAACTATAATACTGTAAAGACTACTGTTAGCGATTGGATATGGTTGTCCACACATTTAATTGGAGAACTATTTTTTTATTTGAAAATCCGCGGGAAGTTGTCTACAATACGATGTGATAATAACTATTCTCATTTAGAAAAGTTTTTAAATTCAAAATTGTCCCTTTTCAACCTGGAAGCAGTAATATGAAAATTTACTATGTAGACCATCCAAAATTTTAGAATATTTCAGGGTTCGGCAGCCGCGCATAAGCCTCAGCTTTAAACCTGCTTGTAGACAGAAAAAGAAATTTCAGAAAGAAGGATAGTCTGCTAAAGAGCAGTTTTATACAACCAGCTGTATTTTATAGTTATAAAATGAAGATTTCACGCGGCTTACGCGCGGCTGCTGATCCCTGGAATATTTAATTTCTGCTGAAAAAGGATAATTTAGGCTTTCGTGGGGTCATTGAAATGTCAATTTTCAAAAATATAATTTCTGTCATTTTTTAAATATTTCTGAAGGTTTATTTTAAATAAAAATAGTTTGCAAAGATTTTTAACGTTTTAGGCCGGCAATATTAAAAGGAACATATGTATCTGTGAGTTTATCTATCTGTGACGTGGATCTCGTTAATCGCAGAACCTCCACAGTTAAGTTTCATATAAGCAATGTTTTGGGTTAGGTAATACCCCTGGGAAGGGAACAAATTATTGATTGAAAGGGCCACTAGAAGTCTGTAGGTGCACATCCTTTGTTACATAGTCTTAAAACACATAAGTTTACTGCAAACTTGCTAGAAAAATGTGACCCTTTATTTATTATTTAATTCTCTTACATTTTATCAAAAAAATAATAATTTACAGCTTTTACAGTGAAAATCGCAAAATGATATTCTATAAAACATTAAATATGTCAATTTTATAGATTTATGTTCATATTAAATACATGTTTTATAGAACATAAATGTCATGAGTTGACAAATTCTTTTTAAATAAATACAGTGACTCAAACCAAAGTAATCTAAAAAAAATCATTAAAAAAATTGTTTTTTAGAAGGACAATAAAAGGCACATTACCATCTTTTAATTAATATTCAGGCAGACTTTTACTTTTTCTAAAGGGAGTTATTTAACCATATCTCTGAGACTAAAATTAATTTATATCCCATTTACTTTCTCTGCCTCTTTTATTTGTAGGATTTTTAGATTGCAGAATCTTCTAATTTCTAACCATCTCTTTTCAATCCCAGCACGGGACCAAAACCTTACTTAGAATTAGTTCCCGAACCTTTTCAAAATGATATTCAAAGACCCGATTGAAAGTCGGCACAGGGTCCCCACCCCGTGAACATACAGCCATTCCCTTTCCCTCTCTATTCTTTTACTACACAGTATTAATTTTATATAAATATTTTTCTTTGAATATTTGTCCCTTTATATGATGCAAACTAACAGTTCTTTCTTTTTAATGTAAATCCCTAAAAAAAACTGAAAACCTTTGTGTTATTAGTCCAAGAGAATAACGAAAAGTAAATTGGTTCTTAAATTTATTGTAAAGTTTTAGTTTTCCGTCAGGTTGACAGAAATTCTTTCCTGATCAAAATAGAGTTTCATCATATCTTTTATTTAAGTTGTATTTCTATCCAAAACAGTAAGTTTTAAAAACATGACAGTTAAAGAAAATATTCAACTATTTAAATTGTTCTTTTTACATTGATCTAGATATACTTATTTTTAATTGTCTCTTGTAGAAGTAAATTAAGCTCTAAATTAGCTTGATTGTTTTAAATAACATACAAAACAAAAAAGTAAAACACTGAATAAATCAGTAATTATTAAAGAGGCAAAAAACTAAATCGCTAATTTCAAAGAAAGTATGGGTTATTTCATTTGGCGAAACTGAAAAGAAAATCATCTTTTTATCTACCTTGTTTTTAAATCCACTTATGCCTGATATGAAACTTGATATAATAAAACCACCAATACATACATACATACACTTTACTAAATACTGGGTATCTTCTAGGTGTCCAATCCATTCCGCAAATAAATTCATATTGACAAATGCAATCAGCTCTGTAAATAGCACCAATTGGCCCTAACTACACCTGACTCCTATCAATAAACAAAATTGCAGCTTTCCTGTGCAACATTGGATCTTACCTTTTTCAAATTTTTCTAGGCCTTATTATGCCGCTTTACACGGTGTGCAGGCATTATATGTCTCTTCAGCCGTTTGTCAGCGAGCAGCGTTTATAGTTAATAGATTTCGAATTTACCATGATTATACCATGAACTACATTATATTTGCTAATTATTATTATTTGCTGTTGTGATATTTGAGGAATCATTTACGAATGTGATTGAACACCTATCCTCTCTTCTTTACATAATTCTTTTATTTTGGTATTCTTAAATCATAGACTATAATCACTAACATTGGAAATGTAAATGATAATTTTTTCGGTCGGTCTCGCCCCTAGAGGCATCTAGGGCCTTTGAGGGGGGTTGGGGTAATTCGAACCCCCATACTTTTTATTTCAGTTTTAAAAAGAAAAAGAAAAAAAATTGGGGGAGTTTGGTTGTAATCTTTTCTGTGGGCGATTTGGAGGCACTCAAAATAGTCGTCAACCTTTTAAGTGCCCATGAGAAGCTTCACTGCACAAGAGAACCATATAGATCCAGCGTTTAATGAGACTCTTGGCACAGATGCACAGACAGAGAAACATCCTGTTACTTTTACATACGGATTTGAATTTCGTACTTTTAATTAAGTAGCCCAAACAATTGTTTAGTTAAATTAAATTCAATATATTTTCTGTGTTTAAAATTTTATGCAAATCTCCAATCTAATTAATAATTTAGTAAACGTAAATTCTCAGGGATTTAAAGGGATAAGACAATGGCTGATAAATTTATATACATTCCCAATGATGATACAAAAAATTTCCCCTTACTCGGCTTAATTAATCAACAAATCAAAATTCAAAAATGTGCTAATCCAACGGACAAGAAAACGTTACAATAAAACATTGGGGACCAGTGTAATAAACAGCCATTAAAACGTTCGGACACTCAACTTAATGAACACAACAATCAAAATTCAATAAAAGTCCCCAAAGTTGTTTTGATAATGAATAAGAAAACGTCATTTTAATACTTTGGGAACAGCCTAATGTCCCCTCCCTCCCTGGTAAATCCTGCTTTAATCCCGTGAATACAATAGTATTATTGAAAATACTTAAAATACACAGCGCGGTGCTTGTTTGTGTGCTGTGCCGATATATATATGTTTTACATTTGTTCACGATTTTCCTTAGTTTTAATTTTTGTAGGATTTTTTTTAATACTTTTTAGTGGCTGGAGAAATGTAAAGAACTATAAAGCAGGGAGGAAAGGGAAATTAAGCTGTTTATAACACTAGTCCCCAAAGTTTTATAATAACGTCTTTTTATTCGTTGGCCTGGCAACTTAAGAGACTTTGTTTGGTTGGTTCAAACTTTTTAACCATTAATAAAGATCTACAGGAAGATTAATTTTGTGTATCATCATGGGGGATGTACATCATCTATCGTCTTATCCCTGTAGATCCCTGACTATAAAGCCATTGCGGAGAGTCCAAACCCAATAGGGCTCATTTATATCACAAAAATACTACCTATTCTAAAACATATTAGTTTCTACCCTTATAAAAAAGTAACAGGATCTCTGTGTATCTGTACCAAGGGTTCTCGCTAACCACTGAACCAATCTGGTTCTGCTTTACAGTGTAGCTTCCCACAGGTCCTGGGATACGAATTTGGACGGTAAATTGATGTATGCCCTTAATCATAATAAACAAATTAGCCCCTTCTTTATATTACAATTATTGGTTAAAAAGTTTTTAAAATGCTATTTTGTTCCGACCACTCAAGATACAATAAAAGTACCCAAAGTTTGTAAGCCAACGAATAAGAGAACGTGTTTTTAAAACTTTAGTTCCCAGTGAAATTCAAAGTCTAATCCTTAATTTAAAGGTTTTTGATCCTCTTTATTTTGTAAGCTAGTGATTGCTATTATGTATTATTGCCCACGCTTGAATTGTAAAAAAAATAGAAAAACAAACATTAAAATGTGTATTTGAACAAAACATGAAGAATTACAAAGATTCCATCCATATGTCTTGTATTGTTTTATCAATAAGATAAATCACAAGGATGAAAGCCAAGGCTTGGCAACCGCCTTTGGGTCTCAGAGAAGTCAAGCGTTTGCAAGTTTAAAAATCATTAGTAAGACTAAAGCTGAAAATAAATGGTAATCTATCTTTTCAACAAAAATTTAAATCATCCAAACGGGTTTAAATTTGTCTCATCAATGTTTTCATGGAAAAATAACATACATTGAAAGTTATAATGTAAATTTGTAAAAGGAATCTCCTTAAAAGTGTTAGAAGTCTTAAAGCAGTCATGAATGTAGAATTAACCCATAGTAGTGATGCAATGATTGATACAGAGTGGATTCGCTTCTAATAAGGATGGGGGAGATTTATATTTGTTTTCGAAATTACCGAAAACATAAAAATTAATGAAATATTTCTTTTATTTGCTTTTAAGTAGCATAGCTACTCTATTATTTAGAATTGTCCGAAAAAATAGGTTTGTCCGACGTGGATGTAAGAAGGAATATTTTAGTCACCTCCTTTTGAAAGACGGATTTTAATAAAATTTATAAATTGTGTAAACGAAAATGTCTTAACACTGTAAAAAAGAAAGTGGACAGAAAACTGTAAATCAAACGCTTTCCCAAACTATTTTTTCTCGTTGGCTCAAAAACTTTGGGGACATCTTGATAAGGTTGCACAAATTATCAGTGCTCAGAATTTTACACCGATGATATTAATTTGTAGTGAAAACAATTTTGTTTATTGTATTTAGTGCTGTACAAAAATGTAACGCCAACTGTCTTATCCAATAAGATCCCTGACGACAAACCAAATGTAAAATCATGTAAAGTAGTGGCGCTTCTGAAAAAGCAAAAATATTTTTAAAAGAGCTTTTTATTTAAAATGTTGAATGAAGATATATATCAACAAATGTCTCATATGAGAATTATCCGGGAGGGAGGGAACATTGGATTGTATATTACACCGGTACCAAAAGTTGTATAACCACGTTTTTTATTTGCTAGCTTAAAAACTTCGGTTATTTATTTTTACTTGATTTATTTATATTGTTTGGTTTGTTCCAAACGAAGTGTTCAAACTCTTTTACCAATAATTTACATCAACAAAAGGGGTAATCTTATTTATTTATCGAAATTTAATGATTACATCAATTTATTGTCCATTGTCTTATCCCTACAATCCCTGGAGAATTATGCTCAATATTGTATGCAAAATAAATCATAAAATTTAATTTGTTTTTTTTTTGCTGAAGTCACAAAAAAAGTCTAATTTATAAATTTTCATAGATTTTTGTATTAATTTTTGATATGTTTAAAATTTTGTGGGAATTGATATATCTGTTCGGTTTGTTTGTGACAATATATGATAAAGTTTGATTTTATGTAAATGCTTAGATATAATAACATTTTACCATTTAAACAAATTTTTAAACAGCCACACTTTTCTGTTAAATATTTTGCAAGGAAAACGTAGCGTAGCAATACAAAGACCACAAAGGTTGAGAAAGCCTAAAATGTCACGTGTGACGTCATAAAAATCCATCTCTTTTTGGGAGGTTTCCTTTCCCACGTCTCCTCTTATCCTTCCTTTTTAGACGTATTTTTATGACGTCACACGTGACATTTTAGGCTTTCTCCAATGGTTGAGATAAAAAGACATATTTTTTTTTAACATTTGCACCCTCGAAAACACTGAGATTCTAGAGTAGCTACGCTATCAAATTTGTTTATTTTTTGTTTAAACACCTGAAAGAAGATGGTTAGTTTGGCAGTATCGAAATTTAAAATCATAGTTCACACAAGATTCTAAAGATTCTATACTTGATTTCTACTTGCGTAGCTTTTCCACAACAAACTTCTTCATGTCTATCCGTCCGTCCGTCCTTATTTGTCAGTATCTAGTATTGAACCATATATTAGAGTAAAACTCTAGAGGGAGAAAGGGTTAAATAACTGTATCTCCCCATCGCAACCACCTTGTGCAACCCTTCTATTGGGTCATTGAAAATCAACCAATGGTGTCGCTTATATTAACACAGCCAAGTAACAGAAAATAATTTAGAAGCAGACGAAAGAGGTCTTTGAAAATGAAAGGGAGGTAGCTGTCTGTATTTACATCTATACTATAGATCTGTTAACCATAAATCTTACATAAGATTTTCAAGGTTATAGTTTATTTAAATATTTGTCTATGATAATATTTATTCATATTTAATTTTTAAGAACACAGTAAAAGTGTCTGACTGATTATGACGTAACAAAAAAAAATAGCCAATGAGAGGCCATTATTGACCAATGGTAAAATTTATAGTGGCCTATCATTGGCTAATTTTTTTTTTCACGTCATAATCAGTCCGACACTTTTACTGTGTTCAATTTTTAAAATTATTCTGTGTATGTTATTTGTATTGTTGCACATTTAAACCTTAAAATTTATTGAATTCCTAAGGAAATAATAGGAAAGACTCGCATTTTGGCAAGTTTTAGGCTACTTTAAGTGAAAAGCGTGCAGTATATCATAAAAATTAACAGCAAGAAAAATCATCAAAAATTATATAGGTATACTTAGGAAATGATTTAAAATTGTTTTCATTAGATAATAACATTTCGATTCATTTTTATAAGAGCTTTAATTGTAATAAAATGACTATAGTTTTAAATTGATACGACAACAACATCGAATATAGGTTTAAATTTGCATACAGGAGCCTGCTTTGTTGGACCAACAAAAAGAAAACAAATAACAAATATTTGCTAAACAACGTTGGCAGAGGGTTCAATATTACATCTATCTTCATCATAATAGCAATCCGTATAATAAAGTAACAGGATATCTGTTTGTTTGTTTGTCTGTACCGAAGGATCTCGCTAAACGCTGAACCGATCGGGTTCTCCTTAACAGGGTAGCTTCCCATAGGTACCGGGACAGTTTATACTTATTTTAGGGGAGGGTACCACCATCCTCCAAAGAGAAATCACAAAAAATCTAAAATTTTAAAAATACTCTCGGTTTTGCTTGAACGCAACATAGACATATTTGAAAAAAAACATTTAAAGTGCCACTAGAGGCTTCTAGGGGCGTACCGCTAGTACCAGATACTGCAATAAGAAAAAAAACAATTAATGTATAAGTTTAAATGTATAACCAAGACAACTACTTGGTTCCAGTGTTAGGAACTTTTTTCGTCTTCTAGCAAATTGCTTTCTGCTCTTTTGTACCGACTTGGCTGTGCCGATACTATTAGCTGATATTCAAATAGACAGGGTTCCAATCTTACTTATAGTCAACGTCAATAGTGCTTTTTTTCCTAAAAAAAATCCTCCTTTATTTTGCTCTTTATGGATGTTATTGTCCTTGTAATAAACAGTGTGTGTTTTATTTTTTAATGGTGTTTTATTTTTTTTGATATTAGCTAAATTACGGACCAAAGATATTGTTGTTTTGAATAAACATCTATTTGTTTAAAATTTTGGTTTTTGGTATACAGGGCAAACATGTGGCAAATTTTATGATTTTTCTTTCAATATTCGTGGAAAATTGCCTGTAATACGATACTATACATGTTTTTCAGCATGTCTGGGAACCGGTTCTTATCCAGCGGATATTAATTGGTTTGAAGAAAAAATTACTTTATTAAAGAATGTATAGAAGATTCTAAAATTAACAATGAATGGCCAAAATAGTAATAAAAAAGGAAGTTTAATTGAATTAAGGACTTCCCTTTTATATCCTTCAATAAATTTATTCCAATTTATTCATATAAAAACAAGGATGACAACAACCATTAAGCCAAACTCTGAACCGGTAGGACAAACGAACATTATCACTTGCAGAATATAATAGTATAAGTCTTAACAAAATTGTAAGTAAATTTGTTTCAAAACTGATCAAATACAGGATACTATTTTAGGACATACTTATATTATTGACCTAATTATACAGATGCTTCGCTCAAAATATTGTTTATTGTTGTCCTGGAAATCGAAATCTGATGAATAAAATAATAATAGTGGACGTTAAGACTTCCTGGTAACGATTTTAGAATTGCTTCGCTTTCTAAATGGTACCCAACTGTTGAATGATTCATTATAGAAAGTTTGAACTCGATGGGACAATTTTACATTAATAAATTAACATCTACACCTTTCTGTTACGTACGGACTTACCGACCCCCTGATTATATAAAAGCTTCGCTTTTAAAAAGAAGTAAGGGTAGTAAATGTAGGCATGTTGGTAATATCTTCACTATATCTCTCCCATATCTAAATTTGCATCAACTTGGTAGATAGACACAGGAGGTTAGAAAAAGGTTTCATTGCAAATATTTTGCAGCAAAGAACGCTTGTTAGTTTAGGTTAGGTAGATTAATGGATGTAGAATATATGTGGATATTATGACAAGAGAAAAATTGTCGTCGATTTTGCTCGCTAACATGGAGCTCGTTTATTGGTCAGTTCGTTTATCCAGTATTAAAGGTTGGGGATGGGGTAAAGAGAGAAGAAGGAGGAAATCGTTATCTTAGCCCGCTGAATGTTTCACTATATTAGAGAACATGAATATCTGGTGTAAGATCCAAGTAATAATATATCGATTGGTAGATTAGTCTGGTTCCTTTAGATTACTTTATTGTATCAACAATCCAAATTATACAATCTTCAAGTAATTTTGACTGGCAGAAAAGGTGGAAGCAGAATGTTTACTACAGGTTATTACTTTCTTCAAACTTTGAATTAAAGTTAATTGCCATTGATCGATGTATTAATTGCATGATGATTTAACAATTAAATTTTAAAATTTTAGCCCTGAAACCAAAAGAAATTTTATTTGAAGGACAATCAAATTATTATTACATACTCATTATCAAACAAGGATGACTACTTCTATAGTGCAAAGCTCAAATTGAATTTTATTCTGAATATGATAAAAAATGTTTCTCGTACAACGTAAAAAGCATCAATAAAACTTTTGTTTTGAGGGTTGGGGGACGCTTTTTATGACGGGCAAGTCCAAACCCCGAGCATAGTAGCCAATACCGTCAAAGGTCCAGTTGAAAAGTTGGGGACAAAGGGCTGTTTATTACACTTGTCCCCAAAGTTTTTTAATAACATTTAAGAAGTTTGATGGGCTGGTTCATTAAGTTGAGTGTCAAAACGTATCAACCACTTATTGTAATCTAAAGAAGACCGTGGCTCAACACGTAGCGCATCCGCTCGTCGTCGGGAAGGTGATAGGTTCGAATCTCGGGCCGCCACCGCGTCATAACTAAAGACGGTAAAAATGGTTCCTACTGCTGCTATGTCAGATGCGCGACATAAATAGTTAGGGTAGGGGGAATGCCTTGGCCCAAAACAGGCGCAACTTGTTACCATGTACAGTTGGGACTTCTCAGACAAAGATCGTGCATCACAAAGAGTTGGTTGTCTGTTGGATGTTACTTGACCTAATATCCTTGGGTGTTTGGACAGAGAAGGGTGCGTAACAGTCATCCTTAGTTCTCCTGGATTGCTGGACCAGGACCTAGACTGTACACCAAGTCGAAAAGGTCCTGGAGCTGTAATCCCGCCCGTACGAGGTAATCTACTAAATCTAAAGAAGAGGTAATTTTGTGTATCATCATTGGGGATGTACATCAATTTTTTCGCCATTGTCTTATCCCTTTGATCCCTGCCTTTTGTCTGTAAAGGATGCAAAGCAACACAAATAGTGACCAATAGACGTACTTATAGGAACACAGTAATAGTGTCTGACTGATTTTGACGTAACAAAAAAGATTAGCCAATGAAAGGCCACTATGAATTTTACCATTGGTCAATAACGGCCTCTCATTGGCTAATTTTTTTTGTTACGTCATAATCAGTCAGACACTATTACTGTGTTCGTACTTATAGTAATTATAGAAAGTTTCGCCTATGATAAATTATAAGCTTATTATCTACTGACTTTATCAAACTTACTTTTAAGGATACACACACATACATACATACATACATACTTGTATGCTAGGGTTTATCAGAAATTGACATGTTGGGGTAAAGAAACAGGAAAGCACTTCTACTAAAAATTACTATTTTCTTAAATAATTAAAAATCATGTTTAGCATCGTATTACAGAAAATTTTCCATGAATAATAAAATAACAAATTGTAAGATTTGTTAGCCCGGGCTTTGGGCCCCTGGGAGCTAACAAAACGTTTAAAATATTTTAATATTTCATTGTAATTTCCCCAAAAAGCTGTCTATAATACGATGTGATAATGACAGGGTTCAAATTGTGTGTCCTGTTTCTATTCTACAACATAGAAAAATCCATGGGTCCTTTAATATACATATAAGGGTTGAATAGTGGTTTGAGAGTGTAGGTTTGTCTAATACTTAATAGTAGAAGTTTATAGTAATAATTGAGTTAAAAGATAAGTTTTAGAATAGTTGTTTACAACTTTGTATTAAAGACAGCTTCACGCGGATAGTAAAATAAAAATATTTATGATTAATTCCAGGTTTGTTAGCCCCGAGGGGCCAAATAAACGGATTTAGATTTTATAATTTTCATGTTATTATTCGTGGAATGTCTTTAATATGATATGATACATGAGTTTTCAGTATTGCTCAGAACTGTTTAAAATTTTAATCCAACAGTTAATGATTGGTTTATAAGCCATTTTTGAAATTAATCTCTTTTTTGTTTGACAAACAGTTGAATAATAACCCTTAATACCAAAAAGATTTTTATTTTATAAATAAACTAAATATTGTGTAAAAATATTAAGAAACACTATAATTATTTGAAGTAAACTTTGTGAAACCTTTATAGAACACGCAAAGTGTGTAAAAAATTTTATTGGAAGGTCTACAAATCATAGGTCAATTTTTCAAGTAGCCATGCTTGATCAGTTTCAAAAGGGGGGGGGGGGTAGAAAGGAGGAGAAGTAATAGGGAATTAGACAAAAAAGGGGTCTGAAGCAAGGGGTAGGAATCGTAATCAACAGGGGGTGAGTTTAATGGGTAACTCCACAAATAAAGTAGTCCTGACTTTGAATTCACTAGAGGGTTAGAATGGGACGAAAATAAAAAGATTTTGCCTTCACCAGGGATCTAAAGGGATAAGACAATGGCCCATAAATTGATGTACATCCCCAAAGATGATATATTCAAAATTATCCCTTCTGTAGATTAAAATCAGTGCAGTGGTTGAAACGTTTAGACACACAACTAAATAAGCCAGCCAATCAAAATTCAATAAAAGTCCCCAAAGTTTTTCACAGTGTAAAGAATTGTTACTCTTCTTTATAAATAGGTATATTTTTGATATTTGAAAAATAAATTTGTCCTATATTGGGCCATTTTAAAATACCCATTGTGTAAGTCCAATGTTTAAATGTGCAAAATGGTTTTAAATGTACACTCTTCAAGAAGGCTATTTTCTAAAATATAACCATTCACTTACATTGGTTTAATATTGGATATACGTGGATATATTGTCAGGGGAAAATTTGTCGTAAATTTAGCTTGCTAATATTGACCTCATTTATTGGTCATTTTGTTCATCCAGTAGGAGGCGATGGGTTGGGGTAAAGAGGGCACAAGGGGAGTATCTCGTTTAAGCCACATGCGAACATTCCTACATGAAAATCAGATGCAAAATCTAAGTAATAATATAAAAATAATGATTAAATTGGATCTGTTTTTGTATTTGCAGAGTGTCCTTTTAAAGAGAAAGTCTGAGCTAGGCTAAGGATATATTCACTATTACACTCAGGGAGGGAAGGGACATTGGGCTGTTTATTACTTAAGTCCCCAAAGATTTATAATAACATTTCCTTAGTCGTCGGCTTAACAACGTTTGGGACTTTAATTGAATTTTGATTGGTTGGTATTTGTAACCTACGGAAGGGATAATTTTGTGTATTATCATTTTGGATGTACATTAATTTATCGACCATTGTCTTATCCCTTTAGTTCCCTGATTACACTCAACATGTTAAGTGTTCTTAGCCTCGGGGTGGCTCATTCAACAGATAAACACCATTTCAAACCATAAGATGATGTCACATTTGTTCTAATTACATTTTCATAGGGTTCTGTTAGGATGCATGGTAAATCTTTAAAAATCATTTAGAAAGTTTGAATTTTATGCCTTTTTTACATTATACATTATATGTTGAATTTGTTCTGTATCGTTTCTTATATTTAATCTACAATAGAACATTTAACTGCTAAACTTATTTTTAACCCAAAGGTGTTGTTACATTTTTCTAATCACATTGTGAGCAAATAATTTCTATAATATTTCTAATTCATAATTATACTAGCGGCTTCACCCCTAGCGTCTGGTGTTTCAGGAAGCGCTATAAAGTGTCGTATGTGACGTCATAAAAACACGTCTATTATCCATCTCTTTTTTAGGGGTTTCCTTTTCCACTTCTTCTCTCATCCCTCCTGTTGTGGAACTTATAAAGTGGCTAACAACTAAAAAATATAACACCAGACATCTTCTTATTTTACAACGTTTATTTACAGTTAGGGAATTAAAAGAGACACTCGATTGTATGTAACAGCAGATACATTATTGCACGTTCATAAAACTAAATATAAACATATTATAGCATTAGCATTATGAAAAAGAGATTAAATTAAAGAATGAATTATAAAATAAAAACCTTACTTGTTGGTGCCTTTAATTAAGTTTCACAAGTATTAACTTTAACCTACTGTGATGGTTGTGCCAGGTTGTGTCCCTGAAACACGCCTTAGGCCCTATATAGTCGAGAGTTCTGCTGGGTAGTTATCCCCAAGCATACTGACTATAGAAAACAACTGGCTATATCATTGAAACATACGAGCTTATATACCCGCTAATGTTTACATTAGGAACTGGTTTTTGAATGTACTTAATAAAAATGTACGTAATTATTTCAAAAACACAAAATGGTATCACTACGTTTTAAGCAATATCATAATGAAATAACGTTAAAACATAAATATAAGAATTTAAATAAATATAAAAATATTAATTAAAAATATGTTTTGTGTGCATACAAAACAACGGATAAATTATACAACACTGCGGGCCCCAAGGTAGTGGACTCATTTTGTGTTGTAATGCAATCAACCTGTAGAATATGTAGGGCTGGAAGGCAGGGTAGTGTCCCCTGACAATCTTGCAACCAGGGTAGTTTCCCCTGGCAATCTGGTGAACAGGGTAGTTTCCCCTGAGAATGTTGAAATTTAGGGTAGTATCCCCTAAGAACACTGAAACTTAGGGTGGTATCCCCTGACAAGAAAAATAAAGCAACTTTTGGCCTAAGATTATAATAAAAGGGAGTTTTATCCCTATAAGGAACTATATCTAGGTAATCACTGTAAAAATATGTTTCTAAGTTATTATGATTAATAAAATCATAACTAGAAAACTGAATGTTTCTAGGAATCAATTGTGGAGTATTCTGAATCACTTTTGGCATATCAAAGAACTTTTGTGCACTATTATTTGTGCTAGAAGAAACGACTTGTGCAAAGCAACAAAAAATCAAAAAAGGATACATATAATTCCTAAAATAGTGATTAGAATTGTATTTCCTAGGGACATTAGAATCAATAACATTTGTTGACTGTTGGTTCACAGATTTAAATTTCTTCTTAGGTTTGGACTTTCTAGCATTTGAAAAATTAGGTCTTATCCCATCTTGAACATTTATATTGTGAAAGTCTATGTGATTAACATTAAAATCAATCTTAGATTTGTTAACCTGATGGAGCTGAACATAGCTACCAGGTTTAAAACCAGTAAGATAATCTAACTTAGATAAAATGTCTTTTACATTCTTCTTGTGGTTAGAACACACTAAAACATTCTTAGGTTTGCTAGGACAAGATTCTTTGCAAATGGAGCAAATAAGATTAGAAGGAACACTAGACATATTGTTACAAATATTTTCTGACCCATTACATCTATCACTAAGACAGGTAATACAATGAGAATATTTCATGACATTATCAAATCTTTCTTGTGGCATTGCCTGACAGAAAAATTTACATTTACCAATTGAATGAGAATAAGGATCAGCCAAAACTTCATGCATAAAATATTTAATCCTAATGTTAGTGTTTTTATCAACAAAGTTCTTTTGCCTTTGACTCGAAGCATAAGCTGTTTCAGACTGAACATAGTTAATTTCACTATGACCTTTTTTCCCATCTGTCAAAGATGGACACTTAGCAATAGCATATTCTAGATCACTAAGTTCAACAAAGATGTAATGTTTAACAATTTCAAACTCATCTTTATCGCAAAGCTGACCATGATTATCCCGCTCTGCCTTAGATAATTCTTTCAGAACCCTTCTTTTATGATAATCAGGTAAAATCATTGTCAAATGCTGAAGAAAACTTTGGTTATAAATTTCATTGCCTAGATCATTTACTTTATCACTATGTGCTTTAACTAGAGTTTCAAGGCCAATTAAACATTGATAATATGATCTTAAATAGAAAGTTTGTACTTCAACATCTTTTAAACTATACTTAAGTTCAGTAAGTTGAGCTTTTTTAGCATTAACTATTCTACGAGCATTGCCATATTTCGCCAA
Organism: Acartia tonsa; assembly: GCF_053477335.1. Taxonomy (NCBI): domain Eukaryota; kingdom Metazoa; phylum Arthropoda; class Copepoda; order Calanoida; family Acartiidae; genus Acartia; species Acartia tonsa. The sequence goes on from NC_137267.1 coordinate 46,133,699, forward strand.
AAGATAAGATATTATGCCATTGTAATCATTATTGGCATAATAATGAGACACTTCACTTGCAATATTTGAAGATAAACAGTTTTTGAATAATGCAGCTAATTTAGTGGATTGTTTAGCTGTACAATACACTCTTTCAAACTCACTAAGAAAATCAAATATATTTGAGTCTGATTTCCAACCATCAAAAGGTTTGATTTTGATGGGTTCAGTAAATGTTTGGCTATCATCTACCAAATCAATTTTCATAAATTTAATTATGATCATAGACTCAAGAATCCAATTATCAGCTTTTACTATAGCATGAGATAATTTACAAATAATATTGGCATAACGCAACTCATCACTAGAAAGATCATTACAAAGTTTATTCATACTTTCAACCTTTTTCTCTAAATAAGGTATATCAGTCACAAGAAGAGACTTTAGCCTAGATTCTGAACATGTATTATCAATAACTTCTCTTGTTATAAGAGCAATATGATTTATATAAGATTCGGCTAATGCTACATTTGCATTAGTTACTGCATTAGTGTCATCACAAATAATGTTCTTAGAATTTGCTTCAAAAGACAATGAAGATCTGATTTCCTTCATTTTTTCAACTAAAGTTTGGACCTTATCTAAATATTCAGCTGATAATTCTTGAAGATTTTCATCCCCATTTAAAAAAGCAAAATCTAAAACATCACTTAAATAGTTTACTTGATGTTGCATAAATTTAAATCTTTTTTCATAATCAGATTCAGTAAGCTGCATAATAAAGTTTTTATCACATTTATCAAGATATTTATCAATAAGCTGGATTTTTGCATTTAACTTAAGTTCAGCTGTTTTTAAATCATAGTAATCATGAAAATCACTTGGATTTGACAAAATACTTTGGTTGTCTCCATGTATAAAGGGAGAAACAAAATGTTTGTAAGCACTTGAATTAGGCATTTTAAAATTATGTTAATGCCTTAAATCAATAAAAAAAACTATTTAGGGATGCTTTATATTTCCCCCAATGTATTTATTTAAAGGGTTGCTTATAATTCCCCTCTAAAATTTAAATTTCATAAAAACCACTTTCAGGTTATCAACTGTGAAAATATTTTACATTTCCCTAACTGTTTAATAAAACTAAACGTTGCTCTGGCAGTTGCTATTCAACAATTTTATGAATGTTGTGGAACTTATAAAGTGGCTAACAACTAAAAAATATAACACCAGACATCTTCTTATTTTACAACGTTTATTTACAGTTAGGGAATTAAAAGAGACACTCGATTGTATGTAACAGCAGATACATTATTGCACGTTCATAAAACTAAATATAAACATATTATAGCATTAGCATTATGAAAAAGAGATTAAATTAAAGAATGAATTATAAAATAAAAACCTTACTTGTTGGTGCCTTTAATTAAGTTTCACAAGTATTAACTTTAACCTACTGTGATGGTTGTGCCAGGTTGTGTCCCTGAAACACGCCTTAGGCCCTATATAGTAAGAGATATAAGTTTTCCGGAATTTTAATGTAGGGAGTAGATTTGAAATCTGCATCAAATTTTAAGGATTTTTTATAATATTCATTTTTTGTATAATTCTTTATCTAAAAGCGGAAATGCAAATTAAGTTAATTAATTTTGGCATCCGTGATTGGTGGATTTAAAAAATCTGCGCTCTGATTGGATGTCGTACATCATTCAACCAATTAGAGCGCAGGTAGTTTAAAATCCAACTATCCTATTGGTCAAAATTAATTAACTTAAAATGTATTTCCGCTTTTAGATAAAGAATTATACAAAAAACGAATTTTATAAAAAATCCTTAAAATTTGATGCAGATTTCAAATCTACTCCCTACATTAAAATTCCGGAAAACTTATATCTCTTACTATATAGTCGAGAGTTCTGCTGGGTAGTTATCCCCAAGCATACTGACTATAGAAAACAACTGGCTATATCATTGAAACATACGAGCTTATATACCCGCTAATGTTTACATTAGGAACTGGTTTTTGAATGTACTTAATAAAAATGTACGTAATTATTTCAAAAACACAAAATGGTATCACTACGTTTTAAGCAATATCATAATGAAATAACGTTAAAACATAAATATAAGAATTTAAATAAATATAAAAATATTAATTAAAAATATGTTTTGTGTGCATACAAAACAACGGATAAATTATACAACACCTCCTTTTTAGACGTATTTTTAAGACGTCACATATGAAACTTTCCTGCGCGGCGCTTCAAAGAATGATAGAGATATTAAATAACATTTTAGGGTTAGCAATGAGAATAAAGTTGTTTTTCCAATCAAATATCAACAAGTAAATATTAATTCTCCCAATACGCAACAATCTTTTTGTATATCTAACTGTTTAAGTGGTTGTTTGTTTATGATTAAGGCAGAGTTTCCATAGATTTTATGGATAATAGTGTCAACTTATAAACTGATACAGATCTCTGGCAAAAATCAAAATAAAGTCCAGTTTCTCAGGAAGGGAGGGGACATTGGGCTGTATATTACATTAGTCCCCAAAGTATTAAAATGACGTTTTCTTATTCGTTATCAAAACAACTTTGGAGACTTTTATTGAATTTTGATTTGTTGTGTTCATTAAGTTGAGTGTCCGAACGTTTTAACCACTAATTATAATCACTATATAAGGGGTAATTTTGGGATTTTACATCAATTTATCGGTCATTGTCTTATCCCTTTAGATCCCTGCCAGTTTCTACACCAGGGTTAGATATTTAGGGATTTTATCAGGGATCTAAAGGGATAAGACAATGGAAGATAAATTGATATACATCCCTATTGATGGAAAAAATATTAGTTCTTCTAGAGATTATAATCATTGGTTGACAAGTTTAGACACTACAAGGTTGTAATTAACCAATCAAAATTCAATAGAAATACCTAAAGTTTTTAAGCCAACTAATTGGATGATATAGTCACAAAAATGTAAGTCTTTTCTTGTCGAATCAGTTTTAGCGTTTCCAAGAAAAGTTGACAAATGTTACAACGTTTGGCCGAACTATCCCAATTGACGTCATATTTATAGGAAATATGACGTCAATCGGCATAATTTAGTCAAGCTTTGGAACATTTGTCCACTTTTTTAGAGACTCTATAAGATACTTCGCCTTAGAACATATTATCTTCAATGAAAAAAAAATACAAATTTCATTTTTATCTTTTTTATTTATTTTAAAAGATAATAACTCTTAAAAAAAACACAGAAATAAAAACAGTTTAATATCCGTTAAGAAGATAAGTTTATCCTATCCTTATATTTAGATAAAAATAGAACATTATAAACATTTTTTATGATTTAAACTGATTTATATTTATCTAAGAGTAATGTAAGTAAGAGTTAGAAAAAAACATAGACAATTATGTCCATAGGCTGTATAAAATCAAAAGCTATGTAGCTGTATAAAATTGTAAATCTTACAACCATATTGCGAATAAATCCTTAGAAATCAAAAAATAAAATTCACCAATAAACAAGAAATTCGTATCATTTTAGATATTGATATTGATTTTATAGTTATTATACTGTGGTGCTTTCACTCAATCTTATATCTTGAACACTCTAACCTTACAGGTTCTTTCCCCACGGCTCGCCCACCTCCCTTATTTGTTTCTAATTACCAAAAAAAATGGGGGGAGGGGGAGTATTTTAATTTTATGTTTGAGTGGAGTACAGAACATCCCCCACATTCTAAAATAGCTTTAAACTACTGCAGGACCAGTCGCTATATTCTCCTAAGAGTTGAGCCCAATCGATTAAGCAGTTACCGAGATCTTAAGCTTCAGACAGACAGACAGACATTGATCTACTTTGTTTAATAGATATTCTCTAAAATAATTACTCCTTGAACTAAATTTGAATATATCCTTATCTGTATTGTTAAGGCAGCATTAAAAAAGATATAAAATGATACACAAATAAGTTTTATGATCTATTTCGTCTTATTCTTTTTTATTTAAAGCGTTTTAACAATTTATCCTCCTTTTAATGGACCAAAATATTTTTTTTTTTTCATTTCAACTTCATTTCAAATGGATATAAAATATACGTAGATATTATGACAGGCTAAAAAAATAGGTTAATAACATGGACATCATTAACCAGTCAGTTTGTTTATTCAGTAGAAGTGGAGGGGATTGGGAAATAGGTGATAAATGTTTCAGCTAGCTACAAGTTTCACTTCATTACAGTAAATGATAATCTGGTGTAAGATCCAAGTAATAATAAATCCATTTCAATGTGTTGATATGTGTGTATATGTTAATACTGAACTTAAAATATAATTGTATTCATTGTATATAAAATTAAAAGAAAAGGCTGTAACTCTACCCACGGATGGGGACTTTGTGCTGACTTTCAATTAGGTCTTTGAATATCAGCCATTAACGTCGGAAATATTAACACAGCCAATTCGCTACAAAAGAGCAAAAAGCAATTTTAGCAGACAAAATGGTACCCACCACATAGGCTAGGTAGTTGTCTGGGTTATATAAACTCTGTATAAACTAATACTTGTATTATTCATATAATTTAGTTACATGATTAAATGGTGTTTAGTAGTCGGTAATGCTTTTTATTACCAAAAAATTGTATTTACTCATTAAAAAACATCAAATTTTTGGGAATAGTCCCTTTCGTAACATTGCCCCATAAGGGGTGATTCGTCGTAGTTTTAAATTGGCTTTTTATAGGTTATTTTAGGTTAGGTTAGGTTATATTGGGTTAGGTGATTGCCCCACATGGTTAGGTAATTTGTCCCGCAGGGTTAGAGCCCCCCGCAGGGGCTAGAAATAGGAGAAAAGCTACAGTGAAATATACGAAGAATCGCCCCATAAGGTGCGATGTTACGAAAGGGACTATATCCAATTTTTTTGCTTTTTCGTATTGACACCATTTTCAATAGAATTCCTTCAGTTTCCTTTTATTGAATTTGGTTGCTAAATTGGGCAGAAATAAGATTTGCTGCATATCTCAAATTTAAATCTTGGTTCAAGGTCACGTGAATATGAGAGCAAAAGGATAGTGCAAAGAACTAGAAAATTATCTTAACAAACATTAATTTGAGAAGCTCTGCATATAGAGGCTAACAAAAATGTGGGTTAGGGAAGGTAATTATTAATCATTCATTGGTGCATCTCTGACGGAACAGAATTTACAGATGCCGTGATTCAGCCAATTAATTGATTTGAAATTGTCGAAAATTATATATTTATGTGACATATATTTGGCAAACAACTTTTTATGCAACTAAAGGGAAGTGGATATGAAGGAGTGATATAAGGGAAGAGGGCTGTGGAGAAACTTTCACTCAGAATTGTTTGGTCCCTTTTCCTTGAGGATTAGGTTCAATTATTCTGTAAAATAGTTTTTACAACTTTGTCAAAAACACAATATATTATTTCTTGTATCTTTATATGAGGGGTGGAGATAAAAAATCCCCCCCCCCCCCCCTTCATAATCAATGGAAAGACTTTCCATATACAATTTAATCTACTAAAAAAAATAACTATATTAAACCCTGCAGAGGTCCTATATGAAGTTTCACTAAATAGTATATCATTATTGGTGCAGTGGTACAGTCATCCTACAGTTTATTTAATTGGTTGAAAAGTTAGAAGCAAAATTAATTTTCTATACTTTCTATATCCCTCTCCTCGCATATTATAGGCTAAAAGAGAGTTAGTTGAATAGGTTTTGTCCATTTCAATTGAACCATACTCAATAAAGCTTCTTTTAAATGGGAAAAATAAAACTTTTTCACAAATTTGAGCCAAATAAGAGCATTAACAATTTTATTTATTAGGGCGTATGGAAGATGTTGCTCTTATTCCTCCTTCATCAGTGTCTAAATTTATCTACCAATGAAATTAATCCACATTAAGAGTTAATTATGCCTAGATAATTGTGGAAACATCAGCTAACCGTCAGAATACAAGGACCAATTACAAACGTAGAAAAGTTACGCTTTTTTATCCAAAAGACAAACAGAGATTGATAGTAAATTTACCCAGGGATCTAAAGGGATAAGACAATGGCCATTAAAATGTTGTACATCCCAAAATTACCCCTTTTGTAGATTACAATATGTGGTAGAAACGTTTGGAACTCTCCACTTAAGGAATGAACCAATCAAAATACAGTAATAGTAAAAGTTTGTTAAGCCAACAAATAAGAAAATGTTATTATAAAACTTTGGGGACTAGCATAATAAACAGCCCATTGTCCCCTCTCTCCCTGAAATTAACCCAAGTCTAAGATGCTTGCTAAGGACTTGTTTTTAAGTAATCTAATATGGTTGAGCTCTATCTTGTCTCCATAGCAATGGATATAGTATACATGGATATATTGACAAGAGAAAATATGTCGTCAATTTAGGTAGTACAATGGTTCTCATTTCTTGGTCAGTTCGTTTATCTAGTAGGAGGGGAGAGGATGGTGTAAAGGGAATGGATGAGGGGTATCGTTATTTGAGCCATCTGCGAGTATCCCTTCATCAGGGTACATGAAAATTCGGTGCAACATCCAAGTAATAATATATCTAATTCTTAGCAAATACTAGGCTTGAATTACATCAAATAACCCTAAACTAAGATAATAGAATTACTTAGAATGTTTGACACCTAAAAATTTAAAATATATTACGCTTTTTACAGACGAATATCATTTTTCAGTATTGCTATAAAACCGATTAATATCCTCTGGATGAGAACCAGTTCTCAGCAATACCAATTAATCATGTATAGCATTGTATTACAGACAATTTTCTACGAATATTAAAATAAAAATCATAACATTTAAACTAATTTTAGAAGTCAAAGCTTCGGCTCCTCGGGGCTAACAAAACTTGTTTAATATACAAAGCTGCCTATAATACGATGCGATTAATAACTATTATTCAATCCTAAAAAGCATAAATCTAATTATTCTGCTGTTTCAGAAATCTTAAACCTCACATTACAGCAACTTAAATTGGAAACTTCCATAATTATTGCAAAATAATAGGTTACAGGTAAATATCAACCCTTTAGCCCTCCTTTCGACACTCTAGAAGAATATGATATGTTACATAACCCTTAACTACTTAATGTAATAAACAAGTAAAATAACAGCCAAATGTAGCGAAACAAAAACAAACTAATATTTTAAAAACTTTCTTTACTACATCACTTTAAGTATAGAGAGATGATTTTTGCCTTATGTTGTTAATAAATCACTTTATATGATTAATTGATTATTGGGTCAAATTGTTCTTAGTGTTAAGCAAGACGTCCGATTAAGTTCTTCATTTTTTAAGCCTTACATAGGTTCCTAGGTGGTTTTAAGCTACTCCATTCTAAATTTTAAGTCTTGGTTTTGTTTTAAACTCTTTTTTTGTTGGTTACGATTACCTGACGCTGCCATTAGCAATAATTACAGATTGTATGCGCTACGAATTTTAAACTAAGTTAATCGATTTATCATTACTTGGATGTTACACCAGACTTTCATGTTCTCTAATAAAGTAAAACTTACAGGTGGCTAAAATAACGATTAATCCGTTCTACTATATCTACCCAATCCCCTTCCATTCTTCTGGATGCACGAACTGATCACTAAATGATGTCCATGTCCGCAACTTAAATTGACGACAATTTTCCCCATGGCATAATATCCACGTATTTATTATAACCATTACTATATCTAAGTGTGTAAATATAAACAGATAGCTGTTCCCAGATTATCTTATAATTTGTCAGAGAGGGGTGTATTCTAGTAAATATATAAACTTAATCAGTGAATTTATAGATTACCACAGTGATCTTAAGGGATAAGACAATAGCCGATAAATTAATGTACATCTTCAATGATGATATACAATATTACCCCTTATGAAGATTACAATAAGTGGTTGAAACGTTTGGACACTCAACTTAATAAACCAACCAATCAAAATTCAATATAAGTCCCCAAGGTTGTTAAGCCAACAAATAAGAAAACTTTATTTAATTCTAGTGTTATAAACAGCCCAATGTCCCCTCCCTCCCCGGATTACCCTGTAAAATTTATGCTGTCGTTATATCAACAACGAATTATAGGTTTATTGCATGGAAGATAATCCGGGGGCAATGCACTGCAAATTATACTAGTACCCAAATTTCTATAAACATACTTCCATCCGTTGCCTTTAAACTATTGACTATTGTAATCTACATAAGGGGTAATTTTGTGTATCATCATTGGGGATATTGGCCATTGTCTTATCACTGATCAGTATTGATCGTTTATAAAATATTTTTTTTAGAATTACCCCCTGTTCTCACCTTTCAAAGTATTAAGCAGTCTCACTATGCGATTATGAGTCTTTTAAACTTTGCCGAGCTATTGTAATTTATATTCAATTGTTTATATAGATACATAACTACTAAAACCGAAGCTTTTCTATAATTAGGGTAGGTACATTCGTCCGTACGTACGTTCTTACCAGTTTTCTTTTTTCGTTAATGTTAAGATTGTCCTGTCGATTTAAAACTTTGCATGGTGATTCCTATAACAATAGTACAATTTAGGAGGAGAAGCAACTCTATAATCGTAACCAGAAAGACCTTATTTCTATATACAACAGCTTTTTGAATGATATAATTATCCCATATATCTGATTTATGTAATGTTGATTTCTAGGATAACAAGGTCCAATATTATAAGCTAAGCATCTCCTTAATAAAATCTTAGAAATGAAAGTATGTCCTTATACAATATCCTGTATTCAAGCAATTTTTCATCAAATTTGTGTTTAATATTATTCTGCTTAAGTTATGACACCCTACAATAGTTATTGTATTTTGTCTTTACCTCGATTTTATGGATGTTGTCATCCTTGTTTTTTTTTATAATTATTAATAAAATATTAATACTTTCTCAGTAAATATTATGAAACATATGTTTGGCCTAGATGTATAATCAGGGATCTAAAACTGATATACATCCCCAATGCTGATACACAAAATTACCCCAGCGCCCCAAGAAGCTATGGGGCGCAAGCGCTAATATTGTTTAAAGTAAACCTTTGAATAATTGGTTATCCATTTAAAGATATTATCACTGACCTTACCTTATTTGGACATTCTAAGCTTAGTTATAGCATATGATTATAATTATATTCGGACAAGTTTAGAACAAGGACATACATCTCCATAAGTAGCGCAGCATCTAATAAAAGCGTTATAAAAATCATTTAATAATGCTTCTAAATAAATGGTAACAAAGCTTCTGAAATCAAAGTGTTCTGGTAAGTTGTTAATTAAAGGTATCAAGTAATAAGAAGGCTTTATGAAACGAATTATGAATACTATGGAAAAACTTAATGAACCAACAAATCAAAATTAAATAAAAGTCCCCAAAGTTTCTTATTGAGTACTTTTTTTACTGGTAATGTGTTGACACCCATAAAACAATGGATATAGAATATACTTGGATATTATGACAGGGGAAAAATTTTTTATGTTAGGGTTGCTAACATGGAACATTATAGGTCAGTTCGTTTATCCAGTAGTAGAAAAGGGTATAGTATAAAGGGGGTGGATGCGGTGTAACGATATTTCAGCCAGCTGCGAGCATCACTTTATTAGAGTATTTGAAAAGCTGGTGCAACATCCAAGTAATAATATATCCATTCCCCCATAAAATGAGCCCCAACTGTGTTGTGTTAACTGATGATATGGGTGTTAATTAATCCATAAAATGGAAATTAATTAGAAATATTTCAGGGATCTTAAGGGATAAGACAATGGAGAATAGAATTAAATACAGACCCAATTATGATAAACAAAACTAAACCATCTATATAATTATTGATTAAGATGTTTTGGCACTACTACTTTGTATCTAGCCAAACAAAATTCAATAAAAGTACTCAAAGCTTTAAACCAACGAATAAGATTAAGCGATTATAAAACTTTTGGTACCAGTTAAATAAACAGCCAAATGTCCCCTTCCTCCCTGGAAAATGCCTATTTATGGGGCACACTCAGGGGGTTAAGATCCGCCTTTTACAAGTTATTAGCAGGGATATTCCACCTGGAGGAAATAAAATATGCGTATTATTCTAGCATTCGTTATAAGAAAACTATTTGAGAAAAAGTTACAGTTTATCCTAATATATAAATTAACTAGCGGCTTCGCCCCTAGCCTCTTGGGGCTTTGCCCCAAGAGGTAATTAAAAAAATTAAGTACTACTGGTGCTGCCATCAGTAGTTTTAGGTGAACTAACTTCCCCATAAGAAAAAAAAATTGGGGAAAAATAGGTACCTACGCAAGAAAAGAAAAATAAAAATTGAGGGGGGGATTTTAGGGGATGTCCCACCCCCCAAGAAAATAGCCTAAAACCACCACATGACCAGTAGGTATATTCCCTGAAGAGTAGAATCCGATTGGTTCAGTGGTTACCGAGATCTTAAGGGACAGACGGACAGACGGACAGACAGACAGCAATCATTTTACTTTGTATTATAGATAGGTTCTTTTTGTCTAAAGCTCAAGATTTAATAACTACTGAAAAGATTGATACTTTCCAAAATGGAAGCTTTTATAGTACCTGTAATGGCTTTAAGCAATTCTATTTTTAGATATAAGCTTTTTTGATTGTTTTAAACTCCCCTTCCCCTTTAATTTTATGAGTGCAGCCGCTAGTAAAATAAAACTAATTCATTATATGTGATAAAAACGGAATATTTTTTTTCAAAACTTAATCTTAATAAATCTTAATAAAATGTTATGCTTGTTTTAGGTTAGGTTTCGTAAAGTAACTTTTTTTTTAAACCGCTAGGGTAGGGATCTTTGCTAGTGCAGTTTTGTAGGAATATCAAAAAATAAGGAGAGTGGGGGTTATGTAAATTTGTTAAATAAGCGATTTAAGAGATCATAAACTACATTTCCATATAAAGTCTATGTATTAAAAATTAATTAATTCTTAAAATTCCCTAAACTGCAAAAGGTTAAAATATTAATGATGAAAGGAGAAATATGGTGACAAAAATTACTTAATATGTTGCCCGATATCTTTGTTCATTCTTATTAAAATTCCTAGCTGCGCCCCATTGTATTTGAAGTGGGGCTCGGGCTAACAAAAGTGGTATTAAAATTATGATTTTCCTGTTAGAATTCGTGGAAAATTGTCTGCATGGCTTGGATCCGTTCTATTCCAGCGGATATTAATCGGTTTCGAAGCCATATTGGGAATAATCTAAGAATAATAGAATAATTCTAAACGAATCAATGAACAAAAAGTTAGAGCATCTTAAGGGAATATGAAAATATGAAATTTTATCCAAATATCTTGTGGTGTTTTTACAAACAGAATGTGACAGACCTTAAATATAGCATATTTTAAATTTTTAGATTTTAAAAATTTAAATCATACTTGAAATACAATTTATCTATAATGATTAGTTATCTACCATCTAAAAGTGTTGAAAATATTTAGCTTTAAGAAATTTACTTTTTAGAAAATTAAAATCATTTTGCTGAAAATAATATTTTAATGTTTATAAGTACTTTTTCCCAGTGCAGTGGGGAGATATGTACACATAACAAGGATGACATCATCCATAAAAGCGACGGTAGGACCACCGAACATTTGAACTTGTAGATGTCAAAGCTTAATCAGCAGATTATAAATAAGTCTAATCTAAATTTACAAATCAGATGAATAGGATAATTATATCATATATAAAAAGTAGACAATCAACATGTTTTAATTGAAAGTACGGACTTTCTGGAAATGATTGCTTCGCTTTCCAAATTGTACTTAACTTTTTTATTCGTTACGTACGCACAGACCCTGTTTAAATAAAATCTTTGCTTTTAAAAATGCGCGAAGGGATGAAATGTCATAGATTCTTAAGATTGGAGGGGGGGGGGGGGGTATTTTCATTTTGTCTTAAAATTATTTACCATGACTGAAAATGTATATTTGATACCTTAAAGTGACTCTCAAAGGGGTCTATTATGGGCAAGTCCGTTATTTTAAATCTCTCTTTTTTGGGTCAAATTTTAATATTTTCTATATATTCTTTCTTAACAAGTAGTTAGGTTTTTGGTTTTCCGTTAAAATGGGTTTAAACTATTTTGTTTTTAACATTAAATCTTATGGTGGTTTTATGCTATTTCGCTGCCCTCCTTCATCTAGTTTCTAACGGCGCTGCCGCTAGTAATATATATGTGGAAGTAATAATATATACATGTATTAGAAGTATTTATTCCTTTCTATTATTAGGATTAAATTAAATTTGTAAAACTTTTTGTAGATTTGTTCTTCATATTATATAGAATATACGTGAATATTATGACAGAGGAAAATGGTCCTCAATTTAGCTTGCTAACATGGAAATCATTTATTGGTCAGTTCTTTTATCCAGCAGGAGAGAAGGGGATGGGTTAAAGGAAAGAAGCGAAGAATCGGTATGTTAGCTCGCTGCAAGTTACACTTTATTAGATGAAAATCAGTTGTAAGATCAAATTGATGATATATCCATTTCTGCATACAACCATTTTGTTGTAGCCAGGGAAGGAAGAGACATTGGAAGATAAATCATACGGATACCAAAGTTTAATAATCACGTTAATTATCTTATTCGTTGGCTTTAAAACCTTGGTTACTAAATTTATTTTTTGGGTGCAATCTTTGCAAACTAGTGCAATCTTTTCAACCAACAATTTTAATCTTCACAGGGGTTAATTTTGTTTATCCACAATTAAAATGGAAATGTACATAAATTGATAGGGAATCAGCCCATGTTATAGAGTAGCCGCGCTTCTATAAAAGCTCATGAATAAACATGCTATTAATCTTATCATATAAAATTTCAATTGAAAATTAAAGTACACTTTAAAAGTTAAATTGAATTACAAAGAAACACATTAAAGCTGCACATGGATAAGGGAATAAATATATTATTACTTGGATGGTGCATCAGATTTTCATGTACTCTAATAAAATAATACTTGCAGCTGGTAAAATATCGATACCCTCCACTCAACCCCCTTAACCCCATCCATTCCCCTCCTCCTACTGGTTGATCGAACTGACTAATAAATAAGGTGCATATTAGCACGGAAAATTGACGACAAATTTCCCCCTATCAATATTGCCACATATATAGTATATTTATTGATAAGGGTATTGAGACATTGGGGAAGTAAAACTGAAAATTTTAAAGCATTAGGAAGAAGTTTGTAGCGGGATGTCACCACCCTCCCTTAAGATTAAAATTGGGAATAACTGCCTTTCCCATTTTTCATCCTCTCAACATACAAATATACCCCCTTCGCAAAAACGCTGTGCACTCCACTGTTAAAAAAGTTCTTGCGGATCAGATGCTCGACATAAATAATTTAGGAATTTGCCTTGTCCAACAAACAGGCATAATCACAACGAAAAAAATGGAGACAAAATTTTTCTGGGAGCGATTGCTTTTAAAAGAATGGAAACCCCTTTGAGACGTATTAGAAGCTTCCTTGTAAAGAAGTGTCATATCGGTCAAGTGGTTAGTGAGATCTTTTAGTACACATAGACCAACAAAATATATTTTAATCCACCATCTACTATTATTATCTTATCAAACAAAGGAGGAGGAGAACGTTTGCATAGAAATTAATCACTTTTCAACTTTTAAAGTTCTCAGCCATTTTCAAGCTACCAAAGGTAAAATTGTAATGACTATGTGGGGTTGTATTTAATTATTTGTCATTGCCATATCTCTATATCTCTACATAAAGCAAATATATAAAATTTATGACACTTATCATATGTAGAATAGATTTACTGTAGTTGCAATAGATATTTAATAGAATGTTAACATATGGTTAATTTGGTAAAATTTTAGCTAGTATGGTCAAAAAATAAAAAAATATATTATATTGGGTTTCAAACCTGGAGGAAAAGGGCAGAAAAATAGCCTAAAGCCATCCCGGTAGATATGTGAAGCTGTAAGAAAATGAAGAAGTTAATTCATTCAGTAGTTAGCAAGCTCTTAAAGGACAGATATAATATGATTCTTGGCAAAACTTCGTCATAGTTAAAGACGTTAATGATAATTCATACTGCTGCTTTGTAGCAAAACCAATGCATTGATCCAAAAACAGGTGCAACTCATTACCATTATGATCTGATTACACAAAATATCTGACTATACTCTTCCACTACAGGTTATGATAACGTACAGAATAACATGCTTGAGTTTTAACATAGCTACTCAACACAAAACAAAAAAAAATAGAAGGTTTATAACACTCTAATACCGAAACTCTATTATATTTGCGCCTCCTGCAAAGAAAATTATGATCTTAATCTATTTTTGAGGAATGATTCTTCATATGTATATATCTGGGTAATCATTTTAAGTATTTTTTCACACGATCCATTTCCTAAACAGTCAACATTTTCTTCAAAATATAAAAAGAATCCTTTGTAGAAAATTGGATATTTGATTACAAGACATTTGTCTTAAAGTCCGTAAATTGTGCACGGAATAATTTTGGCATATTGCATTCCCTCTAATCTTGCATTAGGTAGAAGTTTATTGGTCAGTTTGTTTATCCAGGAAGAGGGGAGGAGATTGGTTAATGGGTGTGGAAGGAAGAATCGTTATTTTGGCCCACTGCAATTTTTACTTTATTAGAGAAATGAAAATCTGGTGTAAGATCCAAGTAATAATAATTCCTATATTTCTTTTTACTCATTAGTAAACTGTCAATTTATACCAATCAAAAGAAAGCAATCAGAATGGAAGTCGACCACTGACCTAACTTGTTCCATAGATAAAGAAATGACAAATGGAGTAAAATGCCCACACTAACAAAATTTTACACACCAAAAAATCCAGGGAAGAGTATCAGAATAAAAAAAACATTCTAACACCCAATGAATGTTCTAAATAGTCATGTTTCTATTGTATAATTTCGATTGGAGTCTCATATAAACTTTGGACAATAGACAATAATTTATTTCCCCCAATTATGATAAACAAAATACCCCATCTGTAACTGTTTATTTTGTACAACCCAATCAAGATTCAATATTTCCTTCCAAGCAAACTGTCCCCTCTCTTTAATGTCTCTGGTGATTATGACTTTTGCAGACAAGCAACCTTTTAATTACATCCTATTAAGGTTCCATATATGCAGGGTATTATGCGTGATGTTTTCACAATGTATTTCCCCTTTTGCACATTTCCTTTAATTTGATCATGGTCTATTCGTCTAATCAATTTGATTTTTAGAACAAATATCCATGTACAGGGATGATATTTAAATGATAATGTGTATAATAGCAAGTTTTTACAGCTATTTAACACACTCTAAAAAATAACTCATTTTGGTGAGAGGGATTTTTTCAATGGGTGGGAGAGAGAAGAGGTAAAAAATAGCCTAAAACATACCGATTGGTAAGGCTTACTGAATGAAAATTTTAATCAGCCAATACCTTAGATCAATCCCTAAATTTTCATTTTTAAAATTGTTATACATACAGTTTTTAAGTTTTATCTCTATCTGGAACAAATTTCCATGTAGCATCCTGGATCCTTGTCAGGCACTCAGCTTGGACTCCAGTCAGTACAGCAGCTCCATAGAGTAGAGCCAGTATGCTCAACATGATTGAGCACATGTGAGAAAAAATATTTTTTTTCACACTATGATATTTATTATTCTGATTCTGCTTTTATTTCAGCCCTTATCTTCCTATTATTCATTATATAACTTGTATATTACATATAAAAGTCACATTTTTATGCAAAACGATTTTGACCTTTAACCCAAAAATTATGAATAAAAAGGATGACAACATCTATAAGTAGCAAAGCTCATGAATTATGAATGAATATCATGAAAAAATAACTATAGCAGTGTCGTAAAAAACATTAAACTTGATAATCACAAAAACACTTTAAAATCTAGGAATTGATCTAGCACTGCAATAGACAAATCTTAATGAAACTAAGTGAAAATTTGTAGAATGTGAACCTTATTATTCCCTGAAAATTTCAGCCGTCTTTCTTAAATAGGAGTCGAATAAATTATGAAAACTTGAAATCTAGGAATCAATCTAGCATCCCTACCAATAGACAAATCTCAATGAAGCTTGATAAAAATATATAGAATGTGAACATATTTAATCCCTGAAAATTTCAGCCGTATATCTTGAATAGGAGTTGATAAAATCACGAAAACCTAAAAATCTAGGAATCAATATAGTACCCTAATTATTGGGCAAATCTTGATGAAACTTGGGTGAAATATGTAAAATGTAAAGTTGTGTAATCCCTAAAATTTCAGCTATCTATCTTGAATAGGAGCCGAGAAAATCACGTTTCTTCTTTAGCGTTAGGGACTGACGGACGGACAGACATAAAGTAGCTTCACTACTAATGATTTGAAAATCATTTTTCAGATCTATTTGCTTTTTCGCTTTGATTGGTTTTGAGATCTTACTGAACATACAGAAAGTTTTTACAGTATGCATGTTTTCTGGCCCCTAAAATAGTTATAACAAAATATACTTTTATTTCTTACAGTGCAGAATAAGAACAAATGTACATCATGGGGGTAGTTTTATCTTTTATAAATGCTTTAGATTAGCATTTTTATGCTTTCTTTAGTAGCGCAGCTACTTTGTGTATGGGTATGTTCGTACGTCCGTTATTATTTCACTACATCTGAGTAAGTTTTTTAAATTGCCATATTAAGAAGTATGCTTACAATTAAAAAAAATGCTTACAGTGGCTGGATCTATTATTTCTATATTATAGTTGGCTGTTCTATACACCATTTTACATTTTACGTTAATTTCCTTTAAATTTTCTTTTGTTACTGCCCTATCTATTGATATAATTGCACTTGTTACACAAAAAGAATCATATTTTCTTTTTAACAAGGATAACTGTATGCGCAAAGGCATAGCTACAAAAAGACGTTTCTAAAGTTATATCAAAGTTAGGAATAATTATTGTCCACTGTTGCTTCGAAACCGATTGATATTAGCTGGATTTTTAATGGCTCTCAACCATACTAAAAAAACTTGTAAAAACCAGAGGCTGGGCAGCCGAGAGTAAGCCGCGTGTGAGCCTTAGTGAAATCGTCAATTATAACTTTGAAATGTAGCTGGATGTTTAAAAGCCTGTTCCTAAACAGACATTCTATCTTTTCGGAATTTCTTTTTTTGCACATCAGGGGTTTAAATTTGAGGCTGAGGCGCTGCTGCCGAGTCCTGATTTGTTAATTAAATTTATTATAGAAAGTCACTAAAACGCTTTTATAAAAATTAATTAAAGAAAAGCTTTTCTGTAAAAGATATTAATTTTCACTGTTTATGCTTTATAAAACAAAAAAACTGAAGATTCCTGAGAAAAATCGTTATTTTAGTAATTTTAGTCTTATCTTGATAATATAAAATATACACCAAAATTTTCTCAAAATTATTATATTTTATAACTATGTCCATAAATAGCGCAACAATTATCCTAATAAATAAAGTAGAAGATTTTTGGCTGTAGCAAAGGATCTCGCTGACCGCTGAACCGATATGGTTTTCCTGTAGGGTGAGGCTTTTTTAGGTTTTGATAAGGTTTTAGTCTATTTTATTTTTGTAAATAAATCTGGGTATGGATTTGGGCTATTTTTCTGCCTTCCATATCTCTTTGAATAGAGTCCCTAGATGCTAAGGGCGCAAGTGCTAGTATTATAAAAAGAGTTTAAATGGAGAGTGAACTATAAATATAATACAGTTTTTACTAAAAACTAACATTAATTTGTAATACACTTATTATATATTTAGTAAAAACACGTTTGACAAATATTCTGCATGTGCGTCTTTGTATCTTTGTGTACTGGTCTGAACAGGAGTGTGTGTGAGTATGCGGTTTTACATGGGAAAATATGGGAATATCTAATTTCCAGTATGGCTTCGAAACCGATTGATATTCGCTGGATTTGAACCAGACCTCAGCCATACTGAAAAATTATGTACACGATTTTATTATAATTTTCCACGAATATTTAAATAACAAGGATGACAACATCCATAAGTAGCGAAGCACAAAAAATTGTCGATGGGAATACGTACAGGTAGATTTAAAAGGTTTTTACTAAATTCAAGAATAGATTTATTGGATAAAATAAACATGAAACCTTGTTTTATTTTGCATGAAGACGATGGTCAAAGTAAATTAATTAAAGATGCTCATAACAATGGGAAAAATTATTTTGATACAGATATCCCATAAAAGTTTGAAAATTGCATCAAAATAAACAAAGATATGGGGAAATATGTAAAACATAAAAAAATAGCCAAAAACCTGATAAAAGGCAGTCTGGCCGTCATGGTTGTTTTATTAAAACGACTAAAAATTTAATTTTTAAATCCTTAACTTAAAAAATTTGGAAAATCGGACCATATACACTGAAGATATGGAAAAAGTGTTAAATATATAAAAATAGCCTAAAACCTGCTAAAAAGGCAGTCTGGCCGTCATGGTTATTTTGTTTAAAAGACGGGAAATTTAATTTTGATATCTATAACTGAAAAATTTTGAAAATCGGACTATAAACACTGAAGATATGGAGAAAAATGTTAAATATATAAAAAAAAAACAGCCTAAAACCTGCTAAAAAGGCAGTCTGGCCGTCATGATTGTTTTCTTTAAAAGACGGGAAATTTAATTTTGATATCTATAACTGAAAAAATTTTGAAAATCGGACCATAAACACTGAAGATATGGAGAAAAATGTGAAAAATATAAAAATAGCCTAAAACCTGCTGAAAAGGCAGTCTGGCCTTCATGGTTGTTCCTTTAAACGACGGGAAATTTAATTTTGATATCTGTAACTGAAAAAATTTTGAAAATCGGACCATAAACACTGAAGATATGGAGAAAAGTGTGAAAAATATAAAAATAGCCTAAAACCTGCTAAAAATCGGTCCGAACGCCAATGATGTTTTATAGTCAATTGTGCTCCTTAATGATGGGAATGTTGCCAAAAAATTTCAGCATTCTATCTTTTATAGGAGCTGAGTAAATCCCATTTCCCTCATAGCGTTACGGACTGACTGACGGACTGACGGACTGACTGACGGACGGAAGTGAATTATAGAGTAGCTTCGCTACTAACAAAGTGAATTATAGAGTAGCTTCGCTACTAAAAATCATAATATTGATAAATCGGGGAGCTACCAAAACTTGTTTTAATCTTATAATTTATCATTTTTATATACGGAATGCTATCTATAATCCGATTCAATAAATAACTACTACAATCTTAGAGACTACTCCATGAGAAACGGACGTACATACTCTGCTTATAATAGAGTAGTAACGCTTGATGAAAATCAAACAATGATTTGTCGTTTTCCACTAAATATCTATGATAGCAATTTTCAAGATTTTATCTTCAATATATTACAATCTTAAATTAGTTTTTTTTTATGATGGGAAGATTTATTATAGACATGTCAATGACCAATACAAAGCTTGACAATACTTTTTTACTGTCGTACTTTGTATTAAAACTCAAAACATTTAATTTTTCTATTCTTTGAAATTCAAAATAAAATTTTAAAGTTCCAATAAAATCAGGGATAAGGGATGTGAAACGTAGGAAAATATTATTTCAGGCCTATTTCAAGCCTAGGCCTATTTCTAGCCTAATAAACCAGTTTTGGGATGACGCAGTGGTTCGTATAAAATGCTAATGAAAAAGCTGTGTGTGTGTGTGTAGATAAAGTATAGAATCAAATTCAGGTAGCTAGTTTAAAGTAAAAAACATAACTTTTTATCTATAATACAAAGTAGCTTGATGTCTGTCCGTCTGACCGTCTGTCCGTCTGTCCGTCTGTCTGTCCGTCTGAAGCTTAAGATCTCAGTAACCACTGAACCTATTGGGCTCTACTCTTTAGGGATTATACCTACTGGTCCTGTGGTGGTTTTAAGCTATTTTCCTGGGGGGTGGGACACCCCCAACCCCCCCAAAACTAAAAAAACCACCCCCTCCAAAATTTTGTTTTTACATTTTTTGTAAAATCTCAGTAACTGCTAAACAAATTGGGCTCTACTCTTCTGGGAATATACCTACTGGTCCGCTGGTGGTTTTAGGCTATTTTCTAGGAGGGTGGGACACCCAAACCCCCCTAAAAATAAAAAAATCCATATTTCCAAATTTTTTATTTTTTTTCTATTTTTGTAAACAAAAACCAGTAATTGGGTAAGTGGAACCCCACTGCACCGGGCTTTTTGTAACTTTTAAAAATTGACATCTTTAAAAAGTTGTTGCAATTATAGGTATTAAATAAAATTTACAGAGGAGAGTTTTCAATTTTTGTGTATATGTGGTCCAATCAGTGGGACTATCAGAGCTAGCGCCGCATACAGTGTACTCGCTTATGCTCACCCCGTATGAGATATACAGTGAACAACCTGGGTTTAATTTTTACGAATTAAAATTTTTGTGGATACGGCGCACAACCTGGGTTTAATTTTACCAAAGAGTAATTCGGCAAAGAATAACTTTTTTGAAAATATAACTATAAAATTATTCTGGAGGGTTGACTTTCCATTACCTCATGGGGCGAAGCCCCTGGAGGCTAGGGGCGAAGCCACTAGTAAACCTATATATTAATGGCCTTTGTTAAAATGAAGTTTTTTCTCTCCCAAAATTTTTTTATCTTTTACTTTGGTAATTTGAACTGTCAGAAAGCTATCGTTGGGTTTCCCTTAGACAGATTTTAGTTTGTATTATTTGCATTTTTATTAATGAGTAAAAATTTTATTTGAAAATTTCATTGCTAATTAAAATTCAAAATAAATAAATTAATATGCACTTGGGTAACATTCTATCAAGTATTACATTTTTACGTACTTAATTAACTAAGATATTTTATCAACAAGGTATATTTCACTAATTTGACATTTCAAATAGAGTATATATATGGTTAAACTTTGAGTGTGTTAAAAAGACTGGCTTCTTCTACAGGTAGTTTGTGCTTCCTTCTTGTCTGGTTGTCCGCACGCGCAGTATGCATGGTTGTGGTTTATATTTTTCGGAGGTGTTACAAAAGTTGTAACATGCTCCCCCCTCTTTATGAGGCCAACGAGGCAGGAACTTACAATCATTCAGTAACCTGGATTATCTTTTGTAGATTTAGAAGTTATTTTCAAAAGTCGTCTTCAACATAGTAAATGTTTTTGTTTTCAGGTTTCGATGACAATATGATGATTCAACCAAAATTGCAAGGTAGAAGCTCGCGGAAAATATGAATAATTTGAAGGAGAACTACAACGAACAATTGTGAAGAAGTGGCGCTGCTTCGTATCATTATGATTAGTTCATTACATAGTAAGCAATATTATCAGGGTTCGGAAGCCGCGCTATTAGCCGCGCGGCTGCGGCTGCGGCTGAATCCTAATTTGCGGCTGCGGCTGCGGCTGCGGCTGCTTAAAGTTGTGGAAGTGGCTGAGGCTGAGAGTGGCTGAGGCTTAGTGCGGCTGAGAGTGGCTGCGGCTGAATACGGCTGAGGCTTAATAAGAATTGGGGTGGCTGAGGCTTACAGTGGCTGAATTGGAATTTTGTGGCTGAGGCTTCGAGCGGCTGAGGCTTACAGTGGCTGAGGGTGGCTGAGGCTTACAGTGGCTGAAGGATTTGTGGCTGAGGCTGCGGCTTACTGAAAGCCGCGCGGCTCATAGCGGCTGCGGCTTACAGTGGCTGATTGGAAAATTAAGCCGCGCGGCTGAGTGAGGCTGAGGCTGAGAGTGGCTGATAACATAATTAAGCCTCGCGGCTGATTCTGAGGCTGCGGCTTACTGAAAGCCGTGCGGCTGAGGCTGTGGCTGAATTAAATTCAGCCGCGCAGCTGAATGCGGCTGCGGCTGAATACAATATTAAGCCTTGCGGCTGATCTTATGGCTGATTATAAAATAAGCTTTGCAGCTGAGGCTTCGGCTAAATTGGATTTTTTAAATGCATTCTAGGACATTTTTTGGAGAGTTGAGGGTGGTTAGGGGTTGTGAGAATAAGAGTGGAGGGAAGAGGGGGGAGGACAGCAGGATTTTTTCAAATGTTTGATTCAGAATTAGTACCCAAATTTTACACTGGTACCCAAAGTTTTATACTGGTACCCAAAGTTTATTCTGGTACCCAAAGTTTTATTCTAGTACCCAAAGTTTTATACTGGTACCGAAAATTATATACTAGTACTCAAATTTTATTCTGGTACCCAAAGTTTTATTCTAGTACCCAAAGTTTTATACTGGTACTCAAAGTTTTATACTGGTACCCAAAGTTTTAGTCTGGTACCCAAAGTTTTATAATGGTACCCAAAGTTTTAGACTAGAACCCAAAGTTTTATACTGGTACCCAAATTTTGCTGGTAACCAAAGTTTTATACTGGTACACAAAGTTTTATACTGGTACCCAAAGTTTTATACTGGTACCCAAAATTTTATACTGGTACCCAAAGTTTTATTCTGGTACCCAAAGTTTTATACTGGTACCCAAAGTTTGATACTGGTACCCAAAATTTTATACTGGTACCCAAAGTTTTATACTGGTACCCAAAGTTTTATACTAGTACCCAAAATTATATACTAGTACTCAAATTTTATTCTGGTATCCAAAGTTTTATTCTAGTACCCAAAGTTTTATACTAGTACTCAAAGTTTTATACTGGTACCCAAAGTTTTTATACAGGTACCCAAAGTTTTAGACTAGTACTCAAATTTTATTCTGGTACCCAAAGTTTTATACTTGTACCAAAAGTTTTATACTAGAACCCAAAGTTTTATACTGGTACCCAAAGTTTTATACTGGTACCCAAAGTTTTAAACTGGTACCCAAAGTTTTATAGTGGTACTAAAAATTTATACTGGTACCCAAAGTTTATTACTGGTACCCAAAGTTTTATACTAGAACCCAAAGTTTTATACTGGTACCCAAAGTTTTATACTGGTACCCAAAGTTTTAAACTGGTACCAAAAGTTTTATACTGGTACTAAAAATTTATACTGGTACCCAAAGTTTTTTACTGGTACCCAAAGTTTTATACAGGTACCCAAATATTTTACTGGTACCCAAAGTTTTATACTGGTACCCAAAGTTTTATACAGTTACCCAAATTTTATACTGGTACCCAAATTTTATACTGGTACCCAAAGTTTTATACTGGTACCCAAAGTTTTATACTAGTACCCAAAGTTTTATACTGGTACCCAAAATTTTATACTAATACCTAAAATTTTGTTTTAATATTGGTACCCAAAGTTTTATACTGGTACCTTAAGTTTTATACGAGTACCCAAAGTTTTATACTGGTACCCAAATTTTATATTGGTACCCAAAGTTTTATACTGGTACCCAAAGTTTTATACTGGTAAACAAAATTTTATACTAATAGCCAAAAGTTTATTCTGGTACCCAAAGTTTTATACTAATAGACAAAAATTTATTCTGATACCCAAAGTTTTATAGTGGTACCCAAAGTTTTATACAAGTTTTTTAGCAGTAGGAATTTATTTCAACATCTTTAGTTATGATGCAGTACAAAGCCTATCAACTCCCAGACGACGAGCCGATGCGCTACATGTTGAGCCACCTAGCACCTAGGAACCATTTAATGTCTTCAGTTATAACGCAGTGTCTGCGCGAGATTCGAACCTATTACATCCCTGATGACAAGCAGATGCGCTACTTGTTGAACCTTGGGGAACCAATTCTTTCCTTTTCTGTATTAGTTTAAGTGACATCTATCCAGTAACCAACTTTTTTTTATTGAACTACCTGCCTGAAAGTTTTATGGTAATGAGTTACGCCTGTTTATGAGCCAAGGAAATCCTCCTACTCCAACTTTACATGTTGCACACCTGCCATAGCAGCAGTAGGAACCATTTAATGTCTTCAGTTATAACGCAGTGTCTGGCCGAGATTCGAACCTATTACCTCCCTGATGACAAGCAGATGCGCTTCTTGTTGAACCTTGGATAATTAAGGGGAACCAATTCTTTCCAATTTAAGTGACATCTATCCAGCAACCAACTACCTGCCAGAAAGTCCTATGGTAATGAGTTACGCCTGTTTACGAGCCAAGGAAATCCTCATACTCTAACTTTACATGTTGCATACCTGGCATAGCTGCAGTAGGAACCATTTAACGTCTTCAGTTTTCACGCAGTGTCTGGCCAAGATTCGAACCTATTACCTCCATGATGACAAGCAGATGCGCTACATGTTGAGCCATGGTACGCAGGTTAAATTTGTCTTAAAAATAATCGTATTTAAAATGCTTATCATATGTACACTTGCAATAAATGTATTTGTCATAAAAACTTACCTCTTATGAAAAATGTTTTTTTACAAAAGTGCTTTTTATTACAATTATTCATGGGTATAATTTTTATGACTAACTTTTAATATCACATAATCTTAATGACAATGTAATAATTATGAAGTTATTACAAAAAATACTAAACAATAGGTACTGGAAAAAGAAGAACTGAATTAAAATAATTTTTTGGGGGGTAGGGTGATTTTTATTGGGTGGGGAGGGCCGGGGCGAGTAAATCCCATTTTTAATTTTGGGGTGTTGTTTAATTTTTTTTCTAAGGCAATTTTTTTCTGGTAGTGTGATGGTACCCTCCCCCAAAATAGTTGTAAACCTTCCCAGTACCTATAAGAAACTACCCTGAATAGGAGCACCATATCGGTTTAGTAGTTAGCGAGATCCTGTAGTACAAACATATAGACAGACAAACAAACAGACATCATAATACTTAATGATCTAAAAATAAGACAAATTTTCATTTTGAAATATTGGAGCTCTGATAGCTTTTTGGTACGGTAACAGCTTTGAACCATCTATCATCCGGGTTCGAATCCCAGAAGAAAAAAAAATTGGGGGGGATGAAGGGTGACTTTTATAATTTTTTTATGGGAAAATAGGGGGGAGAATTATTGGGTGCTAAATTTCATAGGTATAACTCTTATGTACATACTTTTAAAACCTGTTTTAATATGTAATGAGTTAATGGTTAAAGGATACTAGTGGCTGCGCCCCTAAAACCTCTAGGAATACTTAAGGGAAGCAAAAATAATTTATTTTGAGGGTCATCTTTTTTTGGGAGGGAAAAGATACATTTCCCCAAAAAAATTATAAACTTTCCCTGGATCAATAAGAAGCTTCACATTACCACTTTATATAATAGAATATGTGGATATATTAAAAAAAAGAAAATTTGTTAATAAAATTATGGACCTCATTTATTGGCCAGTTCATTTATATATCCCATAAGAGGGGAGAGATGGATTAAAGGGGGTGTATGGGGGTTATTGTTATTTTAGCCAGCTGAGATTATTTCTTTATCAGAGTACATGAAAATATGGACAACATCAAAGTAATAATATATCGATTCATGTATTGCTTATAAATTCAGAAATTGTATAACATAATGATAAAGATAAAGAAACATTTTTTTTATAATAATTGCAGTTTCGAAAATAAAATCAATTTTAGTAAGCATCTTTGTAAAATAAACAAAATCGGATGATATATGATAATCATTTAACTATTTCAATCTATCGAGTACATAAAGATTATGTAGATTTTTTTGCATATTATACAGGACAATTTATTGCATTTTACAGACCTTTTTTTAAACAACTTTAAAAAGTAAAATACATCGCTGTTTAAATTTTTTTTGTTAGAAAACATATTAGGATAATTTGTGTTCAAAATAAACACACACACACACCCTCCCCCCTCCCCAAATCTTAATTTAATTATTTTCATTAATTTAAAAATACTATGAAAAATGAAATATGTATAAATCTTTTTTTTGCATAACTTTTTCAGTGTCTCTCATCAACCACAAAGTATTAAATACATTTAAAATTGAAGAAATATCTAAGTAGGAGAAGCTTAATTATATAGAACAAGTATTGCGTACCTAAACGGAAAAATAATAGAGAAGCTACTATATAACTTGAGTATCACAAAAATTGATTGCCCCCTGTGAGGTTTGAACTCACAGTCCCTAGTTTACTAGACGAGTGCTCTACCATTGAGCTAAATAGGCCACTTGTACAAGAAAAAAAATTTAAGATAATACAAATTCATAGTGAATATTAAGTAAATTCTGAAAAATTTGTATCTTTTAAAAACAATAAAATTAGGCAAACGTCAGTAGGGCAGTTACCCTATAAATAGTATTCAATAATATTCATAAGTATCAACGTTCAAAAACGTATTGCTCCTGGTGAAATTCGAACTTATAACCCCGGCATAACAGTGTAGAAGAACCGTGCGCTAACTGATTGCGCAACTGGAGCTCTTACATTACAGGTTCAAACTTTTTGTAGTTGTTCGAGATGGTAGTTTCTATGTTGTAATTTTAAAAAAAACTTAAGATAAAATTTTTATAAAAGAATATAAAAAAATTTAAAAGTATAACATTTAAAAAAATTATTTTTGGGCGATGGAAATGTCTGACCCCCACCCCAAAATTAGCTCAAAACCATCCCATGTCAATATATATATAACTAGCGGCTACGCCCCTAGAGGCCTCTAGGGGGCACTTGAGGAAGAGAGAGAGTCAAATTTAATAACCCAATTTCTTATTTTAAATTTTTAAAGAAAAGTAAAAAAAAAAATTTTTTTTGGGGGGGGGGAATTTTTTTTTTTTAGGGGGGGGGGCCTCCCCCCTCATTTTTAATTTTAGTTTTAAAAATTTTAAAATTTTTTTCTTTTTTTGAGGGGGGGGATTTTTAATTTTTTTGGGGGGTTGGGGGTGTCCCACCCCCAAAAAAATAGATATAAACCTTCCCAGGACCTATGAGAAGCTACCCTGTTAAGGAGAACCCGATCGGTTCAGCGGTTAGAGAGATCCTTCGGTACAGACACACAGATACACAGACACACAGACATCCTGTTACTTTAGTAAAAGGATTCCTGAGAAGGACAACATTGTCAGTTCAGTGGTTGCTGAGATCTTAAGCTTCAGACAGACAAAATTAAATGAAAATTAAGCCCCGCGGCTGAATTGACGGCTGAGGCTTGTACTAATTTAGCACCTGCGGCTGCGGCTGGGGCTTACAATATCTCAGCCGCGCGGCTGTGTCAAAGCTGCGGCTGAATTAAAAAAATTTAGCTGCGGCTGAGGCTGCGGCTTACAAATATCAAGCCGCGCGGCTGCGGCTGCGGCATAATCATAACTTTGCAGCTGCGGCTGAGGCTTTCTTGGAGCCGCGCGGCTGAGTGCGGCTGCGGCTTCAAATTATTAACAGCCGCGCGGCTGAGTGTGGCTGAGGCTTCCCCAACTATAAGCCGCGCGGCTGATTGCGGCTGAGGCTTAGAGGGGCGTTGGCTGAATGAGGCTTAGTGCGGCTGAGGCTTAATGTGGCTGAATTGGAGTTTTGTGGCTGAGGCTTACAGTGGCTGAGGCTTACAGTGGCTGAATGCGGCTGAGGCTTACAGTGGCTTATGTTTTCTTTAAGCCGCGCGGCTGCGACTAAGGCTGAGGCTTATTGGGTGGCTGAGGAAGCCGCGCGGCTGATTTTGAGGCTTCTCGTAAGCCGCGCGGCTGATGGTGGCTGAGGCTGAGGCTGCGGTTGCGGCTTCCGAACCCTGAATATTATATATTACAAAATATTAAAAAATGTTAATCAATATCATTTTCTTAATCAAAGGGAAATATTTACTATTTGTAGTTAATTGGTAATTGTCACTAAGCATAAAAAATATCAAAAGTAAATGATTTTGTAACTTTAATTTTATTGCAAAAAGTTGATTCAATTTTTCATTTTGAGTTTTCATTTATATTTAACATATTAAAATACATAGATCACATATTAACAAATGTTTTAAATTACATAAATTTTGTATTACAATTATCAGTGAATTATATTAATTTTGTATCATAATTACTGGCGAAAATGTTTGAATTGTTAAAGAAAATTTATTATTTTTGCAGTACTATGTAACACAATAAAAAATTAGGAACAAAGATAAATGAATGTCGCCAAAATTATAGTATATACGAATTGTTGATTATAATTATAATAAGAATTGAATATCATAATTATTGTTTTTTTTTTGTTTTGTTGATTTTCTTTATATTATAACCAAATAAAGTATGACAACTTGGTTATTATATTGATTCGAACAAGTATTTAATTATAAAGAATGGTTTATAATAATTTCTTCAATCGAATAAAGAAGGGATTATTGATTGATTTACTTTTCGATTCTATTAGCCAATTAAAGAATGAATTAACGGCTGACATGTTTTACAACAACTAGATAAAGTTTGAATTATCTTTTTATAATAATTATTCAATCGAATAAAGAAGGGATTATTGATTGATTTACATACTGATTATTAGCCAATTAAAGACTGAATTAACGGCTGATACATTTTACGCGATTTTATAAAGAGTGAATTATAAAATGTTGACGCAATTTTATAAAGAGTGAATTATAAAATGCCTAAATTAGGGACAGGTAAATAATATACCAGCTTTAATCATTTTATAAAGAGTGAATTATAAAATGTTGACGCAATTTTATAAAGAGTGAATTATAAAATGCCTAATTTAGAGACAGGTAAATAATATACCAGCTTTAATCATTATTCTTGATTAGGATTGACTTGGGGAGATATAAACACAGGTTCTTGTGTATTAGCTGGCGTATACCTTGTACTTCTTCTTGTATTTTCAGTTTTATTTTTACAACAAGAACAAGTAGCCATAGAGCGGGCGTTGTTATAACAAAATATAACAAATTTTTTAGCGGCAGCGAATAAAACAAGAACTACGCCAGATATAGCTGAATATATTAAGCCTTTGAGTAATATTTCATTTTCCTCTGGGAAAAAGGATATATTAGAATCGTTTTCTGTGTCAATAAAGTTTAGATTAAACTCGGATATAGTGATAAAACCTTTTGACACTATTATGCCTTCATTAAAATAATTACAACCTTCCGATTTTGTACAGTGGTATACAAATAGGTCGAGTATAGAGATTTGTTTGGCATAAGATATATCTTTAAAGATACATATATCACTAGGTTTTTTTATCATAGAACATGTAGGTTTGTTTTGAGTTATTTTACTTACATAACCATATTTAGCATCAGAGGAGGTGGATATAACTCCAAATTTATTATCGTCTAATTCTACATAAGGATCAGCAACTAAAATTTTACAGGTTTCAGCACAAAAAGGCAAGGGGTAAAAAACATTTTTATTTTCGAATTTATTAAGGTAATAATAAAGCTTATTTCCTTGACGAGAAAAATGTGTTTTATCTTGTAGGGCTGCACACTTGAAAAATTTTGCTGACAAAGGTTTATCTTGATATTTTAGCTCGGTAGCGTAAACAATATTTAGAAATTTTAATTCATTTAATATGGGTGATAATATATTGAACATAGCGTCTTCAGATTTATAGCCTTCCTTAAATTTATTACTTAATTTAGTGGTGTCAATATTAACCATTTCTCCGTAATTTACGGTTCTAGTTAAGGTATATGTGTTTTGAGTGGCTTTAATGTCCATAGCTTTACTATATACGTCAGCCAAAGTTTGGGATTCCGAAATTAGCTTGGTAGCATCAGCCTCCCCTAA
Organism: Acartia tonsa; assembly: GCF_053477335.1. NCBI lineage: Eukaryota > Metazoa > Arthropoda > Copepoda > Calanoida > Acartiidae > Acartia > Acartia tonsa. The sequence goes on from NC_137267.1 coordinate 46,163,372, forward strand.
GCCAAAATCAAGGAGTTTTTTCCTAACATTCATTTTGGGTTCCTTTTCTATGCAAACTTGGGGTGTAGAAGTACAAAAAGAAGCTATGTCTTGTTCATCCTGTACTGATCTTAACTCTTCATAGGTAAGGTTTTCAAGATCAACGGTACACGCTTTTTCAGGTTCACTTAGGGGAATGTTTGTAAAGTCTAATCTGAGTGTACCTGATACAGACATAAGTATAAGTTCAAGGAGCTGTCTCCTCAATTCATTTAAGGGCATAAATTCTTGTTCTGATTTAGTTGTTTCTGAATAGGCTACTCCAGTGTGTTTTAATACCTGTTCATAAGTGTGCACAAGATATGTTCTATGCCTATTATTTACCCAACAAGCGAGTATAATCTTAATAGCGTGGTACGTTGAAGCTTTAATCTGCATTGAAGATTTTTTCGGCTTACTATAGTGTGTATCTAATTTTCTTACAAGATCAATTACACGCTTAACCTGTTCATTAATTTTAGCCTCTGCAGTCCGCCATTGATGTTTTATAGTTAATTGTGCTCCTTATTGATGAGAATGTTGTCAAAAAGTTTCAGCTTTCTACCTTTTATAGGAGCCGAGAAAATCACGTTTCCCCCAATTCATTAATTACGGACGGACGGACAGACGGACGGACAGACGGACAGACAGACGGACGGACATTGTGAATTATAGAGTAGCTAAATACTAAATAATTATATTTCAAGTATGTAATAAGAAAGTGTTAGTTTTATCTTTTAACAATTTGATGACTTTTAGAGTAGCTTCGATAATGATAACTTATTTTTATCACATTTATTCATGTTTTCCCAGTTTAATAGATCAATTTATTTTTCAAATTTTTTGCTCAACAACTTTTGAGCGCAAGAGAAGTGTTAAATGATTTCGCCGAATGTCATTTTCAATGAATTTAAATCATTTTTTTTCGCATATGTTATTAAAATCGATATATGATTACTTGGATGTTGCACCAGATTTTCATGTACTCTAATAAAGTGATACTCTTAGCTGGAAAAAATAAGAATACCCCCCATCAACTCCCTTTATTCCATCATCTCCTCGCCCACTAGATGAATAAACTGACCAATAAATGAGGTCCATATAAGCAACATAAATTGACGACAATATATCCACGTTTTGTATATCCAATGTTATTCACTCTCTTGGTGATTTCTACTTGTAAAAAACAAACATGATGCATATTTTTTATAACCCTAAACGTTAGAGTTGTCCTTTTGATTTTAAACCTTATGGAGATTCAAGGAACTTCAAAGCCTTTTGTAGGTCAGTACTTTTGCTTCTTTTCGCTTCAGCTTTATTTTTGGCATTTCTCTTTTTTCTAGCTGTGCGTTGAATATAAGAATAATAGAATAGTAAAAAGACTATATATTAGTTGTTGCCTTTGGTTAGGTTAGTTTAGGTCATATTGGTTACACGGCATCTTCGCGTGGTTAGAGCACTGCAAGTAGAGGTCCTCTAGGGCAAGCAACCACAATCCTTATTTTCATTTTTTTTAAATTAGGTTGGTGAGGATTCTGTGCTCGCTAGGCACCTTAATAGAAAGTCCCAGTACAAGACTAGTTTATTAGTTACCTAAAAATCAACCAGCCTACACATTAAATGTATACAAAAGCTTTGCATGAAAAGAATGAAAACATAAAAAATAAGATGTATCATCAAGAAAAGTTTTTGTGGTAAATGCCGTCAAAAAATAAGAAATATTCAGTCAATTAATTAAAATTTTATTACAAAGTGGTGTAGTTATGGACGTACGGGCATAAGGACATTCCCAAAGTATAGAGTAGCTGCGCTAATAAAAGTTTGTCTTTCATAGTTTTGTTGCACTTTTGAAAAGATTTTGAAAAAAACATGAGAAAAACAAATACTAAAATTAATATAAATTGCTTTTTACAGCACTCATTAGGAAAAACTGCTTACATAAGTGAAAAACAAGGCAATGTGTTAAATTTTATGTGTTTTTTGTAGCAAAGCTACTCTACAAAGTCTTACAGGTTGACCTGTCCGTATGAATATGTTCAGTGTGGTAAGGGTCTCCAAGGGATCTAGAGGGATAAGACAATGGCCGATAAATTGATGTACATCCCCAATGATGATACAAAAAATTACCCTTTATGTAGATTATAATTAGTGATTGAAATGTTGGGACACCAATCAAAATACAATAACTGTCCCCAAAATTAAGGAGCCAATGAATAAGAAAGCGTTATTATAAAGCCCAATGGTTTTTAGGATTCTTTCTCATGAAGTCGATTAATTCACAATGCGCCATACGGGCATTTTGGTATTTTTTTTAGTAAATTCGCTGTCATCGGACTTCATCGTCCTTGTTTTCTGTACAAGCATAAATCATCATGTAAGATGATATTGTGAAGCATTTTCAAATATATTTGGTCAAAATTTATGACTTGGGAGTTCTTATTTTTTTTTGGAAAGGTCATGTTATAGTCTTCTGTAGACGGTTTATTAATATTTTTACTTTGATTAATTTTTACAAGAAAATACAATTTTTTCTCCTAGCATATTTAATTTAACATTGGAAAGGTTATCTTTTTCAAAACTCAATGTACAAGAATATATACGGGTTATACTCTAGCCCTGCGGGGCTATCATGTAACGAATGTAAAACACAAACTTGCGATCTTAATTATTAGATTATTCCAAAAGAAGGGGTGGAGGTTCTGTGCACGTAAAGCCGCTGCAGCTTAAAACAGCTGAGCTGTCAGTAGTAGAATAATCTACAGCTGCACACAGCCGTCCAAAACAGGGATATCCAAGCTTTTTATTTTGCGGAATGGAAAATTACGAGGTTTCAATTGTTTGAGAGGAGATAATCTAATGTACTTTCTAAATTTTAAGGGGGGTAAAATGATGGGTTTAAAAGTTTGAGGGGTTCAACACCCCTTTACCCCCCCCCCCCCCCCCGCCCCGACATCTATGATCCAAAACATCAGATCCTATGAAGACGAAAAAAGTCCCTCAATGACGTCATAAAAATGAGTGATGAAGAGAGGAGGAGTGGGAAAGAAAACCCCTAGAAAGAGATGGTTAATCCCTCGTTTTTATGACGTAACATGCTGATTTTTTGAGGGACTTTCTTCGTCTTCGATTCTATTATAAATTACTCTAAAAATACGCCTAATATATATCCAGATGTGTAGAATAGAGTAGCAGGGATCAAAAGGGATAATACAATTGTCAATAAAAAAGATGTACATCCCAAATGATGATACACAAAATTGCACCCCTTCTTACAATTAGTGATTGAAATTTTAAGACACTCAACTTAATGAACCAACTAATCAAAATTCAAAAAAAGTCAACAAAATTGTTAAAACGTTATTACACAACTTTGGGGACTAGTGTAATAAACATTTCAATGTCGCCTTCCTCCCTGGTAGAGAATATTAAAGTAGTGTGATGAAAAGATAATTTAGAGGCTGGGTAACAATAATAACATCTATTCAACTTAATTGAAACAAGGACGTTTCAGTTTTTAAGTAGCGCATCAAACAACGTGATTTCTTTCATACTTTCTTAATAGTTATTTATCGAATTGTAGACAGGTTTCCGATGATATTAAAATAAAAAGTTAGTAGAAAATTAACCATAATACGATTTCATGATTTTTCAATATGGCTGAGAACCGGTTCTAATCCAGTTTTATAAAAATATTACTTTACAAGGTATGTTTAGTCTAAAAACATTACTTTCTATAAGGCATAGTAATAAAAAAAATAGCAAACTATATCATCTAGGACCAAATAATATAGGAAAAAAAATAATATAGGACGTACAGACAATAATTATGAATCACTAGCTACGCTACAAAGAATTAATATCATGTTTTTCGAGATGACTTGAAAATGTAAAACAAGGCCTAATTTGGGTATTTTTTCGCAGCGTTGCTACTCTGTATCTAGGGTAGATCTGTACGTCTGTCTCTCACTTTGTCAAAGTAAGTTTAAGACAAAGCTATTCGCGAATTTTAAACCTAAAATTGCTTATATTAGTATACTTAAAATATTAAAAATGTGTTTGCTTACATGCTCATAGACTTCAGAGGATGGGGCAAAGGGGTGTTTACCCCCCTAAAACTTTAATACCTCTAATTTACACCTATCAAAATTTTTAAAAATACATAAGATAAACCCCTCAAAACTTTGAAATATCTTATTTTACCCCCGTCGAAATAAATAAAAAGCTTGGACGTTCCTGTATATGCTAAACTTCTTTTGGACATTTGTGTCCTAGTTATTTTTTGGTTCTTTTGTTTTGAAGACACTAAGTTGATGTTAAATATTGAAAAATAGGATAAATAAAGCAACAAATTAAAAAAGTAGAAAATTTAATTAGCTTAAAAAGCTTAAAATTAACTCTTATTAAAATTGAGGCTTTTCTAGATTGGGAGAGTATGATTTTTCAAATTTGTTGTACTTTTTGGGAAACTTATAAATATCTTGATGTAGTTTTAGGCTATTTTTCTCACCTAACCGCCCTCTTTTAGAGGCTAGGGGTGAAGCAGCTATTACAATATATAACACTAAAAAATAATTATCGAAGCAATTAAAATGATCTTTACTAATTGCTTTCATAATGATTATGTCTTTGATGTAAGAAAAACAATTAAACTCAACATGTTCCATTCGTGGATAAAAGATAAGGGTTGTCAAAATAAAAGACCATAAACTGTTCGTACTGCTGCTATGTCTGGTGTGTTACGAGTTAGCTTGAGTTTGTCACCAAGGACACACCACTTTTTTTTAACTCCTCAATATCTTACAACCTTAAGTGAGAAATGTCTGAAAAAGTGTTTAAATCAAAATCCGATATTACCAATTTCTTCAATAGTCAAGCTAACCAACTAAACGAAATAAGTGATGGTGACGTAACCAATATTAAGCAGTTAAAGCTTAATAACTTTGAAGAAGCATTATTCAGTTTTTGCTTGAAAGCAAACAAAAAAATTCAAGAATCAAGTATTAAGCGAGATGCTTGAAAGCTTCAAAAAAAGCAACGGAAACTTGGGGGAAAGGGAGGAGGGCGTGGGAAGAGGTGTGAGCGCCTCTGTTATCGGAGGGGGAGAGGGGAGCCCTAATTCTCGTCAAGAGAGAGGTAGGGCAAGAGAAAGAGAGGAGAGGAAGGATGAACAATGGGAGGCTTCTAATAGTTTCAGACAAAAATTTAACAGAATAAACAATAGACTAGACTATCTGGAAAGCCAGGTGGACGAAAATTCTACACGTCTTAGGAAAGGCACCCTGATTTGCTCCTCCTCTAACAAAGAAGGTCAAAGCCTCTTAAAACCCATCATGGCTATGTCTAATGCCACAAATACTGGTGCTAATAACAAATGCACAGAGGAAGATCTTAAACAAGTCTTGGAGCTTATTGACAAGAAGTATAAGGTTAAAGTAAAACCTTCCAGTGTATCAGCCTCTCATTGGCTGCCTAATGGATCCTTCATCATAAGGTTCACAGATAGAGGATTTAATTCTCCATGGCAACAGCTGGTCGAAGCCATGGCTGAAGGAGGGGACAGAAATGTAAATGTTTTCCTAAACTTTAACCTAACAAGGAAAAGATTGTCTCTTCTGACAGAGGTACGCAGGCTTAAACAAGAGAAGAAAATTGAAAAGTATGAAGTTAATGAGAACGGACAAATTTCCATAAGAATTAAAAGTAAATGGATGAAAATAACACACCATTATTCTAAAAAGACTGACATTCAACCAAGTGAGCTAATTTACACATACTCTAATTATGAACTTCAAACAACTGTAGAGGATTTGTATTCTCGCTCGTAATTTGGTATATAGTTATAAAGTTATGTAGATACTGCTGATACTCTAAATTATTTGCTCTATTATTTGTTCTGCAATAATACACACACACACTCACACGAGAGCCTTCTTTACATTACAATTATATTTCTCTACTCACACGCGCACGCACGCACACACACACACACTTCCTCTTTTCTTTTTTACTCACATGCACACACACATACATTTATACATATATGCAAACACCTACAAATATTTTTTTTTCACATTTTTTTAATCATTTTTTTTGTCAAATGGCTTATATTCTACTTTTCGTTTTGTCAATCCTTAATGTTTTTTTTCAAACATATTATCTACTTACTGCTTTTATTCATTTCCATAAGTATAATTTTCTTTTTCTTAACCCTTACTTTAAAATACATTTTTTTGGATATCTTTTGCTTAAAATGTTTTATAAATGGAGCAAAATAGGATTCTGAATTTTGAATTAAACAGTAACTTTTTCTCAATTTTAAATAATGAAACGATAAATGAAGATTTATTATTTAATCCATATGAAAATATTGATATAAAATGCCAATACTTTGATATTTGTAAAGTTATAAACCACTTAAAATCAAAGAAAGGTCTCAAAATTATTGGTTTAAATATTCAAAGCCTTCAATCAAAATTTATTGATTTTCAAGAATTTGTTGATGAATTCTTGAGGCAAGGTTGTTATCTTGACATTATATGCTTAGGGGAAATCTGGAATATAAAAAATGATGATTATGTTAAACTAAAGGGGTATGATTTTATATACAAATGTCGATCTCAATCTAATGGAGGTGGGGTTGGTATATATTTAAAAAAAGGTATTGCATTCAAGGAAATAAAAGCTTTATCTAGATTTGAGGAAAAAATAATTGAAAGTTTAACTTTAGAGATTAGTATTGGGAAAAATGATAAAATATTTCTAACAAACGTCTATAGATCAAATTGTAAACATCCTAATCTAACTGAAAGTGAGCAGTTAGACAGGTTTATCAACTTGTTCTCTGACTTACAAGCAGATCTAAATAGCCGCAGATACCCTTCCTATATTATTGGGGATTTAAATTTTGATCTATTAAAATTTGATCAACATGATAAAACTAGATCACTGCTTGAAAATAGCTTTGCAAATGGTTTCTTAGAATTAATCTCATTGCCAACTAGGATCACTCATACAAGTGCTACTCTCATAGATCATATTTATACCAATGATAATAAAAATAAGTTTGAGTCATTTATTATTACAGCAGATATTTCTGATCATTTCCCTACTTGCACTATTATTCTTGACAAAGTTAAAGAGTCTGGTCCTGTTTTTATTCAAACTCAAAATTTTAGTGAGGAAAATATTTCCTCTTTTAAACAAGATATGTTAAATGCTGATTGGAGTTCAGTGTCTAATAATTACAGTACTCAAGATGCATATAATAAATTCTATAGTATTTTTAATGAGTCATACTCAATACATTTCCCATTTAAAAAAGTTAAACTAAATAAAAATATTCATAAAGTTGAACCTTTTTATGACAAATGCTTTACTTAAATCTAGAAAGACAAAATTTGAGTTATATGACATTAAACTTAGAGAACCAACTCAAGAAAACATTTCTAAATACAATGAATATAGAAAATGCTATAACAAAGCAATTAAAACAGGGAAAAAATTGTATTTTCAAAAATCTTTTGAAGAAAATAGGAATGATTTGAGAAAAACATGGTCAATATTAAGGGAAGCAATAAGGAAGCACAATGACAAAAGTTCAGTCATAACTGAAATTTTTAGTGATGGGGTTTACTATAAGGAGGGGAAAGATATTTCTAACAAATTTAATGAATTTTTTACAACCATTGCAGATGATATTACATCTAAAATAAATCCATCTGATAGAGACTGCACTTATTATACCACTGCATCTGACTCCATATTTTCATTTACTCATATTCAGCCTAAAGATATAGTAACAATTGTAAATGGCCTAGAGTCTAAATCAAGCCAAGACATGCTAGGTGTTTCTAATAAACTTATGAAAAAAATCATTGAAGATATTGCTATTCCTCTCACTCACATTATAAATTTATCCTTACAGTCAGGCAACATTCCAAATGAGCTCAAAATAGCCAAAGTTTTGCCAATTTTCAAACTTAAAACAAAAGAATCTGATCTATTAAGTAACATGTCTAATTATAGACCAATAAGTCTTCTGCCAATCTTCTCAAAAATCCTTGAAAAAATAGTTGCAAATAAACTTACTGCATATCTTGATGAAAATAACCTTATTTACAAACATCAATATGGCTTTCAGAAAAAAAAGTCAACCATACAGCCCATTTTTCATCTAATAAATGAAATTGTAAAGAATAGTAATGATAAAAAGTATACAGTTGGAGTCTTTTGTGATTTACAAAAGGCTTTTGATTGCTGTTCTCATAGGATCTTGCTGGACAAACTTTCTAAGCTTGGAATCAATGGTACAGAATTGACTTGGTTTAAAAATTACTTAGCAAATAGACAACAATTTGTTTACATTAACAATGAAAAGTCTGATATGAAATATATTAACAAAGGTGTACCTCAAGGATCTATTTTAGGACCCTTACTATTTTTAATTTATATCAATGACTTAGCTAAATGTACTACTCTATTTACATTACTTTTTGCTGATGATACCAGTTTTTTAATTTCGGGTAAAAACCTTCATGATATTATTAGTATTCTTAATATTGAATTAAGAAAAATAACTTATTGGTTTAGAACTAATGAGTTAAGCCTACATCCATCAAAAACTAAATTTATGATATTTACAAAAGATGAATCAACAATTGACTTTGATAGCATTAGTATTAATCTTGATCACAATAATGATAACCAAAATGATCCAAATTTGGTACACAAACTTTCATATGTCAACTCAAGGAGTAAAACTCCTGCAATTAAATTTCTAGGTGTTTATCTAGATCCTAAATTAAACTTTAAATATCATATTGATATGATAAATAAAAAGATTTCACGCTCATTATTTGCTATAAATGCTGCAAAACATATTATTGGCGGAAAAGCATTGCAAACTCTATACAACTCACTTGTCCATAGTCATCTTACATATTGTGCCCCAATTTGGGGAAGTGCAGCAGCATCAACTCTTGATAAAATTGTAAAACAGCAAAAAAAAGCACTGAGAATAATTACCAACTCAAAATATAATGCACATACTACAATCTTATTTAAAAATTTAGAAATTCTTCCTGTAACTCAACAAATTGTCTATTCTAAATTACAATTTATGTTTGATTACGTTAATCATAGGCTTCCATGTTCTTTTGATAACTTATGGATTAGAAATAGCACAAGAACAACAAGAGTTCTTAGAAATAATCAACAGTACAATGTTCCATTTGTTAGACTTGAATCTTTTAAAAAATTCCCTTACTCTGATCTACCAAAGTTATGGAATGAAATCATTATTCCTAATACTAATCCTAATCCTGAAAATGATAATAATAATGACGAGGTTATGTATACTTTTAGCACAGTTATGTCAAGAAAACAATTTTGTATGAAACTTAAAGATTTTTTATTGGAAAAACTTAATTTTATTTGTAATAGAGAAAACTGTTCTGAGTGCATAAATAGATCTTAAAAATTAATTTCATAAAAAAACCTGGTGATTTTTTTAAGGAGGGGGGGGGAGGGTTGTCTTTTTTTTGGCGGGGAGGGGAGGGTTGAATATAGGGCAAAAGTCAAAGTGGCATTCTATAAAAAGATATTATTTTGAATTGAGAAATTTTCTGTTTTTTTGAAAAATAATACAATGACATAGGCTTCAAGTATTGCTTTTTTTCCTTTTTATGAATTTTTTTCTTCCTCCTTTCTTTTTAAATTAAATCTCTACTTATTAATCTTCAATGATATTTTAAAACTTAAAATATGGTATTAAACTTATATACAACAATGATCCATCTTATTATTTTTTATATTTGATTTATTTTGTTTTACTTTTCTCTAAATTCCTTCATCTATTTTTTTTTCTCCATCTTTCTTATTTTTTACTGATTTCTCTTACATAATATGAATGTTTATTTGTGTTTTTTTCTTTTTTTTACCATCCTCACAACTCAATTTAACTAAATTAAAGTTTCAATTTTCCCTTTTTACAATTAATTTGTTTTATATTCTTTTTTTTTCTTTTCGTCCTCCTTAAAAAGGGGCTCCAGGAATCAAATACACTATCCCCATTTTGGTCAAGATAGTACTCCTGTAGCTCCTGGTGCATATCCTAAAAAAATTTTCCTTTTATTCCACCAATTTATATTTAGTTAATAATTAAACTTAGTATATATTATAATATTTTTGTATGAGACTAAACATCATAATGTAAACTCTAAATTGTCAATAGATAGCAGCAATTTAGAGTATTTTATGTGCTATCTCCTAAGCTAGGGGGTACCTGGCAGCACCAAATAAACATTATTATTATTATTATTATAATAGTGAGAATAGGGACAATGATCTGAAACAGGCGCAACTCAATACCATGGACAGTTAGGACTTCCAGACAAAAGTCATTAACTAAACGGTTGGTTGACTGTTGGTTGTTACTTGACCTAATGTCCTAAAGTGGGAGCCTCTGAATTTTACAAGGCAGTGAAGGGACATTGGGCTGTTTATTACACTAGTCCCCAAAGTTTTATGATAACATTTTATTATTCTTTGGCTTAACAACTTTTATTGAATTTTGATTGGTTAATTCATTAAGTTCAGTGTCCAAACATTTCAACCACAAATTGCTATATTCAGATTGTATATTATCATTGGAGATGTACATCAATTTGGGCTTTGTCGACAATTGGGACTTCCAGACGAAGGTCGTGCAATCAAAGGGTTAGTTGACTGTTGTACGTTACTTATCCTATGGTGGAAATAAAAGCCTCTGAATTTTCCAGGGAGTGAGGGGACATTGGGCTGTTCATTACACTTGTCCCCAAATTAAATTTTATTGAAATTAGAATGGTTTGTTCATTAAGTTAAGTTTCCAAACATTTCAACCACAAATTGCTATATTCAGACGAGGTAATTTTTTATATTATCATTGGAGATGTACATCAATTTGTCGGCCATTGTTTTATCCGTGTACATTCCTGGAATTTTCTGATTGTTTTTCTCAGATAAGATATCAGTGTCCTTAAAAGTTGAAACCCAATGTGCAATGCACAGTCACACGCCGATATAATTAAGCATCTAAACCATCTTTCCCAGTTAAACTTTAGTATTATTATTGTATCGTTGCGATATATCGTTATGATATCAATATAAGCATAATACCTTTAAATGCCCTGATAACTCCCTTAAAAAAAAAGTGTATCATTATTAAGTCAAGATAATTGTATTTTAAAGTTAGTATGTTTTTCAACCTATTTTTAAAATTTACACTATTCTAAGACATGAAGATATATTTCCATTTTAGCAATCATTTTCAATTCATTTGTCTCTTGTAGAAGTTAATCAAACAATATTAGCTTGGTCATTTTTGTCGTTATTGTAATGTTATTAAACTCTCATAAGTTATTATTATGTCAGATATGCCCTTTTTAAACCATATTTGTCGATATTATATCAGCCACTACCACTTTTTATTTAAGCCATATAGTCGATCGACATAACCCTTGAAATTGCATATCGATAGAATGTCAACAGCTTTTATAGGGACAATGGATATATGATATACGTGGATATATTGACACGGGAAAATTTGTCGTCAAAAAGACGTGCTAGTATGGAAATCATTTATTGGTCAGTTCGTTCATCTAGTAGGAGTGTAGAGATGGGGTAACGGCAACCCTATATGGGGGGTATCGTTATTTTAGCCAGTTGCGAGCCTCATTATGTACACAGTACATGAAAATCTGATGCAACATCCAAGTAATTTAGAATGCTAACAGTTTCTATATAGGCTTAATAATTAAAAGTGTCAAGCCTCTTTTATCAAATAAAACATTGTTATCATATACCATTAAAATTGTATGTCAATATAATAGCTCCTATTTCAACAGGGTTGCTAAGAAATTGGTTAAAAAACAAAGAGATTAATGTAAGATTAATATCAACTTTATACGTGAATATTATCTCACAAATTTTTTAATATTAAATAAATCAGAAAAATCATTTTTTGGGTGCTTTCCGTAAAAGTGCCTAGGAATCAAAATGACCACCCATACACCCTCATCTTTTTAATAAATTAATAATTAGGGGGGGGGGGCTATCTAACCCTTTGGGCATAATCTTGCGGAGCTTAAACCTGTGTAGTTGTACCCTAACCATGTGGGAAAACCTTTACCCAATATAACCTAACCCTAGGTAAAAAAAATAACATACAAAAAAAGACTCCCCTTACTTTTTATTCATTACAAAATAAGTATGTTTTTCGTGCTCCAAGGGAAAATGCTATTTTTGTTTGATATAATTTTAAAAGCTCTCTATATATAGTGCTTATAAAAAATGATGTCATATAATACAAATGACCAATGATAGGCCAACTAACAGTCTAAATTACCAATGACAGACAAGTATACATTTTGATTGACCAATGGTAGGCCAGTATGACATCATTTTTCTATACGCTCTATAATAAGCTTTATAATTTAATTACATTGCAGAAACATACATCTAGCTACTAGACAAACTCTTTAAAAAAATAAATTAAAAACTTGATGTTTAATTGGTTATTTCAATGCAGGGATATAAAGGTATAATACAGTGGCCTATAAATTCATGTACATCTTAATGATGATAAACAAAATAACTCATTCTGTAAATTACAATTAGTGGTTAAAACGTTTGGACACTCGACTTAAAGAACCAACTAGTCAAAATTTGATTACATTTCCCAAAGATGTGATGCGAACTAATAAGAAAACGTTATTATAAAACTTTGCGGACTAGTGTAATAAACAGTCCAATGTCCCATCGCTCCCTGTTTTTATTGGGTAAAAGAGTGGGGAGGAGGGGTTGGGGGAGTGTAAATAAGAACAAGGATAATTATGCCAATAGGCAGCGCAGCTACAATAATTAAAAAGAACTGTTAACTTTAATGCAGTTGACACTATGATATAAATGCTGATGAGAATAAAACAGTTAACTATAACACAGAAATTAAAGACATATTTAGTTCATTTTAATGATTATATATTTACAAATCAAGCTTTGCTTAGTTGTGTTTGTTTGTATTGGTCTGTACAGAGCTTGATCTTTAAATCATTTTAGTGGTGAATCAGATCGGGGTGCGCGAAATTTCAGCCAATCACAGCGCGGCATTTTTAATCTAAATCACCATTAAAATTATTTAAAGATCCAGCTCAGGTGTATGTGTGAGCTTGTGCGGAATTCATAGAGTGAGCGATGTACTCTGCAAACCAAGACAGATAGACATTTTTGGAAGTGTAATCGTGGGTAGCTTAAAAAGACGTACAGACAGACAGACCTTGGTTAAAGAGTAGCTACGCAACTAATAATAAGAATTAGTTTACAATATGTTTTGATGATTAGAGCAATTATGTTGTCACTCAGTTATAGGGTTAATGCTAACAGGGAGGAAGGGGACATTGGGCTGTTTACTATACTAGTCCCCAAAGTTTTATAACAACGTTTTCTGATTCGTTAGCTTATCAACTTAGGAGACTTTTATTGGTTGGTTCATTAAGTTCAGTGTCCAAATGATTCAAGCACTAATTGTAATTTACCGAAGGGGTTTTTTAGTGTATCATCATTGGGGATGTATATCAATTTATCGGCCATTGTCTTATCCCTTTAGATCACTGGGTTGCTACACAACCTATGTAGTGACTTATCATATCCGAAAATCAACCTTTTTTTCAGGTAAGCAAAATATTGATTATAAATAAACCAAAATATTATTACTATAAAAATTGTAGCTTAAATTTCTACATAAAACATAGGTAATAATAATAAATTATAAGTTTATAAATCTTTCTAGTGAATTTTAAACCAAAACTTTCTACCAACCAGCATGGTAATGAGTTGCGCCTGTTTTTCCTCTACTTTAACAGTTTATGTCGCGCACCTAACATAGCAGCAGTAGGAACCACTTTTAACGTTTTTGGTTATGTTGGCCCAGATTCGAACCTATCACCTTCCCGATGCTACTTTTTTTGCAACAGTCTCAAGTTCCTACCAACCTTATCAGCAATTTCATTCCTTGCGAAATTGATTGCACACTGAATTAGATAATCTACCCCCCCCCCCCTCAACCATTGTATAATAATACTAAATGGTTTAGTGCCTTGCTTTAACCCTATCACCTGTGGGGTTGTGTCAGCAAAATAAAATGCAGAAGCATTAAATTTTCATTTTTCTTTATGAATTGAACATAAATGTAAATAGAGCAAAGGGATTTGATGGTAGTATCGTTCTTTTTTATCCATATACAAGTTTTACTTTGCTAGAGAACATGACAATCCATGTGTGAGATCCAAGTAAATAAATACACGCCACCTCCCCCCTTTTATACAGGAGAGATTATCGAGTGCATTACATACCAACAGACAAACCAAAATGTAAACTTGTAAACAGCTAAACTACTTTGGCTAGCTGCTAAAAAGCCAGTAACAATCCAAGAATCTTAAGGGGTAAGACTAAAAAATTGACATCCCCAATAAAATTACTCTTACTGTAAATAAAAACAAAAGTTTGAATACTGCTAATTTAAATTCCCCAAATTTAAAGCCAGCGAATGAGAGAACGTATCTTCTCCCTTCCTGGATATGAATTAACATTACTTTGCTTTGCTGTTCTAAACCCATTCCAAAACCATTACTCGACACTTAACCCTGTACTTTAATAATAAGCAAGCAAATAAGATTGGAAAAACTATAATAATGGATATATAATATATGTGGATATATTGACAGGGCAAAATTTAGCTTGCTTTGTTTAAGAGAACTGTTATTAATTTGAAATTGCTATATTATTCATGTAACTCATTAAAAATGAATATGTCTCTTGTTCATTTGAATTTCTGAATAATTTTTCTATTTCCATTGAAATTTAAATGACTTTTGGTGCATATGAAATGGAATATTTATGTATTATTAATATTTGTTTTATTTTTGAATATCTTTGTTTTAACAAATTTTTCATTATGTTTTAATTTTACAGAAAACCCTTTAAAATTTGAGGAAAATTAATTTGTTTTTTATTGGTTAACCTATTACAATTGTGTTATTGGTTTTTAAACCCATAATCATAGAACTTTAGACTATATTACAAATAATGGAATAATCAGGGATCTTAAGGGATAACACAATGGACAACCTACTCAAGATTCAATACAATCCTCAAAGATTTTATTCCAACAATGGCAGAACGAACTCTGAGGAACCAGTAAAATTTTCAGTCTAATGTACCATTTCTAACCATGTTTACTACTGTTTTAGAGTTTACTATTCTTTTACTATTCAAATTAAAGTATTGTAATGGCTACGGTACTTATATTCCAAATTGATCTTGTTATCTAAGTTTTTGCATCTATCAAATTTAACCCTTTAACAAACAGCCCCTACAGTTAGGGACAACCATATCTAGGATCTCCCCCCCCCCCCCCTTAAATTAAGAGCCCCCATCCCCTCCCCAATCTCCAATTACCCAGTGTCTAGACAATCTTGAGGTTTAATCTGTAATCAACAAGTAAACACCACCCCCCCCCCCCTTACCTAAGCTTAACCCTTTAACCTATTCCTCTTTTTTAGTAGCGTAGCTACTCTTTAATTAGAGTATGTCCGTCAAAACATCATAGCAAGTTAAAAAAAAAAAAAATTTAATGAAAAAATTTCCAAAATATAAAATACTTAAATAAATGAGAATGTCAGAATGTCTTGAACTTATTATTTTTCATGGAAAAGTCAATGGCCGATAAATTGTTGTACATCCCCATTGATTAGACTTAAAATTATCCCGTCTTTAGATTACAATAAGTGGTTAACATGTATGGACAACCAATCAATATACATTAAAAGTTTTCAAAGTGACAAGCCAACTAATAACAAAAAAAACATTATTATAAACCTTTGGGGACCAGTGCAATAAACAGCCAAATATTTCCAGCTTGATATGGCTGCGCTAAACATGTATATGATTGTGCTTGTTGCTGATTGCAACCCCCCCCCCCTGTCTCTTTCACCTATCAATATACAATATACAATGTTTCTACACAATCTTAAATTCTTAAAACTATTAGCTAGATTAATCTTCTTAAAAAGTTATATTTAATACATAATCGGAACGTTAACATATATGTATTTTTGACTATAAAGTTATTTTAGGTATTTTAATCTGTTTTTTAAATGTCATTTTTTAATGTTTTTTTATATGATTTGTATGGATTTGCATATTTTATCATATCATCGGGTTATGGTTCTCCTTCGATTTTAAGACATCATCTAGAGAACTTTCGTGATTCTAACGCCCACTATTAGGTTAAAAGTAACATCCTACCCTTTGATTACTCGACCATTGACTGGATGTCCTTACTGTTAATGGTAATGAGTTGTACCTGTGATGTGGGTTAGACTCGAACCTGACACCTCCCCGATAAGTTCCTGAAAGCCAATGAACTATCCTTCCAGTCGTTTTCTAGTTTTTTTTCTTGACACTCATACTAGTTATTTATTGCTTCGTATTATTGACAGCTTGCCACAGATATTAAAATGAAAAATTATAAGATAATAACCGAAGGACCGGTCTAACAAAACTGGTATTTATATTATGATTTTCATTTTATTATTAGAGGGAAATTTATATAATACGATGCTACACATGATTTTAAAGTATAGCTGAGAACCGGTTTTAATCCAACGGATATCAATCAGTTTCAAAGGCAAAGTAGATGCAGTTTTCTATGTCTTTTTTCTTGTTGATTGTTATGCAAAAGACAGAAAAATATTTTTTGTTGAAAGGTAGAAACATCCATCTAATCACGATGTCCCCGATTATCTTATAGGTTTGTCACTTCAAAGTAAAATAACAATCCAAAAGACAAAGTTATACACTAATAACAGCTCATTTTTACTCTAGCAAGCATACAATTGTAATGTTATAGGTTTGTTAATTTTTATATTTAGAAACAGCGAAATCAAAGCAGTTACTTTCAGCGTAAAGTGATTATTTGGCCAATAATTAAAAGCGCAGCTTTTCTATAATGGTTATATTATTACTTGGATTTTTATGTTCTCCAATTAAATAAAACTCGCAGCGGGCTTAAATATTGATACCTTCTACCCCATCCTCTCCCATCCTACTGAATGAAAGAACTGATCAATAAATGAGTTTTATGATAGCAACCTAAATTGACGTCAATTATTCCCCTGTCATTATATCCACGTATATTCTATTTATATTTGCAACATGTACTTGTCTATCTTGTTGATTCTTATATTCTTTAATGCGTATTTGGTCCATTATCCGACTGAGCTTTAAAGGATGTTGTCGTCCTTGTTTTCTTACAAACCATTAAATGCTTAGGATATGGGTTACATTAAAAAATTGCGTCGCAAGTACATATAACATTATAACTGATTGACTACAAGTTTAGGTTAAGTTATTTATCGCATCGCATAATAAACATCTATCCGCGAAAATATATATGTACAATTGTACATTTTCCTTATTCGTAGAAAACTGGATAAAATACAATGCTATACATATTTTTTCAGGATGTCTGAGAAGTATTACTGGAAAAGAAATTACGGATCTACTAAAGTTCACGGTAAAATATTGCTGGTAACGAATATTGCCAAAAATCTATGAATTTTAAAGGCTGCTAGCTGCCCAACGGCTGAACGTACAGATCATGCCCGCACACTGTTTTAAGCAGCATAAGAAGGCCTACAAATAATCTGAAATAGCCATAAATCAATAATGCATATTTATCTCGCAGTGCAGAGAAATACGCGAAAAAGGCCTATTTTATGCGTTTTTTCTTTAGTGAAGCTTTCCCTGTGCATCATTGGATCTTGGCTATTCCAGATTATTTGTAGGCCTTCTTATACCACTTAAAATGGTGTGCGGGTATGATCTGTACGTTCAGCCATTTGGCAGCTATCAGCCTTTAAAATCATAGATTTTTGGCAATATTCGTTACCAGCAATATTTTACCATGAACTGCAGTAGATCCGGAATTACTATACTATGCATGATGGACTCGCTATATCTATTACAAGTAAACATATGGGGAGGGTGGTGATATTAATATTCAAGCCCATCTAGGCTGCATCTGAGAGCAAATATATATAAATAAAAATTAAGAGTTATGAGAAATTTACTGCAATTTGAATGAATAATTTTTACATCCTCGCACCCTACCCTACATGGGTAAAGTAGTATTTAAACTGATGAAACATGTAAATTTTAATTTAATTTCTTCAACGTAAATGCATTATGTTATAATGGATATAGAATATACGTGGATATTATGACAGGAGAAAAATTGTCTTCAATTTAGGTTGCTATTTCCCCTGTCATTTATTGGTCAGTTCATTAATCCAGTAGGAAGGAAGGTGATGGGGTAAAAAAAGTGGAAGGGGAATCGATTTTTTATCCTGCTGCGTGGTTCAATGTAATAGAGAACATGAATATCTTGTGTAAGGTTTCAGTAATAAATTTTACAATAAAACAGCCTAGAACCACTCTATGGGACCTATGTGAAGTTTCTTTATAATGGAGAACTTAATCGGATCGAGAGTCATCAAATTTAAGATTCATACAAAAATCTTACTACTTTATATATTCCTTTATCTGAAGCATAGAAAACCCACTTCCAATTTTACCACTTCCCTTCCTGCACTTTTTCATAATAGACATTTTATAACACTTTACAAACTATTAAGTGGCGCTTCCTTCCTATGAATCTAAAGGGATAAGACAATGGACGAAAAATTGATGTTCACCCTTAATGATGATACACAGAATTACCCCTTATGTAGTTAAAATAATGGTTGGACACTCAACTTAATTAACCAACCAGTCAAAATTCAATAAAAGTCCCCAAAGTTGTTAAGCCAACGAATAATAAAACGTTATTTTAAAACTTTTGGAATTATTGAAATAAACAGCCCAATGTCCTCTCCCCCCCTGCTTCCTTACTCTTTGCACACTGTGTTCTATACAGATTTTCTCCCCTCAAATTGGCTAGTATTTTTGTATGTTTTTATGTCTCTTTAAGGCTTTAAATATTGAAAGGTTTTAGGTCAATTTAGCCTCTTCTTACCATTTTGAATACAGAGACTCTGATGTCTAGGGGTGCAGCCGGTAGTCCTATAATATAAAGTATTAAGAATGTTTTTCAATTATTGACTGAGTTCATCATTTTAGTTGAGTGACCAATAGTTTCAACCACTAAATGCAATCTACAGAATCAGTAATTTTGTATGTTATAATTGGGGATGTACTTGAATTTATCGGACATTGTCTTATCCCTTCAGATCCTTGGGATATGAAACCCTTTCATCAAAGACTCCATCCTGATTTGAATTTAATTTTGTCCATAAAATTATAAATCTCTGCTAAGTTCCTGTTTCCTCCTCCCACATCCGACACAAAACTGGGCGGAGACAATGAGGGTGGGGGGGCGCCTCCTCCCCCTTAAACGGGAGTCAAGTGTTTTGTCGGTCAGGGATTAAGAATTTTTAAACATTTTTTTTCATATTCAGATAAAACTACACGAGAAAAATATTTAATCTGTATATTTTTTATGTATGTTTGGTTAGTTTATGTTATGTATAAAACGACCATGAAAAAAAAACGAAGTAGCAGGTTTCGTCGTATTTTCACAGTTGCTTTTATTAAAGGTTAGATAAATAAATTTTTTTATTGCCTGACCTTTGTATTATAAAAAGATTAATGAAGTTTCACTGACTAAAAACTTGCAATGTTAAAAGATATATTTAGAATTAACACATATGCTTTTTGTTCGTGATATTTCCGTCAGTTCTCTCCAGCTAGCCCTATAATTTGCATAATTCTTAACACAACCCATTTTATATCATATGGAGATAGTAAAAAATTTTAGGGCATTTTTCTAGAAATGTATATAGCAAATACGTAGATATATTGACAGTGGGAAAATTTACGTCAAATTAGCTTGCTAGTATGACCTCATTTATTGGTCAGTTTGTTCATCTAGTAGGAGGGGATGGAGTAAAAGGGGTTGATGGAGTATAGGAGTTGGATGGAGGGTAACGTTATTCTAGCCAGCTGCAAGAATCACTTTATCAGAGAAAATAAAAATCGAGTCCTATAGATAAATTTATAATAGTATTACTTAGTATTATACTAGCGGCTACTCCCCCCTAGAAGCCTCTAGGGGCACTTAAGGAATGAGGGAGAAAAGTCGACCTCATTCCATTTTAAATTTTAGTTTTAAAAGAGAAGAAAAATTTTTTGTGGGGTCAGGGGGTGAAGACACCCTCCCCAAAAATGGTTTAGAACCTTCCCATGACCTAAAGAAGCTTTACTGTAAAGGAGATCAATATCGGTTCAGCGGTTAGCAGGATTATTCGGGACAGACAAAAAACGCTTACTACTATATAATAGGATTCATGTTTTTGGATAGGTAGTAATCTGAAAAATTATAAGATAAATTACAGTTTTGTTAAACCCAAATACTAAAGGTTTAGGTCAACAAAATCAGTGCATGTCTTGGACAGGTTTTAAGCTGTATATAATATATTGTTAAGCTGTTGAAGATAATTCAGCCAACTACATCATATATGGATTGGATAAAAAGAAATAAAACCCCAGGTCCCAGAAAAACGTAAACGTTAAATACAGAACTACAGAACTAACAGAAAAATCTAGGTTTTAAAAATCCTCTAACATAATTTAGCATCTCTGTTGTTTAAAACTGACATGAATGTATGAAAAGTGTAGTAAAACCAGGGAGGGAGTGCACATTGGACTGTAAATTATAATGGTACCTACAGTTTAAACTATGTTATCTTATTGAATTTTGATTGGTTGGTTTCAAATAAGCAGTGTCCTAACTTGTTAACAAATAATTTAATTCTACAGAAGGGGTAATTTTGCTTATCAATGGGGATTTATATAATTATAAATTTATCATTCATTGTCTTATCCCTATAGATCCCTGAGTAAAACTATGCCGTGTAGTGGAGGCCTCCAATTATTGTATCAAAATTTCATTGTCTTATCCCCTGAGATCCGTGAGTAAAACTAAGCAATATAGTGGAGGCCTCCAGTTATTGTATCAAAATTTCATTGTCTTATCCCCTGAGATTCCTGAGTAAAACTGCAGTATAGTGGAGGCCTCCAATTATTGTATCAAAATTTCATTGTCTTATCCCCTGAGATTCCTGAGTAGAACTATGCAGTGTAGTGGAGGCCTCCAATTATTGTATCAAAATTTCATTGTCTTATCCCCTGAGATTCCTGAGTAAAACTGCAGTATAGTGGAGGCCTCCAATTATTGTATCAAAATTTCATTGTCTTATCCCCTGAGATTCCTGAGTAAAACTGCAGTATAGTGGAGGCCTCCAATTATTGTATCAAAATTTCATTGTCTTATCCCCTGAGATTCCTGAGTAGAACTATGCAGTGTAGTGGAGGCCTCCAATTATTGTATCAAAATTTCATTGTCTTATCCCCTGAGATTCCTGAGTAAAACTATGCAGTGTAGTGGAGGCCTCCAATTATTGTATCAAAATTTCATTGTCTTATCCCCTGAGATTCCTGAGTAAAACTGCAGTATAGTGGAGGCCTCCAATTATTGTATCAAAATTTCATTGTCTTATCCCCTGAGATTCCTGAGTAAAACTGCAGTATAGTGGAGGCCTCCAATTATTGTATCAAAATTTCATTGTCTTATCCCCTGAGATTCCTGAGTAGAACTATGCAGTGTAGTGGAGGCCTCCAATTATTGTATCAAAATTTCATTGTCTTATCCCCTGAGATTCCTGAGTAAAACTATGCAGTGTAGTGGAGGCCTCCAATTATTGTATCAAAATTCTGCCTCTCCCTGTAAAGGATAGGGAACTCTTTCACTAAAAATACAACATGATAGTTATTTATCGCATTATATTGTAGACAGCTTTCCGCGGACATTAGAATATAAAAAAATTAAGATTAAAACCAGTTTTGTTATAGCTTTCCGCGGATATAGAATGTACAATTATTAGATTAAAACCAGTTTTTTTTTAGCCCCAAAGTGCCGAAGGCACGGGCTAAAAAAACTTGTTTTAATCTTTTGATTGTACATTTCTATATTCGTAGAAAGCTGGATATAATACGACGCTATAGACATAGTTTTTTTCGTATGGATGAGAACCGGTTCCTATCCACCGGATTGTATATGTATATGCCATAGCTTAAAACTAGCCTAGGACTGATATCTATCATAAGAATCATTATTAAGATCCCAAGTGACAAAAGATAAACCTACAGACAACTTCATATTTTTTTATTCTTTATATTTTGCGTCCATGTCCTTTCTTTTTAACAAATTCTTGTTCAATGGTAATACAAAGAAAAAAATATACAAAAAAGATTTCTTTTAATTTGACCATTAGGAATTTTTAATGGATATAGAATATACGTGGATATATTGACAGGGAAAAATTTGTCTTTAATATTGGTCAGTTTTTTCAAGTAGGAGAGGAGGGCATGGAGTAAAATGGGTAGACGGGGGATGTCGTTATTTTAGCCAGCTGGGAGTATCACTTTATTGGAGATTATAATCATCTGGCGTAAGATCTAAGAAATAATTAATCCATTTTCTTAGAAAATAGTCAAAAGTTATAACAAGATAATGCTTCTTTAAGAAGAGAAAAAACCTTTAATTTCAAGTTTTGTAACACCTTCTAAAATGTGCTGTCCTTGATATCTAAATATACTTCTTTTTGAAAGCGAAGCTTTTTCGAATTTAGGGCGTGTCTTTGACCTCATACGGGCGATGTTGCTGTCCATGACACTCTAACGTCAGATCCAACAACCCAATAACAAGCCAACTCTCTCGTTATTGTCCAAACATGTACCAGGGATATTAGTTTAGTTAACACCCACCAGACAACAACTCTTTGATTGCACGACCTTATGTGTGTGCATGGTTATGAGTTCTCCTGTTTTGGGCCAAGGCATTCACCCTACTATAACTAATCTCGCACACCTGATATCAGCAGTAGGAACCAATCTTAACGTCTAGATGTCACAATATACAAATAAAATGTCTGCTTTGTTGATCTTTGCCTCTATGGAAGATTCTATGTTTGTTTTTACAAAAAGATTATTTGAAATAATCTCTGACAAGCATTTAGCTGGAAAATTTAGTATAAAAATATTTGCAAAATTGTTGCAAGCTTGCTAATTTTTTTAGGGCTACATAATCCATTCTTTCTTCCTAAAGTAGCATGATGGATGTATTATATACGTGGATATATTGACAGGGGAAAATTTGTCGTTAATTTTGTTTGCTAATATGGACCTCATTTATTGGTCAGTTCGTTCATCCAGTAGGAGGAGAGGGAATTAGGTAAATGGATGGAGGGTTATTTTAGCCAGCTGTGAGCAACCTTTTATCAGAGTAAATGAAAATCTGGTGCAACATTTAAGTAATAATATATCGATTAGTAGCACTTCGAGAGAGAGATAAGAAATTTATAAATTGAATGATATAAAGGCAACTAAAGATAATATAACTTAAATACTATTATAAGACTTTAAGACTTTACATAGGTTCCTGGATGGGTTTAGACTATTAAAATGCAAGACTATATATGTTAATGGCTTTTTTACTGCCTCCCTCATATAGATGTTAGGGGCGAAGCTTTTATCAATATTACAGTTTATTATATATTTTATTTTACTAGTTTTCATTTGGTACTTATGAATAAGATTTTCCTCTGTTTTTCTCTTTCTTCAGAAGCTTGATGTAATCACCATTTTACAGAGATTTCTTTTAAATTGATTAAACTCATTGAATATATTTAAAAGCAAGGATGACAATATCCATCAAAGCCAATCTGAGTATATCAACATTTGTGATATTATACTTTGTCATAGCATGATCGAAAATATTACTATCTATAATACAAAGTAGAACGATGTCTGTCTGTTTGTGTGTTTGTCTGTTTGTGTGTTTGTCTGTTTGTTTGTCTGTTTGTTTGTAGCGAAGGATCTCGCTAACCGCTGAACCGATCGGGTTCTCCTTTCCAGGGTAGCTTCTCATTGGTCCCGGAAAGGTTTATAACTATTTTCTCGGGGGGTGGGACACCCCCAACCCCCCCAAAAATGAAAAATACCCCCCCCCCAAAAAAAAAAAAATTTCTTGTAAAACTAAAATTAAAATAGTGGGGTCGACTAAACCCCCCCCCCAAAAAAAAAAAATTCCCCCCCCCAAAAAAAATTTTTTTTTCTTTTTTATTTTAAATCTAAAATACGAAAAATTGGTTTGATCAAACCTCTTGGGGCAAAGCCCCTAGAGGCTAGGGGCGAAGCCGCTAGTTAACTCTATAAACCACTAATAAAGCAAATATTTGTTTTAAGATGGTTTTACTCAAATTTCTTACAGTTCTGGTTTTAAGCTAATTTCTAAGGGTGTGGGACACATTCCTTTTATAAAAAATGCCCTTCTCCCCTTAACAAAATATTCAGATAATGATACTACAGCGCTGGACCTGCAGAATATACTGAGGGCGACGTACTGACTCTAAATGTAGAAAAGTATTAGTTTTTAACAACGAATGGAGGGTTCATTTAGGGTCCGATCGTGTACAATAAATATTTGTTCTTGTCAATTTTAACCCATATTTTTTTTTAGAAAGTTAATTACTAGAATTTGCAAAAAAGGACATTTTAACTTTTAGTGGTTATTTGCTTGTACATTATAAACTCGCATACATTCTCGGTCTACTGGGTATCTGTCACCCTAAAAACTCTTTGTTCTTGATTTATGCAGCTAATTTTTCTCAAAGTTATTGAATTTATTAAATGATTGTAAAACCTTTCAAACCAGGGATCTAAAGGGATAAGACATTAGCCATCCCAAATTATAGCACACAAAATACCCCTTCAGTAGATTACTATTAGTGGTTGAAACGCTTGGACACTCAACTGAATGAACCAACTTATCATAATTGAAAAAAGTTCGCAAAGTTGTTAAGCCAACGAATAAGAAAACGTTATTTTAAAACTTTGGGGACTATTGTAACAAACAGCCTAATGAACCCTCCCTTTCTGTTTCAAACACATTTTTAGGAGATAATAATTTTTTCTAATAAAATTGTTTAGATAATGTTATTTTTGGCTGTATACACATAGGAAACTATTAGAATTCAAAGCCTTCCTTTGTATAAAATGTTATATGTAAATATACACTTATCTCCCCTTTAAAAGGAAACTTAGCAGCTTTTAGTTTAATAGCATTAAAAAGTTTTGAATTAAAATTCTTTAATTGACCAACCATTTGTCTGTCTGTGTCCAATAATATCTCTTAAAAGGTCTACAACGTTTATCAAAGTTTCTTAATGGTCCTAAACAGGCTTTAGACTTATTTCAAAATGGTAGAAAATCAAACTTCCCAAAAAGCCTCAATTCATTACAGAAATGTATTTAAAGAATGGATATAGAATATATGTGGATATTATGACAGGGGGAAAATTGTCGTCAATTTAGGTTGCTAACATTGACATCATTTATTGGTCGGTTCTTTCATCCAGTAGGAGTGAAGGGGTAAAGGGGCTGGAAAAGGTGAGTGTTATTTAGCCAGCTGCAAGTTTTACTTTATTAGAGTACATGATAATCTGGTATAAGATCCAAGTAATAATAAATCCATTATTTCAATTAGTACATGTTAAAATGACAAAGTTACCCTTTAAATCTCAACACCACTGAGCTTTTAAAATGTTTGGCTAAAATCCACAACCACCACTAGCTATGTATTACTTCACCCCCTTGGTCAAAAAATGGCACCCAAACCCCTTAAATTGTAGAGGATTGAAAGCTAGCAATTTACTATTTAGGCCCATAGAATAGTATTTTAAATATCATCCAATTTCCCAAGTAATTTCACTTGAATACTTAATATACCCCCCTGCCAATATGACTCAACAGGTTATAAATAAACTTATAAATAAATAAGCTTACAAGTTTTACCAGTAATTCAGTGGGGAAAAAATAATCTTTATATTTGTAATTAATAAATATTTTGAAAAAAGTTTGCAGGAAAAAAGCATTTTTACTACATGTTTTTTTTCCATTTCTTATTTTAACTCACATTTCTATTTGTCTTTAAAAGCACTTCTAATAGGTAATCTCTATTTTGTTTAAATCTGTAATACAAATTAGCTTGATGTCTTTCCGTCCGTCCATCTGAAGCTTAAGATCTCTGTAACCACTGAACCGATTGGATTCTGCTCTTCAGTGAAGATATCTACTGGTCCTGTAGTGATTTTAAGCTATTTTCTTGGTATGTGGGACATCCCCTACACCCCAAAAAAAATCCCCACGATTTTTTTTTTATGTACTATAATTTTTTTTTCAATTACCTCTTAGGGAAGAAGCACCTATAGGCTAGGGGCTAACTGCTATTGTGTTATAAGTTTATTACACATATTATACTGTTAAGATAGCTTTGCTACTCAAATACTCTACTTAAATTGTAAGATTTATACTCCATGAAATTTTAAATTATGTTTTGTATTATGAAATGAGGTGGTCAAAATTGCCCCATCAAATAATATTAAATGAAAATTGGCTCATAATATCCTGGAGGCTTCTTGTATAAAGCTAAGCTAAGATTTGAATTGCTCAAACACAGAATAGTAATTCTAATAAGAGTTTAAATAGTTATATAGTAGCTTTAGTAGTCAAAAAAGAAACAGCTCGCCTGTCCTTAGGCTGAAGCATTTCCTGTAGTCTTTCACATATCTTACGTATTAGGCATTATCTTAACGTCTTAGGTTTTGAAACAGATTTGAATAAAAACCCAAAACAACTCAGGAAGGATGGGGACAATGGTTTGTTTTTTACAGTAGTCTCCAAAGTTTTATATTGACGTTTTCTTATTCGTCGGTTTAACAACTTTGGGGACTTTTATGAGTGCTTAAACGTTTTAACCACTAATAGTAATCTACAGAAGGGGTAACTTTTTAGATCATTATTGGGGATGTACATTAACTTATATCGTCCTTTCTTTTTTTTTCATAGAATGTTTTTCTCTGTTCCTCATGTCTATTTGAAAGTGAGGTAACATAAGTTTAGTAGAAGGGTTGGGTATAGTCCCTTTCGTGACATTGCACCTTTAGGGGCAATTCTTCGTATTTTTTACAGTAGGTTTTCTCAATAACTAGCCCCTGCGGGGGGCTCAAACCCTGAGGGGCCAATTACCTAACCATATGGGGCAATCACCTAACCTAATATAACCTAACCTAACCTAAAATAACCTATTAAAAGCCATTTTAAAAATACGACAAATCCCCCCTTAAGGTGCGATGTCACGAAAGAGACTATTCCCGAAGGGTTTGTATAATCATGCTAGTTCAAGGTATTTAAAAAGGATACTCCATCAAAATGAAAAAAAAACATTAAAAAACACTAATGCCAATAAATTGTTGTACATTCCCAATGATGAAACACAAAACTACCCCTCTATAGATTACAATGAAATGTTGAAATGTTTTGACACTCAATAATGAACCAATTGGTTGGTTCAATAATGAACCAACCAATCAAAACTCAATAAAAGTCTCTACTACCCCGATATCTATTAGCTTCGCTACTTATTGATGTGTCATCTTCAAAATCCAGGAAAACCTTCAAGAGCGCGCGCGAAAAAATAAAGAAACCCTACATTAATAACCTTGATATGTGAGTAAGGGTGCTTAAGGTGTTTTTTAAGAAATTACATTCTATCGAGAAAAAAAATTTTAAAAGAATTTTAGCTAAACTTATTCGTAAAATTATTGAGTAAAGAATAGTTATTTATCACATTGTATTAAAGACAACTTTCCGCAGATTTTAGATTATAAGATTAAAATCAGTTTTGTTAGCACCGAGGGGTCGAAGGCCCGGGCTAACAAAACTGGTTTTTTAAATTTATGATTTTCATTTTATTATTCGTGAACAAATTGTCTGAAATATGGTGCTATACATGATTTTTCTAATCCATACTGGAAAACGTTTTTTTTGCAGGATTGTTTAAACTTTGCCAAGCAAAAGGTATTTGAAGCCATTCATCTTGAAACAAACATATGAGGACAAGGACAATTTGGTACACATGTGGCGCAGCAACTACAGAAACCTTGCTAAAGAAAATAATACGATAAACTTTAATACAGTAATAAAATAAAAAATCTTACAACAGACTATAATTTTCATTGTAAACGATATTTACAATAATGGATGTAGAATATACGTGGATATTTTGACAGGGAAAAAACTGTCGTCAATTTAGCTAGCTATTTCCCATATCAGTCATTGGTCAGTTCGCGTTTATCCAGTAGGAGAGGAGGGGATGTGGTGATCGTTATTTTAGCCCGCTGCAGGTTTCACTTTATTAGAGAACTGATAAAATATCTAAGTAATATTAAATCCATATGGACATTATAAGTATACTAAGATAATTATGGAGAAGCTACGCAACATATAATAGCTCCCTCTAAATCATTTTTGTCATTTCTTTTTTATAAGAAAAGAAATAACTCGTATAAGAAGCTTAACTTGTAATAGGACTGTAATTAATTATTTGTTACAATTAAAGTCAAATTTTTTGCTAGATTTTGTCATTTAAACTTAAGATTAAAAAGAAATATATTTATTTTTATAACATAGCTACTCTATTATTATGGTATGTATGTAGTATATTTCTTTGTTGATGAGTTCTATACATTTTAAATCGTGTAATTTGTGTACCATCATTGGGAATGTACATCAATTTAACGGCCATTGTCTTATTCCTTTAGATGCCTGTCATCTTATAGTGATTTCTCCAAAAGGTTTAAAATCTTACCTCTGCAAAATAGCCAAAAACTAGCCTGGGACCAACTTAAAGATATCCTGAAAATTGTAGACCAATCAGTCTAGTGGTTTACAAGATCTTAAGGGACAACACAAATACTTACAAAAATCATTTAACTTTGGAATCTATAATACAAAGTAGAATTATGCAGGGTTCGGAAGCCGCGCCTCAGCCGCGCATAAGCCTCAGTTTTAAACCTGCTTGTGAGCAGAAAAATAAATTTCAGAAAGAAGGATTGTCTGCCAAAGAGCAGTTTTATACATCCAGCTAAATTTTATAGTGATAAAATGACGATTTTAGTGAGGCTTACACGCGGCTTACGCGCGGCTTCCGATCCCTGGAATTATGTCTGTCCGTCTGTCCATTCAGATCTCAGTAACCATTGAACCGATCGGATTTTACTCTTCAGGGAATATACCTACTGGTCCTGTGGTGGTTTTAAGCTTTTTTCTTGGGGCGTGGTAGGTAGGTAGGTAGCTATTTTTTACATTACCTCTTGGGGCGAAGCCGCTAGTGATAAATATAAAGAAATGTAAACTTACTTTTGGAAATCATGAAAACCAAAATATCAAAATTTACACAGAAAATACCATAAGATGTTGAAATCCTCATATAAAAGTAACAGGATGTCTGTATGTGTGTGTAGAACTATTGTCTTATGTCATCTTATAAACTGGCTGTCGGTAAAAATTGCATATTCAATGTTTTAAGTTCATCAGTAAAAGAATTGTTAAAATGTAGCAAAAATATATGTAAGAAAAAAAGCATGTAAAATAAACATATTACAATCAAAAAAACTCGTATATTCATCATTAAGGGCAGAAATAGTTGTCCGTTTACAGCTTTTTTTAGACAATATAAACCTTTATCTGCATATAAACATAGGCCCCAGGCTCAAGCTAATCAGAAAAAGGGCTAGGGAGAAAGAATCTATAAAATATTAAGACTTTTATACACAGTTGTAAGATTTTTGGTTCGCCTTTTAAGATATCGCTAACTATTGAACTGATTAAGCTCTCAAGCTTTGTAAAGATTTACCAAGGTCCTAGGATAGTTTTGGGATATTCTAATGGATTTTTCATTATTTGGATCTTATACCAGATTATCATGTACTCTGAAAAAGTGATGCTCGCAGCTGGCTAAAATAACCCCAATCAACTTCTTTTAATCCATCTCCTCCCCTCCTACTGGATAAACTAACTGACCAAAAAATAAGGTCCATATAAGCATGATAAATTGACGAAAAATTTTCCCCTGTCAATATATCATCGTATATTTTATATACATTAACAAAATACATATTTAAAAAAATTATAGATCGTTACAGGGATGTGGATTCAGTTATATTCCACATTATCTTTTAATTTTTAGAATAATTTTCCCCATTTCCGATAATAGAAATTTCTAAATGCAGTGCTTTAGGCCATTTTTTATCCTAATTATGTTTTACATCAGTCAAATAAAAAAATGAAAAACTTTTTATGTAAAAATTTTGGCAAAATAATGAATTGATATTTATCACATCATATTATAAACAGCTTTCCGCTGATATCAAAATATTTAAAAGATTAAAACCAGTTTTATTGAAAAATACACTGCCATGGAATAAAAATAATTGTTTCTTTAGAAATCTAGATTTGATGTGAAACTCTACGAAAGTGTCAAAATGTGCTTTGCTTTATAATCTCAGAAAAATCTAAATTAATCTAAAAACTAAGCCTAAAAGAATAAGGGTTATTTTGAATTTGTAATCAAATATTACAAAGCAGAAATTATTATGTATGTATAATCTGTTACGATTTTGCAAATGGCAAAATTTCTTAATCGTCTAGGTTAGGGTTTAGGCTATTTTTCATGGGGTTGTATCACTCCCCGTAAGAGATATGGCCTGAGAGAAAAAAATAGGTAGGGTTAGTATTTAGGGCTGGGGGCGGATTTTGCCTGAAGCTTATGATTTCAATAACTACTAAGCCGATTGAGTTCTCCTTTTAGAAAAGCTTCATATAGTTCCCATGGTGGTTTTAGGCTATTTTATTTTCAAATTTAAGGATTGGGATGGTTTTAAGCCATTTATCTGCTCCATTCTTTTCCTCTTTGTATATAAATCCTCTAGATGCTTGGGGCGCAGCCGCTAATTAATTAATTAAAGTGATATAACTGACACAAATTAATATAGATAACAATAAGATATCAATTTTGTTTAAATCATGAAATAAAACAATTTCCTTAAAATACTAAAAGCATATTTCCGCTTAGCTACATATAGTTAGATATATGAATGGATTATTGTGGATTGGATGAGCTATTAAACTAATTTTTCAGTAAATTCTGTGTCATAGATTTAATATTAATGTTTATGCTTTTTTAAAATAAACAAGAACGATTTCGTTCAATAGTTCAAGGCAAAATATATGGCCAAAAATTGAGAAACAGATACTTATAAATTAGCTGCATTAAAAAAACGTTTTAATATGTTAAGACAATTACCGATATATTGAAGTACATCCCCAATAATGATACACCAAATTTCCTCTTCTGTATATTTCATTTAGTGGTTGAATCGCTTGGACAGTGACACTAAACTTAATAAACCCACCATTTAAAAAGTTCTCAAAGTTGTTTACTCAACTTTGGGGACTAGTGTAAAAACAGCCCAATGTCCCCTTCCTCCCTGAAATGAAACAGAAAATCTATTAAAAACAACTTGCTCTTTGAAAATGATAAACAGATAAGAATCTTAAATCAATTGGTTCAGTGGTTAACAAGAAACAAGAAATACACAGTAATCAATTTTTGTATCTTACTTGAATAGATAGATAGATACACAGTAGTCCATTTATTTATCTTACTTGAATAGATAAGTAGATACACAGTAGTCCATTTGAGTATCTTACTAGAATAGATAAGTAGATAGGTCAAATTCCACTTTAGCCCTCTCTTTTTATCTAAATTAGAGTCAGCACTTTTTTACAGTTTTAAGTTTTTCAGCCTCCAAAAAGTCCTTTAAGACGTTGAGTTGTAAAAATTGCAGAGCCTCATACTTTTCTCCAAGTCAAACTATTCGAATTCTATATACCAAATCAAAAACAAAAAAATCATTCAAAATAATTTTTTATAATTTTTTTCTCCCTATATAAGTCATTATTTAAACTACTAGCGGCTACGCCTCTAGACTAGGGGCACTTTATTTAAAGGGGTAGAAAGAGAGAGGGTAGAAAAACAAGGATATGTTTCTATTTAAGGGTAGAGGTATGGTTAATTAGGGTTCAATTACTTTGTGGTAAATTAGTTTTTTACTCGATAATTATTGACTCTTAATTAAAGTATCAGATTTGTTGTAAAACAAGGATGATAAAATTCAAAAGTAGTTAGGCTTTTGAATTTAAAACAAAAAGTTATAAAAGGGCATCTTCGCCAAAGAGCAAATTTTTTTGAAAAATATCTCAAAAGAGTAGAGTTTTGTTTGGTTGCCAATAGTTTTAGGTGAGGTTAGGTTATATCGGGTAATGGATAGCCCCGAAGGGTTAAATCACGGATTTAGGCCACGTAGGGTTAGTACCCCAGCATGGGTTAGGCATAGTAAAAAAATATAGCCCCCCACCCCTTATATTCACTATATTGTGGATGGGTTTCAGCGCTCGATAGGCTTTTTGTGGTAAAGCACCAACCGAAGCGTCAGAAACATAAAATAGTTTTAAATCCTCGTGGAATTAACTTGGGGCAATCGTGCTTTTCATCGTGTTAGTATTTTTTGAGCCAAGGAATGTTTTTGAACTTTTTTCGGCGTGCCAGCAATGGATATAAGATATACGTGGATATTATGACTTGGGAAAAATTGTCGTAAATTTAGGTATCTCAAATGGAACTCATTTATTTGTCAGTTTGTTCATTCAGTAGAAGAGGAGGGGGGTAAACGGTGTGAATGGGGGGAGGGTATAGGCATTTTAGCCAGCTGCGTGTTTCACTTTATTAGAGATCATGAAAATCTGGTGTAACATCCAAGTAATGATATATCCATTGTGTCAGCGGGAAATTTTACGACCAGCGAGTTTACAGTAATGGAAAAGTGACTCAAAGATCTTTTGGATTCGAATTGTTTCAGACCCTGAACAATTTTAGGACTTGATAACATATTTTCGTCTCTTGCCTATAAAGGTTTTCCAAACAAGAGATGGTTGAATACCGTGGAAAGCAGAGGATTTTGCCAGAAAATTTGAACCCCCCTTAAACCAAAATCTAGGAAGGTGTATTACAGACAACTAAAGGTGTGTTTTTAATTGGATACTTCTCCATAGGTGTAAGCCAACTCATTCAGAAGTAAAACAAGGATGACAGCATCCATAAGTAGCGAAGCTCAGAAATTATGAATGTATATTATGAATATATTTACCATATACCAGTGTCATCCTATATATTTGATGAAATAGGGAAATGACGAAAACTTCAAAATCACGCAACCTTTAAATCACGAAAAATTAAAAATCTAGGAATCGATCTAGCACCACAATATATAAACAAATCTTAATGAAACTTGATGGAAATATGTAGACTATTAGCATATTCAATCCCTGATAATTTCAGCCGTAAATTTTGAATAGGAATTGAGAAAACAATAGTAAACCTAAAAATCTAGGAATCGATCTAGCACCCCTATTAATAAAATAATTGTAATAAAACTTAAGGAAAATATGTAAAATGTAAATTTAAGCAATCCCTGAAAATTTCAGCCCATTATCTTAAAAAAGAGTTGAGAAAATTAGAAAAACATGAAAATGTAGGAATCAATCTAGCACCCCAAATGACAGACGGTTGGACTAAACAATGTATAGATTAGATGGGCATATGTTATAAGAATCTTCACTAAAAATTTCAGCTGTCTATCTTTTATAGGAGCCGAGAAAATCACGTTTCCCCCACTTTGTCTCAGACGGACGGACGGACGGACAGACGGACAGACGGACAGACGGACAGACGGAGGGACTAAAAAGTTAGTAAATTAACGAGCGAAGCGCACAAAATCTTTATTAAATTGTGAAAGTTTAGTACAGCCTTTTAGGAGATCTTTTAGAACAGAATCTCCACAGCTCTATTAATTAGTAATTGAACTTAAATAGTTCTGCACTATTAGAGATAACTCATTAAGAAATTTAATTTTTCACTGAAGTTGAAACAGCTGATTAAAAAATAAGTGGAAGTTTGACAATTTTATATTTATGTTAATTAGGTAGATAATCTTACCTATTCCAAAAACAATAATTATAAATGATAATCTATAGTACATCATTCTATTTAAATAAAAAAAAGGTAAAAATAAATTTAAAAATGATATATTAAATAAAATAATAAAGTAATTCATATCTTTTATTTTTTCAATGACTCCTAGTGGAAAATATTAAAACTAAACCTTATAAAACTTTGCGCAATCAATAATACATTATTACCATCCCAATAAAAATGTCTTAGTCGATTTAAATTGCTAGCGGCTACGCACCTAGAGGCATCTAGAACCAATAGGGTGAAGTGTGGGGAGACCCTCAAATTAAAATTCTAGTTTTTAGGTTGTTTTTTTTTCCAGAGATGATTTCTCTCACCAATAGTTATAAACCTTTCCTGGACCTGAACAGAGAGAGAGAGGGGGAGGGGACAAGGCCTGTTTATTAAACCACTCCCCAAAGTTGTTAAGCCAACCAATAAGAAAACGTTACATAAAACCTTGGCGACTAGTTTAATAAACAGCCCATTGTCCCCCCCCCCCTCTCTCTCTCTCTCTCTCTCTCTCTCTCTGTTAACTTATACTATAGTAAGATAAAAAAAATATGGAAAATTAACCATACTGAAAATATTTTGCCAACTACATATCATTGTTAGGATTCTTCTGTGTCTAAAATTTTGTTACTTATGTTACTTTTGGATGTTGTCATCCTTGTTCGAGTTCCTGAAGTACCCAAACTTTCCTAAACTACCATTTATTTGCAAATTTTATTGAAACAACATGGTAGGAAACATATGTAGATAAGATCAGGGATCCAAAGGGATAAGACATTGGGCGATTAATTGAAGTTCATCCCCATTGATAATATACAAAATTATACCCCTTCTGTAGATTACAATTAGTGGTTGAAACATTTGGACACTTAGCTTAAAGAATAAGCCAATGAAGATTCAATAAAAGTCCTCAAAATTGTAAAGCCAACGAATAAGAAAAAGTAATAATAAAACTTTGGGGACTAGTGTAATAAACAGCCCACTCTCCCCTCCCTCCATGAGATAAGATACAAATTTTACAGCCAAAAATAAATTTGCTGTAAGACAAATGTTCTTTTTAGGACGTCCACTTAAATGATAAGTATTGCTTAAAAACTTTTAGGTCAAATGCTTCAGAGCCCTTTTTATAGTTTACCTTTTCGTTTAATGAATCGATATATTATTACTTGGATGTTGCACTAGATTCTCATGTACTCTGATAAAGTGATGCTCGCAGTTGGCTAAAACCCACCATCCACCCCATTTACCTCATCCCCTTCCCTTATACTGGATCAACGATCTGACCATTAAATGTGGTCTTTAATAGTAAGCTAAATCGAAGACAAATTTTCCCTGTCAATATATCCTTTGTCCAATGTTTGATGGCTGTTAGAACGTTAAATAGAGGCAATTGCTGAAAATATCGACGGTAGCTTTAAATTAAACAAGGATGACAACATCCATAAAAGCGAAGCACTGAAACGGTAGGACAAACGGACATTAACACTTATATAGTGTCAGAACTGAATAATCAGAAAATAAATGTATTTGAATCGGAGCAAAATTGTAAGTAAATTTGTTAAAAAACTGTTTGCTACAGGATAATGTTTATGGACATACTTACATTTTTAGGACTTGATTATAGAGTGGCTATGCTTATAACATTATACTTTGTTGTCCCAGGAATCAATATACCAAAAATCAGATCAATCAGATGATTAAATCACTTAAAAATTTGTTGTTAAAAAGTAAAAAAATCAACATGTTTAAAATGGACGTACGGACATTCTTGTTATGATTATAGAGTTGCTACGCTTTTTAAATCGTACCTAACTACTAAAGGAATCACCATGCAAAGTTTGAAATCGATAGGACAACTCTAACATGCCTAAATTAACGAAAAAAGCTATCCGTTTGTGACGGACGTACGGACCGACCCTAATTATAGAAAAGCTTCGCTTTTAAAAAGTAATATCTATGAAAACACACCTAAAAATTAGAGAAAAGTTAATCAATTTTATATGTATATTTAGAAGACGAAGAAAGTCGCTCAAAAAATCTGCACGTGACGTCATAATTATGAGGGATTATTCATTATCCATCTCTTTGCAAGGGGTTTTATTTACCACTCCTCCTTTCCTCATCCCTTTTTGTATGACGTCAGAATTTTTTTGAGCGACTTTCATCGTCTTCGTATATTTAGTTGAGTTATGTGAAGAAAAAAAACATTGTAAGTTGTATAGCCTTTTAGATAAGGGACATTATTGCGATTTCTTAATTTATTTATTTATTTCTTAATTTTATGCATAATCGTCCTGAGAATTACACTTTTAAATATTTAATTTAAATCCTGATTTTGACGTTACATTGCACAGACAGCTTATCAAAACGGTTGTTGTCAAACCCTACATTATGATTAAAGTGAAAAAAAAACTCTGGGCTTGGGATGATGAATAAAAAAAACTTATATTACTTAAAACTTTTGGGGTATTTTGTTTTTTATTTTAACTGTGAAGCAGCTTTTAGTGCCTTTAAAAAATGACGTCATACAATACAAATCACAAATGATAGGCCACAGCAGAGTTTCGGATCCGCATTGATTGTATGCGGATCCGGATCCTCAAAATTTGGTCAGTGCGGATTTTTCAAAAAAAATTTATTCTTTAATTCGAAGTCAAAAATACTTTTAATTTTCAAGTCAGAACCTAAACCTTAAAGATTGGATCTCATCAAGAGAATGTCTGAGATTTTATATAAATTTAGGTAGATTTTTCCATTTTTCCCGCATTTTTTTGAGTCCAAGGATCCGGATCCGGATCCTTGGACTCAAAAATATGCGGATCCTTGCGGATCCGGATCCGAAACTCTGGGCCACAGTATACATTTTACCATTGTTCAGTTCAAATGTATATTGGTCTACCTTTGGTCATTAATGTTGTATAACGTCATTTTTATAGGCACTATAAGCTGCTTCAAAAACTGTTTGTTCTTACTGACTAAAAAGTTTGGGGCAAAATATTTTTTTTTCGTGTGTTTCATATACCTATCCATGAAACTTTGTCTAAGATATTTGTGAGTAATGTTTGGTATGTTGAAAAAGAAGGCAGGCACTGCTTGTTAACTCTTTAAACATATTTACGCAGGGATCTAAAGGGATAAGACAATGGCAGATAATTTGATGAGCATCATCAATAATACCCCTTCTGTAGATTACAAATAGTGGTTGAAACACTCAATTTTTTGAACCAACTAACTAAAGTTCAATAAAAGTTTTTAAGACAGTGAATAAGAATACGTTATTATAAAACTTAGGGACTAATAATAAAAAGCCCAGTGTCCCCTCCTTCCCTGATATTTAGGTGTGAAAACAAAGCAACAAAAAAAAGACTGCTTGTTACCTCTTTAAACACATTTAGGTGTGAAAACAAAACAACAAATAAGAGACAGCTTGTTAACTTTTTAAACATATTTACATTTTCTTACAAGGCAATTTTCACTTTGCTGGAGAACTACAGCTAAGCCAGCTGGGATAAAGATCTAAAGTCTTTTCTAAATCTCACTTATATATCTAACAGTATATATCTCCAACAAGTTGAATAACTCTATTTCTCCTACAGATGGGCTGAGGTCAGATTTAGTGAACCCAAGTCGAGAATCCAGGCTAAACTACAGCGCATCTCGAATCTACCTTGTTGAACTTATGCGCGTCCAGCTCGCAGTACACGTCCTCCATTGTCCAAAGATTTTTTCTGGACAAAAAGGCCATTACTTACGCTTTTTATAGTGGGGTCAAACGTCCTGATTGGTCAAAAGGTTTTAGTGCTATGGCCGTTTTTTAAAAAGGCCAAATTTATTTGGCGAACACTGTATATGTGCAAACAAAACACCCTGTATATTTAGTAAAGTATGTAAGTATTACACCCTGTATATTTAGTAAAGTATGTAAGCAGGACATCCTGTATATTTATTAAAATATGTTATTAGGACACCCTGTATATTTAGTCAAGTATGTAAGTAGGACACCCTGTATATTTTGTAAAGTATGTTAGAAGGACACCCTGTATATTTAGTAAAATATAAAAAAGAACACCCTGTATATTTAGTAAAGTATTAAGTAGGACACCCTGTATATTTATTAAAATGTGTAATTAGGACACCCTGTTCATTTAGTAAAATATGTAAGTAGGGCACCCTGTATATTTAGTAAAGTATGTAATTACGACACCCTGTTTATTAAAATATGTTTAAGGACACCCTGTATATTTAGTAAAGTATGTAAGTAGGACACCGCCAATATATCATGGACTTAACTATTGCCAAAATCAATTGATAAAATCTAATTTCAGGGTAGAAAGGGATATGTCAACGTGGATTTTATAAACCTAAGAGTTGTCCTTTTATCCTAAAAATGAAAGTATTTCCTTTTATTGCAATTTTGAAACGATTTTTTTACCATTTCGTTATACTTACATTTCTATTTTTTATTATTAAGTTCTGACACACTACAAGAGTTAATGTTCGTTTGTCCTTCCTTTGCTTTTAGACCTTCGCTTTTATGAATGTTGTCACCCTTATTTTTTAAAACTTTAAGCTCATTTTAGTTTGAAAGTAATTTTGTCTAAATTTGTAAATTTTCAATCCCTATACTATCCTTTTGTCCCTGTAAAAATGAGGGCTAAGAATGAATAAAACAACTTTTTCGATCAGGTCGATTTGCAAGGTATTTATCACATTTTTCTTCATACATTATTTTGATAAAGTTGGCGAATATCAGCCTAATATATAATTATACATAATAACATATTATTTCTTTTTAATCAAAATTTATATTTTTAAAAGCGAAGCTTTTCTAAAATTGGGGTCGGTCCGTACGTCCGTCTGTCCGTCCGTCCTTTACGGATAGCTTTTTTCGTTAATTTAGGCATGTTAGAATTGTCCTATCGACTTCAAAACTTTGCATGATGATTCCTGTAGTAGTTAGGTACGATTTAGATAGCGTAGCAACTCTATAATCGTTACCATAATGTCCTTACGTCCATTTTAAACATGTTAATTTTTTATATATATCAACAACAATTTTTTATGGGTTATAATCATCCGATTGATCTTATTTTTGGAGAACTGATTCCTATTACAATAAGGTACCAGATACCAGGGCGCATCTGCAAATGGTTATTTTAAAAAGCTTTAAGGACATAATATCGACATTGATAATATAGCAAAAATCACTCCTTTATAAAGATTATTTTGTACTTAAAATCAAATTAAATTTTTTATTTGTTGATAAGTGCAAAATTGACTTTCATTTGAACTATTAACTTAATTTAATTTTGTTAACTTGTTGATAACTTATTAACAAGGACAGTTATGTCCATAAGAAGCCCAACAATTACAACTTGCCAATAAATCACTGAATATGATACTTATATACATTTATAATCAGAGCAATGAAAGACATTATTAATAGTAGCATAAACACGAGAATGCGATTCTGTTAATCATTAATGTTAATTGATATACAATATACGTGTATATTATGACAGGTAAAAATTGTAATAGATTTAGGTTGCTAACATGCAACTCGTTTATTGTTCAGTTAGTTCATCCAGTAGGAAGGGAGGAGATTGGGTGAAGGGGGTGGATTGGTTGGGGGGGGGAGCCAACTACAAGCTTTACTTTATTAGAGTACATGATAATCTGGTGTTAGATCCAAGTAATAATTAATCCGTTTTAATGTTGTATGATAGGAGTAGAAACATTACTGCACTTATTTTGATTATTTTTCTGAATCTTATGAAACGAATGGACATACGAACCTATCCTAGTTATAAAGTAGATTTACCACAAAAATGCATTATGACATAACATTGAGGTTTTATACAGGGAGGAAGGAAACATTGGGCTGTTTATTACACTAATCCCCAAAGTTTTACAGTTTCTTATTCGTTCGCTTCGTTTGGGACTTTTGTTGACTTTTAATTTGTTTGTTCAATATGATGGGTGTCCAAACATTTCAACCACTAATTCTAATCTTTAGAAGGGGTAATTTTGTGTATTATTTTTGAGGATGTAAATCAATTTATCGGCCATTGTCTTATCCCTTTAGATCCCTGGGTTTTCTATTAGAACTGACGAGAAGATTGAGCACATCAAATCAAATATTATTTCCGCTGCATCCTCCCTGTCAAAATTTCTGTCCTAGGAAAAGCGCAGGAGTGACAAACGTCGGATTAGACACTTAACCTAAACTAACCTACTTGAAATCACCTTATAAGTTTTTTAAATACCTTACCCCTGCGGGGGCCGGCTTATCTAAAATTTAAATCTTAATCTAACCTAACCTGTTTAAAAATACACTCCGACGTTTGTTTTTCCTGCATTTTTCCTGTCAAAATTTGGTGTAGTTATCAAGTCAACACAACTATGATGTCATAATATCAAGAAAGTCCACGTTTATTAAGGTGGGGGGGGGGGGTGTCTCAAATACGGTGGGTAAATCCAAGTTTTCTCCCCTCAATTTTCTTATTTTTTTTTGGGGGGGGGGGGGAGGGGGTTGAGGTGGTTAAAACCCACATATTTGGTGTGCTTTGTCAGTAATGTGCCTTATTCGTCAAAATCAAATTTAACATAACCCCTCCCCCCATTCCAAAAAAAACTATTTTTTATTTGTTGGCTTTACAATTTTCAGGACTTTTATTAAAATTTGATTGAATAATTCAATAAGTTGAGTTAATTGTAATCCATAGAAGGGTTAATTTTGTGTATCATCATTAATGATTTACATCAATTTATCGGTCATTATCTTATCACTTTAGATCCCTGGCCTTTAATTATTACAGATCGAGTGAATCTATATTTGTATCCGTGGTCAAAGATGTTTTAATATGACCATAATATAAAGTTGTGCAAATATTTTCACTGCAAATAATCACAACTAAATTGCAAACTTTAAGGGACAAGGGAAAAGTTGAAAAACAAGGATGACAACATCCATAAAAGCGAAGCTCTTAAATGGAAGGACAAACGAACATTATCACTTGTAGATTGTTAGAACTGAATTGATGCATCAATACAAACAATATTTTAAGAAAATTTGTTGCAAAACTACATAAATAGATGATACTGTTTAAGGACATACTTCATTTTTGGGACTTGTTTATAGAGATGCTTCGCTTATAACATTGTACCTTGACGGACGGACCGACCCTCATTATAGAAAAGCTTCGCCTTTAAAAAGTGGCGTGCACGGGGTTTTGCAAACAGGGATGGGAACTTCTAAGGGATTAAAAGTAGAGGAAGGAAACTCTCATTTAAAGGGGGAGTGTTGACACCCCCCTCAAACCCATTAACAATAGAAGCAGCTTATAGTACCTAATAAAAAATATCGTCATACAATACAAATGACCATTGAGAGGCCAGTAAACATTCTACCATTGGTCAACTAAAATCTATACTGGTCTATTATTGGTCCTTTGTATTGTATGACGTCATTTTTTATTGGGCACTATAAGCTGCTTCTATGCTAATGGGTTTGATGTACAGGCGGACCTACCATAGTTATAAAGTACCTGCGCTTCTAGCTAAATAGGGATGAAGTAACTGCTCTACAGACAAACATCATATTACTAGATAGTAATTTTTATTAGTGGTGATCTCTTTCCAAACATGTCTATAAAATTTAAAACTCTTTGTTTGTCTTTAAATCTATTCTATAAACAAGAATGATAAAAAATAGCGCAACTATAAAACAATAATAGTGCACCTAACTAACATGATCTTTAAAAACTATCAAAACCATAGTATTAAAATTAGCAAGGATAACAATATCCTTAAAAGCGAAGCTCTGAAATTGGACGATATGACAAACGAACATACAGAATTGTAGCGTGTCATAACTTAATAAGCAGAATAAAAGTGTATAAGTCTAAACAAAATTATGTAAATTTGTGGCAAAACTGTTTAATTACAGGATACAAAACATTACATTTTAAGGACTTGATTATAGAGATGCTTCGCTTATGACATTGTACCTTGTGTAATACGAATCAGTTTTCAAAAAATTAGACGAATAGAATAATTATACCGCATAAAAAACTACCCTAATCATAGAAAAGCCTCGTTTTTAATATTTAGATTTTTTCAAATCGTTTTAGAATTAATACATTTTAAACGAACGTGTATAGATTATAGAGTAGCATCGCTTACAACCAATAAAAAAATACAAAAATATACAATTCAAAATTTATTTTAGTAAAATTAGTTATATCAATGTTTTATCACAGTTTTAAAATGAGTATCAAAATAACAACAAATTAAATTACACTTTATAATGATAATGGTTAAAAATCTTTAGCTCGCTAAACATTAAACATAAAAATTTTGGCTTGAATAAAAGCAAATTTGTTCACCCTAAGCATATAATTAAAATTCAAGTCTTTAACCGAGGAAATATTTCAGCTCACATGAAGTTTTATGGTCAAAATTTTGACTTTAAGCTTCACCATGTTTGTTTGTTGTGTTTACATGCTAGACACGGCTTTGTTTCAAGCATACATAAAATAATAATATGCATACATAACTCTTTTTTTTCCATCCCTCACTTTGTAAGGGTCCAAACTAATGTATCTGTTTAAAAATACATGACTTTTTTTCCAGCCTTCGTGTAGAATAAACATCAACACTTTTTGTATGAATTATGATTACATAAGTTTGTGTGTGTGTTTGTTTTTTTTTGTGAAGATTTATCCTTGACAAACACTTAAAAACATCCATTAGTCAACATGTATTCATCTTTCTAAAGAATACATAAAGTGTTTATGGCTTGTAGTTGACAATATAATTGTAGATGAATGTTTAACATTAAAAAAGTCTTTTGAAGTTTAACTCGTTTTTTCTTCTTGAACATGGCACATAAATATTTTATAATATGTCATCACTTTTTATTTTGCAATATTGGCGGCCTGCAGGGCCCGGCCCATCATGTCCATCTCAAAGATACTCTCCTGCAGGTCCATCACAAACTTGTACCTGTCCTGCTCGCTGGCCGCGTTCAGGGTGGACAAGACGGCGCCGTCAGACTTGCGGGACAACTGGATGCCGTAGCGGAAGACGGGTGTGTGGAATAGTGTAACCTCCAGGCCGGTTAGGTAGAAACTGTCGCGGTAGGAGTAGACAA
Source organism: Acartia tonsa (assembly GCF_053477335.1). Lineage (NCBI taxonomy): Eukaryota > Metazoa > Arthropoda > Copepoda > Calanoida > Acartiidae > Acartia > Acartia tonsa. The sequence continues at coordinate 46,206,679 of NC_137267.1, forward strand.
GGCCGCTGTTGGTCTTGCCAGAGGCTTTGGTGACTAGCAACATGTCGTTGAACAGCCAAATATCGCGCTGGTGGTTGTTGGCGTCGCCCTCCTTCTTGGAGTTGATGTCGGTAACCTCGGTGAGGCGGCACAGGCAGACTAGACGGCGGTGAGGGTCTGATAAATGCGGTGCCTTGCCGCTCACCCGACTGCGCAGCAGCTGTGTTTGTGCAACATGATCTGGGATGGTGGCAAACTCTTGCTTCTTCACAGACTTGTAGATGTTGGTCAACAGCTTCTTGTCAAAGTCACGGCCGCCGTCAGCACCCTTCAGCTGGGCATAAAAGTCCTTCTCAATCAGCTTTTTATCCGGCTTCAAGTCAGGCGTGTGAATGTCTGTGTTGAGCAACATGATGGCAACACACAGCGTGGCAATGCTTTCTGTATTCTTCAGTTTATTAGCAAAATTTGGGTTGCATTTGTTGAATCTTTTGCCAAACATCTCCATGATTTTCTCAATTTTCTGCGGTTCACCAGGGATTTGAATAGTGTGTAGAAACTGGCGCAATGCCTTGTCCACTCGCATGCCAGCAAAGTCAAACTTTTCCAGGTAACAACTCAACACTTTCATAGAGAAAGCATTGTGTAACTCGGAAATATACTCGCCAACCTTGCTCCTGGCAAGGTCAGAGGTGGCATGCAGAAATTTGGCCACTGACAATGGGGACAGCTCGAGGAAGCCCTGCTTCACCATGTAGTCAATGCCCAGGTCGGGCCTGGTGTTGAAAAGATTGAGTCCCACCCTAAAGTTTCTCTTTCTCTCCACCTCCATCATAAGCTCGCGGAATTCTGCTAACGCCTTGGATTTGTTTGTTGAACTGCGGGAGGCTGGCCGCACTCGGATCTTCTTGCCAGCTGGGCTGGTCAGCGGTGACTTACAGTTGGAATCAATAGCATGATTATCGCTAATCTCATAATCACTGCCCTTGTGGCTATCAATCTGGGCGTAGATAGCAGACACGGAGTCAATTGTAGCGCTGGCCATGCTCTTGATATTGTTGTTGTTGTTGAAGTGGGTGCCAGTCATGGCCAGGTAAGGGCTCATGGCGCACTCCACTGACCCAGTGCCGCCCTGCTGCTGTACAGCACTGTACAACAAATTCATGTAAGGACTGTCAGGGTTGTCGGGTGAAAAAACTGGGTGCATCTTGACATAGACGCCAGAATGGCTGGTCATGCTTGTGTTGGCGGAATTAGCGGCGCCGCCGCTGTACTCACTACCCGCATCCTCGCCTGAACTACCATTGTTATAGCCGCGGGAAACTGACCGCTGGTTGTGGCTGTGATTATGCGGATCTGGCGAGCTGGAGATCATGTAGTTGGGCCAGGAAAATACAAGCTCTGATGAGGGGGTGAGGGGGGACATGGGCAGGTCCTGGTCAGAGTTAGGTCCGGACGAGCCCCCGCTGTCGCTGGAGCCTGTCGACATTAGAGAACTTCTGTGTGTAAACGGCTTTGGCCGCGAGTAAATTGAATTATCAGAATCATTGCTGACATTCAAATTATTTGGCCGCAAAATATTGATCATGTCGGAAAGGCGGGAGGAAGTTCGCTTTGGCGGTAGCGGTGGTAATGGTAGATTTGGTGGCTTATTACTACCGGTGGTCCATTCTATTTTGCGCATTGTGCCCGGTGTTTTGGCGGCGGGCAGTTCATGACCGAGGCCGGATTCTAAAACGGCGTGAGATTGTACGGGCGGCGGGGGAGGGGGGATGTCTCCCATCACTGAACATGTCTCATAGTCTTGGTCATTATTATCACTGTTGTTGTTTAACGGATAAACGGCGGGCATTTTGCAGCCGAATAAAGCATTGGGCAGGGGTGAACTTAGATTCTTCATGGCTTGATATCTTGATTCTAGTTCAGCAAAGCCTGCGGGAAGACGGTGGATATCATTGTCAACTTGGTGTTGTTGTTGTTGTTGTTGTAAAGAGTGTTGTCTTGAGAAGGATAAACGTCTGACTGGACTATCTTGTTGTTGGTGATTAGTATGCCCATGCATTGTTCTACTCCAGGTGGAGGTCCCTTGGGGGGACATGTGCAGGGGTGAGGAGGGCAGGCCTGTGGTGGGGGGCAGGTGCAGGAAAGAGGCGGAGGGGGAGTAGCTGGTGGGGGTCCCGGGGGTGCTGCCGTGTTGACCACAATTAGCACAACCTGAGTTGGAGCCGGAGCCAGAGGAATCCTTCCTGACCAATCTGTTGGTGTGGTTGCGCGGCAAAGTTCCGTGGCTGTAGGCGGCCCGGTTAATGGCAATCGCCTTGGATCTTGCCAACGTATTGCTGCCGCCGCCGGTGTATAAATCAGTGATGGCGTTGGATGTACTGCTGCCAGAACCGGTTCTCAGTCTACCGTGGTTGTGGTGCCCGCCAAAATTAGTCATCATGCCGGCATTGAAAGAATCTGCTCTGACCCGCTGAAATCTTGGATCTGGCATTGTGGAGGATTGTGTTGAAGCGGGGGCAATGTCTTGGCTGCACAAAGCCTTGAAGGATTCGGCCAGCAGAGTGTCTACGTCAGCGGCGGCTGTGGATTGCTGGAAGTTGTCAGCCTGTTGCAGCCAGGATGCTGATCCAAGAGATAAAACTGGATCCATTCTGAAATTTAAAGAAAAAAATAGAATATTTTCAAAAATTATCAAAATACGAAAAAAGCTTTAATTTTTCTTTTAATAATGATTATTATTCGTGAAATGATATGATATTTTTAGGAAATAAAAGCATAAAGAATTTTTCAACCCTAGAGCAAAATATTAATCATACATAATTCCCTCCTAATTACCCCCTGCTTAAGATAATTAAAACTAAAAGAATTTATATAAATAATATGTATTAATTATTTAATATGACAGGGCATTTAAAAGTATTTTGAAATAAATTCCATAAAAGTAATTTTATTGCTACAAGAAAATCCGGCTAATCTTTTATATAAAGTGAAATGTCTTTTAATTTAGTAGTCTTAAAAAATTTATGTCTTTTTTGTCTGAAACAGTCGAAAAAATGCCACATGCTAAGTTTTCGCGTACTTTTCTTGTTTTTTATTTTTATTACAAAAATATTTCAAAGTCAAAATACATATTAATCATATAAAAAATGGGCATGGTATGAATTCAATTAAGAATATATTTATTAGTTATTAACCTAAAATAAAAGATTATAAGCCTGGGGATTACTACAGCTGGTATTCGAACCCTTACATTATCCAACCCCCCCCCCCCCCCCTAAGAAAACCAATTGGGCCATAATCATTTTGTGTGGACACTATAATAACTAATGACATGTCCCACCAGCCCTTAATACCCTTTCTTTATAACCCCCCCCCCCCCCCCCCAACCCCGCCCCCGATTTCACAATCTACTAATAAAAGAATAATGAGAAATGGATCAAAGTGTCCCCACCTCCTACTCAACCTAACCTAACCAACCCCATTTCTTTCACCTTTAGATTAACCTTATGTCAAAACCATTTCAAAACTCTTCAAGACTTAAGAACTAATTTTTACGGGATTAGTTTCTTTTCACACCTTGTTAAGCCATAAAAATTTTTAGATTAAGAAACAAAGTTTGCTATTAAGAATTCTAATACATTTTTTATTGCCCAAAAATATGCTGCAAAGCATTAATACATTAAACTATAAAGCCAATCTATTATTGAAACAATAGATAATTCTATGAAAAGATGAAATAGATTTCAATATGATATCGAGTTACTAATTTTGAATAGTTCGCAAGAAATTCAACAATTTTCTTAGAAATTAGTAATTTGATAGATTTATATTTGCACAAAAAATACTTTTATAGATAAAATAATGTTTCAATTTTGCATTGATTTTTGCCTTTGTTCTATATAAAGGTTTAAAATAACAGTAAAGAAATATACAGTAAAAATGAGGTTTTTAAATGGAAAGACTTGCAATTCTTATCAAATTATTGATTATAAAACTTTAAAACATTTTAGACAGTCGGAAATATACTAGTTTTTAGAAGCTATACTACAAAAAGTATGAATTGATATAAAAATACATTGACCCTTCAAAATAGTACCAAAAAAATGCTATAAATTCTGTAAAATTAAAGTATGCATGTTCAAATCTAGAACCCTCAATTCAAATATTTGGATATTTGAATTTCTTAAAATTTGAACCAAAATTATAACTTTTTAAAACGTCAAATTTTTTCTAGCTTTACAAAAAATGAAATACATTTATCCTTGTGCATTTTAGATAGTTTTAAAATTCTATTCACATAGTAACGAAAGAGATCCCCCCACTAAGATTTTATAAATAATATTTTTGTCTTAAAAAACATATGTTTTTGCAGTTTATATGCAAACAGTTCAAAGTACAAACCATGTATTTCTTAATGAAAATTATTAGCTACAATATACATATCATATATAAATCATTCATGTTTTAACATTTCATGCAAGTAATTTTAAGCTTATTAAAATTTGCAGCTACAAATTTCGCAATTGAGCCTGCCCCAAACCTTTTTTCTTTTGCTGTCAAATTTTGAGGAAATAGGGGGCAATCATTTTCACCCAACAGTAGATTCAGGGAGGGAGGGGACATTGGGCTGTTTATTACACTAGTCCCCAAAGTTTTATAACAATGTTTTCTTATTCGTTGGTTTAACAACATTAGAAAATTTAATTGTAATCTACAGAAAGGGTAATTTTGTGTATTATCATTAATTTATCAGCCGTTGTCTTATCCATTTAGATCCTTGAGTAAATTGCTTCTAAGAACTGGAATAGGACTTGGAAATGCTTCACAAAATTTCAATGCTCAGATATTTTACAAAATGCGGGAGAAGTTTTTACACAAAATTGGAAAATGTACAAATTACATATTCCGTTGCAGATATATGACCTTGTTTTAATAAAAAACATTGCCCCATAAATTAGCATTTTGTAATGTGCAGTTAATTTTAAATTTTTTTACATTAGAATGTACATTAATTTAATTATTTAAAAACTAATATTATCGAATTAGGCCTTGAAGGTATAATTTATAGGTTTATATTTTGTTTAAACAGTAAATTTATCACAAAAGCAAACAAATAAACTTACTATAGCGTAAGCTAAAATGATAAGAAAAATTTAATCTTTAAAATTAAATAATAAAGCGTTTATATTTATAAGATGTAAGTATTAAAAAGTTTTTTTACCTGTTTTATAATGTGTTTTTTTTTTCACTTTTTATAAAATGTTTATTTAAAGTCTTTTTTAATATAATTCTTTAGTAACTTTCACGGACATTTGAAAATTCAAATTTCATGGGTCTGTCCGGCACTAACAAATATTGAAAACTAAACTTTTGTGGAGGGATGCGGGGGTGGGTGTTAACCCCCCCTTTCTTCGTTTGCTTAGGGTATCATTTGCTTGCCCCCTTACCCTACAGCCTGTCTGCCCCCAAAATTAAGTTTTACGCGCTCAATCCTTAAAGTCCGCAAAATTATCCTACTTGTTGGCCGATATGTTCTGTAAGTTCGGCTTACAGGCATACAGAAAAAGGGAGGTGGGACAAAGGGGGTCATGAAATGAGAAGTGGGGAATAGAGGGGACATTAAAAGAGAGGTGGGAATACAGGAGAGCCTAAAGGGGAGTGGGTGTTATATTAAGGGGTGTAAAAGGTGTTGGGTCCCCTAAACATCAAGTAGAAGTACGCAAATAAGGGTGGATAGATAGATTAGGATGGTCAAAAATAATTCAAACCACTCTTATTTTACTATATTGGGTAATACAAATATTGAGAAGTGCAGCCACTTGATAACTAGGTTATGTCTGTCTGTACGTCCTGGAAATAGCTACTACAGTCTCCAAAGCCACACACAATAACTCGTTCTCTTTCGGACTTAAATTGAATATATTAGGCAAATTATATGTTGTTACTGTATTATAATCTACTATTATTTAATCTCATTTGTTCTTGAGAATATGTTGCTGAGCTTTATATGTAAATAATTCTATATATATAGTTTTTTTTCTGAAAATGTAAAAAAAAATAAGCCACTCTAATTCATTTAGGGACAAGGGTTGATTTCTGTAAATGGAAACGAAAGGGGACATTTTCAGGGGGTGAAGGGGTTCAGATGGGTTGAAGAAATCGGAGACCACTGCCTGAAAATGGGGACCAAGAGAAAATTTGGGGGAGGGGGGCGTATAACCTGATGATTTTGGAGACATCAAATCTAAAGATTGGCACCGGAGTGTTCATCTACACCCTCATCCCCCCCCCCCAAAAAAAAGGTACAGAGCATCCCCCTCCCCTCCCAACCCTTTACTAACCTAACCATCCTTAAGGCAAGATTTAAAAGGACAGCCCTTCTAAATTTAAAATGTATTTTTTAAACATTAAAAGCCGGAAAAATAGATCATCTAAAATGTGTATAGTTAATTTTTTGCTTTCCACAGATATTACAATGAACAAATTATAGGATTTAAACGAGTTTTGTAAGCCACAAGTTTACGAAGGCCCAAGCTAACAAAACAGGTATTAATTCTATGATATTAATTTTGATATTCGTGAAAAATTGTCTGTAATACGATGTTGTACATGTTTTTTAAGTTTTTAACAGTATATGATAAGATTTTAAGCTTTTAAGGAGAAAGAAATGTTTGAAGCATAAATTCTTAAATTTGGAAGCAACAGTCCTTTCTATGGGTTCTAATGGGTTATAGACAGGGCTAAAGAAAGAAAGAGAAAGAGAGAGAGAAAAAGGGAGGAGGTGGGCACAGGACAATTATATCAGAGGAGGGGGGGGGGAATTATCGAAGGGTTAAAATGATTGACTTGAATAAGCCTAAAATCACATCCAATCTATTCTGTCGAGACATACACAAAATAGAAAATGTCAACATCTATTTAATATTGACTGCGGGGAGGTAGGAATATGTCTGTTAGCAGGGCAGCGAGCAAAACTAGATTTTGTATAAAATCTTATTGTATATTTAGAAAATGTAATGTTATAAAGTACATTAATGAAGTAAGTTTGGTTTAAGATTATAAAAAAATACCAAGTTTCAGTTTTTTTCAAGTTAATTTATTTTTTTTGTTGCAATTATTGGACAAACACTGGTTTTCTTATTGATAATGATTACAGCTAGATAAAAAAGAACATACTTTTTGTCATTAAAATTAGTATTTTTAACTCTAGAAAATTATTAGTCAATTTTCATGTCCTTAGTTTTCAAACAAGTGCAAAATTAAATGTTAAGAGGGGGAGGGGGGGATAAAATTGGTCCATATAAAGTTTTCATGAAGATATCATTAGCGAATTGTGTCTCAACAAGCCTCAAGGACAAGTATATTCGTAACAGGGATCTATAGAGATAAGACAATGACCGATAAATTGATGTATTTCCAAAATGATGATACACAAAATTACCCTTTCTGTAGATTACAATTAGTGGTTGAAACGTGTGTACACTAAACTTAATGAACAAACCAATCACTTATATCTGTATTGTTTAGAACAGAATGAAATTTGTATTGTCCTAATACAAAATAAATGACTCGTCCTAAAGTCTGGATGAAAGCTTCTTTATTTGAAATTTGACACCATCTTCTTCTTTAATATTTGTCTGAGCTGTATTACTATTATCAGGAATAAGGGAGGATATATTTTATAATGGGTATAGGATATACGTGGATATTATAACAGTGGGAAAATTGTCGTCAATTTAATATACTAATATGGACATCATTTATTTGTCAGTTCGTTCATCCAGAAGGAAGGGAAAGGATGAGATAAAGGGAGTGGATGGGTGGGATCGTTATTTTAGCCAGCTACATATTTAACTTTATTAGAGTACATGATAATCTGGTGTAAGATCCTAGTATTAGTAAATCCATTAATTTTATCCTGTAAAAATATTAACATACTTATGTAACTTTATAATGTCACTAGCGGCTACGCCCCTAGAAGCCTCTAGGGACACTTAAGGTAGAAGGGGTAAATATCGACCTCATTCCATTTAAATTTGAGTTTCAAAAGAGTAAAAAAAGATATTTTTTGGGGGGAGGGAGTGTGGTGAAGACACCCTCCCCAAAAATAGTTTAAAACCTTCCCAGGACCCATAAGAAGCTTCACTGTAAAAGAGAACAATATAGGTTCAGCGGTTAGCGAGATCCTTCGGGACAGACAAAAAACGCTTACCACTTTATATAATAGGATTAGATCGAATATCGTCATGTCAATTTTATGGCCCCGTTAGTTTATTGGCTTAGTCATGACAAACAAGGATGACAACATCCATAAAAGCGAAGCTAAAATCAGAAGGAATGACAAACGAACAATAACTCTCGTAGAGTGTCAGAACTTCATAAGTAAAACACATTTGTTGCAAAATTGCATAAATACAGGATACAGTAAAGAACATACTTTTTTTTTTCTAGAGTTCATCCATTATCCCTGGTTATAAGCTGAATTAATTAGAGGGTTTTCAAATAATCTTTAAATTAGATTATTGTAAAGATTATACTCACCAAAATTAAGAAGTAATGTCTGAAATCAAGATTATGAAATATATTCTTGGTTGATATGATTTATGATTTATCTTTTTTTAACAAGGATGACAATTTTAAAAACATCATATCATTTCTGCAAAGAAATGTATGCCTGATCGTTCTACGATGATATTTCATTGTTACAGAACTCACCATGAAAGGTCTGAAAACGATAGGACGATTCCACATGCCTCAACTTGCTTTACAATTATACATAGTACGATAAATGGAAGATAATATTTTTTCTGCTAGCGGTTGTGCCACTATCATCTAGGGACTCTAGGGAATCATATGTATTCATAGGGGAGAAAGGGGATAGAAAAACAGCCTAAATTCATCCCAAGACTTAGTAAAGTATCCTAAAATACTCTCGGGACCGATGTAAAGCTTCCCTTTAATAAAGGCCTTAATTAGTTCACTGGTACCGAGATCTTAGAGTACAAAAAAACCTTACTACTTTATATACTAAAAATCTTTTCTTAAAAAGTATAGATTTTGTGGTTCAATGAAACATATAAATAATTTTTTTTCGTTGCCCTTTCATATATTAAACAAAAGTTTATCCTGTTAAACATTATTGTTGTTATTATATCACCCAAATTACATATAGTCGACAAAAATCTGTTAAATTAGCATGTCGTTACAATGTAAGTTTTGGCCATTTTTATTTAGAGACCATATATTCAGGAAAGCAATTAATATTCAGTGGATTAGAACCGGTTCTCAGCCATACTAAAAAAATATGTATAGCATCGTATTACAGACCATTTTGCATGAATATTATAATAAAAATCATAAAATTAGTACCAGTTTTGTTATGCCAGGCCTTCGGTCAACAAAACTGGTTTTAATCTCATAATTTTTATTTTAATATCAGGGGAAAACTGTCTTTAATACGAAGTGATATTATATGTCAATGTTTTCTTTCCAGTTCAACGAATCAACAGGGCTATACAGGTGAATGACATAAATTGATGGATTTGTTTTTTTTGTTGTGTTAACATGTTATTCATGAAATGCTTTCTGATCAAAGAACATTTTCAGCAGACATGTATAGGGGTTATAATTCAAAAGAATAATTTGTAGATCTTATATATATATAACAAACATAAATATAATCGATATATCATTACTTGTACTCTGAGTGATGCTAGCAGCTGGCTAAAATAATTGTACCCCTCATCCGCTTCCCTCCTACTGAATATTAGACTTAGTCCAAAGCGTCTTAGCCTTAACCCTGCGATATCCTAAGTATTGCGCCGGACTAACCTAACCTAAACTTACGATAACAAATATAAACTGACCCAACTTAACCTTACCTAAGCAGTCAAATAACCTATCAAATCATATTTTTGTGAACTTGTGGGTGCAATTCAATCAAGGAGGGAGGTGACATTTGGCTGTTTATTACACTAGTCCCCAAAGTTTCATAAAAATGTTTTCTTATTCGTTAGCTTAACAACTTTCAAATAATTTTAATTGGTTGGTTCATTAAGTTGAGTGTCCAAACGTTTCAACCCCTAATTGTAATCTACAGAAGAGACAATTTTCATCATCATCATTGGGGATGTACAACAATTTATCGGTCATTGTCTTATCCCTTTAGATCAGTGAATACAATATTCATCATTTGTGATAATATTTATCTCAATCCAAAATTTTAAAATTGAAAATAGACACATAACATACCATGTGATTTTCCGTAAAAACCTGAGAAAAACTGCTCAAAGCTGAACGGTAATAGAGCATAAACGTGGGAATTATAACATCTTGCGAGCAATTGCATTTGGGGGGAGGATAATTTTAGGTGGGTTGGATAGTAAGTGCAGTCAATATTCTCTAAAATGGCTATAACATTTGGAATGATAGTGCAGCTATTACCTTTTATGATACAAATAAGGATTTTAATTGCCAATTATCTGAAAAGTTTATATCCTTGAGCTAAATTTTTTTTTTAATTTTATAACTCTGCCAACCCTAAATCTTCATGCGGTTTTTAATATCTTTGTTATGATTCAATCCACGCATATAACGATTGCTTTAATCGTTTTCCAGGTCCCATAACTGTGCTGCTAGACCTTTATTTTTTTTAAATCGGTTCAGAAATAAGGATTTTAGAAGCTATAATATTAGAATATTAGTTGTTTGATCCTTATCCTATTGGGGAGTCTGATGGAGGTCAGGAACAAAGCCTAAAACCAACCCTAAGACATTTATAAACCTTCCCTTAAAAGTGTAACCAAATTGGAACAGTATTAGCAAGCTGTTTTCGTTATCGGCCGGCCGGAAATCGGCCGACTTCGGCCCTTCATGTTAAGTTTAAAAATATCGTATTCGGCTATTCCTCAGCCGATTTAGTCGTCTAAGGTGGCAAAAAAATAGTCCTGGTCGTAATAAATTCAAATCCGTTGACCAATCTAAAATCCGTCCACTGGTTGTCGCGTAACGATGTTTTTAAAGTTGTAGACATGATAATAATTGCATAAAATAGAAGTAAAATTTAAAAATACCGTAGCCGGTTATTCCTTGGCCGATTTAGTCGGCCAAGGTGGCAAAAAAATAGTCCTGGTCGTAATAAATTCAAATCCGTTGACCAATCTAAAATCCTTCCACTGGATGTCGCGTAACGGTGATTTTAAAGTTGTAGACATGATAATAATTGCATAAAATAGAAGTAAAGTTTAAAAATACCGTAGCCGGGTATTCCTTAGCCGATTTAGTCGGCCAAGGTGGCAAAAAAATAGTCCTGGTCGTAATAAATTCAAATCCGTTGACCAATCTAAAATCCGTCCACTGGTTGTCGCGTAACGATGTTTTTAAAGTTGTAGACATGATAATAATTGCATAAAATAGAAGTAAAATTTAAAAATACCGTAGCCGGTTATTCCTTGGCCGATTTAGTCGGCCAAGGTGGCAAAAAATAGTCCTGGTCGTAATAAATTCAAATCCGTTGACCAATCTAAAATCCGTCCACTGGTTGTCACGTAACGATGATTTTAAAGTTGTTATAAATGCTGCATATATTATAAATATAATAATGTCGTCTTCGAAATGAAAATTTTACTCTAAGAAAATTTTTTAACTACAAATGTGATTTAGATGGACCTTTTACCATAAAATTACTTTTTCATAAACTAATTATTATTTAACTACCTTTTTTAAAGTAGCTGCAACCATTTTCCACCCAAAAAAAATTATTGACTGCACTTATTGGATAGGGGAAGTAGATGTGATGTAATATTTATAAGCACGGTCCACTTTCTATTATCAATTCACTAGAGTATGTCTGTGCCACTGTGCTCAGATTGGACTTTTCAAGTCTATTTTTCTCGAAAATTGGACTTTTGGAAACCTTCAATGGACTTGAAAAAAAGCAACCTCCCGATGTTCAATGGACTTGAGAAAAATTTTCAAAATTTTCTCCCCCCCTCCCCTTTTTTGCACCCCTTCTTCCCAAATTGACAAATTTGGACTTTTGTGCATGTAAAATGGACTTCACGCGACCTAAAAAATGGACTTGAGCAAAATTTTCATCTGAGCACACTGGTCTGTGCCAGCGACAGCGCTCTTAGCATCTATAGAGTCTGTATTTGAGGGGGGGGGAGTACAAATAAACATCACAAGAATAAAATTTGATCTTACAAAAAAATATTACTACTGATAATAATAAAGAAGAATATATACTCTAGATTTAGAGTAAGCCTATAAATTCTCTACTTTGTAAGAGTAAATTACGTAATTTAACTTAAGCACCCTTATTTCTTCCTTTTTGAGATTTATCTTTAATGCTTGCAAAAGTTTGAAAGTTTTTTTAACAAACTTTTGTTAGCTTTTTATTGCTACATTACTAAAGGAAAATGGGCTATTTCAGGAATGAAAGTTGTTTTATGAAGATAATTAAAGTCCCACAACAGATTATGATGTCATACGATAGCATAGCCAATGAGAGGCCAGTATACACTATAATTGACGAATGGTAAAATTTATGCTGGCCTCTCATTGGTTATTTTATCGTTTGACGTCATAATCTGTTGAGGGACTTTAATTATCTTCTGTTTTATCTTGTATGGATTATTGTCATTTCCCCCCTCAGTGCCAGGACACTTAACTTAAACGTGGCGACCTTTGTATGGAAGTCCTAATCGTGCAAGGAAATGGGTTAAGCCAATAAATTGGCAAAGACATTTCCTCCTCATATAAAAAATATCTTATTTTGCGAGAGTTTTCAGTTCAGTCCTGAATATAATATAACAGAACAGAAATGAAAACTCGGTAGCTATTCGGGTCAACTTACATAATACGAACAAATAAGGAGGGGAAGAACAAAAAAGTGAAAAATTGGGGAGGGGGTGGGGGAGTAACTGATTTGCGTCAAAGCATGGCTATAGCTTGTTGTCTGCTTGGGGGTTAATTACAAGTGGAAGGGGGAATAAAGGTTGCAAATTGGGGGGGGGGGGTGATGCTTATTAAAGACAAAGTAAAAGATAGGGCTGCTAATTTTGTCTCCAAATTAGAAGGGGTAAATCTATCAAATGGGGTGAAATAGGTAATTATTATTAAAAATGGGGTAAAGGGGGGGGGGGGTATAGGGAAAATGAAACAGGTGAATATGATTTGAAAGATCAACAGAAAATAAAATTTGGCCACTATATTTTTGTGGCTGATAAGAAAGATATTATTATTGATATAACCATATACCGTACACCAATCGATATAGATTATTCTGGATATTATGACAGGAGAAAAATTGTCGTCAATTAAGGTTGCTAACAGTGACATCAATTATTGGTCAGTATGTTAAGACAGAAGTAGGAGAGGGGATGAGGTAAAGGGGGTGGTTAGGGGGGGGTATCGTTATTAAGCCAGCTACAGGTTTCACTTCTTAGAGTACATAATAAATCCATTCGTACTTATACGTTTCTTATAAGAATTGCGTTTTAAAATAGGCATATAACTTTTTGTAAACCTACTTTAATATCCTCTAATATTTTAACTGAACTTTAATTATAAAATAATAAAAAAAACAATATTTTAAGAAGCAAGCATAATAAATGAAGTGATCAAGAGCGCCCAAAAAACTGAGTCAAAGAGTATTTTATCAAATAAAAATTAAGCAACTATCTTGAAAAGCAGTCGAAAAAAGGAAACAGTAAAAGTGTCGAACTATGACGTCAGAAAAAATTAACAATTAACCAATGAGAAGCCAGTATTCACAATGTTAAAATATATAGCGGCCTCTCATTGGTTAATTGTTAATTTTTTCTGACGTCATAGTCAGACACTTTTACTGTTTTCTCGAAAAAAGCTTTACTGTACTACCAACATAACAAAGTCATTTCATAAATAATATGGTCTTTGTCTATTAGTTCTGCCTTACAAGTAAATTTATAGGGAACATTGAGAAAGAAAACAGGGATCTACAGGGATAAGACAATGGCCGATAAATTGATGTACATCTCCAATGATGATACACAAAATTACTACTTCTGTAAATTATAATTTGTGGTTTAAACGTTTGGATTCTCAACTGAATCAAAATGCAATATAAGTCCTCAAAGTTGTAATAAACAGCCTAATGTCCCCTCCCTCCCTGAAAAGAAAAGCATAAATATCATAAACAAATTAGCACAAAGACTACTGAATAACATCAAAATTGGGGTCTAATGCCTTATTTTTATTAATAATAACAGCATGAATGTTTGCTTTTTTATAGAATAAATTTACTGTTATTATTTAATTTTATATAACCATAGGCCCTATTAAGTTCAGGCAGTTGACTTTGAGTAGGAGAGATAAGGGGACGTGACATGTAAGGGATCTAGGGGAGAAGGGGTTAACTTAACATGTTGTTAATAAACAACATAAACATTAACTTTAACAGTGTTAGATGTAGTGGCTGCTAAAGTTAGGGATATAAATTAATTTTGTTGATACATACATTTTTTCTGTTAGGGTATTACGAATCTAAACCCCCGGGAGTTTTGGACAGAAAATGAGAAATTGGCTCCCCTTAGTTTTCCTTGATTGCTGGACCTAGACGTTAAAGTGTTATAGACAGCAGTCTCTAGAAAACAGCTTAAAACCACTGTTTCGGTACAACGGCATTTGGCTGGCCGTTTACCAGATCTTTACGTACAGACGTACGAAACCTGCTACTTCCCACAAGAGACAAAACCAGCATAGTTACTAATACAATTTATTGTATGAAAACGGTCATGCTGAAATAGAAAATAACAAAATTAATAATCAAATATTAAAATGTTAAACACATGATAAAATAAATCTTGTAAAAGAGAATAAATCTTTTCTTATTTGGAACAATTGTCTTTTTTAATAAAGTAAATATTCATTATGAGAGGTTGCGTGACTTCGAAATTATATTTTAAAATATATAAAATACTAGGGTTACTTTTTGATTAAAATTAATCAAAATTAAATACGAGTTTGAAATTCATAAACAAAATCATTATAGACTACGATTAAAATATTCTGATACAAAAATAAATTAATTACTTGGTCTAATTTAAGTAAAAATGAAAGATTAATTTGCCGTCTTTAAAAATTCACTCCATTCCATTAAAAATGCTTAAAGAAAGAATTCTTACCGAAGTTTTTGTTCCTGTAAAGCCGGGAAGCACTCAAAGGTATTTTTCAGTACGGACAACACCACAATTCTGACTATACATGGTTTTTTATCACGCAGATAATCCGCACATTTTGAAAGAAAGATTAAAGATGGCTACGCTCGCTTTGTTTATGGTCCATGCGCAAGCATTGTTTTGAATGCCGCGTCCAATTATGAACATTTGAATCTCACCGCTTTCCAAACTGACATTAATGATAAGGAAAACAAAAGGATAAAGGTTCGAGTTCACAAACGCATCACACTATTATACTTCCAATACACACCCGCCTGAAAGTGGGGAATCGAACACCACACTATTCAAATTTTCAACTTTGTGTGCAGACAATGTCCACAAAAGTCACAATTCAAAACCACATAAATTACAAGAGTTTTAAATTTTGGCCCTTTGGCCTCAAATTTGCTAGTAGTAATATTCACGAATACTCGCACTAACACAAATGACACAATTCCACAAAAATGTAGGAATAAAGGAATAGGAAATAAAACATTCTTCATTGAAAGCTTACACATTCACTACTCACTCATAACACTTATTCTCATGGCCTCACAATTTTTCGAAATAAACAAATGGTTATTTGAAATTGTTAGACCATGTAATGCAATACATAATAATAATTTAAATAAGTACCCAAACTTTAATTAGGTACCTAATCAATAATAATGATAATAATAATATTCTTAATATTAAAATAAACTTAATGCTAAACATAATCTGCATTAATCATCAAATAATTCATTCAAACTTTTTAATAAAAGAAGAATAATTACTTTAAAAACTTCTTTTCAAACAAATATTTTTTGCTAAAGAAAAGGGAAAATGCATACGTAAATCTTTCTTCGATCAAATCTTTATGTAAAAGATAGATAAGAAACAATCCTTAAATCTAGATAAACAGAATAATCAAATAAAGTAAAATTATCCTTAATCTAAACATATCATCAAAATAAAATATCCTTATATCTAAGAACATATAAAAGAACTGTATTAATTCATCAATAAAACATCAAAATGAAAGTAAAATTGCACTTTTGCATATGCGAATTTTAAATTAAGCTCAAAGTAAAAGAAAAGTCTCAAAAAGTGTTTATTTGGCAATTTCTCTTTGGCTGAATAGATAATAAGCTTTTCCGTGTACTTATTTATACAGTCTTTTAAAATTAAGAGCAATTGGGGCCTCAGTTCAACCTGAACCTCGAAAGCTTGCAGATCAAACCGACGCACTACAATTATAATAATGCCACGTGCGACGAGTCCTGTTTATGGTTATGTTTTGTTTCTTTTTTGTGTAACCGTGAACAGGATTCCTGGCGCCGGGCTCAATTCACGAACATTTCTGAAAAAGATAGAATGAAAAATGTTCCAAAGTTAAAATCTTCAAATAAAGAAGGAATCAAAGAAACTACAAAAGAATCTTTTTGAAATCATCAAATATTTCTTAAGCTTTAGTTTTGCCGTTATGTAAAGAGTGCAGCCGAGGAAACAGAGCTCGTACGCTTTATATAGCGGTCTTATTAGGCTAAATTCTTCAAAACAAATCTAAGTGCATCTGCTATGTTCATAAAATTACTGCTTTTTTGTTTTTAGGTAATCTTCAGAACGAAATAAAATATAATAATCTTAATATATAGTTGATATTAAATTATTTATAATGCTGTATATAAAAAGATATTTTTAAAATGATCAAATGTGTTTCATTTCTATTCTTATTTCTATATATCATATTTCACGTCTGTTAAAGTGTTCACGAAGCTGGGAAAAAGTTGATATATGTCACTGATTAATGTTTTTTAAGAGCACTATTTTGAGAATTAAGTCTTAATTACTTCCCATTTAAAAATAAATCAAACTTAAAAAAAACGAATTTATTCCCTTGAAAACATTGATGTATTTTGTGTTTTATTATACATATCTTAAAACCTATCAAAATCGACAAATAACAATCTTTTTGTTAAGGTTTACTTGCAAATTTAGAGTAGAATAAATTCTTTTGTTACATACATATCAAACTAACCAAAAAGGTTTATAATTTCTTTTTACGGGGAGATTAAACGATTTTTATCGATAATCGAAAAGATATTACCAAATATGGATATAAGGTCAGCTGATTTATAGTTGTCGATTGTAACATAGAATCCTCATCCTATCTCAATATTTACTACTTGCTAAAAAAGCTTCAAACTTCCATAAAAAATTAAAATTTTAAAAATTAAAATTTTTAATGTATAATGTATAAATCGTTTTGGAGGGTGGTGGTATTCTCCTCCAAAATAGTTATAAACATTTCAAGAACTTATGACGAGCTACCCTGTAAAGGAGAACCATACTGGTTCGGCTGTTAGCAAGATCCTTTAGAACAGACAAACATACAGACATCCTGCTACATTATTCTAACAATTTATATTTAGGATGTGTGTATTACTTAAATATAATTTATTAACTTAAACAGAAAGAGGGCTACTTATAGTAGATATTCAAAATAAGCTTTAAAACACAAAATAATTTATAAGTTTTAGGTCATGGAAAGGAAACAAGTTTGCAGGTTTTGTTGTATTTTTATCCTTTGTATTCTTTCCATGAACCAAAGTTTTTATTATAAGCGTTTTCTAAGATAGGCATTTGTTGAGTATAACCTCTCTCTCTCTCTCTCTCTCTCTCTCTCTCTCTCTCTCTCTCTCTCTCTCTCTCTCTGTCTCTCTCTCTCTCTCTCTGTCTCTCTCTCTCTCTCTCTCTCTCTCTCTCTCTCTCTCTCTTCTCTCTCTCTCTCTCTCTCTCCCTCTCTCTCTGTTTTTCTTTCTCACACATTCAGATTTTTACCTGGGGGGTTAGTTTTTAAATAAATCCTTATACTAAAGTAACAGGATGTTTGTCTGTCTGTGTGTCTGTCTGTCTGTGTGTACCGAAGTATCTCGCTAACCGCTGAACCGATCGGATTCTCCTTAACAGGGTAGCTTCTCATAAGTCCCGGGAAGGTTTATAACTATTTGGGGGGAGGGTACCACCACCCTATCAGGAGAAATCGCCCCTAGAAAAAAATTACCCCTCTCGAAAAAGAGACTCCAACGAAACATAAACCAATTATTTCTGTAATTAG
Source organism: Acartia tonsa (assembly GCF_053477335.1). Taxonomy (NCBI): domain Eukaryota; kingdom Metazoa; phylum Arthropoda; class Copepoda; order Calanoida; family Acartiidae; genus Acartia; species Acartia tonsa. Next base: position 46,224,961 of record NC_137267.1, read on the forward strand.
ATATTTTAAATAAAAAAAACATTCAAAGTGCCACTAGAGGCCTCTAGGGGCGTAGCCACTAGTATTATTTAATGTATAAAAAGAAACCAAATCTAAATTTATATTTTTCTAATATTCAAAGGGATATAAAAGGGCAGAAAAATAGCTTAAAACCAACAAACGACTTTTTTGATAAAAATAAAATAGCCTAAAACCTTTCCCAAAAACTATAAAAAGCTTCACTGTAAAAGTGAACCATATCGTTTCAGCGGTCCCTTCTCTACAGATAAAAAAAGCTTACAACTTTATAAATTAGGATATTGTTAAATCTTTTCATTTAAAACTAACCCTTCTGTACGTAATTGTATGCAGGGAGGAAATGGATATTTGGCTTTTTATTACATTAGTTCCCAAAGTTAATGACATTTTGTTAGTTGGCTAATTAACTTTAGGGACTTTCATAGAATTTTAATTGGTTGGTTTATTACTTTGAGTGTCCAAATGTTTAAACCACCAAATATTGTTTACAAAATGGGTAAATTTGTGTATATTTTCATTGTGAATATCCATTAATTTATTGGCCATTGTCTTATGCCTCTAGTTCCTTGGTTATTTAGGTAGTAAGTGGGTTCGTGGGTGGGGCGTTAAGTGTGTGTGTGTGTGTGTGTTATACTACGATAGTGTGTGTGTGCGTGTGTGTGTTAGTGCTACACTACGATAGTGTGTGTGTGCGTGTGTGTGTTAGTGCTACACTACGATAGTGTGTGTGTGCGTGTGTGTGTTAGTGCTACACTACGATAGTGTGTGTGTGCGTGTGTGTTAGTGCTACACTACGATAGTGTGTGTGTGCGTGTGTGTGGCAAGATAGGTAAGGTATGTGTGTGTGTGTGTGTGTGTGTGTGTATTTAATAAAATTCGACACATTACGAGATTATTTTACGATGATTAAATGCTTTTTTTTATGTAAATACTATAGAAAGACTGCTATATTTTATGCTGTAAATGTATAGCAAATATAATAGATCTTTGGTTTTTAAACAAATGAATTCTTAAATGTTATTGATTCTAGAGATTTAATCAATTTTTCTTTTGTCACTATACCTGCATAAACAAAGCGGTATTTGGTTAATGATTTTTTAAAATAAACCAAACTTTTTCATTTCATTTTAGAGAAAGTTCAAAGATAAATATTAAAAGAGATATATTACAAAAATATATTCTAAGTATCAATTTTTTTGTTTTTATCTGCAAGCGAAGAAATTACTTATTTTCTCTTAGTTTAATTGATGCTCAGATTTTAACATTATTTTCATGTGGAAACACTCTCCGCATTTTAAACTGATTTTTTTCTAACTTAACTGAACTTTTAAGGCATAATTCTTTGAAAATTACTTAAAATATAAAAAAAGGTAAACGAAAATGCATTTTGAAAAATTAAATTCGCGATCACTTTAAACAAGAAACGACAATATTGCTTTGCATCCAAAAATAAAAAAAATACGTACCTAAGATTTTTTACGCGAAAAAATCCCAGGTCCCGATCAAATAAATCCGTAAAGAAAACTTATGTATTCGAATAGAAAACTTTAGTTTTATGCGTTGGAAATAAAATTTTGAGCTCAATTATAATTTTAAACGAATTTGTAAGGAAATTTGCGTCAATTATAAATTTTAAAAAATATGCAATTGTTGAAAGTTTAAAAAAAATACGCGATAAGATACTAATAAAAATACTTAATCGTCTTGGGAATCATCTTGGGGTAGGTTTACTTTCAACAATCGTCTTGAAGAAATCTCGTTATCCGTGGCTTCAACATCATCGGACAATTTGAAACGGGCTACAACTGTGCGGCCACCGCCTCGTACGTCTGCCGAGGCGATACTTCTTAACCAAGTTGGTGCACCTGTCAACAAGAACGACATCTCCAACGCTCAGCGGAACTTGATTGCGCCTCCACTTTACCGTGCGCAATAGCTCAGGCAGCAGCTGCTGCTTGTAGACTTCATGGAACTGTCTAGTCAGCTCCTCCAGATGGCTTAAACGGCGTGTAATTCGATCTCTGGAACCGGTCTCGAACGAGCAAATCCCGTCGTTAGCTCTGCCACCCAACAAATCAGCAGGAGAAATGATTCTCCATGTATTAACATCATTCCCTTGTGTAGCATAGCTCAAGGGTTTAGAGTTTAAAACTCTAGCAGTTTCAGCAGTCAGCAGCAACAACTCGTTGTGATTGACAACAGCTCCACACAACTTCTTATTGAGAACACGCTTGACCATGGCGACCTGGCGCTCAACACTTCCTACATACGAATGAGCGCCAGTCGGTACAAGGTGCCACTCAAAACTCACATCAGATTTCTTCATAACTTCATCAAGTATTCTTTTCGAGCCAAGAAAATTGGTGCCGCGATCAGTAGTCACGACTCTGGGCATGTTGTAGAATGCTTGAAGCTTTCTGAGGCCAATAATGACAGCCTCAGTACTGTAATCCAGCAGAACATCAATAAACACTGCTTGTGTAAAACGACAACAAACAATTAGCAACCAAACCTTGTACTTGGCTGGATTCTTCCTGGTGCGGACTCCAGGCCTTGTAACTTCCATCGGGCCAGCAAGGTCAAGGTGAACATGGAAGAATGGAACTGAAGATTCTAACCTGTCGGGCAGGACGTCTGCCATAGTTGGGGCTGAACGACGTGCATACTCTAGACAACAACTGGAACATGACTTGACAACCTTCATAGCTTTCTGGCGGCCACGTGATATCCAAGCATACCTGCGACTCTGTACCAAAGTCTTTCTATGACTGGCATGGCCAAGTTCATCGTGGGCCTGCTGTAGGAACAGTCTGGCCAAGTTATTGTGACGATCAATCAAAATAAGGCCAGGGGAATCCTTGAACAGCTTTCTCTTCCCGTCGGCTGCTGCCTCCAAGGCCTCATCTCCACGGGAACGCATCTTGAGGACTCTGAATTTACGAACAGGGTAATAGCCATTATTACCAACGATAGGCCAGCACACCTCAGTCTCGTGATAATTAGGTTGAAGACTATCATATTTACCTTCAGCCTCCATAACCATCTCCTTCTCCTGGTTGTATGATGCCAGGAATAAATCACACACCACATCTAGGTAGGTAATTGAAAAAGTGTGATTGCTATAAAACTTGGAATCAACTAGCGGCTCTTGTCCAGCTGGAACCGAAACTCCCGTCGGCTCTTGTCCAGCTGGAACCGCAACACTGATCGGCTCTTGTCCAGCCGGAACCGAAACTCCCGTCGGCTCTTGTCCGGCTGGAACCGAATCATTCATCGGCTCTTGCCTGGCCGGAACTCGTTTCTTAACAAGCAACAACTTAAAACAGTTGGCAGCTCTGATCACCGCCTGCATAGTTTTACGTGCCTGCCTGTAGGTACGTCGTGCTAAAGTTCTCCAGAAATCAGTATCAACTACCTGGACGGCCATACACTTGAATCGGACCATGCGCTGATTCATCTCAGCCTCTGGGATGGGGTGATTTACTTCACCCGCCGTCTTTACAGGCCACTGGTCCTGCTCCAGGCGCAGCCATTCAGGCCCATCCTGATACCTGGATCCTGGTGAAACATCTTGAATGGTACAGGCACCTCTGGTGGCAAGATCTGCAATGTTCTGATCTGTAGGAAGCCAGCGCCAATCCTCTGGGCTGGTCAGCTGTTGGATCTCACTCACACAATGACTGTTAAATATGTTTAACATCACTGATTCAGACACTATTTGCGATATAGCGCAAGTGCTGTCGCTAAAAAACATCTTGCCTGCTACTGCAAAGGGCAGGGCTCGGACAATTGCGTCCGCCAATCTTGCCATTAATAAACATGACAACAACTCAAGTCTTGGAATAGACTCAATCTTAACAGGAGCCACACGACTCTTGCCACTGCATAAAATCACTTTGAAGCCTCTGGCTGTTGGCCAACGTAGGTAGATGATGGCTGCGTAAGCTGAACTTGAAGCATCAGAAAACCCAATGATGGTTGGGAGCCCCAGTGGCTCATCAGGAACTAAAGAGCGTTGAAATGGCACTTCTCCAAGCTTAGCCCTGTCGGCCAAACTGTCAACAAAATCATCTCTCAGCTTGGCAGGCACATGCTCATCCCATGATACGCCACTAATGCAAACCTCCCGAAGTATAAGCTTGGACTTCAGGAGTAGTGGGCACATAAGGCCAAGAGGGTCATATAATTGCTGTACGACCCGCCAAATCTCTCTCTTCGTTACACAATCTGGCATGGCTCTCCATAAATCTAACAGATCAAGGTCCTCCAGCAATTTTCGGCCCTTTATCTTGGCGCCATGATTCACCCGAGCAGGTAAAGTAAGAACATCTTCTCTGGGGGCCCATTGTATGCCCAGTACCTTAACAGGATCAACATCATCTCCAGAATAAATAACTGATTTAAAACTGAAGTTGCCAGGTTCAATCATTTCCTTCAACTCTTCGACCATTTTGACGGCTTCTGGCTTGCTATTATGACCGCCAGTATGGTCATCAATGTAGGTACACTGCTCCAGCTTGATAGCTGGAGCATCCTGATGCAGTACAAACTTGGAACCGGTAGGTTGTTGCTCACTTCTCCACAGGTCCTGCTTCGCAACTACCTCTGCTCCCTTGACGTATTCAGATCCATAAACATCATGAAAATCTTGGCGGCTGCGCCCTCCAAAAATCTGTGCTGTCAATCTCAGGGCTGTGACGGCGAAATCGCCTGCCAACTTCTCCCCGAAGTTAACTTTTTTGGTCAAGTAAACTTCGGGGTTGGCATGTTCATCCTCTGCAAACCACACTCTCTTCAGCTGCGAATCTTCATATGTGGCCGCCAAAGAATTGTAAAATTTACAGACATCACACACACAGGCACACTTGTAACTTCTGAACCGAATAAGATTGTGAAACAAAGTGTAGGTAGGTGGTGGGCCGTCCATCATAATATGGTTTAAACTTGTTCCATTGCAGGTCAAGCTAGAATTTGCGCAGATTCTCAAGGGGGTAGAAATACTATCCTTGAAGGCCGTCACTAATGAATTAAAATAGACTGGACCTTCAAATGCTAAGTCTTGTGGCGTGGCTTTGACGTACACCCCACGGGACACCGCCTCCTTGAACACCTTAACGAACACATCATATTCGCTGTTTTTTATCATGCGCCGGCGATCAAGAAGCGCGATATTATACGCCTGCCGCGAATTGTTCGGCAGCGTATGTGTTGGCAGCCGATATGGATAAGCTGCCGTCCACTCTTTCTTCACAAGATCCAATGTTAAACCTTCTTTTATCAGATCCTGTTTTCGCTGATCAACGGCTGACTTGCCTGACGCAAGTGCCAGGCAATGCCTGCAGCCCGTGCATCCACTGCACAGCCGCGGCGGCTGCACGCCTAACGCCTCCGACGATAGGAAGTCCATAGCTGCAACTTCCAACTTAGTAACTTTACAAACAACTGGCTTGCTAACAGGCTTTCCATCGGCTGAAACAACAAGGAAACCTGTACCAAAAATGCTGCGGTATAATCTTGACTCGCCGATGAGTTTATCCGCCGCTGGGAACGTCGTGGGCGTGACATGCCCCAGGAGAATATCAAGTGGTCCATTGACCAATGAAAAATCTTGTGGCCTCATATCAAACAGAGCAGCTGCGGCGACTGGGTCCATGCTGCGCAGCCCATCTGTATGTCCAATTGTGTGCACAACAGCTGCTTCCATAACATGCTTGTTCTTGTTACGGTCAACCAGGCAGAGTTTAACTGTTGGGCATGACTGAACTTTACCATCAGCCATTGAAATGGTAGCTACACGTCCAGTAGAGGGCAACTGCAACTTCTTGGCAATAGACTGTGTAACCATGGTGAGGTTGGCACCTGTGTCCCACATCCCAGACACAGGCACCTTCCTCTTGTAGACATCCAGGGCGTCCAACTTCTGGAGCATCAACATGTAATTATTCTCACCCAAAAACGGCGCTTCATACACAGCTGAAACCTGGGCGACGGACTCATGGAGGAGGGAGTTGTGTTTCTGTCCACAATTGTTGATCCTGCAGCCTCCAAGCTTCTCAGCACACGGACACTCTGAGGCGCGGTGCCCTTTATTAAGACATAAAAGGCACCCGCCGATTTTCATCACAAAATCTTTCCGTTCTGGAACAGACATGGTTGTAAACTTCGAACATTTAAACAAAAAATGATCTCCACTGCAGCCGTCTGACGGACAGGACTGCTTCTTCTTGAACTTGCTAGGTGTACCAGGTTTACCTACGGCGGCCGCAGCTGCGGCAGGATTACCTTTCTTCTTGGACGGCGTGTCCAAGCCGTGGCTGCTACGCATCAATAATGCGCCACGCTGCTGTTCTAGTATATCCAGCAGCTTAGGCACGTCGGGAACGTCCATGCTCCCGAGTGCAAGGTCGAGCTTATCCTGAAACTCTTTTGGCAGTTTCTTAGATAACATCTCCAACAATAAAACTGTGAGCCATTGGCTTGTAGAAACTGCGTCCTTACCATCAGCCTTGGTCATCTGCTCGAGCTGGTTGATGGCACCTGAGAACTCGGCAAGAGCGCTAACAATCTGGCCGCTCTCGGACAATTTACCTTTCTTGTCCCAGCTGTTGAATATACACAACATCTGTCTGGTTCTGGATTTGAACAATTGGTCCAAATATGTCCATTGCGCTGCATGCGTGGCAATCTGTTGCAACTGCAGCCTCAACGGTTTATCCTTCATTACTCGTTCACAACTTAACACCATCTGCAGGTAGCTGGGCTTATATCCAGTAGTAAGCTTCTGGAAATTCTCCTTAAATTGCGCATAAGAAGATTCTTGCCCATCAAAGCTGGGAAGGAGTTTTTCGTCTAGGCGTGGCATATACCCATGAGACGAAAACATCGGACTGGCAGCAAACGATTGGGCGCCAAATGACGGCAGCATAGGATCTACCGAGGCACCCGAGACTGGCGTAACAGGCTCTTGCTTAGCCTTTGCCAGCGTCTCCATCAGTTTAGTCATATCACTAATAATTTTAGTTGGTAAAGGTATATAATCACCTTTAATAACTTTCACTATTTGCATACAACGTTGTTGCAAACTGTTTTTGTGAGCTGCAAGATCATCACCAAGAACTAAGACCTCATTGTTTATCGCTCTTAGCTCATCTATGGCACTTAATGTAAGTTTTAACTCGCTATAGTTCTTTCGTGCCGTGATAATGTCACTATAAAAATCCTTTAGGTTAATATCATCTTGGATTAACACATCCAGCTGTTGAAGACCGCTCATGGTACGTTCCAGATTTAGGTTCGCATCATGGACAAGGATGCATTCCTTGGCGAGATTAACATTGATGTCTGCGGTGTCTGAAACTACCTGCATCACTCATCTAACTCTTCGGTTATCACTTCAACTGCCATAGGCAATCTGCCCGACAATAATTCATACCTAGTCTTTTTAGGTGCCATTTTCACTTTTGTTAACACTAATTACAACTATAGTCACGTGTAGAATTTTATTCACATTCAACACATACGGTAACTGTCACTGGCTTTGACTGGCTGACTGGACTTCTTACCGTTTTCATTGTTTCGGTTCAACAGCATTTGGCTGGCCGTTTACCAGATCTTTACGTACAGACGTACGAAACCTGCTACTTCCCACAAGAGACAAAACCAGCATAGTTACTAATACAATTTATTGTATGAAAACGGTCATGCTGAAATAGAAAATAACAAAATTAATAATCAAATATTAAAATGTTAAACACATGATAAAATAAATCTTGTAAAAGAGAATAAATCTTTTCTTATTTGGAACAATCGTCTTTTTTAATAAAGTAAATATTCATTATGAGAGGTTGCGTGACTTCGAAATTATATTTTAAAATATATAAAATACTAGGGTTACTTTTTGCTTAAAATTAATCAAAATTAAATACGAGTTTGAAATTCATAAACAAAATCATTATAGACTACGATTAAAATATTCTGATACAAAAATAAATTAATTACTTGGTCTAATTTAAGTAAAAATGAAAGATTAATTTGCCGTCTTTAAAAATTCACTCCATTCCATTAAAAATGCTTAAAGAAAGAATTCTTACCGAAGTTTTTGTTCCTGTAAAGCCGGGAAGCACTCAAAGGTATTTTTCAGTACGGACAACACCACAATTCTGACTATACATGGTTTTTTATCACGCAGATAATCCGCACATTTTGAAAGAAAGATTAAAGATGGCTACGCTCGCTTTGTTTATGGTCCATGCGCAAGCATTGTTTTGAATGCCGCGTCCAATTATGAACATTTGAATCTCACCGCTTTCCAAACTGACATTAATGATAAGGAAAACAAAAGGATAAAGGTTCGAGTTCACAAACGCATCACACTATTATACTTCCAATACAACCACAGAAAGACTTAAATTCTGAAAATGGAATAGCTTAAAACATTAACAGGACCTATATGAAGATAGAGAACCCAATCATATCAGTAGTTTGAAATCTTAAGTTTCAGACAATAAACTCTTACTACTTTATATAATAGAATTAATAACAACAAAATAGATTGTTAAATTACAAAATATGTTTGAAATTATGTTTTTTTTTATTCAAAATGATATATGAACAAACTAAATAAATTAAAATTTAATCATATTACAAAAATATTAGAACTTCATTTCAAAACCTTAATTTTTAATAAGTAATTTTAAAATCTACTTAGGTCTGCAACCCAAGTAGTAGCTTATAGAGGAGTAAATATGGCCAATGATTCTTCAATTTATAAACAAAGATCAATAATGCTCTTTATTTCTATTAGATGCTTATATGTTTCCCAGCTATTTCGTATTACTTAGCTTAAAGTAGTAAGGTTTTCGTGTTTGCAGCTTCTTATTTCGATAACTGCTAAACTAATTGAAATCTTCAGGGAAGCTTGACATAGGTCCCAGGATAGTTTTAGGCTATTTTTCTGTCCTACCCAACCCTCAAATACATAGCCTGTTAGTACTAGGGATGCAGCATCTAGTTCTATATATAGAGTAGTAAAATAGTTTTGTCTGAAGCTTAAGTTTTCAATAACTATTCAACCGATTGAGTTCCCAACTAAAGGAAAGCTGCCCATAGGTCCCAGGGTGGTTTTAGGCTATTGTATTTTAGATCTAAGTCTTTGGAGGTTCAAGGCTTTTTTTAACATACGAATGCAGAGCCTCTAGATGCTAGAGTCGCAACCTCTAGTTATATATACTAGAATATTTTATAGTAAGAATTATCTAAACTATTTTAATCTAAAATTGAGTGGAGAGGTTTTGTGATTTTTTCTTGAATTTTAAAAGTAGGTTTCGTGAATTTTTAAAATAATTGAATGTAAAAATAAAAGTAATGTGTAAATCGATCTTCATTTTATTAAACAAGTATAAAAAGAACATAGGTTAATAACCATTAAAATACAGCTTCCAAAAGTCGTAATAATCTATTTTATTTTGTACATAAAAATAAAATGAAATAAAACTTTTTGAAAATATTTTAAACACTTTAGAAATACCCAAATGTGCTAAACTAATTTGGGCCCTAGCATATATTAATCTGTATATTACGGACTTACGAACATTCCCAGTTTGTATGAAGGTTTATGTCAAGTATAATGCCTATTCAAACCGAACATAACTATAATATTTAAAAGAAAGAAACTGTTTAAATGACTGTAGATTTTCTTCTATCCTATTATATAAAGTTGTTCTTTTTTTATGTAGCGAAGGATCTCACTAACCACTGAGCCGATATGATCCTCCTTTATATGGAAGCTTCATATAGGTCGAGGATGGTTTTAGGCTACTACATTATTATAAAAAGTCTGGGTATGGTTTTAGACTATTTTTGTGATCTTCCATATTCCTTCGACTATAGAGCCCCTAGATGGTAAGGGCGCATCCGCTAGTATATATTAAAGTAACAGTTTGTCTGCCTATCTCCATGTATGTATATATCGTTAATATTCAGGAAATTCATATTGGTCCGGGAAGGGTTTAAACTATTTGAAGGAAGGGGGGGGGGAGGGACACCTCTTTTGAAGAAAAAAGTAGGCGAAGTGATGTAAAAAAAACTACATATGAAATGAATAAAATGAAAAAAAATATTCAAATTGTAAGTAGATTTATTTCAAGGCCATATTAATTTTCAGCTGTTATGCAAAAATAATTGCACATAAAAATTGCATAGCAGAACACTTGTGGAAAATATTTTTTGAATTTTACTGCTTAAACATACTTTTTTTTTCAACAAAAAAATTAAAAGAATTGTTCTTTATGTTTTGGTGCTTTCCCTTCAAAGTGCCTATTGAGCACCGAAAATAATGGTAGGTATTTTTTTCTATGCCTAATAAGATATATAAGTTTTAAAGGATTTTTTTTTATAAAATTCGTTTTTTGTATGATTCTTTATTTAAAAGCGCAAATACAATTTAAGTTAATTAATTTTGACATCCGTGATAGGTGAATTGAAAACTACCTGCGCTCTAATTGGTTGAATGATGTACTACACTTAATCTTCTCCAATTAAAGCTCAGATAGTTTTCAATCTAAAATCACAGATATCGAAATGAATTAACTTAAATTGTATTTCCGCTTTTAGATAAAGAATTATACAAAAACTAATTTTTAAAAAAATCCTTAAAAGAGGTAGTTTCACAAAATGCATTTGAACTTAATTTAGTGAACGGTATATTTTTTGTTAGTTAATGGGTTAAACTATATTTAAATGGCATATATATTTGAAAGAATTTCAATTTTCTACCAAGTAGTTTTGAAAATATCAAGACTTGAAAATTGTCTTTTTGTGATATATACAATTTAAAAAGACGATTTTCAAGTCTTGATAATTTAAAAACTACGTGGTAGAAAATTGAAATTCTTTCAATTATTTGCCATATAAATGCAGTTTAACCAATTAACCAGGAAAAAATATACGGTTTACTAAATTAAGTTCAAATGCATTTCGTGAAACTACCCCTTTGATGCAGAATTCAAATCTACCTCTAACATTAAAATTCTTTCCAACTTATATTTCTTAATGCCTAACTCTTTCGGTTGTCCTTATATATCTGCGGTGCCCTAATCCTTCGGGACCAAGAGAGAGGGGACAGTGGGCTGTTTATTACACTAGTCTAACAAGTTTTATAATAACATTTTCTTATTCGTTGGCTTAACAACTTTGGGGACTTTTAATTGATTTTGAGTGGTTGGTTTTAATTAAGTTGGGTGTCAAAACGTTTCAACCACTAATTTTAATCTACTTAAGCGGCAATTTTGTGTATCATAATTTAGGATGTACATCAATCTACAGAATTAAGGGGCAATTTAGTGTATTAATACTGGTGATGTACATCAATTTATCGGCCATTGTTCTATCCCTTTATATCTCAACCACCATGTACCCAATATAACTTAACCTAACCGAAAATAAACAATTAAACAAATAAATGAAATACCATCCTTATTTTCAATTTAAATCACATGAAGAGGGTGGATTCTGTGCATGACTAAGCTCATTGGGGGAAAACATCTAAAATTTTAAAAGTTAAAAATACTTAATTAACCACTTAAAAAGACATAGTAATTCAGAAAAAACTTATTAAATGGAGCTAATATATGTTTTAAAAATCTGACTAATATTTATTTCTAACATACTATTCACCGAAAATGTTACCATACTTTTGAATATTCTCTATTTCATGTTATTTTTTCTAGAATACTGTCATCTTATAATAGCAGCGCTACTTCTATACAAAATTGTTGCGGAGTTGTGTGATTTTGGTGCGGCTCAGGCTCCGCAGAGCCATCTGTGATGATGGCGGCTCCGGCTCCAGCTCCGGATCCGGATTTGACTCCGGCTCCGACCTAAAATCAAGAAAAACTCGACATATTTTTTTCCCCACGTCTATTTTTGACTTTTGAAGGTTTTTAAAGTTCAATTTTTGATAATTAACCCTTACAGATCGGGGGGGGGGGTCATATTGACCCCCCCCACTCTATTTTTTTAATGTCATTTTTTTTGTAGGTAAGATAGAGAGTTGTGACTTCATGACTTTTTAAGTTTAGTAATTATACGTCGGCAAGAGTTGATTTTATTAGGATATCTGGTCTGTGTCGGTCGTGGTGTCCGGTCAAAGTCGGTTGGGTAGCACCAAAATTAAAAAAAAATTCTAAATAAATCTTAATTTCTACATTATGACTTTGTATATAAGGTAGAAACCTAAAATTTTTTTGGTGAATACTGAGATATCAATGACCTTATGAGAAAAGTGGTGTTATGACCGTTTGACCGCACCCTGACCGACTTTATGACCGATTTTTGTCCGGCTTTTACTACAGACATATATCATGAATATCGTGGCTTCTATTACAGCTAGAGACCTATAATTTTTTTTGGTACATCCTTGAGCAATAATAAACAGATAAAAATATTACTTGGCGCCGCCAACCGCCGTTTTACCGCCGTAACCGCCGAAAATGGCGGTTTCCGTTATTTGCCGTTTTTTTGGCGATGATCGGAAAAAGTAATTTTTTTGTTATAAAAAATAAAAGTTCGTCCTAAAATTTGGTCATCCTAGCTGCAAAATTGGCCGCTCTACAGCTGTTTTAAAATTTAGCGGCTGGCCGCTAAAAAGCGGCTAAGGAGCGGCCTGACCGCTATGACTAGAAAAAGTAATTTTCTCTAAAAATACACATGAACCACCAGAAAAAAAAATTACGTCTTTATCTGTAACAGAAGCCGAGATAGAGGGGGGGGTCAATATGATCCCCCCCCCCCCTGATCTATTAAGGTGGGAATAGGGGCCCGATCTGTAAGGGTTAAATGGACTTGAAAAACTTAAAAAGTGGCATTTGCACATGACAAAACAGAGTTACCAAATTATAATTTTAAAAAAATCTCTTTATTTATCTAGTTTTATGTTTTAACGAAAATTACGGCTCCAGCTCCGGCTCCAGTAAAATATGGCGGCTCCACGGCTCCCGGCTCCGGCTCCGCAACACTGTTTTTAAGTATTCATATATTTGCATTTAAAATATTATATCAGTAAGCTGCTCTATAATTATATAGATGTATGGACCTATGATATAGCGATGAACCTTCCTCACCGCTTGGTAGAAGATTTGCATAAGTCCTGGGAAGGTTTTTATCATTATGGGGGCATAGCCGCTTTTTGCATTCATAAAAAACCTCAAAAAGTTCATTGAAATTAAAAGACCTCGCTAACCACAGAATGTTATTGCAATTACATTTTTTTGATACGTAAAATGTCGTCGTATCATATATATAATTGGAAATTAAAATTTAATTAATACACTGAAAACTTTTTCAAAGCGAAGCTTTTCTATAATAGGGGTCGGTTTGTGGGTCTGTACGTCCGTTCTTGCGTAGTGGATAGTTATTTTCGTTAATTTAAGCATGTTAGAATTGTGCTATCCATTTCAAATTTGAATGTTGATTCCTAGGACAACATGATTTAATAGTTTAAGCGAAGCATCTCTATAATCAAGTCCCAACATATAAGCATGTCCTCCATGTATTTACGTAATATTGTAGAAAGTATATTTTATTGCTTAAGTTCATGTTCGTTTGTTTTACCGTTTGATTAGTTTTTATGGATGTTGTCATCCTTGTTTTTTTTTCTTATAGATTGTATAATGTATATATACTATTGAAAGCTTTGTTAATGTCCAACTGACATTAAACCATGAGTGGCACCATTTTTTTTTGGGGGGGGAGGGGGGTCATTTTGTATTGGAAGTTGGGGACACCCTTCCCCAAAATATTTCAAAACCTTTTCTTGACCTATTTGAACTTTTACTGTAAGGTTAGCGAGATACTTTGCTACAGACAAAGAAAGCTACTACTTTATATGATAGGATAAAATACAAGCAGTCATTCTCTAAATACATAAAAGTTTCGATATCAAATGTTCGAAACGTGTTAAACCTTTATCTTTTTATGATATAACACCTGTACAAAATACAAAATTTCAAATTATAAAATTCATTTCATAATATTGCTTTATTACAAAATCGTTTACAGCAAAATAAGGTAAAACAACAAACGTTTTAATTTGAAACTAACGTTTAAATGTCTAGAAGCAAAACTTGTAATCATTTCATGATTTTAAATTCTATTATTTAAAGTATTAAGCTTTTTTGTCTGTTAATTAAAATTTCGATAACTACCGAACCGATTGAATTCTTCATTTTAGTGTAGTTCCGTGGTATTTTTAGGCTATTGTAATTAATGATTTAGGTCTTGGGATGGTTTTAGTCTATTTTCTTATACCTTCGAATACAGCATCCATAAAGCCAGATGCACAGCCGCTAGTTCACACTTTTTGGTGCTGTAATTTTGGACATTCGGTGGGGACGTCTAAGGGGGCGGGGTAAAACATCCCTTTACAACAACCCCTCCTACTCATCCCCAAACAAAAAGCTTGTACTTCCTTGTCCAGGTGTATTCCAAAGTTCAAAATAGATATGAGTCATTACAATTCTAAGGTATTATGAATTAATAGTTATTTCTTTCATCGTATTATAAACGGCTTTCCGCGGATATAGAATGTACAATTATTAGCCCATGCCTTCGGCATCTCGGGGCTAAAAAACTGGTTTTAATCTTATGATTGTACATTTCTATATTTGTAGAAAACTGGATATAATACGATGCTAGACATAGTTTTTTCGTATGGATGAGAACCAGTTCCTATCCACCGGATTCGAATGAATACGAGAAAAATGATTAAATATGTCAAAGTAGAAAGTTCAGTGTATACATATACAGTAGATATATTATTACTTGGATGTTACACCACATTTTTATATTCTCTAGTAAAGTGACACTCATAGCTTGCTAAACTAACTAACTAAAGAAAAAAAGGGGAGGGAGGAAGAAAAAAAGAGATGGGAGAAAAGGGGGTTTTCCCCATCTCTTTTGAAGAGATTTTCTTCCCCCCTTCCCTTTTTCGGGAAAGAAAAATATGACGTAACTGGAATCATGTTCCGCAAAAGTAATACAAAATCGGGAAAGATTGTAATGTGTCCTACTGGATGATAGAACTGACCATTAAATGATGTCCATGTTAGCAACATTAATTGAAGACATTTCCACGTAAATTCTATATCCATTACATATACATATCATTTTTAAAAATCATGTAAATTGAGTAAGAAATGTAGAATTATATAACATTCTTTGTTAAAAATAGCGAAGCTACTCCATAATTCACGTTGTATGTCCATCTGCTTGTCTTATAGTTCGTCCGTGCATATCCAGCACATAATTTACTAGGTCCGACGTTCTGTCGGTCAAGAATAAAAAGACAAAAATATTTATTTTTGATAAAGTTTTTTTTGCGATTTTTTCTCTGATTTTTCGCATACGCTTTTTAAAAGCGAAGCTTTTCTATAATCAGGGTCAATCCGTCCGTACGTCCGTCCGTAACGGATAGCTTTTTCGTTAATTTAGACATGTTAGAATTGTCATATCGATTTCAAATTTTGCATGGTGATTCCTTTAGTAGTTAGGTACGATTTAGAAAGCCTATCATCTCTATAATCATTACCAAAATGTCCGTACGTCCATTTTAAACATGTTGATTTTTTTACTTTTTTAACAACAAATTTTTATGTGAACTAATTTTCTTACAATTTACTTACAATTTAGCTTTGACTCTTATACATTCGCATTTTGATTTTTCAGTTCTGACATTACACAAGTGTTAATGTCCGTTTGTCCTACCGTTTCAGAGCTTCGCCTTTATGGATGTTGTCATCCTTGTTTTAACATATGTAAAAGCAAGGATAACTACGTCAATAAGAAGACTCAAGGTGCCTTTAAAATTCTAGTACCCCCTAGTTACCAATATTAGCAACCGTTTTTAACGTCTTTAGTTATGACGCGGTGTACAGTCGAGATTCGAACTAATCACCTCTTCGAAGACGAGCGGATGCTCTACGTGTTAAGCAAACGTCGCTCACATATTCACATGCACATGGAAATCCCCCAAATAATCTATTTTATTGTCATTTTAGAGCATATTTATTTTTTCATATTTAACTAAAATTTTAAAATATAATAAAATTCATTAAAGTTGAACATTTCACAATATTTTTCTCCAAATTTTCTCCAAAGATTGTTCAGCACATATTTCTTCTAGCACTGAAAAAAACATCAATTTAGAAAAAAGATATTCTAAAAAGCTTCAAACATTCTATCTTAACAGCAAAAAATGTGTAAAAACAAAGATGACACCATCCATAAAAGCGAAGGACTGAAATGGTAGGACAAAATGTAAAAAAGTTGACACAAAATTGTAAGTAAATTCGTTGAAAAAATTGCTTAAATACAGGATATGTTTAAGGAAATACGTTTTTAGGACTTGGTTATAGATATGCTTCGCTTATAACATTGTAACTTGTGGTAATAGGAACAGTATTCCAAAAATCAGAAAATAGGATAATTATAATTATATTAAATTATCAAAAAGAGCTAACAGTCCTGTAAGGACAGATCAACCCTAATTATAGAAAAGCTTCGCTTTTAAAATCTAAAAGCGGCCAAACAATTCCAAAGAATCAGTTTTAAAAGACTTGTAGGCGGACTGTCAAAGATGCTTTATGCTTAAAATGATCCATACCAAGCATCTACTAAAGTGGTTTTGTTTCTTTAGAAAGGTTGCATTGACATGTCGTTAATTTTCAATACGTCTTTTTTGTGACGTATTTAAAGAAAATGACTTATTAATATGGCCTTAATTGTTTTTATTTGCCATTATTTTTCTTAAAAAAAGAAATTACAAATTAATGCCTGATCAAATATAAAAATTAAGGTTGTTTCAATACGTCATATTCTATTTTTTCCACATATTAATATATGTTATAGAATTACATTATTAATGTCACAGTAAATAAGATAAATAATGTGGAATCAAAATGTCCTTTATTTGCAATAAGTCATCTTTATTAATTAAATAATTTAAATGACATATTGATAAATAAGGACGCATTAAAATGATCTCATATAAATTTAAAAAGGAAATGGATCAAATAGTTACTGATTTTGACACCAGATGGCAGTTGAAATCACTAATTGTTTAGCTTTGTTTTCTCAATGTTTTGACCTTATTTTTAGTTTGACAATTACAATTTTGTAATGAAATGAAGGATTTTAGTACTACAGACACCACTATGAATTTATATTTTAGTTCCTTTATGCATGTATATTATGAAAACTAATTTTTTTTGGTGAGACCTTCTATAAAGAATAGAACCATATATATGGGTCATGAAACTTTTCAGTAAGCAATGAAATAATAGAAACATATTATGTGTTTGATTCAAAATTGTTAGATTAATTTTAACCCTGAATTATGTCTACTATTTTGTTTGTAAGTAAATAATACATTACCAAATTTGGTAGCCATATTGTTTTTTTTGACGTTTTATAAAAATTCGATGTCTTAATACAGCCTTAAATGATTTAAATTGAATTAAATCTAATCATTTTATTTACCACAAATAATAAAAAATTGTAATACAATTTTGAAAGTTTGGCGGCCATCTTGTTTTTCTGGACATTTTAAAGGAAAAATTAACGTGTCAATGTGTCTTTATTTAAGATAAAATGTCATTAAATTCAGAATATTGTTATTATTTATATTTTTTGTGACGTTTTTTTTTTTTAAATAACGACGTGTTTTTGTTACACAATACGACCTTAAAAAAAATTTTAAAAATATGAAACGTCATTTGTATAGTAATAAAAAAGTTACGTCATTAAGGACGTATTAATACGTATTGTTTCTTAAAATAATGCGATAAAAGTATATGCTGGGTAATGAACCTAGTAAAAGTGTCTGACTCTGATTTTGACGTAAAAAAAATTAGCCAATGAGAGGCCAGTATATGCTGTAATTGACCAATGGTAAAATTTATAGTGGCCTCTCATTGGCTAATATTTTTTACGTCATAATCTGAGTCAGACACTTTTTCTATGTTCTCCTTAATACATAGGATTGTTGACAAGAAGTTTTAGTCGTTTATCTTAAATTGAAGCCAAGATAATTATGTGTCCTCCTAACGGTTTCTTATAAAAATTCAAATGAAAGAATAGCTATTTCTCGCATCGTATTATAAACAGCTTTTCGCGGATATAAAATGTACAATTATAAGATAAAAACCCATTTTTTATCCCCGATATGCCTAAGGCACGGGCTAAAAAAACTGGTTTTAATCTTATGATTGTACATTTTATATTCGTAGAAAACTGGATACAATACGATGCAAGACATAACTTTTCAGGATGGCTGAGAGTCGGTTCTAATCCACCGAATATTAATCGGTTTCAAAGCGATTCGGGAATAGATATTTATCAATCTTGTGAATAGATGTGAAACACCTAAAAAAAACGCCAAAAAATATTGCATCACATACAGACAGACGGAGTAAGAGGGAATGTAAGCTGTGCAGAACACGCATTGTAGTTGTCTATTGTGCCCTAGCAAAATTGGAATAGATGTCACTGCTTTTGGCCTACCTATTCTTTTGGCGTCAGGAAACACCCTGTACCACATCTCTTTTCCCTATACATTTCTCTTTCTACTCTACTACGACGTCAATGGAATAGGTAGGCCAAAAGCAGTGACATCTATCCCCATTTTACTAGGACACCAAAGACTTGTTTATATAATTACCATGATATGCCACGAGCACAAACATAACGTCCACTACACCTTATACGAGAGCAACCTAAGGAGAAAAAGAAGCAGTTTATAGTGCCTATAAAAATTATTTCATACAATACAAATGAGTAACTGGACAAAGTGTCTCAAAAATCAGCCATGTGAGTTATGACGTCATAAAAATAAAGGATTATTCATCTGTTTTTAGGGTTTTTCTTTCCCACTTCTCCTCTCATCTCCCTCATTTTTATGAAGTCACATGGCTGATTTTTGAGACACTAGTGTACTTTGTCCTGTTACTACAAAAGACCAAAGATAGAATAGTATACATTTTAATTGGTAAATGGTAAAATATAGCCTAATTGGTAATTTGTATTGTATGACATCATTTTTTTATAGGTACTGTAAGCTGCTTCGGAGAAATAGCTTTATATTTAGTTATTTTAGATTTTCTTATGGTAATAGTCTTGACGTTCTATCTTTTATGTTTTAGCGGGGCGGGGGAGTGGAGGGTACAAATTTTTATCTTTTAAGGGGAGGGGGGAAATTGAGCTTGAAGCACTTCGGAAATAATGTCTAGCATCGTATTATCCAGCTTTCTACGAATATAAAAATTTAGCCCTGAAGTGCCGAAGGCACGGGTTAAAAAAAACTGGTTTTAATCTGATGATTGTACATTTTTATATTCGTAGAAAGCTGGATATAATACGATGCTAGACATAGTTTTTTCGTATGGATGAGAACCGGTTCCTATCCACCGGATTCGAATGAATACGAGAATAGTTATTTCTCGCATAGTATTATAAACGGATTTCCGCGGATATAGGCACCTAGGGGCTAAAAAACTGGTTTTAATCTTATAATTGTACATTTTTATATTCGTAGAAAGCTGGATATAATACGATGCTAGACATAGTTTTTTCGTATGGATGAGAACCGGTTTCTATCCACCGGATTCGAATGAATACGAGAAAAACTTTTAAAACCTTCTATTCAAAATAGTCTAGTTTGTGTAACTTTACAAAGTGTCTCAAAAAGTCAGCCATGTGACGTCATAAAAATTAAGGATTATCCATCTCTTTTTAGGGGTTTTCTTTCCCACTTCTCCTAACATCTCACTCATTTTTATGACGACACATTGCTGATTTTTGAGACACTTCGGAAAGTTACCTAGTTTGTAACCTTTGATGATATATCCTTATCGTCAAAGGATCACTTTATTTTTTTTTTTACCTTTTCTGCAAAGTTGATAACTTCTTGTGTTTGCACTTGCAACAACTACTTGACCAAACTAAATTTTTAAAAGCAGTCAACATTTGAACAAGAATAACACAATCCATAGATGCCAAATCAAGGGTCTAACAAAACTGGGTTTAATCTTATAATTGTAAATTTTTATGTATCCATAGAAGCCTTCTGCATATTCGGGCTAACAAAACTGGGTTTAATCTTGTAATTGTATACTTTTATATCAAGGGAAATCTGTTAATAATACGATACGACAAATGACTATTCTATACCTGTCCAGACGCTTGGAAGTTTTCAAAAAGATTTGCCATTGACATATCAATCAGGGCCAAAAACAGGAAACAGAAAATTCCAAAAAGTTTCATTTTTTTCTGAAAAAAGTAGTAAGGTTTGTTTAATTTTTTATATTTAGCTTATTGCTGTTCAAAGCTTGATCTTTAAATCGTTTATAGGTGATTTAAACCGGGGCGATTCATTCAGCGCACCATCAAATTATTAAATACCAATCTTTAAATCGAATTTGCATGGGCGATTTGGATCGGGCAGTGGCGCGGTACCGGCGCGCCAATGCCACTCACCGAGTGGCATTGCCGGTTTAAATCGGGGTGAATCATATGTAATAAATGGATATTTTTTTAATTACTTTAATATTTTATTGCAAAACTATCGAGAAAACATTTTTATAGTTATTTTTAAAATAAATTATATATTAATGTTTTATATAAAATACCATACTGACACGGCATTTTATATAAAATACCTTACTGACACGCCTTAAGTAATAAAGTTGTACTGGCGCGGATCGATATTTTAGTGAGTGCGCAAGCGATCTAAAAACACCGCGCCGAAAATCTTTTAAAAATCAATGTTTTATAGGTGCGCTGTGGCTCACCACCAGCGCACCTACGGCTCACCTCTGAATCGCCCCGATTCAGCGCACCATAAAAACGATTTAAAGATCCAGCTCAAGATAATCATAAAATCTACAAATTACAAATGGATTAGAACCAGCCCAAACCTATATTTAGTACCCCAAAAAATACTTCTCAAACGGTCCTGTGATTAGCAATATCGTAACAGACAGACGTAAAAACATACGTCATTTTTCGTTATACTTAAATTGTAAATCTTGAATGTTTTTGTTTAGCAAAAGCTGATATTAAACTATTTACAATAAGCAAATCTGACATGTGTATCAGAACAATAAATGCTAATAGCAGGGAAGCTATTGATAATCATATTTAAAGTACGGCTTCGAAACCGATTAATAACCTGCTCTCAGCGATACTGAAGAATCATGTTTAGCCGTCCAATGGGAGGGTGCCTAATGAAGTTGGAATTTTTACTCCATCCCCCAACCAAAAAAAAAATTAAAAGGAATGGACGTCCTTGCCTATATGATAAGAACATTACCCCCCCCCCCCCCCCCCCTCCCCCAAATGAATTTGGGGGCACCCCCACCAAAATATTGAATTTTAAATTTTTAACCCCCCCCCCCCAAATGAAAAAGCTTGGACGCCCTTGATGTGTAGCATCGTATTACAGACAATTTTCCACTGATATTAAAATAAAAATCATAAAATAAATACCACCATGTTGTTTTTTATTTTAATATCCGCAGATAGCGATAAATAACTATGAAAGTTAAATCCATAGTTTTCCACATTTGTTTTTCTACAGAATAATACGGTAACTCATAGTCTGAGTTTATGAACAACCATCTTCCAAATTTCTCTCCTCCTGAGGTGGATTCGTGAAAAATCCACCAAAATCACATTAAAAATCTACAAAAATTAAACAAAATCATAGAAGGGTTATTAACATAAGATTTTATTTAATTTTTGTAGATTTTTTATGTGATTTTGGAAATTGTTTTCACGAAAACAATTTTGTTTCACTAAGCGTTTAGTGGGCCAATTTTTTTTAAGAATCCACCTCCGATCTTTGCTTTTTTAACTTTCAAACAGTGCAAATTTCATCTTAAATTATCATATACTAGCGGCTACGCCCCTAGAGGCCTCTAGTGGCCTTTAAATGTTTTTTGATTTATTTTAAATATCTAATTTGAGAAATAACTTGTCTATGTTATCAATTGTTAAATTCATGCGTCTTCGCAGCGCAACTACGTAGCGCGACTATGCTAGCGACACTATGCGGCGGAAATATTTAATATTTTTGATTTTATTGTGATTTCTCTTGGGAGGGTGGTGGTACCCTCCCCCAAAATAGTTATAAACCTTCCCGGGACATATGACAATCTACCCTGTTAAGGAGAACCCGATCGGTTCAGCGGTTAGCGAGATCCTTCGGTACAGACACACAGATACACAGATACACACAAAGACAAACAAAGGGTGGTGGCGTAATAACAAAGGTCCATTGATGAAGGGCTTTGCAGTTACTTATTTATTTTTTGATTCCCAAGATTTTGTTAAAATGAAATATGTAGACATTTAAAATCAAGTAAATAATTTCTTTATTGCAAAAATCGTTGATAGAAATTTATTAGTAAATTAAAATAAGCTTTTGTATATCTAGAACTGTTTTTAATAGGTCATTATAAATAGTAAAAACCTATATAAACTTTTCTTTTATGAGGCTAGAATGTTTTGAAATAGATGTTTTCTTGTCATAATGTTTGTATTACTAACAATCATACAGTCATAATTATTTATCGCATCGTATTATAGACAGCTTTCAAAAGATATTAAAACGATAAAATATAAGATAGATTTAGGCTTTGTTAGCCCCGAAGGGCGTCCTAACGATGCGGAGCTTTAAAACTTGCATTACATTTTTTAATCTGACCTGACCGTATGAAATAAACTAACAAAAAAAACCTCCCCCGTTTTTATTTTCAATTTAATTCAAAAACAAGAAGTGGGGGGGGGGGATTAGTGCTCAGCAAGACACTTCTGGGGAAAACATCTCCTTTTTAAAATTTATATAAGCATAATCATAACTGCAATTTGCGCAATTTCTTTATCTTTTTAGTAGAAAAGCTACACTTTAGTTTACTTTGTCTGTCTATCCGTTCGTTCGTCTATCTGTCTGTAACACTATAAAAGAACTGTGATTTTCTCGGCTGCTTTAAAGAAATACAGCTGAAATTTTTTGGTCTATAGCAAAGAGCGCCTAGTATATAATTATATTAAAACGTTTTATGATTTTTAACATAAATCTAATTATTACTCTTTCCTTTTTTTGAAGCTTTATAAAGTGTCTAAAAAATCTGCCACGTAACGTCATAAAAATGAGGGATTATCCATATCTTTTTCAGGGGTTTTCTTTCCCACTTCTCCTCTCTTCCCTCATTTTTATGCCGTCACATGGCTGTACAGCTTCCTTTTTTATGACAACAAAACATAAATATTTCGCATATAACTCACTTTGTCTGTTTGTCCATTAATCCATGGTCTTTTTGTGCGTTGCCACTTATGGATGTTGTCATCCTTGTTTTTATAATGATGTAAGTATTATAGAAGGGTTAAAATATATTTAAACAAGGATGACAACATCCATAAAAGCGCTGCTCTGAAACAGAATGACAGACGAACATTATATCTTTTAGAGTGTCAGAACTGAATATACAAAATAGAAATATAAATGTTTTGACAAAATTTTATGTAAATTTGTTGCAAAACTTCCTAAATACTTATAATAATGTACCTTAATGTAATGATCGGATTATTATATCACATAAAAAATTGTTGTTAAAAGGGTTGAAAATCATCATGTTTATAATTGACGTACGGACATTCTAGTAATGATTATAGAGTTGCTACACTTTCTAAATCATACCTAACTACTACAGGAATCATCATACAAAGTTTGAAATCGATAGGACAATTCTGACATGCCTTAATTAACGAAAAAAGCTATCCGTTACGGACATACGGACGGACCTACCTTAATTATAGGGAGGCTTAGTTTTTAAAAACGTGCTGCAACTGAAGTTGTATAAAGATAGGCATTTTGTAAATATTTCAAATTCATAATTATTTTTGTATAAAGTTAGATAAGAGTAAAATGTGAGTAATAAACATTTCAAGTAGCGCAGCTAATCTATAATTATGATGTACGTTTGGACATACGTCAATCAGCCAAAGCTAATCTAATATTGATGTACATAGCATAGATGTAATTAAAATGAAATAGCATTACATTAGGAAATGGCTATACTCAAAAAACGCCTATCTCAAAAAACGCCTTTTTCATAAAATGCCTACTACATTTTAAAAATTATCTTGTAGTGGGCGTTTTTTGGGATAGGCGTTTTTTGAGATGACCCTAGGAAATACTTATTACTGCACTGCTGTAATCAGTAATTTCATAGACTCCAAGGGTGGGGGTAAATGGTTGTGTACCCCCCCTCCCCCCTCAAACATTGAAACCCATCATTTTGATGAAGGAAGATGTCCATCATAACTATTTTCGGTTCGATTCGCCCCATCTCTTTATGCATTCCCCTTTGAACTGGATTTTTCTGGATTATCTATTCAAAAACTTGATAGCGATAAGGTGTTTATACAAGTGCGCCAATGTTTTTTTATATAAAATTGTTAAAAAATGACATCTGTTTGGTTTTCCTTTGCAATTAAGCTTTTTTTTAGGTACAGGGAAGGTTTTTAACTATTTTGGGAGAGCGTATCTCTACCCTCCCAATTTAAAATCACACCCCCAAATTTTTTTCTGAATATTTCTTATTAAAACTCAGTTAAAAAGTAGAAGGGCGGTTGACTTATCCCCCTCCCACCTTAAGAACACCTAGAGGCTTCTTGGGGGCGTCCGTTGCCCCTAGTCTTTCTTAAAATAAAAGCTATGTCTTGCATTTTTTTCAATTAGGTGTTTGATCACGAATTTCATATGGTAAAAATATTTTTCTTTTTTAATTGTTATCCTAATAAGATAAAAGTTATGCTTGAAAATTGTTTTAATAGCTATTATTATATGTTGCATTTTTAGATAAACGTGAGAATTGCGTTCAGAATTGCGTCAGAATTTGCGTCATTTCAATTTTCAGATTTTTATTACCCGTCATCCATCATTTTATCCCCCTCAAAAAAAATGCTTGGACGTTCCTGAGTAATTTATTGACAATACATCCTAAAATACATAATACATAAAGTTTAGAAAATACAAAAATTATGAATTAATTTTTCATTTGATGAGTGAAATGTTTTTTATTATCTGTTATTGTTTAGTTTTAAATAGATAAATAAATGAAACGTTTTTAATATATTGAAAATAATAACAAAATGCTAATAAATAGTTAGTAAAACCCAGGTAGGGATTTAACATTGACCTTTTTACCTTATCTCCGAAGTTTTATAATAACGTTTTCTTATTCGTTACCTTAACAACTTTGGGGACTTTTACTGAATTTTTATTGGTTGGTTTATTAAGTTGAGTATTCAAACGTTTCAATTACTAATCTTAATCTACAGAATGGGAATTTTTGTGTATCATCATTGGGGATGTACATCAATTATCGCTTTAGATCCCTGATAAAACCAGCTGTAACATGTCATGTATTTCAACCGCTATAACTGATAAAATGCAGCCATCTATATTACCCTAGACTTTTGCTAAGCTGCCGCCGCAGTTTTTAGTCGTCAGTAATATCGACAGCCTTAAACTAAGCAGTTTAACTATTAAAACAATAAGTTTAGAAATTGTTTTTTTTCTTTAGATTTCTCTGGAGAGGGTGGAGGTAACTTTCAACATAATATTTCTTAAAAGCTCCATGGACCTGTAATAAGCATCACTGTGAAGACGAACTAAATCGGTCCAGCGGTTACCAATATCATTCAAATAGCAAACAAACATACATCCTGTTACTTTTATATAAGGATTAGTGTAAAATTTATGAAAAACGTATTTTCTCATTAGGTAATAAGAAAAGTTATTGTAATATGACATAATATAATAACAGGTAAAAAATGGAATTACATGTATTGGATGACATGTATGTACACTTTTCAGTAAACAGTATCCATTTATTTACAGTGGGCCCCTTATTTACTAAGTATATTTGCGATAACTTTTATTTAATGAAATCTTCCAATTTTTAACATGTACAAAACGGCCTGCTTAATTGCTTCAAGATCCATGTTAGATCTATATAGGAAATAAATGTCTATAAACGAGCTCAAATTTTCCAAGGAATATTTGTTTAAAACTCATAGTGCTCCAATAATCCATAATAAACTCTCATTGCCCAGAACGATAAGACCCATTATTTTACTTTATACAAAATAAATTCCTTTTTTTAATTTCATGTTGCTATTTACCTTATATTGATGTATTTAATTTCTAATAATAAAAAAGAAAATTTTAACTTATAATATAATAAATTTAAGAAAACTCTGTTTTAAAAGAATTCGATTGTGGCGACATTTTGTGTGTTCAAATATTAAACTAAAATTGTAATCATCATTATTAACCCTTTGGTGATGGTAATGTAAAGAAAAAAATATAATTTAAAAAAATCTTTTTAAAATCATTTAAATTATTAAATATTTACTTTCTTTTAGATAGTAATGCCGGGTGAGGAAAATAGATTTATTGAGAAATAGATATGCATATAGAAAACTAGCCAATAGGGAGATAATTATATCGAGCCAACTCTAGTCATCTATAATACAAAGTATTATATAAAGTAGTAAGCGTTTTTTGTTTGTCTCGAAGGATCTCGCTAACCGCTAAACTGATATTGTTCTCCTTTACAGTAAAGTTTCTTATAGATCCTGGGAAGGTTTTAAACTATTTTTGGAGAGGGTGTCTTCACCACCATCCCCCCCCCCCCAAAATACTTTTTTAAAACTCTTTTGAAACTCAAATTTAAAATGGGATGAGGTCGACTTTTTCCCCTCCTACCAGTCCCCTAGAGGCTTCTAGGGGCGTAGCCGCTAGTATGTTATATCCTAATAAATTACACTGGCTGGCACCCAAATTTCTATCTTATTCGTTGGCTCAAAAACTTTGAATACTTTTATTTGATTGGTTAGTTGGAAACTGTCAGTGGTCAAAGTTTGCAACCCATAATTTTAATCTTATTTAGGACGTATAGTACATCAATTTATCGTCCATTGTCTTATCCCTTAAGTTCTCTGACTTTTAATTAGATTTGGTAATTTAAGCAACCTTTTTAATATTTTTCAGTGGAAGCATTATGTCAAAATACTTTTTCCAGTATGGCTTTGAAATCGATTAGTATCCGCTGGATTAGAATCAGTTCTTAGCCATGCTTAAAAATCATTTATAGCATCGCATTAAAGATAATTTTCCATAAACATGAAAATAATACGGGGAGGGGGCTATTGCTTTAGCATAAAATATTATCGTTTATTTAAAATTTATCATAACTTTACTTCTGAGAAAACAAGGATGCGAGATCAATTAAAACGAAGCTCTGATACTGAAGGACAAACGAATATTAACACCTGTAGAGTGTCAGAACTGAATAATCAGAATATACAGCATGACCCTCGAAAAAGTATTTTTAAGCATCTGCAGCCCTTATTTCTCAATGAATTATTAAAAAATGCATATGTCCTTGTTCTCTATAGTATTCCACGTAAGTAGATATAAAAATATTTTTTTTACCTCCATTAACACCGGAGATTTTTAGTGCTAAAGTTTTGAAAAAGTGACTGAGGAAAAAGTAACTTTTAACATGAAACGACTTTTTTAGCAAAATTAAGCTAGAAAGCCTTTTATTTTTGTTACTAGCAGAAACTTTATACAAAAATGAAATAAAAAATTTAGTTTTTGAGTAAAAAGCATTTTTTTACACATATTTTATGAGTCTTTTTAGTTTAATGATATTTTGAAAAACTTACTTATTAGGCAAAATTGTTTAAGATTAAAAAACCAAATAAATCTCTATGAATATAGCAGGAAAATTGTTTTTGTTTCACAATCCTAACTTTAATAACAAAAAAGTTATAAAGAAAATAAAAATAAACATAATGATTTTTTAGTCTAAAAAGCTTAATTTACCCCCTATTAAATAATTGAGATGTCAGAAAAGTAGGCGGAGCAACTGTCATAATTAATCCTTTTCCATAAATAAGGGTTAATAAATAACCTAAAATTTGCAAACAATCAATTCATTCAGTAGTATTTTTTGCCATTAAAAATTTATATTTTTTGGTGGAATAAAAAAGAAATATTTAGTTAACTTGTTTTTCTTTGTGTCTCATTATTCAGTTGCCAGAAAAACATAATATAACCATCCAAAAAATAAGAGAAACAAAAAAAAATTCTTTTTCTCAGTCACTTTTTCAAAACTTTAGCTCTAAAAATCTCCGGTGTTAATGGAGGTAAAAAAAAATTTGTATATCTACTTACGTGAAATACTATGGAGAACAAGGACATATGCATTTTTTAATAATTCATTGAGAAATAAGGGCTGCAGGTGCTTAAAAATACTTTTTCGAGGGTCATGCTGTATAAGTATAATTTTTAAAAAATTGTAATTAAATTGTTGCAAAACTGATAAGGACAAACATACATTTCTAAGAAAATGCTTCGCTTATAACGTTGTATTTTGTTGTTCTAGGAATCTGAATTCCAAGAACCAGATAAAAAAGGCTAATTTAGTAATTATATTCAATTTATCCTTAAAAGATGTTGTCAAAAATGTTAAAATTCAACATGTTTTAATTGGATGTACAGACATTCTAGTAACGATTGTAAAGTTGCTAACCTTCCTAAATCGTACCTTTCTGGTATAAGAATCTTTATGCAAAGTTAGCAATCTATAGGACAATTCTAACATGTATAAACTAACAATAAGAGCTAATCGTTACGGAAGGACGGACGGAACCTAATTATAGAAAAGCTTCGCTTTTATAAATAAATCACTCGGTCACTTCGTTATCAACAATAATTGTTTTAGTGTACAATGTCAGGGAGATAGAGGACATTGGCCATTTGGATCTACTGCAGTTCACGGTAAAATGTTGCTGGTAACGAATATTGCCAAAAATCTATGAATTTAAAAGGCAGCAGGCTGCCAAACGGCTGAACGTACAGATCATGCCCGCACACTGTTTTAAGCGGTATAAGAAGGCCTACAAATAATCTGGAATAGCCATAAATCAATAATGCATAATTATCTCGCAGTGCAGAGAAATGCGCGAAAAAGGCCTATTTACGCGTTTTTTCTTTAGTGAAGCTTTCCCTGTGCATCATTGGATCTTGGCTATTTCAGATTATTTGTAGGCCTTCTTATACCGCTTAAAATGGTGTGCGGGTATGATCTGTACGTTCAGCCGTTTGGCAGCTAGCAGCCTTTAAGATTTTTGGCAATATTCGTTACCAGCAATATTTTACCGTGAACTGCAGTAGATCCGGGCATTTTGTCCCCAAAGTGTCATAACAGCGATTTTTTATTCGTTAGCTTAATAACTTTGGGGACTTTAGTTAATTTTGATTGGTTGGTTTATTAAATTGAGTGTTTAAACATTTCAACAACTAATTTTAATCTACAGAAGGGAAAAATTTGTGCATCATGATTGGGTATTACATCAATCTATCGAACAATGTCCTATCCATTTAGATTCCTGGTACATTGTACAATCCTTATAAAACTATAATTATTTATATAACTTAAACAAACAAAGGTAAAATCTATTTAAAAAGGTTATCCGTGCAAGAGTTTAATTCAGTCCAACACTGGATACAGAAATCTTAACACAACTATGAGAAGAATACTGAGTTTAGCGGTTGCACAGCTTAGCTGTTTGGCGGCGGTCAGTTTAGCCGCGCCTAAAGCTTCTTTTATTCCTAGATATCAAGAGGTAAAACTATTTTGTAGTGCAGTATGGCTCCGAAACCGATAAATATCCGCTGGATTAGAACCGGTTCGCAGCCATACAAAACAATAATGTATTACAGACAATTTTCCACTACTATTAAAATACAAATCATAAAATCAATATCAGTTTTTAACCCTACGCCTTCGGCCTCTCGGGGCCAAAAAAACTAATTTTAATGATATAATATTTCATCTTAATAACTGCTGAAAGCTGTCTAAAGTACGATGAGATAATTAACTATTTCAATTACCACTTTATTTATGCTATAAAGCCAGAGTATTTTATTAAGCAATATGGCATTTAAACTACCCTTAGAACTTTGTTGATTTCAATCCCTAAAAAAACTTTATTGTAATTTTAAAGTCTGATTATTTGAAAAAGCAAAAGGCCTAATTTATCTGTTCAAACTGAATTTTACATGATTTTTTCTATTACCTCAGAAATGTTATAAAGTTTTATGTATTAATAATATGTAAAAACAAGGATGACAACAACCATAAAGCGAAGCTCTGAAACGGTAGGATAAACGAACATTAACTCTTGTAGAGTGTCAGAAAGTTTGAAATCGATAGAACAATTCTAGCGTTCCTAAATCATTGAAAAGATCTAACCGTTACGAACAGTTGGACAGACCCTAATTAAAGAAAGGCTTCGCTTTTAAAAGCTCGTTATAACTAGCTTAAACTACATAATTTTTTTGGTGCATCAATTTTCTATTTAGCTAATTTTGTTTGGTGCCTTTAGGTTAATAATTATTTAAGATAAACTTACAGGAATATAAAGGGATAAGACAATAAATGAGAAATAGAAATAAATCCCCAATGATGATAAACTAATTTACGACTTCTGTAGAACAAGATTATAGGTGGAAACGTTTGGACACAATATTTTAAAACTAACCAATAAAAATTTAATCCAAGTCCCCAAAGTTAATAAAACAACAAATTAGAAAACGTTATTATAAAACTTTGAGGACTAGAGTAATAAACAGTCCAATGTCCCCTCCCTCCCTGTAATATTCAGTTTTTTATTTGAAAATGTGATTAAAACAACGCATTTAATTAAACATCATCAAAGATTACAGAAACGTTTATCACATTTTGTGAAACCACGAGTTCATTTTAAAACATTAAAACAAACAATGATGACATAAATACCTAAATTGTTAGAAGCATAACAGCACCATAACCTAATTATGTAAAATAACAGTTTTTGAAGGATTTGAAATTTTTATTGCCCTAAAATTTAATCTTTGGAAGATGTCGAAAGCAGTGATTGGCTGACAATGGCTCCCAAAATATTTCTTTTGTTTTAATACATCTCTGCTTTATTGAATTTTGGCTAAAAATGTCAAAAATATTGTTTTCTTGATATGTTTTTGCATTAATCGATATATTATTACATGAATGTTATAACAGATTTTCATATACTCTGAAGTGTTGCTTACAGCTGGCTAAAATAACGAGACCCCTAACCATCCCATCCCCTGGATGAACGAACTAACTAATAAATGAGGTCCACATTAGCAAGCTAAATTAACAACAATTTCCCCTGTCATTATATCCTCGTATATCCTGTATTAATTGTAGCTGCGCTACTTATGGTTATAATAGTCTTTGTTATGCTTTATCTTAATAATTTTTAATTTTTGTTTTTTTTATCTGTTTATTTACTTATTTAAATTATATAAAGAACATGTGCAGCTATTTATATAATCATAAAAAGATAAAAATTATTAAACGTTATTTGGTATTGAAACAAATTTTGATATTGAAACTTCGGCTCCTCGGTGCCACCAAAACTGGTTTTATTTTTTTGATTTTAATATCCACGGAAAGCTGTCTATAATACGATGCGATAAATAACTATTCCAAAAAAATCTGATATATTTGATAGGTGAAAAATGGTGAGAAATAATTTTCCTACAAATGAACTATCCCCTGTTCCTGCTTATAATAAATGTCTAAACAGAAATTATTTGTTTCAGGGCACACCCCTTGGTATGAGATGCGTGGCTCTGGACCCCCAGGACTTCAGGGGCCAGCCCATCTACAGGATAGAGTTCGATATTGAGACACCAAACAATGGCAAGGAAGAGGGTATGATTCACAGGTAGGAATACGTTTTATTATTGGTTGAAATGTTTGGACACTACTAACTTGAAATCAAAATTCAATAATAATTTTGGAGCCAACATAAGAGAAAATGTGGTTATAAAACTTTGGGTACTAATTAACTTACTTTCCTCAGTTCCTTTCCTGATTAACCGATATGGTTCTCCCTTACAATGTAGCTTCTCATAGGTCCTGGGAAGGTTTATAAATATTAAGAGAGGGGGATGGGGAAAAAATATTAAAATATTAATTGAGATTAAATAATTCCATGCTTTTCTTACATTTTTACCCAACTTCAATCAATTAAAACATAATTTCTAGGTCATGGAATGAGTTTCAAAAGTTTGACAAGATGCTCCACTCTCGCTGGGTCTTTGATAACATCAGTGATGTTGTACTGCCTGCAGAAGACAGTGTTGAAAGCCTCCATGAGTACCTTCAGGTTAGTAGTCAAATATAGGATCCAGGGATCTAAAGGGATAAGACAATAGCCTATATATTGATCTATTTCCCCAATTGCAATGATATACAAATTCTCCTTTTACAAGTAGTGTTTGAAATGTTTGTACACTCAACGTATAAATAAACAAACCAATCAAAATTGAATAAAGGTTGTTAAGCCAACGAATAAGAAAACGTCAATATAAGACCTTGGGGACCAGTATAACAAACAGTGCATTGTCCCCTCTCTCTGTATAGGCTTATTAATAAACTAATAAATTTCAAAGTAAAATAAACCAGATATCTTGATAATTACTGGAACCAATTGGTTGTACTTTTCAGGAAAGCTTTATTATTATCCTGGGGTGGTTGTAGGCTTTTCTTATCCTGCCCTAGAGAATAGGGGCGAATCAATTATGTTGACTATTCAGAATTTTAAAAAGACGACTTATTTCTTACATGCAGTTGCAGACATGTTGGTTTATATATACATATATCAATAAAATAAAAGCACATGTTAAGATACATAAAACTGAATTTTAACAAAAAAAATTGAAATGAAATAATCATTTGTTTTAGATTGCTGGCCAGCACGAATCCATCCTGATAAGCACAGAGCTCAGCGACTTCTTGGGCATCAACTGGTCCGGCCAAGACTTGGGCTTCATGTCCACCCTGACTGAGTTCATGAAGGTTGTCATCCCCCAGGCCTACAGAGCTCCAGAGTTCCCTCCCGAGCCACCAATTTTCACCACTGAACTTGACACTATCACCGCTCCTGAAACTCCTTTTGAGATTTATGTTTACCTGATGGCCTTCAGGGCTAGAGGACACTTGAGCGAATACCTGGAGTTTTTCAACAGCTTCCTGAACACGTATCCCGACTTCTCTGGCGAGGATGTGTCCCCACCCGGTCACGAGGTTGTCACCCCGCCCCATTTTGACCAGACCTACGTGCATTTCCTGCCTGGGGGCTATAACAACGGTCACACCGTCAGAATTTCATACCTTGGCAAGTCAAAGTTCAACTTTTTGCACGAGGATCTGATCAGAGAGTATATACTCAAGTATCACGGAGAGAAACAGCCAAAGAGAATTTTGGACATTGGCACAGGACCCGGATTTTCAGCCTTTGTGCTGGCCGAGCTGTTCCCCGAGGCTGAGGTGATAGCCGTTGACCTGGCAGCTCCTTACATTAGAATGGCCCGCCAATGGCAGACTTTGAGAAATATTACCAACATAAAATTCTACCAGGCCAACGCTGAAGATTTATCCTTCTTGGAGTCAGAGACCTTTGACATCATCAACTATGCCTATGTGCTGCACGAGATGCCCGCCGACAACGCCAAGATGATTGTGGATGAAATGTACCGCCTGCTGAAATCCGGAGGTGTCATGAACGGCTTTGAAGTACCCTACGTTGAGAACATTGTCGAGAGGTTCTTCTACATTGAGTTCAACACATGGGGCCACCATTGGGATGATAATGGGGAGAAGGGACCCGAGCCCTACACAGAAGAGTACGAGTTGGGAGCTCAGCTGTCTCTCTACCTGGAGGAGGTCGGTTTCAAGGATGTCCAACAGATTGATTACACCTACTTTGAAAGTCTTTTCCTTGCCACCAAGAGCTAAGATTTTCTGCTAGCAATTATTTTGGGTGTTCAATGGCGTCTGCAAAGATTTTTTTCTTCACATTGATAATCCATTCAAACCACTAATTTAATATTTGCAAACGAATTTGAACACTCCATATTTTGCTCATCTCCGAAATTTCATTCAGATATTTATATAATCATTTTAATCATATTATGTTTGTATTATTTACTGTGATCTTTATGTATAAATGTGTATAGAGTTACCTCATATTTAATTGTATATGTGACAAAATTTAGAAATAAAATTTTAAATGATAATACTTATCTTATCTTAGTATATAAACTAATAAGCTTTTTTGTCTGTATCCAAGAATCTCGCTAACCATTGAACTGGTATGGTTTTCCTTTACAGTGAAACTTCTAATAGGTCCTAAGATGTTTTTTTTGTGGTTTTTTTTTAAAAAATAAGTCTGGGTATGGTTTTAGACTATTTTTTAGCCCTTTCTTTGAATATATAGCCCCTATTACATGCTAAGCCCCTAAGGATCTCGCTAACTGCTGAACCGATAGGGTTCTCCTTAACAGGGTAGCTTCTCATAGGTCCCGGGAAGGTTTATAACTATTTTAGGGGAGGGTACCACCACCCTCCCAAGAGAAATCGCCCCTAGAAAAAAATTACCCTCCCCCCTCAAATTTTTTTTTTACTTTTTCTTAAGGGCTCTTAAAACTTAACTTAACCCAAGCAAAATTAAATTTAATGTCTGCAATTTGGCTCGTAAAATTATCGTTTATCACACAAGGAATGTTTTAATATAGATGTTTTAATAGACAACTACCTGGCGCAAGTGCTTTACAAGAACTTTTACATCCGCTAGCAAATTTTGTAGCGACTTGGCTGTCTTTCCGACGCTGAAGACCCAATTGAAAGTCAGCACAGGGTCCCCACTCATGCACCGTTTATTCTTTTACTTTAATTATCACACA
This sequence comes from Acartia tonsa, assembly GCF_053477335.1. Classification (NCBI taxonomy): domain Eukaryota; kingdom Metazoa; phylum Arthropoda; class Copepoda; order Calanoida; family Acartiidae; genus Acartia; species Acartia tonsa. Next base: position 46,259,888 of record NC_137267.1, read on the forward strand.
TTCCTACGCAAAATGGGTCTTTAATACGTCCTCGTTTAGGTTTTCCGCATATTTTTCTACTAATTTTACATTTGTGACTTATCTAGCCTTACGGACCAAAACTCTTGGAAGTGACTTAGCTACTAACAAGGATGACAACATCTGAACAAAGTGAGTTAAGAATCGGATGTTGAGTTATCAAAACAATGAAAAACAAGGATGACTACATTCATAAAAGCGAAGCACTGAAACGGATGGACAATAGGGTGGGTCCATTTCTCCCTTTTTTTAGATTTTACTTTTATCATAAGTTGTGAGTGTCATATACATATATGTATGATAATCCCCATTCAAGTTTCAAAAGTGACTTGGCTCTTATGGCTGCCGGCGCGCGGGGGGTATAAAAAGTGCCAGGGAGTAAGGGAGGGGACAATGGGCAATTAATTCAATATAAGAGTTATCAAAGAAAGGGCATGAAATCCAGTTTAATCCAATAAAGGGGGACGTAGCAGAAGACTTTTTGATGCAGGGGGGAGGGGGTTTTCTCCGGAACCACTTTGTGGTATTCTCCATTCAAGTTTATGCATTTCCATCCCTGTCCACATTCCTATACTTCTCTGGCTGAGTCAGACCTCCACTTGTAACCGCCACTATACTCCATCCTGCTGTGTTGAGGGACTAGTTGATTTTATGTAGGCCTTGTGAGAACATCTCTCCACCAGCTTACACTTGGTAGACTGTATACCTATATGCTAGGTTGTCGACAGTCTTAGTCCCATATTCCTGTGCACGTGGTTTTCTGTCCTGTACAGAAAACGAGACGTCCAAGCCTTTAATTGATATCATATTTAAATATATCCTATAATAATAATCCCATTAATCTGCCTATTCTAACCAGTTTAATTGCTTAATAAATATTGTATTTTTTAGAAATACCTTTGTTATATTATTGATATTTAATTGTGTCGAAGCTACTCTATACTCGTATTCCGGTCTGTCTGTACATCCCCTCATACATCATTTTGGCGCAGTCTTGTCTACCACTCAATTTTTGAGGGGGGAAGGTATAGATAATTATTAACGTACAGACAAAATCAAACTGTAAAGTAGCTTCGATTGCAAAGTGAAATTAATATTTTCCTGATAACTAAGTTTATTCACGGAAACAGTTTATAGTAACAATTTGTTACAGAATATCGCTAATAATTATTTCGTGGCAAACTGCCAAATAAAGATAAAAAGGAACCCGCCTTTTATTTTCACACTAGTATTTAATTTCACACTTTTCCATATTTTCTCCCTAAAAACAGGAAGAAAGGGATACTCCCAAGTTCTTAAAAAAGTTCGTGGTAGACAAAGCAGTGTTAACGAACACTACACTCCAGCACCATGACCGATAATGCCAAGAAGGGGGATGATAAAACCAAAACTCCGCCGGCTCCGTCGGCTTCGGCCGTCCCTGATAACACGCAGCCGCAGTCAGACCTGCTTTCCCCTGAAAAAATCAAAGAACTCATAACGGAAGCGTTAAATGTTAAATTAAACGAATACTCGTCACATTATAGAGATATAATAAAACAAGAATCCGAGATTATGAAGCTCGAAATAGAAACAAAATGGGCAGGGTTTAAGGATACGGAATCACATCGCAGATTATTAGCCGATACCGACATCTTAGACCTAAAACGTAGGGTATCAAAACTCCCAGCGGACGGAAATCTAGGCCCATTGTTTGCGGAAAAAACGTTAAACGAAAGTCTTAACACGACTCATTTTAACACCATAGGTGATGACTCAATTAATGCCACTTTTTATGACCGGCTATCGGTCCAACAAAGGATAAACGTGACCGAATGGGTCGCCAAGGATAGAATTACAGCCCCAGGTTGTATGGCTTATTCAATTGTAGGCTTTGTAGGTCCGGCGGATAATGACAATTGGATGAATGTAAGAGAAACTTCCCTAACGGAATACGAAAAAACCTTATTAGAAAGGTTTCCCTTTATCCCTGATAGGATAAGTCGTTAGAGCCCCTCCGTAGACCTACAGGGTCTGCACCCAATGTAGCAACAAGACCCGCTACAAGAAACACACCAGGTACACCCGCGACAGCAACAACTAGCGCCGCCGACGATGATTTTATTAAAGAATGCTTTATTAAGGGACAAAAATGGGATTCTGACTTTGCGAGGGATGCCCCTAGGTGGGACGGCAGGGCCGACTTTGATAATTTCTTTTCTAATTTGTGGAGGGTTGCAAAGACATACAGAATCTGTGACCCAATCCTTTTTAAGGATATTTTATACCAGCGAATTTATGACTCTAGAGGGGAACGATTAGGAGACCTAATTACGCCTGAAAGAAATCAGGCCTTATCTGCCTTAAGTTATTACCTGATGATCAGGAGGCTGGTCACTCCTTTCTCGGATCCAGAAGTAGCCTCGCAGTACTTCTACAACCTAAAACAAGAGACTAATCAACCCCTTGACACCTATTTTTAAAACAAACTTAGGGTGTTCAAACTCATGAATCCTGGCATCATACCTAAAAAGAAGTGGAAAGAATTCTATCTTAACGTTAGCAAAAATCTGCTGTATACCAACCTTGCCATGGACATGGCCAATTATGTTGAAAGTATGCAATTTTTGGACGATTACAACGCTTACTTAAATAAACTTATTAACCTCAGACAAAGATACGTTAATTGGGACGGGTCTGGCCATATTAGCAAGGAAAACCTTTCGGCTTGCTATTCCCAAGCCATGGAAATGTTCCTACCTAAAAATTCTGCGGAAACGAAAAAACAACCCATAATCAGCATTATCGAAGATAATACCCCCACTAACACGGCAGTGTATAAGGAAAACTTAACCGAAGAACCTGACGAGGTTCCTTCTTGGGTAGATCATGAGGATGATCCTATTGCTTGGGATCAAATCGAGGGCGTCATAGGAGTCTTTAATGGGAGGAGTAAAAATATTAAATGCTGGCATTGTAATATCCCTGGCCATGTAGTGCAGAATTGCAACAAAAAGAAAGCTGGGGAGCCCCCACATCCTGAGTCCCGCTTTGGTAAAACACGGAGTAAATTCACCCCACCTAGAAAGGCTTCAGGTAATAGTAATAAAATACCTGAGCAGTATGCGCGTAAAACTATCAACCAAATGGATCAGGAAGCCAGCGATGAATCTGAAATAGATAAACATGTACAAGCGATTGTTAAAAATCACGTCCATTATATGTAAAAATAAATGGATATATGCGATATTAATTGTCCCTATCCTAGAAAATAAAAATTGGCTGAATGAATTTCATATTTTGATATGAAAGATAAACAAAATATCCCATGTCAAGCTAAACTTGCGAATTCCTTAATATCAAATATCCCTTACCAAGCAATGCTTTGGCGCGAAAAAATAAAACAAATTGTTATTATTAAGTATGACTAAGCAACATAAAATAAACTCCTTCCCCTCCTTTCCCTATCCAACTGTAGCTGATACAGGAAATTGGGGGAAAGAGGGAGGTAACCTGAGGAGCATTTCACATGCACTTAATATCTCCATTTTTTAAAATTTAATAGTCTTTATAAAGAAGCCAACAAGTGAATACCTATTTCCTATATTAGTAGTATTTATTTTTGATATCGCATGATCTATTTAAAATGTAAATAGCGTATATTTTTAAGTGTATATAACTATGAATCTAAAACATTTGAATTCAATTTTTAACCGCTAGGGGACTGTAAGCAAATTATCTATATATAAACAATGATTTTAGAGCTAAAGCCTCAGTATCGATTTCATTTGAAAGTTGCACATTTTCGGTTCATTTTTCAGCAATTATGTATAATAACGGATTTGTATGGGTTAATATCATTGTATTTTGCACAGTGACAATAATAGAACTATATTTAATTTATTATGTATCCGAAAGATGTCGCCTCGAGTGCTACAGCGGCCCATATAAATAGGGATCCATGTAAAGGGGGGGGGGGTCCACTGGAAAATCTGTATAAATACAAGTGAATATCCAAATCTAATTCAGTTGTTCAAAAGATTTTTAATTATCTTTTCCACTCTGATTTTTTGAGCTGCAATCAAGCAGCATTTAAATAAAATTAAAAACTTAAATCACTTAAAACGTGATTAATAAAATCTTAATTTGTTTCAATTAATATTTGATTGAATTATTTTTAGCTGGAAATTAAAAAAAAAAATATCTTAGTTCTATTAACTTCCGCTAGGATAATCAGCGGAATAAAGGGTCACTATATAAAAGTAATGCATATTGTTCTACCCCATAGGTGGAAAAATTAAGTATAAATACTAACAATATCAGAATAATAAATCAGTCATGGTTGATCCTCTTTATTATATTAGTCATATCTAATATTTTTTGAGCTGTAATTCAGCGCTAACTTTATATTATTTAATATTGTGAATCAAAATACTAAACTAGTAAAACTATATTTTGTATAAATACAGACAGAAATCAAAAAATAATTCAGTCTGTTTTTAATGTCTTGTTAGTTGCAAGCTGAACACTTATTTTTAAGCTACTTTGTAGCCTTTCCATCTTTCGAAACTTTTTAGTTCAATTTTACTCCGATAGGTTTTTATCATATATTCAAGTATATAAATAAGGACCCGTATTAAAGTTTAGTAGTTTCTTTAGAACTATCAACATTCTTATGCTCATTAAGAAATTTCTCGAGCTAAAAAGCGCTTAATAAAAACTTAATGAAACCCAGAAAGTTATATAAAATTATTTTAACAATTAACCACATTGTTAAAACATTTCATTATTTAAAAAGATTCGACAGACAACTATACCTGGAACACAGGAAATCTCTGTGTGAGGATTACCACCGTTTAACCGCTGGGGTTGGGATCTTGGAAAATATGCATCTTAGGCTCCGACTAAAAATATAATTTATTTTATAATGCCGATCTGTGCAAAACTAAAAGTTCTTAATCCCGTGGGGGGGGAATTCCTGCAACATGCTTTAGTGGATACAGGAAACAACTTTAGGTCCCTTATTTCTAAAGAAATCTTAGATGATAATAAAATCACATTTACCCCTGCCAATCTTAGCGCTCTGTCTGTAGATTTAAAACCAGTAAATATCATAGGACACGTAAACTTAAAATTCAGCTTTAATGGATCAGATAAAATATTCGAAGAAACATTTTACATCCCTGAAACGACGTCTAAAATTATAAATCTAGGATATGAATTTCTCAAAGTTAATCGAATTAATTTGCTACTAGATAAGTTCTCATTTGAGCTCCCCACTGGCGAGCAAATTCCAATAGAAAATTCAACAATTAACATAGTTGAAGAGAGTAAAAACATACCCTTAATTCCTACAAACAATGTTCATACAGAACAAAACTCCCTTATCCCAGGAATAAATTGGAGTAACCAGGGGGGGACTGGGACATTAAAACAAAATAAAACATGCGTAAAACTAGCAAAGAAAACAACATTCCTGCCGGGGGGGAATACAACGGTAATAACAATACCTACCCGCCGAAAAAATAGGAAGCTGTATATATCCCCAAATAATTCTAAAATGACAAGCCATAACGGTTTGATGCTTATGGAGGGTATTTATAATGTAAATAAAAGGGAGAATGTTGGGTAAATTTTGTTAATTTAGCAGGAAAAAATATTACCTTACTGAATAACGTTAAAGTTGGATATTGTTTTGAATTTGAATCGGATTCCCAAAATTCCTGCAATAAAAATATTAATCAAATAAATGAATTGTCAGGAACTACACTTCTTAAAAGAATTAAATTCATTAAAGAAAAATTAGACTTAGAAAATAGCGACCTTATCAAAAATAACCCAGGGATGAAGGAAAAGGTAGTAAAATTATGCCTTGATCATTTCGATATATTTTCGGTTGACGATGCCGATATCGGTAACTGCGATCTCTTACAGTATAAAATAGACTTGATCCCCGGGGCTAAACCTACTAAGGCTAGAAACATTCAATTAAACCCATTGTACGAAGCCAAATTAAAAGAACAAATTGAAAACTGGTTAAGGGGGGGCGTCATTGAGGAGGGCTACAGCGAGTGGTCCTCCCCGATCTTTGCGGTAAAGAAAAAACCAACGGCTGGGGGGGAAGGTAAACTTAGGTTCGTAATCGATTTTCGTGCGCTTAATAGTGTAACACGAAAGATTAACTGGCCCCTTCCCTTGATTTCTAGTAATTTAGAAAAATTAGGCACTGGCAATGTATTTAGCACCCTCGATTTGACTAGCGCCTTCCATGCGCTAGCCATTTCAGAGGAAAGTAAACACTTGACAGCGTTCACAGCCCTTAACCGGCAGTATCTTTTCAAGAAGCTGCCGTTCGGACTGTGTAACGCGCCAAGTGTTTTCTGCCATTTGATGGACAGAGTCCTAACCCTTATCCCTGGCTTGTACGAATTTATAATTTCTTACCTTGATGATCTTATTATATTCTCAAAGAATGTTGAGGAACATCTGAAGCATCTCAGAAAACTCTTCGGAGTCCTAAAAATAGCAAAACTTAAGTTAAATCTAGCCAAATGTAAATTTTTCACATCTGAATGTACATATTTAGGTCATATAGTCAGTTCCCAAGGACTTAAAATGAACCCCGCATATTTAGAACAGATTAAAAATTGGAGCAGGCCCAGGACAGGCAAGGAACTCCAGCGTTTCCTGGGCTTCTCCAATTATTATAGGGCCTATTTCCCATCCTATGCAAAAAACTCTTGTACCCTAGATGAACACAGAAACGATAAAGTTATCGAATGGACCGATTCCCTATCAAAAGATTGGGAAAATTTTATAAATATGTTCTCAAATTCTATAAGTAAAGGCTATCCCCAGTGGGATAACCCAAACCCCTTTATAGTAGATGTAGATTTTTCTACAAGTTATTTCGCTGGAATTCTCAGCCAAAAACAGGGGGGTGAAGAAAGAATTATTGGAATATGTTCCAAAAAATGTAACGGGGCAGAGAAAAATTATCCAAGTTATAAAGGCGAATTAGCATGCCTAGTATTTGTTCTTAAAACCTTTCTTCATTATTTAAGATTTAGAAACTTTATTGTACGTACAGATTCGATTTCCTTAGTTCATTACAAAAAATGGCAAAAAGGAACAATAAATGGTGTAACTCTGAGATGGATCTTCTTTATCCAAAGTTTTGACTTTACAGTAATTCATAGGAAGGGTAGGGACCATTGCAATGCCGACAATCTATCTAGAGGGCAATTTTTATGTAAAGAACATAAGGAAACAGATTGTGAAAAATGTACTAGTTCATTTACCTTGGATCCTTATGAACAGGATTGTCCCTACCAAGACCAGATTTTTGAGTTACATGCGGCGTCGGAAGTCGGGGTGCACAATGTCTGGCAATCTGAAACACAAAAAGATCAAGTATTATCTGACATTCGTAGGTGGATATTCGAAAAAAAGAAGTTGTCGAGTTTTGAAAGAGCAGAACTAACCGGCCGGAAAGAGGTCCTTTTTAAATTAATAGAACATTTATACGTTATGGAAGGACTTCTAATATTTAGACAACCTCTTAGCAATGGAACATTCATTGAAAGACCCGTCGTACCCATTGGATTATATAATAAAGTTTTTGAATTAGCACATAATAATATTATAGGTCACAAGGGGGTTAACGAAACAATACGCAAGATAAATGAAAGATTCTTCCTTATAGGAATTAATAAGTTTGTTGAATCACGCATTAAAAATTGTATCACCTGCCTAAGAAAAATAGGACAGGTACCGAAACATAAACAACCCATCACCCATTCAGCCATTAGTCACGAGATTTTTGGCCAGGTATCGGTAGACCTTATCGGTCCTTTAACCCCTAACTACTTTCAAGGACAACATGTCCGCTACATATTTATCCTAGTTGACCTATTCTCTAGGTACATAATCGCCCACCCCATCAAAGACGCCACCGTGGAAAGCACGGTGAAGGTTATCCTTGAACAGGTGGTACCCACCTACGGCTTATTTCGGTCATTGAGGAGTGACAGGGGAACAAATTTTACTGGGGAAGTTTTCAAAAAAGTTATGGATGAATTAGGTATCGAAACTAAACTTATTCCCCCAAGAAACCCTAATAGTAACCCATGTGAAAGGCATAATCAAAGCATTTATGCAGGTCTAAGATCTGATGACCGATTCGAAAGTAAAGACTGGGCAAGAAAATTAGCTTTGACCACTTTTGTAATTAACTCAAGCACGTCTAGAAGAACGGGGTATACGCCATATTACCTTATGTTCGGCAGACAACCAACTCTTAATCTCGATTTCTTTTCACCAATTCTGCAGAACAGGCAAGACATTGATTGCAGGTCTTACTTAAACTACCTAAAAAATTTGGAAGAAATTATTGCACAGGTTTCCAAAAAATCTAAAATCTATTTAGAATTTCAAAATAAATCTAGAAAGGCTTCATCTCCCATTTTCGTTAACGACGTATGCTTTGCTTTTTTTAACCTAGTCAAAATAGGGGTCAGTAAAAAATTGCAATCTTTCTATGGGGGTCCTTTTATTGTAACAAAAAAATTCTCGGAGGCCCTTTTTGAACTCAGTCCCTTTGGGTCAAATCCAATAAAAACTAACCAAGTTGTTAGTAGAGATAAAATACGAAAAATAGATTCTAAAGTAGAATTATTGGGGGAAACACTTTCCTTTAACGTCTTTCCAATCGAGGAAATTGTCCCGTCTGAGGAAATAACATTGACCATAGATAATACCGGACAAACCGAATTAAACGATAATAAAGGTATAGAAAACGACGATTTTACCTACCTAGATAACGATAGTGATGAATTTATCGAAGAAAACCCTGAAACTAATCAGGATGTACCCCAAGGGGAGGTGGATTGTGATGGGGGAGGGGATATAATGGAAAAAAACTCACCATTTGAGCCACAGCCCAAAGACCAGGAATCCCCTGGCGCAGATCGGTCATCCGGTCCTAACATCCATGTCGAAAATAGTTTCTTAGAAGAAACTGTACCGTCCGAGGCTTCTTTCTTTGCACAACGACCCAAACAATCCAGCCCTGAAAAAGTTATTAATGTTAACAAACAAAGCATAGTACCCAAATATATATTAGAAGAAGAAAGAAAAACTAGGTCACAAGGGGGGGATAACCGCATACACGTCCAAATCGGACTGCATAACCCAATTAAAAGGAAGAAATAAAATGTATATAAAATGTATAATTTTCTTACATTTGTACCAAGGAAAATTCATTGGGAATCAAGGGCAGGGTATGCAAATATTAAATGTAAACCAATATCTTATGGATAAACCGACTAGCCTATTTCTTTATCATTCTTGGCAAAGCCTAGAAAAAACTAATTTCTCAGAAAGTGCCGAGGAATTATACCTCAGCCAACTTGCCGCAGACTCTAATAATTTTGAAGTAAAAATTACCGACTCCTGGTTTATTCAAACGTATCATAAAGTGGTTGATTTTCTATCTAGCACTTGGTATCATATAGTGCTTGTAGTAGCAGCCATCCTTACAGGAATAGGGTCGTTATTATGCGTCGTTTTTATCATCTATATATTAGCCTGTACCAAAATTCACGCGTACAAAGCAGGAGGTACGAGTGAAACACACGAATTACGGGATTTTACAAATAATGGGAAAAACTAATCTCCAAAAAACGGACGACCTGTAAACAGACATATATACCTATAAGATTGTCGTCCCTAAAGGTCGTCTTTGTAAAAATATTTCCTTATTCGGTATAAGGAATTAATGACCCTTAATTTTAAGTTTATTATTTTTATTTTAGGATATCCCAGGCGAAATTTTTCAAGGGGTTTCCACCACTCCCATGGGGCCGGTCACCCTTCATACCGTCGAGGATATGAAGAGGCACCCTTCTACAATGAAGAGGACTATTATTACGACAGCAACCAGGGCTATCCCCAAGGCGGCCATGAGGAAGCCTACTATGAGCCTGACGAGAACAGGTATCATACCCAGCCTCGAGTAAAACCGCCACGCAACCCTGAAAACCTCAGTGAACTTCAGTGTGTCTCAAAATCGATCCACGTCTATCGCACCGCGGGAAAAGATGTTCCAAAAGAACTCCTTGAATTGCAAGAAAAATTGCGGCAGGCTAAAAATTTAGAGGCCAACGAATATCCCGATAAAGCCACCCCTAGGGCCAGGCCTCTAATGGAACAAAATATGATACCTAGGGGAGGGGAACCGCAAAAAAATCGGGTGGAATCGCCACCAAAACGTAGTGCCTCACCTGAACTAGAGGTAGTCGCCGTAAAATCAGCCCCAAAAGCGGTAGAAAAACGTCCGCCAACACCAACAGGTAGCGGCGGCCCAGCAGCCAAGAAGGCTAAGGTGGAAACTCAACCGCCTCCATTACCCCCTAAAAAGAAAGAGACATTAGCAGAAAGCAAAATTGAGCCTAAAGCTTTTTGGGTGACTGCTGAGGAATGGAAAAAAGTCCTATCCTCCACCGTAAAAGAGGCAATAGAAGAAGCTCTTCTCCCCTTCCAGAGAAGCCTGGAATCTAAAATTGCTAACAATGCTTCATATGTTGAGAAAGCATATATACAACATGGCAAGCGCCTTATTGAAATTTCCGCAGAATTACTGCGGAACCGCAAAACTTTGCGCGAAAAAATTCGCACTGTCTCCGAAGACTCGACCGTCGAGTTAAAATCACGAATGACCACTGTTATTGAGGCCACTAGTCGATTGTTGGACCAAAACTCTGACAGGGTAATTAAATATATTAATACTCGTTGTAATATTATAAATGTACCTGGGCAGAATGTGGCAACCATAGAGGCATCCCTTCCCGCTGAGGACGTACCCCGGCCAGATGATGATGGAGTTGAGCTGATTTCCCACTATGGCGGTTCTGAGTGCTCTGATGAGTACAGGCCCACCGATAGAGAAGGCAATCCCGAGGTCCTTGATCCTGCAGAGGAAAACAGTGACACAGAGCTCGACGCTAAAATCAGTGAGCTCTTTCCATCTGGAATTGATCTGCCTGTTAACCCGCAGGCTGGCGCTGTCTCTGAAGACCCAGTGGCCACGGCTCCCTGCGAGGGCGTGTTGGCCCTCCAGAATGCTGTTGCTCCAGAGCTTCCAGCAGCTCCAGAAGATCCTACTCCCTCAGAACCCAATCCTGTTGATATCGTAAAGAGGGCTATGGCCGCAATCGAAGAACCTGCGAGTACAACAGCAACCCGCAGAAGCAGGCGTGCAGGTCAACTGTGAGGGAATATTTCATATTCCCTCAGAAGGAGGCGAGTGTGGTATTCTCCATTCAAGTTTATGCATTTCCATCCCTGTCCACATTCCTATACTTCTCTGGCTGAGTCAGACCTCCACTTGTAACCGCCACTATACTCCATCCTGCTGTGTTGAGGGACTAGTTGATTTTATGTAGGCCTTGTGAGAACATCTCTCCACCAGCTTACACTTGGTAGACTGTATACCTATATGCTAGGTTGTCGACAGTCTTAGTCCCATATTCCTGTGCACGTGGTTTTCTGTCCTGTACAGAAAACGAGACGTCCAAGCCTTTAATTGATATCATATTTAAATATATCCTATAATAATAATCCCATTAATCTGCCTATTCTAACCAGTTTAATTGCTTAATAAATATTGTATTTTTTAGAAATACCTTTGTTATATTATTGATATTTAATTGTGTCGAAGCTACTCTATACTCGTATTCCGGTCTGTCTGTACATCCCCTCATACGTCAACTTGATGAACCGTGCAGATTTTTTGGACTTAAGCTTTTATGGGTATGAACATCTTATGGTTTCAATATCAACCCCCTACCCCCTAGCCCCCCCGGGGCTCTAAACCCCCCTAAAAATGAACCTAACCTTAATTTTCTCAGAAACCATTTGACCAATAAAGATGATTTCTTATATTTAAGCTTTTATGCTCATAAACTAACATTTAGATTAGAAGTCACCTCCCTGCCAACAACCCCTAGCCCTCCGGGGCTCAAAAAAAAACCTAGAAATGAACCTAACCTTAATTATCTCTTAAACTATTTGATCAATAGAGATGATTCCTTGAACTTAAGTTTTTATGCTTATAAACTGACTTTTAGTTTAGAAGTTACCCTCCTGCTGCCAACTCTTAGCCTTCCAGGGCTCAAATTAACCCCAAAAATGAACCTAACCTTAATTTCCTCAGAAACGATTTGACCAATAGAGATGATTTCTTAAACTTAAGCTTTTATACTTATAAACTAACATTTAGTTTAGAAGTCACCCCCCTGCCGTCAACCCCTAGCCCTCCGGGGCTAAAAAAAAACCTAAAAATAAACCTAACCTTAATTTTCTCAGAAACCATTTGATCAATAGAGATGATTTCTTAAACTTGGGCTTTTATGCTTATAAACTAACTTCTAGTTTAGAAGTAACCCCCCTATCACCAACCGCTAGCCCTCCGGGGCTTTAATCAACCCCAAAATGAACTTAACCTTAATTTTCTCAGAAACCATTTGATCAATAGAGATGATTTCTTAAACTTAAGCTATCATGCTTATAAACTAATTTTTAGTTAAGAAGTCACCTACCTGCCGCCAACCCCTAGCCCTCCGGGGCTCAAAAAAACCCTAAAAATGAACCTAACCTTAATTTTCTCTGAAACCATTTGATCAATAGAGATGATTTCTTAGACTTGAGCTTTTATGCTTATAAACTAACTTCTAGTTTAGAAGTCAACCCCCCCCCCCCCATATCACCAATTGCTAGCCCTCCGGGGCTCAAATCAACCCCAAAAATGAACCTAACCTTAATTTTCTCAGAAACCATTTGATCAATAGAGATGATTTCTTAAACTTAAGCTACCATGCTTATAAACTAATTTTTAGTTTAGAAGTTACCCCCCTGCTGCTAACACCTAGCCCCCCGGGGCTCAAATTAACCCCAAAAATGAACCTTACCTTAATTTTCTCAGAAACGATTTGATCAATAGAGATGATTTCTTAAACTTATGGTTTTATGCTTATTAAATAACTTTAAGTTCAGAAGTCACTCCCCTGCCCCCAACCCCTAGCCCTCCGGGGCTCAAAAAAAGACTAAAAATGAACCTAACCTTAATTTTCTCAGAAACCATTTAATTAACAGAGATAATTTTTCAAACTTAAGCTTTTCTGCTTATAAACTAACTTTTATTTTATAAGTTACCACATTATTAAAAGTTCAGATATTTTGGACTTAAGCTTTTATGTGTATAAGCTATTTTTTTGTTTGGCAGATATATGGTTATAAACTAACTTTTAGTTCATAGGACACCGACCCCATAGCCCCCCTGGGCTCAAAACCCCCCTAAAAAATGTACCTACTTAAACTCAAATTTCTAGTAATTTTTTTTAAATATGCAGATATGGTCTGTGAGGTTTAGCCTTTTTTTTGTTAGTTTTGACATATTATAATTGTCCTATTGATTTTAAACTTTGCATGATGATTTCTATAGCATTTAGGTATGATTTTCAAAGTGTAGCTACTCTACAATCATTAACAAAAAGTCCAGATGTCCATTTAAAACATGCTGACTTTTAACTTAATGTCACTATTTGTTGATCCTTTTTTATCATTTAAAAGCTTTTCTGGACGTTGTCATCCGTTATTTAATATTTATTTTACAACCATAGAAGCTATAGTCAAATAAATCTGCACTATTGATCAAATTGTATCTATGAAGGTTAGTCTAATTTTTAGGGGGCTTTTGAGCCACGGGGAGCTAGGGGTTTGGGGCAGGGGGGTGACTCCTAAACCATTAAAGTCTAAGTCCTAGAAATCATCTCTATTGATCAAATGGTTTCTGAGAAAATTAAGGTTAGGTTCATTTTTAGGGTTTTTGAGCCCCGGAGGGCTAGAGGTTGGCGGCAAATGGGTGACTTCTAAACTAAAAAATAGTTTATACGCATAATAGCTTAATTTTAAAAATCATCTCTATTGATCAAATGGTTTCTGAGATAATCAAGGTTCGGTTCATTTCTAGGTTTTTTTTTCAGTCCCGAAGGGCTAGGGGTTGTTGACAGGGGGGTGACTTCTAAACTAAAAGTTAGTTTATAAGCATAAAAGCTTAAGTTTAAGAAATCTCTATTGATGCAATGGTTTCTGAGAAAATTAAGGTTAGGTTCATTTTTGGGGTTAATTTGAGCCCCAGAGGGCTAGGGGTTGGGGGCAAGGGGGTAACTTCTAAACTAAAAGTCAGTTTATAAGCATATAAACTTAAGTTTAAGAAATTATCTCTATTGATCAAATGGTTTATGAGATAATTAAAGTTAGGTTCATTTTTGGGGTTAATATGAGCCCCAGAGGGTTAGGGGCAAGGGGGTAACTTCTAAACTAAAAGTCATTATATAAGCATATAAACTTAAGTTTAAGAAATCATCTCTATTGATCCAATGGTTTCTGAGAAAATTAAGGTTAGGTTCATTTTTGGGGTTAATTTGAGCCCCAGAGGGCTAGGGGTTGGTGGCAAGGAGGTAACTTCTAAACTAAATGTCAGTTTATGTTATAAGCATATAAACTTAAGTTTAAGAAATCACCTCTATTGATTAAATGGTTTCTGAGATAATTAAGGTTAGGTTCATTTCTAGGGTTTTTGAGCCGCAGAGGGCTAGGGGTTGGCAGCAGGGGGTGACTTCTAATCTAAAAGTTTGTTAATAAGAATAAAAGCTTAAGTTTGAGAAATCATCTCTATTGATCCAATGGTTTCTGAGAAAATTAAGGTTAGGTTTATTTTTAGGGTTAATTTGAGCCCCGGAGGGCTAGGGGTTGGCGGCAGGGGGGTGACTTCTAAATTAAAAGTCAGTTTATTAGCATAAAAGCTTAAGTTTAAGAAATCATCTCTATTGATCAAATGGTTTCTGACAAAATTAAGGTTAGGTTCATTTTTATGGTTAATTTGAGCCCCGGAGGGCTGGGGGTTGGCGGCAGGAGGGTAACTTCTAAACTAAAAGTCAGTTTATAAGCATAAAAGCTTAAGTTTAAGAAATCATCATTATTGATCAAATGGTTTAAGAGATAATTAAGGTTAGGTTCATTTCTAGGGTTTTTTTGAGCCCCGGAGGGCTAGGGGTTGGCAGCAGGAGGGTAACTTCTAGTCTAAAAGGTAATTTATAAGCATAAAAGCCTAAGTTTAAGAAATCATCTCCATTGGTCAAATGGTTTCTGAGAAAATTAAGATTAGGTTCATTTTTAGGGGGGTTTAGAGCCCCGGGGGGCTAGGGGGTGGGGGTTGATATTGAAACCATAAGATGTTCATACCCATAAAAGCTTAAGTCCAAAAAGTCTGCACGGTTCATCAAGTGGTTCCGGAGAAACCCCCCTCCCCCTGCATCAAAAAGTCTTCAGTTACGTCCCCCTTTGTAGGAAATTATAAAGGGATTGTTAATTGAATAATAGATTTCCATAGCGTCATGTAAAGTGAAATCACAACTTGTTTTTGATGAAATATATTGAGGTTTTTTTGTGTGATTTTAATATTACAAGATTTTTGGACCCGGCCATCTGCTAGTAAGAATATGACTGCCCCTTTTTATTCTGTTTATTTCCCTTGCCCCCACCTCCCTTCTCCCCGTCTGCTACATTCCAAACTAACATAACGAGTGTTTATTTCCCTTGCCCCCACTTCCCTTATCCCCGTCTGCAATATTCAAAACATACATAACGAGTAGCGGCATTTCATGCGCAAGTACCCAAACTCAGTCAGAAACTGCTAAATTCTTGCACATTCCCTTTAAGCCAGTACCCAAAGTCTGAGACTCCTAAAAATTGAATATTCGATCCATTGTCCCCTCCCTTACTCCCTGAAAAAGTGCCCACCCCCTTAAAAAACCTCTTTCAAGTTTCACAGGGTTTTATATTGGCCCAGTAACCCTTGCCAATGTCTACTAATGTGAAATTCCATAATCGACCCACCCTAATGGACAAACGGACATTAACACTTGTATAGTGTCTAAACTAAATAATCAGAATATAAATGTATATATAGAGTCGAGGCAAAATTGTAAGTAAATTTGTTGAAAAACTGCTTGATACAGGATAATGTTTATGGACATACTTACATTTTTAGGACTTGATTATAGAGTTGCTTTGCTTATAATATTGTACTTTGTTGTCCCAGGAATCAGTATACCAAAAATCAGATCAATCGGATTATTAGATCGCATAAAAATTTGTTGTTAAAAAAGTAAAATAATCAACATGTTTAAAACGGACGTACGGACATTCTGGTAATGATTATAGAGTTGCTACGCTTTCTAAATCGTACCTAACTACTAAAGTAATCACAATGCAAAGTTTGAAATCGATAGGACAATTCTAACCTGACTAAATTAACGAAAAAAGCTATCCGTTACAGACGTACGGACGGACCCTAATTACAGAAAAGCTTCGCTTTTAAAAAGGATATGCAAAAACTTTAAGTAAATCATGAAACCGTGAAAAATTACCGTTTACATCGGTTTAACAATAACCCACAGACATATGCACAAATCAAAGATGAACAAACGTCAAAGATATCTTCCCTAAAAATATCAGCTGTTCATCTTTAATAGCACCCGAAAAAATCACATTTTGCCATGGCGTCACGGACTGCCGAACGGACAGACTTAGTGAATAAGAGAGTAGCTTTGCTACTATGAAGAATAATGCTACGAAAAAGTAGCTTCCATCAAAAAAATTGCTAATAAAATTTTGAACAATTTATTACATTTAAAGGACAGGTAAATAAAGAATAATAATAATACTGTACAAACCATATAACAAAAACTTATTACAAATACACTATTCAATTATTCACAGATTGTAGTAATATATAATATTATTATTAGCTTACTAGAGGTAAAATACAAAACAATAACGTTAGAAAAATTAAGATTTTTTGTATAAAAATTGAATATATTGCATACTTTGTAGTTTTGGAGTTAGAATTTGTAGTAACAATTTATAATTTCTGTATATTCTGTACAAATTTAAATTATGTAGATTATTTTTCTCATATTCTTTTAAGACTAATAAATCACTATCAATATATAAAGGTAAGGCTAATATTCTATACAAAATTCTACATAATTCAAATGAATAGAAAAGACTAATTTTATCTGATTGGGAATTTCAATAAAAAAGAACAATAAAATTGATAAAATGCTAGATAATATAAACCAAGACAATGTAAAAATGTAAATAAATATTCTTATAACTATTCATGGACCAAAAAATTTAGAAATTTTTGTTCGCTTGATTTAGGTAAGGGTAAGGTTTAGAGCTCCCCCCAAAGGGCTAGAAACTAGTTAAGGTTAAGAGGAGTTTTGTGATCCACTAAGCTATGAGAGGGAAAGTACCAGGAGTACCAAAATAAATGTTTAATTCATCCATTTTCTGCAATTTTTAGCTCCGCAGTTGCAAGGAATTCTATTCGTGTCCTCGTAATCAAACTGAAAACAAAGTTTAATTAAATTTTTTACTGGCAATATTTGCCAGGGAGGGAGGAGACAATAGGCTATTTATTACAATAGTCCCCAAAGTTTTACAATAGTGTTTTCTTATTTGTTGGTGTAATAACGTTGTGTACTTTTATTGAATTAGGATTATTTGGTTTATTAAAATGAGTGTCTTAATGTTTCAACTACATTGTTATGTACATAAGGAGTAAATTTATCCATCATAATATTTGATGTACATCAATTTATCAGAAATTTATCGGAAATGACACTTTTTGAAACCAAAACTAAAAGTCAAAGGAACTCAAATAAATAAAGAGTTACAGCTCTAAGATTTAACATGGCAGTTGCTTAAAGGGGTACAATATGTAACTGTGAAGAAACGGCGGCGGAACCGCCGCTCCCGCCGAAAATGGTCGTTTACCACGTGACACATACATATAATGTATATATTTCAATACTTCAAACATGTCAATATTTTTAAAAAGTTGTAAGTGTAGGTAAAATCTTACAAGTGTCAAGTGAAAACAATAGGAAAATTTTCATTAAAATAAAGTTTATCTCAGATGATTGAAAATTGTCCAATATTGTAAGAAAAGGCGAAAAAAATTTCGGCGGGAAACGTTATTTTTCGGCGGGAGCAGCGGTTCCGCCGCCGTTTTTTCACAGTTCCATATAGTACCTCTTTAAAACAACTGCCATGCCAAATCTCAGAGCTGTAACTCTTTATTTAGTTGCAACTGCCATGCCAAATCTCAGAGCTGTAACTCTTTATTTAATTGCAACTACCATGCCAAATCTCAGAGCTGTAACTCTTTATTTAGTTGAGTTCCTTTGACTTTTAGTTTTGGTTTCAAAAAGTGTCACTTCTGCCCCCTCCCTTTAGAAACATTCTAGAAAGCTAAGAATTCATAGCTAGCTTCCTTTATTATGAAGCTCAATTGTATACTGTATAGTTATTTAAACCAACTAAAATGCTTAGGTAGTGCCTTTTAATTTTATTTTTTGTTTCTTTTCAAAATTGTGTTATTTTCTCAAAAAATAAAAATATAGACAAACTATTATATAGACAAATGGGCGTACAATAATGAGTAAGCGATAAAATATTTTTAATTAGTGGAAAAAGTAAAAAATCAGATATAACAAGTGATTACCTTATAATCATAGCTCAGTTCTTCGCCTCTATTAATTCTTCTGTTGGCAAAAATAATGATATGAGTATCAGCAAGCTCTACAGTCTCTGTTACACAATTCGGATCACAACTATAAAAATAATCATATTAGTTTTCTTCAAATTGACTCATTTGAAGGTTGTTGTGAATAGCAGAATTTTGTTTAATTGGGGAGGGGGAAATTGTCCCATAGTTTAAAACCCTGTTTTCTCCTTTACACTGATAATCTAACTGTGTAATAACATTTATGATTGTTGAACTGAAATTGCACAACCAACAAATAACTATACCTGTGGTTAATATATCTAGCAACACCACCGCTGAGCGTGGCGTCCACAACCCTGTCGTCATCAAGCCTGAACATATAGATCCCCCGGTTCTGTGCCTCGTACTTCTTCTCGCGAATGTCGGTCAGCTCGTTTCTCACCACCTCTCCAATATACTCAATCACCATCTGACCCTTCTCCAGGTCGCGAGCAGCATACAGGCCAAGACCCTGGATTCTTGACCTAGCCAGGACTACGTTTGATCGCCATTCCTGCTTTAGTTTTCTGTACTGGGATGACTTGGATTGTACAAAATTTTTGCTGTATGGCCCGACAGATTCAAGACCGATGAGGAAATCGCCGAAATCTTTGGCAATGCGCGCGTTGGGTTCTTTGGTAGCTCCGGTACTGCGCTGGAAGTTGTGAAGGCGCTTGACGTGCGTGCGTAGTTTTGGTTCAGATCTAGCACAGCCGGTAGGATTTACCGCCAGCGGCAATTCCAACAACGGGTTGCGCCCGTATTTAAAGTTATAATCAGTCAATGTCTCAACACCAGGTAGACTTTCAAGAACCTTAATAATATTAGGTTCTGTAAAGCCAAATAAATCTTCACCACTAACTTCAGCTGGGAATAGTTTAATAGTATCTTCTTTCTTGCGCAGTTCATCAATTTTCTCAATAATAGGCGCCCAAACCTTATGACACGAGGAATCTTTAAAGGTGGTGTTCTCAAATCCAGGCTCTTCAACTTCTACAACAAACTCTGGTTTATTATCATTATCAGCTATGCTACAGAAATATTTGCAACGTTTGTTAACTCGTCGCATTGACCAATAGAATCTCATGATCTTATACCCAATAGGATAGATGTTGGTTTCTGTATGAAAGCTTGGAAGTTGGTGGGGCAACAATTGTCCAACTTGAATAAAAGTCATGGCGCCAACTCGCAGCACGTTGGTCTCCATGCCTGTTGACATCACATTGGCAACTTGCCGGGGCTCGTCACGCTCAATAAACACACGGCGATACACAGCCAAAGTTGTCAGCTCATTATCCTTCTCTCCTTTGGGCTGGTGCTGGTTACAATACAATGTTTTGTTCTTGTAGAAAGTACAGCGCTCCTTAACAGCACATTGTAAGTGGTATATGTTTGTACACCGTACTTTGAAACATTTAATTGTAGCTCCATTTTGTTCGCACAGCTTACAAAATGAATTTGAGCCCTTTTTAAGTTCAGTCTCAACATTAACTAAGCCACCAGAAACGGTTTCATAAACCTCTTCCGACCACAGAGTACAATTTAAATGCACCCATTTGTCAACTTCATAGTTGAGCAGACGGGCGGGTCCGTCCGCCGCCGCATCACCACGCATGTGGCAGAACAAGCATTCACGAATGTCATCCGCTTCTCTGGGTGGCATCAGGGTTATTCCCAGCTGGAACATCATTTGGGTCAGATCTTTCTCATTCATAATCTTTGTCTTGCGCTGGTTACCCATACTCAGGGTCCAGTTTTTATAATGGGTGCCCTTGAATTGGGGACCCTTCTTTTCCTCCTTTTTGGGAGTGTCAAATGGGTCACCCTCTTCCTTATATTTGATTTGATATTCTTCAAGCTCTTTGAGGTTTGTAACCTTGTCTGGTACTTTACAGCCGGTTTTCTTTACAGAATATTTGAGATAACAGTTTTCATCACAGAAAATAAGAAATTCACTATATTCATCTCTCTCTGCTTTGGATAGGAAGGGAAGGTCTTCTGTTCGTTTCTTCACCATATCATGTTGTATCACCATCTCACACTGTCTGCAAATTTTGGAGCCTCTGTTGAGGACTGATTGTAGGTCTAGGGGCACCCCATCCTTCCCCATATCACGTTTAACACGAAACAATGCTTTCTTTGAACTTTTATCCTCCTGGATCCAATGTTTTGGTGTTTCTATTTCAAGAATTTTTGCCAGGCCTTTCAGGGCTTTGAAAATTGATTTATTTGAGCCGGCCCCAGCTAGGTTGATGGTAACTTCTTTCGTATTTTCTTGCTTTTCTTTTAAAGGTGTGGGTAGAACTCCTAAAGATCCCATCATACTTAGGAAACCCTTCTTTAACGGCTTCTCATCAATTTCGCCATTCTTCTTAATATTTTCCTTGTCAATGTTATCAAGATCACTAATGGTTATGGACTGGCTTGGCTTAGGTTTGATAGGTATGGGCCGGACAATGTCCCAGGTGGGGCTGGGCGACCTGGCCATGATGTTGGGCGGCCCAGTCAGGTTCTCCAGCTCCTCGTCCGTGTCGTCGGGGTCCAGATCGTACCAGGTCATCATCTGGTCACCCTCAGGCTCGGTTTTTACCTGGGAAAATACAAATATTAACATGTAGGAAATATCACTTATTTCACGTGTTTTATAATAGCATTAAGATATAAGAGATATTGAATGATGTATTAAAGCATTAGAAACATTTATATTAAAAGTAAGATATCCCCCAATCCCCTCCCCCTTTACTGGATGAACGAAATGACCAGTAGATTTGTCTTTCCCCTGTATTCAAGTATATTCTATATTCATCCATCAGTTTTATAGCCAGATTTTACGGTGAGAACATACAAAGGCAACAAGTAAAAAATAATTAAATATTGTCTAAATAAACCTTATTTCTATCATTTAACAACAAAGATATTAAAATCATGTTATTTGTGCGCTACTTATAGACACAATTATACTTGTTTATCTCAAAATAAATCCGTTAAAAATATTACCTTAACTTGACCATTAGTCATAGAGGAGTCTTTTTCTTGCTTAATATGAGTCTGACTTTCCTCCATTTCTTTCTTTATCCCATCATCAGTATTATTATTCTCCACACGACCAATGGCAATTTGTTTAAGATAACTTTTAGTTCTGGCACAGGTATCCGGTTCTGGGCTGGAGGAATAAAATAAATCCGGGGAAATGTACCCCTCGTGTCGGGGGTAATCCGAACGTTTTTCTGTTGTTGAAAATTCTTGGTTGTAAAATCCGCGTTGGTTTACGCTCAAAGGTGATATATAGGGCACTGGGGGTTCTACACCAAAAGGCATGGTGCAGTAGTAATCACCCTCGGATACTATACCAGAATTACCAAAAGATCCTTCAAGGGTACATTTCTGTTCCTCATTTTCTTTGCTTAAAACTTTGGCAATATCCCCGGTTCCAAAAGCAGAACAGGCATTGAAGCAATGAGATAATTTTGGTTCCACGGTAGGAATGGGCGGTAAATTTTTCATTTGATGCATAACACTGTCAATGTAATTGTCATAATCGCCCTCGTCAAGGCGGGAGCCTTTCCGCGGCTTGGCTGGCTTTTTGGCGGGTGGTCCACCCCCAGGCGGAGGTACTGTGCTTCCGCACGGCGCGTCTTGGACTGATATACGCCGCTTTTGCTGTTGTGCGGATGGTCGTCGTTTCACTGTTCCTAAAAAGTAAAATATTAAATTAAAACTTCTAACATAAATCATAATGTTAAGTAGGAGAAAAGTATATACCTATAAAGGTGGACTGATATATTTAAAGGGGATAGTGTATCCAAATAAAATTGGCAAGCATAATCATATGCATTTAGTATATATCTAATAGTAGAAATTCCGGTTTAAAAATGGATGTATAATTACATATAACTTACGTCAGATTATCAAGTACTTTAAGTAAAACTTTTTAGCTGGCTACAAATGAAACATATAATTTAGATATTACCTTTTTCACCCATAAGATCTGGTGTACAAGCGCCTCCAGTGTCCATCCTGTCACTGCCAGGTGTTGGTCCCCGACTAGAACCTATAATACAGGTAGAACTTTTAATAAATTGTGTCAAAGAACAATAGTTGTTCCTCGCATCTTATTTAAAACAGCTTTCCACGAATATTAAAATGTAAATTTAAAAGATTTTCTAGCTTTGTGGGGCCCACTAACAAAACTGTTATTTATCTTATGTTTTTTATTTTATTATAATTAATGTTTGAAACGTTTATTTACTTAACCTAAGGAACCAAACAATCAAAAGTCCTTAAAGTTGTTAAGCCAACGAACAAGAAAACGTTATTATAAAACTTTGGGGAATGTGCAGTGTAATAAACAGCCCAATGTCCCCTACCTCTCTGGGAGGAGTCAATGGACCAGTTAAAACCTTACCTGTATCCATGTCTTCTGTTTCACTGCGAGGTGTGAGGGATGGAGATGGCAGGGCTGAACTAGGTGTACAAGGGCCTGCAAATAAGTTAATACATTTATTTTATGATATTATTCAGTAAATTATAAAAGGTATATGGGTATGGAAAGTAAATCAGAAATAAGACAATGGCCGATAAATTGATGTATATCCCTAATTATGATACACAAAGTTTTCCCTTCTGTAGATTACAATTAGTGGTTGATACGTTTAGACATTCAACTTATTGAACCAACCAATTAAAATTAAAAGTCACCAATATTGTTAAGCCAATGAAAAGGCAAGTGTAAAACTTTGGGGACTAGCGTAATAAACAGCCCAATGTTTCCTCCCTCCCTAATAATCATGACCAAGTTTTGTTTGAAACATGGTAAATTGCGTTGAATTGGATGGAAAAAGGGTTGTATATTTTTTAAAGGCCAATAGAAATATAATACCTGATCCCATATTCATCTGTTGTTGAGGGGGAATGTTGAGGCGGAGTCCTCCCGTCACAGAATGTGGAGTGCTCATCCTGGTGGCTCCGGGCGGCATTCCCCCGACCATGTGCGGACGCATACCTGGGTAATAATCGTATTATAGACAGCTTTCCGCGGATATTAAAATGAAAAACTGGGATTAAATTTAAGATTTTTTGTTATAATAATCGTAGAAAATATTCTGAAATACGATGCTATATAATGGCTGAGATCCGTTTCTAATTCAGCGGATATTGATAAGTTTTGAAGCCATACCTACTAGAAATAATTTTCATAGCTATTCCTTTTGTCAATTATCAACACTTAATTATATGCTACTAAAAATTTTAATAGATCAATCATACAAATCAAGACAGGTACAAATAAAACTGATAGAGAAGTAATGGAAATAATATAAAGTAATCATGAAATATGTCTCATGAAGGATTAATGAAGTTTACCTGTTTCAGAAATCAAGCCTTTTACAATGTCTTATTTTATGCATATTGGGTTTAAAATTCATTAAGTGTCTAATTTAAAATATAAAGATTATGACTATGGTGTAATCTTACCGACTGAATTGGGAACCACTTGATTGACCATCTGCTGCATCTGTCCCATGGGACGAGTCATACCGCCAAACTGACCAACTGTGCTTGCTAAAATACAATAATATTTTTAGATTTTCTAGTACTACAGGCAGATTTTAAAGGAAATTTTACAGAACCTTCTTACATTTAGTGAAAATATGACAAAAATTCAGATTTTTAGAAGAAAATTAAGAAACTAAGTAATTAAAAACTATCATAGTTACTTATAGCATAGTACAATAAACAGCTTTTCACGGATATTGAAATGAAAATCTAAGTATTGTTAGCTCTGAGGGTCCAGGCTAACAAAACTGGAATTAATTTTATGATTTTTTTAATATTTGTGTAAAATTATCTGTAATACGATGTTACACATTTTCCGTATGGCTGAAAAACGGTTGTAATCCAGCGGATATAAATATGTTTCGAAGCCATACTGGAAAAAAAAAATTAAACTCCTAAAACTTGAAATCTGCTAGGTATAAAAGGCTAATGACCAATAAACAATATAAGTTTCTGATAGAATAAAATAATTTGTTTATAAATAGTGGAATCAAAATCAAAATAATTTCTTTTAAAAACTAGTGATGTTTTGAGCATCCGTAAAAAAGACATTTGAGTTATGGTGATTTTGTTTCCAGTTAAGGGATTGTTCTATAAAAAATATCATATACCTTTCCTATTTGATAAATAAATCGCAAGATAAATGAAGATTAACATTAAATTTTCGATATTTTTCGCAGAACAATCGGTATAAATGTTTAATTTTCAAGTTTGACTAACTTATATTCCTTACTGATCATACCTGGATGCGGGGCCCGGCCCACAATCTGTTGAGGAGGATCATAATTACCTCCCACCCCACCAACACTCGAGTTTACTCCGAGCTGTTGCATGCGTATCTGTTGTTGCTGTTGCTGCATCTGCATATGATGTTGCATACGCATTTGTTGTTGTTGATCCGCGCTGGGATGTTGCATTCTGAACTGCTGTTGGTCAGGCTGTTGGGGTCTGCCACCGCGGATGTTGCCGTGATGCTGCATTCTAAACTGCTGCTGCTGTTGGAAGACTGTCTGGCCATGTTGCTGTGGACCATTGGGCTGTTGGTTATTGCCAACTTTGTTGCCAAGTTCCCCAGGTGGGACGGGAACTTGTGCCTGTAAAAGATTTTGAATGCCACCAGGACGCATAACCTGACCTGGACCCTGTTGCATTGTGCCCGGCGGTCCTGATCCTGGAGTTGGAGCTCTTGGAGGCATTCCAGGCCTTTGTTGGTGCAACATTTGGCCGGGAGGAGGGCCTCCAGTTGTCATACCTAGGCTGCCAACTGAATTTGGCTGAACCTGGATGACACCTGCCAGTGATGTGGGTGGGACAGGCTGGTTCGGCAGCTTGGCCAGTGACAGCTTGTGAGAATTTTCTGCGATCATACCAGCCAGACCCTCAGGTGGCTGTTCTATTTGCTTATTACCCATTGAGGCACCAAGGGAAGTATTAGACATTGAACCAACAGACATAGATTTGGGTCCTGTTGACATGGACATAGATGGAGGTCCTGTTGACATGGACATAGATGGAGGTCCTGTTGACATGGACATAGATGGAGGTCCTGTCGACATTGACATGGAATGTGGCAGCTGTGATGTATTTTTGTTGATATTTTGCGGTGGACCAACATTTGTTGTTGTGCTAAATTGTGCACTTGGATTTGGCATACTCGAGGCTGTACTCTCTGTTGTGGTAGTAGACGGCTTGCTTGTGTCTGAGGAGACTTTGGGTAACTGTGAGGCTAATGTTGATAGAGTTGGCTTGTTGGATCCTTCTTTGGTTGCCGTTTCATCGCTTGGTTTATTATTACCAGGAAAAGATTCGGATTTGGGTGGCACAGATGAAGAGCTTAGCAACTGTTTAAGCAGCGCATTTTGGGTCATATTTCCTTCTGCTTTCATGTCGCCAGGATTTGATACCTGACCTTGTAAAGTAGTAGGGGAGGCAGATTTATTGCTCGCATTATTAACAGGCATTGAGATCATTCTAAGGCCGCTCAACGTGCTGGTGGTCATAAGGCTTGACGGTGTTGACGACTTTGTGTTGGATGGATTATTTGGCGCCATGGCATTTCCCCCGCCACTGTTGTTGGGTAGGTTACTAGAGATTATATTGGTTGTGTTTAGATTTACTGTTGGTAGAGATATATTAGATGATGACAGGGTTGAACTTTGGAATGGCTGTGAGCTTGTTATAGATGATCCCACCATAGATTTGCTTCCTGTCACCTAAACAAAACAAGGTTTAGTATAAACATTAGAGTAAAACACTGGAGGGGGAAGGGGTTAAAAAACTGTATTTTCCTATCCCTATGACCTTGTGCCGACTCTCAATTGGGTCTTTGACAATCAACCAATGGTGTCGGAAATATTAACACAGCCAAGAAGCAGAAAACAATTTGCTAGCAGATGAAAAAGGTCATAGGAAAAGGGGGGTGAGGTAGTTATCTGTATATACGTAAATCTATACTATAGATCTGTTGTATAACAACGCCATATTGGATTGTTTGCCTATAGCTGAAATTTAAAGAAAATTATTATGCTGAGACTAGTTCATACTAATGTTAAATGAACAAATACATAAGACTTTTCAAGAAATCTAAAGGCATTGGCTGATAAATTTTTGTACATCCCAATGATAAAACACAAAATAACCCCTTTTGTAGATTACAATTAATGGTTTAACGTCAGGACAGTCAACTTAATAAAGAAACCAATCAAAATTTAAAATTGATGAGCCAACGAACAAGAAACGTTATTATAAAACTTTGAGAACTAACGTAAAAAACGGCCCAAAGTTCCCTCCCTCCCAGGACATATCCAATTAAAAAATGGCAGATATTAAGAAATATTTTAAATTGTAGTAGCTTTCTTAGTTACTAGGTAGGATGAGTCAAACGGAAAAGATTTAAAATTTATTTTTTTTACCTGAACTTGGGTTGAGGTTGGATAGGTGGCAGGCGAGGAAACAACCTGGTTGTTGGAATCAATCTTAAAGGTATTATTTGATACAGGCGGCATTGGCGGTGGACCAGTTTTGGAAACAACTGTTGATGCATTCAGCCCCTGCAGGTGCTGAGTATTGGCCGGCTGTTGGCCTGGATAACTGGCGTTGTTAATATCCCGCGGCGGGTTGGGAAGACGCGGCAGGTTGTTCTGATTTCCGCCGCGGACGTTAAATCCGCCAGGTATGCCGATGTTGGCTTGATGTACTGAGCTTGGTGGCATTTTCTGCGGGTCCAGCGTGGCACCCACCATGGTAACGGAAGCATCGCCGCCGACTGGCGGTTTCAAGGTGGCATTACTGTTGGAAGATATTGATACACTGGTTTTTGTATTGTTAGATGCCTTAAAAAAGGATGAAATATTTACAACAAAAACTACAAATTCATTAATAAAATTACAAAATGTACAACATGACATACGTAGAAGTTGTTCATTTAGAAGCCAAAAAACTAAAATTAATGTCAATTGAATAAATTCTTAAATGGGTTTTTAATAGGTCTCACTTTAAAAATGCATTAATAGAGCTAATTCAAAACATGAACGTTAACTTTATAAGAATACATAAATATTGTAGATACCTAGCTACTACAAAATTTCTTATTTACAATAGAAAGTTTTTTACCTGAGCGACAATGTTTGGACCTCCATTGGCGGAAGATATAGAAGTTGCGCTACATGTTGACAGCGTTGAGTTGCCAGAAGCCACGGTCACCATAGCTGAGCTACTTGATGAAGTTGCACCACTCACTCCTGACGTAACAATCGGACTACCTCCTTTCAGGCCAACAAAATATCCCCAGCCGCCAAGAACACGTCCGTAGCCAGGACGTCCTATTACAGGTCCAATTGCACCACCTTTGAGGCCAAAAATATTATTGCCCCAACCATGTAATTCCTGTGGGGGTCCTGGAACACCTGGATGGTTAGGATTACCTCCTCCACCTCCCCCGGGGGGTCCTCCCTGGTGTGGTCCCATCATTCTCTGTTGATGTTGCATTTGCATCTGCTGCTGGGGATTATACCCATGCGGGGGCTGTTGTTGTTGTTGGGACATTGGATCTGGACTTGGAGAGGGATTAGGATGACCCGGTGTACCAGGCGTCATTCGACCCGGAGTTACCCGTCCAGCCGAGCCAGGCGTTAGCGGTCCTGGCCCCGGGGTGCGTGGCGTTATCGGCCGGTCGGATGTTGCAGGACTTGCCACCCCACTACCGCTTGGCCGGCGCATTTGCCCGACATTACCAGTTGATTGGGGCTGAGGACTGGGGCTACCAACATTGCCAGCGTAGGATGGTGACATTCCGCCGGTCAACGGGCGGATTGCAGAGGCTGGCATTCCGGGACGAGTCATCATCATAGGCCTAAAACAAAATTACATAAATAGGAATATGTTTAAAACTAGAACTATTATCTACCCACTCGAAATAAAAATTGAATAGGTAGATAGAACATTGAACAAAAATTGTCGAAAGAATCTGAGTAAAATAATTTGTCCTTAACTTAAAAGAAAATAAGCAGAAAACAAATGAAGATAAGAACAGGACAGAAAATGTATTTTTCTATCTAAACATGGATAAATACCTTTGTTGCATTTGTTGTTGACCAGGAATTTGATTGGGATGTGGGGGTCTCATCATTGGACCACCAGGGCCCATTCCGCCTTGCATAGGGCCTCCAGGGCCCATGCCACCTTGCATTGGGCCCCCGGGACCCATACCCGCCTGCATAGGACCTCCAGGGCCCATACCGCCTTGCATTGGACCTCCAGGGCCCATACTTCCGGGCGGCATAGACATTGTAGGTCGCATAAACCTAAAGCAAATTTAGTTTCATAAATTTTAGTAGAGAAATGAAGAAGGGCAACAAATTGAAATTATGACTTTACAAAAAAGGCTAATTGCTTTCATGGAAATTAATTCTTGATAATGCAATTAACTTATCCAACAAGAAGATCTCCATGGTTAAGTTTTAATATAGATTTTCCATAGGAAAAATCACATTTAACAAAAATGTTTTATTTGTGCAATTAAGAATAGTTATATGGGACTTGAGTTTTCTTACCTGTTGCCCATCATCATAGCCCCAGGGGGTGGGCCACCTCCTGGTCCTCCATGGTGGGGCTGACGCACTCCTCCTGGCATTCCTGGTGGGCCTCCCGTCATGCCTGGACCTCCGGGCTGTTGCTGGCCCATGGACATGTGTCCAGGAGACATGTGTGGAGTTCCACCTAAATTAAATTCTTTTGAAAAACCTTTGAATTGCAAAATAGTAAGTACATATTATATTATTTACCTAAAATCGTAAAATTCGTGTAAAAAACAAGTCCCCTTAACAAATGGTATAGGTAGGTATTTTTCAATATTACCACAAAATTATATTAATCAATTATTAATTATATTAACCCCCTGATCTTGATAATAAATGATGGTTTATTATATTACAAAAAATTCCTCATAAAATATATGTAATAACATTCATAAAAGTATGAATTTTTTATGCTGCCATTGTAGAGTTAGGGGAGGAGGTCAATGTATATTGATTATTGATGCTTCTGATAGCTATAACTAGTTATTTTAATTGGGAACTTGGCAAAATTAGATATTTCTCTAATCTTCTTAGTTTCTTCAATTTAACATAAATGTGTACCTGCTGAGCCCGGAGACATGCTATGGTGGGGTGAACTCATGTGTTGAGGTGTTGAGCCCGCAGGGGAGGACAGGCGGGGAGACATGGTGTTCACTGGCGGACGCTGCATGCCATACATACCACCACTATCATCCTGGTAAAAAGACATATTAATCTATTTGAATATAAATGGATCGTATGGCCTATTGGATAAGACAATGAATGATAAATAGATATACAATATACATTCCCAATTATGATAAAACAAAGTTACCCAGTATGAAAAAAAAAATTTTGGTTTTAAAGTATTGACACGCTCAACTAGTTTTTTTTTTAAAGTCAACCAATGAAAATGCAAGAAAAGTACCCAAAGTTTTTGATCCAACAAATAAAACAGCGTGGTTATAAATTTCTTAATTTTTATTACCAGTGCTAATTAAAGTCAAATGTACTCTCCATCCCTGTTATTATTTTAGCATGCAGTATAATGAATACATAAAAAAAATTCAGATAAATATTATTTAAAATATTGAAAAGTTACATCTCGTAGGTAGTACCTAAACAGATTAAAAATTGTCACAAAAATCTTACCATGCCATGAGTTTTTGGTGATGGAGCATGTGGATGTGGAGAGCTTGAGCTGTACTGATTACCCCCCATCATGGGGCTAGACGGCATACTTGGCTGCGGGGATTGACTGTGGTGCGGCGACATACTCGGATGCGGCGACATGTTGGGGTGCGGTGACATGTTTGGATGTGGTGACATGCTGGGATGCGGCGATTGCTGTTGAGGGTTGCTGTTGCTGCCTTGAGAGTGTAGCGGTGATGCACCTGGACCCGGAGATGGTAATGGGCTTGTGGTCGGCATCATTGGGGATGTCATACTTGGTGGCCGTTGTTGACTTCCTATACTTGGGTTAGGCGATGTTACGGAGAAGCCTTGAGGCGAAGTTACGCTAAATTGTCCACTGGGTGATGTTATGCTGTAGCTTCCAGGACTAGGCTGTGAAGAACCATGGCTCATGGGGCTGTTTTGCGGCCCGGACATATAATGTGGCGACTGGCCAGGACTAGTCATCTGTCCTGTTGGGCCTGGTGACATCATCCGACTTCCAACAGGAGGCATGCCTCCAGGTCGCTGCAGGATTACCTGCCCGCCTTGAACCATCATTGGCCGCATTTGTTGTTGCACCATAGTGCCTGGCGGCCCCGTCATTCGCATCATCATTTGTTGCGGCATTCTCTGTTGTGGATAGCCGCCTGGAACAGTCATCATGGGCCGCATACCTGGAGGGGTGGGGCCACGCTGGACCTGCACCATACCTGGTGGTCCTCCATGCCAGTGTTGTTGCACAGTACCACTAGGTCCAGGTGATAGACCGACCATACTTTGTGCCTGTTCTGTTGGTATACCCTGGGCCTCCAGAGCTTTCACCTTTCTCTGTTTATGTTCATTCATTGTCATTGTGTGCTGGCGTGATTGTTTCCGGAAATTTTCTAATGATTTTTGTAGGCCATTGGCTTCGCTTGAAACTCGATCCAATTCTGTGGCATCTTGGGGCGTCAACTCGTTGCCATTTTTGCGCAGTGTCCGTTGTTTGCTGTTCAAGGATTTGCGAAGTTTTCTAAGCTTGCTGATTTCAGTTTCATAATATTTTAGCTGCTGATTTATTTCGTTATCTTGATTGTTCAGCCAAGTCTCGTACTGCAATACCTAAACAAGATAAATTTTTACACTTAGTGTTAAAGAAGAAATATGATTCTGCAAAAAAATGGTCTAGTTAAGCAAAATTTCATACAGATAGACTAGACACACATGCATCAAACTGGCATTCTGGTAGTACCTCTATTAACTGCATTGATTATAGAACCACTGCAGAATATCTTATCAAATGATTTTGTCGAGAAATAAAGATGAAAATCAGCTAAGACATGGCAATTTGGCAAAGAAGCAATTCAATTAAAAAAATGTGGTTAAGAGACAAATTTTTTTGAGATCATTATTCTTGACTATTAAACTTTTAAGATGCTTAAAATCTCTTGAAAACAATAACTTTGTTTAAATATTAAACCAACTAGCTGAGTTAAAGTTTATAGTATTACATGAAAAATGAGCTGGATAAGCTTTCATATAGATTTTTTTTTATCAAAGTACACATACCTGTCTTTTTTCTTCATCTGTCTGCGGATTATTGGGACAGGTTGGGGCTGGGGTAGAGTTAAATGGTGGTGGAGGGGGGCGCTCTGGTATACTTGAGGTTGGGCTACCCATGTCTCCACCAATAGGGCTTGGAGCCCCGGGGGGACCGGGCTGCATCATTTGTGGGTTGCGCTGTTGTAATGTAACCTCCTATAAAATTGTACAATATTTACACATACTTAAACATAACACAAGCGTACAAGTACAATTTAGAATCAAAATAACAGTAAACTTGTATACATACAGTTATAAAAGTAAAAGCTTTAGCTAAAAAAAACATTGTGGACAAGTAATATTAAATAGCGTATTTCTAATTCTATAGGAGTTGTGCAATGCAAAAAAAGAGAATCAGAATTACATACTAACGTTTCCTGCCATTTAAGTTCAGTTTTTATGTATGAAAAAAATGAATGCTTCAAGACTAACCTGAGTGTGGCCCCATGTAGGACCCGGCATTCTCGGCCGCATAATCTGCTGTCCACCCATGGTCACCATACCTCCTTGTGCCCCGACCATCTGCATAGTTGGTTGTCCGCCCGGGCCAATAACCTGCTGCATTTGACCCGGCATCATCATACCAACCGGACGCGCTTGATAGGGACGCATTCCGCCCGGACCCATTGTCATGGCACCGATGGGACGCTGCTGCATCTGACCCGCCACCATTTGAGGCCTCATTTGTTGTTGCATGGCAATGCTACCTGGCGGCATTGGTCCTCCTGGTTGCATCATAACTCCTGGTCGCACCTGGCTAGCGCCCCCCACAGTCATCATCGGACCGGACATCTGAACAGGACCACCGGCAGTCATCATTGGACCTGTCACCTGGACGCCAGGTCCACCAGCAGTCATCATAGGACCTGTAGGTCCACCGGGTGGCCCAGCTGTCATCATAGGACCTGTAGGTCCGCCAACAGTCATCATAGGACCGCTCATTTGACCTCCAGACATCATTGGACCTGTGACAGCAACCCCACCTGGGGGCATTGAGGATGGTTGGGAACCTGGTGGACCCTGTGGGGGTCCTTGTTGATGCTGCGCCTGTTGTTCACGCTTTTCCTGCTCCAACAGGTCTTGAATAAGCAGAGGCTGATCCTATCAAAAAAATTAAATTAATAAAACGTGTTTATATATTATTCAAAATATCAATAGGTATTAAAAAAGGAGGTTAGGTATAATTTTTGTAAACTGAGAAAATAAATTTACCTTTGAAGTTTGTCCAGGGCCAGGATAGGGTGGTGGAGGGCCCCGCAGTGGACCTGGAGCGCCTGGACCACTGGGCTGTGGGCCAGTGACTCCTCCTGGATACAATGGGGGTTGCTGGGCTTGTCCTGAGTTAAAATAAATGATTAACCAAGAGATTTGTTAAACAAAAGAAAGTATTATTAGCGTTTGTCTTGTTATATTTTAAAGTTAAATATTTGTATATAATTTTGCTATACTACATGTGTTAGGTAATTCAATAATAGTTTTTTATAGCATCGTATTATAGACAGCATTTCGCGGATATTAAAATAAAAATATACCTACCTAAGATTAAAATGGTATTAATTTTTTATGATAATATTCATGGAAATTTGTCTTTCATACGATGCTATACATTTTTTTCAGTATGGTTGATAACCGGTTGTAATCCAGCATATATTTATCGGTTTCGAAGCCATACTGGAAATTTTGTTACTTTACCTTGGCTTGTGGCAGGCGGTGTTGGGGCAGACGGCGGCTGTGCCTGGCCTGAATCAGCCGCTGTAGCAGCTTCAGCCGCTTCTTTAGCATCCCCATTCTCCTCTGACTCTAAATCGTCAAGAATATTTGTCTTGGCTGTGTCATTACCATCCAAGGCATCCGCAAACTCAAGAATGTTGAAGTTATCACCAAAATCTCCGAACAGATCATCATCACCCATGCCAAGGTTTGCGTCAAGAAGGTCGTCAGATTTCTCGTCACCGCCCTGAAAATATAAAAATATTAGGAAATGTACTCAAAATAAAGTTTAGGTACAAGGTTAAGGAGACAAAAGTAAGAAAGTATCCCCCCAAGTGCCTGTGAAAATTGTATTCAAACATTTTACATTCTTTTTCTATACTTATGTAATCAAAACATTTTACTTTTTTTATAGTAGCGAAGTTACTCTATAATTTGCTTTACCTGCCCGTCGGTCAGTCCGTATCGCTATGGGGGAAAATTTGATTTTCTCTGCTGCTATTAAAGATAAAAAGCCGAAGTCTTTTGTGACATTCGCACATCTAATCTGTAAGTTAATTTGTCCGTATGTCTTTCTGTCATGCTACAAAAGATATTTTAAGTTTTTTTTTGCTTATTCTCTCTTTTTTTATTGTCATGAGGACTGAACATCTGCTCTATAACTCAGTGGACATTCAACTATTTTTTTTTGGTGCTTTGCTACTTATTGATATTGTCACCCTTGTTTTATATTGCAACTATACACAAACAAACTTCATGATCTACCTGACTTTGTGTTGTTTGTTGTTGTGCAGAATCCTGGCTTGGCGGTCTTTGTGGCCCTGCGGGGGGCGTTCCTGAGGGTCCTAAACAAAATATTAAAGTAAAAGAATGCAGGGGGCATGGGTTAAATAACTGTATGTTTTTATATTGCTGAATTTCAATTAGGTCTTTGAATGTCAGCCAATAGCATAAGTCGCTGATAAAGAGCAAAAAAGCAATTTGCCAACAGACGAAAAACGTCCCCACCATTAGAACCAGGTAATTGTCTGGGTTATACATTTATTAACAAAATTGATAGATGCAAAACTATTGTTAAAATGATGATATGTAGAGAGGGGGACGCTAATGCTAAACTAATCTACCCCATCCTATCACCACCCACCTCCCCCCCCCCCCACCCATTTTTCAAATCTATCATAGACAGAATTTAATACACAAAAATTGGAAGAGGATGAAATTTTTTCCCATTATACCACCCCTTAAAAAATAAATTTCAAAGAAATTCTTCCAGAAAATGTTACCTGGACCAACAGGCAGAGGTGACCGAAACTGATCCTGACCTTGTCCTGCCAACCCTCCAGCTTCTAATTAAAATTACAGGTTAGACTTCAAAGTAATCATTTTATAAAAGTAACAGGATCTTTCTTTGTGTATGACTCCTTCTGTAACGAAGGATCTTCATAACCGCTGAACCGATATGGTTCTCCTTTACATGAAGCTTCTCACAGGTCCTGGGAAGATTTATAACTTTTTTGGGGTAGAGAACCACCATTCCCTTAAGACAAATTTTCTCAAAAAAAATTACCCCCCCCCACAAAAAAAATATGAACCTTCTCCTAAAAAATTGTTTTTACTTTTACTTTTCTTTTTGAAACTTGAATAAAAATGGGGGGTGTAATACTTTATAATATTTCTAATTGTCTAAATAACTTTCATTAATTTAAGAAGTAAATAGGAATATTTGAAAACTTAGTATTATAAACTCTAGATTTATTTTTGAATTGTTAATCCAACAAATAAATGATATATGACAAAACAATGATATAGGATTTGTTATTACCTCAAATAAAAATCGTTATTATGGAAAAGTATATTTCCAAGTGTGTCTTAAAAGTGGTATTAGTTCAAAAGTTTAAGAATTGATAATATTGTATAAACAGGGTTAACTGTATATTACTAATCTTAAAAACCATTAGGTACTTAATCAATAGAATGAAAGTTAGTTGTGGTTAATGTTTCATTTCTTTTTCTCAGTCAATCAAAGAGAAAAGATATTTATTACATAATAAACCTTAGTTGATAAAAAAATAACAAGGATGGCAACATCCATAAGGGCGAAGCTCTGGAATAAAACGGTAGAACATACGAACAAGAATATTTGTAAAGCTTCGAAACGTAACAAAAATTCTATATAAACATGCTGCAAAATTGCGTATATGCAGGTTTTTGTTTAAGGGGATACTTACAATTTTTTGGACTTGATAAATATAATAGATGATTCGCTTAAAATATTGTACCTTGTCTTCCTAGGAATCTATATTCCTAAATTCAGAGGAATATAACGATTATATCATATAAATAGGTAAAAATCAGCAAGTTTTAAATGAACGTTTGGGTTTTCTATTACAGAGTTATGGGATTTACAAATTATAATGGACTAAAATATTACAGGAATATCCAAACTTTAAAAGGGATAGGACAATTCTAACATGCCTAAATTAACGAAAAGAGCTAGCCATTACTACGTAAGGACGGACATACACCCCATAATTGTGAAAAAGCTTTACTTAAAAAATTAGTTTGAAAAATACCAGGTAAATGAAATTATTTTGTTATAATAATTTGAGGTTATATCAGTTCACATATTCCTGTCAGTTGGAATACATGACACATTCAAGGGATAAAACACAGAATTCCGGGAGAAAAAAAAACATGTTAACAAAACAGGACAAAGCAACCGCAAAAAGAACAACCTGGAACCCAAACTTTAGTTGTAGACACCGGAGTACCCATAATACACCCTCCTCCAACACCCCCCATGACACCAGAAGTCGTTGATAGTAGTGTTCCGCCTCCAATTAAACCTCCAGACACAACAATACCCTCCATAGAAGTTGGAGGACCACCTCCAGTCAGCTCCATCCCTGCCATGCCAGGTATGGACATGCCAGCGGTACCATCTGTCAGTCCTTCACCTCCAGGCAAGGAGGATATGGGACGTTGTAGGAGGTTGCGCAGATGATTGGAGGTATCAGATTTGGAGGAAACAAGTGGCTATAAGTTTATACATGATGCATCAACAATAATATTATTATTATCTTATTTCAGCAAATCAAACAAGTAAAGTGAAAATAAAGACCCCTCTTATTTTGCTTCTGAAAGGTAAACTTTAACATGGATATTGCAAAATAAGAGATATTTATTATTACTTGGATATTACACCAGATTATCATGTACTCTAATAAAGTGAAATTCATTTGCAAAATTTTTAGATTGTTGGTATGTATCTTTTTCCTGTGATAATCTTGCTGCTAGTTGGGACACATTTGCACCACTTCCTCCAACCTCATCTAATCAGCAATCAATCAATATACATATATTTATTTGCCGCCATTTTTTCCCGCCAAACCAAATACATTCCAGCTGATGAGCAGTGTGTGCAAGTGCATGAAAAGCCGCCGCTACTACAAGTGTGATATTCGCCAAACCAGGTGAAAACAAAACGCCACAACCAAATGTGAAAAAAATGAATTTCTTATGATCAAATGGAGAAAACAAGATATTCAGAGAAGCAAAGCCTACCAAGCCATTGCATGTGAAGTGCTACTTTTACCATATGTGCAAGCCAGTTCGTCTCCAAAATCTACATTTCATTTTGTGCAGTTTCAAATAAATGAAATGAGTAAGTGTGAATCAACCATCCCTTCCAGTAGCCTCTAAGAAAAGCTTCATAAAACCTTCTAATGATCAATGTAGCCGTAAAATACCAGTGATTTGTAAGCGAAAGCAAGTTCCAAAAATTTGGTAGCAACTTAACAGTGTTCAAATCACCAGAAGTGCAAGCAAGCATCCAAGTTCCGGATCTCCATATCTGTAAGTGTGTGTGTAAGCAAAATATCACCAGATTTACCTATGCAAAGCGTTTTAAGTGCCAGAGCACCTTAAGTTTTAATTGCTAAGATCCAACGCAGATTCTTTGTTGAATACATTAACATTTGAAACATGAAAAGACGATCTGAGTTATTTATTTATCAAGACTTTTTAAACCATCCTTAATTTCATCTATTGCATTTTGTGCTAGTTTATTTTTTTGTATATGGTTGATTAAGGGCCAAGTTGACAATGAGCAAATTTACCCGCGGAAAACTGACATATTTTCGCCAACTACTTAAAAAGCATAAGACTATAAATAGATTAATGTAAGACTTTTTAAGAAGGCAAAAGTACGCCTCAACTTGTCTGCAACTAAATTTACTCATTGGTGACTGAAGTTGCACCCATCTACCTCTAAAAAATAATGAATGATGTGCCTTTCACCAAGCCTAAACCATACAAGCAGTAACAAATACATTATTATATAAAGGAATCAATATGTTTATTTGACATTTTTTAAAATTTATCAACAATGCGCTTTTATGGTTCCATAAGAGAATAGTTATTTCTCGCATCGTATTATATCCAGCTTTCTACGAATATAATACTTTGCTCACATAGTTTTTTTCGTATGGATGAGAACCGGTTCTTATCCACCGGATTCGAATGAATACGAGAAAAAATATTAAATTTCTCATTTTTCTAACTTTTATAATGATTGTCAACATGCAAATCTAACTTTTTTTTGAAGTTCATATTCTTATAATCTAATATTATAGCTTGATTAACATAATAATAATGTAATATATGTATATGTGCAAACTTTTTTTTTTTGTGTGTACATGTTCTCAGTTTAATTTGTACAAAACCATTAATTTAAAAACCTAGGTGTATATTCGTTCTTTAATTACAAAGGGAGAGGTCATTTTCTAGTAAATCCCGTAAAGGTGTGTGTTTTAAGGCCTAAAAATAGTAGTAGAACGATAAGGTGCTCTATATATTTGTATTTCCTATTGAATAGAACAATAGGGAAGAAATTTTTTTTTTTTTTTTTGATAACCGTACCTGGAATATCTGAAATTTCTATCAAACGCTTTGTTTGGCTCAAACTGACACAAATAAAAAAAAATATAATTATAATAAATCAACCTGTAAAGAATGACTTCTTCCTTTGTTTAATGGTATAGATTGTTCTTAACTTTTACCTTGTACCTATAGAAAACATTATTATTATAATTATATTTTTTTTAAATTTTTGTCAGTTTGAGCCAAACAAAGCGTTTGATAGAAATTTCGTATTTTTTTTAGATAATCCAGGTACGGTTATCAAAAAAAAAAAAAAAAATTTCCCTATTGTTCTATTCAATAGGGAATACATATATCTAGAGCACCTTATCGTTCTACTACTATTTTTAGGCCTTATAACACACACCTTTACGGGATTTACTAGAAAATGACCTCTCCCTTTGT
Organism: Acartia tonsa; assembly: GCF_053477335.1. Lineage (NCBI taxonomy): Eukaryota > Metazoa > Arthropoda > Copepoda > Calanoida > Acartiidae > Acartia > Acartia tonsa. The sequence goes on from NC_137267.1 coordinate 46,298,960, forward strand.
TATGAAACTTTAAAAACGTAAGTATTACTGACAATGGTTTTGTATAAGAAAACTAATAGAGCATTTAACTTTATTGCTGTATACATGCGTTACAAGGCAGGTGCAAGTTTTGTTTTTAAACCTAAGCCACTGCTCATCTTATTTTTGTTTTAAAGTTTAGAACATTTTGAATCCTTTTTTAAAACACTGTCCCTTTTATAAAATTCATTGATCCCTAACCCCTTCATTATATTTTTTTATGCATTATATGTATAAAATGAAGAAAAAATTTACCTTTGATTTGATTTTGTCCTTGTTGTTGTGGCGATACTTGTTGCTGCATTTGCTGTTGCATATTGCTAATATTGGACTGTTGTGGCATCTGGGTGACAGCTTGTGGCATTTGTTGTGGCCTTATAGCGCCCGGAGGTAACTGTAGTGGCTGTTGCATGGGTTGGCTACCAGGCGGCGGTTGGGACTGGATCATGCTGCCAGGTTGTTGTTGTAGAGTGATGTTGCCAGATGGTCTGATTATTGTTGTTGTGCTGCCAGGCTGTTGGGATGCATTACCTGGACTTGTCGTACTGCTAGTACTCATCATATCTCCCTAGAAGCAAATTATAACATAAAAATATTGCAACACTTTCCCTAACAAAGTAAATCTTAATTATGCCAAAATAGGCAAGGGGTTAAAATCTAATTGTCAAAAAATATTTTTCATATTTCTACAATATTTAAAAGCAAGCCATTAAAATATAGCAAAACACCTTTTTTATTTGAATCAAAACCGGTTTAACAATAGCAATTTAGACTAAAAGTGATGTTTAGTTTCCTAAATTTTTCATTCTTGATATACTAAATGATATTTTCATGTTTCAAATATACTTTAATGTGCATAACTTATTTTAATTATTCATGGTGCAAAGTTAATCCAAAGCATTTATATCATTAAGTACTATGTACAATACATAAAACTAAACCAAAAAGAAAACAAAGCATTTAAAAAGCAATCCAATCTTTGAAACCACACACTCTTTAGGGGGCGTGCGCGAGGATTTGTTTCTTCTGCAAAATATTATAAGTAAAAAACACAAAATTAAGGAAGTGTTAACCCTTACAGATCGGGGGGGGGGGGGGGGGGCTCAAAGAGCCCCCCCCCTCTAGTTTTTTCAATCTCATTTTTTTTGTAGGTAAGATGGAGAGCTGTAACTTCATGACTTTTTAAGTTTAGTAATTATACGTCGACAAGAGTTGATTTTATTAGGATATCTGGTCTGTGTCGGTCGTGGTGTCCGGTCAAAGTCGGTTGGGTAGCAAAATAAATTATAAAAAATTCTAAATAAATCTTAATTTCTACATTATGACTTTTGTGTATAAGGTAGAAACCAAAAATTTTTTTGGTGAATACTTAGATATCAATGACCTTCTGAGAAAAGTGGTGTTATGACCGTTTGACCGCTCCCTGACCGACTTTATGACCGATTTTTGTCCGGCTTTTACTACAGATATAAATCATCAATATCGTGGCTTCTATCACAGCTAGAGACCTATAATTTTTTTTGGTAAATCCTTGAGCAATAATAAACAGATAAAAATATTAATTTGCGCCGCCAACCGCCGTTTTACCGCCGTAACCGCCGAAAATGGCGGTTTCCGTTATTTGCCGTTTTTCGGCGATGATCAGAAAAAGTAATTTTTTTGTTATGAAAAATAAAAGTTCGTCCTAAAATTTGGTCATCCTAGCTACAAAATTGGCCGCTCTACAGCTGTTTTAAAATTTAGCGGCTGGCCGCTAAAAAGCGGCTAAGGAGCGGTCTGACTGCTATGACTAGAAAAAGTAATTTTCTCTAAAAATACACATGAACCACCAGAAAAAATTTTACGTCTTTATCTGTACTAGGAGCCGAGATAGAGGGGGGGGCTCTGTGAGCCCCCCCCCCCCCCCCCGATCTATTAAGGTGGGAATTGGGGCCCGATCTGTAAGGGTTAAGGTACAATTTCTTCATTTCATCATGTTGCTTCCCATTGCTTGATATTTAACTAATAATCCTGCGCACGCCCTTGATTAGCACTCAATTTATTTTATTGACTAACCATCATCGATAGTGACGGCGGTGTTATGGCGCCAGCCAGAGGCGGAGGAAAGGCGGGGGATGAGGTAAATGCAGCCGGCGGCGAGAATGGATGGTGGTGAGGAGTTTTGGGAGATAAAAGGGCAACTGAATTCTCCCCCGGAGAATCGGGGATGGGCATCATAGGGTCATAATGCCCCATCATACCATCCATAGCGGGGCCTGAATGGGAAGGAGACACCCCCGCGGTATTAGGGTACATCTCGGCCGTTGTTAGCCCAATATTAAGCCCGCTCCCAAAATGTGACGGGGAAAGGGATGGCAGGGGGTAAGAGTTGGAGGAGGGAGAGGGGGACATGGAGGAAGGTGTGTGTGGGGAGGATGGGGTGCTGCAGGACCGAACGGTCAACGACTTTGACTGCAAGAACAATCATTGCCATTTAATGTTTTTAAACTAATCAGTCATCAGGGATAATCGGGGAAAGTTAGTCTACCACAGGAGTCTAATTATGGCAAAGACAAAAATACTTAAAAAGATCATATTTTTCAAATACATAGGTATAAAACAGGCTTTAATTTCAGTTTTGACCAAAGTGACCGAACTTACCCCGATCTACCCTAAGCCATAATCTGATGCAAACTAAAGAAAAAGGCATTCCAAAAAGAGAAAATTGTAAAAGTAGAAAGACTTTTTGACATTGAAGATGCACATTTTTAAGACATAAAAAGGAAATAAATAAACTTTAGGTAAGTATATAGATCCCAATTTATAATTTTTCAACATAGAATAAGAAAGAACATCCAAATAAGAAAAATTTTTAAAATTAAAAGTAAGATATCCTACCGTTGGTCTGTTGATCCTATTCGCGGTCCTGTTCTCTCTGGCCTTGGTTACATAAGGCGACCTTCGTTCATTTGGAAGGGTTTTCCAAATCTTTGTAATTTGTTTGATTCTGTCAGGCCAGTTAGGATACTCGTTCCGTAGATTTGGATGGTTGACATTGGCGTATAAAACCATAGCAATGGTGGCTTGATCACCTAAATTAAATTCAATCATGAAAAAAGTTAAAAAAAAGTTATTGAAAAAATATTAGTTTCATTTATTTTTCAGTTGGTAATCATATCTTATTCAAAGAACAAGTAAAATAAACAATTTTATTTTACTCAAATTCTCATATTCGCCTTTCTTCGTTCATCATGTAAATCTTTTCAGCAGTTTCAAGACATTAGATATTTGATAACAACGTTGAGCTAGTTCAAGTTGGTTCCTTACCCAGAGAGGGAGGGAGGGTACATTAGTTTGTTATTCTAGTCACCAAAGTTTTACATTATTATTAACGTTTTCTTATTCGTTGGCTAAACAACTTTGGGGACTTTCATTGAATTTTGATTTGTTGGCTCATTAAGTCGAATGCCCAAACGTTTCAACCAATTGTTACTATCTTCAAAAGGGATAATTTTGTATTGTCATTGGGGATGAACATGAATTTATCGGTCATTGTCTTATCCCTTAGGATCCCTGTCCCTTACCACTAACATCCCAGCTTTAGCAGACAACAAACCCTTTGATTGCAAGTTAAGAACTTGGTTTAATGTTCATAAAAAATGTTACCTAGAGGTTCATCTGCCTCCCACTTTGCAAGATGTTGTGCCTGCGCACTCTCCCGTGTAATTCCTATTCCGCCTGTCATTCTTGGTCCTGACACGCCCATCTGCACACCTCCAGGTGGACCTAACATAGCATTTAACAATAAGTTCATTCTAAAGTTTTATTTTCTATGGGTATTTTAAAATAATATTAAAACAACTTTAAGTGTCGAAACACAAAAAGTCATGGAATCGACAATCGGACACGAAACCTTTAAAAAAGAAGGTTAATGTCTTTTGAAGCATGATCGACAGAGAGACGAACAAAACAGTCATGGGAATCTTCACTTAAAATTTCAGCCATCTATCTTCTATAATAGCTGAGAAAATCACATTTCCCCCATTCCGTTACGGACTGACTGACGGTCGGACAGACAGACAATGTGAATTATAGAGTAGCCTTGCTACTAAAGACAGGATTCTTTTCAAATCAAATTTTGAATTTAACATTGATCAACTTTAAAGAATTTAAACGCAGAAAATTACAATCGTTAATATTACCTGTCACGACCATACCCCCACCGGGCTGGGGCTGTCCAACAACTGTCCTAACCACACTCCCGCCCATAGGATTCATCATCATTGGCGGCCGTTGTTGCATCATGGGCTGCTGCATGCCGCCAGTAACAGTCATAATTTGACCGCCGCTAACGGTTGCACCTGGCGGAAGTCCAGTGTACATCGGCCGTGGTCCCTGGCTCATCATCATACGAGGGCCGCCGGCCGCAGACATTGGCATTGAGCTAGACACCACCATAGGGCCGCCAGATTGGGTTAAAGACATTCTAGGGCCCATAATTACGGCGCCGGGTGGCGGATTATTCGGCGACATCATTCCGCTCATTGGCGGTTGGCCAACAATCATTCCCCCGCTGCTGACAACAGTATTCATGTGTTGTTGCATAGATACAGGTTGCATACTGCTGGACATAACACCCATAGGGCCACCGGGGCTCTGCTGTTGCACTGTCATCATTTGGCCAGAAGACACTGCATAACTTTGGGGCGGCATTCCACCCATTGGCCCTCCTCCACCCATAACAGGCGATGTCATTTGTTGTTGTATTGGACTTTGCTGTTGAACCGGTGACATCATTGGGGACTGGGACATTGGGGACATCATCGGGGATTGTGACATGGGCGACATCGCGTTGGATCCCATTTGTTGTTGGTAATGCTGCGACACAACTGGAGACATCTGTTGTGGTTGCTGTTGACCCATCATACTGTTCTGTTGTGTATTTATAGTTGGCTGTTGCGACATCATGGAGCAACTGCTAGTTATTTCAGTTTTTATATTAGCAGTGGTAGTGATTATTTGGCTTGCGCATACAGCCGCATTGTTAATTTCTTCAGCGGATGACATCAACTCCTGTTTAATCTGCAATGATCCTTGATCAGACGTTGGTATTGAATTGTCCGCATTAGGATTCTGGGATTCAAGATTTTTGAGAGTTTCATTCACATCACCAGGAAGTTCATCTCCAGGTTCATCCTTTACTTCTGTTTTAACTTTGCTTTCATCATCAGCAAATCCTTTGAAAATATCCTCCATGTCTTTAGTATCAAAGCCATCCCCCAGCATGTCTCTGAGGCCAGCAGCAAGTTCGGATTGGGTGGTGCCATCTCCGTCAGCCTCAGCATTCGCTTCCTCATCACCAACATTGTCAAGAGCACTTTCATCAATATCAATGTCGCCACCGGACATAAGATTCTTAAATAGATCATCACCAAAGAGATCAGTGGGCAGCATAAGGTCTTCACCAGTCATTTCTTCATCCTTAACATTTTTGCTGTCGGGATCATCTTTAACTTGTTGCAAGCCACTAAGTTTAAGTGCATCTAGTTCTTCTTTAGCAATTCTTGCTTTGTCCGCTGCTTCTTTGGCGGCCGCTTCAGCAGCTAGTCTTTTCTCTTCCAATTCCTGTTCTTTCTCTTTCTTTTCAGCCTCTTCTTTAGCTTTCATTTTCTCAAGCGCATCAAGGGCAGAACTGCTTAGCATAATACTTGTGCCGGAATCTTGTTTGGCAACCTTATTTACATCAGCATGCACTAGATGTTGTTCTTCATCCAACTTATCAGGACACAGGCCCATAAAATCCTTGCCAAAGAAAGAATCCTGAATATATTCTGGGTATTGCATCAGGATCTTGTTCTTTTTGGGCTTCCATACGACACGCTTTTTCTTGTCATCCTCTGGGTTTTCGCCCTTTTTGTTGGAACCTTTGGGTGTTCGTGTCTTGGCAAGGAAACCGCCAATGCCGACCTTTTTCAGGTCACGATAACGCTTCTTACGCAGGACCATAAGGCCGTTGTCTTTGACTACAATTGTAAAGCCTTCAGGAGGTTCAGGGGCACTGCCATCGGCTAATGGTCGCACTACATCACCATCCTAAATAATAAATTAAGTTCTACTGTATTGCATATTAAATTTTTTATTTTATGAAAGAAAACAATAGATTTTGAATAGGTATGAAATTGAATTATAATCTCATAAAGTTTAGCAAAAAAGCATAAGGTCTAAAGAACTATATGCTATAATCTATTGTTACTATTTACTTCGTCCCTAGCCTTTAGGGGAAGACGAAGAAGGTCAGGAAAATATAACAAAAACACCTTAGGATATTTATTAAGCCTCCCTGAAAACTAAAAATACAATCAATTCGGACCAAAAGTTTCAGAAATATTAAGCTTCAGGGAAAAAAACTTACTACTTTAATTTTAATTTAGCTTGCTAACATAGTTAGTTCATTGGTCAGTTCGTTCGTCCAGAAGGAGAAAAGTATATTGTAGGAGGGAATTGTTATTTTAGCCAACTGCAAGTTGTACTTTATTAGAGAACATGAAAATCCAAGTAATAATATATCCAACCAGTGGCATTTGTCCTGTTGATGATAAATTGTTACCTTATGATTGTGATGAATCATTGGAGGTTTATCATCTTCTTCATCTGAACCATCTCCTTCCATACTATTATCTCCAGTACCTGAATAATAAACAGTTTTACATTTTTAAACAAGGATGACTTTATATTTAAAAGCAAAGCTCTAAAACGATCGGACAAACGAACATTAACACTTTTGAAGTGTCAGTACTGAATAAGCAGAATATAAAAGTCTAAACACTCCAAAAGTGTTAATGTTCGTTTGTCCGATCGTTTTAGAGCTTCCCAATTTTTTCCTATTAGTTATAGGAATAACCATGCTAAGTTTGAAATCGATAGGAAAATTCTAACATGTTTAAATTAACGAAAATTCTTGAATTATTTAGCGGTTTTTTCTTACCTGAACCATGAGGATCCAGAGGATTCAGCGGGTTGAACATATCCGGACCCAGCCGCCGCTTACGCTTCACACGATCCTTCTCAATCGTCAACGCCTTTAAATGCTGCATGCCCCGTTCGCTCAACATAGTCCCATCCATCATATAGCTGGCGTTGTTGTAGAACCCACTGTACACCGGATGATATTCCGGGCTTTTGGGCGGCGGAGTTGGTGCCTTGGAGGCCAGGGCAGCTGCGGCGGCCGCAGCCGCTTCCCGCTCGAGTTTTGATTGCAAGGCAAGATGGGGTGGTAGTACGTCGGCGGGTCGGCAAAGCAGGCAGGAATAGCCGGCTTCGAGGCAGTGTTCCGCGTCTTCTTCGCACATTATGCTGTCGCATTCACCATGGCACCATCTAAAAACAAAAAAAGGATAAAAGCACTTTTTTAATCCTTAATAATTCTCTTTCTAGTATAGATTAAGACTTATGATTCAGATATTTCCATTTAAGTTTCAATTTTTGATTCTTATAACCAGTCCAGTGTTGCGGATCCGCATTGATGATATGCAGATCCGGATCCTCCAATTTGGTCAGTGCGGATCCGGATCCTTGACAATAAAAATAAACCAAATTTTTCAAAAAATATTTATTCTTTAATCTCGAAGTCAATGTGAGAGAGAAGAGTGTGGGAGTGAATCAGCTGATATTAACAAGGTTACCAGATATTTCAAAATTTGTAAGTGACTATTTTATATAAAGGGATAGTTCTACGAAGTGTATTTAAAGAGTTAAGGTACTTAGAGTAGTGAACTTTTATATGTCTTAGTAGAATATATTAGGCATTGGATAGATATGATTATATGTTGAAAGAAATTTTAACATTGACCAGACCAAACTTTTTTTATTTGACAATATCTAAAAAAAGTTAAAGTGATTTGCCACATAAATTACATGAGAATGGTCTATTTTTTCCCAAATATGTATAGCCAAAACACCAATATCAGAGAATCTTTTTACACATATTTCACAAGAGTTATAAAAAAATTGAACAGGGGTTCCCCTTGGGACAAGTTACTTAAAAAACATAAAAAATTACGTCCGGTTCATTATAGGACAGGTTTTCTATAGATTCTTTTTAAAAAATAAAGAAAACCGTCCAGTTTACTTACAATATACCTACACATTATCTCACGCGGAAATACCAACTAACCATACATCATATATATATATATATAAAAAGACCATTCTCATGTAATTTATGTTGCAAATCACTAACTTTTTTAGATATTGTAAAATAAAAAAAGTTCGGTCAGGTCAATGTTAAAATCTTTATCACAATCATATCTATCCAATGCCTAATATATTCTACAAAGACATATAAAAAGATCACTACTCTAAGTACTATATTAAATATTTTATTGGTCATTCTTTGTTGTATAAAAAGCTTAAAGTCCTTTTAACTAGTAAATGCTATCTAAAGTTGTATTTATGACAAAAAAGTTTTTGCCATATATAACATGCAACGAAGTTGAAAATAAAAATGAAAAACTCATTTTTTTAGGAAAATCCCTGGTCAAATCTTTTAATTTTAATCAATAACTTTATATTATGCACTACTACGTTATTTAAAATAGAAAAAACTTACAGTTCACTATTTTTTTTTAAATGCACTTCGTGAAACTATCCCTTTAGGTAGATTTTTCCATAAATTTATACCCTAGGATCCGGATCCGCATTTTTTTGCGGATCCGGATCCTTGGACTCAAAAAAATCCGGATCCGCAACCACTATTTTTGATTAAAAACAGTACATTCCCCCTACGCCATACTAGAAGAATCAACTTATTAAATAGTTATCTGAATAAAATAGAACACCTTCCTTTCTCCGGATAGATTTAGAATATAATGGGTGTTTGATATGTGATATTGAATGTCAAACAATTGCAATACGTGGAGCTTACACAAAATATATTTGTTTATTTCATATGGTTGTGTCTTATCCACAGTATTTGATAAACTTTAGTCAACATAAAAACATATTCATTTAAAAGTTCAATTTTAACTAATTTTTTACTTTCTAGCAAAGAACTTACCGTACGCATGTTGTACATTGCACAATGAGTTCATTTTCTTCATACCCCTCTTCACACAGGGGACATTGTTGTAAGGAGTGACAGAGGCCACATGTCGAATAGTTGTCATACCACTCGGAGTTAACACCTAGATTAGAAGATTTTTTCTTTTTATTTTAGAAGATTTTTTAATAGATGCAACAGATTAAAACGATCTACTACAGTGATTTTAAGTTACAATTAAACATTTAAATTCTTTAGTTGTAAAGGTTACTAGAGCAGGGATCTTAAGGGATAAGACAATGGCCGATTTATGTAGAACATCAATGATGATACATAACATTATCCCTTTAGTGGATTACAATTAGTGGTTGAAACGTTTGAACACTCAATTTAATAAACTAACCAACTAAAATTTAATGAAAGTCCCTAAAGTTGTTATGCCAACGTAAAGAAAAAAATTATTGACATTGAATTGTCCCCTATCTCCATGATTCCACACTTACAGTCTTAATAGAAAATAATTCTAAAATGATTATACCTGGCGAGTTGGACCCGCAGTACTGGCACACGCTGCACCATTTGCACTTCCATGCCCCGGCGGGCACACAATCCAGAGGCGGGTTTGTACAGTAAATATGGTAGGAGATATCACACTCGTCGCACAGGACAATATTGGCCTCGTCGCTCTTGGTACCGCACCCCTCGCAGACGGTGCAGTCCAGGCAGCGCCAACCCTTCTGAAGGATCACTTTTGTTACCTAAAAACAAAAAAGGTTTAAAAACTGGTTAATTGTTTTAAAAATTGAACTGTAGCATAAACAATACATAAGAATCTTCCAATCAATCATAAAATCAGGGATCTAAAGGGATAAGACAATGAACAATGATGTTTGTACCCAATGGTGATAGACAAAATTACCCCCTTTTGATCACTTGAATTATTTGTTGAAAAGTTGCAAGTTTAAACCAAGCCTTCAATCAAGAATTGGCAGTATTAAAAGTTTTGGATACCAGTTTAATTCAAAGTCCATTGCCCCGCCTCTACCTAGTTAAATTGCAAAGAAAATTGGAATAGTAAGGGTTTTAAACTACGTTATAATTTTTAACTTTTACTTTATTTAAACCTAATGAATACAGACTAGGTACAGAACAAAGGTACTGCAATAATTTTCCTACCTTAACATTAACACAGTGAGGATGGTAGCACTGGCCACATTGACCACAACAAATAAGACGACCTTCCAGATCATTTCCCAGGGAACCGCACATCACACAAATGTCCTGAAAAGAAAAAATTAATTTTTGAATTTGAAAATCTTTGCAGTTTGTCACAACATACCTAATTAAAAGATTTTTAAATTTTTCCTTAATGGATTTTAAAACTGTCTTGAAAAACGAAAAAATAAGCTATTAATCATTAAATTCTGATAACAATAAGAGGGGTAAAATTGCTTTTAAAAGATTCTCATAACAAAAATCATACTGTTTATTTTAGGGTTGGCAATCCGTCTAATTTTTGGACCGGATTCGAATTCTTACAGAATCCGTCCAAATATAAAACGTATTCTCCGCGGATTCCGGATTCTAGCAATATTTTAAAAGGCTTTTTAAAAAAATAAATCAAAGGATTAAATTTTACTGGGTACTGGGAAGAATCTAAAACTGCGATCTTTCATATTTTCACAGAAGTGCGATGGCTGTATTTCACCACACCATTATGAGAGTGTAGTTTAAAATGATAAATTGTAAATTAAACATGTTGAAATATAAAAATACATCTGCTATAATAAAACATAAGCAAAACATTAAACCGTTGATTTTAAATCCTAATTTTACGGAAAGGACGATTTTATACAGCTGAAGGCCCGTACTGACAAAACTGGTATTAAGGGGGGGGGGGGGGCGTAATGACATTTATTCGTAATCCGTGAGCAAAATGGTCTTAAAATTTAGCTAGACCCTTCAAACTTGGTATATAAGCCTAGTCCTATAGGTATTACATCTAAATGGCAAAAAAATCTAAAAATTTTTATTTTAAGGTTAGGTTAGGTAAGAAAAACCCTGCGGAAATGGGGTTTTTAGGCTTTTTTTGGTCTATTTTGATGCGGACACTTAACTTAAATTGTTTTTTCTTAGGGTTTTAACTTAAATACACTGTATCTATTCATATGGACTTTATTTAAGATGATTCAGCAAGTCGAGGACCGACCCCAGGGGGCTAGGTGGGTGGCCCGCAGGGGTTAAGGGCCTTTTTCCCAATACATATGTTGTAATACATCTAATTATAGGTTTTTTAGGTCAAGGAACTCAAATTTAGAGCTAAAATAAGCATTAGACTAATCTGAAGCTAGCCCCAGCGGGCTAGGTTGGTGGCCCGCAGGGGTTAAGTGCATTTTTTCCAATATATATCATGTTATATATCAAAATATAGGTTTTTTAGGTTAATAAACTCAAATTCTAAGCGAAAATTAGCATTAGACTAACCTGAGGCTAACCCCCCCGGGCTAGGTTGGTTTTATGCAGGGCTTAAGAGCATTTACCTAACCTAAACTAGAAACTTACTTATATTTTAACATGTTTTTTTATAAACTTTGTCTATTATTGAGGACTTTATTTAAGATAATCCAGCAAGTCGGGAACCGACCCCAGAGGGCTAGGTTGGTGGCCCGCGGGGGTTAAGTGCATTTTTTCCAATATATATCTTGTTATATATCAAAATATAGGTTTTTTAGGTCAAGAAACTTAAATTCGGAGCGAAAATTACCATTAGACTAACCTGAAGCTAACCCCCCCGGGCTAGGTTGGTTTTTTGCAGGGCTTAAGAGCATTTACCTAACCTAACCTAGAAACTTACTTATAATTTTACAGGTTTTTTTCTTGAATAAACTGTGTCTATTAATGAGGACTTTATTTAAAATGATCCAGCAAGTCGAGGACCGACTAATCTGAAGTTAGCCCCAGCGGGCTAGGTCGGTGGCCTGCAGGGGTTAAGTGCATTATTTTCCAAAATACATCTTGTGATATATCAAAATATAGGTTTTTAAGGTCAAGAACTCAAATTCAGAGCTAAAATAAGCATTAGAATAATCTGAAGCTAACCCCAGCAGGCTAGGTGGGTGGCCTGCAGGGGTTAAGTGCATTTTCCCTATATATATGTTGAGATACAACCAATTATAGGTTTTTTTAGGTCAAAGAACTCAAATTCAGAGCTGAAATAAGCATTAGACTAATCTGAAGCTGACACCAGCGGGCTAGGTGGGTTGCCAACAGGGCTTAAGTACATTTTACCTAACCTAACCTAAAAACTTACATCTAATATTATTTTTTTTAGGTTTTGTTTCTCAAATAAACTGTCCATTCATGTGGATCTTATTTCAGATGATCAAGCAAGTCGAAGACTGACCCCAGCGGGCTAGGTGGGTGGCCCGTAGGGGTTAAATGCATTTTTTAGAAAAAGTATGTGTTATCATACATCAAATTATAGGTTTTTTAGGTCAAGAAACTCAAATTTACAGCTAATAAAAGGATCAGACTAATCTGAAGCTAGCCCCAGCGGGCTAGGTGGATTGCCTGCAAGTCCTAAGTGCATTTTACCTAACCTAACCTGGAACCTTACTTTTTTTTAGGGTTTTTTCTGGAATAAACTGTGTCTATTTATGAGAACATTATTTAAGATGATCAAGCAAGTTGGGGACCGACCCCAGTAGGCTAGGTGGGTGGCCCGCAGGGGTTAAGTGCATTTTTAAAAAGTATGTGCTGTCATACATAAAATTATAGTTTTTTTAGGTCCAGAAATTCAAATTGAGAGCTAATAATTGAATCAGACTAATCTGAAGCTAGCCCTTGCGGGCTAGGTGGGTTGCCTGCAAGGCTTAAATGCATTTTACCAAACCTAACCTAGAATCTTACTTTTTTGAAGTTTTTTTAATTGAATAAACTGTTCATGAGAACATTATTTAAGATGATCTAGCAAGTCGGGGACTGACCCAGGCGGGCTAGGTTTTACTTAGATACAATTACACAGTGTTCAGTCCTAATCATTTAAAAGATTCTTCATACAGGAGGCTGACCCAAGGAGGTCCCCAACTTGCTGGATCATCTAAAAAAATTTCCTCATTCATAGACACAGTTCATTCAGGGAAAAAACCAAAAAAATAAGTTTCTAGGTTAGGTTAGGTAAAATGCACTTAAGCCCTGCAGAAGATCTACCTAGCCCGCGGGGGTTAGCTTCAGGTAACACTTATGCTTATTTTAGCTCTGAATTTGAGTTTCTTGACCTTAAAAACCTATATTTTGATATAAGATATATATTGGAAAATAATGCATTTAACCCCAACGGGCCACCGACCTAGCCCGCTGGGGCTAGCTTCAGATTAGTCTTATGCTAATTCTAGCTCTAAATTTGAGTTAACTGACCTAAAAAAACTTATAATTAGATGCATAACAACATATACATTGGGAAAAATGCACTTAACCCCTGCGGGCCACCAACCTAACCTGCTGGGGTCGGTTCCCGACTAGCTGGATTATCTTAAATAAAGTCCTCATTAATAGACAAAGTTTATTCAAGAAAAAACATGTAAAAATTTAAGTAAGTTTATAGGTTAGGTTATGTAAATGCTCTTAAGCCCTGCAGAAAACCAACCTAGCCCGGGGGGGTTAGCTTCAGGTTAGTCTAATGTTAATTTTTGCTCAGAATTTGAGTTTCTTGACCTAAAAAACCTATATTTTGATATATAACAAGATATATATTGGAAAAAATGAACTTAACCCCTGCGGGCCACCAACCTAGCCCGCTGGGGCTAGCTTCAGATTAGTCTAATGCTTATTTTAGCTCTGAATTTGAGTTCCTTGACCTAAAAAACCTATAATTAGATGTATCACAACATATGTATTGGGAAAAAGGCACTAACCCCTGCGGGCCACCCACCTAGCCCCCTGGGGTCGGTCCCCGACTTGCTGAATCATCTTAAATAATGTCCATATGAATATATACAGTGTATTTAAGTTAAAACCCTAAAAAAAAACAATTTAGGGTAAGTTTCCACATCAAAATCGACCAAAAAAGCCTAAAAACCCCATTTCCGCAGGGTTTTTCTTACCTAACCTAACCTTAAAATAAAATTTTTTGGATTTTTTTGCCATTTAGATGTAATACCTATAGGACTAGGCTTATATACCAAGTTTGAAGGGTCTAGCTAAATTTTAAGACCATTTTGCTCACGGATTACGAATAAATGTCATTACGCCCCCCCCCCCTTTTATCATTTTTATTTTAATGATCATGAAAATTTGTCTGCAATACGATGCTATAAATGATTTTTAGTATGGCTGATGACCGATTGTAATCCATCGGATATTAATCGGTTTCGAAGGCTTACTGGAAACTATCTTAACTGACCTGTGTTAAGATGAAGTCATCCTTGTTAGAGAAGCAGATCATCTTGTTATCCTCCTCATTATTATCTTCAGACTTTATACCTGGATCACCCTGCGGCCGCTGGAGGCCTACCATACCTGAAATTTTTTTAAAAATAATAATATGTAGGATTATATTTAAAATCCGCGAATCGAATAATACATTTAGCATATTTATATATTTAAAAACAGTTTATGAAACATCTATACATAAAACCATTTGTAATGCAAATAAACTTGGTAATATTCTTGGAAAACTGGCTAAATTTAGATTATGTAGGGGAAGGTAAAGGGGTAGTTTCACGAAATGCATTTGAACTTAATTTAGTGAACCGCATATTTTATCCTGGTTAAATGGTGAAACTACATTTATATGGCATATATTTGAAAAAATTTCAATTTTCTACCACATAGTTTTTGAAATATCAAGACTTGAAAATCGTCTTTTTAAATTGCATATATCACAAAAAGACAATTTTCAGGTCTTGATATTTTAAAAACTACGTGGTAGAAAATTGAATTCATTTTAAATATATGCTATTTAAATGTAGTTTACCTCATTAACTAAGAAAAAATATGCGGTTCACTGAATTAAGTTCAAATGCATTTCGTGAAACTACCCCTTTTCATTTATTGCTCTGGGTCAGGTTAGGTAACTTAGCGTAGGTTGAATAGTTCCGAGGCGTTTAAGACCCCGCAAATAGGAAAACCTAATACACGAGTTAATGAGCTTTGGTTAGCTACAGAAATACAGTTATAAAAATTTTGGGTTCTTTCACGTTCCATGCAAACCATGCATGTTATCAAGTATGTGAATTCTATATATGTTAAATGTAAGAAAAATGTTTTATAATCATTCGATAACTTTATAATATATTGGTTTTACTGAGTCATTTTAGTCTACTGATAATTTAAAAATTAAGTTTTTTCGTTTGATAAACTAATTTATTAAATGTAATTTTTAAATTAAAACTTTAAAAAAGAGAAGTCTAGCGGGATAATAATAAACTACATATAATTGATTTTATCAGTATTATCGTTGAAATAGCCAATCTTTGTGATAAAATCTACTCTATAAATAAGATACGTCAGTCAAACTAATTAATTGAGATAATCTGTAATTCCTTTTTTATTGACAGATTTTATTGTATATTTGTGAGTTGGTAATTAAATATGCTTATATCTAAAAAATCATAATGGAATTTTAAACTTTATGTTATTTTGAAGAAAAATAAGTAGAGACTCTACTCTATAGTCAGAGTTGATCTGTAAGCCACCACGTTTACAAGGAAAACAATACTGCCTTTGAACAGTTTTCTTTTATACTAAAAATATAGAGACAATATCTACGTACATACAGATTGCTGTTTCTGCACCTAATAGTTGATATTTAAACACAAAATTTACTAAACTTGCCATTAAGGGGGGGGGGGGGGGGGAGAAATGTGGTGAATCGTCACACGACATACCAGCAATTTTATTTTGGGTGCTACTCCCTTAGTTTTAGAGATAATTGGATGAAATCTTTTGGGCTGGGTCACTAATTACCCAAACTATTGGTATCTTTAAAAAAAACGGCGGCGAGACCGCCGCTCCCGCAGCCCGCCGCCGTTTTCCGCCGCCACCAAAAAAATTTTTTTATTGCATTTCTCGCCGAATTAGGCAATTTGGAATCATTTGAGACCATGTTATTTTTTTTCAAAAATTTTTCTCCTTACAAGCAACCCTTAGTCATTTTTTTCAAATTCTCGTTTATGAAGGTATATCTTAAATACAGTATGCTATTCCTTTAGTTTTAGAGATAATTGGATGAAATCTTTTTGATTGTGTCACTAATTACCCCAAGTTTTGGTATCTTTCAAAAAAAACGGCAGCAGCACCGCCACTCCCGCCGTTTTCCCTCCCTTAGTTTTAGAGATAATTGGATGAAATCTTTTGGGCTGGGTCACTAATTACCCCAACTATTGGTATCTATAAAAAAAACGGCGGCGGGACCGCCGCTCCCGCTGCCCGCCGCCGTTTTCAACCGCCACCGAAAAATTTTTTTTTATTGCATTTCTCGCCGATTTAGGGGGGTCATTTTTTTCAAATTCTCGTTTATCAAGGTATATCTTAAATTCAGTGCTACTCCTGTGCTTTTAAAGATATTGAAACAAAATCTTTTTAGGTAGGTCAGTAAAAAAATATTTGAAAATATTTGAATAAAAAATGGCGGCGGGACCGCCGATCCCGCCGTCCGCCGCCGCTACCAAAAAAAAAACAATTTATTGCATTTCTCGCCGAATTAGGCAATTTGGAATAATATGAGACCAAGTTATTTTTTTCAAAAATTTCCCCTTACAAGCAACCTTGCTCCCGCCATCCGCCGCCGCCGTTTTCCGCCACCGCCCAAAAAAAATTTGAAAAAATAACATGGTCTCATATGATTCAAAATTGCCTAATTCGGCGAGAAATGCAATAAAAAAAAATTTTCGTGGCGGCGGAAAACGACGGCGGGAGCGGCGGTGCTGCTGCCGTTTTTTTGAAAGATACCAAAACTTGGGGTAATTAGTGACACAATCAAAAAGATTTCATCCAATTATCTCTAAAACTAAAGGAATAGCATACTGTATTTAAGATATACCTTCCCCCCGCAGGGTTGCTTGTAAGGGGAAAAATTTTTGAAAAAAATAACATGGTCTCAAATGATTCCAAATTGCCTAATTCGGCGAGAAATGCAATAAAAAAATTTTTATGGTGGCGGCGGAAAACGGCGGCGGCCGGCGGGAGCGGCGGTCCCGCCGCTGTTTTTTTTGAAAGATACCAAAACTTGGGGTAATTAGTGACCCAGCCCAAAAGATTTCATCCAATTATCTCTAAAACTAAAGGAATAGCATACTGTATTTAAGATATACCTTCCCCCCGCAGGGTTGCTTGTAAGGGGAAAAATTTTTGAAAAAAATAACATGGTCTCAAATGATTCCAAATTGCCTAATTCGGCGAGAAATGCAATAAAATTTTTTTTTTTTTGTGGCGGCGGAAAACGGCGGCGGGCGGCGGGAGCGGCGGTCTCGCCGCCGTTTTTTTAAAGATACCAATAGTTGGGGTAATTAGTGACCCAGCCCAAAAGATTTCATCCAATTATCTCTAAAACTAAGGGAGTAGCACCCAAAATAAAATTGCTGGTATGTCGTGTGACGAGTCACCACATTTCCTCCCCCCCCTTTATATTGTTATACTTTAATGAATATCTACATCAATATTTGTATGTCTTGATTCCAGTGTTCTGGAGCCGGAGCCGGGAGCAGCAACATTTTTGGTGGAGCCAGAGCCGGATCCGGAGCCGTATTTTTCGTTAAAAACGGCTCCGGCTCCGAACTAGCTAAAAATGATTTTTTAAAGTAATATTATAATTTGGCAACAGTCTATTTCCATATAATAAACTAAAAAACTATTGTTACTTAACAAATAGACACACATCCTTCTACTTTTATATAGCTTTAATCAAATTAAAGCAAAATATTTTATATTATTTATTTTATTTTATCAAATTCAATAATGAAAAAAAATTGATATATTAGTTTTAAGGTAGGAGCCGGAGCCGGAGCTGGAGCCGGAGCCGCATCAAAATTATACGGCTCCGGCACCCTGCTTGATTCTAAACTCTTCAAGTTCTTTCAAAAATTAATAAAAATTCATAAATCAAACTTTAAAAAAGAAACTGACCTTTAAATTTTTGTGCTCTGCCACGTTTTGCTCTGACCTCAGCTAATCTTTTCTTCTTTTCAGCCACAGATGTATAAGACATACCGTCATGACAACTTGACGAAAGTTGCGCATTTTTCCTAAATGAAATTAAATATTGAATAAATGATGAAAATGTCCTTTTTTAGAATCCATCTCCTTTTATTAAAGTAGCTGGATGCCAGTCTAGTATGTAGCTTAGAATCTCGCTAACCAATAGATTGGATGATTCTCCATTACAGTCAAGCATCATTTAGGTTCCTGGAAGGTTTAAATTTTATTTCCCAAATAAAATCGCCCTTAACTAAAATTGAGTGTAGATGGTTCATCATACAACCCCTACCCCCTCGCTAAAGTGTCCCTACAGGCCTCAAGGCGTGGAAAATTAAAAAAAACTTACTTTGCCAAATTCATTGCCAGCCGTTTCTTCTTTTCCACAGCCGCCTGGTAGGCCGCTGAGCCGATATGAATGGATGGACTTGTCTTGACAGGTGTTAGGGGGGTGCTGTCCATGCTATCGTCGTCTATTGGCGTCGGGTCATCGTAGGCACGTGATATAGGTGTTGCAAAACCTAAGATTATTGTTAGATTAATACATCAAATATCAGGGAGGGAGGGGACATCGGGATTTTTATTACACTTGTCCCCAACGTTTTATGGTAATGTTTTCTTAATCGTTGGCTTAACAACTTTTGGGACTTTCATTGAATTTTGATCGGTTGGTTAATTTAGTTGTATGTCCTAACGTTTTAAATACTAGTTGTAATCTACAGAAGGGGTAATTTTATGTATAATCATTGGAGATTTACATAAACTTATATGCCACTGTCTTATCCCTTTAGATCCCTGGCTAATTAGGCTAATTAAAAGAACTATGCTATTGCTAAACTGTGACATAGTAACAGACGTTAAAAAATAAACCTATTATCAATAAATTAGAAGGTTTAATTTTAAACAAAGACAAATACATGCCCCTTCCCCCCCCCCCCCCCCCACCCACCATGATTTAAAACAAGGCATACCTGAGTTATGAACTAAACTTGGTGATTTGAGCGCTTGTGTTCCTTTACATATTTTACAAATGTAAGAAAACGAGGAATGTTCCTTTTTTCTCTCATTTATCTAAAAACAAAGTGGAATGTTAAAACGGATAAATCATAATATGTCAGGATATGTAGATTCGAATGACGACAAGCTTTTAATAACGAATTGACTGAAAAATATAATGTTATAGAAAGATACAGCCGATTAGTGTCAAAAGAATCCAAAAAAAACGTGAATGAACAAACAGCCAAAGTGAGTTTTAGAACAGAGGCAAATCCTTAAAAAACTTTTGCTCCACTAAAATCAGTGAGGCAAACTAAAAATTCAGAGGGGATAATTTTGCCTCACTAAATTTTAGTGGGGCAAAGTTTTTTTTAAGAATTCACCTCAGATGTTTAGATGTCATAAAAACATTGACCGACGGACCAGGTAAAATATATACTAGATGCTTATCATTGTTACAAGTAGGGATGGCAATCAGGATCCGGAATCCGCCCAATTTTTGGGCAAATTTTAGAATCCGAATCCAGATCCGGAATCTGTTTTTTAATAGCGGATTCCGGATTCTTAATTAGTAAGCTAAAATTACAAATACAAATAACAGTTTTTTTCAGACAAAACTTATTTAAAATGAAGCAGACATATACCTAAAAAGTATTTTATTGTTCCTTCTTAACTACAGGTATAATGGTAGCTAGCATCCAAAGTTGCGTTTTTTTGTAAGTATTTATTTTCATTTCACAGCTTTTCATGCTTCATTTTTTTTAAAAAGCCTTTTAAAATACTGCTAGAATCCGGAATCCGAATCCGGAATCCGCCACTTTTTTGACGGATTCTTTTAAGAATCCGGAATCCGAATCCGGCCCAAAAATTCGACGGATTGCCATCACTAGTTACAAGGAATCTTTACCTATCATAAATAGCATAGCAGCCGAGAAAATCACATATAGCGTTACGGACAGACTGACAAAGTTAATTATAGAAAATATTCTCAACTAAAAAGAAGCAATACTACTTTACAAAAATGGTACACTTACCCTGTCTTCCGAAGCATCAGGATCACAACTTCTGTGCACGCACTTCTTACAGCTGGAACATTGTACCATCTCAACAGAGGCGGAGTGGCGGTACGCCTTGCCACAACAAGGACATGCCAATCCCTAAACAAAAAATAATTAAAATCTATTTGTTGTGTGTGTGGTATTAAATGGATTGATTGTTAATTGGATCTTACACCAGATTTTCAAATACTCTAATAAAGTAAAACTTATAGCTTGATAAAATAACGATTCCTCCCCCATCCACCAACTTTACCCCATCCCCTCCCCTCCTATTTAACTAAATAACTAATAAATAATGTCCATTTTAGCAACCTAAAATGACAGCAAATTATTTTTCCCTTGGCAGCAATAATAGATTAAATCTTCTGAGCCACTAAAAATAAGGGTGAAGAATAAAGATATAATGAAAATACCTTATTTCTTTGTTGATAACAGCTGTCACAGACTGAATAGTTAGCATGCCACCTGCTAGACTGACCGGAACCTGGCGTCTTGCTGCCGCAGTCCGAGCAGCGGCGACACCGTTTACACTTCCAGCCGTTCTTGGGTACCGTGGCCATTTGAGGCCTAAAATAGAACAAAACATTGAAAGCACCGCCGTATTAGGTAACTATTTGAAACAAAATGACTGTCTGTTTATCTATGTATTTGTACCCCCAAAGAGTATACTAACCGCTTTCCATATTGGTTAAACTTAATAAAGGTCCTAAAAAGGTAAAGGGATAGTTGCACGAAATGCATTTGAACTTAATTTAGTGAACTGCATATTTTTTCCTGGTTAATTGGTTAAACTACATTTATATGGCATATATTTGAAAGAATTTCAATTTTTCACCACGTAGTTTTTAAATATCAAGACTTGAAAGTCGTCTTTTTGTAATATATGCAATTTAAAAAAAAACTATTTTCAAGTCTTGATACTTTAAAAACTACGTGGTAGAAAATTGAATTTCTTTCAAATATATGCCATATAAATGTAGTTTAACCCATTAACTAGGAAAAAATATGCGGTTCACTAAATTAAGTTAAAATGCATTTCGTGCAACTACCCCTTTGATCTACTTTAAATGAGAAATTTATGCACATCAACAATGATGATATACAAAATAACCCTGTATTTAATTTAAATTAAATTAAAGGTAAATAAGTTTACACACTTAATAGTTTGAAAAAAATCAAATTTCAAGAAGGTACCAAAAGTTTTTGAGCCAAAAATAATATAGTGTTCATTAAACTTTGGGTACCGGTGTAATTTACAGTCTAATGTCATCTCTGCTTGGAAATTTAAGAGCAGAGCATCGGGAAACTTATATATTATGTTTACCTGAGGCAGTAAGAATGGTAAGCCCCGTCGCAGACATCACAAAGCAGGTATCTGTCCTCGTTACCGCTGATCCGACAATTCTGGCAGGTCTTACATTTCTGGCATTGCCACCCGCCTCGAATACGCTCTGTGATCTAAAGAATGAATATATTAAAAACTTCAACATGATGTTTTGAATCTATTTTTCCTAAGGAAAATCTAAAGAAACAAAAATCCCTTAGAAATAGAATAGGAGTAAATTTAATTTTAACTAGGAGGGTAGGGGGTGGGGGCCGGGGGGAGGGAGGTAATTATTTTTTTTTGCCAAACCTTGATATGAGCTCCAGAATAGAGGTAATGTTGGCCACAGGTTGTACAGAATAACAGGTTCTCCAATTTGTTAGCTGGAATCTCAGATACCTAAATAAGCGCAATATTGTCATAAAAGTTTAACAGGAATTTTGTCCGTAAATAGATCAATATGAACTACCTAAAATCAAGTAAAAACACGAATTTGATCATTTTAAACAATAAACGTGACTAGACTGTAGGGGAGTGCAAGTTAGATGCCAGCTTATGAAGATTACCACCCTGGCGATTTTCGAGTTTTTACACAAAAACTTTCTTTATATTTAGGGTAAGATTTGGCATTCCAGACACTTATAAAACTCATTATAGAGAACCTTATTAAGAGAAAATAATCAACTCAAATTAAAATTCCACAATACCTTGCCAATTTTCCACTGATCTCCAGTATAATACAGATAGACAGCGTTGGTTGCTAGGGCCGCCACCTTCTCGTAATTCTCCACGCTCACCATCAACAAGGACGACTTCTCCATGAAAGCGCCGGATGCGACAGCGCAGGGCCAATGGAAGAACTTGTCTGAGGCTTTACATGGCACACTTGCACCGTAGTGCTTACACTGCTCACATCTTAAAAAAGTTTTTGTGAAAAAAAATGTTTAGTTATTTCTCGCATCGTATTATAAACAGCTTTCCGCGGATATAGAATGTACAATTAAGAGATTAAAACCAGTTTTTTTAGCCCCGAGAGGTGCCGAAGGCACCGGCAAAAACTGGTTTTAATCTTATGATTGTACATTTTTAAATTCGTAGAAAGCTGGATATAATACGATGCTAGACATAGTTTTTTTTCGTGTGGATGAGAACTGGTTCCTATCCACCGGATTCGAATGAATACGAGAAAGAATTTTAATTTCCTTCAATAATGATTTTAAGAAAGCATATGATAAACACTTTTTGATTTATTTGTCGTTTAAAACATTGAGTAAATAAAAATATATTTTAATTTAATTTAAAAACAACTTACTTGGTTGATAAGGCATTTAGAACAGCTTGGGAAACACATTTGAGCAATGGAGTGGCTTTGTCCTGTTTCAATCCATCAATGAGTTTTTATAAGAAAAACAAGGATTACAAAATCCAAAAAAAGCCAAGTAAAAAACTTTTTGAAACCAAAACTAAAAGTCAAAGGAACTCAACTAAAAAAAGAGTTACAGGTCTGACATTTTGCATGGCAGTTGCTTTATAGGGGTACAATATGGAAATGTGAAGAAACGGCGGCGCAACCGCCGAAAACCGCCGAGAAAAGGCAACAAAAATTACGGCGGGAAACGGCGGTTTTCGGCGGTTGCGCCGCCGTTTCTTCACAGTTCCATATTGTACCCCTATAAAGCAACTGCCATGCAAAATCTCAGACCTGTAACCCTTTTTTTAGTTGAGTTCCTTTGTTGACTCTTAGTTTTGGTTTCAAAAAGTGTCACTTTCGCCCCCCCCCCTTTATACATGTACAAACAGACAAATGGATTTATAGGACTAATTTTTATTAATCATAAAACTTAGGCATAATTTAGCATGACCAAAAGACCAGGAAGTTGTATACTGGATTCTTCTAGTTGAGGAGAATCTTTACAAATATCCTCCTATAGCTTTACTTACTTACTGACAAAGTAAACTACAGAGTAGCCTTGCAACCAAAATTATCGAATGGTTAAAGTAAAAGTTTTAATTCATATCATAAAACAATCCTTGATAAGAAAATACTCATCTAAAACACATTATAATGGATATATTATTACTTTGATCTAATAAAATGAAACTTGCAGCGAGCTAAAAATAACTATACCCTCCCTCCCGGCCCCTCTTAGTGGGTGAACGAACTGACCGATTAATGAGTTCAATTTCAGCTACCAAACTAACGACAATTTTCGACTGTCATAATATCAACGTATATTTAATATCTATTCGTATACCACATTTTATATGAACTCATTAATGCTTTCCTTTTCTGAATCTAATTTAGTTTTGCTGACACCTCCACTCCAGAGGGCACAATTAAAATGAGCATAGAACACACTGTTGTTCTCAAATACAAGGCTAACATCTACTTCCTCCTAAAATATATAAAAATAAATAAATTAAAGTGATAGTTGCATGAAGTGCATTTTAGAAAAATGATTTTAAGCATAACTTACAAATATACCATCAAAAAATAATAATTTTGTGTTACAATAAATAACAAACAATTAGACATCACTAAATTAGTCATCATGCTGTTTTTGTAAAAATAAGCCAGTTATATAAATTTAATAGGTATGTCAAAAAAAAATAAGATTTTTAAGTCTAAATATTTTTATAACTAGGTACGTGGTTGTAGTATTTATCTGTTTAGAGGCTCAGAAACTCCTCCCTATCTACGCCTATGGATTCCCCCCTCTGGCTAGAGGCGAAGACTCGAACCTGCTACTTTCTTCAACGAGAAACAAAGAAACCTAGTTGTAGTTTATATAATTAAATTGGCTTAATTTTCCTTTGAAATTTGTTTCTTCTTAAATTTAAAAGACCAATTTATTTAAGTATCAGACTAGAAAATTGTTATTTATGTATTTGGCCACGTTAAAAATTAATTTAAGATAATTAAAGCAAAACTCCATCTTTTTACACTGCGTGGTCAATCCTTAAAAAAGGTAGATTCAATAAAAAGATTTGTTTGTTAACAATTTATATGTAAGAATCTTGTAATGTTAAATTGTAAATCCATTTGAATTTTAACAGTGAAAATGAAAGGCATATTATAATTTCAGAAGTCAAGCAAACCTATTAAAATGAAACTCCAAGTACTATGAGCTTATTGCAAGGTAAAAACATTTAAAATTCTGCAATTAGATGAGAGAAAGACAGCCCATAAAATAATGAAAAGAAAACGGGGAGAGGTATAAATAGAAATTTGAAATTCAGATGTTAACAAATTTCCAATCTCATGTGAGTTAATTTAAGGATTGACGGGAAACGGTTCTGTTGATATTGCAACCTGGGACGGCCGGGAAGCTGGACTTGTGGACTTGGACCTTCGTGGGCCTCAACTAGCCATTGAGGAGCTGCTTTAACCCACAGAATACTAGGTAACTAATTTGTTGTTGGAACAAATAAGAAAAATTAATAATCATGAAGAAAAGAAACTTGTACAAGGCATATTTCTCCTCCATGCTAATGATACTTTCTTTTTTAAGGATTGGACCCAGTATTCAAGACAAACTGGTGTAGCTAGAAACGGCTCCTGCTACAATTAAAGGTACGGTTCTTCAATATAACAACATATAAGTCTAAACAAAATTGCTCCAAGAAAGATTTGAAATTCATTTATGCCCAATCCTTAAATAATTTTCCATTAAATTATTATCTGCTAGTCATCTTATGAAAGCCAATTTTTAGAACACTCTGTGGTGAAGAAAACTTGAACGCCGGCTTTGTTTGAAGAGGCTGGTTGAGGATCTCTGGTGTAACATCTGGGCCAAGTTGAACGTGGAGATAAAAACCTTGCGAAGTAAGTTATATTTAAATAAGCTCAATTCTTAAAAAGTACTTGTTGACAATTCAAAATGACTCTTATATTCAAGTGATAAATGCCTAAGAATTTCAAAGTAGAAAGCCCAAACCTTAAGAAATTAAACATATTTATTGTAACTTTTAAAAATAAAGAAACTGTTGTGTTTTTTACTTATTGGTTTATTTTTCTTTCAGGTTTGTTTTAAACCGTTGTAAACGTGTATCAACAACTTCAGACTAAATCTAAAATGGGTCTGCCAGTTTTGGGCCAACAGAACAGACCCCACTGCCTACAATAACCTGGGTAGGACAGTGGTAGAAAATTAAAATTCATTAAATATACGCCCTATAAATGTACCTAGTTTAAACAGATGAATCCGAAAAAATATGCAGTTTACGTTTAAATGCATTTTTTTGTATTTCGAATGAGAATCAGTATAAAGTTAGAGTCTTTGCCCTAATACATCTAAATTTAAAATTGTTAGACAAGAGTATTCCAATCAAGTATTTGTAGTCTAATGCATCATCCTTTAATTTATAATAGATTTGATTTACCAGTATGGCCTGGATTATATCCGCTGGATAAGAGCCAGTTCTAAGCTATACTAAAAAATCATGTACAGCATCATATTACAGACGATTTCCCAAGAATATTAGTAAATATTTTAAGATAAAAAACTGTTTTGATAGACCCGAAAAGCCAATGTTCTAGACAAAAAAATCTGTCTATAATACGATGCGATAAATAACTATTTTTACCTGATATCCAATCATTTCTAATTCATCTAGAGCGTCGCCGCCTTCTCCCGTTGTTTTCCTAATTTTCCGCTTGGCACCCGGTGAGCCGCTCCGACTGCTGGACGGGCTGCCAGACCGCTCCTTCTCCTTGGCGGCTTTACGGGCGGCGGCGAATTCTTCCAGATTAATTTCACTAGCGGTGTATCGGACCATTTCACCTGATTTAAAAAGATCATATTGGTTTTAAATATCAAAAATCTTAATTTGAATTAGCTTATTCAATTCATTCAAAGGTTGCATAAATCATCACAAGGGCCTATTATTTAAGTTATTCAACAAATATACGAAAGAACGATTAAAAAAACTATTTTGGTAGGAAAGTAGATATATATTCTTCAATACTTTCATGAAACTACCTACCTACCCAAATATTACAAAAATCAATGATTAAAACCATACCTTGTCCAAGAAAACTCTTCTCGCTAAGATTACAGAAAGCACACAGTTTGTTGGGGTAGGCCTCGGTGTAAAGTTGTTCGTCTAAACTGGCGAGGCTCGAACTGTCATCCTCGTTGTTACCAGAACTCCCACTAGAAGTTCCCGTATACCTAAATAAAATTGTAGTTAGTATCAATATCAAGTTTCCTACTTTAGTACCTAGACAAAAAACGTAGGTACTTTAGTATGTGTTAATTTCTTATGTAATGGAGATCTAAATCGGTTCAGTTTGGTTATTAAAAACTTAACTGTCAGAAAAAAAATTATACTGTTTTATGTTAGGTAAAGGATATCTTATAAAGTTTTTTCATAATTAGTAACTAAATGACAAATAAAATGTATCATCAATAACATGACTGTAAAATTAATATCACAAAAAAAACATCGATTCATTTCCATTTCAGTGATATTATATAAACTGCTTTTTATGCCAGGCTATGAGACCCCTTCAATAAAAATGGCACATTATTTCTATTAGACAGCATAAGCTAAAAAAATTACCTAGAAGCCAATTCTGAAGCTTGCTGTTGCTGCAAATAATAGAGGTAGTCTGTGCTGAAACTGCTCTTCCGGCCGCGAGAGCCGGGTCCGCCACGGGAGCCCCTGCCGCTTGTCGGCAGAACACCGCCGCCGCGGCTAAACTCACCGCTGTCCAGCCGTTTTAACTTGACTCCCATTTTACGGCCCCTGAAATTTAACAGAGTTAAGTTATTTTCAAATAAAAACATAAAGAAAATCTTATTTTGTCCTATGGTAAAAAAGAAAAGTTGTGTAGGTAAGTATCAACAAATTAACAAAATTATTCTGAATTAAAATCCAAACTTTATTCTAACAATATTAATTAACATGGAATTACTTCAATTTAAAACTAGTTATTAAATGTTAGGTAATAAGGGTAAAATCCTTTACAAAAAAAAACTCCAATAGGGTCAATACTAATCTTTCTAGTGCTCCGTGTAACAATAAAAATCTACCAACCTCGGAGAGCCAGTACTACCACCTCTACTGCCGCGACCTCGTCCCCTGCCGGATGAAGAGGCAGTGGCGGACATGGCGGCCATCATTGCCTGCGCCTGAGCATAACCACCGGCAGCCTAAATCAATCACGTTTATAAAATAATTTCATAGTCATTTGGATAAAGTTAGTTATGTATTTCATTGACTTTGGTCAACTGTACGTTAATTTAAATATCTTAGTGACTTAAAAACGATGAAAGCGAGTATCAAATATGAAGAAAAACAAAAATTAGTCTTCCATTGTCTTATTATACACTAGTAATAACGATCCTAGCCTCTAGTGAAGGACGTTTAAGGTCATAAATAGCCTAAATCTACCGCAAGGCATCAATGAAACTTCCCTGAAAAGTACAACCAATTCGGACCGCCAATTTGTGAGATATTTTGCTTTTCACAAAAACCTGTACTTCTCTAAAGAGCTAAGAGAAAACGTAACAAATCGACAATTTTGGTTAATAGTATTATTTCCAAACTTAAAACCTTAACTAGGTAAATAATCAAAATATAGAAAAAAGATTGTAAAAATCTAAAAATAAACTAAAATGTCCAATTTAAATAGATACCTGTGTCATTGTATTTGTGTATAATATTATAAATTTTCTTTATTTAACACTTTCATTAATATTTTCTCATATTTGCACATTGACTAGTATTATATTATAACCATTATTAAATCACCAGTATTTTGTATAAATGCTATTGATTTTATTATTTGTACTATAACATGTTATATTTATGTTTATTTCACATTTGCATTTGTTTATACTAACCAAGCTTGGTTTCATTCAGCTGCTTGCGATGCGACAGCTTGGCATCAAAATAAGCTGCCGTAATTTTTTCATATTTCTTAAAGCTATCTGAGATTTATACAAGAATGATAAATCTAACAATTTTAATCTAGAATTGAAAGCTTAAGTTTTGTTTATATGAAAGTTTTTCATTTATGAACTAAGATAATATTGTAATAAAAGCTGGCTTTCAGAAAAAGGCGGGAAAAAATTGTGTGGATGCACCTGTTCTATGCACAGCTGATGTGCGCAGCATGAGCGGTCAACCAATCATAGACTAATTATTGCATAGATTTTTAAACAGAAATATAATTGAAATTTTAAAATTCAAAGTAAATTAATTTTTATTAGGATATTTTAATTACCTAATCAAAATAAGATTTTAATAAATAATTCACTCTATTTGTCTGGGAAACATATGATTTTCTCGGCTGATATTTTAGTTAGACGGCAGATTTTTTAAAAGATACCTCTTACTTGAAAGCATCAAGTATACAACTAACTTTGTCTGTAAGTCTTTTGGCCAGGCTACAAAAAGACATTTCATATTTACTCTATATTTACAACTCACTCTGACCGTTTGTCCAACTATAATTTTTTTGCGCTTCTTTGTTTATAAAAAAAAACTATTTTATAATAAAATCACGCAATCTACCATGATAAAGTAAAACTTTATCGCGAAAGTAATAAAACAATAAAAAATCTTGAGTCTAAAACAAATATGATGAATACATACTTTAACACTTGGGTTCGTGATTTAACACTAAAGTACATACCAGGGATGCAGGTCACGGAACAATGGTTATTAAAATTCATTATTTATGTTGTTATGTAAATGGGTACCAGAACCAACGCAACTTTTCCAATTTAGGTAAAAAATGCCCTTTAAAAATTATAAATCTGCTACGACGACCATTAAGCTATAACTCTAAAATTAAATTAACAAACCATTTTCCTTTCATTATTTTCCTTCGTACACGCACAAAAAATTTCTTGTATGTTTAACTATGAATCATGTTATTTGTCAAAGGAGTTTTCTTATATTTATTTGGCAGGTTTTGTCAGTAAATCAAAAAATATTTTTTGTTTTGTTTAAAGTAGGGTTGGGCCGGATATCCGGTGTGGCCGGATATCCGGCCATTTTCAATATCCGGCCGGATACCGGATATTGAAACTATCCGGCCGGATATCCGGCTATAACTTTTTTTATATTTTACACCAAAAATCTCTGCTTTTTAAAATTTTATATGGCTATAATTTTCTTATTATTGAAGCTAGAAGAACATTTTTTGAATATGTTTATCTTTATGTAAATTTTATTTATGAAATCTCAAAAGTTTATTAATAAATTTTTTTTGCTACTTTAATATCTGGTAATTTAGCCGGGTATCCGGCCGGATATCCGGTAATTTGGCCGGATAACCGGATATTTGCCGGATATCCGGCATTTGAAATCAGCCGGATATCCGGTATCCGGCCAAAAAAGTATCC
Organism: Acartia tonsa; assembly: GCF_053477335.1. Lineage (NCBI taxonomy): Eukaryota > Metazoa > Arthropoda > Copepoda > Calanoida > Acartiidae > Acartia > Acartia tonsa. The sequence goes on from NC_137267.1 coordinate 46,328,924, forward strand.
GGCCCAACCCTAGTTTAAAGCAATAGGTATGTCCTTTTCTTCTAATATTTGAATCAATCATAAATAAGCATGACCGAAGTCGGCCTGACGCACAAATAGAGAGATAAGCCAAAGAATGAAAAATCATCCAAACATTTTTGGGTAGAAAAGTAATTCTCCATTTAATAACTTGTATTTTTTTTGTAGAAAGAAAGGTATTGAAATTAAATTAAGCACAAAACACGGACAAGAGCTGCATTGATAGGGTTAAAGTTCTTATTTATTCACACATTGTTTTCATACAGGCCACATTAGTAAGACATAAAATAGAATAAAATAAGATGAAACGATAGATAAAAATAATGTGTCAAAATTCTTACTTGTAGCATCGCCATATTGCAGTATGCATAAATGTGTATTCACACATTGTTTTCATACAGGCCATATAAGACAAAAAATATAATAACATAAGATTAGATAAAGATAAAAAATCATAATGGAGAGGAAGGTAATAAAAAATTAAAATTCTTACTTGCAGCATGGCCATATTGCTGAGCATACTGGTGAGCGGCTGTTTACTAGAGGCTCCACTGGCTGCTGCCCAGCTGCTACTTGAACTGCTACTAGTAGCTCCTTAAAAAATAGATTTAGTTTTCAACACTTAGATTGCATATAGTGTACATTTTAATTTATAGTTATGCCGGAAGGAAAGGGGCAATGGACTGTTAATTACAATAGTCCCCTATTATTCGTTGGCTTAATAACCTTGGGGACTTTCATTGATTATTGATTGATTGGTTCATGAAGTTGAGTGTCAGGGCGTTTTATCCAATAATTGTGATCTACAGAAGGGGTAATTATGTGCATCATTTGGGATGTACATCTATTTATCGGCCATTGTTTATCCCTTTAGATACCTGGATAAATTAACACTTTTAGAAAGACTGTATTGTTGTAATTTGCATGGTATATGGAAGGATTTATTGTCTTAAATAAAAGCTTACACTTATCTTATCAACCAAAAATATTCGTTTTCTCAACTTATCAAAAAGTCTTTAAACGTACCTATTTGGTATACAATCCTCCATTATAAATCTCTTCTTAATTTTCACAGATACACACACACAAAAGCTTATACCTGAGGATGACCAAGTACTTGTGGAGCTGGATCCTGTTGGCCAGGATGATCCTGCAGTTCCTCCAGCCTGACATGTGATACTCTGGATCTTCTTCACATACTGGGCGAGGGCTAAGGCTTGACTTGTTGCTCCGGCAGCCTATAAAAGGTTAGTTTTAAATTGTGAGCTTTAAGATTTTATTTACCTACTTGATGAGTAAACCGTTCCAATCTAGATTTATTAGGTAAAAGTCTTCAAAGGTTTATGCCAATGAATAAATGTGTAGAACTATAAACTAAACAACTTTGGGTACAATTATAAACCAGGCCTGTGTTGTATTTTGGTGTCCTATTTCAAATCATCCTAACGAATTGAACCTACACAATTTTCATATTACCATCGAACTAAATATTTTCGAATATTAAATTCTAAAATAGGTACCTGTAATTGTTGAGTTAAGGCTAGCGCTTGATAGGCAGTGGTGTACTGTTCAGACAACTGGCCAAAGTACTCCTCCATCCTGGACTGGAGGTCGCTGGAGCCAGAACTCTTGCCTCCAGGACTCGAGCTTGTAGAGCTTGAAGTGCCTTGAGATAAAAGTTAATGTATTACTGTATTACTGACCCACATTTGGGAATAAACGATTTATATTTGTATGCAGGGATCTAAAGGAATAAGCCAATGGCTGATAAATTAGTGTTCATCTCCAATGATGATACACAAAATTACCCCTTCTTTAGATTACAATTACTGGTTGAAACATTTCGACACTTAATTTAATGAACCAACCAATCAAATTTCAATAAAAGTCCCCAAAGTTGTTAAGTTAACGAAAAAGAAAACATTTGGGGACTAATGTAATAAATAGCCCATTGTCCCCTCTCCCTCCCTGATTTGAATGACAATTAAATACCACCTCAATTGAACTGCTAATGTGTAATTTTGCTAAAATAAAACATTTTACGAAAAAAAAAACGGTAGTAATGGCACACCTAAAATTACTAAATATAAATTATTGTACCTTTTTCTTTATCTCCACTGCTACTAGCCCCCTCCTTTTTGATTTGAGTTGTCGAGGATGAACCACTTTCCTTTTCCTTAGAGGAACTTTCCTGAACATGAAAAAAATAAGATTAAATTTATTTCTATTTAGTACCTAATGCATTTTTAATTGTGATTTTTTTTGCATTTTTTAACAAAAGAACGTTTATAATTATCGAAAGTTCGCTGTCGAACTGCACTTATATTATTTTTATTTTGTCTTTAATATGCTTAGACATCTTCTGTATTTTTTGTAGCGAAGCTATTCTATAACTCAATTTGTCTGTAAAACAGCCTGTCCGTCCGTAACGCTATGGGAGGAAATGGAATTTACAAAGAATTTGCTTTTGAATTTTTTTAACGTCGATTCCTTTGATTAATGACCATCTGTTCTATAAGTAACTTTGTTTAATTCTTTTGATAATTTTGCGCTTCACTACTTATGGAGGATGTCGTTTATATTTGTTAAACATATATCTTAGGTATTTTTTAAAATTTCTACGTATAAGTGTTTAGATTACAATTCAAATGAAAAAAAAACTTACTTTAGTTGGTAGCGGAGGTTCCATCTCAGCAATTTCATCGATGACCTCCTCCCTAGCCTCGGTGTTCGGTTCAGGCTTCTCCTTCTCCGGATCCTCAATCTATATCAAGATGCTTATTTGTAGCGAAGCTACTCTACAATTTCAAATGTCCGTCCGTCTGTCCGTAAGACGCGAAATGGGGGAAACGTGATTTTCTCGGCTCCTATTTGATTTTTTGGTGCTTCGTTATTTTTGGATGTTATCATCCTTGTTTAATTATCAACTCACAAGTAATTACATATAAAGTTTAATTTGCATTAGAAATTGTTCCATGTACAGATATCTAAAAATCTTAGCAAGTAATGTACACATATTAGAGAATATAACTGGTAAATTGAAAAATTACAGTGGCGTGTACAGGGTTTAGCCAGGTGTGTGTGTGTACATTTAAATAGGTGAAAAAAGGAAAGGCAGGCGCACCCAATTTCAATTTACAGGGAGGTATTGCCACCCCCTTGTACACCTTCAATTCAATGGATGAAAAAGATTTAAAATCTTATTCATTTCAAGCCCTAAAATCATGAAAATCAGATGATGAACGGTTAAAATACAACATTCTTTGAGAATGTAACAGACAGGCGCAAGCTTCCTCTTGATTTTTGCCAAAAAAAAACAAGTTAAAAATAAAAACTTACCTCCATTATAGAAGGCTCAGATGAGGCAGTGGACGCGACCTCCGCCTACAAAATAAATTATGTTATTATTCAGACTTTATGTTTTTTTCCCTCAGTTTTCTACATTTTGTAGTCGCCCCCCCCCCCTTTTTAATTTAAGTTTTAAAAAGACAAAGTAAATTTTTTTGGTGGTTGGGGATCATTTTCTTTTATGGGCGATTTATCTTTCGAAGGTGGTGGTACTCTCTCCAAAAACTTTCTCTTATCTTTCCAGTAGTTAGCGAGATCCTGCGGTACACACTCACAGACAGACACAGATCCTGTTACTTTATTATAAGGCTAAAAATAAAATTATGTACCTTATCCGAATCCTTCTTATCTTTATCGTCGTCCATTTTTGCGTAGTTTTTGGTTTTGTTTTATTATTATTTTTCAAATTTTAAAGTTTTAATTTAACAAATATTCTTCTAAAGATGACCATTGTTGTTTAGTCTGAAATTAAAATCACAGATAGGAGTGAAATATATTTATCATCTTTGTCAAACTAGGTTAGATTTTTTTTTTTGGGGGGGGAGGGGGGGAATTCTTTTTTGTCAGCTGACACCCTATTACCATCTAATCCTCCCACAAAATATTATGGCTTTTGTTTATACTTTATAGTATGGCTTCGTAACCGCTGAATATCTGCTGGATAAGACCCTGTTCTTCTCAGCCATACTGAAAAATTATGTATAGCATCGTACTACAGATAATTTTCCACGAATATTAAAAATTTTCATTTTAATATCCAAAGAAAGCTGTCTATAATACGATGCGATAAATAACTATTCTCGCACCACTCCTACATTTTAAAGGGTAGATTGGGGGTTTGGGAACGGGAGGTCAGCTGACTAAATGAGAAATCTTATTTTACCTTTACAGAAAATAAGACTGGATAATAGGTAGGTAAAAAGTTAAATACAAGAACTTTAAAAAAAGCATAAAATATTTTTGGCTACTTGTTGCCGGCCATTAATTAAATATTTTTAGGTTCTATTAGAAAAATGTCATAAAATTGTTGTTTTAAAAAAAAGACAAAGCGATAAATATAATAAATCAGTGCATAAAATATAAATCTAAGATAATACATAATCAATATTTATATACATGTTAAGTCAAAACATAAAAGTCAAGTCTGGGGGAAGTCTTAAGTAAATCAAACTGTTATGCTCAGAAAGAATTTCATTTACATTTCTTTTTCATTTTTTTCTTAATTAAGCCAAATTCTAAAGCTCAAAATTGTTTAAAGATATCTAAATATAAGCAGAATATGTTATAAAAATTTATCTTGTGCAGAATATAAACCCCTGCAATAAGATTAATCCCATTATTTGTAATTTAACTATTTTCTTCTATTGAAGTAAAAAATATGAACGTATGATGTAATTTTGTCAACAATATAATATCATGCAATAGATGGGTATATTTCATCTAAAGAAATACTTGAATTTTTTGTGTTTCCAAAATCATGCTTTGTCTCGCATGAGAAAAACAAAGGTTTTAGGGCGAGCTAGTTTTTCTTTAGATAAAATATACACCTATAACATTTTGTAATATAATAAATACATTGTACACCGGTTAAAAATACTTGATAAATTAAGAGAAAAGATATTTTATATAATGGATGGATAATAAGTTCCATCACTATTATGTATCAAAGAATCTGACAAGCTAAAAACTAATTTTATAACTAGGATCATGTAAAGAAAACGAAGTTGCGGGTTTCGTCGTATTTTCACCGTAGCTTTTCTCCTATTTCTAGCCCCTTTGGGAAGCTCTAACATCGCCTAAAATAACCTACAAAAAGCTACTGTGAAAAACTTTGTTTTCTTTCCATGAACCTATAACTCTGCATATGACTAGTAGATAATAAAAAATCAAGAAAAAAAACATGCATTAAAATTAAATACTTTACAAATATTATATAGCATAGTGGACGGAGTAACTAGCTAACTTATCATTAACATTTTGATAAACAAATATCAAAAAGCGTCAAACGTAGGCCATTCTAATGTTGCCAATACAAATATGGCACAAAAGCTTAAAAAATATTCTAAATGGATTTTATCTAGAACACAGAATATGACACCCGAAAAATTATAAGATTAAAACTAGTGTTGTTAGTCTTGAGGAGCCGAAGGCCTAAGCTAACAAAAACTGGTGGGTAAATGTTTATGATTTTGCTTATAATATGTGTGGAATATACGATGCTATACATGATTTTTTAGTATGTCTAAGAACCGGTTTTAATTAAGCGGATATTAATCGGTTTCGAAGCCATACTGGAAAGCTTATCAAATGTCTAAATTTGGAGACAAACTGAGTTGTTTTGCAGCATTTATATTTTATAAGCGAAAATGGTTTTCTTCAAGTGTCTTATCACTTGTCCATGACAAAAATAGATAGGTATTTTATGAATTCAACAAGTTTTTCATTTTTGACACAAAATAACGTAATTTGGAACAATTTTCAAAAAGTTTACCTCTGCAAGTAGACTTCTTTATACAGTCATAAAATAATTCTAATATACATTATAAAATGCAATGTAGAGTTAGGTTTTTAATAGTTTTTTTTTCAAAAATAATATTAAAACATTTTTAAGATATGTTCTAAAAAAGTTTAAAATAAGCTTAACTAAGCAATTGACCATATTTTGTTTGTGCTACATATATTAGAAGAAAAAATAACCACTTTGTTTATATCCAAGTAGCATAATTATAGGTAATATTTTACAAATAAAATTGCAATGACTCGAGGGAAGTGCAGCCACTAATTTCAACCAGAAAAATATTTGATAAAATTGTGATGTTTAATCTACAATGGAATTTAGAAACAAGTTTAATTAAAAAATAATACTTATTCAATACCATTAATGGAGCAAACCCTTTGAATTTATTTTGCTCCTTTAGGATAATCATAAGTTCTTATAAGGCTGCAGTTCCCTTCTACCTGACTTTAAAATTTTTTTCGGTGGATTTATTCGTATGGTGTTCTCGGGTTGATGTTCAACATCTCTTGGGTACTTTTGCCATACCTTAAATATATTATTATCATAATAGATGTATTATATAGATACAGGATAATGGCGGATAAAATGATTTTATTGGCCCTACGACAAACGCAGGAGTCCCAAATGTCGGAGTGGACAAACGTTGGAGTGGAAACTTAACCTAACCCAACCTATTTTAGACCATCTTATAGGTTTTTTAAATGCCTAACCCCTGCGGGGGGCTTATTTGTTCAATATCTTAACCTAACCTAATCTGTAAAGAAACACTTAGAAAAATTAATATTTTAACACTCCTGCGTTTGTCTACTCCGACGTTTGGGACTCCTGCGTTTGTCCTGGAACCATTTTATTCAATGAGTTAAAAATTCATTTTGGGAACAGTTTATTATAGTAATGCATTAATTCAATGATTTATCCCCCACTATTGATTCAATGAATAAACAAACAATTCATATCATTCAGAGAGTAAGGGGACATATTAGACTTTAAATTATACTGGTACCCAAAGTTAAATAATGTTTTAAATATTGTTTGGTTGGAACAAACGAACAGTATCCAAACTAAAGAATTTCAATCTGCAGACAGGGTATTTTTTTTATCATAATTGGGGATGTACCACTGTAAACTGTACTGTACTGTACATCATGTTATTTCCCATTGTCCCATCTCTCCCTTAAGATCCCTGATAACTTTCAAGCATTGGTGTTTCACTGGCCTAACAATTATCAATTAAACGAAGGAGGGAGGGGACATTGAGCTGTTTATTACACTGGTTTCCAATGATTTATAATAACGTTTTCTTATTTGTTGGCTTAACAAATTTGAGACTTAGAATTTTTATTGGATGGGTCATTAAGTTAAGTGTGCAGTGCAGACCTTTCAATCACTAAATGTAATCTAAAGAAGGGGTAATTTTGTGTAAATTTATCGGGGAAGTACTGTACAATTACATATATTCAATGGCCATTGTCTTATCCCTTTAGATCCTTGAATTGAACATACCTAAGATGAATGAAGAGAAAGATGATACCCAACAGGAAACAAATACATCCCACAACAACATATGCAATGCCAAGGAATGGATTTCTTCCTCCCAACAGACTTGTAGTTGATATGATAACACTCTTGGTTCCTTTGAATTTCTGCACCTAAAAAAAGTAAACTTTAGAAAATCAAACCAAGAAATTTAAATAGCAAAAACTTTCATTCCTGTGAGTTTGTTAAAGTATAAAATATTTATTACGAGTAATCAGTAGATTAAAGTAAAACAATAGAGGGGGAAGGAGTTAAATTAACTGCATGTCCTCTTCCTGTGCATACTTTTGTTTTCTGGTTATACATCTACATATAAACTGCGAACCAAAAAAATAGGCAAGTCTGAATTTTCAGAATATCAGCTTTATTATTCATTTAGGATGCTTTTACTGTAAATATGAAATGTAGTGTAGATGCATCTTTTGGTTACAAGTTTACACTGTTACTTTTTTATTTATCAGCACCAATGAAGCACAAGATCTCAAAAACAGCATTTTGGGGTGAACCAAAAAAAAATGCAAATATAAAAGAAAATCAATGGGATAACTGTTTATTTTTGCACTTTCTTCACTTTTTTCATGAGCCAAATGTTATCTAGGTACATGCCCATCACAACAACTTGTCTATTAACCTATGTACCATTTTTTGTAGTCATAGCAATCTCCAATGGAGCCTACCGACAAGAAATATAACCATCTTCTAAAAACTACAGAATTTACTTTATAAATTGGAGTAATTAAAATTGCAATTTTTTTTCTTTTTTAATACTGCTTGGCTGGAAGCTGCTATGAACACAAAAATTGGACCATAGTTCAGTATATGGATTGTCATCATGGGCATGCACTTTGATAACATTTGGCTCACCATCACCCCCAGTAGGAGCATCTTAAAGGCCACCATCCTCCAAATCAAGATTTTAAAATGGATTTTTTTAGCACATCAAAAAATATTTTTGTATACTTTTAAGGGTAATTTTTATCTTTAACATGTGTTTAGCTTCATCCATAAGACTGGAGGTCAGCAGCTGTCCTCTAAAGTGATAGGGATCGAATTTCTTTTTTTTAAATATTTCTTATTTAGAAAATTCATTAATTTCTACCTTATACTATATTTCATAATAATTAATACATAAATTCCTTTAAAAATTGTTAATTTATCAGAATCAATCTTTAAAAAGAGGAGAAAAGTGCCAAAAAATCGTTTTTCCATTGCTTTGTTTTGGATTTGCATATCTTTTTGGTTCACCAGTATTTCCCCCAAATGCTGTTTTTGAGATCTTGTGCTTCATTGGTGCTGATTAATAAAAAAATAACAGTGGAAACTTGTAACCAAAAGATGGATCTACATTTCATATTTAGAGTAAATTCATCCTAAATGACTAATAAAGCTGATATTCTGAAAATTCAGACCTGCCTATTTTTTTGGTTCGCAGTTTATTTATAAAATGATTTTCAGTAATACTAGTAATAATTCCAAATGCCTGTCTTTTAAAAGGTTGACTACCTAATGGTTTTTAAAATGCAGATTTGCAGATTTCCCTTATTCATTATCATCTACTCTATAGCAGACTTTGTCCACCCAACCAGTTATTATTCTATTTATTTTTACATTTCTATGCTTAGCTTGTAGTAAATGTTAATTTTTTTCATACAAAAATAAAGTCTACTCTACTTAAATGTTTAAAATGGAGTTATCTTGACATTGCTGTGCTATTAAGAAAATAATTGTGTATGTTTCTATTGAAACAAGGATGACAACATCCATAAAAGCGAAGCACTTAAACAGTAGGACAAACGGACATTAACACTTATATAGTGTCAGAACTGAATAATCATAATATAAATGTATAAGAGTCAAAGCAAAATTGTAAGTAAAATGTGTTGAAAAACTGCTTGATTCAGGATAATGTTTATGGACATACTTACATTTCTAGGACTTGATTATAGAGTTGCTTCGCTTATTACATTATACTTTGTTGTCCCAGGAATCAATATACCAAAAATCAGATCAATCGGATGATTAGATCACATAAAAATTTGTTGTTAAAAAAGTAAAAAAATCAACATGTTCAAAATGGACGTACGGACATTTTGGTGATGATTATAGAGTTGCTACGCTTTCTAAATCGTACCTAACTATTAAAGGAATCACCATGCAAAATTTGAAATCGATAGGACAATTCTAACATGCCTAAATTAACGAAAAAAGCTATCCGTTACGGACGTACGGACGGACGGACGGACGTACGGACGGACCGACCCTAATTATAGAAAAGCTTCGCTTTTAATAAACTCACCCTAAATCTGTAGTTGATGTTAAGTCTATAGTTGATTCCGTCCACAGGGAGACCGTTCTTGAAGTTTTCATCAAACTTTGGGTGTTTCAATTCATTGTCGTGGTCTACTCTTCTGTACAGCTTTCTAAAATCAAAAGTATGTTATTCATCGCAGCGGATAGTAAAAACTTATAAGAATAACTCTAATTAAGTTGGCACCGATAGGCTAAAGGCACGGGCCAACAAAAATGGTGTTTTTATTGTTCATAAAATTGGAAACTATACATGATTTTTCATTAGGTCTCAAAATCCAGCGGAAATTAATCAGATTGAAAGTCATACAGAAAAAAATATCTTTTTCCTACCTAAAGTTTGGGAGTGCAGCTGCGCGCATCCACACAATCAGATCCTCGTTCTGGAATCCATTGTTCTCCGGCTTGACTGTGTCTAGTTCCCATGGGGCCAGGTGCCAGTCACGTGGTTTCACAGCTCCGTTGGATTCAAATACTTGCTGGAGAGTTGAACCCTCGGGAATATCTGGGTTTCTAAATATTTTATGACTTGTAAAAACATTTCTCGCCAAATTTGGCGGTTTGGAATCATCTAATACTATGTTGTTATTTTCCCCAAAACGTTTTACCTCTAAGGTCACGCATAACTCGTGTTTAAATGTTTTTTTTTGAAAAACCTTTAATTAAATCACGGAAAAGTGTATACTTCTAGGGAATGGAATTTGAACGTTTAATTTCTTTGGATTTTCTGGTTGCCAGATATGAAATCTGCGCATTTTGTATAATAAACTGTGAGAGAGCCTAAATATAGATAAACTTCAATATCAATAACAAACACCAACCTGAACTTGTTAGATTTGTCACTATCCCAAGCAATATTATATCTAGCTCACGGTTGGTTTTTTATTAAATGAAAAAGTTAGGGTACAATGTTTGGCACTTTCGATATAAGTAAATGATAATAAAAAACCCATAGAATGCGATAATAACTTCAGAAAAATCGAAGAAAATAGTTTAAATACTTAATTAACGTTTTTAAGTTTTTCTTCAAAAAGTTTAGATAAGATGCCTTTAAAAGTCGTCTATGATTTTGTCAGGGATAAAAATGTAACTTTAAAATAAGAATTACAACATATTTTTTCAATTAGTACAAAGTAAAATTTTGAACATTTTATTGATCAGTATATTTTTTAAAATGTGAAGTAGAAACCTGAATATTTTATCATGAAAATTGTGTTATGATTTGATTGTCTGCTAGATTACAAGAAAAAAGATACTGACAGTACTTGTTGGTTCTTTAAAAAAAATTAGGTAGATTACTTTCAGAACCCCTCTTTTTGCAACGTTATTTCAATAGAACAGAGCCGTAGTCTTAGTGTACTCAATATCTAGACAGCCAACCATTGTTTTAGAATTGTTCAATTTTTTTAACTTCTGATAAAAACAGAATTAATGGTATTTTTGTAAATATTATACCTCCAAGAAATGGCTATACTTCCCAATCATATGTTGTGTGATATTTAAGAGGAATTATTTTGATATAATGTCATTAAAATATTCGTTGAAAAAAGTGCTATTCTAGCTTATACTTTACATTTTAATGTGTATGATAATTCAAATAAAAGATAATGAAGATTTATATTATATTTAATTGTTATAATTATAAAGAAAAACCTGGAAACAGTAAAAAACTGACTTTATTTTATTGACGTAGGGAAAATTTTGTCAAATATTTGAATAAAAAAACAATATTAAACAAAATAAATTATTTTTAATATAGTCACAAAAAGGCTTAATGAGTTTAGGAAATATTTCATTCACTAATCATGTCATTTAAACTCTATTACACAGAATACAATGTAAAAAGATGTTCTCGTTTTAATTTTAAGTAATTTTAAATGCATTTTAATAATTTATTTTTTGAAACATCTTTTTATAAAATGTTATTGATTTTTGAAGTTATATGTTAAAATATTTTTAAATTTTGTTAACATTTTGTTTTAAATGTAGAAAATTGGTAATTCTAAACATTCAAAAAATGATTTTATTAAATTTTCATCACTTAAATTGCATGTTTGATGAAATTTTCAACTGATAATTCAAGAAAAATCGTTTAAGTTTTATTATATTTTACTTTGAAATGTTAAAAAAAATATAATTATTGTCAAAAATGTGGAAGTTATACTTTCCTCAAAAAAAGACCTAAAACATGCAAATTAACACGTGTAATGAGATTTTTTTTCTTTCAGGTTTAATTTTAAGTAATTATTGATATTTTTTGTAAAAAGGATTTTATATAAAAAGTTTTAAAACTCGAGTTATGTAGTGGTTCTAAAAAAGGTTGCGAATTTATGCAATTTTCTTGCAAAAAAAATTTTCTAGGATTTTAAAAATAGCAAAGGGTGTTATTAGACGTACTTACAGATACAATTGCAAAGTCATTTTGGCCAAACACTAAAATAAAGTTTTGACATCTGAGGGTCCAACCGTGAGCTATTAATAAGCAACACCCACTTGTTAGATTTGTCACTGTCCCAAGCAATATTATATCTAGCTATTAATAAGCAACACTCACCTGAACTTGTTAGATTTGTCACTATCCCAAGTAATATTATATCTAGCTATTAATAAGCAACACTCACCTGAACTTGTTAGATTTGTCACAGTCCAAAGAAATATCATATCTAGCTATTAATAAGCAACACTCACCTGAACTTGTTAGATTTGTCTCTATTTAAAGCAATATATCTAGCTTTTAATAAGCAACACTCACCTGAACTTGTTGTATTTGTCACTATCCAAAGCAATATTATATCTAGCTATAAAAAAAGCAACACTCACCTGAACTTGTTAGATTTGTCTCTATCCCAAGCAATATTATATCTAGCTATTAATAAGCAACACTCACCTGAACTTGTTAGATTTGTCTCTATCCCAAGCAATATTATACCTAGCTATTAATAAGCATCACTCACCTGAACTTGTTAGATTTGTCACTGTCCCAAGCAATATTATATCTAGCTATTAATAAGCAACACTCACCTGAACTTGTTAGATTTGTCACTGTCCCAAGCATACATGCAGTACTTTTCAGCTCCTCAGTTCCACTAGGTGGCCCCTCTCCTCCTTATAGGCATATATTCTCTTATAGGTCTGCTTTTATGTGTTGCAAAAAATTTTTTGGCGCTACGCGCCAAAAATCGAAAACAAAACTTTTTGGCGCTCCGCGCCAAATTAAACACTTACTAATTTTTTCCCTCTTCGCGCATTATAAATTCAGTATCAAATTTGGCCCTGGATTTTTGTGCTTGTTTTTATAGTTATCAACTTAATTCTTTTAACTCTAATAATTCTAACTCTCCCCTCCAAACACTAAATTTTAAAGTTATGAGCTTATTTTTTAAGATATCGAGCTGATTTTTTAAAGGAACCTTTTATTACATAAATGAGTTGATTAGCCAACCCATATTTCATTTTTGCACTTTACTTCTAGGGGCTTGTAAGCTCAAAACTTTGTGTCTGGGGGGTTCTTTTACCCCAAAAGCCACTAGAAGGATAGTGCGTAAATGAAATCTGTATTTACTACTTATTTCACTTATGTCAAAATAGTTTCCAATAAAAGAGGGGTCTTTTGCCCCACTAGCCCCTAGAAGGAAAGTACCAAAATTCAATTTTCAATGTTTTACAGGTAGATCCAATCATATAAGAGAGCTTACATTTATATATTTTAATCTTTAGTGAAGATTCTTATCATATATGTCCATCTACTCTATACATTATTTTGTCCGTCTGTCAGTCGGCCATACTTTAAAGACAAAAACTTTAGTGATGTGGTAATGTGATTTTCTCAACATCTTTTTTAGATAGGCACCTGAAATTTTTAGTAAATATTCCTACAATTTATGCCCATCTGTTCTATACATTTTTGGCCTATCGGTAATGCTTTAAAAGCGAAAACCTTATTATTTCAGTCAAAAAGGCATCAGTTTTCATAAAAAATATTCAAGTTTTGTTTTTGTTTTATTAGCATAGATACTCTTTAACTCACATTTATGTCTGTCCGTCCATCTGTCTGTCTGTACCTATAAGATGAAACTTGAATTTCTTGACAATTATTAAGATAGAAAAGCAATAATTTTTGTCCGTTGGTCTGTCAGTAGCGCTTTCAGATTCAATTATTGTTTTCGGGGGAAACTTTATAATCTTGGCTTTTATTCAAGCTACAAAGCTGAAATTTATATTTTGTTTGTGCATTTGTTCTACTTATGTTTTGTCCGTGTGTCACTGGTAGTGTAATTAAAGTCATGTTATCTTTACAGGGGAAATATGATTAAACTTTTAAAGATATATGGCGGATTTTTTTAAAGAAGACTCGTATGAAAAACTGGAATTAGATATTTCATTAAAATTAAGGAGGGGGGGGGGGGAGTTTGTACACTTATAGGAAATGAAAGTCAGTATAAACTCTCTTATATGAATAGATCTACATAAAAAAATTGAATTTTGGGACTTTTTAATGAAAACTTTTTCACGTAACTGAACTAAGTAGGGTAAAGCGGGGCGAACTCAGGTGTTTTTTTGGTTTTTAAAAAAAAGGGGAATAAATATCATTTTTTATTTTTCCGAACTAAAAGAAATTTGACTTTTTTAGCAAAAAAAAATTTATTTTTATCGGAAAAATTCCAGTTGAAAAAAAAGGGAAGTTTGGCAAAATTGGTGGTCGATTTTCAAACTTCTAAAAAGCTATGACATATTGATTTAATTACAGCATGCCCAAATGGTTAAAGTTGCTAAATTGCTAAATATAATAAAGAACATGCACAAAATTTTTATAAAGATCAGTCAATTTTTTCTACAAAAATATGAATTTTTCTAAAGTATGAGAAATTTTACTTTTTTGTATAGAATTTGTATAAAATTGAAAAACTGACTTCCCCCCGCTTCAGAAGAGATCGCCCCGCTTATCCCTATTTAGTTTAGTTATGTAAAAAAGTTTATATTATAAAAAACAGCTTGATACCTTTAAAAATAAGCTCAGAACTCATAATTTTATTTATTTTTTTTTTTTGGGGGGGGGGGGGGTTCCCCACTGGCTCCTAAAAGGAAAGTGCCAAATCGAAATCTTAAATAGTTACTTAGATCAATTTTGTAAAATAGTTTACATTAAATAAATCACCTTGATATTGTTAAATATCAGAACTAATATTTTCCGTTTGAAATTGCCAAAAATTAAATATTTTGTTTAAAAGTAAAGTTTGAGTAAAACTTGTTTTTGGGTAACATGAAGGGAAGTGGGTAAGAAGGGAGACAAAAAAAGGGAAGGGGGTTAAGGGGAAAGTTTTACTTAGAATTGTTTGTCATAATCACATTCCCTTTTCCCTTATGTGAAACATGTTTTCATTATAAAAATAAGCTTAATAATTTTAAAATAAGCTCAGATCTCATATTTTTAGTTTTTTTTTTTTTTTTTTTGGGGGGGGGGGGTCTTTTGCCTCACTAGCCCCTAGAAGGAAAGTCCCAAAATGGAATATGTAATGGTTACTTAGTTTAGTTATCTGAAAAAAGTTTTCATTAAAAAAATCAGCTTGATATTGTTAAAAATAAGCTCAGGAACTTATAATTTTAGTGCTTTGGTGGGTCTTTTGCCCCACTAGCCCCTGGAAGGAAAGTACCAAAATTCAATTTTTAAAGTTTTACAGGTAGATCAATCATATAAGAGAGTTTACAAAAATATTTAGGTTGATAACAATAAAAACAAGCCAAACCATCCAGAGCAAAATTTGATACTAAATTTCATTTCCTATAAGTGTACAAACTCCCGACCTCCCCTAGTTTTTATCATGGCATCAAGAATTTGAATTTTATGCTATTATAGCTATCTCATAAAGAGTTATTACAATTATAAAATAACACAATAAATACAAGGATGACAACAATTCATAAAAGCGAAGCTCTCAAATCAGAAGAAAGGACAAACAAACAATAAGTCTTGTAGAGTTAAAGAACTCTAAGTTTCAGTCTAAACAAAATTGTAAATAAATTTGTTGCAAAATTGTGCAAATATTGGATACAGTAAAAGAACATACTTTTATATTTAGGATTTGATTATAGAGTTGCCTGGCTTATACTACTTTAACCTGTTGTCCTAAGAATCATTGTTCCAATAATCATATGAATAGGATACCTAATCTTATCATACAAAAAAGTTGTTAAAATGATAAAAAAAATCAGCATGTTTTAAATGGACGTACGGACTTTCTGGTAACGATTATATAGTTCCTATGCTTTCAAAATTGTGCCCAACTTGTTATAGGAATTATCATGCAAAGTTTAAAATCGATATGAAAATTCAAACATGTCTATTTTGATAATTATATTATACAAAAAATGTTGTTAAAAAGGTAAAAAATATTTTAAATGGACGTATGGACTTTCTGGTAAAAATTTCTACGCTTTCTAAATTATACCTGACTGTTGTAAGAATCATCATACAAAGTTTGAAATCTATAGGAAAATTTTAACATGCCTAAAAGAGCTAATCGTCACGGAAGGACTGACCCTACCATAATTATAGAAAAACTTTGCTTTTAAAAACATTGAAAAAATATTACTCAAGGTGCAAATTTAGGAACAATTGTTCTTTCTAGAAAGATTGTATTTATTAAGTCTCTCAAATCAAAAGCGTAGGGGGAGGGGGGGAATCCGCTGGACATCATAAGATAAAAAAAATACTCATATTCTGATTAGAAACTTTAGATTTCGTGTATTCAAATGCAGTGTTTCGGAGCCGGAGCCGGGAGCAGCAACATTTTTGGTGGAGCCGGATCCGGAGCCGTATTTTTCGTTAAAAACGGCTCCGGCTCCGGACTAGCTAAAAATGATTTTTTAAAGTAATATTATAATTTGGTAACGGTCTATTTCCATATAATACACTGAAAAACTATTGTTACTTAACAAATAGACACACATCCTTCTACTTTTATATAGCTTTAATCAAATAAAAGCAAAATATTTTATATTATTTATTTTATTTTATCAAATTCAATAATGAACAAAAATTGATATATTAATTTTAAGTTAGGAGCCGGGGCCGCATCAAAATTATACGGCTCCGACACCCTGTTCAAATGTATGACTTTATTATATTTTGTATGAAGTGCCCTTATTTTTTTTCCCACATAGGAGTTACGTTATAAATTACCATCTGTAGTACTATCAATAGTTTTCCTTAAAATTACATTGCAAAAAGTTTAAAAATTTGAATGTTATATCTAGGGTTTGCAATCCCTCTAATTCCGGATTTTCGTATTCCAGATTGTGGATTCTAGCAATATTTTAAAATATAAATATAAAGGGCCTTTTTAAAAATAAATTAAGGGATTAAATTTTATCCGGTTTTATATATTTTAAAAGTAGCTTTTCTCCTATTTCTAGACCCTACAACGGCCATTTTATAACCCTTACTCAACCTAACCTAACTTTGTTAAAAATTAAAATATAAATTTAGATAAAAAAAAACTAAAGACGCTAATTTTAGCCTAACAATTAACATTCCGAAACCGCTTTTAAAATAACGGATTGCGGATTTGGATTCTGCATTCAAAAGTTGTCCAAAAATTAGACGGGATTCCGGATTGTCAACCCTAGTTTTGTAAATGTTACGCTGTTTTTTTCTTTGCAAAATATTAGTTTATAGAATTTGAAATAAGTTCTGTTGGCACCAAAAATGATTTACAGCTTAGATTTGTGCGCGAAGCGCGAAATTTTTTTTGCTCTTCATAATTGATTAAATTCAAGAGGATATATGACCATAAGGAGGAGAGGGGCCACCTAACGGTACTAAGGAGCTGAAAATTAAAAAAGAATCATTCATAGTATAAATGACTAAAATTAAAGAGGTTGCTCCTCTTTATTAGACGTTTGCCCCTCCTTTATAGGAGGGTAACACAAAATAGAACATAATTTTGATCATGTAATTAAGAATCATAGTGAAAAGAACTAAAATTAAAGATGTTGCTCCTCTTTTTTAGAGGTTGGCCCCTTACTTTTAGGGGGTTGCCCCCCCTTTTTAGGAAGGTAACACAATAAAAGAACATAATTTTGATTGTTTCATAAAGAATCATAGGATGAAGAACTAAAATAAGAGGTTGGCCTCTCCTTTTTAGGGTGGTATCACCAATAAAGAGAAAATAACTTCGATTGTTTATAAAGAATCATAGGTTAAAGAACTAAAATTAAAGAGGTTGCTCCTCTTTTTTAGAGGTTGGCCCCTCCTTTTTTAGGGATGGCCCCTTTTTTTAGGGGGGTGGCCCCTCCTTTTTAGAGGGGTGGCCCCTCCTTTTTGGGGTTGGCCCCTCCTTGTGAGGAGGATGGCCCCTCCTTTTACTAGGGTGGCCCTTCATAAGGAGGAAAAAAGTTGAGTTCCAGTTGGGTTCCAAGAACCCAACTACTGCATGTATGGTCCCAAGCAATATCATATCTAGCTATTATATAAGCAACACCCACCTGAACTTGTTAGATTTGTCTCTATCCCAAGCAATATTATATCTAGCTATTAATAAGCAACACTCACCTCAACTTGTTAGATTTGTCACTATCCCAAGCAATATTATATCTAGCTATTAATAAGCAACACTCACTTTTATTTGTTAGATTTGTCACTGTCCCAAGCAATATTATATCTAGCTATTAATAAGCAACACTCACCTGAACTTGTTAGATTTGTCTCTATCCCAAGCAATATTATATCTAGCTATTAATAAGCAACACTCACCTGAACTTGTTAGATTTGTCTCTATCCCAAGCAATATTATATCTAGCTATTAATAAGCAACACTCACCTGAACTTGTTAGATTTGTCTCTATCCCAAGCAATATTATATCTAGCTATTAATAAGCAACACTCACCTGAACTTGTTAGATTTGTCACTGTCCCAAGCAATATTATATCTAGACACAGGAACTGGTTTATATTCGCTTTCTGCCTCGTTGTTATGCTTGTACTCTTTATTATCAATTACAAATAAGTTTTTAAGAATAATCATTAGGTAATAGTAATCAAGATGAGCCACTTCTTTCATGAAAAGTGAATGACAAAACAAGAAATAAAAGCATGAAAAATATATAATTCTGGCGCAACATACAAGTAATAATATATCAAGGGGGGGGGGGGGGAGTTCTGACACATTTGCGTAAACCTGGTATATAGGCTTTATCTTTTATAACCTATCCTCTCAGTCCAAAGATAAAGCCTATTTACCAGGTTTACGCCCCCTTGTATTAACTGACAATTTATTTTTCTAAGTGATATTTTTTATTATAAATCAACAACTACAATAAAAGACAAAAATATTTTCTTCTATGTATTTCATATGTCGGTATTACTCTAAAATTATTATTTGTAATTTCCTAGATAAATATCATCGCTAAAAAGACTGTTAGCTATGGCTCCACAGGGTGCATAGATTTTTCCGGCATCAGTTTCATTTGGCCGCAAAAAGGGAGAACAGTCACTTCCCGCATTTCTGAATAAAAAAAGCATTTTTAATATTTTGCATATTTTTTTTATATATGTATTAGTAATCAATGCTACTATTTGATTTTATCTTAACTTAATTTAAAACTTTTACATTGCATTGTACATAATAAGCACCTATCTTAAACCTGCAATCCTATATTATAAAGCCTTTTTTTTTGTCTGTAGCAAAGGATCTCGCTATACGCTAAGCAAATATGGTTTTTCTATACATATAAGCTTCTTATAGGTCCAGGGAAGGTTTACAACTATTTTGGGAGAGGGTATCTTCAACCTCCCAAGAGAAATTGCACCTATAAAAAAATTCTCCACATTTTTTACTTTTTTAGATTTAAATTGAAAATGGGAGGGGGTCGACTCTCTCTCCAAAAGTGCTCTTATAGGCTTCTAGGGGACGTAACCGTTAGTTGTTTAATAATGAGCTAATCTTTTCAAGTGAATACCAAGATTTTTTCTATTATTTTTTGAGATCTCATGGGCACACATAAATAAGCTAAGCTTACTTGATATCTCCAAGTAGTTGAGCATCTGATCTTGACTTGACATAACGTCTGTGGTTCTGATAGAAGTTTGTTAGTCCGTAGTAAATAAACACTTTCCCCGCCCAATTATCATCTCCAAAATCGGTTGTATTCAGGTTGATAATACAATTGCAATCTAAATAAAATGGCACACATATGAAAATAAGATATTTCTATTTTATTTAAAGAGGTACTTTCTAAGTATAATATTTTCAAAATGCAGGACTAATAAGTCAGACAGATTAATTTTTTGAAGAACGTTGTTTAAGAGGTTTGAAAGTGGACAGAGTAAAAAGTATAGGTATTCCTTTATGAAAATCTAGCGGCTTCGCCCCTAGCCTCTAGGGGCTTTGCCTTAAGAGGTGATAAAAAAAATTTGGGCGAAATACGTAAAAGGACCAAGGAAATCCCCTACAAAAAAAAGGACCAAGGAAATCCCCTACAAAAAAAAATGGGGGGGATTTTTTGTTTTGGGGGGGTTGGGGATGTCCCACCCCCAAGAAAATGGCCTAAATCCACCACAGGACTAGTAGGTATATTCCCTGAAGAGTAGAATCCGATCGGTTCAGTGGTTACCGAGATCTTAAGGGAGGGACGGACGGACAGACAGACAGACGGTCGGACAGGCATCGTTCTACTTTGTATTATAGATACCTTAGATTTAACCCTGCATAGCAAAAAAATACAGAGAACTACAGAGAACGAGGGGACAATGAGCTGTTTATTACGCTAGTTCCCAAAGTTTTATAATAACGCTTTTTTATTTGTTGGCTTAACAAGTTTTGGAGACTTTAGGAAATTTGATTAGTTGATCATTAAGTTGAATGCTCGAGCGTTTTAACCACTAATTGTAATCTACAGAAGGGGTAAATCTGTGTATCATCATTGGTTCTGTACATAAATTTATTGGCTATTGTCTTATCCCTTTAGATCTCTGGAAAACTTGCCTGTCGATGGATTATTTTCAAGAATATTTCCACAAGTTTCATCAGTCGCTTGTCCATTCACCACCTTATTACAGTCAGTATAGTCGTATGAAACTTCTTTTACTACGTTAGAAAAATAAATCAAGCCAGCTCCTAAATAAATACAGAATATTTAATATACTTTGTTCAAATTATAAAACTCATACCTACTTTAATGAATATTACATTGATTGCTTTTAACTTTCTTATATTTTTAGCAAGGATAATTATGTCCATAAAAGGCACAGGAAATGAATAAGAACAGCAAACAACTAGAAGTTTTGTACAAGCAGACTAGTAAAGCTAGTAATACCATATTTTATTTTTCAAATATTGTGCAATTTTAAATAGATAAGACTCAATTTGATGAACGAAAATGCTGTATTAAATAATGGTAGGTAAAGCATTAAAAAATAATATGCATCATAATTACCAATAGGTATGAAGGCCACGCCAATGACAAAGAAAGTTGGTAGAACAGTACCAGCTGTCAGAATGGGTTGCCAGGCGGGCAGAGCCTGCTGTTTAAATTTACTCTCTTTGGGTTTTCTGCTCCTGACCTCTGTCTCATCCCCACCAGCGGCTAAGGTCGCCATTTTTCAATAATTGGTAGATTTTTAAATACAAAAAAATCTGAAATCAAATAATCACAGCTGATTGAATTTTCTACATTAAGAGGAAGTGAAAGGTCAACTAAAGAAAACCAAGTTTACTCCAACATTTAATTTTCTTTGTCAATTCATTAATGCAAATATGACTATCTAATATATTATTTCATTTTTTCTTAAAATATGCTGACGTCTAAAAAGTTGGAGCAAAACTGTTTTACTCAGCTGAAAAACCCCTCCTCTGATAAAAGACATACTTGTCAAAATTTGAATCTATAAATTTGACATCTTAAAAACATGGTAACAGATAAAATATGATACATCACTAACTAATCTGTATTGAATATTCACTTTTTCACTCATTTATTCCATATTGTGTCACCTGTATCAATTCAACTTTGTTTCACATAAAAAAAAAACACCAAATTCATTTTAATTCTGAGGATTGAACAACGAGCTTGTATGCATGAAATAATCAATGGCATAGGAAAATGCGGCAAAACCGGCGGCGCCAAACCCAGCTGCCTTAATACCCGCTCTGTAGCCAAGCATGGCGCCTGTTACACCGCCAGCGTAAACAGAATTTTTCCAATCAGATTTAGCTCTATAAGATTCAATACAACACTCGACACCCGCAAACATAAAACCTGAAAATTAAAATATAATAAGTATAGAAGTGAGGATAATCAATAAATATATATCTATATGTCCGTCCGTACACGAAAAATGTCCAAATTATATTTTGGAATTATTCCAACGATTAACTATATTATTACTGTTTGCAGTTCACTGATCTTCTTTAATACTCAAAGATAGCCTATCATTGATAGGAAAAGTGTTTATTTTTTTTCCGTTAAAATATTGGCGAATATATATACAAAGAAAAAACATACCGATTGTTGCAAATTGCTTTGCATTGCTTCCGATAGTCTGTCTCATATCTCTTAATGTTTCTCTTGTATTCATTTGAACCGCCGCCTGTGTGGGGGCTATAGAACTGTTGAAAAGACCAATGAAACCTCCAAGAGCTCCACCCACTACAAAGCTCATACAGGCACGAAATGGACAGCTCTCGGCAACTGTGGTCATAATTATCTCTT
Organism: Acartia tonsa; assembly: GCF_053477335.1. Taxonomy (NCBI): domain Eukaryota; kingdom Metazoa; phylum Arthropoda; class Copepoda; order Calanoida; family Acartiidae; genus Acartia; species Acartia tonsa. The sequence goes on from NC_137267.1 coordinate 46,351,359, forward strand.
CTCGAGGCACAACTCTAATAATAATTACAATTCATAAAAATAGTAGCTATTTTTTTTCTCTAAAATAATAGGTATATTATGTTTAAATAAATTGTAAAACAAATAGAATCACTTACCCAACCCTACCCGCTGACTGTGGAACAATTAAATTTGGGTATAGTCTTTTGCTGGGACTCACTGAAAAAAAAATAAATTGAAATTATGGGTGGGTTGTTTTTTAAGCCTGCGTGACATTTAACTGCAATATAGCCTATATAACCTGAAGTATTGAAAAAAAAAATGAAAAACTACCCCCCCCCCCCCTTATGTTTTCATATGACACTGAGTGGGGAGGGTAACAGTGCTCAACAAGGTACTTTGTGCGTAAGTACCTAGCTAAATAAAAAAAATATTTGTACACAGAAAATAGTATGATAAAATATTGATAAGAAGTTTAATTTTAATAATCTGTTATCGCAAAATAAATTAAAGTTATGGCTCCTACCTTAGCGCGCTTTAACATGCGAATGTCAGAAGAATAGAAGAATTTAATGATGATTTAATAAAAATTTAGACTTATAATAAGACAGATAGATATTTTATAAAATTAGGACAATATATATATTTATTAGACAAACGGAAGGCCGGTCATTCATCCTGTAAATACAAATTGTTACCTAAGTAATTTAGAACTGCATCAAACTCTTCATTTGTAAATTTTGGTCTTTCACTTGATTCCATTTTGATTATATTTATATCCGTCTTAAAATTTCACCTTAATAATAAATTATAATAATATACACTTGTGTACTTATACAATAGCGACTTCCGCCCCCTAGCTATGGGGGCTATACGAAGGGCTGGGAAAACAGCAAAATATGCCTCAACCCATCTAAATGCTAGGTTAAATATAAACACAAATGGCATAAAACCATAAAAAGACTCAATTAAATATGAAATTCGATGGCCTAAAACCATCACTTGCCGGACTAGTGTGTGAAGCTTGCATAAAATTGGGAGAAATCGGTTGGTGTTTTAGAAATGTCAAAATTTTTAGACAAAAAAAAACAAATTACTCTATATAATCGGAAGGAATAGAATATTTAAAGAAGGCTAATAAAATTGTAGAGGGGGTGGGGGGGGGGGGGTGGAGATTTGAATGAATAAATATCTACAACTTTTCTATAAAAATGGGCGGAGATTTGAAACTCCACCCCTTTTCGAAAAACAATCTTAATCCTCCATAGTGTATATTTTCCATAAAAAGACATTCGGTAATTCACTGCAATCACAAATTTCATTTTTATTCACAATTAGTCATAAAATACACTAATTTTTTTTGATAAGAGGTCATGGTCATAGCTTTTGCCGAATTTACCAAAGTTGTTGTGTTTAGACCCCTGTTCGTTTTAGCTTTCATAGGGACAACAAACTTTTTTCAATAGCATTTCTATTTTAAAATTTTGGAACTTTCCCACAACATTAAAGCATAATTCTTTTCATAAATTTAAAAAGTACATTATTTTAGCCATATCTGTTATCAAGTTGTTAATTTATAAATTTTGTCTTAACAAAATAAAATATAACATAAAACGTTGACAACCTCTTGTGTATATTTGAAATTTATGGCTAGTGAAATATTTCTTTTAAGACAAAACTTCCCTAATTACAAGAATTGCTGTACCCAAACAAATGTAGGAACAAGATTAGGAAAAAATAATTTTAATTTCTGATCTGATTCGTTTGTTAGTATTCATAATAGAAAATAGGCCTAAATCCCGTTTTAGTTATCCTCTGTATAATTATACTTAGGGAAATTTTGTTGAGAGAAAATACGTCTATCTACTACTTGTCATAATAAAAAAGACGACATATACTTCCTTAGTAAAAATCAGCGGCATTTTGTTTTCTCATGCGCGTGACGATGTTTTCTTTTTTATTCAAAGAATCAAAACAAATAATATCAATTGGATAATGGAGACTAGTGTATCTACAACAGCCATTTAAATGATATGTTTCCATTTTTTTAATGGTTTCAACATGTTTAAGCTTTTCTAAAATAAATTCATAAGTAAACTAATATAGAATTAAAAATACTTTTAATAAAAACATTGTTAATTTCTTCAGAGGTGAACAAAAATAAAATTAAAATGGACAGCGACGACGAAAACCTCCGAATATCTGATCCCTTGCCTAGCACTAGTCATTCCCAGGAAAATATATAATTTGTACTCTACAAACTAACATTTCATTAAGACATTTTCTATGATCGATATTTAAATTCTTCAGCATCCTAGGGTTTTTTGTCGAAGGAGTCATACAGAGGATCCTAAATACAAATTTGGTAATGAGATAGCTAAAAACCATTGTAACCGTGAAAAAAGCTTTACTAAAATAGAGAACTCAGTCTGTGTAGTTGTTGTTGAGTTCTAGCTTGATGGACAAGCAAACTGAAAATCCTACGTACTTTGTATATGATATACCTATATGATTTTTAATTATAGTTCTATTGCGTAACCTATCAGTAAGTCACGTGAAAAGGATTTAAGGTTGAAAGTATAATTTCAGCTTGTAGATGGTGATGATCAAATACGACCTAGAAAAAGTTTATTTAGAAAATTTCTAATATTACCTAAGAACATACACTTTCTAGCATGATTGACACTTTTAGAAGCACATTGGTCAGCTAAATTATTAATTTTTATTAGAAATGTATCTTATAACGAACAATTCAACATAAACAAGATATTACATTGCATAAAACTGCCCTATAAGGATCATAAAAGTTTAAACTATAAATTTTGTTTCTAAAGAATGACCCGCTTGATCAATGGGATGACTTTCAAAACTCAATTTCAAGGTAAATTACTCATAACCAAGAAATATATTCGTTAAATATGTTGTATGAACAAAAAAGGAATAAAGAAAATAGGTATTTACGTCGCTAAATAAAATAGGTTAATTGTTTTTTACAATTTTAGCCCCATTGGAGAGCCAGATTTGCTGGACTTGTCTGATAGCCCAGAGTCAACAATATTCCACCACAAGGTAATGAGAAAATTGATAGATTAGATTATTGAATCTTCAATCTTCCCTCCCAGACCCAGCCAGCGGCGTGTCCATGGAGATGTTTAAGGAAAAGGAATAAAGGTGTATGATGGTCTACAAAATGGGAAGGTTATTCCAAATATTACTTGCAATTCGTATTCTCGTAATACGTAAATAAAATTAAAGAAAATTTATCCATGAGAATTTTTTCCGATTAAAAATTTAGCATCCTACAAATATTATATATCTTAAATGAAAAATAAATGAGCCACATTTTGTTGCTAAGATGTGAAGACAATTTATTTGATTTTTTTCTACATCGCCCTATCCTTGACCTATGGTATATCATGTTTTAGGAGCATCCAGCAAATGCATTTCCTGCCATGGAAGATATCAGAAGACAGGGAAAGCTTTGTGATATAAATCTTACTGTAGGTGAGTAAAAATACCCAGCTTCTACCAATAATGAAATCAATTCAGAAAAAAATCCCGAAAACTATACGTGTTTTTCAGCTGTCGTTGGGGGGCAACCCATCGTAAAAGTGACGACTTCTTTATTTGCCCCCCAAATATTATTTTAGATTTATTTCGCTTGTTGGTCATACCTTATTCCTGAAAAATACCTATCAATTAAAACAATACTTTTTATTCATACAGAAATTGTCAATAGGTAATAAAATATCATTTGTTAATTAAGGCAAAATGATACAAATCAATCGTTTTTTTTCAGGTACTCACACCTTTCAGGCTCACAGGATTGTTCTTGGTAAGTTTATTTTAAGTTCTATACTATTACAAACATGGTATCCCAAGTATAATACTTGTTTTTTTGAAATTCCTTTTACTCTCCTTAATATTTAACCTACAAATCCATTTTTATTTTACTAAGATTTTAAACTAAATTAGGTATACGTTTAACAACACTGTATGTGTATAATATATACAATAAGTATGAAAATGAAGGTCATATAGTATTTTTTTATTTTGTTTAGCTGCTACTGTTCCCTATTTTCGAGCTATGTTCACTAACGACATGAGAGAAGCTAACCAAAGGTAAAGGCTTAATTAAGTATTTAATTCGATTATCTTTCCTTTGTAAATTGATCTAAATCCACCTAACACCCTAGCATTATTATGAAACAACAAACACCATTCTACAGATGATTCTTCACAAAGGAAAAACTTTATTTATTTTGAAGAGGCCTTTTAATATTTTCTAAAAAAAAGTTTATTCCATTATGATAATTTTCATTAACCAGATGATGCAATGGAAAGTTTAATGTTTTGAATAATGATAAATATAATAATCATAATAATTTATTTATAGCGAAATTGAGATTCTAACCGTAGAGCCGTCAGCTATGGAAAGTCTCATCAACTATGCTTATACAGGTCATCAATGTTTTTTTTTTAGTCAGGGATCTCAAGGGATAAGACACGGGCCAATAAATTTATGTACGTTGTACATCAATAATGATGATACACAAAATTACTTGTTCTGTAGATTACAAAGTTGTTAAGTAAACGTACAGGGGTGTATATTCTGCACAAGATTTATTTTTTTTCCCGGCTAAAATTTTTTAAAATTTTTTTCCCCCCTAGTTTTTTCTCATTTCCCCCCCGGAAATGGAAAAATATTTAAAGAACTCTATTTTATTTATTTTATCCCTCCTACCACACATTTTTTTAGTTTTTTTCTCATCAAGGAGGGGGGGAAATGGAAATTTTTTTTTTAGTTTTCTTAATTTTTACATTTTTTTTCCCCCTCCAACCACATATTTTTTATTTCCCCCCCCCCCCCTGAGCCGGGGATCCCATGTAGAATATACAACCCTGTAAACGTATAAGCAAACACTATTTTAAAACTATAGGGACTAGTATATTAAACTGCCCAATGTCCCCTTCCTGGTTTTAGCACAACTGATCTACCATTACCGTATGTCGGTCACTGAATAAACCTTGAAAATACATATACTTTCATACTTTACAGATGAACACAAGTAAATACAATTGCAGTAGAGATGATCTATATGTTTTTTATGTTAAAAGCTTGACTATTTGCCTTGAAACTGCAACATTTCATGTATAAAATACACAAGAATTTTCTGTAGGATTTTAAGTGTTGAATTACAAAAAAACTATTTAAGGAAAAATTGTGATATCGACCAACAATGTACAGAATCTAATGATGGGAGCTTCTTTCCTACAGCTTACAAGGTATAATTTTAGTTCCGTAATTAAGGATTGTCTTTGTGTGTTTCTGTGTCTGTCTGTAGCTTAAGATCTCGCAGACTGCTGGACCGATATGGTTCTCCAATTCAGTAAAAATTCTTTTAGGTCCACCCACAGAGGGTTTATAACTGTTTTGGGGAGGGTACCTAAACCCTCCCAAAAGAATCGCTCCTGTAAGAAATATCCCTCCCGCACACCAAAAAAAGTTTCTTTTGAAAACTAAATTGAAACTGGATGGTTGACTTGCCTCCCCACTTCCCTCCATTTCCCCTAAATAGATAAAGGCCTCTAAAGGCGAACCCGCAACTTGCAAGTTTATGTATCTTATAATGAAATAACTAACGCCCTCATATGTTTTAAATCCTCAAAACTGCTTAACATTATATAAAAGGATTCATCCTTTTTTAGGGTTAGAGACGCCTGTGCTGAATTTTTACAGATGCGACTGACCCCTCAAAATGTTTTGGGCATCAGACACTTTGCTGAATCTCTGGGTAAGTTTGTTATTTTAATTTTTTCTCTACTCAGTTTCTAAATGCTTATTTTCAATTAACATATACCATACACTCTTTAATCTTTGTAAACTTTACTTACTGTTACTTACTTATTACAATTACTAAATATTTTGTGGTTTTTTCTATTAATACTGTATTGTATTTTACTCTTCTTGATAGCTGTTCCTGTTGCTAAAGGATTTAAACTGTTTTTAACCTATTTTTTAATCATATATCAAAAATATACTATGACACCAGTAGAATCAGACTGCAGAGCCCAAATTTGAATTAAGTCCCCAATAAACTTTTTTGGGGGGATTTAAAAATTAATTTTATATGTTGCTGTGATCATTTTGACGGGAGCAAAAGCAACTTTTAGTTTGGGGTTAAATTGTTTCTTACATAACAATTTTATATGATTCAGTTTATATCAATAAAATAATAAAAAAAACTCTACTCAGTTCGATGGAAATAATTTTTTTTCTAAAACAACCAATTTCAGTAAAAAATTTAACATAATACAGTAAAACACATAATGCTAAAGTTAAACCAATAAGATTTCTTGTTTCATTTCAATTATTTATAATTTCCGAAAGAGTGTTTTCACAAAGTGACTTAATTACAATGTACCTAGTTAAATAATTTTTATTTAATTAAAATGAAAAGAATGAAAACTATACACGTAAAAGATACATACTTTTCAAAAATATTTAAAAAAAATAAGTTTGAATAATCTTATTTTATATCATATTTGTATATGTGTCAAAAATAATTTTGTTGTATTGCATAAACATTTGTTGACATCATGTCATCTTGTCATCAAATTTAACCCTTTACAGCCAATTTTTATGTGTTCAAAATAGGTGAACTAACACAAACATGTTAATGTTAATTCATTGGTATATTGTAAAGATTTAACTTTTTAGTGAATTTTTATAGTAAAATCATAAGGCCTAATTTTACTCTATACCAGAATACAATATTTATGAAGCAAAACACTCTAAAAGCTACGAATTTTACCCAAATAAAAAAAAGACCTTTTGCTTTGGTCAAAATGACCACGGCAACAGTAAAAATTAATATTTAAATCCCCCCAAAAAAGTTTATTGGGGACTTAATTCAAATTTAGGCTCTGCAGTCTGATTTTACTGGTGTCATAGTATATTTTTTATATACGTTTTAAAAATAGGTTAAAAACAGTTTAAACTCACTGATAATTTTTTATGAAAGTATGTATGACAATTTTTTTCTTCAGGTTGCTTGAATCTTGTAACCGCATCAGAAAAGTACATACAGAAAAGCTTTAAGGTATTTATCTTTGATGTTTACTTATTATGTTCACATACATTTTTGTTCTAATGAAGAGAACTATAGGTTAAAAGAGAAATAACTGAAGCGGCGTCATAAAAATAACAATTGAAATATTCTCAAAACAAAAACACTCCTAAAACAGCTAATTCTATCCATTTATAGGCGTCTTGAATTTGCTTTGATTGGTCAATTCGTACACCCAGTAGGAGGGGAGGTGATGGAGTAAAGGGGATTGATGGGGAAATTTTTATTTTAGCCAGTTACAAGTTTCAATTTATCATAGTTCATGAAAAACCAGTGTAAGATCCAAGTACCTATATATAAGTCCATTTATTAATTGATGTACAGAATTTAAGATATATAACACTAAATATGTTACATTGGTTTGTTATGGCCGTAGCTGAATCTGAAGAATTTATGGGCATCAGCTTCGAGCACATAAGCGAGCTGATCAGCAGGGACGAGCTCAACATCGACACGGAGGAGATTGTGTTCACCGCTGTCATGAGGTGGATCAAATATGATGTGCTTACAAGATCTGTCTATCTTCCAAAGCTTCTAGTCAGGGTAGGTTACTATTACCTATTAATTTATTGCTATGACTGATTGGCCGCGGTGACTTCAATATTTTTCATTCTAATTTAATTTACCATACCAGCTTTAAATTATACAATCTTAGTCTTATAATCTACTTTAATTATTTTTGTTTCACTTGACATTACGGCAGAAGTATAAACTATTAACGACCTTTTATTTTTGCTCTATTGAGACTTCTCCATCGCGATTGGTAAAAGATTGCCTGCTTTTATATGGTTTTCCATCCTCTTTTACATGAGAAATAATAGTCTACATGACAACATCGCAGTCTAGAAAAAATGGATATAGGATATCCTTATACTAAAGTAACAGGATGTTTGTCTGTCTGTGTGTACCGAAGGATCTCGCTAACCGCTGAACCGATCGGGTTCTCCTTAACAGGGTAGCTTCTCATAAGTCCCGGGAAGGTTTATAACTATTTTGGGGGAGGGTACCACCACCCTCCCAAGAGATATGACAAAAAAATCGAAATTTTTTAAATTTAGGGGAGACTTCAACTTCAAATAAGGTGGTATCGTACATAAAAAATTAACTTTAACAAACAAAAACATTTAAAGTGCCACTAGAGGCCTCTAGGGGCGTAGCCGCTAGTATATGGATATATTGACAGGGGAAAATTCTTCGTCAATTTACCTTGATGATATGGACTTCATTTGTTGATCAGGTCGTTCATCAAGTGGGATAAGAGGTGATGGGGTAAAGGGATTGATGGGGGGTATAGTTATTTTAGCCATCTGCGAGCATCACTATCAGAGTACATGAAAATATGGAGCAACATCCACGTAATAATATTTCAATTGTAGTAAAATCCATGTCTTTATTTTGTGAGAACTTTTAGAAACTTACTTTTGCAGGTTCGACTTCCCTTACTGACTCCGCAGTTTCTGGCTGATAAAGTTTCTTCAGAAGAAATGATTAGGTAATTTATCTGATTTTTTAATTCTCTAAAAGTGTATTATTTTTATCTAAAAGCAAAGCTACTCTATAATAAAAATTGTCATATTTTTGGGGGGGTATTAAGGTACTTTGATAATTGAATATCTTCAAACATCATAAATCTCTTTTTTTTTCTGCTAAATGTTGTCAAAATGAGAATTAAATTTATTATAATTTAGTAATTTCTGTACATTCAATACAAATTTTTTACATGCAATTCGTGTTATATAAAGCTTAGGTATTATAATTATAATTTCATTTTATGTAATTTTCACGTGTTTTGACCGTTTTCAGTCTTGTTTCTGTAAAAAAAAATATTTCATGATATTTTTTGGTAGGTCAAGTCACCAATGCCGAGATCTATTGGATGAGGCTCGTGACTACCATCTGATGCCAGAAAGACGACCTCTACTTAACTCTTTCAAGTCAAAACCTAGAAAGTGTAAGGTAAGGAATTTACTGAATTATCAGCCTTTTTTTAAAGCGAAGCGTTTCTTTAATTAGGGTCGGTTTGTCCTTCCGTAACGTTTAGCTCTCATAGTTAATTTAGGCATGTTAGAACGATTTCAAACTTGTCATGGTGATTCCTGTGGTAGTTAAAAGAATGTTCGTACGTACATTCAAAACATGCAGATTTTTTTACTTTTTTAAAACAACTTTTTCATGATGTAATTATTGTACTCATTTGATTTTGATTCCCCATAAAGGGGGGGGGGAGTTAATGCAACCATCTCGTAATCAGTGAGCAAATGGCACTTAGAATTCGAATTTCGATCTGAACTTTTGCATGAGTAATCCCTGGTAGGTCTATTTTCCCTAAATCGAACAAAAAGTTGGAAAAGTAACGGCTGGCGGCTGAGCCGTTTAGCCGTTTTTTGCCTATTTTCAGGGCAAATCCATCATCAATTACGTAGGAATCAACTTTTTAAAACATATTTTTGGTTTAATTCATGTTAACTGATAGCAATAACCATTTTTATAACTTCTAGTATCAACAGCTAGCGTCTATAACCGTTTAAAAGCGTTTTGGAGTGGAAAAGAATATTATGTGGAGAAAGGTTTCGTGACTAATTTGCAATATAGATATCCAAAAAATGACAAAACGGCTGAGCCGCCAGCCGTTAGCCGTTACTTTTCCAACTTTTTGTTCGATTTAGGGATAATAGACCTACCAAGGATTACTCGTGCAAAATTTTAGATGGAAATTCGAATTCTAAGTGCCATTTGCTCACTGATTACGAGATGGTTGCATTAAACCCCCCCCCCCTTAATGAATTTTAAACTCCCCCTTAACTTTGTAGGACCTTGTCGGTGTTATTTACGCTGTGGGCGGACAAACAAAATCTGGAAACAGTTTGAGCACAGTGGAGGTGTATGATCCTATCACAAGAAGATGGAGGGATGCAGAGGCCATGTCTATGCACAGGTAAACATTAAATGGAGAGTGTTATTTCCCACATATTTTTAAGTACACAAATAGGTAAAAAAACATTCAATAAAAAAATCTTCAACCAGTGTTCTTCCCAAATATTTCCAATCCACTAAAACCAGATTTATGAATTAGGTGGAAAATTAACATATTGTCCATTGTCCTATCCCAGAGTTTATCCCCTAATCATGTCACAATTTTAAAGGTCTCGGGTTGGTGTGGCAGTCATGCAGAACCGCCTGTACGCCATTGGCGGCTACAACGGGCAGGAGCGGCTCAACACCGTCGAGGTGTTTGACGCGGAGTCCAAGAAGTGGAGCAAGGTGGCCTCTATGAATTGTAAACGCAGTGCTGTCGGAGCTGTAGCCCTAGGTTAGTGTTTATTCCAGCAGTTTTAGTAGCGCAGCTACTTTATAACTATTGCCAGTCAGATAGCATGAATGACCGATCATTATTGACAATATATACCTTAAGTTATATGCCTGTTTTCAACATTTAAGCAAATCAGACAAGTTTAATAAACGATAGAAATTATTTTCTTCTGAAATTTGTTGTGTCCACTTAAAATTGTTATTTCAGTGGATTTATTATTACTCAGATCTTAAACCAGATTATCATAAAGTGAAACTTGTAGCTGGCTAAAATAAAGATCATCCCCATCCGGCATCCACCCCCTTTACCCCATTCTCTCTCTTCCTACTAGATGAACAAACTGACTAATAAATGATGTTCATGTTAGCAACCTAATTTGACGAAATTTTTTTCCCTCATAATATCCACGTATTATATTGTATAGGTATCCATTGCTATTTCTAATTTTGTAGGTGATCATCTGTATGTGTGCGGCGGGTTTGATGGTATCTCTAGTCTTGACACTGTTGAACGGTACAACCCCGAGGAAAATAACTGGACCATGATGCCCACAATGACAAAACACAGGTTAATGTAATTTATTACTATCCTATTATATAAAATACCTACCTACCCAGTTTTTTTCTGTAGTTTAAGATTTCGATAATTTGTGGACCGATTGAGATCCCTATTGCATTTTATGAAGCTGCACATTAAGATAGATTAGTTACTTAGGATGGTTTTAGGCTATTTTCTTGCATTTTTTACCCCTTTGGAGCAGAGCCCCTAGATGCTAGGGGAGCAGCCGCTAGTTTGATATAGAATGACACACAAGAAGGCACCACTAGAATGGCGGTCATGCATATTAGGTGAATAAAATTGAAAAATTGCATGAATCACAAATGCAATTCTTTATAGTTTAAATAGTTAGTGTTATAATTGGAATATAAAACAAGGATGACAACGACCATAAGTAGCGAAGCTCAAAAATTATGTGTGGATATCATAAAAAAAGGAATTTGGGCAATTTAATAAAAAAAAACATTAAACAAAAAAAATCAAAATCTTGAATAGGAGTAAAGAAAGTCATGAAAACTTAAAAATCTAGGAATCGAACTAGCACCCCAATCATTAAGCAAATCTTAACAAAACTTATAAGTATGCAGAATAGGTAATATTGTGTTATCATCATTATGGATGTACGTACATCCATTTATCGGCTATTGTCTTATCCCTGCATAACTTTCTTTATATTTAGGTCAGTCGCAGGTGTTGTACAGCCGAATAGAAAGATCTATGCTCTAGGTGGACATAATTGTTTATATTTAGATCAGCTGCAGGTGTTGTCCAGCTGAAGAGAAAGATCTATGCTCTAGGTGGACATAATTGTTTATATTTAGATCAGCTGCAGGTGTTGTCCAGCTGAATATAAAGATCTATGCTCTAGGTGGACATAATTGTTTATATTTAGATCAGCTGCAGGTGTTGTCCAGCTGAATAGAAAGATCTATGCTCTAGGTGGACAAAATTGTTTATATTTAGATCAGCTGCAGGTGTTGTCCAACTGAATGGAAAGATCTATGCTCTAGGTGGACATAATGGTCTTTCCATCTTTGACAGCGTTGAGGTAACCGATATATTATTACTCCATTCCCTCCCCACCTACTGGATAAACGAACTAACCAATAAATGAGGTCCGTGTTAGTAACCTAAATTGACGACAAATTTTCTCCTGTTCACGTTTATTCTATACCTATCCATTATTAAGGTAAAAAATGTAGAATTTATTTGATATGTTTGTTTATATTTCTTTGATAGTTTTTCCCATGGCGTTCTGTAATAAAACTGTATAATACATAACTGCTCTATAATTTATTCATTTAATTAAGATACAAGTATACAGCTATTTAGTTAGTCAGGGAAATATATTGAGTAAAAAGTTTAAAAAGATATTATAAATGGTAATAACATCCCCTGAAAAGAGGGAGAGGGATTACTGGGAACAACTAAGCTATAAATCAATGCTCAGATGATCTCATTTAATTTAACCAGGAAGGAAGGGGACAAAGGGCTAATTAACACACTAATCCCCAAGTTTTTGATAACGTTTTCTTATTCGTTGATTTAACAACTTTGAGGACTTTAAGTAAATTTTGATTGGTTGATTCATTAAGTTAAGTGTTAAAACGTTACAACAAATAATTGTAATTTACACAAGAGAGAATTTTGTGTATCAATATTGAGGATGTACATAAATTTGTTGAACATAGTCTTATCCCTTTAGATCCCTGCATATTTACCCTATATAGGTATATGACACCCGTACAGAATCCTGGACAGAAACAGTGCCCATGCTGTCAAAGAGATGTAGGCTGGGTGTGGCCACGCTGAATGGAAAGATCTTTGCCTGCGGGGGCTATGACGGGTCCTCTTTCCTCAGATCTGTTGAGTGCTTCGATCCTGATACCAACAAGTAAGTCAGCTACTGGCAACTCAAGCGTACAAAAGCATGTGTGCTAGTTGTTTAGGATCTATCCGCGACTCTAGCGCATCCGAGAACGTCGTTGGGGGGAGATGATGGGTTCGAATCTCATTCTCGGCCCAAACTGCATTTTAACTAAAGACGTTACAAACTGTACCAAATGCTGCTATGTCAGATGCGGAACATAAATAGTAAGATTAGGGGTAATGCCTTGGCCTAAAACTGTAACTCATTAAAATGCACAGTTAGGACTCCATACGAATGTCTTGCAATCACAGAGTTGGTTGTCTGCAATAGTTGAAATGTTTATTGACTTCGGACCTACATTTTCACCACATGTATTATCATGTAGGTGTCATAAGTAATTCTCAGACTAATTAACTACATAATAAAGAAGCTAAAATGGTTCCTTACGTTTATAGCATTTGGGTTCATGAGCATATTTAACACATTTAGGACTTCAAAATAAGGTCGTGGAAATATAAATTCATCTTTGACCAGGCAGTTATTTAAACTAATTTTTGATTAGATGGTCTTATGTGCAAAGCATGAATGTGACCCGCAGCCGCGTTGCTTTGGTCGCCGATATGGACAAACTATGGGCCATTGGCGGCTATGATGGAATGAAGAATTTGAAAACCGTAAGTTTTATTATTTTTGTTTATAAGAATAAAATTCTTGGGCTCGGCCGCCAATCGTCAGCCGTGTGTAAGCCCCATTAAAATTGTCATATTATAACTTAAAAATTAAGCCAGATGTATAAATCTGTTTCTAAACAGACAATACATCTTTGCAAAAAATATTAGCCATACAAGTGGGTTTAAATTTGAGTCTGAGGCGCTTCTGCCGAGCCCTGGAAAAAATATTAGAAATGAAAACACATTAGGCAGGTACTTGGTTTCTGACTAAACAAATATCAATATTAAAGTAAAAATATTCATAACCTTAAAAATAAAGAGAATTCTTAGGTTAACAGAAAAGAGTCTCATTTAACGATAGTTTTTTTTTGAAGACAAACAGCTTTGCCTTTAACTTTTCCTTTAGTCATAATAATTGAGACAAATATACTGATTATCTTACATAAAATAAAATGTTTAGGTTGAGATGTATTGTCCAGAAACTGATATCTGGACCTTTGTGGCCAGCATGGAGTCTCACGAAGGCGGGGTGGGGGTTGGAGTAATCCCAATGATATAAAATTACATACAATTCAGTCACAAACGCAGAAAAAAAGAAAATGTACCCAAAGAAAGAAAAAAAAGAAATGCGAAGAATGAAAAATAAAAAATAACTGATAATACGGGCTTAAGGTATTGTAGTTAAGTTTTTTTCCCTCTTAAACCAATGTTAGTTGACTCTTTCTAATTAATATGGTAGATTTGTGATTTTCATAGTTATATGAATGTTGAACATTGTTTTTTAACCTTCATCTTCAGAAATTTAGCAAATTCATAATCATATTATTATAGTTAATATAGAAAATACTTAAGAACTTGCAAAAATTTAGATTAGTTGTATCTTAGATTAAATTGTATTAGCTTTTAAGAATAAGGATACTGATAGTTGCTTCTGATAGTCTATGGAAATAATTGAGTGTCAATTTTTTGCGTAATTCCGTAAAGTTGGGTGTTGTGTTGTAGTCTAATGCTCTTACTAAGTCAAAGTGTTCTTAATTATAACCAAATGTTTATATATGAAATGGTTCATAATCAAGAACAGTTTGACTTAATAAGAGCATTTGACTACAACTTAACACCCAACTTTACAAAATTACGCAAAAATAACCCTCTTTATTAAAAGTTAGTGAATATTTGGTTTTCTTTTTGAGATTTAAATGTAATATATAGCTATATAAGTTTTATGAAATTTATAAACTTGCAAAGTTAAAAACTCTTATGAAACTAACTTTTATGAATGCTTATGAAGATATTATATAGTTAATTATTTGAATGAATTTGTGCTATCATTAAAAATGATAACATTTTAAGTTCTAAAAAATAATGGCTGTTTGAAAACTTCAATATGAAACGAGTAGATTGTATGTCTGTAGTTCTTTCTGTCTCTTGAAATCATGGTAACAGCTTAGCCAATAAGGTTTTAGTTAATCTAGGAAGCTTAATTCTGAGAATTTTGAAATAGGGGATACCTCACCCTTGGAAAACTTACAATATTGGGGGCTTGGTTACACTTACCTCTCATTATATAAAATTAGCAGCTTCGCCCATAGCATCTAGGTGCTTTGTATTTGAAGTGCTAGGAGTTGGTAAAAATAGCCTATCACCTTCTGGGACATACATATGTGAAGCTACTTTAAATGGAGAAATCAATCAGAACAGTAGTTATCCAAATTATAAGCTACTAAAGACATAAAAACCTTACTACTTTATTTAATACTAGCGGCTACGCCCCTAGAAGCATCTAGGGGCACTTTACTTAAGGTAGGAGGAGGAAAAGTCGACCTCATCCCATTTAAAATTTGAGTTTCAAAAAGATAGAAAAAATTTTTGGGGGGGGGGAATGGGGTGAGGACACCCTCCCCCAAAATAGTTTAAAACCTTCCCAGGACCTATAAGAAGCTTCACTGTGAAGGAGAACAAAATCGGTTCAGCAGTTAGCGAGATCCTTCAGTACAGACAAAAAACGCTTACTACTTTATATAAAAGGAGCCACTAGATAATTGAGAATATACTAGATTTAAGTATGTATGTATGATCAAAATGCTTACAATTTTCAGTAGAAACCAAATTAAAATGCTTCCAGAAAAAAATTAAATTGTGTGTTATTTTTTGTAATTTTGTTGTGTATGTGTTAAAATACTTTTCTAGTATGGCTTCGAAACCGATTAATATCCGCTGGATTAGAACCGGTTCTCAGCCACAATGAAAAATCTTGTATAAAATCGTATTGCAGACAATATTCCACAAATATTAAAACAATTGAACTTCATAAAAGAAATACAGGTTTTGAGTTTATAGCCCAGGCCTCCGGTCCCTCGGGTCTAACAAAACTGGTTTTAATCTCTCAATTTTTCCTTTCAATATCCGCGGAAAGCTTTCTATAATAAGATGCGATAAATAACTATTCTAAAGATTTTGCTGTCAGATATTTAGATCTTTGAAATCTTTTTAAAAATACAAATAGATCGGTAAAAGCTTTTTAAAATGCTCAAGAAATTTTTTATTGTTTTCTCTTTGCTTTGCCTTTCTGTATAATTTAATAAAATGTGTTATGAAATTAAATTGTGTTTTTAGATTAAATGTTTTATTTTTAAAAAAACTACTTTTGCTTTTTAAAAACTCCTATTTTTATTAATTTTTGTAACAAGAATTTAATTCAACAGTTATTTTTGTACCTAACATTTATTTTTGTATTAATCGCTTTTGTTAGTTTTATTTGTATAACAAATATTAAGTTGCTACATATGTATTAAACCACCAGGGAAAAAGGATTACCTAAACATTAAATTTATCAAAAATAATATTTTCATTAACTTTAATTTCAAATTAAAGTAGTTTTTGTCTAATCCTTATTTCCTTGTCAAAAAAGTCTCAAAAAATTTGCATTTAATCCATTATAGAAATATAGATATGAAATATTAAAAAAAAAGACACAAGAATTGTCCATTTAACCTTGACATCTTTTAAAGTTTTTTTGTAGTACCCATTTACAATTAAAACATTCCATTTTCATTAAATTATCATCTTACTGTTAAAGTTTTATCAAACTATTATATTTACTGAAGATACAAGACATTAGTCTTTGAAGAAAATTTGAAATATGTTGATTGAAAATTTTTTAGGAAAAGGTACTAACTTCCTTAAACAAAGTTTTTATTTTATTAAGTTCTGACAAATGTATTATTATAAAATTTTAAATCTTTAATCTAAAAAAATCTTTGAATTTACAAACTTAGAAGTTAATGCTATTGTTAATATTTACTGGTTAATTTCAGTTGTTGATGTCTCATAAATTTTAGACAAATGGCAGGCATAGAAATAAATGCCAAAAATGTGCTCAGGAATGGTGGCCAGCTACAGAATACTATTAACAGGTTACCTTTTATATTAATTTTTTTTTTAAATCTAAGCTTTTTTTTGTAATTAGGTTAGGTCCGCCCGTCCGTAATGGATAGCTCTTTTCATTCATTTAGACATGCTAGAATAGTCATATCGATTTATACGATATAATTATCATATTCATAAGATTTTTTGGAATAATAATTTCTAGGACAACAATGTCCAATATTATAAGCGAAGCTTCTCTATAATCAAATCCTTAAAATTAAAGTATACTTTTTTTACATTATCATATATTTACCCAATTTTGCAACAAATTTATGTACAATTTTGTTTAGACTTACAAACTGATATTCTGGCTTATTAAGTTCTGACCCTCTACAAGAGTTATTTTTTGTTTTCCTTCCTTCTGATTTTGCAGATTAAAGTAATACCTAAGTAGTAAGTAGTAACCAAAGCTTAAGTTATTAAGTTATAATTTCAGAAATTTCAATTCCGTGAGCTCAAATCATATGAAGTCAAATATTCAGGTAATTTTTAATTTTCGAGATACTTTAAAGGAAGCCTGGAGGAAATAAACTGCTCTAACTACTGAAAGACTGCCACACGTAGACCAATTACCCCAAATTTGAAGCTTCAGTAACAAAAAGTTATAAGCATCTTAAAATGATATATTAGGGAGTTGAAAATCTTTAAAAATTTTCCAGCTCTCATATCAGAAATTTCCTGCAGACTTCCTTGAAATAAGTTATCTCCTTATTTTTATTTCCTATGTTATATTTGTGATTGATTGTTATTGATAAAATATATTCTAGAGCGGCAATATCGACAGTATGTCAGTAATATCACCTGGATTAAGAGGATACACACCAAGAACACAACAATGTAAGTTTTTTTTCTCATTTCAAACATAGTTGACAATATCCCTAAAATGTAGAGCTCGGCAGCTTCGCATTAGCCTCAGTGAAATCGTCTTGTTATAACTTTAGAATTATGCTGGATGTTTAAACTTGTTCCTAAACAAACAATCCATATTTTCAGAATATTTTTTGCACACAAGTTAGTTTAAATTTGAGGCTAGGCTGCTTAGCCCGACTTAAATATCTGGACAAATCCTACAAAGCAATATTAAAACTATTGAAATAGAAATATGCTTTTATTTACTTGAAATATTAACGAAAGGTCCAATAAAGATTGAAAGTGAAATTTTAAATCTACTATAGGTACTATACTTAAACTTATACATGTAAAAAAGCAAAATAATATTCTTAAACTGCTAGTAAGGTATATTTTAGGCATTTTTAATTTCCCCTTAATTTTTGTATGGTTACACGTTAACAACAACTATAAACCATCCGAATTAAGCTAAATCCATTTCAAGACACGTGACTTAACTTCCATATTGTTTTATAAGATATCCAAGGAGGAGGGGGAGGTGTTCAAACTTTACCACGGAATTCTGTGGATAATAATATGAATCATAACGTCATCTGTCAAACACTTCCATCCAGGTAAAAATTTTCAGTGTAATCACAGACAAACATATACAATGTATACACCGGTGTCCTGGATAGGAAACAGGTTTTTTTGACATACGTCTCACAAGACCTATGTAGTCATGACCGGGAGACAATGATGGTTCAGTACATGACTTTTGTTAAATCACAGCTGATCATTTTTGTGGCTTTTTTTTAAATTACTTTTATACCCAAATTTCATAGCTTTTCCTTCAAAAATCACAATTTTCTCACATTTGCAGCTTAGTTAACTTAAATTTACACAAGAAAAGTATAATAAATACAGCTGAACTAAGGACTGTGTTATCATTAATAACAAAATCTTTAAGAATCTTGAATAATCTAAGATTTGTAGTCTAGAAATGAAATAAGAGTTATTTGAAGTAAATATTTGAATTGATGTCTAAACAACTCTTGTAATTAACTTTTTTAAAAATATTTCATGTCCCTGTTGCATGCCTCATGACATATTATATTTATAAAAACAAGTTTTCTTGAAATATTAACAAGTTATCCTGCTCAATATTGGTTCCTGGCTGATTTGATGTCTTAACATCAAAGCAATATCTGCTTGGAGTATAATATATATATCCACAACCACAGTTGCCATGTTTAAAGTCCTATATTACCATATATACCAGGCTACAATTGAATATACAACCAGTCCTTGGTTCAAAAGAGCTTAGTAGAAGGTTAATATTTTTAACAAGTGGGATTATCACTTGTAAGTGTTTGACATGAACTTGGAATCCGTGTAAAGACCAGTCTATAGCTGGTCTTGATTGAGTCTCTGCCTTTTGTACACACTGCTTGTCTTTACTACTGATTAAATGTCATAGTGAGAACCATGGAAGGTTTTACATAGGTGAACCTACAGAATGATTATAGATACATATTGGATTCTAAGCTGGATGAATAATTTGCAAGATAGTGTATTCAAGATAGTGTAAGAGCAGCTAACTGACAGGAGAGAACTTGGCTCATAGCTTGAAGAAAATAATAGTAGCTTATTACTAGAGTGAATGTGAATGCTGGTTACATGATCATAACTGGATTTTATTCAAGTGTGATATTCAATGGCGACTTTAAAATCCAATTTGAAAATAAACACAGGCAAGATTTTTGTCCTAAGCAGATCAATACTACCCTTCCTAAAAGCTACCAGTAGTAAAGGGACCTAGGAAGGTGTTGAACAGGAAGACCAAAATGTAGGATTAGCAAAGCAAAAATAAAGGGCAGTTTGTCTATCAAGTGGTGTTAAATTTGGAATCATAGACCCACCTGACTTTCAATCAGCAGAGTAGGCGGAAACCATGGTGAATTTCTGAGTAATAGAGAATGAGAGGATATGAGCTCTTAGCTGAAGTAACTAAGGCAAGGGAGTCTTAAAGACCATGTAGCTAGATGCATGGCAGTCTTGGCTTTCATTCATGGAAAGATCTCTCATGACAGTAGTAAAAAGTAAGAATACTTGAAAGTTTATTCTGAATCTTGAGGTTATCCCTTTATATGGCAAAAGTCAAGCCACAAGTTCAATAGCAAACAAGTGCCATAAAGAAAGAGTCAAAAGTGTGTGAAATTGTTGATTAACAAACAAGGTCAGAATTCTAAACTGACTTCCATCAAGATTTATAGGCTGGGTGAAACATGTCAGCCGGCTAGAATAGAGGTCTGGCTATACCAGGGTGGAGAGAGGTACCCTGTTTAGTGGAAAGTATTATGAGGCATACTTGTTAAAGTTGAAGGAAAGGGACGGTAACTTTAACGTCTTTAAACAAGAAGTTTAACAAGTGGATTGATAGGAGATAATGTTTTAGTGAAAGAAATTTGAGGGCAATAACTTCATGTTGTGTAGTCAAAGGCAAAGTCAGATAGATTGAATCATGTTAAAGCCAGGTGAAAGCCTATGGAGGCTAGAAGCAGTTCTGATGTGCAAATTTATTGTTGAACATTAATTCAAAATAATTAACTCTTACTCAATTTCTAGACTACAAATCTTATTCCATTGATTCTAAAAGATCTTGTTATAGGTGATAGCACAATCTTCAGTACAGCTGTTACTTATTATACTTTTCTTGCGTAAATTTAGGCTAACTAAGCAGCAAATGTGAGAAAATTGAGATTTTTTTGGGAAAAACTATGAAATTTTGGATAAAAAAGTAATTTTCAAAAAAATCCACAAAAATGATCAGCTGTGATTTAACGAAAGTCATGTACTGAACCGTCATTGTCTCCCGGTCATGACTACATAGGTCTTGTGAGACGTATGTCAAAAAAAACCTGTTTTCTATCCAGGACACCAGTGTATATGATTATCTCGAAATATGAGTATTTATATTCAGGGAGGTAGGGGAAATTGGGTTACAGTAGTCCCCAAAGTTTTATAATAACTTTTTCTTATATGTTTGACTAAAAACTTTGGAAATTTTCAATTTTCATTAGATAGTTCTTTGAGTTCAGTGTCCAATTGTTTCTATTCCTCATTGTATTCTATAGATTGGGTAATTTTGTGTATCATCATTGGGGATGTATTATGTATATCAATTTATCGATTCTGGCATTATCTCGTATACCTGATATACAAAACCTACACATTATACATATGCTAGAAGTATTTTTATTAATAAACATTTTTTAAATATAGCTTAATTAGTTTGTTTAATTTATTAATCTATTTATTTCAGATCTTCCAGTCAGAAATTAGGAAATCAGGTGGTTCATTATTTAAATTTAATTTATTTTACCCATTTCTTTTCCAAATTTTTAATATGTTTTTATTGTCCTTATGATAAAGCAAAAGGATATCTGTGTGTAGTTGTACCTAAGGATCTCGCTAACCGCTGAACCGATATGGTTCTTCTTTACAGGGTAGCTTCTCGTAAGTCTTGGGAAGTTGAATTGCAAAAAAATCTCAAAAATAAACTAACCTCATCTAGCGACAAAAAAATATTATTTGGTAAACAGCTGATTTTAATAAAAGAAAAAAACAATTTACGTTTGAGGCCGCTAGGGGCGTAGTCGCTATTTAAGTAATATTAGTATCACACATATATTTTCTTTAATTTGAATATTTACAGTTGAGTTCAAGCCCTGTTCCTAGTTCAAGTCAACAACAACAAATGTATATTCAACAGAAGGTTAGTTCATATCATAGAATTACATGGAAAGGATATTGGACCTTAAAGTTAACAAAAGACAGACTTCTTGACTCTTTTACATATTTGTTAGAAAAGTATTAACCTGTTAAGTGTTGGGGTTTGAAACAGAGATAGAGGGGACAATGGGCTGCAGCCTGCTTATTACACTAGTCCCCAAAGTTTATATTACCGTTTATTTATATGTTGGCTTAACAGCTTTTGGGACTATAGTGATTGGTTGATTCTTTGACTTGGGTGTTTTAACGTTTTAACCACTAATTGTAATCTGCAGAAGGAGTCGTTTTGTGTATTAACATAATTTTATCGGCAATTGTCTTATCCTTTAGATCCCTGGGGTTTTGATATTATTTTATGTCTTCAGTTACAACAACAACAGCAGCAACAGATGTTATTACAACATCAGATGACGTCACAACATCAACAACAGCTGTCACAGCATCAGTTAATGACGTCACAAGCACAGCAGCCAATGACATCTCAACATCAACAACAGCTGTCACACCACCAATTGATGACGTCACAACCACAACAAATGACGTCACAACAGTTGTTGCAGCAACAAATATTATTGCGTCAGCTGAAGCCGGGTGCGACACAACCTCCATCATCACCAAGCCCCACCCTTCAGCATAATCCTCCGCAGCCGAAACTTGCGCCAAGAAATCATCAGCAACCAATGTCTATGGTGCAAAAACCGGTTTTGATGGCAGATCAACAGCTGAACAGTTATACAAGAACAACAGCAGCTGACAATGGCAGTTTGCAGCATATGCCGAACAACTACACTCAAGCATCCATGGGAAATAATCAACAAAAAATAAATGTCTCCTACCCATCCCAACAGCTACCGCAAAAGAGTCCAGCCCTGACATCAGCAGCTTTATCGCAGCTGGCAGCTGCCGAGCAGCCATCCACAATTCAGCAGCTGTCAAAGCAAGCGTTGAGTCTTCAGCAGCAGCAAGAACAGCTGCAACAAATATTAGAACAGCAACAGAGGATTAAGGATGAGGAGATAATGCTTGCAAAGCTTAATGGAGTCAGAATGGATACACAAACACCTCAGGTATTAAATTTTATTTCAGTATACGCGGAAATATGTCTATATTACAATGCGATAAATAATTATTCTTATTATACTTACCCGAATATGAAGCTGTAAGATGGACGTTTGATTATTAGATTAATAACCATAAGTTTTAAATTTTTTCTGTGACTTAATGTTCGGTTTTTCTTATGGACATAATTCAAATTGTTTCCGTTTAATCGATATATATTATTACTTGGATGTTGCATCATCCATCCCCTTTACCCCATCCCTTCCCTCATACTGGATGAATAAACTGACCAATAAATGAGATCCATATTTGCAAACTAAATTGACTAGGTATAAATTTTCCCCTGTCTATATAGTGTGGCTGTTATAGGCAGGGCATAATAGACATAATTATTCTTGTTTAGAGTGTTACAAGCCAGGGATCAGATAGAACATATATGAATGTTCAGCCTGTGGCTGTCATAGGCAGGGGAGGCAAGATACTCAATCAACCTGAAATTAATCAGAACGTTGCCGCGCAGGTATTTCATGCCAGAATTGTCCAGTGCTCGTCAGCCGCGCATATGCCTCAAATTTAAACCAACTTGTGTACAAAATTCAAAAAGATGGATTGTCTTTTTTGGAACAGGTTTAGAGATCCAGCTGAATTTTAAAGATATATAATAACAAATTCAATGAGACTTACACGCGGCGGCCAAACCCTGGAATTTTCTTATCCGTCACATTTTACAATTATTGATTTTGTTATTAAAGACTTAAAATAATCTATAGATAATTTAAACAGAATATTTAACTTCAAAAATCTTATTTCACTTTTGTATTGCCTATAGGTATATAATTCATTAGCGAGACAAAACAGAGTTACCAAATTATTATTATCTCTTTATTTACCTTTCTATTCCTTTCTATTAACGAAAATTACGGATCTTGGACAAAGTAGCTTCGGACAAAGTAGCTTCGGACAAAGTAGCTTCAGGACAAAGAAGCTTCCGTACAAAGTAGCTTCCGGACAAAGTAGCTTCCGGACAAAGTAGCTTCCGGACAAAGTAGCTTCCTAAGAAAAGTAGCCTCCACTGTTAATAAAGGTCATGGCCGCAGCGCTCGGCCCCCTGGCCTGCCTAGCCGCGGGCGCTCGGCTCCCTAGCCTATAACCTAACCTAACCTAACCAAAAAATTGTAAAAACATTATTAAAACTTATAAAAACAATATTAAAAACTGTAAAAATCTATCAACCACTTTTTGCGAAATTCTAAACCACCTATGTATTATCAGTTGATGATATTTTTCTTAAATAAATGTTCTGAGGCTAACATAGGTTAGGTTAGGTTAGGTTATAGGCTAGGGAGCCGAGCGCCCGCGGCTAGGCAGGCTAGGGGGCCGAGCGCTGCGGCCATAACCTTTATTAATATTAGAAGCTACTTTTCTTAAGTAAATGTCCTGAAGCTACTTTGTCCGGAAGCTACTTTGTCCTGAAGCTACTTTGTCCGAAGCTACTTTGTCCGAAGCTACTTTGTCCAAGATCCAAAATTACGGCTCCGGCTCTACGGCTCCCGGCTCCGGCTCCGCAACACTACCTGTGGGGCAATCACCTAACCCAATATAACCTAACCTAGCCTAAAATAACCTATCCAAAGCCATTTTAA
Source organism: Acartia tonsa (assembly GCF_053477335.1). Lineage (NCBI taxonomy): Eukaryota > Metazoa > Arthropoda > Copepoda > Calanoida > Acartiidae > Acartia > Acartia tonsa. Next base: position 46,375,607 of record NC_137267.1, read on the forward strand.
AAATACGATGAATCGCCCCTTAAGGGGCGTTGCCACGAAAGGGACTTTTCCCGATTTACCTACTTGTTTTTTACAGATTTTACCCGCAACCTACTTAATTTCCCTTCTTCGAAAAAAAATTTACAATATTTTTTCCCGATTAATATTTGCTGGATTAGAACCGGTTTTCAGCCATACAGAAAAATCATGTATAGCATTGTATTACAGACAATTTTTATACGGATGTTAAAATAAAAATCATAAAATAAAAACCAGTTTTATTACCCCCATGACCCGGGCTAACAATCTTATTATCTTATGATTTTTAATTTTCATATCCGCGGAAAGCTGTTTATAATACTATGCGATAAATAACTATTTACAGGGTGCTGCTGGTGGCAAAAAGGTGCCAATAATTCCTAAAAGCCAGGAGGTGAAGCACAAGAAAGAACCATTGTACAGCACAATCCTACAGTACTCTAATAATGATCAGAATAAGGTGGGTAAACTCTTTTAATAATTGATAATTATTGGGATTCTAAAAAGAATTAATTAAAGGAGAAACATTATGTAAGGAAGGTTTTAATAAAGTTGAAGTACAGGCCTTACCTATCTAAATAGCAAATTACCCCCAATTTTCAGTTTTTTTTCTTAGGTGGAGGGGCCGGGGGGGGGGAGAGGAGGTTATTTTTTCCAAGGCCGATTCTTCTTTGGAGGGTTAAATTACCATTACCATGACCTATGAGAAGCTTCACCATATTGTTCAAGTTTTAAATAAGATCAATCGGTACAGATAGACAGGCTAGGTGGATAGACATCCTGTTACTTTTACACAAGGATAACAAAATATTGATTTAGATAAATGGAATGAATGTATTTGATGATGGTGTGTATGCTAACTACGCCCCTGCCTCACTATACTCAAACTATTCCAATTACAGCGAGTTAGAGGTAACATTTCATTGCTTTGAAACAGGTTGATATCTGTGGGATAAACACCGATTCTCAGCCATACTGAAAAATATTTTAATTTTTCATTTCAATATCCGCTGAAAGCTGTCTATACATATAAAAATTTCTCTCTTTGTTTTCTTTCATTATCTGTCTGTCTCCCTCTCTCTTTTCTCAATTTCTTTCACTCTTCTCTTCCTCACTTTTTTTTGTATATCTTTCACATATACCTATACAAAATGGTGCTGACAAAATTGTTGTATGGGCCCTACGCAGTACAGACTCTCTTTCTATTCTTTTTCTCTATCTCTCTTTTTCTCTGTCTCTCTTTTCCTCTCCCTCCCTCTCATTTTTCTATCTATCTATCTATCTATCTATCTTTCCCTATCTTTCTTTTTCTTTCTCTCTATCTCTCTCACTCTCTTACACAAATATACAAAATGGTGCTATATGCCAAAATTGTTGTGTAGGCCCTACGCAGCACAGACTCTCAGTGTTCAGCAGATGAGGAACCAACTGAGGGGCTGCCAAATCTGGAAACAAACAGTCCTGTCTCCTCAAGCTACAGTGAGCTTAGACAGGTATTAAAGCTAGGATTATAAACAGAATTTTTTTAGTTTAAGAATAGTTTTTTAGTATGACTTAGAAACCGATTAAAATCCACTGGATTGGAACCGGTTCGCAGCCATAAAGAAACCAAAAACATTTTTATGTCATTATTATTATACTATTAAATCTTTAAAGTATTTGACATTTGTATCAATTTGAACTATGTGTTAGGTTTGTATTGAGTTTTATTAAGAACTAGCAGCTGTGCTACTAGCATCTATGCGCTCTGTATCTCTAGGAGTAAGGAAAATAGCCTAAAACCATCCAGGGACCTATAAGAAAATTACATAAAATGAAGAATTCAATCGATTAAGTAGTTATCAAAATCAGAAGCTACAGACAAAAATCCTTACTTCTTCTTAAAATAGGATTATATTTAATTAGGCTGCACAAAGGGTTGGATTTAACGGAGATGGAAGTATATACGAACCTGTCCTTCCTCCGAAGGTAAAATTTTTGTAGATTTTTCCCAATGTTGTTAATAATGTTGTATGATAAATGTAGCTTTAATGCAGTCTAAGTATATTCAACGGAAGTTTTTATCTATCAGTATCCAGTCTACTTAGAGATATATTATTACTTGGATGTTGCACCAGATTTTCATGTACTCTAATAAAGTGATGCTCGCAGCTGGCAAATATAACGGTACCTCCAATCAACCCCCTTTACCCCTTCCCCTACCCTTCTACTAGATGAACGAACTGACCACTATATGAGATCTAGTTTAGCAAGCTAAAATGACAACAAATTTTTCCCCGTCAATATATTATAAAACGTATAATATATACTATAATCCATTACTTAATACCATGGAAGGAGTGAACATTTTACTGTAAATTACGCAAAGAATTAAAACATTTTAACCAATAATTTTGATCTACAAAAGGGATAATTTTGATTATCATCATTGGGGTTGTACATCTATTTATAGTCCATTGGAATCCCTATTTCTATTATCTTTAAAGATATTTATATTTTTAAGGTGTTGTTAATGTTATTTAAGTATTTTGATATTAATTTAGGGGATTCCTGGGCCGAATTCAATTCATTTTAAATCCTTGTCTGGAGGTTCCACTGACAGTGACTATTTTGGATCTTGTGTTAAGTGTGGTAGAAAAATTATAGGTATGGAATTATTAATCAACAAGGATGACAACATCCATAAAAGCGAAGCTTTTAATTAATAAGGAAAGCAAATATACAATAGGTAACTCTTGTGGAGTCTAAAAAAATAAAATTGCGTAAATACATAATACTGTTTGAAGACATTTAGGATTTAAATATAGAGATGCTTCGCTCACAATATTGGACCTTGTTGTTCTAGGAATCATCATTTCAAAAATCAAATCAGAGGATTAGGACGAAAAGTTATTATCTAAAAAGGTTAAAGTCAGCATGTTTTAAATGAACGTAAGGACTTTCTGGTAACGATTAAAGAGTTCCTACACTTCCTATATGAAATCTTACCTAACTGTTAATGAAAATCATCATGCAAAATTGAAATTGATTGGACATCCCTAATTTAAAATATGTCTTTGCATTTTGAATCTTTTAAATAGACTCGACGTACTAATGTATTTGGACTTGATTATAGAGATGCAGCGTTGCGGAGCCGTTTGATTTTGGTACGGCTTCAGTTCCGGCTTCGCTCCGGATTTGGCTCCGGTTTCGACCTAAAATCAAGAAAAACTCAACAATTTTTCCCCCATGTCTATTTTTGACTTTTGAAGGTTTTAAAAGTTCAATTTTTGATAAAAATGTACTTGAAAAACTTAAAAGGGGCATTTGCTCATGACAAAACAGAGTTACCAAATTACAATTTATAAAAAAATCTCTTTATTTATCTAGTCCGGAGCCGGAGCCGTTTTTAACGAAAATTACGGCTCCGGCTCCAGCAAAATATGGCGGCTCCACGGCTCCCGGCTCCGGCTCCGCAACACTGTAGAGATGATTCGCTTATAATTTCTGTTTGAAGGTGATGGATCTGGTTGCAGTGCCATGGGACGATTATATCATGTCCAATGCTTTACTTGTACAGAATGTAATATTGTTCTACAGGTAAATTGGCCATTTTACATTTTGTACTAAGAAAAGAATTTTTGTTGCTTTCCCTCAAAGTTTATGTCGAGCACCGAGCTCATCCCCTTTTAAAAAACTGTTTGGCTTTAACTTGCGGGGCTGCCCAATACCCTATATAATTAAACCTAACCTGAACTTGAGTAATAAACAAACAAAAAAACTACCCCACCCTTATTTTCAAGTATTACTAGCGGCTTTGCGCATAGCCTCTAGGGGCTTTGCCCCAAGAGGTAATAAAAAAAAAATTTAAGTACTACTGGTGCTGCCATTAGTTTTATGTGAACTAACTTCCCCATAAACAAAAAAAAATTGGGGGGGGGGGGATTTGGGGTGTCCCACCCCCAAGAAAATAGCAATAGCTTAAAATCACCACAGGACCAGTAGGTATATACCCTGAAGAGTAGAATCCGATCGGTTTAGAGGTTACTGAGATCTCAAGGGACGGACAGACAGACATCAAGCTACTTTGTATTATAGATAAATGAATGGGCTTCTGAACTTTGAGGGAATTTTTTAATCTTCCTTTTTCATATCCATGAAATCCTTAATATGTTTTCTTTTCTAGGGTTTACCATTTTATGCTGTAGAGGGTTCTCCCCTCTGTGAAGCAGATTATCTCAATACATTAGAGAAATGCTGTAAGTGTTATAAACCTATCTTGGATAGAATTCTAAGAGCGACAGGTAAATATTTCTTAAAACTCTCTTTTGCTCATAAAATGATTTCCTTGTTTCTTTTTAATCATTTATTACTTGGATGCCACACTAAATTTTCATGTACCCTGATAAAGTGATGCTCGCAGTGGGATAAGATAACTATATCCCATTCTCCCCCTTTATCCAAACCCCTCTGCTCAATCCTACTGGTTGAACGAACTGACCTATAAATGAAATCCATGAATTTATGATTGTCTAAGTCTACTAAAACTTCGCTCTTGCTTTTCTGTTTATCGTAATTATCATTATGAAAATTAATATTAGATGTGTTAAAGTGTTCTTTATAAACCACTGTTCATTTCAGGAAAGCCATATCATCCTAACTGCTTCACATGCGTAGCCTGCCATAAAAGTTTAGGTAAATTTTGTTAAGATCATACATTATGTAATTTACTTTGACCTTCAGTCTGTCAGTCATCATAAAAAATATTACATTATAAAATATAAAAATACGTGAGAAAGGTTTCGTGGTTTCAATAAATCTTTTATTGATTTCAACAAAAGCTCTTTAAATCTCCTTGTCCTTGTTGTTATCTATGATTTTTTGTGGTTATCTACATATGGATGTTTTCATCCTTGTTTAATTATTAAGAGTTTTTTTTTCTAGAAAACTTAAAACAAGATTCTTCAATTCATGGATAAGTGATTATAATTCGCAGTCGCAGTTGCTTACTTTTGAAAAATTCTAGTCTTGAAGAAATTTTTTAATTTGATTTAGACGGAATACCATTTACTGTGGACGCAACAAATCAAATCCATTGTATTGAAGACTTCCATAAACGCTTTGCTCCACGTTGTAGCGTTTGTAAGGTAAGGTGTTTAAAGACTTCAGCTTTGCTTAATACTTAAAAAGGATAAACATCATATATTTAGAATTCTTCTAGGTTAATGAATGTCACATTATAAGCCAATTCTATTATTATAAAGTAGTAAGGGATTTTTGTCTGTAGCTAAAGATTTAGAAGCGACTTCTCAATTTTATGGAAGCTCCAAGATGCTAGGATCATTGCCGCTAGTAATTTTAAAAGTGAATAAAAAAGCACTCTGTGTTAACACTAAATCTTAGTAGGACCAGATCATTAACAAAAATTTTGCTAGGACCCGATAATGCCAACACCTGGGGAGGAGGAAACTGTGAGAGTTGTTGCCCTGGACAGAAGTTTTCATATCAATTGTTACAGGTCAGTCAGACAATTATTTTGTTGGAGGGTTTAGGGCCAGAATTTTTTTCATATTTGTATATTTGGCTCTTTCCCTTAAAGTGCCTATCGAACACTGAAGTCCCTTATTTTATAAAAAAAAAAATATATGTTAATAAACAAACAAGCGAAAAATTTCTAAAGGTACCGGTATTTACGCTTATTTTCCGTAAATGTATGTGTTCCAAGACTTTAAAAAAGAAGCAGAACACTCAAACTTTGCATGGCAGTTGCTGTAATGGGTTAAAAAATGGCACTGTCCAGAAACTGCTGCGAAACCGCCTTTGCTGCTGAATACCGCTTTATCCCACCGATTTATTTTTATTTTTTCCCCCCGTTAATATTAGACAATTATAAAAAGAGAGGGGTAGGTTTCTGGTAGAATCCGTAAAGGTGTGTGTTTTAAGGCTTAAAAATAGTAGTAGAACGATGATATTCACTAAATATGTGTAGGTATTTCTTATTGAAAAAAACTATAGCATAAAAAAAATTTAAAAGTTAACATAAATTTTTATCGTTCTACTACTGTTTTTAACTTATAACACATAACCTTTACGGATTCTACCAGAAACCTACCCCTCTCTTTATTATTTTCTAGGTAAGAAAGTTATATTTGCACTTTACCTACACTTTTGACTTTTTTTCTTGATATATTTTGTTCAGATGTGTGGACTGTAACCTGTTACTGAGTAGTGACGAGGATGGACGTGGGTGTTATCCTCTGGACGATACTGTACTCTGTCGACAGTGTAATACAACAAGGATACAACGGTTAACCTCCACCATAGCACAAGATTAGATAGATACTGTACTCTGTCGACAGTGTAATACAACAAGGATACAACGGTTAACCTCCACCATAGCACAAGATTAGAGCTTGGGAAACGGCCACAACAAGCAAAAATCAAATCAATATTTCTAATTTTAAATTCAGTTTGATACCTAACTCAATTCGATTTATTTGATTTTGTCAACCTTTTTTTAAATTATATTGTTTTAGAACATTGTTAGCATTGTATTGTCGGCGACTGGCTAATAGTTACCATTAAAAAGTTTTCATGATAATAGCTTAACTATATTTTAATTTCTATTGTATATGTTTTACTTTATATTTTACAACAGTATTTTTGTGTATCTCATAAATTTAAATGAATGATAACAGAGAAAGCAATATAGATCTGATAAAAAAAAAACGCTTCCGTCTTATTTTTGCTTTAATTTTGAATCTCTTTTATATACATTTACACAAAAAATATAAATTTCTATTTATTTTTATTTTAAAGTTAGTTTGTTTTTCAACTACTTTAAAAAAAAAAATACATGAATAATTGAATTTATTTAGTTTTGGATGTTATTTTCTAGCTTATATATTTAGCTTATCCTTATATGATACCATAGTTTTTTTAATATTTTGTGCATTTATTTGAAAAGAAAAGTTTTTATCTTATCATTCCATAAGTATATTAGTGTACAAACTTTATTGTTACATCATCATGTTTGAAGTTGCTTATCTAAATATTGTTATATCATTTCATGTATTTCAGCTATTGTATAATTAGGGTTTTGTCCGTCAAGCACTCAATTAAAGCTTAGTCACATTTAATTAAACACAAATACAGTTTATTTACATTACGCAGTTTTCAATGTTTAAATGCACGAAGACTTCGTACAAACTTAAAAATCGAAAGATACCAGGGACGGAAGGGACATTGGGCTGTTTAATAAACTAGTCACAAGTTTTCTTATTCGTTGCTTAACATTTTTGGGGACCTTAATTGGATTTTGATTGGTTGGTTTATCTTGTTGAGAGGCAAAATGTTTCAACCATCAATTGTTATCTACAGAAGGGGTAATTTTGTTTATCATCATTGAAGATGTACATTAACTTACCTTTCATAGATGCTTAGATTGATACAATGTAACTGGCTAAGTCATGGAGGGAGAAGACATTGCACTGTGATTTACATTGTTGCCCAAAGTTTTATAACCACGTTATCCTATTGTTGGCTTAAAAACTTTGGGTATTTTTTTGTATTTTGATTACTATGTTTCAAAATGGCAGTGTTTATTTATAAAATAAATTTAGCGTCTATTTTTTTCCTCAAGACCCCTGTGCTAAATACAATACAATAACTTGATATGCTGTTATTTTTTGATCATTATTTACATTATCTACTGATGTTGTCAAGTTAAAAAGCTTATTTTTATGTAAATATGCATGCATGATTTGTTATTCTTGGAATATTTTATATAAAACGATGCTATACATAATTTTTCAGTGTGTCTGAGAACCTGTTCTAATCCAGCGGATATTAATCGGTTTCGAAGACCAACAGGAAAATATATTACATCTTGGGAAGTGATAGGACAATGGAAATTGGATTAACCTTCCTATTAGCATTTATCTGTAAAATTCTGTGTAAATATTAGGAGAAGAAAGTATTGTAAATTAATTGTCTATTCTCCTTTGATTATATATTTTAGCTTAAGCCATTATTTTGACGTAATTGTATGTGATATAACGTGCCTTATTGCATTTATTGAAAAGCCATATATACATTTTTTATTTTTTAAGCAGCTTGCCTGCCATAAAATTATTGTGTGATCATGAATTTACAATTACAATTGATGTAAAAAAAATCTTTATTTTTTGCTTACCATAAATATTATATTTGTATATTTTTTGCAGATTAATGATGAAAAACTGATTTGAGCGAAAAAGTAAAAATTTACACAATGGAGTTTCGACGCAGTCTTAGCCACGAAGCCCGTTCCTCTTCTAGTCAAGTGAGGCTTGCTGCTCATACCCTTAAATAAAAGTGGTAGTGCGAATGGGGCGCTTGTCCAATATTATGGTATGGAGATCGCTCTTCTATGAGTACTACTTAAAATCCTACTTTTACTGCAATACACATAGACATTCTCATCGTCGGTTCGTCAGTTTAGAATGCTTTTCCTTTTACTCCCACAAGTATAATACGAATTTGGTTGAACCCGTGGTAGCTCAACAAATACCCACGCGAAGTATTATATTGCTTTAATCTAAGAATAAATGGCTGGTTATGATGTTCGATCTATATCATATAAGTATATTAAGCACTTAAGAAGGAAGATAGTTTTATAAAGTGTATTTATATTACAAGTGAATCAGTTAAGTATGAAAATATTTACAGGATAAGTGATAATAAACATAAGTAGTGTAGGACAGAAAATGCCCTAAGTCCAAAGCATTAAATTGTGCATAGTGTTAGATCTCTAACATAAGACCTAGGCACAATTCATGCTAAGTACTGAGGGACCTAAATTTAAACTACAATGCATGCCAAAACAACTAAGTCATTACCTTTAAGCCAGAAGAACTTGATGGTTCGAGAGTCAATGAATAACTGAGATATTTTAAGAAGTGCAAGCTATAACAACAACTAATTATCAGGATCTAAGCCCTTGTCTGTTTAATAAAGTGTTTGTATGTTAAACTTGTGACGTAAATGAAGCTATGGTTGTAGGCATACATACTAGTACAGGATGGTTACATGGTTACTTTAACAATAGATATAATGTTTTTATAAGCATATAAAAATATTCAATCACATACAGTTTACCATGATTAGGCTAGTATTACCCATATAAGGTAAGAATAGACTAATAAATTCGTAAAAACATATAAAAAGTGCCTAAGGGCTAGCCAGAGTAATTGTATCTTGTGCCTGAGTTACGCGCGATAATTACCATGGCTTGTCAATCATTATTTAGATCAGAGTTTTATATAGTGTAAAATTTATAGCGAATATAAGTAAGTGGACTAGATGCGAAGCATTTCTGTAAAGGTCGTGTTCGTACGTTCAAAGAATTTTGAAATTTGGAGGTCGCATCTCCAAAAGTGACAGGATCTTTGTCTGTATGTACCTAAGGATCTCGCGAACCTCTGAATCCATATTGTTCTCCCTTTCTATGTAGCTTCTCATAGGTCTTGGGAAGGTTAATAACTATTTTGGGGGAGGGTACCCCCCTCGATTTGTTTTTGTTGGAGGGGGGAAATTTTCTTCTTTTTAAAACTAAAATAAAAATGTCGAATTAAACCTATAAAACTTCAATTATCCAAAGATGCCTTTTCTGGCGTAGCCTCTAGTAAAAAAAATGGAATATATTCTAATATGCCCACATGATTTCAGAGGGATAAAAGAAAAACCCCATATTATATAGAATTTAATAGATATCGGGTAGCCAAATTCTACAATTTTTTAATTGCGCAGTACCTATATAATAACAATATATTTGTCCATAAGTTTCTTTAAAGGGAGTTAAAGGAAATATATGATAAAAGGGAAAATTATTAATGAGTATTTACTTTCATATAACAGATTTCAACAAAATAGGTACCTACTATTTTTTAGGTTAAGTTTAAATAATTAGGTACCTATGTAAATGTGCAGCAATCATAATATTCAGTCATTTGCTGATATTCTAAAAAAGAAAGCAGCTCCAACTACAGTGAACCCCAACATTAACACTTCCCATCAAAACCTAACCTCAGATATACAAGAACACGGTTTAGCTCAGACATCAAGCCATAATAAAATCCGAAGAAAGATAGATAGACCCATAATAAAAGAAAGAAACCAAAACTCACTAGAAAAATCATTTTCAAATGCATTAAAGCTGTCTGCTAGTAAAAATGCGGGAAAAGTTAAGGATAGAAATCGCGGAAACAGTTTGATGAAAGGTGATGGATATAGTATTACTTGGATGATACACCAGATTTTCATGTTCTCTAATAAAATTAATCTCGCAGCATTTTAAAATAACGATACCCCCCATACACTCCCCTCCAACTGTATGAACGAACTGAACAATAAATGAGTTCATTGTTAGCAACTTAAAGTGACAACAATTTTATGTATCCCCTGTCATTATATCCACGTATATTCTATATCCATTTGAATTTTGAAAGGTGGTGGAGATAGTTCGTCGTCACGGAAACCAATGAATCTTGATTCAATTAATCTGAGACGGATGAGAAAAGGTGATTATTATTGGATAATAGTTATTTATCGCATCGTATTATAGACAGCTTTCCGCGGATGATTGAAATTATAAATTATAAGATTAAAACAAGTTTTGTTAGACCCCAGTGGCCAAATGCCAGGGCTAGAATTAATATTATGATTTTTATTTTAATACTCGTAGAAAACTGGCTATAATACTATACGATACATGATTTTACAGTAGGGCTTAGAATCGGTTCTAATACAGCGGATATTAATCGGTTTCGAAGCCATACTGGAAAGTAACTTTTAAGAAGGAATGTGATAACCTATAGAGGATGGGATACTCTACTAGGTCTTATTTTGGTGCATCTCTAAACCAAAGAGGACTATCCACGAACAAGAGCAAGTGATTCTAAGCATCTTCCAGCATTGACCCATAGTAATTTTTTTAGTAAATATACCAGGTTTATGTTTAATATTTGCATTATCGACTAAAAAGCTTTGACATAAACGTATATTATTGTGATTAAAAGTGTATTTAGAATAAGGGTTGGTAACTTGTAAACAGTTTAATTAATGTACTTTTGCAATTTACAACATTTGATGCTTTTCTTCAGTGTTATTTTATTTTGTCCTTTGTGAACTCAACAAAGCATTTGATCATATTGCTTTAGAAATTGCTTTACATTTTAATTTTTTTTTCATATAAAACTATGGTGAAACCTAACTATTTAGTCGATAAAGTAAATATTAAACATAAACCTAGTATATTCACTAAAAAAATACTATAGGTCAATGCTGGAAGATGCTTAGAATCACTTGCTCTGGTTCGTGAATAGTCCTCTTTTACTATCAATGTTCAATATCAGAAATGATATATGCCACTCCTACCAAAATTTTGAAAATTGGAAAAAAAGAGGATAACGCCGTTAAAGTATATTTCATTTAGAAAAAGAATCCTTAGCTACTGTTATACCCGAAAGTTTAGCAATAGAAGGCAAAGAGATGATTGTGAGTGATTTATTAATACCTCAAAACAAGGAACAGAGCAACCAGGATGAAATCTGGTCTAAGGTATTATATTTTCCAAGAGTTTTTCCACAGGAAGTAATGATTATGAATAAAATTTTCATAACAAGATCATATTTGTGTATAGATTTGTATCACCTTATTTTTAACCCCCTTATTGTTTAAAACGAGCCCTGGTGAATCGCTGAAAGATAAAAACAGGGCTTTGATGAATATTTCCATTTCTGTAGATTTTGATTTGTGGTTGAAACGTTTGTATACTCAACTTAATGAACCAAAATTCATTAAAATTCCATAAAATTGTTGATTCAACGAAAAAGAAAAAGTTACCTTCCTATTATAAAACTTTGAGGACAAGTGTAAAATATAGTCCAATGTCTCCTCCCTCCCTGGGTAAAATTAGATTTTTATTTAGTAGCAATTTAAAAAATACTATTCAAATCTTGATTAGGTTGTTAAAAGTAGAACCAAAAGAATGAAACCCAAAGAAGTTATAATCCATCCAAACAGAATTTCTGCGGATACTTTTCATAGGTATGTTTTAAAAGTTTATATTTTACTACATGGCTCATTACTAACAAACATTACAATAATTTAAAAAACCTTGGTAGACAGACGAACGACAAAACCTAATCATAAAATAGCTGCGATACTCAATAACCTTATTTTGTAGGATTGGAACGTCAAATGAAAGGGAAAACTATGTTTTAGCTCAGGTTATAGTTTTATTTTAATATATTTTTCTGAAACAATTTTATATCAAATTAGATTTATAATTATTGGGTGTACTTAAATATATATTAAATATGATGAAAAAATCTCCAAAAACTTTTTGAAAAAATCGTCCAATTTATTTTGTAATAGTTATTTATCATATTTTCGTAATATTGTGAATGCTAGAAAGGATATTAAAATTATTTCAACAATTTTGGTCATGTGATCAAAATTTGAATTTTCCTTCTACTATTGCCCCCTCTGGGGGCGAAGTAGGTGGAAATTTAAATTTTTGTCACTTGACCTTAATATTGGTGAAATAATTTTGAATGACCTTTCTTGTATAAGCAATATTAATAAAATATAATACTTGGTTTTGTCTCATTCTCTATCTTTTTCTTAAATTCAAAAAAGTCTATCAAAAAATTTACATCATCTAAGGGTGAACAATAAATATCTCTGTCTATTTTTCTCTATATTTCTTCCCCCTCCCCCCTCCCTCACTTTTCTGTCTATTTCCTTCTCTCTCTCCTCCTCTTTTGTACGTTCATTTATACAATAGAGATAACCTAGAGACAGCACAAGGGAATTTTGTTTACATTATGTATCAGCTATAAATTGTTGAATATCTTAGGTTAAAGCTTTCCTTGGGTGAAATATTTGAAGAAAATATTTCTTCCATCGTATAATGTGAAGCGTATGACACAACATATAATAAGTTAGTTATAAATAATTTAATTTCTTATAATAAAGTTATCTTTCTAAAAATTATATCATTGCAAAATTTAGTTGCAAATAATGTTGCCTATAGGGCTGTATTTCATATTCAACAAAAAGTGAACAAAGGTTTCTTTTTAAGAAAAAAATGGGGTCAGATTGACCATCTATGTCTAATGTTTATACCCACATCAAATATTAAATTATAACAATGTACAGTAGAGTGGATCAATTTTGGACATTGAATTTGTAATCAACATCTACAGTTTAAACGTCATATAAGAAACCTAAATATAAAAAATTTATTTTGTCCTTGAGGGGAAATGGGGGGAAGGTGTTTCCATGCATTAAAAATTTTAGAAGTTTATTCTGGAGGTGCAACTTTTTTTCTTTCAAAGTATTGCTTTATGCATCTTTTTGAATTTGTCTTGTTGATTAATATAAGAATATAAAATTGGTTTTAAAAAATATTCATCCAAGCATGAAAAATCTTAAATTAAATGTAAAATCTCTTGGTTTTTAAATCTATTTATGGATTTTTCTTGCTAGGATCAATAGTTTTAAAAACAGATTTTTTATTCTTATTCTACTCTTCAAGACAAAATTGGGAAGGTGCATAAAGCTATACTTTGAAAGAAAAATAATTGCCCACCCCCCCCAAAAAAAAAAAAAAAATTCTCCCCACAAGTGTCTTTCTAAAAGTTTACATGCATCAGCGAGCCTCCCCATTATTCAAAATATTTTCTTTTCATTTTTTGGTCTCTTATATGATGTTCAGACAGAAAGTGTATGTAGCACATTTAAAATTAGAAAATCATTGAAAATCAAGCCACTCTAATGTACAGCATTTATTTCTTCAATTCCACGGTACAAAATTATTCCTGTATTTAAATTTAACATATCATATAGGAAAAAATATTCTTGTATTTTAAATTAAAAATCATGTTGGAATTTTTTTTACAACTTTTAAATTTTTTAATAATGTACAGCAAATTATTTCCTTTTTATCTCATGTTTTGAAATTTATAAGATAGTTAGAATAAATTACAGAAATAATGAAAGATTTAAAGAAGAGAGCGTCAGGGGGGGGGTCGAGGGGGGTTTCCCCCCTCAGGAGAGGGGGGGTTGAGGGGGGTCTCCCCCCTCAGAAAAAGCTTGGGCTTAAATCTTCAACAAATAAAGAAAACAAAATTATTTTAAAAATTTCTTTTTTATGTTAAATATTATTATTTTTGTGACACTTGATTTTGAATGACAAAAAATGTTGAAATAAATATTACCCACTGTATGAAATGTTAAATTAGAAATCAATAATGATGTTGGAAAATTTATTCTCATTTTATACTCTGAAAAAAGGAATTGACAAAAAATAATAATTTTTATTCCAAACTTTTAAAACAGCATGCCTATTTCTTATTGGTTGACACTCGAATTAAAATAAAATAATGAATATTATTTCAAGACCAGAAATAAATTTGAAATAAATAATTTTCTTTCCCCTATATTTTTTATTCCAAAATGCCAAGAATTTATTTTGAAATAAAATAATTTTCTTTCCAATATTTTTATTCCTTTTTCTTATTGGACGTCATTTTGTGTCCAATGAGAGACTAGTGTTTAAATATTTTAAAGCTTATTACAGCATTTATTTTGAATATGATAATCGCAACATTCTCACATTAAATGTGATAAAAATCATTAGGTAGTTTCTTTCCGAAGATTGCGAAAGTATGAAATAAATAAATTTGAAATAAAAATTTTTACAAATAAATATATAGGTGCAGTAGTTAACAGTTTATTAATATGGTTATTTTTTATTTTGTATGAAAATTTTTTCCCAAATGGCAATTTTTAAGAATTATGCAGTGTTGTGCATTGTGCATTCACACATTGTTTTCATACAGGCCCTATTAGGTTCAAAATTATTTTTTTTTCTTCCCAGGATGACAGAAAGATCAAGAGTAAAAAGAAAATGGCAAAATCTCAAGATTATGACCTAGGTAAACTACTTATTTGCATACCTATAATAAGGATACCTATATAAATTTACAGGGGTGTATATTCTGCACAAATTCCCCCCCCCCCCTTCTAGTTATATCCCCCAAGGAGGGGGGAAAATGGAAAAAAGTTTCAGTGCTTTTATTTTATTCATATTTTCTCCTACATTATATATTTTTCTTAATTTTTCCAGACAAGGAGGGGAAAAATATTTTCAGGCCAGGACTGTTTATTTCTTCATTTTTCCCTCTCCTTCATATTTTTTATCCCCCCCCCCCCCCTTTAGTAGGGAATCCCTTGCAGAATTTACACCCCTGTAAATTGAACAAGAAATATCATAAAAAATCGTACCTATTATGTTTGAATTTTGATTGAAAGCTGTAATTATTGCTCAGAAATAGAATTTGTTCCCGAAGAGAGGCCAAAGTTTGACGATATTGAAATTGAATTCGTTGATCCTGGAAAAGTTGACAAGTTCACAAATAAAATATCTGCCTGTACCTACAGGTAGGATTTGTTGCATTTCCATGCAGATCTCAGAAACGGTAAATAAGATTATTAATAATGGATATTTATTACTTGGATCTTACACCAGATTTTCATGTTTTCTGATAAAGTGAAACATTCAGTGGGCCAAAATAACGATATTTCCATTCCACCCCCTTTACTTAACCCTTCCCCTCCTTCTGAATAAACGAACTGACCAAGTAATATATTCTACATCCTTTTTAATAATTCTTTTTGGATATGCACCTCTATTGAAATTGTATGATTTATACACATATTTTGATAATGTTCAAAAAGCATTAAAGAATATTTGGAATCGGATCTAGTGCAGTTAACGGTAAAATGATCCTGATTTATCTTTAATTTGGAATATCCATAACTCAATAATACACAGTTATCTTGCATTGCACACAAGTGCCCGAAAAAGACTTATTCTAGGCATTTTTCTTCAGTGAAGCTTTCATGTGCATTATTTGATCATGGATATTCCAGATTTTTATAATCATTCGTATGCCCATTGTGTGCGTGAATGACATGTACGTTCAGCCGTTTGGCAGCTAGCAACCTTTAATAAAGTGTATAGATTTTTGGAGATAATCGTTACCAGGAACATTTTACCTTGAACTGCACTAGATCCGCATATTCAATAAGCACAAATACCTATATTTTACCCTATACATGTAGAGTACCCATTCTTTAAATATCAATATTTTCAATATAGTCCAGTTACAGGAATGGAATTTAACAAACCATTCATAAAATAATTGTAATTTGTACTGTAAAAATCATAGCTACCTACCTATTCTTTAAACAGGAAATGTTTAGGGATTGAGGGGACATTTAACAGTCTCACTAAGTTTTTTCTTATTCCTTACAATTTTGGGGACTTTTTAAAATTTTGGATGGTTCAATTAGTTGATTATCCAGACAAGGGATGATTTTGTATATCATCATTTGGGATGTACTTCAATTTATCGGCTATTGTCTTATCCCTTTAGATCCCTGGAAAATATTCCTCAGAGTTGAAAATTTACGCTTTCAGTTCCAAAAATGCTTTATCTTTTTGTTCTTTCACTATCATAAATATTGCTTTCTTGTCATTGCTGCACTTTTTATTAACATTGTTTTCATAATTTTAGACAAATTGGAAAGACCGAATCAGAAAAGTATGTAATGTCTGCTGGACAGAGCAACCAGGAAAGAATAAGCGGTAGGTCATATTTATTTATGTAAAAGAATAGAGGGGGCACGAACTTTATGTAACTACCCATGGGATGGAGATTCTGTGCCTACTTTTAATTGGGTCTTTAAATATCAGCCAAGTCGCTAAAAAGAGTACAAAACATTTTGCTAGCAGACGAAAAGGTCCCCATCACTTGGGCCAGGTAATTGTCTGTGTTTTGCATCTATGATTTTACATTTATAGGTCATATTTATTTATCTCCCGATATGCATTGGGTAGGTAGATCAATACAAGATAGATAAATTAATCTTGAATCCAATTATGAAGAGTACCAGATTTTGAAAATATCAGAGTGGAATAGTTATTTCTCGTATCGTATTATAAACGGCTTTCCGCGGATGTAGAATGTACAATTATAAGATTAAAACTAGTTTTTTTAGCCCCGTGGTGCCGAAGGCACCGGCTAAAAAAACTAGTTTTAATCTTATGATTGTACATTTCTATATTCGTAGAAAACTGGATATAATACGATGCTAGACATAGTTTTTTTCGTATTCATGAGAACCGGTTCCTATCCACCGGATTCAAATGAATACGAGAAAAATTCTTATTAGCTCTACTAAACTGAGGCAAAATTTTCTTACCAGTATAAGTAAGGCTCCGAAACCAATTGACATCCCGATCCGATGATTAGAACCGGATCTAAGCAATACTAAAAAAGCTTGTATCGTTTCGTATTCCTGACAGTTTTGCACGAATAATAACAAAAAAATCCATTTTTCTTCTACAATCCGCTGAAAGCTGTTTATAATGCGATAAATAAATAATATCTTAAGTAGGACAAAAGCCATTGATTAATATCAACTTTTAGAAAGTAAGAAGATAGAGCAACCAACATTGAGAGATATTCATGATATGATAAAGGTAAAAAAAACAGGTATTATATAAAGTAGGTTTTTTTTGTCTGAATCTAAAGATCTCGGAAAATACTGTTTCGAATAGATTGAATTTTACCTAAGGGAAGAAGTACTTGAAGGGGTCACATGAATCAACAAAATGTTTGTTTAACATTAAAAAATATGTTTACTGTTATGATAAATAGACTAATATCACCTTTTTGGAAATAAATAATTAACATGGTCAGCCTTAAATAGAGACAAAAAAGACAGTTAAAATCATTTACGTATCTGATTTCTGAAATAAATGAACTAGCTAGCTTAAAATAATCACAGATTTTCAGACATACTACCAGAGAGTTTTTAATAGTCCCTAAAGATGTGTTATAGCGTTTTCTCGATCGTTGGCTTAACAACTTTATTAATTTTGATTGGTTGGTTTATTAAGTTGAGTGTCCAAACGTTTTAATCACAAATTGTAATTATTAGTGGTCCTTTTGAGTATCATCAAATGGGATGAATATTATTTTATCGGCCATTGTCTTATCCCTTTAGATCCCTGCATACTTCAAACATGTATTTGTAGGAGAAAACGAAGCGTGGAGAAGAATTGACTCCAATTGAAAGAGAAGTTCTGAGGCAGAAAAGAAGAGAAAGAAGACGTAGGGAAAAAGAAGAAAAGTAAGTTTTGTAGTGCTTTCCCTCAAAGTGTATAGCGAGCACAGAAATCCCCCTCCCATTCTTTTTTTTGGAAATAAAATGAAAATAATGAGAGGGTAGTTTCTTTCGCTTAGTGCCGGGGGGGGGGGGGGGGCACAGTGGGTTTTTGGGCTGTTTTGGGGATTTTTTAACTTTATGAGTCACAAATACCAACAAAAGCTTATTTTATCTAAAAATAAAGTTAAATTTTTTCATATACAGGTTATAGCTTATGTAATATAACATATTATATACATATTATTGTGATTTTATATAAGAAAAATGTCCCTAGAACTACTCTACTCATATGGTTAAAAGTTCGAAATTTCTGATATTATTCATATTAAAAAAAAATTATTTTAACATCGACTGAGACCTCAATTAAAACTTTTGGAGAGTTTTTAAGGTGTATATGATTAATATACATAATATATTATTCTAAGTTATCAATAAATAGTATACAGGGCTCGGCAGCTGCGCATCAGCTGTGACTAAGCCGTAAATTTAAACCCATTTTGATGCTTTAAAAGATTTTTGATAAGAGGGATTGTTATACTTGGGTCAGGTTCAAACTTTCAGTTGATATTTAAAATTGTAAATGGTTTTCCTGAGGTATACAGGCTGCCGAGCCCTGCAAACATACACCATACAAAATAGGATAAAAATGTGATGTTCTTCAAGATTTTATATGCATTCTCAATTCGATACTGATTTTAAGTAAAAATATTCTTCTATTCTTCTGGATTCCAGGGGCTTTTTATTTAAAGGGACAGCGAAGCGCTAGAAAAATAGCCTAAACCCATCCCAAGTCTTAAATTTGAGAATAAATTAGCATAAAACCAACACAGGGTTAATTTAGAGAAACCAATCGGTTCAGTATTCACTGAGATCTTAATCTTTGGAAAAAAAAATCTTACTACTTTATATTATAGGATATCTAAGAGTTTTTTTTATGTATCGTGGTATTGCTTATACAAAAAAAATTTTTTAACTTCCTTGTTGATCGTTTTCTTTTAACTATCTGCTATTACTTATCAAATATGACTTTTTAAACATTAAAAAAAATATAACATATGATATCAGTCCGTAACGCTATGGGGGAAATGTAATTTTCACAGCTAAAATATATGTGCATCTAATCTATACATTATCTTGTCCGTTTATCTGTCATGCTTCAAAAGAGTTTTTGCTTATTATCTCTCTCTTTTTATGTTAAACAACGGCTCTATAACTCAATTTGCCTTTTTTGTTTATGTCAAGTTTTTTGGTGCTTTATTACTTATGGATGTTGTCATCCTTATTATATTGTAAAATCTTTTTTAAAAGTGAAGCTTTTCTATAATTAGTGTCCGTCCGTACGTCTGTCAATCTGTTTGGAACGGATAACTTTTTTCGTTAATATAGGCATGTTAGAATTGTCTTATCAAACTTTACTTATCATACTTTGCATGGTGATTCCTGTAGTAGTTACGTACGATTTAGAATGTGTAGCAACTCTATAATCATAGCCAGAATGTCCACTTTTAACATGGCAATTTATCCTGTAATTATTAAGTTTTTCAACAAATTTACTTACATTTCTGTTCAACTTTTATACATTTATGCTCTGATTATTTATGACAATCTATAAGTGGTAATGTTCGTTTTTCCCACCGTCTCAGAGCTTCGCTTTAATGGATGTTGTCATCCTTATTATTTTCAAATTTTAATAGTTGGATGGAATATTTTAGTAATACAGTAAATGAAAGTGGATTTAGGGACTACTATAAATTTAGAAACCAAGGCCATTGAAAGGAAAGAACAATATAAATTAAGTATTTCAAACAAAGTTAAAGGACAGACAGAAAAAATAGTGGCTTAGAAATCAAATTTAATTTAAATGTTTCAGAAATACAGAAAGGAAGACATACGCACATTTATGAAAATTGAGCAGCTTTGTTACTAAAACTATTTCATAATAATCATTGTATATATGTTTTCAGTATATCCCATAATATAAAGTACTAAGCTTTTTTTGTGTGTAGCGAAGAATCTCACTCACCACTGAACCGATATGGTTCTTTAGAGGGAAGCTTCTTATAGGATGGTTTTAGGCTATTTCATTTTTATAAATAAGCCTGGGTATTGTTTTAAGCTATTTTTCTGCCCTTCTATATCCCTTCGAATACCCTAGATGCTAGGGGCGCATTACCATCAATGAGGTAAATCTTTCCCCCCCCCCCCACCCAAAAAAAAAGCTGTCTAGGATTTCTATAATTAGGGTCAGTCCGTACGTCCCTGCGTCCGTGCGTCCGTAACGTTAGCTTTTTCGTTAACTTAGGCATGTTAGAATTGTTCTATTGATTCCTGTATTAGTTCTGTACGATTTGGAAAGCGTATCAACCCTATAATCATTACCAGAATGTCAATACGTTTATGTTGATTTTTAACTTATATTATAAGTACAATATTATAAGCGAAGCATCTCTATAATCAATTCCTAACAATGTCCGTTTACCCTTAAACAGTATTTTATATTTAAGAACTTTTGCAACAAATTTAGGCAAAATTTTGACAAGACTTATTTATATATATTTTACACATTCACGCTGTTTGTCTGTCACCCCGTTTCAGAGCTTTGCTTTTATGAATTTTGTCATCCTTGTTCAAATATAAATCAACTGGTTGTCAGACCATTACCGATAGACTAAGGAATTAGTAAATTATAATCTGGATGCTTCTTAGTATGGTAATAAAGTCTTTTAAATAGCAGCCGAGAAATTCACGTTTTCCCTAATAATGTTTCTAACGGACAGATGTACCGACAGACGGACGTATCATTTACAGAAAAGCTTTGCTATTAAAAACGGAAAGGTAACCTTTAAAGATTAAATATGTGTCTTATTAAATTATATCAATTTTTAGTAGTTTGACTTCATAATGGTATTTAATTTATATTAATACAACTTCACAGTATCTATTTTCTAAGCTGGATTTCTCATTTGGGGCTACGAGGTGCCAAGAGTTATGAACTAATCTTGAATTATGAATACTTGAATTTAATCAGGGCCTAAATAACTTTTGGCACCTCGTAGCCCCAAGTGAGAAAAACCTTTAAACGTAAAAAATACATGTTATTTTAAGATGCAATATTAGGTGTTCTTGGATTTTAAATTACAGATTTATGACAACTTTTCTTATTTTTCTTTGCATTTTAAAGTAGAAACATCTGTATATATCAATGAAATATTGTTACATATCATTTAATCAGATTTTTACACCAATTTATTCTAGGAAAAAGTAGGAAAAGCAATGTATGATGATTTTAATGAAAAAATTAACTTTTTAAAAATATTTCTTTGACCACGTTCAGCAAAACGGCTGTATTTTGCCTAATTTTGTAGTATATAAAAAAATCTGTTGCATGGCAACTTTTGAATGGTAATACTAGCCCCTGGGACATTTAACTAAAAATTAAGGAAATTTAAAAAATGACCAAAAATCCCACTGTGGGGGGGGGGGGCGGGTGGTAGCTAAATCAGAAAACTACAACCTACTCCTATTTTCAACTTATTTTGAAATAAGCTTATTCTAAAATTGTGGGAAATGTGGGAAATATTAAATGTTTTGTTAAATTCCAAGTGTAACTTTATTTTTAAAAACAATGGATATATTATTACTTGGATCTTACACCAGATTTTCATGTTTTCTAATAAAGGGAAACTCACAGCGGGCTAAAATATTTATTCCCCCATCTACACTGCACCTCTTTATCCCATACCCTTTACGCATACTGGATGAACGAACTGACCAATGAACAAGTTCCATAGTAGCAACCTAAATTTTTCCTTGTCATAATATTTACGTATATTCTACACCCATTTAAAAAAAAAAAAAAAATGATGGACTTTGTAAATATTTTCAGGAGACGCCAGAGGGATGAAGAGAAGCGGCAGAAAATTTTAAACCAGCCAAAATCTCAGCACATTAGATTCATTTCTGCTGATCTTCTAAATAAAGTCAGAGGTCAGAATAGTTATTTATGGAATGGTATTATAGACATCTTTCCGCGGATATCAAATAAAAATATTAAAATTAAAACCAGTTTCGTTAGCCCCTAGAGTCGAATGCTTGTGCTAACAAAACTGGTTTTAATTTTATGATTTTGATTTAATATTCGTGGAAAATTGTCTGTAATACGATGCTATACATGGTTTTAAGCATGGCTTAGAACCAATTCTAATACAGCAGATAATAATCGGTTTTGGAGCCCTACTGGAAAAGTTTTATCATGTTATCAAGAACTAATTTTAATAAAATATACATAGATAGATTGATAATATAAAGTTAAAATATTTGGAAACACTTTAATAGTAAAAAAGGGGGGAGGCGAATGTGTCACTTTTTGAAACCAAAAGTAAAACGTGCATGATCTCAGCCCATAAAAGTGTTACAGCTCTAAAATTTGGCACAGCAGTGTAGCGGACGGCTCACCTTGGCTTTTGTGGGCTCCGTACACTAGGTCTTGTTAATTTTATCCTTTACTGTGGGCTGATCATTTTATTTTTATCAGCTTTTTTATGTTTGTAGTCTGGAAATATGAGAGCAGTTTTATACACACGGTAATCCGGTTACAAATAACCTACAATAAAAAAGATAATATTAGTTGTAGGTTATGTACATTTTACTAGAGGGTGACCAAATTGCACTTATAAAAGAAAGATAAAATGATAAAAAAAAAGAAATAAAAGCTAAAATACAATGATAAAAGCAAGTTAAAGTTAATTAATGATTTGAGAAGCCTCACTTTATTGTGATCAACAAAGAATTCACTATGGTCTGTTGCACTTACTTACATGGCTCCATCAGATTGAAGTTTGATTCCAGGTTTGAATAGTACAGATCAATATCCCCAAGTGGCGTTGTTTGGGTTGGTGAAGGTTCCTTGTTAATGATCCTTTTTTAGTAATCTTGTTCTTGTTCTCATTAGGTTTTAATTTAGCTGATCTTGTATCTCCTACAAAGAAAACAATTGTAAGAGTCATTCATGTAATAGAAAAGAGTATAATATTCTATACCTTTTTCATAGTGTGTTAAGCCGCCCCTTTACAGGCAGGGCACACTTAAGCTTGTTGTCCGCCTAAACAGAGCTTGTTTTCCGCTGCTAGGCTTGAATGTCAGCTTGGGTCTTACTGGATTTAGGGGTCTTTCCGGCTTTAGGGGTCTTTTTAGTCCATACAGGATTTCAGCTACTGATTTGAACAACCACCTAAAAAGAAATAGCATTATATAAAGCTACATCTAGTGGTTGGGTTTATAATTTAAGGTTAAGTAAATTTAAGCTCAATATTCCAATGATCTCACTTTAATGTAGGTTTGACTTAAGAATAACATTTGATATAATTTATATAAGTTCGTCTTTAATGTAGGTTTGACTTTAGAATAGCATTTGATACTCGTTCGATAAAATGTAGGTTTGACTTTAGTATAGCATTTGATATTCATTTCGATACACTGTAGTTTGACTTTAGTATAGCATTTGATGCTTGTTTCGATAACTAAATTTACCTCAAGATGGTTACAAAATTTTTAATATAAAATGATTTACCTATTATGGCCACCCTTATAATTAAATATTACTTATGGATTCATTTACTTTACTTCTGAAAATATAAAAAGAATTTAATTTGCTTTGCTTTCTTATTTTTGAGTTTAAGTGCATTTTTAACAATATATCCTATTTACAATTACATAAAAAGTTCATTTGCCAAACTGTTAATTTACGAGCTTTTTCAAGACAATTTTTCATAGAGGAACTAGTAAAGAGAAGAATTGGTTTAAGGAATAAAATGTAGACAATCCTTCAAAGAGGAACTAGTAAAGAGAAGTTGTAGATTTAAGAAATAAAATGTATATATTTATATATATTTGGGTGGCTATGTGGAGTAGATTGAAGGCATTCTGTAGACTGTATTTTGGGTTTTTCTGTCTTACACTTTCACAAGTTCTCCTCTTAGTTTTTACTCGAAGACAGTGTGCCTTATCTTCATATCTTTTCTACATGGTCTCAAAGTAAATCAGTCTCTCAACTAGCTTCGCCCCTTATCTTGAATCTTCGCCCCTTTTATTCGTCTTCAAATGCCTTATCTTCAAATTGTTACTCCATGGTTTCAGTGTTAAGCTCTTAACTGTGCCAAGGGTCTTCTAAAGAGTCACAATCAATATTTGTCCATTATAAGCAGTTGCTTTTGTGGAGAACAATTTGGAACTGTGAAGAAACGGCGGCGGAACCGCCGCTCCCGCCGAAAACCGCAGTTTCCCGCCGAATTTTGTTTGTCTTTTCTCGCCATAATAGACAATTTTCAATCATCTGAGATTAACTTTTTTTTCATAAAAATTTCGCTTATATTTTCACTTGACACTTGTTAGATTTAACACTCTTTTTTCAATATTGACATATTTGAAATATTACAATAAGTGTCACGTGAAAATATAAGGGAAATTTTTATGAGAAAAAAAGTTTATCTCAAATGATTGAGAACTGTCTAATTTGGCGAGAAAAAAAAGGCAAAAATAATTGGCGGGAAACGGCGGTTTAAGGCGGGAGCGGCGGTTTAAGGCGGGAGCGGCGGTTTAACCGCTGTTTCTTCACAGTTCCATATTGTTCTCCACAGAAGCAACTGCTGTGCCAAATTTTAGAGTTGTAACTCTTTTCTGGGCTGAGATCATGTACGTTTTACTTTTGGTTTCAAAAAGTGGCACATCCGCCTCCCCCCTTACATCATATGAAAAAAATTATAAATGATATTATCTAGGTAATCTTTTTTTATTTCATTTTTGTTTGTAATCATTTTTATATCCAAGACTGAAATCTGAAAATGAAATAGCCTAAAACCATCACAGGAAAATTAAGCTTACCTAAAATAGAGAACCCAATCGGTTGAATAGTTATTAAGATCTTAAACATCAGACAAAAAACCTTACTACTTTTTACATATATAGTAAGATAAAACATAATTGATCTTATTATAGGGATAAAAGAGCAAGAATCCACTTCAAGAACGAGCACTAAGAAAACAAATAAATCCGCAGAAAATGAGAAGAAAGGAATTAAATTTCACGACGAAGAGTATCCGGACTTGAATCAACAACAATTCAAAAGAAAAGGTCAGTTTTCAATAGATCACTACTGAGGTAATTAAATAGCGAAGCTACTTTTCAAGTATGCAGTACGTAGTTCATTGCCTCTTTATGGCGATATTCACCTTTGATTTATTAGACCATCTAGAGCAGCCAGATCATCAACCGCCTGTAATGGAATCTAATACTTCAACACCCAAAGATATTAGGTTAAGTAACATCCAACAGACAACCAACCCTTTCATTGCACAACCTTTGTCT
This sequence comes from Acartia tonsa, assembly GCF_053477335.1. NCBI lineage: Eukaryota > Metazoa > Arthropoda > Copepoda > Calanoida > Acartiidae > Acartia > Acartia tonsa. The sequence continues at coordinate 46,401,251 of NC_137267.1, forward strand.
GAAAGTCTTAACTGAGCAAGGTGATAAATTATGCCTGTTTATGGACAAAGGCATTCCCCACGTGACAGACTTTGCAGCAGTAATTTTTAACGTCCTTAGTATGACGCGGTGTGGAACAGGCGGTGTGAATTAGAACCTCCCCGACAGCCAGTAGACATGCTATTATTAACGCTCATTCCGCGAGTTGTATGCCTTTTACTCGGCCTCTTAAACACAATAGATGCTTAAATCATTCAAATAGGTAAATTAAGATAGATTTACTTTGAGCCAATTTTCCTTATTTTAATTTAAAAATCCATTGGTTTGGTAGGTAGTAGCTTACAGTTAAATAAAACATTTCTAGTTTATTTAATTGTATAGGTACAATGGATATATAATTACTTGGATCTTATTCCAGATTTTCATGTACTCTAAAGTAAACTATTAACTGGCTAAAATACCGATACCCCCTCCTTCCAACCATCATTCATTAAATTTTTATTGGTTGGTTCATGTAGAAGACTGTCAAAACTTTTCAACCAGTAATACCTTTAATCTAAGGAAGGATTAATTTTGTTGATCATAATTGGGGATGTATATACCTTTTTAAAAGATTAGATTGAAACATTGGTCTTATAAATAAAAGAATTATACAAACGTTTTGTATCTGTAAATTAGATTTGATATTGTATTTGAATTGTTTATATTTTAGTTGTATTGAGTAGAGTTATGAAAGACGAGAGGGGTAAAGTAGTTTCAGATCAGGTAAGCTAAACCAGGGATCTAAAGTAGTAGTAGTAGTAGTAGCCAATTCATCTCATCCGTGATCATCAGGTTCTGGTTCAGGTTCAGTTGGAAGTCCAAGAAATCTGGCACATGCAGTTGGGTCTGTCCAAAGGGAGGCGGGTTTTAGTTGCGTGGGTTTTGTTGGGCATTTAAATAGATGTGCTGTTGTGTGTTTAGATCTGTTGCAGTCTGGGCAGATTTTCGAAAATTGATCTGGTTTAATTTTAGCTTTGTAAGTATTAAGGAAGATGCTGTATCCAGATCTGAGTTGGGATAAAGTGCTTCTTGTTGATCTTGGTAATGACTTTTCAGCGGCATTTATTTCAGGGGGGGCACGGCCAAGGACTTTATTGACATTTCTTGAGTTTATGGTGTCTCTGACTGAGTTTGTATGTATGGTTTTTAGATGTTTTTTATATTCTTGTTCAGAGATAGGTCGTTCTGGTACAAGTCTTTTAATTTCTCGTCCAAATCTGTATTTTAGTGTTTTTTTCATGATTCTCGATGGAAGTCTGCTGTCAAGATTAATTGGTGTTGGATGGTCAGATTTTTGGGTTGCCAAAAGAAATTGTTTTGATAACATATTGCAGTGGTCATGAACGGGCATTATTTTTGCTTCAGCATGGAGATGGTCTTCACTCGTAATTCTATGGCAACCCAGGGCTGATCTTAGAGCATTATTCTGAGCTGTTTGAAGTTTATCCCAGTGTGAATCTGCCATGTTAGGTGTCCAGATTGGGCAGCAATAGTTTATTTGAGATTGTCCTATTGCTTTGTATGTGTCTAATAGAATCTCTTTATCTTTTCCCCATGTGGAACCTGAGAGTGCCTTTAATATGTTGTTCTTTTGAATCAGCTTGGTCTTAAGATTATCTGTGTGATGGCTAAAGTTAAAAAGACTGTCAAAAGTTATTCCAAGGAACTTAGGTTTTGTTTCAGTGGGAACAGGCTCATTATTGATCTTGATGGGAAGTTGAGTCCTGACTTCACCTGGGGCTGTGGTAAAGAGGGTTGCTGATGATTTAGCTGGCGAGATAAAAAGATTTCTTTTCTTGAACCATTCATCCAGAGTATTAAGATAGATGTTAAGTTCCTCACAGATAGGTTCAAGATGAGGGCCAGAATTTAATACATTAGAATCATCTGCATAACTAACAAGCTTTATTGTACCTGGTGGTGCTGGCATCTTAGACATATATAGATTGAATAAGATGGGTGAGAGAACCCCTCCTTGTGGTACCCCTTGTTTCATCTTTCTGTAGCTTGACTTTACACCTCTAAATTCTACATATGTACTGCGACCTCTGATGTATGCACATAAAAATCTTTTTATGTGATCATTAAGTTGTAGATCGTCGATGTCTTTGAGTAGCTGGGTATGGTCGACAGTATCAAATGCTTTGGAGAGGTCAATGGCAACTGATACAGTGCGGTCAACAGGTTGTTTTTTGTTTAGACCTTTTGTAATATGTTCAGAGATGTCTTGGAGTGCTGTAAGAGTTGACCTCCCCTTCCTAAATCCATGCTGGTGGTCGGCTAGGTTTAGTGATGAGCTGATCTCTGGAAGTAATATGGCTTCCAGGATTTTAGCAGCTGGAGAAAGTAGCGAGATGGGTCTGTAGCTGGAGCCTTGGTCTGCTGGTTTTCCAGGCTTGAGTAGGGGTATGATTCGTCCTACTTTCCAAATGGTTGGTATTTGTGATTGATTAACACTGATGTTAAATAGTCTGGTAAGATATTTAATACCATTGGGGCCCAGATTCTTTAGCATTATAGGGGAGATTCCATCTGGTCCAAGGGCTTTTGAATTTTTGGACTTTTTGATTGCTGCAATTGTTTGGCTTACTGTAATGTTGATTTCCTGATTTTTAGGTTTATTTTTAAGATGTCGTAGAGTTGATCTCAGTCTTTTAGAAGGTTTGGAATTTGATGTAGGTGTAAACTGAGAATTGAACAAATTAGCCATTTTCTTTGGGTTGTTGGTTATCTTATTGTCAAAATATAGACCTTGGTTGTTGGTGTTTTGTTGTTGGTTATTGAGATTTTTAATGGTCGTCCAAAGTTTTTTAGAGCCTCTGCCACAGGATTTCAGGTGTTCGGCCCATCTATTCTTTTTGTGTTCATTTATTTTCTTGTTGATGTTATCATTGAGAACATTAATGTTGGGATTTGATGGGTCATTCTTGCGGAGCTCATTTCTTTGATCAATAAGATTAGCAGCTTCAGTGGGGACAGAATTGTAGACTTTTGGTATTCTACCAGCTGGAATACTGTGTTTAGCAGCAGTCTGAAGTGTTTTTCTGAAAAATAGTTCATCTTTGTAGATATTGTTTGAAGGTGTTGCATTAGTAAAGACATTTTCAGTTGAACTGGTGAATTTGGTCCAATCTGCTTTATCAAAGTTAATATAGGTCCTTTTCCCAGATCTGCATTTTATTATGTCTGCCTGAACTGAAATTGTAATTGGAAGGTGGTCAGAATTCAGTTTTTTATCCACACACCAGGTGGTAGTTGGCATGAGATTTACAGAGGCAATGCTTAAGTCTGGGGCTGTAGAGGCATTAGCTGTTACACGGGTTGGTAGGTCTTCATTGATAATACCAAAGCTTTTGTTTGCAATTGTATCAACAATAAGGTTGCCACGTGTATCTTGACTGTCTTCAGAGTACCAGGATTCGTGGTGACCATTAAAGTCACCAAGGATGAGGGATGTGTTGTTGAGATCATCAAAAATGTTGTTGATGGGAGGTTGGTACAGTTGGTCACAACTAGCCGTTGGTGGTATATAAACATTTCTGATCATTAAATCACCTGATTTGCTTGGAATGTTTATGGTAAGTGATTCGAGGTGTTTATCACTTTCTAGATGAGCAGGATTTTTTTCTTGATGGAATGGTATACTTTCATGAACTAGAAATGCTAGTCCACCACCTTTATTGCTTCCTCTATCTTTTCTTACAAGCGAGTAGTTAGGAGTTTTTTTAACTTTTGATTTACAGGTTAACTTTGTTTCCTGTATTGCAGCTACAAGTATTTTTTCTGTCTCCAGATGGTCTAGTAATTCCTCCATTTTTCCATTCAGTCCATTGATGTTAAATTGAAGGATCTTAAAGTTGGAGTTATTTGTGGTTGGATCTGCTGTTGATGAGGGTGGGGGTGTGTGTGATGGAGGGGGTGGAGTTGATGAAGATGGTGGAGGGGTTGAAGTTGAAGGAAAGGGTGATGATGAAGATGTGTTTGAGGGTGATGTTTTTTTTGGTGAAATTTTTGGGGATGGTTGAGGCTTGGGGCAGCATGGTCCGATCCAGTTGGGGAATTGGTGTCTCTCCTTGGATGATTTTAGGCCAGAGCACTTTATATGGAGCCATTTAGAGCAGGATGTACACTGGACGCTTGTTGTGGCAAGGTCAGGGATCTAAATGTATAAGACAATGGCCGAAAATTGATGTACATTCCCAATGATGATACACAAAATTAACCCTTCTGTACAATTACATTACAGTTAGTGGTTGAAACGTTTAGACAATCAGTTTAATGAACCAACCAATTAAAATTCAATAAAAGTCCTCCAAGGTGTTAATTCAACGAATAAGAAAACGTTATCATAAAACTTTGGGGACTTGTGTTCACTGGAGTGAACCACTTACTAAGGGCCAATATTTTTAACAATTAGGTTATTTGTAAGTAGTATTTAATTTTAGACATGTTAGAATCGTTAATGGATTTATTATTACTTGGAATCTCACACAATATTATCATGTACTCTTATAAAGTAAACTTAAAGTTGGCTAAAATAACGACATCCTCCATCCATCCCCTTTACCCCATTCCGTCCCCTCTTTCTGGATGAACGAACCAACTAATAAATTATGTCAATGTTACCAAATTAAATTGACGACAATTTTCCCCCTGTCAAAATAACAACGTATATTCTATATCACTAAATCGTTTTTATTCTTTTCAAACCCTTAAAGATTCTCCTAATTCTACATAAATAAAGGAATAGTTGCATCTAAATATTTTTAAAACTACATGGTAAAAATTCAAATTCTTTCAAATAAATGCCCTATAAATGTAGTTTAAACCATTTAATAGAAAAATAGTTGGAGTTCACTAAATTTTTGTTTAAATGCATTTTGTGCAACTACCCCTTTAGTTAAACTCTCAAAACTACTCCCTTTAAACGTAATCACAAAACTCGTATGATTTGTCAATAATGAATAAACTTTCTTTTATTGAACAATAACATGTTATCATTGTTTTTTTGAGAAGTTTTATGCAAAATTTTAGAGCTTTGCTTTTATGGATGTTGTTATCCTTGATTTTTTTTATGTAGGTAATGCTGATAGTTATATAACAATATTTAAAACGAGTAAATATAAATAAAGGTTGACATGTTTACGTCTAGTTTCTGTGTAGTAAAGTAATGCAATTTTCATGGTGTTCCAGCATTTCTGCACATTTTTATTTTCTCAGTTTTTTAGATTTACAAATAGACTGTCATCAATAGTAAAATCCTTATACTAAAGTAACAGGATGTGTGTCTGTGTGTTTGTTTGTACCGAAGGATCTCGCTAACCGCTGAACCGATCGGGTTCTCCTTAACAGGGTAGCTTCTCATAGATCCCGGGAAGATTTATAACTATTTTCTTGGGGGGGTGGAACACCCCCAACCCCCCCCCCAAAAAAAAAATTTTTTTGTTTACTTTTTCTTTTAAAATCTAAAATAAGAAATTGGGTTATTATTTCGACTCTCCCCTCCTCAAGTGCCCCTAGAGGCCTCTAGGGGCGTAGCCGCTAGTTTTTAATAAAGTAAATATGCAAATACAACCAGGGATATGAAGGAATAAGACAAAGGCCGATAAATTGATGTACATCCCAAGTTTTGATACACAAAATTACCCCTTCTGTAGGTTTAAATTAGTGACTGAAACGATTGAACACTCAACTTAATGAATCCACCAATTGATTCTCTAAAGTCCGCAAAGTTGTTAAGCCAACAATATGTAAAACTTTGGGGACTAGTGCAATAAACAGCTCATTGTTATTTTGAGCACCAAACTCATACACTCGCAAATCTACAAATTTTATAGCGTTTCTTTTATCAATTTTAAACTATCGTCCTTATTTCTTTTATAGCTGTATTGAGTGAAGACTTAAGATCATTGTGAAACGGTTATTTTTTTTCAGTGAACCATAACTCCCCCCCTCTCCCTACTAATTAGGAATAAATTGAAAATAAGTGAGGGTGGCATTTTTTTTCCTATACCTAATCCCTGCGGGTGGCCCTACCCTGGTGCGCGCGGCTACCCAGTACCCTGTAGAACTTTACCTAAAGTAAACAAACGAAATAATAACCTCCCCCATTAATTTATCATAGACTTATTATCAATTTTAAGAGGAGGAGGGTTTGATATTACAAGTTCACAGACAAAACATAGATTTTGACCAAATTGTAGTAGACAGGTTCTGAATGGGAGACAGTTTTCCATGAATATTAAGATAAAAATCATAACATTAATGCCATTTTTGTTGGCTTTGGTCATCGGCCCCTTGGGGTTAACAAAACTGGTTTAGATCTTATAATTTTTTATTTTAATATCCGAGGAAAACTGTCTCTAATACGCTGCGATAAATTACTAGTACTTATCAAAATTTACATTAGGAGGGGTTGTTATTGAAAGTTCACAGATATCAAAGATATTTTGACCAAATTGTGTTTGTAGGAGACAGGTTCAGAATGGGAGACAGATTTCTCTGATGTTGAGGGGGAGGAAAACAAGGGAAGGGGGGAGGATCAGGGGTCAACACACAATCAACTTGACAATGTAAGTATTTTTAAAAGCGAAGCTTTTCTATAATTAGGGTAGGTCCGTACGTCCGCCCGTCCGTACGTCCGAGATAGTTAGCTTTTATTCGTTAATTTAGGCATGTTAGAATTGTCCTATCGATTTCAAACTTTGCAAGGTGATTCCTGTAGTAGTTAGGTACGATTTAGAAAGCGTAGCAACTCTATAATCGTTACCAGAATGTCCGTACGTCCATTTTAAACATGTTGATTTTTTTACTTTTTTAATAATAATTTTTTATGTGATAAAATCATCCGTTTGATCTGATTTTTTGATTACTGATTCCTATTACAATAAGGAACAATATTATGAGCGAAGAATCTCTATAATCAAGTATCAAAATGTCAATATGTACTTAAACAGAATTCTGTATTTAAGAAGTTTTGCAACAAATTTACGTATATTTTTGTCAAACCTTATATTTTCATATTTTGAATATTCAGTTCTGACACTCAACAAAAGTTAATGTTCGTCTGTCATGTCGTTTCAGAGCTTCGCTTTTATGGATGTTGTCATCCTTGTTTAGTAGTGAAGCTACTCTATAGCCTACTTTGTCAGTCGGTTTGCCCGCAACGCTATGGAGGGAATGAAATTTATTCGGCTGCTAATCAAGGTAGACAGATGAATTTTTATTGTGACGATTCCCTTTACCAATAAGCATCCAGTATATAAAAACATACGTGAAAGGTTTCGTAAAATTTTTATTAAAAAAAAGTTTTTATTTATGACCACTGAAAATCTGCTCTAAAAATCACTTAGTATTTCTATCTGATATTATTTTGAGCTCTACCACTTGTCAACCTTGTAAGTAATACAGGTTTACATTATATACAAGGATATGATGTCATTATGTTATTAACTAGGTATCTTGTTTGTCGATTGATTTCAAATATTCACACACAAATCAAGGTTAATTTTGATAAAGCACATGAATTCCAATGTTTTATTTTTGTGAAACTAGGCAAAAAAACCAGAAAACTTCTGCAACAAAATTACTGTTCCTTTGATGTATGATATTTCATATAGTTATGTCCCAGGGATAAAAAGGGATAAGACAATGGTCAATAATAAGTAGATTTTAATAAGTGGTTAAAACGTTTAGACACTGAACTGAATAAACCAACCAATCAAAATTCAATTAAAGCCATCAAAGTTGTTAAGCCATGAAATAAGAAAACGTTATTACAAAACTTTGGGGACTAGTCAAATAAACATCCTAATGTCCACTCCCTCCCCACTGGTTATGTCGCAATATTACAGCACATCTATGTAGTAGGTAATTCAATAATATTAAGTATATAGATAGAGAATGGTCGACTGGCGGTTACACAATTTTAATCTGAAAGTATTACAGAGGAATGGAAAGTATAATGGCAATTAAATCAACACACATATAACTCTTTCTACCCCACAATATTTACCAGCCATGAGCAGAATTTTTAAAAACGAAGCTTTTCTATAATTAGGGTGTCTGTCCGTACGTCCGTCCGTAACGGATAGCTTTTTTCGTTAATTTAGGCATGTTAGAATTGTCCTATCGATATCAAATTTTGCATGGTGATTCCTTTAGTAGTTAGGTACGATTTAGAAAGCGTAGCAACTCTATAATCATTACCAAAATTTCCGTACGTCCATTTTAAACATGTTGATTTTCTTAATTTTTTAACAACAAATTTTTATTTGATCTAATCATCCGATTGATCTGATTTTTGGTATATTGATTCCTGGGACAACAAAGTATAATGTTATAAGCGAAGCAACTCTATCATCAAGTTCTAAATATGTAAGTATGTACATAAACATTATCCTATATAAAGCAGTTTTTCAACAAATTTACTTACAATTTTGCTTTGACTCTTATACATTTATATTACTGGAAGTATATGTAATATGCAACCTGTGGAATACATGTATTTTTATAGATGAAAGTTAAAAATTGTTGAAAATGGTCTATCTAACGAAAATCAAAAGAAAATCTAACAGAAATCGTTTATACTGTTTATTTCTGAAAATCCTATTATTGTTCTGTTACCTACAGTCAAAACTGACCTTGTTATCAATTTAATAACTGCAGGATATAAGGGGACATTGAGCTGTTAATTAACTATTCCCCAAAGTTTTGAATTGGTGTTTTCTTATTCGTTGGCTTAATTTGGGAACTTTTATTGAATTTGATTGGTTGGTTTATTAAGTTTAGTGTCCAAACGTTTCAAACACTAATTGTTATCTTCACAAGGGGTCATTTTGTGTATCATCATTGGGGATGTAAATCAATTTATTGGCCATTGTCTTATCCCTTTAGATCCCTAAATAACTGTCTGTTTTCAGGATGAAGTACCAGTGTTGGTAAAGGAAAACGGTTCCCCTGATCAAGCTCCTCTATCCTACTCTTCAATACTAAAATCTGCACCTAAACCAAGACGTGTAAAGGTAAATACATGCATTAAAACTAGAGACGTTAGGAATTGTTCCTACTGCTGTTATGTCAGGCGCGTGTCATCAATAGTAAGAGTATGGGGAATTGTTTGTAACATAAACATGTGCAACTCATTATCATGCACAGTTGGGACTTCTAGAGGAAGGTCGTGTCATCAATAGTAAGAGTATGATGGCATGCCTTGGCCCATAAACGGGTGCAACTCAATAACAATGTACTGTTAGGACTTCTAGACAATCGTCGTGCAATCAAAGGGTTGGTTGTCTATCGGACGAATGGACGCTTTACAATTCAATTAATTATAAGATGCTGAGTATGTTTCATAATGCGCGTGGAGAGGTCTAGAATCCTAAGAGACACCAAGCCCCCCTAGAGGTCATCAAATATATGCATTTAATGTATTTTATAAAGCTTTGCTTCACTCACTCTGTATAATGAATTTATTAGGTAATTATTTTATCTAACACCAGATTACCATATAATCTAATAAAGTGAATCTTGTAGCTGGCTATAATAACGATCTCCGACCCATGAAACTTACTTTACCACATCCCCTTCTTCCTAATGAACGAACTGACCAATAAATGATATCCCATGATAGCAACCTAAATTGACGACAATTTTTACCCTGTCAATTCTGTCAATAATGTACATATAGTAATATGCAACGCCGTTTGATTATGGGGTTTACCTACTCAAATTCGGTTAGCTTTCACTGGCATTTTGTTATCTTTTAAGTTTCTTTTTTTTAATCTTCCAGTTATATCCCACTAATAAAAGAAAACTTTGTAGTTTTTTTAATTACATATTAATGTTTTAAACCTAAATTAGTGTCATTTATTAAAACCAAAGGGATAGTTTCACGAAGTGCATTTAAAAAAAAAATAGTGAACTGTAAGTTTTTTCTATTTTAAATAACGTAGAGGTGCATAATATAAAGTTATTGATTAAAATTAAAAGATTTGACCAGGGATTTTCCTTAAAAAATGAGTTTTTCATTTTTATTTTCAACTTCGTTGCATGTTATTGATGGCAAAAACTTTTTTGTCATAAATACAACTTTAGATAGCATTTACTAGTTAATAGAACTTCAAACTTTTTATACAACAAAATACACATAACAACAAAGAATGACCAATAAAATATTTAGTATAGTACTTAGAGTAGTGATCTTTTTATATGTCTTAGTAGAATATATTAGGCATTGGATAGATATGACTGCGATAAAGAATTTTAACATTGACCTGACCGAACTTTTTTATTTGACAATATCTCAAAAAGTTAGTGATTTGCAACATAAATTACATGAGAATGGTCTTTTTATATATATATATTTATATATGTTGTATGGTTAGTTGGTATTTCCGCGTGAGATTATGTGTATATTGTAAGTAAACCGGACGGTTTTCTTTATTTTTTTAAAAAGAATCTATAGAAAACCTGTCCTATTATGAACCGGACGTTATTTTTGATGTTTTTTAAGTAACTTGTCCCAAGGGGAACCCCTGTTCAATTTTTTTATAACTCTTGTGAAATATGTGGAAAAAGATTCTCTGATATTGGTGTTTTGGCTATACATATTTGGAAAAAAAATAGACCATTCTCATGTAATTTATGTGGCAAATCACTTTAACTTTTTTTAGATATTGTCAAATAAAAAAAAGTTTGGTCTGGTCAATGTTAAAAATTCTTTAACATATAATCATATCTATCCAATGCCTAATATATTCTACTAAGACATATAAAAGTTCACTACTCTAAGTACCTTAACTCTTTAAATACACTTCGTAGAACTATCCCTTTTTAATTATTAGATTCTAACTAACTTTTGTTTTATAGATTCCTTTTATGTTTACTTACACTGACTTATAAAATTTTTTATGTAAAAATTATATTTCTTATTCTAGTATGACATCGAAAACGCTTAATATCCACTGAATTGGAACCGGTTCTCAGCCATACTGAAAAATCATATATAGCAGCGCATTTTCCACGAATATGAAAATAAAATTCATAATATTAATACCAGTTTTTGACACAAAGAGGAAACCTGTCTATAATACGATGCGATAAACAACCATTATTGGTTTTTAGATTGAAGAATCCAAGAAGGATGGAAAGAAAGATGAAAAATGCTCTAAAAATAAGGCTGACAAAAACCAACCAGAGGATACTGCGGCCCAAGAAAAAAAGAAAGTGAAATCCAAGGACCCTGTCATCATTAACTTTATGTCTTGTGTTCAAGAGGTAAATACAATGAAAGCAGGGGTTTAAAGGGATGAGAAAATGGCTAATAAGTTGATATACATTTACAATGATAATACACAAAATTACCCCTTCTGTAGATTACTTTAGTGTTGAAACGTTTGGACACTAAATTTAAATAACTAACCAATCAAAATTGTTAAGTTGTTAAGCCAACGAATTACAAAACGGTATGATAAAACTTTGGGGACTAGTTTAATAATTTTATAAACAGTCCAAGTTATTTTCCCTCTTTCCCTGCAAAGCAAGATATATTAAAATGGATATATTATTACTAGGATCTTACACCAGATTTTCATGTACTAGTATAAAGTGAAATTGTGGTTGGCTAAAACAACTTTCCCCCCATCCACACACGTTACCTCATTCCCTCCCCTCCTACTGAATGAATGAAATGACCAATAAATGTTGTCCATTGTAGCAACCTAAATTGACGACATTTTTTCCTGTCATAATATTCACGTATATTCTATACCAATGTATATCCATTTATTTGATAAATTCATGAAATCCTAAATTATTTTTCCGTATCCCTTCGTAACCGATTAATATCCGGTGGATTAAAACCGGTTCGAAGCCATACTGAAAAATTGTGTTTGCATAGTATTACATACAGTTTTCTACGAATATAAAAATGTACAATCATATGATTAAAAACATTCTTTTTAGCCCGTGCCTTCGTACGATTGTACATTTTATATCCACTGAAAGCTGTTTATAATACGATGCGGGAATTATTATGTTAATCACTATAAGAAAAGTATTTTTTGTTTAGAAGAAAACTGTGAAGAAAGCAGCACCAGTCATAGCTGGTAAAATTGCAAATGAAAGATTAAAGGTAGTACATATATAATCTTTATATAAAAGTAACAGGATGTCTGACTACACCTTAAGATCTCGCTATCCGATATAGTTACCAGTGAAGATTCTTATTGGTCTAGGAAAGTTTTATAAATATTTTAACTGTCTTTTTAAGACTAAAATTCAAAATGGAGGAACTATGTACCTCCCCTTCCAACTTTTAAAAAAGTCCATTAGCAATTATACATATCATTAATAACATTTGTAAGTAATATCATAGTAAAGTTTTTTTTCTTTTAATGGAAAATCTGAAAAAATTCTGAATATGATATAAGTTAGAGTGAGATGAATGGGCGGTTTCCCTCAAGGAGCCCAGGCGAGAACATTACCCCCATCCCCCTATCTTGAAATGAAGAGTAAATGCGAGGGGGTTAGTTTTTCGTGTGTTTGTGTTTTACTTTAGATCGGGTTAAGTTAGGTTATGTTGGGTACAGGATAGCCCCCTGAGAAATTACACAAAATATATCCCCTATCCCCATTTCTTATTTTGAATTTATTTTAGAAATAAGGGGGGGGGGGTTGAGTGTGCTTGTCAGGCTTTTGAAGGAAATGTCTTGCGCAAAAACAGGCGCCTTATGTAAGTCATTCCGCCAATAATAAATTCACTTTTATAATCAGAAAGTTGGAAATAAGCTGGACAGTTCGGCCCCAGCTGTACGGCGCGGTAAAGAAAGGGAGGGCGGAAAGAAGCGCAGGCTGACAACTATGAAAAAGATCATCCTTGCTGAGAAGACCAGGAGGAAGCTGGAGAAGGCTGAAGCCGCTGCCAGGTACAATTTAATTATATTCAGGGAGGGAGGGGACGTTGGGCTGTGTATTACTCTGGTTTAGATATTAAGAAAAAGAAATGTATTAAATGAAATTCTGATTTAAAGTTGTATGTTAAGGGGGGGCCAGGGAAAAAAGGGAGAGGTCATTTTCTAGTAAATCCCGTAAAGGTGTGTGTTATAAGGCCTAAAAATAGTAGTAGAACGATAAGGTGCTCTAGATATATGTATTCCCTATTGAATAGAACAATAGGGAAATTTTTTTTTTTTTTTTGATAACCGTACCTGGATTATCTAAAAAAAATACGAAATTTCTATCAAACCCTTTGTTTGGCTCAAACTGACAAAAATTTTAAAAAAATATAATTATAATAATAATGTTTTCTATAGGTACAAGGTAAAGGTTAAGAACAATCTATACCATTAAACAAAGGAAGAAGTCATTCTTTACAGGTTGATTTATTATAATTATATTTTTTTTTATTTGTGTCAGTTTGAGCCAAACAAAGCGTTTGATAGAAATTTCAGATATTCCAGGTACGGTTATCAAAAAAAAAAAAAAAAAATTTCTTCCCTATTGTTCTATTCAATAGGAAATACAAATATATAGAGCACCTTATCGTTCTACTACTATTTTTAGGCCTTATAACACACACCTTTACGGGATTTACTAGAAAATGACCTCTCCCTTTGATGCTGAATTTTCATTTCCTATAACTGTACAAACTCCCCCCCCCCCCACTTATCGTCCTCTGTTAAAACCCTTCCAAATCTTTTGAAATACTTTAAAAATGTTCGAAGCTTTGTGTTTTGCTTCAAAGGTCTTAGTTATTTCAATTAAGGTTGATTTTTAAAATTTCACACATATAAAGAAGGTTTTAACCCACCCCCTCTCCAAAGCTTTAAATACCACTACTTCCCCCGCCGAGATTTTGTACATCCCTCCAAACAAAAGCTTGGATATTCATATTTCAAATTCAAGTTGACGAGACAGTTCATGTACAACAAGTAACAATACTTTTTAACCCGCGACAGTAGCCTAACACGTAGCACATCCGCTCGTCGTCGGGGAGGTGGGCCAATTCCTTCCCCCTACAAACAATGTCGTGTATCTGACATAGAAGCAGTAACAACTATTTTTAACGACCTTAATTAAGACGCGGTGTAGAGCCGAGATTTGCACAAATTACCTCCCGGCGTTATCCTCTTTGATTTGAAAATTTTGAAAATTTGAGTACTCCCCCTCCGACAACGACGAACAACTATTTTAGGTTAGGCTAGGTTTTAGGCTAGGGAGCCGAGCGCTGCGGCTAGGCAGGCAAGGGGGCCGAGCGCTGCGGCTAGGCAGGCTAGGTAGCCGAGCGCTGCGGTCAGAGTTCATAGTTCGCTGTCGGGGGGGGGGGGGGGGGGGGGAGGGTACTCAAATTTTCAAAATTGAAAAAAAATTTCTAAGACGATAATACCGGATAATTATATCACATAAAAATTGTTGTTAAAAAGTTAAAAAATCAACTTGTTTAAAATAGACTTTCGGACATTCTGGTAACGATTAAAGAGTTTCTTCTATTTCTAAATTGTACCTAACTACCACAGGAATCACCATGCAAAATTTGTAAGCGATTGGCCAATTCTAACATGCCTAAATTATCGAGAAAAAAAGCTATCCGATCCAGTCAGACGGAAGGTCCGACCCTAATTATAGAAAAGATTCGCTTTTAAAAAAAGGAAACAAAATTTTGAAAATGATCTTGAAATACCTAACATATTAACATTTAAAACTCAAATTGTCGCAATGAAAATATTTTACTTCAACAAGTTGCTTCGCTCCATGATCAAAACGATTTCATGTTAAAAGTATTTGGTCACCTCTTTTGCTTTACCTTCATTTACCGTCCCCTTTCCCTTTTTTTGTGACCATTAGCGCAAGTCAAGCACACCGATAAGGGAAGTTCACTCTCATTGGTAGATTTTCCCGTCAAGCGGCCTCTCATTGGTCCAAATTTTCTAGGCAACACATTTTAAAAATCGGAATTCTAGTTTAAAGTTTGGCCACTAGGGTATGAAATAGTTTCCGTAAAACACTAAAAATTTTGAACATACAACTTTTTTTTAGCATAATTTGTTAATATTAATGATATATTTTATATTTATAAACATTGAGGACATACTTTTGTTGAAAAAGAACATTTAAAGACTACAAAACTTTATAATTTTAAAATTACGTCTAAGTGATCATTTAAACTCTCACATTCAGGTAGCTCAAGCTTTCCACACATACCGAATAAATCTTTCGCCTTTTACTAAAGATTTCCGTGTATGGGGGGTAATAATTGAGAATTCTACTATTTCTCTGAGGCCATCCTTAGATGGCTACTTATCATTCTAAAAGTTAGCAATTGGATAGTGCATTTCAGAAAGTTAGAAGTATACTGAAAAATAAACAAGAAACAATTAGACATCATTGAATTAATCGTCATACTGTTTTTGTGAAAATAAGCCTGCTATATAAATTGCACTAGCGGCTTCGCCCCTAGCCTCTAGGGGCTTTGCCCCAAGAGGTGATAAAAAAAATTATGGCGAAAATCGTAAAGGACCATGGAAATCTCCTTCAAAAAAAAAAAAAAAAAAAAAAAAAAAATGGGGGGGGGATTTTTTGGTTTTTTGGGGGGTTTGAAGTGTCTCACCCCCCAAGAAAATAGCTTAAAACCACCACAGGACCAATAGGTAGATACTCTGAAGAGTAGAATCCGATCGGTTCAGTGGTTACCGAGATCTTAAGGGACAGACAGACAGACGGACAGACAGACATCGTTCTACTTTGTATTATAGATATATCATCACATGAATACGATTTTTTAAGTCTTTATGTTTTTTTAAATACATGGTAAAAAATTGAATTTCGTGCAATTATCCCTTTAATAAGTTAAAATTTCGCACAGGATCTCTAATGTATTATTGGCAATTGAGATTTGTGATAAAAAATAGTAAATTGTAATTCAGTCAAGGATCTGCAAAGAGAAACTTTGCTTGTTTACATTGTCGCATGTACAAACAATTAGGTGCTTTCCCCAAAAGTGCTGTAGAGCACTGAAACCACCTTCAATTTTTTTTTAAAATTAAATAAGTGGGAGGGAAAGGACAATGGTAGATTTTGTACCTACAATAGAACAAAATAGAACACGGTATGTTGGTCTGTAAGTCCGTCCGTTTGTCCCTTTTAATTAACTCTATAATTAAGTCTTTAAAATGTAAGTATATCCATAAACATTATTCTGTATCAAGCAGTTTTTCAACAAATTTACTTACAATTTTGCATCGACTCTTATACATTTATATTCTGATAATTCAGTTCTTACACTATATAAGTGTTAATGTCCGTTTGTCCTACCGTTTCAGCGCTTCGCTTTTATGCATGTTGTCATCCTTGTTGCAATAGGCACCACTCCCCTCCCTCATAAAAATAACCAAAAGTTAGATGATATGTATATTTATCTAAGTTATACAAAAATCTAAACTGAGAATGTTATCATAAATTCTATTTTATCTTGAAACCAGGGATACAAGGATAACTTTATAGGAGATAATTAAATTTCCATTTCGATGTTTAGTTTTACCAGAGACAGTATTATGGGAATGGTGGTTCATATTTGGATACAGAATTTTGCACGCCTTGAATTGAGGGAAATATTTAAAAAAAAATAGGGTTGGCAATTTGAATCCAGGATCCGTTTTTAATAGCGGATTCGTATTCTGAATTGGTAGGCTTAAATTAGCGTCTTGAGTTTTTTTTTTAACTCCCCCTTTTTGAAGGCAAAGATTATCATCATTATATATAAAATCTTTAAAAATCTGGTTCGATTCTCGGAAATGAATTATAGAGAACACCAAGAACATTAATTTTTAGGACATATGTAGCACTTAAATTTTATAATTTTTTTTAAAAAGCCCTTTAAAATATTGCTAGAATCCGGAATCCGCGGGAATCCGCCAAAAATAAGAATCCAGAATCCGCCATTTTTTGGACGGATTCTTGTAGAAATCCAAATCCGGTCCCTAATTAAAATACCACCAATTACCTGTCCCCCATATCCCTGCCTTTAGGAAACTTAAGTTTGGTTAAAGAAGCAAATAGAATGATAAAAGTTTGTTTAGAAACATTAAACAAACTAAAGATATATAACTTTTCATTAAGATGGAGTGTTTGTACAAAATACATTTTATTATAATTTCTCGTATTCATTCGAATCCGGTGGATAGGAACCTGCACCTCTGAGCTAAAAAACTGGTTTTAATCTTATACTAATCTTCTATATCCGCAGAAAGCCGTTTATAATACGATGAAAGAAATAACTATAAGTATCTACCTATTTGTTTTTGTTCTATCGTTTTATTTAAACGAGATTGGTCTATGTACATTTGGAAATTGAAGCCATCTTTAATTTAAATTACACCCTTAAAATTACCTAAAAGATAAAGCAGAAGTCATTAATATATATATGTGTAAAACAGAATTAGGACTTATTTCTAAGCACACGGACACAGCCGGCTTTTAGAACCATTTTATAGGAAATATTTTAGTAATGTTAAATGTTAATGTCGTGTGGGTGAGTTGCACTTGGACTGAACAGTCAACTTGTCAACTCAAGGCCAGACTCTTGGTCCTTCACCTCATACCCGTGGTACAGTACATTACAGACAACCAACCCTTTGATTGCACGATCTTTGTCTGGAGATCCTAACTGTGCATGGTAATGAGTTGCGCCTGTTTGGGGCCAAGGCATTCCCCCTACTCTAACTCTTTGATGTCCTGTGCCGAACAGAGCAGGTAGGTACCATTTGTAACGTCTTTGGTATGACGCGGATTCGAGTTGCATCCTTCCCATCAATTTCCTTGACACTTTAATTAGGACTTGTGGGTAATTTACACTTCAACCTTATGGGTGGAGAGTTAAGGTTTCGTGATTTTTCGGTCACGGTATTATTGCGACAATTAATGCAACCCAAGCATGAACATGACGCTGTATCAGCAATGACTGAAGCCACATCAAATCCTAGGGACTTTTCAATGCAACCTAGGATCCAAGCATGACTCCTAGTCGTTGAACTAATAAACGCCACTAATACACTAGTGAGCTACTACACAATGCTAGTCCACAAGGACTTTTCAATCAACCTATGACCTTACAGAGTTTTTCGATCACTAGTGCACCATGCCAAGGACCACCCATGCATACCTGATTTAGGGCTAAGGCTTCCCCCCTACTCTTACTCCAAATCTCTAACGCCTGAAAGAGCAGCAGTAGGTACTAATTTTTACATCTTTAGTATTGATGCGGTCTGGGGACTCGAACCCGACACCTCCCCAACAGATAAGGGGACGTTAAACCACTAAGCCATATCTGCGGGTACAAATATTTTAGTAAGTCAACAAACAAGAAAGAAAAAAAAACAATTCCTTTGCTAGTGAAAGTAAATAAATCTTTTTAAAGCTTTGGTTTAATTTAGCTTATATAATATTCTGTTATATAAATGCACAATCTTTATGAAATGATGATAAAATCAGGAATTAAGGTATAACTGAAAATAGAAGAATTATGTTATGCATCGTTTTTGCTTTCATAATTACAAGATTAAAACAGGAATTAATTTCGCGATTCTTATTTTAATATTAGTGGAAAATTTTCTCGAAAAAAATATTAAACCAGCAGAAATCATGAGAGGCTTTTATCTTTCTATTTCATCCTGGTATTCGTGAATTTTTCATAAATTTAAAAATATTTACTTTGAGTTTACTTGTATAAGAAACATAGAATATGCTAGTTTCAAGGAGAAAAATGCAATTTGCAATATCAGTTATTTTTATGATCATCTCTTACAGCCTGGAATATAGGCAGTTTTTATAGCATCTCAACAATTTATTAATACCCTTAAGTCTCCATATGTTTAAATACTGAAAATCTTGTTTAGATAGTAAATTATTTTCATCAATAATTTTCATCTAGAAATAGCCATAGATCATTTTATTTTCATAAAGGATTTACTCTGTACAGCAATTTGTAATCCGTTGTCCAATCCCTTAAGATCCCTCTCATTAAACCTTAATTTTTCTTAACATGAAATTCTTCGCTTTTGTAAATAAAAATTGGATCTAGTGCACTTTACGGTAAAATGTATGGTAATGATCATCTCCAAAAATCTTTAATGGCTGCTAACAGCCAAACGTATAGATTATTCATAAAGTTTTTAACCAACAAAAGCAGGCCTACAAATAGTCTGGAATAGCCATGGAATAGTTATCTAGCAGTGCACTTAAAAAGACTTATTTTACGCGTTTTTTCTTCAGTGAAGATTATCCTGTGCATCATTGGATCTTGGTTATTCCAGATTATTTATAGGCCTATATATGCCGCTTAACGCGGTGTGCGGCATTAGACATGTACGTGAAGCAGTTTGGCAGCTAGCAGCCTTTCATTTTATACATTTTTGTTGATAATCGTTACCAGGAACATTTCACCGTGAACTGCACTGGATCCAAAATATTTCAACCTGATTTTTATTTAGGAAAGAAAAGAATGAGAAGGATGACACGCATCTGACACAAAATGTTGAAAAAGAATTGACAGGCATTCAATGTTAACCATCTACAAAAGATAAAAGAATATATATAATCAATCTGTTCCACAAATTCAATAGACATAAAAAGGAATTCCTACAGCATTCAAACACCTTAAAATTTTTTAGGTATATAGTTTCTAGAAAGCTAACTTTATTCTAAGGAATTCAACTATTCATAGCTTACTTATTATATGTTTTGTCATACATGTGCTTTACACTATACAAGGAAATAATTTTTTAAACGATATAATTTACCTATGAAAAGCTTTATCTTAAGAAATACTACTACTTATAGCTGACTTATGTGAACGAAATGAAAAAATTATCCAAATCTGTACAGAGTTTCAACATCTTGTATGTACCTTCGCCCTTCTCCTACTGGCTGATTTAGATGTCTTTTGGTTACCTCTATTGATAAAGAAATGTATTTGATTAGAATAGGTCCTGTATTCATTTTAAAAGATGATCCTCCAATTAATATTTTTATTATGGTTATCATTTTTTCAGGAAAACCATAATAGTTATAGGTTATTTATCGTATAGTATTATAGACAGTTTTCCGTGGATATTAATCGGTTTCAAAGCCACTCTAAAAAGTTCCTATAAAGTTTATCTGAATGAAAAGTAAATATCTGAAAAAGTTTTTATAAAAAATTTATAAATAAGAATGGGATTAAAGCTACGTTTGATAAAGATATGATATTATTCAATTATATTCCTAAGTAGCATAGCTTAAAAAAGCTAACAAAAACATGGTATCTAATAAATTAAAGAGTAGAGAGCTAAAAGTGGTGAAAAAAGGGAATGGCCGTAACAATTGCGTATACAGGGATTAGCCAGTGGGTGTATTTCTTGAGATAGAGAAAAGGGGAGACAGGCTTTTCTGTCCCCCCCCCCCTCCTCTCTTGTGCTCACTTGTACAAGCAGTATCCATTGTTTGTACAACACCTTTGTTTATTTCAGAAAGAAAAAATCTTCTTATTTAAATGAATCAAGACAGTATAGAATACAAACTTTACCATTCATTCTTTCATTTTTCATTTTCCTTGTATTTCCTATATATAGATTCCCAGATTTTTTCCCCTCTAAAATAGAGAATAGTTAAATAAATGTAATAGTTATTTCTCGCATCGTATTATAAACGGCTTTCCGTGGATATAGAATGTGCAATTATAAGATTAAAACCAGTTTTTTAGCCCTGAGGTGCCGAAGGCACAGGCTAAAAAGACTGGTTTTAATCTTTTGATTGTACATTTTTATATTCGTAGAAAGCTGGATATAATACGATGCTAGACATAGTTTTTTTCGTATGGATGAGAACCGGTTTAAATGTTATTCTTATTTTTAAACAATGGAAATTTTTTTATGTCAATTCAAAACAGTAGGGATTCGAAACCGATTAACATCTGCTGTTTTAGAACCGGTCCACATCCATACTGTAAAATCATGTATAGCATCGTATTACAGACAATTTTCATGAATGTTAAAATAATTCTCATAAAATTAATACCAGTTTCGTTAGCCCGGGCCTTCGGCCCCTCGGGGCTAACAAAACTTTATATAGAGTAAATGAAAATCTGGTGCAACATCCAAGTAAAAATATATCGAATACCATCACCATCAGAATGGTTAACATTGCTATAAATATGACAGAATGTGTAGATGCTGATTCAACAGAAATAAACATCAGTGATGGCACGTTGAAGGACACGGTCCAGGAAAAGGAAGAGGTTACATTTATTTTTTTTGTTTGAAAAATAGTCATCATTTTTAAAAGCGAAGCTTTTCTATAATTAGGGTCGTTCCATCCGTCCGAGAGGAGAATCCGCCATGTTTCGGACGGATTCTTGTAGAATCCGAATCCGGTCCAAAAATTTGACGGATTGCCATCCCTAATTGTCGTTTATTGCCATTAAATTGTTGAACTACTCAATAAATAAGGTTTGGTTTTAGGCAACTCTAGATAAAGAAAACAAAGCTTCAGTTGAAACTGGAATAAAGGCTGGGAAGGAAGAAAATGAGGGAAAAGATGAGGATAAACTGAATGAGGAAAAGGCCAAGAAGAATATTCATTCTTCTAAATATAGAGAGTAAGTTCATTTTAGAAACTTTAGTTTTTAAAAGCGAAGCTTTTCTAAAACTAGGGTCGGTCCGTCCGTTTGCCAATAACGGTTAGCTCTTTTGGTCAATATAAATATGGTAGAATTGTTCCACCGATTTCAAACTTTGCATGGTGATTCATATATTCATTATGCATTTTACAAGAAAATGTTTTTTTTTTGTTGAAATCAGTGCACAGACTTTTACTATATTTCTTTAGGGGATGAGAAACGTCCTGCGCAATATTTATTTTTAGGGCAATTGTGACAACCTTCTACACCCCCACCCCCCCCCCCCCCTTCCCCACGCTCAGGCTTGGAATTTAAAAGTTATAGTAAGATAGTTTTCTCGTATTCATTCGAATCCGGTGGATAGGAACCGGTTCTCATCTAAACGAAAAAGCTATGTCTATCATCGTATTATATCCAACTTTCTACGAATATAGAAATGCACAATCATAAGATTAAAACCAGTTTTTTTAGCCCGTGCCTTCGGCAACTCGGGGCTAAAAAAACTAGTTTTAATCTTATAATTGTACATTCTATATCCGCGGAAAGCGGTTTATAATACGATGAAAGAAATAACTATTCTTTCAGCAAGTTAAAATTACTCAATATTTTAATTAAAAATGGTGAAAAAAAATTTCATAATAAAAATTAGAGAAGTTTTATAATATTAAACTGGATTAAATAATCTACAAAAAGTACATTTAAATTTTTAATACGTCATATGAGCATCCTATTTTAACTAATTAGCATTTTAGATTTACAAAATTTAAATATTTTGAGATGCGAAGCATCTCCACTTAATTCACAATCCCTATTCGTCGCTTACTATTATCCACGTTTATTCTGAACTATTTATAAGGAGTGTAACACCATGCTCCCAAGAAAAATTGTATCTAGAAAAAAATATTCAGTTCACCCCCAAAAACTAATTGAAAATGCAGTCATGGGGTCGAATTCCCTCCCCCCTCTAGTGCCCCTAGAGGCTTTGGGGGGGGGGGGGGTGGGGTGGGGTGTAGTCGCTAATTACATTTATAGGTGTAAGTTAAAATGAATTTAACATTGTTCTACTTTTTTCTAGTTACTGTGATCAAGAGCTTTCAACAGATTTAGATGCTTATGTTGTCAAACTAATGTCAGATATTATCAGGTAATATATTGTTTATCGTTTTATAGACAGCTTTACGTGGTTATCAAAATGTAAAGTTAAAAGATTAAAACCAGAACTGGATCTTTAAATCATTTTAGTGGTGAGCCGGATCAGGGTGCGCCACAGCCACTGCTAAAAAACATTGATCTTGAAAAGATTTTTGGCGCGGTGTTGCCAGATCGCTGGCCACAGTGCTTTTAAAGGTGCTTTGACTTTTGTGTCAGAACCTAAATTGGGACATAGTGCATTTCATTACCCTAGGTTAGGTAACTTCATTTCACTTTTCAACAAAATCTAAAATGCAGCCGTTTTTGAGAAAATTAGATTTGAAAATTTCAAGTTCAAAATCATCCACTAGGAGTTACCGCATAATCATTTAAAATTTTGAACAAGTATGCTTTTATAAAGTTCTTCATAAAACCACTCCTTAAGTGAGTTGCTTCATGGCCATTTTTATCAGTTGCTTTGCTAAGGTCACGAAAATTCAGCCTTGAATAAATCATATATAGAGAGGTTTTATCACAGACTTTATAAAAGCAAAGTAGTTCAGAATTTTAAATAAATAATATTTGCTTTTCTTGTCATGATTATGCCGTAATTCCTGGTGGATGAAATTTTCAAATCTAATTTTCTCAAAAACGGCTGCATTTTAGATTTTGTTGAAAAGTGAAATGAAGATACCTAACCTAGGGTAATGAAATGCACCATGTCCCAACTTAGGTTCTGACACAAAAGTCAAAGCACCTTCATACGCACTGTGGGGCGACACTTAATAAAATAACGATCCGCGCAGGTACAACTTTATAACTTTAGCCGTGTCAGTACAATATTTTATACATAAGTTTTATATAAAATATCATACTGACACAGCTAAAGTTATAAAGTTATAGGGTAAGGCGAAGTCAGTTATTTTTGACACACTTTCATTAAATGACATTTTTCTCCATGTTCTAATCGACTGACAGAAAAAAACATTAAATCAAATTTGTTCCTTATTAAATTGCCTACTATAAAGCATAAACAAAATTTTGTGAGATGGATTTTTAGGGTACTTATTGGGTCTTAAATTCGATTTTTTTTGGGTCGGAAAAAGAATAAGTTGTACAAAAACTGGTTAGAGCTAGAGCTTAGACGTCTTTAGGGGACTTAATAAGCATCTAAATGGGCTATCCATTTCCGTTTAAAACTTTAAAAAAGCTTGTATAGTTTTTTCACAGATTGACCTTTTCTGAAGCGGGGCGAACTCGGTTTTGGCATTTTTATACTAACTTTTTTAATTTTATAAAAAAAGTGAAATTTTCGAGAGAAAAAAGTCAAATTTTGCGTACGTCGGAAATTTTTTTTTCGGTATAAAAAATTGACCTATCTTCATAAAAAACTTTGTGCATGCTCTTTATTACATTTAGCAACTTTTACCTTTAGGGCATGCTGTAACAAAATCAATACGTCATCGATTTTTTGAAGCTTGAAAATGCTATACCGACTTCGCCTTGAGGCGGGACGAAGTCTGTGCCGTTTTTTAGATCAATTTTGATAAACTTCCCAAAGTCCTAGGATAACGTCCTTTTAGGACCTGTTAGACTTTTCCAAGATCTTTCTAATGGTCTTGGTCCCATTTAAAAATAATAATTTTTACCCCTATTTTTTTTTCAAAAAACCGAAAAAACACCAGAGTTCGCCCCGCCTTACCCTATATTGTTTTATAATAAAACATTATATAATTTATTTTAAAAATAATTATAAAAATGTTTTCACGAGAGTTTAACATTAAAATATTAAAACTAAATGAAAAAAATATTAATTAATGAAATATGGCTCACCCCGATCAGGCGCGGTGGCTACACCAAACGAGTGTAACTGGTGCGCCACTTGGTGGGCCGGATCGCCTATGCCATTTTGATTTAAAGATTGATATAAGGTGCGCCAATCTGGACCACCTCTGGCGCACCCCGATCCGGCCCACCAATAAATGATTTAAAGATCCAGCTCAGTTTTGTTACACCCGTGGTCCCGAAGGTTGTAGTAATAATTTTATGTTTTTTTTTTTATTTTAATAGTTGTGAGAAATTGTCTGTAATTCGATGCTATACATGATTTTTTAGTAACAATCATAAATGATTAAACTAGTAATCACTTTATTCTAGTGTTGGAGTATTAAATAATTTATTTTTAGTATGTTGCAGAAATTTTGTCCTAAAAGTTCTTTTAAATTTTATTATCTATTTTGAACCAGGGAAAAGGGAATGTGATTCTGTCATACAATTCTAAAGGAATTTTTATCCCCCTCTTTTTATTCACTCCCCTTCAGTTACACAAAAAACAGGTTATACGCCAAATTTACCCCAACAAAATGTTAAATTTTGCGGCAATTTCAATTGGAATCAATTGGCTGAATACCAGCGCCTTATTTCAAACTATTTTAAGCATAGAAGTTTACTTCAAAACATTAAGTGAGATTGTGAAAAGGTTGTAAAAGATTAATTTTTTTTACTTTGTCAATATCTTTCAATACTTTCAAACACTACAAACTTATCATACAATTAATTCTATTAAATTTTTATTTCTCAATAATGCCTGAAAACAATATTTTCCTAGCGCTTTTATGTATATAGTTATTTCTCGCATCGTATTATAAACGGCATTCCGCGGATATAGAATGTACAATTATAAGATTAAAACTAGTTTTTTTAGCCCCGAGGTGCCGATTGCACCGGCTAAAAAAACTTGTTTTAATCTTATGATTGTACATTTTTATATTCGTAGAAAGCTGGATATAATACGATGCTAGACATAGTTTTTTCGTATGGATGAGAACCGGTTCCTATCCACCGGATTCGAATGAATACGAGAAAAGGATTTCGTAGATTTTTCCCGTAATTGATTTGCCAAACTTTTCAGTATCATCTGCAAACTTTTTTTTTTCTTTTACAAAATATATTTGGGATCATGTAAAGAAAAAGAAGTAGCGGGTTTCGTCGTATTTTTACAGTAGCTTTTGGCAGGTTATTATTGGTTAGGTAAATATTAGTGATTACCCTGAAGGGGCTATAAATAGGAGAAAAGTTATTGTGAAAATACTATGAAACTCTCTACTTCGTTTTCTTTCCATGATCCTATATTACTTTCTTTTCTGCAGTTGTTATACTATTTGTATTTTCGTACTGATGCACATGGACAGTAGTCTTTGTTAATTAGTTCCTGAATAAGGAGGGAGGGATTGTACATTGGACTCTGAATTATATTAGTACCCACAGTTTTAGAACCACGTTTTCTTATTCGTCGTCACCTAAAACATTGATTGTCATCCTTATTTATTTATGACAGAAAAGTGTTTTATTTTCTTTACATCTACATGAGATATACACATGAAAATCGTCTACATCCTCAGCCCCGTCTTTTTTTTAAAGCTTCGTCACCGTTGGATGTTATCATATTTGTTTTTTCCCTTTTAAAGCAGATTAGAAGATACTTATTTATGTAAGATTGGGTTAACTAATATTCTTGGAGTTTTCCAGGGAGGGAGGGGACATTGGGCTATTACACTAGTCCCCAGAGTTTTATAATAACGTATTTTTATTCGTTTGTGTTACAACTTTGGGTTCTTAGAATTAATTTTGATTGGTTGGTCCAAACGTTTCAACCACTAATTGTAATCTAAAGAAGAAGTAATTTTGCGTATTATCATTGGGTATTTCCAAAACTTTATCGGGCATTGTCTTATCCCTCAATGTCCCTGATAATTTCCACAAAGTAATCTTTGAGTTTGGGTACGCAGAAAGGAAATCACTTCAAACTCATTTTCTTAAAACTATTAGAATATCTTTGTATCATTTAAACTTTAATTCATATTTTCTATATATCAGGCAATGGGATTTATATGCTGCAAAATTGACCCTGCTAAAATATTTTTCCATTTTTTCCCCTTCCTTGCTGGAAAAATTTAGGAGGGGAAAAAAATGCAAAATTTAGCAGGAGTGGAAAAATGGATCTTGTGTAGAATATGAACCCATGCTATATATTTTGCGACTGCGCTCCTGAAATCTAGGGAAAAGACAGCAGTAAAATAGCCTAAAACCATACAAGGACACATGTCAATGTTCCCTAATATGGAGAACTCAACCGGTGCAGTGGTTAAAAAAAACGTACTTCTTAAGAACAAAGTGTTTATTTTCGTATCTTAAAATTTATTTAGTATTGACACACAAAAACCTATTTTGTAAGATATGTTTCTTTAATGACATTTTTGCATTTTAGTATTTATTTGCTGTCTTTGCGTATTTAATCCACTATTCTGTTGCTGCACTAGATATTAAACAAATTAGTCCTTGTTTACAATTCTGTTCTATTTTAGATTTCAAGACAAGGCGTTTGTTAAGGACCCTGTGCGAGCCAAAATGAGGAAACGTTATTCAGTTGGACTTAGAGAAACTATCAAATATTTAAAGGTATAAATTCATTGTAATTAAATGATGAAGAAAACGAATACATGATAGTCAGCAATGTTTACAATCTGTAAAATATAAGATATCTGTAAGTTATCGGGTTCGTTAAAGTTTAGTTGTACCTTTAAGAAATGTTTAGTATAGATCATGGCTTGATCTTAAGGCTAAGGACTGGAATATTCTCTTATTTACCAAGAGATTATCTTGAGCTACTAGTGTAATTATATCAAACAAGGATGACAACATCCATAAAAGCGAAGCACTGAAACGGTAGGACAAACGGACATTAACACTTGTATAGTGTAAGAACTGAATAATCATAATATAAATGTATAAGAGTCAAAGCAAAATTGTAAGTAAATTTGTTGAAAAACTGCTTGATTCAGGATAATGTTTATGGACATACTTACATTTTTAGGACTTGATTATAGAGTTGCTTCGCTTATTACATTATACTTTTTTGTCCCAGGAATCAATATACCAAAAATCAGATCAATCGGATGATTAGATCACATAAAAATTTGTTGTTAAAAAAGTAAAAAAATCAACATGTTTAAAATGGACGTACGGACAATTTGGTGATGATTATAGAGTTGCTACGCTTTCTAAATCGTACCTAACTATTAAAGAAATCGATAGGACAATTCTAACATGCCTAAATTAACGAAAAAAAGCTATCCGTTACGGACGGACGGACCGACCCTAATAATAGAAAAGCTTCGCTTTTAATAAAATTATTTTCACTTTTTGGTATTTTTATAACTTTTGGTAGATTACAAAGGGAATAGTACCTTTCGCAAAATTCCGTAAGATTGACTTCTCCTCTTTGGAGAAGCTTCACTAAGGTTCTGGGATGGTTTTAGGCTTCTTTATTTTTAGATTTCATTCTTGGGGTAGTTTTTCTGACAATTCTATACCTCTCTAATTACAGATTTCTAGATCAACCGCTATGTACAGGGTGCGCCACATAAATCCGGACTTTTTCTTATTTTTAAACAAATAAACATAAAATCGTAAATTTTAAAGATTTTATTGAATTTTAAAGACTGGGAAGCAACCTAGGTATATGACTATAAGATTATTTAATAAAATCGCTGCCAGCCTCAATCACCGCCTCTACCCGCCCCCTGAACCGCCCGCCGACCCTGGTCACCATGTCCCTGTTCAAGCAGACGAAGTTCTCAATGATAGGAGCAATGAGAGAGGTCTTTTTGGTATGGGCGCGTCTATTGGTTCATGCTTTAATGGCGCTCCAGGCCCAAAAGTCCATTGGACTAAGGTAGGGGCTGCTGGGAGGCCACATCTCCTTAAGGAGTGAGTAACAGCAGGATCCAAATTAATCTATCTTTAAAGCTACCCTTTGACACGGCGGCTCTCATTTGGGCCACAGTTAAGCTAGAACAACGTTTTATACTTTTTAAAAAATGGCACGAAGATTAAGATAGGGTTATCAGCGCAATACATAGTCTAAAACGAGTTTCAAGGTTCCATATGGGCCCCTGAAGTCAAGAATCGAGAAATTTTCAAGATTTTTGACGTTTTTGACATCTTAAAATCTACCACGATCCACTTTGTCGGAGTACTACAGCCAAGTCAGCTGGGATAGAAAACTCTAGTCTTTTCTAGTGTTTTCACTAGGTATCTGATAGTATCTCCAGCAAGTTTAATTAGACCATCTCACCTACAGATGGGCTGAGGTCAGATTTAGTAGGCCCAAGTCATAAATCCACGGTAATTTATCTGCGCAATTCGAATCTGCCTTGTTGAACATATGCGCGGCCAGCTCGGCGTACACGTCCTCCACCGTTCAAAGATTTTCATGGGCAACAAGGTCATTACCTAGGCTTTTTATAGTGGGGTCAAACGTCCTGATTGGTAAAGTAGTTTTGGCGCTATGGCCGTTTAAAAAAAGTCCAGATTTATGTGGTGCACCCTGTATTATATAAAATTTTTTAACATAGGTTAAAAAGGTAGTTTGTGTTCTACTAGCGACAGATATTGAAAGAATAACCAGTCATGGTGGTTTGGATACTTCCATTGATATTATTAAAGGTAAAACTAATAATACAGGAAAGTTTGTCTAGAAATAGATGGAGCACAATTTATTATTTAAAATATGAGCACTTAAAGATAAAAACTGAAAATCACTTAGCAAGTCCTTAGAATTACAACTCCAAGGGGGGGGGGGGGGGATGCATCTCCAACAAATTATGTACATTATTATCTAACATTTGTACATACACATTTTTTTTTGTAATTATGTGTTTCTATTTTGATTCAAAGAAAAGAAACACATTTTGCCTTAAAAAAACACATAAAAATCTAAAAATTGTGTCTAATTAACTTCTACCCCTTACTGATTTTACTGAAAAAATGACTTAAAGTCAATACGAAATACTTCTAATTTAATATTTCTTTGGACATTAAACTAACATCTTTATATAATATTTAGCAATAATTGTTTTGATTAGAATTATTTTTTTAGAATTATGTGATAGTCAAAATGTACCAGTTGTTTATACTATGTCAAGGTTTCAATTTTATTATTTTCATTTTTCTAAAAAGGATTTTTTAAAGTTTCAAGACATTAATTGTACACTTTAGTGGTTTCTAAATTAAAGTCTAAATTTTATAGTAGAAATCGTCCCTAAAATATTTGTATTAAGATGGAAGCTTGGAAGATCATGCATAAGAAAGACTCCAGTTAGCAGCGTGGCTATTCTTAAAAATGGTTATAGTGGCTCTGAAGTAAGTATAACAGTTAGTAGTGTGGCTATTTTTAGAAATGGTTATAGTGGCTCTGAAGTAAGTATAACAGTTTGTAGTGTGGCTATTCTTAGAAATGGTTATAGTGGCTCTGAAGTAAGTATAACAGTTAGTAGGGTGGCTATTCTTAGAAATGGTTATAGTGGCTCTGAAGTAAGTATAACAGTTTGTAGTGTGGCTATTCTTAAAAATGGTTATAGTGGCTCTGAAGTAAGTATAACAGTTAGTAGAGTGGCTATTCTTAGAAATGGTTTTAGTGGCTCTGAAGTAAGTTAAACTTTTAGTTGAATAGCTTTATATTCAAATTAATAATAGTGTGTTTATTCTGCACAAGATTAATTTTTTTCTTTGATTCAAAAAATATTTAATTTCCTTTCTAATATCAACTAGTCCTTTCCTTTTTTATTCATAAATATGTTTAAATTACAATAATGATTGAAAATATTGTGTTTAGGAAAATTATAATCTAATGTTGGACCTACAGAAACAATTGAAAGAAAGTTATGCTGCCAGATTACAAATTGAAATTCAGAGTCTACAGACCAAGGTATACAAACTAAATATAAATAAGCTTTTTCTAACTTCAATGAATGCTAAAGGTTCGAGTCTTGGACACACTTAGTTATAGTGGTGATAAAAAAATTGCTAATGATTCCAGTAACATTTAGGTTCTATTAGAAAGCGTGGCAACTCTATAATCGTTACCAGAAAGTCCTACCTTCAATTTAAAACATGCTCATTTTCCACTTTTTTGAGAACAATTTTTGTATGATATAATTATGCTATTCATCGGTTTTTGGAGCAATGATTCTTAGCACAACAAGGTACAGTATTTTAATCGAAGCATCTCTATAATCAATTCCTAGAAATGTCCTAGAATCCCGTATTTACTCAATTTTGCAACAAGCTTATGTACATATTGTTAATACTTTTATATAAATATTAAGTTTTCACACTTTTGATTTCAGAGCTTCGCTCTTATGGAATCATGGATGTTGTCATCCTTGTATTTTTTAGAAACTGCGCTATGTTCCTGGCATGGATTTTGTACCTGGTCGCCCGGCATCTTCATTAAAATACTCTCCAGGTAATGTATTTATTATAACTTGGATGTTACACCAGATTATCATGTACCCTAATAAATTTGTTTTACCTGAGTTGGATTCTACAAGAAATTTGGGTCATTTTTTGAGGCAGAATGAGTTTAATGAAAAATCCTCCAAAATCGCATAAAAAATCTACAAAAATGAAATAAAATTATAAAAGGGTTATTAACATAAGATTTTATTTAATTTTTGCAGATTTTTATGTTAGATAGATTTAGATAGATTTATTATTCCACTAGTTACATATAATATAATAATAAAGCACATTAGGATTTAATAATGAATTACAATTAACATATACAGTATTATATATTAAAATATAACTAGGAAGATTCATGGCACTACACTGTATCTTGGTACGTTGTAGATTTACCCACGACTTGGTTCTGTTTTTCAGGTTGGGGATTGGGTGAAGGCGGCAGAAGGACAAGACAGGCTGAAAGGCCAAAAGTCATGTTTAAATGTGTTATATTTTTAAAATTTAGTAGCCTTCATTCCTGCCTATCCCCCTTCGCCCTGAAAATGATTATATTATAACATATATTATTACATATATGGATACTTATGAAAGAAAAAAACTTCCGGTAAGCAGGTTTATGGTTCATATTGTTACAAATTTTTTTGTTATTTAATACAGTAGTTGTTTATTTTCGTTTTATGTTTACTTTGCAAACTAGCTGTAAATGGTTAAATCACATACATTGTCAGTTGGGTTATTTTGTCATTTTATGTCATGTCACAGTAGTTTCATTTTATTATTCTTTGTCTTTGTATATTTTTTGCTCTTGTTGTAATTTCATAGTACTTTTTTAAATTTTTTTTTTTTTGGTGGTGAGTTTTCAGGTTTGTATATGTTTGTGTTTTTATTGGTGGTTTTGTTTTGTTTTTCTGTCACTGAGTGTTTGAGTTTTCTCTGTCTGCGTTATGAGCTGTGTGTCACAGTTTTGATTCCAGAGCGAGCTGTTGATCTAAAATAAAGAAATTGATTTTTGATTTTTAGTAATTAGGAGTGTCCTTTTAAGTACTTGTTTATATTTAATTAATATATTAACTGTTCATGAATCAGATTGTAATTTTATAACTTAAAACTCAGCAATTAGCAGTTTTAATTTTATTTTTGACGAATCAATGAATATTTCTAAGAATTAAGTCAGCAGATTTTTTTTTCTTCTTAAAAGTATGAATTTTAACTTAGTAGTTTCGATTTATTATACTCTAGTATTAAGTAGTTTTTAAGGTTTTTAAATTTGCGCTCCATACTAGAGTGTGTTAGGTTTTTATTTTGTGTAGTTACCTTTTTTTAATTTTTTTTTTAGTGTGTTAGGATTTTATTTGTGTAGTAACCTTTTCTTATTTTTTTAAAGTCAGTGTAAGTGTTTTTTTGTATTAGTAACATAGTTAGTGTTAAATTGCTTACCTTTCACAAATACAGTGAGTTGTGTGGGAATGAGATGTTTTCATTCTGAAGCTCTCAGCACAACTGAGAGCTCTCAGCACAACTGAGATTTTTATGTGTTTTTGGATGATTTTTAAAAAAGATAATTTTGCATCACTAAGCTACCATAATTTTTTTAAAGAATCTACCTCAGGTCGCCCAGCATCTTCATTAAATATTGGTGGTTTTAATATTTCAAACGAGAATAAGCTTTTCACATACACAGCCTATTATATCAAGTAGTAAGGTTTCTTTGTTTGATATTTTAAAGTTGGTATGTTTTTCAACCTATTTTTAAAAAAATACACTATTCTAAGACATGAAGATATATTTCGATTTTAGCAATCATTTTCAATTCATATTGTCTAAAAAGAATATAGGTATGAGACATTAGATAACAGCAAATATGATCAAAGATATTAAACATACATTTATATAGAACAATGACACAAATTATTTTGAATCTTAGGTTTCACCATAAAATACAGATGACAACTGAAAAAGTTTGAAAAAAAAGATTAAAACATTAGTTTTTTGAAAAGGAGGAGTAGGGAATAATTCTTGGCATTGTTTGAGTTATGGGGCGGGGCATGGTTTTTATTGAAGGAATTTTTGGATGGTTAGGAAATAGGCGGAGTTTTAGATAGGTGAGTTTGGTTGAAGGTGGAGAAAGAAAAAAACTGGGAGGAGTGGGGGGGGGGGGGGTTGGAAAAAGGTTGTGGATTTATTTTGTCCTTGGTTGTTCATGGGTGGAGATTTGGATTTTGAAATCTGTTAAAAAAATGGAAGGAGTTATCCTTGAGATGGGAAAAATGTTGATCTTTATGGTTTCCTGCTTTGTTTGGGTTTTAGGATGGAGGAAGATTTGATGTTCTTTTGAAATAACCAAAAAAGTGAAAAAATGTGTACATTGCTTATGATCTCAATAACTACTAAACTGATTGAGTTCTTCTTTTTGGGAAATCTTCATTTAGGCTGTTTTGTTTTTAGATTCATTTCTTGGAATGGTTTTAGGCTATTTTTATTCTCATTATATACCTCTTTAAATACCAAACCCCTTGATACTAGAGATAACACTGTTAGAGGACTAGAGAACAATTCTCGGCAGCCTTTTGTAAGCCGCGCGTAAGCCTAAAATTAAAAACCCGTTTGTATGAGTTAAATAATTTAGTAAATAACCAACTTGTCATATTAAAAATAGGTTTAGACGTCTTGCTAATTTTTTCAAAGTTCGATTTCCCTGAGGGCTTAAACGTTATTTTTTAAGGTTTCGTGATTTTCTTGGAGTTTTTGGCATAAAGATATTCTCTCATTTTTTTCTTTATTATGAGAACTGAACATGTGCTCTATAAATCACTTTGTCTGTTTGTCCACTCCATGAATATTTGTTCTCCGCTATTTATTGATTTTGTCATCCTTGTTTTCATTTTTAGCTACACATTAAAATGAATTTTATTGTTGTTATCCTGTTTATAATTTGTGAATTCCGAGTTCTGGTTTCTATTTCTGGATTCGGATTAAGTTGCATTGGTTTACTGGGATATAGGGATAGGAAAATGGATAGAAAATTATTTTTTTGGATCATGGAAGGAAAACGAAGTTGCGGGTTTCGTCGTATTTTCACAGTAGGTTTTGATGGGTTATTTAGGTTAGGTGAGGTTAAGCAAATGTTAATGATTGCCCCGCAGGGTTATGAATTTGGCCTCGCAGGGTTAGAGCCCCCCGCAGAGGCTAGTAATAGGAGAAAACCTAATGTGAAAATACGACGAAATCCGCAACTTCGTTTTCTTTCCATGATCCATTTTTTTTGTTTAGGTTAAGTTCTTGGGCTAAGGTTTAAAGCAACCATATTGTTAATTTTTTATTTATGAAAGTTCTAAATTTTGATAAAAAACCTTCCCGACAGCAAGCCGGCACCTTACCAAGTACGGTAATGCCGCGGGTCTATTTTGGTTTGTTACATGAGTTAAGTCATTCTTTGATGTTTGGTCATTTACCATTGTACTGTCCCTTTATCCAGGTAGGGAGGGGACATTTGGCTATTTATTGCACTAGTCCCCAAAGTTTATAATAACTTTTTCTTATTCGTTGGTTCATCAACTTTGGAGAATTTTATTGAATTTTGATTGGTTGGTTTGTTTGGTGTCCTACCACTAATAGTAATCAACAGAAATTTATTATTGTTCCTTTATCTCTGAAAGGTTTACCAAATCAATCTGGATTTAATTTACAATAGAAATGAGTTTTTACATTTTTGTAGTAGATGTTTCATTTTTTTTTGTTAAACCATAATTTAACAAGATTAATTTAATACAATAATGATTTAAATATAAAAGGGAACAATTACCTTTGATACAGTATAAATAAGAAATATAAACTCATTAAATATAATAGGTAATTTCTAGCAAAGTGCCCTTTCGAGGATAGAAACCCCAGTTTGTTACTTTAGGTCATGTATGGTTTAGGATATATTGATAACTGGTTAGCCTTGCAGCGTTAGTGCTCTCTGTAATGTTTAGGAATCTGAAGAAAAACTACTTTTCTCGTATTTATTTTAATCCGGTGGATAAGAACCGGTTCTTATCCATACGAAAAAACTATGTCTAGCATCGTATTATATCCAGCTTTCTACGAATATAAAAATGTACAATCAAAAGATTAAAACTAGTTTTTTTAGCCGGTGCATTCGGCACCTCGTGGCTAAAAAAAACTAGTTTTAATCTTATAATTGTACATTCTATATCCGCGGAAAGCCGTTTATAATACGATGCGAGAAATAACTATTCCCTCCCTCTTATTTTCAGTATTTTTTTTTAATTAAGGATGGCATTTGTTTAATGTTCGATAGACACATTTATGGCAAGCACCGTGTGTGTTATCTTACCTATTGTTAACTTTAATATTTTTGTATTGCCATGAAAATTTAAAATAATCTAGGTGTAGAATTTGTTCCCAAGTCTGAGTTGAATTATCAAGTTGTGGATGCCAGCAAGAAAAAGAAAAAGAATGGCGGGAAACAAAATAATCAGAACCAAAACTTTCATAATCAACGAGATAGGTTTGTTTATTCTTTGTTAACTAAGATGACAACATCCATAAAAGCGAAGCTCTTAACGGAAGGACAAAGGAACATTTGCACTTGTAGAGGGTTAGAACTTAAAAAGAAAATTAATAGGTATCTAAGTCTAAACTGAATTTTACATTACTTTGTTGCATAATTGCGTATATATAGGAAACAGTAAAAGGACATACTTTCATTTTTAGGATTTAATAATAAATATTGTGTCTTCACACTTTTCCTCAACAGTTTAGCGGATTTATGACCAACACGCAACAAGCGGTCAATGGATCCTATAAATAGACATATTTGCAAAATCAAAACTGGTTTTAGCTAAATTGTATCTGCTCCTTCTTCCGGATTATAGAATTTTTAAGAATTTGACTAAAAATGTATGATGATTTGACTTTAAAATAGCCTTTGATGTAAAATGTATATTACCTCTAACACATGAAAGCAGTAGTTGTTTTAAAAACTTTTTTTGTAGATTAATTATAACTCATGAAATTGTCGACGGCGGTACCTTCTGGTTTTAATTAATGCTTTTTTTTCTTCAAATTACCTTGAAATTTTAAACTTAGAAAGTAAAAACAGTAATGAAAAATCAACATATCATTTAACTAAACAATTATGACAACATCCATAAAAGCGAAGCACTGAAACTGTAGGACAAACGGACATTAACACTTATATAGTATCAGAACTGAATAATCAGAATATAAATGTATAAGAGTCGAAGCAAAATTGTAAGTAAATTTGTTGAAAACTGCTTTACTTTCTAAATCGTACCTAATTACTAAAGGAATCACCATGCAAAGTTTGAAATCGATATGACATCTCTAACATGCCTAAATTAACGAAAAAAGCTATCCGTTTGTGAAGGACGTACGGACGGACCGACCCTAATTATAGAAAAGCTTCGCTTTTAAAAATACTGACAGAATTGATTTACAACATATTTACTGTTATTAAAAGCGAAGCTTTTCTATAATTAGGGTCGGTCCGTCCGTACGTCCGTCTGTCCGTCAGTAAAAGTTAGATTTGAAGGTGGAAATGTTAGCTTTTTTAGTGGAACGGTTAGCTTTTTCCGTTAATTTAGAATTTTCCTGTAGTATTTAGGTACAACTTAGTTATTCCTGTAGTATTTAGGTACAACTTAGAGAAAGTGTAGCTACTCTAAAATCGTTACCAGAATTTCCGAACGCCCAATTTAAACTGTTGATTTTAAAAAAATTTAAACAACATATTTTTATGTGATAAAATTATCCGATTGAACTGAATTTTGGGATACTTATTCCTAGGACAACAAAGTACAATGTTATAGGCGATGCATCTCTTTATCAAGTCCTAAAAATGTAATTATGTCCTTAAACATTAATTTGTATTTAAACCGTTTATAAAAAAATTTACTCATAATTTTGTTTAGACTTTAATAAATTTATATTCTGATTATTCAGTTCTGAAACTTTACAATTAATAATGTTCGTTTGTCCTACGGTTTCATAGCTTGGTTTTATGGATGTTTTCATCCTTGTTTATATAGAAACAATAAGCAATTTAACACTCGAATTTTGTATGAAAGACACAATAGTATAAGTTATCAAACACATAAACAATAGATTGTTGAAGAAATTAGGCATTTAATTGATTATATCAAAGGAAAGTTATTAATAAGTATAGCTAGTCTAATTAGTTAAAAACTGAATAGTTCTTATACATTAAATAGTTTTACTATTAAGTAAATTTGTTGCAAAATACAACATACTGTTTAAGGACATTCCTACATTTTTAGGACTTTATTATAGATGTGCCTCGTTTATAACGTTGTACCTTGTTGTAGTATTTATTACAAAAAGGTTTAAAACTTATTGTAGAATTGCTATGCTTTCTAAATCGTACCTTACTACTAAAGGAATAACCATGCCAAGTATGAAATCAATAGGACAATTATAAAAGGCCTAAATTAATGATAAGAGCTATCCGTTATAGACAGACAGACCAATCCTTAATAAAGAAAATCTTTACTATTAAAATCAAGCATCAGAAAAAGTCTTGTTTTTTTAAATTATAATTATAGATCCACAACGACCAAAATCTTTGACCTATGTAGATTATGATCACATTTGAAAAAGGTTTTGCCATGTCTTAAATAAGATACAAAATTAAATAAAAATTGTTTTCAATTGCTAAATAATCTTTAATACACCAGACATTAATTTGATGTTAAATTAAAATATACTATATATATCTCTATATAAAAAAAGCGATTGTGCCCCTAGCATCTAGTTGGTCTGTTTTCTAAGGGGTAAGGCATAAAAATCATCCAGAGACTTGAATCTAAAAATCAAATAGCCTGAACCCATCCTGGGTCCTATGTACGTGAAGCTTTCCTAGAGTGTAGAACTAAATCAGCTATCGAAATCTTAAGCTACAGATAAAATACATACTGTTTACATACAAAACATATCAGATGATCATTATCAAATTTTTGTCAACTTTAATGCAATTAAAATCAAAAAGCATATACTTTACCTGGAACTATTAAGTAATAAAATAGTAAATGAAGTGTATTCAAGTATATCTTTTAAAGTAATGTTTTTAAATGAACCTTTCGTGTCATATATTAACCTACTTACTGTTTCATTATATCAAAAGTTTATCCATATAAAATTTAAAATGGTTTAGAACAGAAAAGATAGACTTTTGTGTAATAAACGGCTAAGTATCTAATCAATTAGGATTAGTGCTTTTTATATCACTAATAATGCATAAAATAACCACTGTTATACATCCTAAATATGCAGTGTTGAAGTGTTAAAAATATTGTTTTAAAGCCTCAACAAATATGACAAAATATATATTTACAAGCTTTAAACTATAAGATGATTTTTGATTAAAGGTTATTTTAAAGTCAAATAATCACATATTTTTATTAAAAATCTTTGAAATACTATAGACACGAAGAAGGAGCAGATACAATTTAGTTAAAACCAGTTTTGATTCAGCAAATGTGTATATTTATAAGA
The DNA here is from genome assembly GCF_053477335.1 of Acartia tonsa. NCBI lineage: Eukaryota > Metazoa > Arthropoda > Copepoda > Calanoida > Acartiidae > Acartia > Acartia tonsa. The sequence continues at coordinate 46,439,898 of NC_137267.1, forward strand.
TCCATCGACCGCTTGATGCGTGTTGGTTTTAAATCCGCTAAACTGTTGAGGAAAAGCGTGTCTTGTTGTCCTAGGAATCATTATTTCAAAAAATCTGAGGAAATGGAAAATTTAGTCTTATAAGATGTTGTGGGTATAGTCCCTTTCGTGGCAACCGATTTTTCGAATTTTCCAAACCACTATTATAAGGTTATTTTAGGTTAGGTTAGGTTGTATTGGGTTATGTGATGGCCCCGCAGGGTTAGAGGCCCCCGCAGGGGCAAGAAATAGGAGAAAAGCTACTGTGAAAAAAAACGAAGAATCGCCCCTTAAGGAGCGTTGCCACGAAAGGGACTATACCAGAAGTTGTTATTTACAGAAGACGGTGGGGAGGATAAATCGACCCTTCACTTAATAGCGGTTAGCGAGATCTTTGGCTCCAGACAAACACACTGACCGACATCATGTTACTTTCATATAAGGATTAATGCAACAAAGATGGAACTAACAGTTAGTAGCGCAGTAAAGAGAAACAATTCCTATATCAAACTCTATTAAAAAGTCTCAAAAATTGAATAAGTCAGCAATTTCGCAAAATTTAGGCCTTAAACTGGCATGATTATTATTGCTCCATTAGGTTGTGCATCTAGCATCTACAGAGTTTCCTTAGTAATATAGCTTAAAACTTTACCTGTTATATTGGTGTTATAACAAAAATAAATTAACATACATTTTAAAATCGTATAATAGACAGCTTACCGTGGATATTAAAATTAAAAATTTCGTTATTTTAATATTCGTTGAAGATTGTTTGTTATACGATGCTGTACATGATTTTTCAGTAGGGGTTAAAAATAATTCTGATCCAGCGGATATTAATTTATTTCGAAGCCTTTTATTGTTTTACACTATAAACAATAACAGTATAATATTTCAGGTATGGTTGGAAAGGCTGGCAAAGTTCTGGACAATTTGGAACCTCTGATCCTATGAATGCTTTCTACGCTCAACAGCCTTACCATGGGTAATTTTGATCATTATTGTTAAATATTTAATATCCTTTTGATCAAGAACACCCAAGAGAAAGGGTGAACATTTTGGGTTGCTGTGTAATTACTAATTATATGCTATAAATACAAGGTAGAGACTCAGAGAGGGGACATTGGGCTGTTATTTACACTAGTCTCCAAAGTTTTATAATAACGTTTTCTTATTCGCTGGTTCAACAATTTGGGGACTTTTATTAAATTTTGAATGGTAGATTTATTAAGTTGGGTGTCCAAACGTTTCTACCACTAATAGTAATTTACAGAAGGGATAATTTTGTCCATCATCATTGGGATTTACATCAATTTATCTGCTAACAAATCTGGTATTAATTGTATGATTTTCATTTTAATGTTTGTGGAAAATTGTGTGTAATACGCTGCTATACATGATTTTTTAGTATGGCTTGGAACCGGTTGTAATCCAGCGGATATTAATCAGTTTCGAAGCTAGGCTTTTAATTTGTTTTATTTAGGTATGAATTTTATAATAGTGAAAATATGTGGAACCCTAATCAATACATGTATGAGAGTTATAATAAAGGTAAGTTTTAATTATAATTAAGTGGTCAGTCTTCTTCACTGTACATTAAGATCTTCCTAACCCTAACCGATTAAGTTCTCCCTTTTCCCGGGATGGTTTTAGGCTTTTTTTTATCTCTAGGCTATTATTAAAAGCGAAGCTTTTCTATAGTTAGGTCACAGACAGTTAGCTCTTTTCGTTAATTTAAACAGGTTAGAATTGTCCTATCGAATTCAAACTTTGCATGATTGAATTATCTGATTGGTCTGAATAATCAAGGCCTAGTAATGTAAGTATGTCTTTAACAATATCCTGTCTTTCAGCAGTTTTCCAGCAGATTTACTTACAATTTTGTTTTGTTCGACTTTTATATATTTATAATCTGATTATTTAGTTCAGACACTATACATGTTCGTTTGTCCTACTGTTCCAGAGCTTCGCTTTTATGGATGTTGTCATCCTTGTTTTTACAGAAGTATTCTACAAACCTTTTTTTCACATTAAGTAACTCATAATAACTCAACTTTACCAATGGATTTATTATTACTTGGATCTTACACTAGATTATCATGTACTCTAATAAAGTGAAACTTGTAGCTTGCTAAAATAACTATACCCCATCCACCCCCTTTACCCCAGCCCCTCTCTTCCTACTGGATGAATGAATTGACCAAAAAATAAGTTACATGTTAGCAACCTAGATTGACGTTAATTTTTCCCTGTCATAAAATTCACGTATATTCTATATTCATTAATTTACCATTTATAGATGGCAAGTTAATAATTAAATTTTAGGATTTGGATATGAGGCATATGAAGGAGGCTACACTTATGATAATTCTAATATAAACAAGGCAAAACATTCAATATTTCAATCGTGTAACAATTTTTAAGGAAAGATTTCATTTCATTGGGCTGTAAAAAAAACATAATATTTATTCATCTCGTATCATACCTAGACAGTTTTCTGCGGATAAGGAAATGAAAAATTATAGTAGTTACTAATTCAAATTTTTTGATGTAACTAGTTTTTAGTTTTAACCAGAAAATCCTTATACTAAAGTAACAGGATGTCTGTCTGTTTGTCTGTGTGTTTGTACAGAAGGATCTCGCTAACCGCTGAACTGATCGGGTTCTCCTTAACAGGGTAGCTTCTCATAGGTCCCGGGAAGGTTTATAACTTTTTTAAGGGAGGGTACCACCACCCCCACCCCCCAAGAGAAATCGCCCCTAGAAAGAAAATCCCCCCCCTCAAAAAAAAAATTTTAAATTTTTTTAACCAAAATTTTTGATTATACATAAAATTCGACTCCCCTTTCCTCAAGTGCCCCTAGAGGCCTCTAGGGGGCGTAGCCGCTAGTTATATATATAACAGCACTATACGTGAATATTCAGTATGGAAAGGAACTGGTTCTAATCCAACGGAAATAAGTCGAATTCGAAGCTTAATTAGAAATACTTTACTTCAAGAAATATTTACTTGAATCATATTTTTGTTTGAAATCAAGTTTCATCAGTTGAATGTTTTTGCTGAATTAGAACTTTGACGCAGCTAGTTCAGTTTACAGCAATAGTCCCACCAAAAGACAAGGTAGGTTTTTTATAAATGGTCGATAAATTGAATTATTGGTTGATAAGTTAGAACACTGTCAGTTGGAACCAACCAATTAAGATTCTCTAAAAGTACCCAAAGTTTTAAAGCCAATAAATAAGAGAAAGTGTATATGATAAAACTTATGGTACCACTTATATATACAGTCCAATGTCCCATGCCTCCCGAGGAAATAGTAACATTTTGTCAAGATTTAATTAATTTCATTGTTATGAGAACCGAACATCTGCTCTAGAACTCACTTTGTCTCTTTGTCCATTTCATGATTTTTTTGTGCTTCGTTACTTATGGTTGTTGTCATCCTTGTTTATCTTTTAGATCCAATTGAAACAACAACATACAACGCCAACCTTACTTCAAATGCAATCCCAACACCAACAACCCAAACCGAAAATTGTCCACAACAAGAACAACAAAGTTCCACAGCAACCGGGTTTATCAACAGCAGTGGGTTAGCTGATTGGAATAAACTATTGCAAATCCTCAAAGAATAATTCAATATGTATGTAAAATTATTCAAATTATATTGTAAGAAATTTAATCTAATATTGTAAAATTAATGGATATATTATTACTTGGATGTTACACCAGATTCTCAAGTTCTGCAGCAGGCTAATAAAACAATCCCACCCCGTTTACACCATCACCTACCCTCCTACTGGATTTATGAAATGACCATGTTAGCAAGCTAAGTTGACAATTTTTCTCCTGGCATAGTATCCACTTGTATTCTATATCCATTGCAAAATTTCTAAAAATTATCCATTGAAAAAAATGCGATATTGGGTTTGTTTAAATATCCATTAAATTAGGTTTTTTCAAGAATTTCAAGCGTGGGAAAATTTTTCGAATGTGGGAACCATTTTTACTTTATTTAATTGGTTCATATGAATTTTATTTAAATTCATTATATCTCTCGACCATTTAATACCTTGGGATTTAAATATTCATTTATGCTAAATTTAGTTAGCTTAAATAACTCATTTTCTCCTTGTGTACTTTACACGTGAATGATAATATTAACTAGTGTAAACAAAAAATGCTTGCAACATATTTTATTTTTATCTGATCAAGCATTTTTAAACAAAAAAAGCGTAATTTGATAACATCAATATTTAAACGCATTTATATCAAGTTGAAGTAAATTTTTTTCAAATTATCGCGTAGTTAAAAGAAATATATGTATAGTATATGCCTGTATAGCATCGTTTTTTTGGACAGTTTTCCGCTGACAAGAAAAAAACATTTCATCAGGGTATTGCAAGATTTTCTCAAATTTCCACTTATTCTATATGATCATTGTCATGGATTACTTCTTTAAAAGCTTGGCTTTTTAATCCTTTTCATTTAGAATATTTATTTTATAAAATGAAATAACATGCAAAGTAAGTAAAGTTATGATTTATGTTTTTGTAACATGTTAGTAGGTTATAATAGTACATTTTGAATTAATTTAATACATTGAATGTCAGTGTTGGATGTACATTTGACATGTGTTTTGATTAGGCTGATGTATTTTTGCCAATCATGGATGATATGTTAGATTAAGTTTGCTAGGAATTTCAATATTATTTATTGTCATTTATTCAATCAGTTTGCCATAAATACATTAATTCTTTTTGAATTGATTTTAACAGTTATAAATCTATCACAACCATATCATTTATAAAATAGTAACTGCTGCTGCTTTTTGAATTGCACTGACAAAAATACATCAACTGTACTTTTGCTAGATGTGTAAGTGGCAGCCCCCAAGTATTACATTGTACTTTTTAATAAATTGTTTAAGTGTGAATGACAGACAGACGGATAATGTTAAGGGTTATTACTTGGTTATCAACAATCAACTTCAAATTTTGCATAAAAATATATTTTTGCAAAGTCATGGCAATTTATTTGTCAAAGTAGATTAAGCCGCTACTCTAATAATATTCAGCAGCCTACTTCAATTTTATTTTATCTAAATTTTTTGTACATTTTTCACGTTTTTAAACAAGAATGATATGATACATGCAGGTGGGAGGGGAAATTGGTCTATTTTTTTACTCTAGTCCTCAAAGTTTTATGATAACGTTTTCTGATTACTTGGCCCAACATCTTTGGGAACTTTTTTTCTCGAATTTTGATTGTTTGGTTCATTAACTCGAGTGTCCGAACGTTTCAACCACGAATTGTAATCTACATATGATTTTGTGTAAGGGGATGTACATCAATTTATCGGCCATTGTCTTATCCCTTTAAATCCCTAATTAAAGGTACATAGCATATTTACAACCAGTTAAAATGTTGTTTTTTTTCATTCAAAATATAAAAACATCCGGCAAAAATACAGTCATACTTAAATAATGACCATAAACTTATACATCTAACAATGTCATTTATGCATCTAATATTGTCAAATATACTTCTATTTTTGTCAAATTTACATCTAAACTTTTAAATGCGTTATAAATACATCCTGTACATCTATTCGTAAATTTTAGTTTTAACTGATAATTAGCGATGCCTAATAAACTTAATAGTAGACATTTATTATTAATACACAATTAGGATTCAATGTGAAGAATCTTCATTATAAATTAACAAAGCTATTAACGCTGGAATAATCTTATAAATTGTCATTTTACCATCAGCGGAAAGCTGTCTATAATACGATGCGATAAATAACTTTAAAAATAGCACTGTATAGTGTATACGTACTATTTGCCAAAAATGTACACAATGCTTTAAAGCGTAGTATGAAAGCAATAAAATTTATTCTTATCATCATTTTAATCTATTAAAAAAAAACGTGTTTTAGCAAAGCCTTTATGTTTTGCAATAAAAATACAAGTTGTTCATTTTAATATACACAAGTGGCAAGGTTCTAGCCGCAAGGGACAATTTGTTTAGATGTTTAAGGGATCTTACTGCACATATTTGATACTTCTAAAAATGGAAAAAAATAATTTTTAAATTTATTCTTAAAATGAAATTGAGGAATTTTTGTTGTCTTTTTAACAGAGATCGGCAGCCGCGCGTCAGCCGCTTGTAAGCCTCAGGGTAATCAACCTTTTACAATTTTAAAAACCAGCTAGAAGTCTATACCTGACCTAGATATGGCAATCCCTTTTTAAAATAAAGGGGGAGGTAGGTTGTGCTAAAAATCCGTGAAGGTGTAAGTTTTAAGGCTGAAAAACAGTGGTAGAATGATAATATTCAATAAATATGTGCTTTCCTTATTGAAAAGAACTATAGACAAAAATATTAGTTAAAAATATTTAGTGAATATTATCGTTCTACTACTGTTTTAAACTCACACCTTTACGAAATTTTAGCACAACCTGCCTCCCCCTAAACATAAATTTGAGGATTAAATCGCGTCTTATGAGCGGCTGACGAGCCCTGCTTTTTAGTTACTTTGTAAATTCATTGTCTGTCTACCTTGAAGTTTGAATTAAATTTTGGTAAAAAGAAAATAGAATAAGTAAAAGATGTTTATATAATTTATCAAATACTAGTAGCTACGCCCCTAGCAGAGACGTCCATATTTTATTTTGATATTGGTAAAAAGAGGTTTTACATATTTAGGGGGGGAGGTGGGTGGGTAATCTAAAGTATTTTTTAAAATTTTGAGTTGGGTACAATGGGGCTAATACAAATTTTCAAAATTGAAAAAATATTTCTAATAGGATATTTCCCAACTTTTGTGACTTTTATTGAATTTTGTCAGGTTGTTCACTAGGTTGAGAGTCCAAACATTTGTAATTGTAATCTACAGAATGCGTAATTTTGTGTATAATGATTTGGGAGTATATCAATTTAGCGGCTATTGTCCTCTTCTTTTAGATTAATAGTTGCGTTAAAAAAATTATTTAACCTAGTTTTTGATTTAAGTCCGAGTGCCTTAACTGTATTGTGTATTTTGTTAAAAAATCTTTTTTTGTAATATTTTATATGCATAAATTTTGAATATTGATAAAATTAAATTATTTTGTGATGTAAAGAGTGTCTATTTTTGTTACTTATATAATAATAATAAATTTTTTGAATATTTTTCCATTTTAGTTTTGCAAGATTTAATAGTTTTCTTTTCTAGTTTTAATTTAAAGTAGGTTAGGTTGTTATCAAAGAAATAAAACACACTGATAATCGAAGAGAAGAAATCAAGAATATAGTCCAATACTTTAAATTTGTAGTTAAAAGAAATTGTTTTTTTACATCCAAGTATAGATTAAAGAACATCGAACATACTTGGAAATTGGCGTCAATTTAGGTTGTTAACATGGAATTAATTTATTGGTCAGTTCGTTCATCCAGTAGGAGAAGATGGTATAAATAGGTCGTATTATTACAGCATCAAAACAAAACCTTACTCGATTCTTATTTGCCTGTCTAATCCTTTCGTATATACTAGCGGCTTCGCCCCTAGCCTCTAGGGGCTTTGCCCCAAGAGATGATAAAACAAAGTTAAGGTGAAATTCGTAAAAAAAATAAGAATGTCTAAAATAATGATATCTCCTACAAAAAAAGGACCAAGGATATCTCCTACAAAAAAGGGGGGGTAATTTTTTGTTTTTTGGGGGGTTGGGGGTGTCCCACCCCTCAAGAAAATAGCCTAAACCCACCACAGGGCCAGTAGGTATATTCCCTGAAGAGTAGAATCCGATCGGTTCAGTGGTTACCGAGATCTTAAGCTTCAGACGGACGGACGGACAGACATCAAGCTACTTTGTATTATAGATATGTGGGAACACCCTCTTTGTCTCATGGTAACAGCTAAAAAAAGTTTATACATATTACACATAGCTCAATTTAGGATCAACTGAAATTTGTTCCCTAATTTCCGAAGTTGTACAACAGATAACCCAACTATTGCAAAAGCTATTTCAGCTACTCCAAGCAAAGGGAAAAGCGACATAATATATAAACGATTTATACATTATACATTCAAAATTTAAATTTTTCTAATTTTGATTTTTTATGGAAGTTTGAAGCTTTTTTAGCTAGTAGTAAATATTGAGATAGGACGCGGAAGCTAGGTACACTTTCGGAAACTAAAATTCAGTACATCTGTGTATTGTATTGTAAAATGTAAAGGCTTGTTCAAATTTAAAACATTAGATATAGTATATCTAGATGGTCAAACTGGCTAAAAATCCGTCAAACTTCTAGCAGATAAACACCTTTATGTATTTTTGTTGTTGTAAAAGATACATTGAAGTAACGCAGGCGCCGAAATTTTTCGACTATGTAAATTCTTGAAAACTAAATTTATCCTAAGAAATTCAACTATTCATAGTCGACTTATTATACATGTATGTTTTTGTAATGCATATGCTTCACATAAAAAGAGAGAATAAATTTATACGATATGATTTACCCAAGCAAAGCTTTATCCTAAGAAATGCGACTTTTTATAACTGACTCATTATGCATACGAGATAAAAAAAATTACTCTCTTTTGTGCCAAAATCGGTAAACATTCCAAACAATCAGATGGCCGGATCCTATTGGCTGATTTAAAGAGTGTGTCTCTAGATTATCTCTTTTTTAAAACTAAGAATGCTTCAACAATAAAATTGTGGGCATAAAATACAGAAAAGTTTATTAACATTACCTGCCAATACGAAAAAGTCAGATAAAAGTATTAAAGATTTTCTTTAACTAAATATTATTAGTCATCTAATGTTATTTCAAGGTTCAAGAACCAAATGTAAATAAATAATGCCTGTTATTGGGCCAATGCATTGTTTCTATATTACTAGTACTACAGTAAAACCCACGAAAAAGTATCTTTTAGGGTTTAGAGCCTTTATTTCTTAAGGTATCATCAAAAGTAGCACATACATTTCATTCATCAAAAAATTATGAAAAACAAAAAAGTCTTTTTATAAAGAGCTTTTTTAGAAACTTTGACCTTAAAAATCTCCTTTGATACATACTTGAAATTAATTTTTTTCTATATCTGGTGTAAAATTGTATAGAGAACAAGAACTATGCTATTTTGATGATATGTTAAGAAATAAAGGTTGTAAACCCTAAAAGATACTTTTACGTGGGTCTTACTGTATATTAGACGTCACGCTTCTGACAAGGAATCAGAAAAAAAGAATGAGCATACTCAAAAGTCAAACAAGCGTCTTGAATTTTTTCCCGTTAATTACGGGGTGTGCTCAAACCAGAACTTATCTGAAACTACAGGATGCTTTACCAAAAAAGGCTAAAGTTTTTGGGTGAAAAAGAACCAATATTTGAAGATTTTTTGCTTTTAGAAATATCTTTGTGTAGAAAAAACCTGCTGTTCTGTTTTGACCCCAGCCATTGACAGTACACATAAAATATAAAAATGTAGATTTATAACAGATGAACATAAAATAGAATGATTATAAAAGGTCAATATAGTTAAAATACCTACTTTTCAATAATTAAGTCGTAGAATCTTTCAATTTAACCAATTTCTCTATTTAACAAGGATGACAACATCCACAAAAGCGAAGCTCAGAAACGGTAGGACAAAAGGGCAATAACATGTGTAGAGTGTCAGAACTGAATAATCAGAATTTAAATGTATAAGAATCGAAGCCATATTGTAAGTCAATTTGTTGAAAAATAACTTGATGCAGGAGAATTTTATTTACATACTTACATTTTTAGGACTTGATTATAGAGTTGCTTCGCTTATAATATTGTACTTTGTTGTCCCAGAAATCAGTATACCAAAAATCAGATCAATCAGAAGATTAGATCATATAAAAATTTGTTGTTAAAAAAGTTAAAAAATCAACATGTTGAAAATGGATGTACGGACATTCTGGTAACAATTATAGAGTTGCTATGCTTTCTAAATTGTACCTAACTTCTACAGGGATCACCATGCAATATTTGAAATGGATAGGACAAGTCTAAAGTGCCTAAATTAGTAAAAAAAAGCTATCTGTCACTGAAATACGTACAAACCCTAATTAAAGATAAGATTCGCATTTAAAAACCTTTTTTCTAAAATATTTCTACAACCCCCTCCCCTTGCATAATTTTGAGATTTAATACGCTACCCTTATTTGATTATTAGTAAAGAGTTCTGTTTCTACTTTTACAATTTTCATGTTATGACCAGGGCCATTTTTGTATTAGACTGTAAAGAAGGGAGTGAGGATGGATATACAGGATGCATCACTTAAAACCGGACTTTTTTAAAACGGCCATAGAGACAAAACTACTTGACCATTCAGGATGTTTAACCCCACTATAAAAAGCTTAGGTAATGACCTTTTTACCCATAAAAATCTTTGAATGATGGGGGACGTGTACTCCAAGCTGGACGTGCATATGTTCATCAAGGCAGATTCAATATGCGCCCATAGTTTACACTGGATTCTTGACTTGGGCCCTCTAAATATGAGCTCAGCCCATTTGTAGGTGAGATAAACTTATAAAACTTGCTAGAGAAACTGTTAGATACATAAAGAAGACACTAGAAAAGACTCTATCCCAGTTGGCTTTGCCGTAGTACTCTAGCAAAGTGAAACAAGATGGAAAACATCTAAAATATTGAAAATTTCTTGGTTCTCAACTTCAGGGTCGCATATGGAACCTTGAAATTCGTTTTAGACTTTAAATTGCGCTGATAACCCTAGCTTATTGCAATGCCATTTCCAAAAAGGTATATAATGTCCTTCTAACTCAACTATAGCCCAAATGAAAGCTGCCGTGTTAAAGGGCAGCTTGAAAGATGGGTGATTTTGGAACCAGTTGGCGTGTGGAGGCAGTGATTGATCCTGGTGGCGTATTTATTAAATGATCTAATAGTCATATACCTAGTTTGCTTTCCATTTTTTAAAATTCAATAAAATCTTTAAAACTGACAATTTTATTTTCATTTGTTCACAAATTAGAAAAAGTCCGGTTTTATGTAGTGCACCCTGCAGAATTTACGTTGATATTTTGATAGAGGAAAATTTGCCGTCAATTTAGATTAATTATAAGGACCTCATTTATTGTTCAGTTCGGTCATATAGTAGGAGGGCAGGGGATGGGTTAAAGGGGTTGAAAGGAAGTTTTGTTATTTTAGCTTGCTACAAGTTTCTCTTTGTTAGAGCACAGACTAATCTGGTGTAAGATACAAGTAATAATATATCCATTTTTGTGTTTGCCTGTAGAGAAGAAAGTGGGGATGTAAATATAACGTAGTAAGATTTCTAAGTAATTCTATTATGCAGACACAGGGATTAGACTAGTAGGCGAATATTGGCGCCATCCCTCTTCCCTTTCACCTTTCCCTCCATCAGCAGTGGGGGCGTTTGTTCACATCCCTCCTTGTAATGCTGCGTAGAAGTTCTGTACAATATGGATATTTCATAGAATAAGAAGCTACTCTTGAGTTCCATTGAATTTGAATCTAATAGTGCGTCGTCGTTCGACATTTCATAATTTTGTTTGAATATATATATTTTTGGTACTTTATGGCCCAACGAGCACTAAACCTCAGAAAATTAGTTAAAAATAAGGAGGGGGGGGGGGGGTCCACATCCATACCTGCGGTGCCCTAACTCTGTGTGAAGGCCCAGTACCTAATATATCCGAACCCTTCCTGAACTATAAGAAACAAACAAACGAAAAACTACCCCCACCACTTCCCCATTTTAAATTTTTCATAAATAAGGGGTGCTTATGTGCTCGACAAGGCTCTTTGAGGGAAACTGCCTGCTGTTTAAATTTTTTTATGCCATCATAAGATTTGCAATAAATTAAGTATGGGTGTGAAAAATATCTTAAATTCTTGATTAATTTACCTTACAATTTTAAAACAAGGGGCGTGCCTGAAGGGGTGTCAACATCTCAATTTAAAAAAAATTACTCTCATGTTAATAATATATTCACCCCGCCCCCACACAAATAATAGTTTTGACTCCGAATTATACCTTATTTCACCCTATTATACTTTTGATTTGAGGATATTAAGTAGGGGGAGTTGAATCTCCCACCTCCCTCTACATTTAAAAGAAATGATTAAGCTTCACTCTGCTTTGATTCTGTTTTGTTCATATAAAGATTATTCTATCTTACACCCCCTAATAGCTTTTACCTTTGCAAAAAAAACTGTACATGCCACCATTACATGTGTCTATCTACATTAGTATAAAATTCCAACTACTTGAACAATATTGTTGGCTAGACTGTACTGCAATGCAACTAATATTGGTGATCACTCCTACAATTTACTGATATGCACTATTGAAAACTTTGTACACTAAACTTGGTAATTTGTCTTGTAAGTGTTAACCCTGAAAATGGCTTATACAAGGGTAGAATGGGTTTTACTTTAACTGTCCAATAAACCTAAGATGGTACATTTTGAGTCGTTGAACATAAACCTAGATCATTCAAAGCCACCCTCAGCGCTAGCCACCCTAAGCCCCCACCAGCTGCAGCGACCCTTACCAAGTAGATATTTATCAACTATAGCCTATGTAATACTCAGTTTGATTAAACCACCCTTAGCCACAGCCACCTTTCCCCTTCCTTAGCCCCTTCCTTGAATTCTGCCACATCCACTAAGTTTTTAACAGTAAAACACTTTCAACTAAGATATGTAAAGTGTGTTACTTTATTTTATGTTTTATTATTGTTTAGCCACAACTTGGTCAAAAATGCTCACAAATCAGACCTTTTTCGACCAAAGATACTCAAATGGTTCCTTTACAAGCCCAATCAATCAGTTTTAAGATATCTTTATATTTCAAGAAAAATTTATGAAAATACTAAAAACAGCAAATTTGGGTGTTACCTTTTATATGCACAGATACCATAAAATCAACAGAAAAAATACTTATTTTTACTTTTCTGTCATTTTTAAAGTTTGATTCTGTTAAATTGGCTATTCTTGAAGGGATTTATGCATTGAAATAAAGTGTGTTACTTTTTTATATGTTTCATCATTATTTTGCCACAACTCAGTCAAAAATGCTTACAAAACATACCTTTTTCAACCTAAAGTACTCAAATAGTTCCTTTACAAGCCCTATTAATCAGTTTTGAAATATCTCCATATTTCAAGGAAAATTGATAAAAAAGGCAAATTTGGGTGTTACCTTTTTATATGCTCAGATACCATAAAATCAATAAAAAAATACATATTTATACTTTTCTCTCGTTTTTAAAGTTTGCTTCTGTTAAAGTAAATATTCTTGAAGGGATTTATGCATTGATTTATACAGAAACATAATATTGGGTGGAAATAAATTGTATCCAAAAGTATTCTTTTTGGAAAATAAAAAATTTATCCTCCATCGCCCTAGAGGACAGCTGCTGACCTCTAGTGTTCATGGTTTTGTCAAATACATGTTAAAGAAAAAATTTAGCCAAAAAAGTACATAAAAAAGTATTTTAATGTGTTAGAAAATTAAATAGTTTAACTTCAAATTTGGGGATGCTGACCTTAAAGATGCGCTTACTGGTGCTGATGGTGACCCGGAAGGCATTGAAGTACATGAGCATTATGACAACACAACTATTGATCTATGTTTTGATTTTTATATTCCTAGCAGCCTCCAATCAAGAGAAATCCCTAAATGATTTTTTTATTCTCAAATTCATAAGGTAAATACTGTGATTTTGAAAAGTTCTTGTTATATTTTTTCATTGGAGGCTGCTAGGAATTTAAAAATCAGAACATAGATCAATAGTTGTGTTGCCATAATGCTCATGTACTTCAATGCCTTCCGGGTCACCATCACCACCAGTAAGAGCATCTTTAAGGTCAGCATCCCCAAATTTGAAGTTAAACAATTTAATTTTCTAACACATTAAGATACTTTTTTATGTACTTTTTTGGCTATTTTTTTTCTTTAACATGTTCTTGACAAAACCATGAGCACTAGAGGTCAACAGCTGTCCTCTAGGGCAATGGGGGTTGAATTTCTTATTTTCCAAAAAAAAAATCTTTTGAAGATCATTTATTTCCACCAAATATTATGTTTCTGTAAAATCAATGCATAAATCCCTTCAAGAATATTTACTTTAACAGAATCAAACTTTAAAAATGAGAGAAAAGTATAAATAAGTATTTTTTTATTGATTTTATGGTATCTGAGCATATAAAAAGGTAACACACAAATTTGCCTTTTTTGTCAATTTTCCTTGAAATATGGAGATATCTCAAAACTGATTGATGGGGCTTGTAAAGGAAGTATTTGAGCATCTTAGGTCGAAAAAGGTCTATTTTGTTAGCATTTTTGACTGAGTTGTGGCCAAATATTGATGAAACATATAAAAAAGTAACACACTTTATACTGAAACATAATATTGGTCAGAAATTAATGTATTTCAAAGAAAGAAAATTTTAAAAATAAGAAATTCGACCTCTATCATTTCAGAGGAAAGCTGCCAACCTCCAGTTGACAGGATATAGTTTAATACTTGTTAGCAATAATAATTAGCCTAAAAAGTAAAACAAAAAGTTTTTTAATATGGTAAAAAAATGATAATCTAAATCTTAATTTTGGAGATGATGATCTGAAGGACACTCTTACTGGTGGTGATGATGACCCAGATCGTATCCAAGTACATGAGCATTATGACAACTCATCTATTGAACTATGGTCCAATTTTTGTATTTGTAGCAGCCTCCATTTAAAAGTTGTAACAAGAAATATAACCATCTTTTAAAAACTACTATATTTACCTTATGAATTGGAGAATTTAAAAACCATAATTGTATGCTTTGGGATTTCTCTTGATTGGAGAATGCTACAAATACAAAAATCAGACCATAGTTTAATAGATACGTTGTCATAATGCTCATGTATTTGGATACCATCTGGGTCATCATCACCAACAGCAAGAGCGTCTTTAAGATCATCATCCCCAAAATTAAGATGTAGATTATCATTTTTTTACCATATTAAAAAAATTTTTGTTTTACTTTTTGGGCTAATTATTATTGCTAACAAGTATTTAACTACATCCTGTCAACTGGAGGTTGGCAGCTGTCCTCTGAAGTGATAGAGGTCGAATTTTTTATTTTCCAAAATTTCTTTCTTTGAAATACATTAATTTCTGTCCAATATTATGTTTCAGTATAATCAATGCATAAATCCCTTCAAGAATAGCCAATTTAACAGAATTAAACTTTAAAAATGACAGAAAAGTAAAAAAAAGTTTTTCTGTTGATTTTATGGTATCTGTGCATATAAAAGGTAACACCCAAATTTGCCGTTTTTTAGTATTTTCATCAATTTTCCTTGAAATATAAAGATATCTTAAAACTGATTGATTGGGCTTGTAAAGGAACCATTTCAGCATCTTTGGTCGAAAAAGGTCTGATTTGTGAGCATTTTTGACCAAGTTGTGGCCAAATAATAATAAAACATAAAAAAAGGTAACACACTTTATTGTAAGATAACATTTAATTTTAAGCATGAAACAAATAGGGGCTTGTCTGTTTTGTACAGTATGTAACAATCTAATACTGAAGTCTATATGGATTTATTTTTTTTACTAAATTAGAATATGACAAATAAATTTCAAAAACCCTTGAGTTACAGTACAATTAAATCAAAATACATGCCATGTTATATGCAAATATTAAAAGATTATTAACTTAAAGTTAAAAATAATTTGTTATTGCACAGAAGATTCTTTCTTTCTTACAAAAGAGCAGGGCTGCTTCACAAAGAAAAATAATTTGTATTCTTTATTTGTCACCAAAACTGAAGTAAATACCAATACTATCTTGACTAACAATATTTGAAAATTTTGTAAGTTTTTATTGTAAAAATGTATTCAGTTACAAGCAACCTAACTTTCTACTGAAAACAAGCATTTAATTTGGCTTCATGGTGATGTAATTTTATTTCAAATTTTATCAAGACGTTTGGAAAACTTTCAAAATTTAAAATGCCTATAACTTTTTTGTTATTGAAGCTGGAGGTTTCAACTTTTGGGTATTGGGTCAACTTTTGGCAATGTTTCAGCAGTTAGAGCAGTGTATTTCTTGCAGGCTTCATTTAAATAGTTTAAGTAATGATAAATTGCCAAAATATTTCATTCTTTCTGTTTTGCAATCCAATTGCAAAGAGGCATTATCAATAAATTCCCAACTAATTAGATAGATCTCCTTGGTTAATATGATCTCTTGAAATGTCACTTTTAATTTGAATGAGAGTCTGTAAAACGTACTAGCAAATATTTTGCAGTTATACATTTATATTATTATAAATTTGATATGAAGTTTTACTCTAAGCAAATTCCAATGAGTTGAAAATATTAAGGGAAAGAAATAAGTTTGTTTATTTACAAACATAAAACACATCAGTCCAACTAACCAAAACAACTTCTTAATTAAATAATTTTTAGTAGCAAACAAAATATAAAACAAGGATGACAATGTCCATAAGAAGCAAAGCACAAAATATTAGAAGATGATTATGAAACAATCAGAAAATCAAGGTAATCATATAGAGTAGATGCTAATAATTTAGATGAATTGTCTGAAATAATTATATACTGCCAAAATGCTATCTGCCCTTTTATTTACAATTAAAAATCATTAAAACAGCTAGAACCTAAGGGACTGATGGTCATACGTATGGATGGACAGACATTTTGAATTATAGAGTAGATTCGCAACAAGTACCAGTTGCAGATTGGACCCCATCACACAGGGTTGAGCCCAAAAACAATTATCTAGGACGGGTTTTTACTTATTTGAGTCGAGGAAAGCTAAATAGAGTGTACAATACAATATTTTTTAGTGAAGTGCATGTGTTGTGGCCAAATATTTTGGTAGTTAGGCCAAGATTTAATTCTATTTAGGGGATTTAAGTTGTCAATTAAAGGCAATAGAAATGCTTACATAAAAGTACAATTTTATGGAAACAAGGATGTCTAAGTAAGTTAAAAGCTAAGTTAATCAACACTATTCTTACTGTCTACTGTCCAACTGGAGCTCTTGTAACTTTTACAGAACCTAACCTAACATAAACATTAAAATGTTCAAATGTTGTCCTAATGCAATGTAAGGATAACCGCTAATATATTTTCTCGTATTCATTTGAATCCGGTGGATAGGAACCGGTTCTCATGAATACGAAAAAACTATGTCTAGCATCGTATTATATCCAGTTTTCTACGAATATAGAAATGTACAATCATAAGATTAAAACTAGTTTTTTTTAGCCGGTGCCTTCGGCACCACGGGGCTAAAAAAACTAGTTTTAATCTTATAATTGTACATTCTATATCCGCGGAAAGCCGTTTATAATACGATACGAGAAATAACTATTCTCGTATTCATTCGAATCCGGTGGATAGGAACCGGTTCTCATCCATACGAAAAAAACTATGTCTAGCATCGTATTATATACAACTTTCTACGAATATAAAAATGTACAATCATAAGATTAAATCTCATAAGTGTACATTCTATATCCGCGGAAAGCCGTTTATAATACGATGCGAGAAATAACTATTTCCATCACCTAAAAAAAAGAATAAGATTTTTAGAGAAAAGTTATTCATAAAAAAAACTTTGGAAGCAAGTAACCTTGTTGGTTTAAATAAAATGAAAATCTTTTTCAGAACATAACTGCCATAAAAATAAATTAATTTATTTCAGCCTTAAAATATGCTCCAAAGCTGCTTACATAATCGTGTATAGTTGATAGTATATTTTGTCAGGGAGGAATGGAGGGGACATTGGGCTGTTTATTATACTATTCCCCAAAGTTTTCAACCAATATTTTCTAATTCATTGGCATGACATCTATAGAGAATTTTATTGAATTTTGATTGGTGGATTCATCAAGTTGAATATCTAAACGTTTTAATTACTAATAGCAATCTACAGAAGGGGCAAATTTGTGTGGTGATGTGCATTAATTTTTGGCCATTGTCTTATCCCTTAAGATCCCTGATTTTTTTGTAGGGCAGAAAAAACAAGCACGTGCACTGCACACACACACATAGTTGTGAATAGCGCAGCTACTCTGCAATTAAAATACAAACCATCAATTTAGCTGCATATCATGAGTACTAGTTTTCTATTTAATGGGAATTTATCTCAAGTTTGGGAGGGGGGGGGGGGCTTAACTTCAACCCATGGACAAATGAGAAACTTTCTGAAAACCACCGTATACGAAATCTTAGCGTACATATACATACATGAGAGACATCCTGTTACTTTACCAAAGACAAGTAGAGTATATGATACTAGCGGCTTCGCCCATAGCCTCTAGGGGCTTTGCACTAAGAGGTGATCAGAAAATTTTTTTGGTGAAATTCGTAAAAGGACCAAGGAAATCTTCAGCAAAAAAAAAATGAGGGGGATTTTTTTGTTTTAATTTTAAATAATTAAAAAAAATTGAGGTTTTTTTTTCTTCATTTTTGTGGTGGTTGGGGGTGTCCCACCCATAAGGAAAAAGGATAAGAGGATGAATACTCACCCCTTTTTCATGGTAAAATACTACTTCCCCATCCCTAAATTTAGAAGCAGACGAAAATCAAAAGCCGCCCAGGGCTCTTTGTAAGTCAATCATAAATAATAATGTGAATAAAAAGGAAAGCAATATTTAGCAAACAGCCGTGGGCGGTCAGAATCAGCTGAATGTTCATTATGAAAAAAAATTTCCTCCTTTTTAGAAATAAAAGGATTATTCTTTCATGAACAAATTTTTTTAAATGAAAATAAAATTCTATGTAATTTTTAATTAGAACATTAAAACGAAAATATCTAATCTAATATTCTTGCCCTAAATATGGAAATAGTAAAAAGTAAAAAAATATTTTTTTTAATAATTTTTAATCCTCCCATTTGAAAAGTAGTGGAATAGCAATAAATTTTAGCGCGGCAACAGCGCTGAGTAGGCCTCTAGGCCCACTGCCTATTTTCGTCTTCTAGTTGCTTCGATTCCTCTCTTTTATTTTTTTCTCTATGGTCCCACCCCACAAAAAAATAGCCTAAAACCACCACAGGACCAGTAGTTATATTCCCTGAAGAGTAGAATCCGATCGGTTCAGTGGTTACCGAGATCTTGAGGGACGGACAGACATCAAGCTACTTTGTATTATAGATTAAAAGATGAATGCTAGATTATTTAAGAATTTGTGTTTATTTTTACTTAAATCCACTTTTTCACACTTTCAAGAAATAATTTTCTGTCTATATCATATATCATTTATATTAATTCGTTAGTTAGTTTCTATCAAATACTAAAATTATGCTACTTTGTATTTTAACTAGCGGTTACGCTCCTAGCATCTAGGAACTCTCTATTCGGAGGAGTAAGGAAAAAAAGCTTACTACTATATAAAATAGGATGTTCTCGTCATTAACTAATCCTATCTATAATACAAAGTAGCTTGATGTCTGTCCGTCCATCTGCCTGTCCCCTAAGATCTCGGTAACCACTTAACCGATCGGACTCTACTCTTCAGGGTATATACCTATTGGTCCTGTGGTGGCTTTAAGTTATTTTCTTTGGGGGTGGGACATCCCCAACCCCCCAAAACAAAAAAAATCCCTCCCATTTTTTTTTGTTTATGGGGAAGTTAGTTCACAGCACCAGTAGTACTTAATTTTTATTTTTTATTTTATTTTTTTTAATTACCTCTCGGGGCAAAGCCCCTAGAGGCTAGGGGCGAAACCGTTAGTCCTATTATATAGAGTAGTGAGTTTTTTTGTTTGAAGCTTAAGATCTCAATAACTACTGACTATTTTAAGTAAGGTTCACATGAGTCCTGTGATGGATTTAGGCTATTTTGTTTGAGATTTAATTCTAGGGAAGGTTTTAAGCTATTTTCTAGTCTCTATTTGCCCCTTTCAAAAAAAGTCCTTAGATACAAGTGGCCTAACCCCTATAAGTGTTAGAAACCATCGAATAAGTTCTGATAATTTAGGATTCATCATTAACTTAATATTTTTGGCGACTTTATAGTATTTGAAACTAGAGAAAGCCTATGATGCATTAAATATGCGTACATACTTTGGGGTGAACTGAAATTAGTTTCCGAATGTGAACACATTTTCCTAGGTGTTTCCCAATCCTATCTCAATATTTGCTACTAGCTAAAAAACCTTCAAACTTCCAAAAAAAAATCTAAATTTGAAAAATTAAAACTTTGAATGTATAATGTATAAATCGTTAATACATTCAAATTTTTTTTTTTTTTTTGAAGTTTGAAGGTTTTTTAGCTAGTAGCAAATATTGAGATAGGATTGGGAAACACCTAGGAAAATGTGTTCACATTCGGAAACTAATTTCAGTTCATCTACTTTGGTTTTATAGTTTACGTTGAACCAAAAAAGTAATCATTCACTCCTCCCCCCCCCCTCCCACCCCCCTCCACTCCCTTTTTTGTATTGTATTTTGTACAAATGGAAAAAGAATTTTCTCGTATTCATTCGAATCCAGTGGATAGGAACCGGTTCTCATCCATTCGAAAAAACTATGTCTAGCATCGTATTATATTCCAGCTTTCTACGAATATAAAAAATGTACAGTCATAAGATTAAAACCAGTTTTTTAGCCGGTGCCTTTGGCACCTCGGGGCTAAAAAATCTAGTTTTAATCTTATAATTGTACATTCTATATCCGCGGAAAGCCGTTTATAATACGAGGCGAGAAATAACTATACTAGGATATATTTACAGGGGAAAATTTGTCGTCTATTTAGCTTGATAATATGGACCTCATTTATTGGTCAGTTTGTTCATCCAGTAGGAGGGGAGGGAATGGAACATTATTAGCCAGCTGCGAGCACCGCTTTATCAGAGTACATGGTGCAACATCCAATTAATAAAATATCCATTTTTGTACACACTTTCTCTCTCTCTCTCTTTCTCCTCTCTCTACATTCTTTCTCTCTTTCTTTTTCATTGTGTATCTCTTACAGACTTACAAATGACGTGGTTCTTAAATTACAAGAAATAGTAAATCATAAAACCATCCAGGGACTTATAAAAAGCTTCCATTAAATGGAGAACTCAATCGGTATAGTAGTTATCGAAATCTTAAGCTACAGACAAAAACTTACTACTTTATATAACAGGATATGGTCCTCCATCAATATATATTTTTATATTACTTGGGCGCTTCGCCACAAGAAATGATGGTGCTACCTCCCCCAAAATTATTTTAAAAAGCAGACCTCATGGTTCCAATTCTTCATTCAGACTGACGGACAGACGAACATGTATAGAGAATATACGTTACTAAAAATAATTCTTAAAACTTTTTTATGTTGCTATCAGTGCGCCACACCTAAATCCATGAGCGCTTCAAGTCTATGAAATCCATGCCTTCCATGCCTTGTTGGATATTTATTCAGGGAGGGAGGGGACATGGGGCTGTTTATTACACAAGTCCCCAAAGTTTTATGAATATGTTTTCTTTAATGTTTAGCTTAACAACCTTGGGGGTGTTATTGAATTTTTATTGGTTGGTTTGTTAAGTCAAGTGTCCAAACGTCTCAACCACTAATTGTAATCTACAGAAGGGGTAATTTTGTGTATCTTCATTGGATATATACATCAATTTATCAACCATTGTCTTATCCCTTTAGATCCCTGAAATTTTTTCCATGTCTTATTAAAGAAACTTTGTCCCTAGTAGTAGTTTTTTAGTTTAAACTTTAGTTGTAAACAAACATCAAGCCTAGTTATACACGATATAAATAGTGTGCAGTAATCTGTCTATAGTTAACTATTCGGGGTTATAAGTAGTTTATTATTAATTGTTAGTAGTATATTGATCTCTATTTGTAAAACTATAGATTTATTTATAGTTATTTATCGCATTGTATTATAGACAGCTTGCTTCGGATATTAAAATATAAAATCATTGGTACTGAAAATGAAAAGTTATAAGTTTTGTTAGCCCCGTGAAATTGAAGGCTAGGACTAACAAAACTGGTATTAATTTCATAATTTTATTTTCCTTTTCGTGGAAAATTGTCTTTAATACGATGCTATTTATAATTTTTAAGTATTAATCGGTTTCAAAACGATACGGGAGAAAAGATTCTGAAGTGGTTTAATAACCTCTATCAACTTTTTTTATTTGTTCTAGAGAGGCCTTGAAAAGTCATAAATATAACTTTAGCTATGAATAAAAAATTCGTAATTCACTGACATAGAAAAGTTGCTAGCAGCGGCGTCACTAGCTTCTAAGAGCTCTGCATTTAAGAGGGTAAGAAGGGGGTATAAAAATAGCCTAAAACAATCTTAAGGCTTAAATCTAAAATTTAAATACCCTAAAACCATTCTGAAGTTTCACTAAAAAGGAGATGTCATTAAGTTTAGTGGTTACTAAAATCTTCAGACAAAAAAAAACATACTAAACATATTAGGATTAATATGTTTTAAGTATGTTGCTTTAAATTTTAAAATATTAAGAAGCTGAACAATTCTTTTTAGTAATGATTTGTATATTTGTGTCAAGTAAGATCTCAAAAAGAGATAGCCCGACCGGTCAACAACTTTTAGAAGAGCTTAGTATTAATCCTAGGGAGGTTTAATGCTGTTTTGCTAACACATATGCCCAAAGAAAATTTTTTTACAATTTAAAAAAAATAAAGTTAAACATCTATAAAAGCGAAGCTCTAAAATATTAAGGAAGGCAAAACGAACAATAACTCTTGTACAGTGTTAGAACTTAATAAGCTGAAGTCTAAACAAAATTGTAAATAAATTTGTTGCAAAATAATATTCACTTTAATTAAGATTAATCAACGCTTAACCCCGACCATAGTATTATGTAATAGAGAATAAAGTTTTAGCAGGGAGGGAGGGGACATTGGGATGTTTCTCCAAGAGACCCCAAAGTTTTAAATTATCGTTTCCTTATTCGTTGGCTTAATAACTTTGGGGACTTTTAAACCAGTTTTGTTGGTTTATCAAGTGTCTAAAAGTTTCAACCAGTAATTGTAACCTTCAGAAGGGAAAATTTTGTGCATCATCATTGGGGATGTACATGAGTTTATCAGCCAATGTCTTATCCTGAGTTTTAGTCTGGAGGATTAGTTTGTTAGTTTGTGTCGTTGCATTCATTAAATTCCAATCATATAGTCTCATTTTATATGTTCAATAGCTTTAACAAGGATGACAACATCCATAAAAGTGAAGCTCTGTAATGGTAGGACAAACGAACATTGACACTTGTATAGTGTCAGAACTGAAAACGCAGAATATAAATGTATAAGTCTAAACAAAATTTTAAGTAAATTTGTTTGTGACATTGCATTCATTAATTTCTAATTGTATTGTCGCATTTTATTTATACAATAGCTTAAAAATTAATTTCCTTCTTTAATTTTTTCTTCTTCAGAACTCTCTAACCACCGCACCGATTAACTCTTTCATTTTAGGGAAGAATCTCGCTAACTGCTCAACTGCTATGGTTCTCATTTACAATGAAGCTTCTTATAGATCCTATTATCTTCAGGGGCTGCTATTCAGCCAATTAATCCATTTGAAATTGCCGAAAATTGAATATTTTGTTGGAGTAAAATTGGAGTAAAACTTGAAAAGTAAAAAAGAAATGGGTAAGAAGGGAAGAAAAAAGGAAAGGGGGTTGAGGGGAAATTTTTGTCAGAATCACATCCCCTTTTCCTTTTCCTAATAATTTTTTTCTTAAATCAGCCTGAGTATAGATTTAGGCTATTTTCTGCACTTACAAATCCCTTCGAATATAGAGCCCCTATATTCTAATAGTGCAGCCACTAGTATTATATAAAGTAGCAGGTTTTCTTTTTGTCTGAAGCTTAATATTTTATTAACTACTGAACTAATTGAGTTTTATTCATTAGGAAAGCTTCTTTTAGGTCCCGGGATGGTTTTAGGCTGATTTATTTTTATATCTAGCCTTGGGATGGTTTTATATATTTTTTATTGCAACCCTTCTACCCATACAAATATAAGGCCTCTGGATACTAGGGGCGCAACCGCTAGTATAGTATAATTTATGGCGTTGCTACAAAAGACCAACTATACATAAGACCAACGCCAACAAAAGACCAACGCCTACAAAAGACCAACTCTACAAAAGACCAACGCCTACAAAAGACCAACATTCAAAAAATCGTAATGCTAGAAGTTCATAGCCGCAGAGCTCGGCCCCCTAGCCTACCTAGCCGCCAGCGCTCGTCCCCCTTGCCTATAACCTAACCTAACCTAACCTATATGTATGAATGTTTAATGTACATTAATTTATTTATAGTTTAAAATATCGTGGATTTTACAAAAAGTGGTTGGTAGATTATTTTCAAATTTTTAATATTTTTTACAAAATTTAGGTAAGGTTAGGTTAGGTTATAGGCAAGGGGGCCGAGCGCCCGCGGCTAGGCAGGCCAGGGGGCCGAGCGCTGCGGCCATGTATTGATTATGTAATACATTATTAATAAATTTAATGTTTACATAACAATATATAGGTGTTGGTCTTTTGTAGGCGTTGGTCTTTTGTAGAGTTGGTCTTTTGTAGGCGTTGGTCTTTTGTAGAGTTGGTCTTTTGTAGCAACGCCTAATTTATTGCTCTTACATAATATGTATATTAAATTTTATGTGTGTAAAAATAATGATGTCATCGTAAACAATGACATTATATATTATAAAACAAGGATGACAATATCCTGAAATTTTTGAAATAAATCTAAATAGCATCTGAGACAATCTCATTTCGAGAATTGCCATGTGTAGTAGGGTCATACAGACTGATTAACAGACAGAAACGAACACGTATAGAGTAGCTTCGCTACTTTAAAAATCTTATAAATCACATTTTACTTTGATCAAAAAGAGTTTAGGATTTTTTGAGATTTAATGAATATATTATTCAGTGAGGTGGGGGACATTGGTCTGTTCTATGATAGCGTTTCTACAGAAGGGTTAATTTTGTGTATCACCATTGAGGATGTACATCAATTTATCTACCATTTTCTCATCCCTTTAGATCCCTGGTATATATCACTAAAAATTGCCTACAAATTATCAATTTTACACTTATTAAATAATTTTTAAAAGCATTTGTTGCAAATTTTTGACAGATTTTGCAAAAAAAGAAGATTATGTAAAATTTGAAAGACGCAATGAGTTGATAAAAATACCTGATCTGTTTATAATTTTTGTCTATCTACTGCGGCCCTAACATAGTTTTAATGAAGGACAAAAAGTACCTTAAACCCATCCCAAGATTAAAATAAACAAGGATGACAACATCCATAAGTAGCGAAGCACAAAAATTGTGGATGGGAATACGTAGAAGTAGATTTAAAGTGTATTTATTAAAATCAAGAATAGATTTGTTGGAGAAAATAAACACGAAACCTTGTTTTATTTTGTATGATGAAGACGGTTAAAGTAAATTACATACTAGATGCACATAACAATGGAAAAAATATGTTGAAACTGTTAATGCAAAAAAGTTTTAAAATTGGACCAAAAATACCAAAGATATGGGGAAATATGTCAAACATATAAAAATAGCCAAAAACCTGCTAAAAGTCAGTTTGGCCGCCATTGTTTCTTTTCTTAAAACGCCAGAAATTTAATATCTTTCACTGAAAAATTTTTGAAAATTGGACCATAAACACCAAAGATATGGGTAAAAATGTGAAAAATATGAAAAATAGCCCAAAACCTGCAAAAAGGCAGTCTGACTGTCATTGTTGTTTTCTTCAAACGACAGGAAACTTATTTTGATATCTTTAACTGAAAAAATTTTGAAAATCGGACCATAAACACCAAAGATATGGGGAAAATGTGAAAAATATTAAAATAGCCAAAAACCTGCAAAAGGGAATTTTAACTGTCATTGTTGTTTTCTTCAAATGACGGGAAATTTAATTTTGATATCTTCAACTGAAAACTAAATCAGCAGTTATTGAAATCTAAGCTGAAGACAAATAAGAGAAAGCCCATATTGTCCTGTTGTGACGTCATAAATTTGGGATAAGAGAAGTTAAGGGGGGAAGAAAATCTCTTCAAAGGAGATGGGAGAAATGGGGTTTTCCTTTTCCTTTTTACTTTCCCTTTCCAGAAATTTATGACGTCACAACAGGATAATATGGGCTTTGTCACAATTAACCGTAGTACTACTGCTGCTATGTCAGGTGCGCGACATAAATGGTTTAAATTAACATTTCTGATTAAAGAATTGGTTGTCTAAAAGGCGTTTTAATCATGAACATCATTAAGCAAGAGTTGGTTCAAGAGATGCACCTAATAAGATCGCGTCCTCATAAGACCTTTGAAACAGCTTAATCGAAGGTTTTACAAGTTTTTCAATGATTTAGGACAGGTTTTGATCTATTTTACTTAAAACATGAAACTGGCCAAAGAAAATAATTTACCCCCAAAGATAAGTTATTGTTGGGGCGATTCCCCCAAGTGCTGGAACTTTAGAAGCGAAGAAACTAGCATTTCATGTTGATAGTTTTAAATCGTTTAAAATTACGCTCCTTAAATTATTTCCAGTATAGATTCGAAACTGATTAATATCCGCTGGATTAGATTCGGTTCTCAGCAATACTGAAAAATCATTTATAGCATCGTATTACAGACAATTTTCCACGAATGTAAAAATTATACAATATTTGTTAGCCCGATTCTTCGGCCCTAGGGGCTAACAAAATTGGTTCTGATCTTATGATTTTACATTTTAATATCCGCGGAAATCTGTCTATAATACGATGCGATAAACAACTATTTTCATTGCAATAAAAAAGTACTTTTTAACACAAATACAAATAGGCAAGGCAAGGAATTCAATGTTTCTTGATGCATAAATACCAGGGGTAAAGTAATATGTTGATTTTTCCAGTATGGCTTCAAAACCGATTAATATCCTCTGGATTAGAACCGGTTCTCAGCCATACTGAAAAATCATGTATAGCATTGTATTACAGACAATTTTCCACGTATTTTTTAGAATATAAAGTATATAAAGTTAATACCAGGTTTGTTAGCCCAGGCCTAAGGTCCCTCTGGGCTAACAAAACTTATAACTTTTTTTTTTAATATCCGCAGAAAGTTGTAAATTATATAAGTCCCAAAAGTTTTTAAGCCAACGAATAAGAAAACGTTATTATAAAACTTTGAGAACTAGAGTAAAAGCAGCCAAACTGCGTTTTTCTTAAATATAAAACGACTGCTCGCAAGCAAAAAAGATGATTTAAAAATTGGCGGCTGCAGCTTGCACAACTATTAGAGAGCGGCTGCTGTTTAGCATTTTAAAGCCGCACGGCTGCAAGGCCTTATTTTATAGAATTTGTGCGTAAGTGTGAAAAAAACGACTTACATTACATATCTCTGTTTTGTATGTGAAAAATTATTAAATAATGTTGTAAAATGCATCCAGTTAACGAGTATCATTAATCACAAAGTCCAATCATGGCTCTAGGAGCTAGCCCGCAAAGCAACAAAAAATATTTTCAATATTTATACTTAGTTACACTATTAGAGTAAAACACTAGAGGGAGAAAGGGTTAAATAACTGTATCTCCCCATCGCAACCGCCTTGTGCAACCTTTCTATTGGGTCATTGAAAATCAACCAATGGTGTCGCTTATATTAACATAGCCAAGTAGCAGAAAATAATTTAGAAGCAGACGAAAAAGGTCTTTTAAAAAGGAAGGGAGGTATTTTCAATATTTATACTTTGTCACACTAACTAAATTGAAACTTGCAGCTGGTAAAATGAATTTCCCTCTCCCATTTACCTTATCCCCTCCTCTCTTACTGGATTAACAAACTGACCAATAAACGAGTTTCATGTTAGCAAGCTAAATTTAAGACAATTTTTCCCTGTCATAGTATCCACATATATTCTACATCCATTGTTACACTCAAGTATTATTATTTGTTTTTAAAGCGAAGCTTTTCTATAATTAGGGTCGGTCCGTCCGTCCGTCCGAGATAGTTAGATTTTATTCGTTAATTTAGGCATGTTAGAATTGTCCTATCGATTTCAAACTTTGCATGGTGATTCCTGTAGTAGTTAGGTACGATTTAGAAACCGTAGCAACTCTATAATCTTTACCAGAATGTCCGTACGTCCATTTTAAACATGTTGATTTTTTTACTTTTTTAATAACAATTTTTTATGTGATAAAATCATCCGATTGATCTGATTCTTTTATTACTGATTCCTATTGCAATAAGGTACAATATTATGAGCGAAGCATCTCTATAGTCAAGTATTAAAAAAGTCAGTATGTCATTAAACAGAATTCTGTATTTAAGAAGTTTTGCAACAAATTTACGTATAATTTTGTCAAACCTTATATTTTCATATTTTGTATATTCAGTTCTGACACTCAACAAAAGTAAATGTTCGTCTGTCATATCGGTTCAAAGCTTCGCTTTTGTGGATGTTGTCATCCTTGTTTTTACTATACTGTAAATAGCATGGCTACTGTACAATAAATAGTTGGTTTGTCGGTACTTGTGACGGTTTGAGGTCATCGATAGTATCGTAGCTTAAGTTATTGAATCAAAGCACGTGCAGAGTGTTGCTGGCATTACTTTATTAAATCAAGAGGGATGATATAGGCACTTTTGCACCTGGTAAGCACTGATAACCCATACCCCCTTTTTATTGAAATAAATTGAAAATAAGGGCATAGGGGTCAGTTTTTGGTTTGTTTATTACTTTAGGTCAGGTTAGACTGGATTATGTTGGGTACTGGGTAGCCCCACAGGGTTTGGTCATTGCAGATATGGAACCCGCAAGGGTTAGGCATAGAAATTTTGTTTTCTTTTAAACAAACTTTGCTGCTTTTTAGAATTAAGAAGTTTGTTAATATTAATTGAAGATAATAATAAACAAACAATTAGATCATTGCATAAAAAAAAGAATCTAATATTTTTTAAAGATCAATAAATTTAAAAGTACTAGTTGCTTCTCCCCTAGCCTGTAGGGGCTTCAAATTAATCAAGGTAACTAACCACCCCTCTCATTAGTTTTATATTATAATATTTTTATGGGTGGATCATTTTGTCTTATTATATGCGAACATATTGCCAGCGTTACAATTCTTTGTAAGTGTACTAGCGGCTTCGCCCCTAGCCTCTAGGGGCTTTGCCCCAAGAGTTTTGATCAAACTAATTTGTCCCACCCCCCAAGAATATAGTTATAAACCTTCCCAGGACCTATGAGAAGCTACCCTGTAAAGGAGAACCCGATCTGTTCAGCGGCTAGCGAGATCCTTTACTACAAACAAACAAACTGACAGACAGACAGACTGACAGATCGTTCTACTTTGTATTATAGATGAAAAACAAGGATGATAACATCCATTAGTAGCGAAGCTTACAAACGTTGGATGGACATCCAGAAAAAATGAACTATACATTAGCATCTTAAAAAAGTAAACATTAGAATCACGAAACCTTTTAACATTTATAACGTGAAATTCTATGTATCGATCTAGCACCCCAATCAATAAGCAAATCTTAAAGAAACTTTGTGGGTAAATGTAAAATGTGAAGTCATTTAATCCCTGAAAATTACAGCTGCCTATATGTAATGAGAGTAAAAAAAAATCATGAAAACTTGAAAATCTAAGAATCGAACTAGCACCCCAACCAATAATTAAATCTCAATGAAACTTTTTAGAAGTGTGCAGATTTTGAACTCATTTAATCCCTGAAAATTTCAACCGTCTATCTTTCAGAGGTGTCGAGAAAATCATTAAAACTTAAAAATGTAGGAATCGTTCTATCCCCAAATCAATTGACGGTACTACGTCAAACCCTAGATACGTCAAACAGTAGATGCGACAAACGCTAGACAGACAAACAGTAGACAGACAAACCCTAGACATGACATACGCTAGATACAACAAACGCTAGAATGCGACAAACGCTAGAATATGACAAACGCTAGATTTTTTCTAAAGGCGACAAACAATAGATACGACAAACGCTAGAATTAATCCTTATAAAAAAGTAAAAGGATGTTTGTTTGTCTATACCGAAAGATCTCGCTAAATGCTGAACCGATCGGATTCTCCTTAACAGGGAAGCTGGTCCTGGGAAGGATTATAACTATTTTGGGGGAGGGTACCACCACCCTCCCCTGATATTTCAACCCTAGAAAAAATTACCCCCCCCCCAAAAAAAAAAAAATAATATTTTAAAATATACTAAACTAAAAAATGAGGTTGGGGGGGAGGTAGAAAGTTTTATAAGAAGGTTTTCTTATTCGTTGGCTAACCAACTTTTGGTACTTTAATGGATTTGATTGGATGGTTTAATAAGTTGAGTGATCAAATGTTTTAACCACTAATTTTATGCTATAGGGGATGTAAATTTTCGGCCATTATCTTATCCCTTTAGATCCCTGCATTGATAGTAATATAAATTTAGTATTTATGGACGAAAAAATCTTTGAATATTTTTTTAAGTTTAAATTCTAGCGTATGTCGCTTCTAGTGTTTGTCGCACTTTAAAAATTCTATCGTTTGTCGCGAAATTGAAAATTCTACTGTTTGTCGTAGTCTAGTGTTTGACGCATCTATTGTTTGTCTATCTAGCATTTGACGCATCTACTGTTTGTCTGTCTAGCGTTTGTCGCATCTACTGTTTGACGTATCTAGTGTTTGACGTAGTACCCAATTGACGAATCTTAATGAAACTTGGTGAAAATATGTACAATAATTACTTATTTAATCCCTGAAAATTTCAAGCGTTTATCTTAAATAGGAGCCGAGAAAATGACGTTTCCCCCAAAACGTTTCAGGCTGACGGACAGACGGACATTTCAAATTATAGAGTAGCTTCGCTATTAAAAATCACAATATCTTTCCATGTAACAATTGAGCTAATACACCCCCGCCTCTCCCTAAGCTAACTTTTTTGTTGTAAAACATAAACATAAGGGGGGGGGGGGGGTTGTATGGTCCACAAATACTTAATGGGAATTACCCGAGAAAGAAGTTAAAAGATAAGAATTTGTCTCATTATCACTATTTGGAATTATTGTTTAGTTTGTAAAACCACTTGCATTTGTGAAGTCAATTTTTTAAAAGCGAAGCTTTTCTGGATTGATTAAAGGCGAAGCTTTTCTATAATTAGGGTCGGTCCGTCGGTAACGGTTTGCTCCTTTTGTTGATTTAGACTTGTTAGTTCTTTCGATATTAAATGTATGCCGATTCCTATAACAATTAAGTACGATTTAGTAACAAGTTTATGATCAATTTTGTTTAGACTTACAAGTTAATGTTATGCGTATTCTGACACTCTACAAGACTTATTGTTCGTTTGTCCTTCCTTCTGACGTAAGAGCTTCCCTTATATGGATGTTGTCATCATTGTTTGTGTTTTTAGCGAGGCTGCTCTATGACTCTCTGTTTTTAAATATTCATAGTATATTAAAAAACCGCAAAATAGCAAAAATATAATCATAGAATTAACGAGATAAGAAAAGTAAATCCATCTCTTTTTTAGGGGTTTTCTTTCCCACTTCTCCTCTCCTCCTTCCTTTTTAGATGTATTTTTATGACGTTACACATGACACTTTCCGTATAACCATCATAGATCATTTGATTGAGGATTTATTGCGCCAAACTTTATGTAGACGAACCCCAAACTGTCCCAGTTTTGAGCAAGACGATTCCTGTGACGTCATATAAAAAGGGAAGGGGGAAGGAAATATCTTCCCTTTTCTCCCATCTCTTTTGAAGAGATTTTCTTCCCCCCTTCCCTTTTTCTTTCCCGAAACGTATATGGAGTAACTGGAATCGTCTTGCTCAAAACTGGGACAGTTTGGGGTTTGTCTTTATGTAGATTACTAGCATTTAGCTTTGAATATGTGCTTTTACTTAAACCTTTTCATGGCCACAGGAAACCCTTTCCGATCCTTAATTTCAATTTTGAAAAAATCATTTGTGGTCCAGATGCAATGTAAGAAAATCCGCCAATGATTTTAATATTGAATAGTTAATTCTAATACTAGATTATTTTATGGTTAGCCACAAAGTACACAAAATTTCAAGTCATTATATAGCAAGGGATTAAAGGGCATTAATGTTTTGAAAATTAAATTTCACCACATTCCCTTAGTTTCTTAGATATATATGCTAAACTGAAATATATGAAGGCAGTTTTTTTTCTTTCTATGTTTGCTTACTACTTTAGGTCAGGTTAGGTTTGGTTATATTGGATACCGGGTGGCCCTACAGGGTTAGGGCATCGCAGGTATAGGTATTGCAAGGGGTTATACATAGAAAAAAGGGAAGGGCCTGGTCAGTGTTTTTTGCACTTTTGTTAAGATCTCCAAACTAAAGAAAAAAAATACAAAACTAGATATCATTATGTTGTTATAAGAATAAAAAAGATTTACAGGGTGAACTTTTTTTGTCTTCCAGAAAACAGTCATTTAATTAAAGGTTTATTTTTTCATAAATTATAGGGAATCTCTTTTTTTCTCTTTAGAAGCCATATCCTTTGTAATTCTGAACTAACACAAGATTAATAATTAATCATAATTTGTTTATAAATAGAGCAAACTAATAAATCAAAGTTTTTTTAATTTTTACAAATATTTTCCTTATTTTAAATAAGATGTATTGGTTTGTTTTTGTTTCATTTTCAACCTAAGTAATTCATTTTCAGTAGTAGTAACTACAATATAATAAAGGGAAAGTCCGTAAGTCAGTGCAATAGCTACAGAGACGCCCAAGCTTATGAAAGGGGTAAAATAATTGGTTTATAGGAGATAATCATTTTTTTAAATTAAAAGGAGGTGTAAAATAAGGGTTTTTAAATTTTGAGGGAGATAATCACCCTTTCAATCCCCACCTTGGACGTAAAAGCACAAAGATAAATTTTGAGTGCCGAATTTTAATCTGTCGAACCAAAATTCCTATCTGCCCCTTCTTGCAAGATATTATTTTTTCAAAACTTCAATTCAATTTTTTGTATGGTAGAAAGTATTTCTTATGACAGTCAATGATAACATTAAATTTTATTATGGGGGGGGGGGGCAAACTGCTTTATAAAGGTTGCGCTATTGAAATGTTATGGTTCAAACAAAACGACATACAGATACACATTATTTGAGTTTGCCGCAAATTTGACCCAATTATGTGTCTCAGTGTAAAAAAAATTATATTTACAATTTTTTTATATCACCCAAAATATACAGGGTGTTTCAAGAGAAATGTCTTTTTGAAATCTTAATTAATAATTATGCATAGAAACTAACACAATTATACAAAATGCTTTATATATTTGGTAAACCTATTCTGGGACATTTATGTTTCAAATATTTAAAAATGAGTTTTTCAACAAATTATGAAGATTTATGGATTTAAAGGTTGTGCAAAAATATTTATGGATATTAAATTTCAAAAATAATTATAAATAAAAACATTTCAATTTAGAAGATAAAATGTTCTGGTACATATTAGCAGGACTTCCTATTCTTCTGTTATTACGACGAGTTCTAAGAAAGAAGGCATTAGGATCCCTTGCTAACAGGCCATCACTAGAACACCCTATTGTTACAACTAAAAATGGACAGGTATGTTACTTAATATCTCAGATATAGTCCCTTACGTGACAACTCCTCTTAAGGGGCGTTTCGTCGTATTTTTACAGTAGCTTTTGGTAAGTTATTTTAGGTCAGGTGATTGCCCCGCATGGTTAAACAATTTGCCCCGCAGTGGCTACAAATAGAAGGAAATCTACTGTGAAAATACGATGTAACGCCCCTTAAGAGGCGTTGCCACGAAAGGGACTGTATCCAAAATCTCTATTAAAAGTCGGAGTCTCTTGTGTTTTTCTCTATAGTTGTCCCATGTCTCTTAAAGCATTACCGACTAACCGACAGACCTTAGCTGGATCTTTAAATCATTTTAGTGGTGAGCCAGATCGGGGTGAGCCAAATTTCATCCAATCACAGCGCGGCATTTCATAAAATGCTGTGCTCTCATTGATGGAAAGTTGGCTACCCCGATCTGGCTCACCACTAAAATGATTAAAAGATCCAGCTCTAGTAACTTATAAACTAGATCCTCATTGGTAGAGAGAATCTTCACAAAAAATGAAGATTTCTATCTTCAAAACCAAATGTCCCCATTAATGTAGCTGACGGACAGACAGACATTTGGAATTAAAGAGTAGATTCACTACCTAAAAAAGTGGACTTTTGATCACTTCTTATTAAAGTTCATTTCAAGAATGCACTATTACTATAGTTTGTTTTTAATTGAAAATTAATTAAAGATAAAATGTGATATTTATACAGCTGATAAAATAATAAGGCATTTTGTAATTAAATAAATGAATTTTAAAACTTAGAACTAGAGCTAGGCTGCTTGAATTTGGCATTAATAAGCCTCTGAGAAATTGGCCTTTTATAATCAGTGTCTAATTTGGAAATCCTTTGGGATGCTTTGAAAAGTTTTTGAAGAAAGGGATTGACACATTTGGTCAGGTTTAGACTTCCAGCTGATTTTTAAAATTGTAAAAGGTTGATTTTCCCGAGGCTAAGGAGTAGCTGCCGAGCCCTTGAGATATTAGAATGGAAATTATTCTGTTATCAAAAGTTATATAAACACTTTCTCTTATTCATATGATACTTTTTTATTGGTTGGTTCAAACTACCAGTGTCTAAATTGTTCAACCAATAGTTTCAACCCAAAAAAGGGGTAATTATATTTATTGTCATTGGGGATGTAAATCAAAGTAATGTCAATTGTCTAATCCCCTGAGATTACTGGTCCAACACCAAAATGTAGATAGAAATCTCTACTTAAAACGGGATAAAGGAATGTTTGTTGTTTTAGGTTTCTGGAGAATGGCTGAGAAGTTCCAAAGGCAGACCTTATGCATCTTTTAAAGGTATGTATTAAATTTTATAAGGGGGGAGGATAGTTAAAACCCCTTAAAATGTCAAAAGAAGCTATGTTAATGGTTGGAAAATATGCCGGAGGAGACTAAAAATGAATACGAAATTGAACTTTTAATAAAATAAAGGAACAATATTTTAAAAACAATGCTATAATACATTTCATTATTACAGTTATATAATTCTATTTGCATGCATAAGAATTTAGTATACATTATTTATATTTTTATTTGTACTATGGAAACTAGATATTTATAAGTTTAACAAGGACTATTATGTTCATACGTAAGAAAAACAAAAACATCCTATTACTTTATTATAGGGATAAGTAGAGTTGAACCGTACTTTTTAAAATAAATGGCCTAAAACCACCCTATTATATCAATCTAACCAATTGCAATGTGAGGCTTCCTAGAAATGTAAAACTTCTATCCAGTAGAAGAAATTTTAAGCTACAGACAAAAAAAACATTACTACTTTATCATTACTTTAAAAAGAAAGCTAAAGATTATTTCCCTTTTAAGATTAACGGAAAAAACCCTAGTTAAATGACACAAAATTGAATTTCTAACTTTACAATTTACCGCTAAAACAATCCAATTACGTGTCTTCTTTGCCAAAAGACATCCAATAATAAGCTAGTATTTGACAAGGAGACACATGATTAGTTGATTTTAGCGGTGAATTCAAAAATTTAAACATAAAATTTTTGCAATCTACAATAAAAATTAGCTTGATGTCTGTCCGTCCCTTAAGATCTCGGTAACCACTGAACCGATCGGATTCTACTCTTCAGGGTATTTTCCTATTGGTCCTGTGGTGATTGTAAGCTATTTTCTTGGGGGGAGGGGATGGGATACCCCTACGCCCCAAAAACAAAAAAAATCCCCACCCATTGAACCTAGTAATAGTGTCTAACTTTTTTTCCTTGTGACGTAACAAAAATCGAAGGATGAGAGGGGAGGTGGGAAAGGAAACCCCTAAAAAAAAGATGGATTTTTGTTACGTCACAAAGATAAAAAGTTAGACACTATTACTAGGTTCCACCCATTTTTTTGTTTATGGGGAAGTTAGTTCACATAAAACTACTTGCAGCACCAGTAGTACTTAATTTTTTTTATTATTTTTTTTATACCCCCTGGGGGAAAAAACGCCCCTAGAGGCTAGGGGCGAAGCCGCTAATAGTTATATGTAGAGTAGCTGTGGAACTAAAACTTTTCATATAAAAATGAATAATAAATTTTATTTAAACATTTAAAAATTGTACATTTTTATCTCATAAATTTATTCTTTTTATAAGCAAAGCTTTTCTATAATTACGTTTGGTCTGTTAATTTAGGCATGTTAGAATTGTCCTATCGATTTCAAACATTTTGATTATGTGATTAAACACTTTGAATGATAATTCCTGTAGTAGTTAGGTACAATTTAAAAAGCGTAGCAACTCTATAATCGTTACCAGAATTTCCATACGTCCATTTACATCATGCTGATTTTTTTTCACTTTTTTAACAACATATTTTTATACGATCTAATTATCCGATTGATCTGAATTTTGGTATACTGATTCCTAGGACAACAAAGTACAATATTATAAGCGAAGTAATTTTATAATCAAGTCTTAGAAATGTAAGTATTTCCTTAAACATTATTGCAAAAGAAATTTTTCAACAAATTTACTTACAATTTTGCTTCGACTCTTAAACATTTATATTATTCAGTTATGACACTATACAATTCCCTTTTGTCCTACCGTTTCAGAGCTTCGCTTTTTATGGATATTGTAATCCTTGTTATTTAAGTTTCTGTAGACAATGAAAAAAAAAAAAATACTTTTGCTGCGCGTTTAATAACCCGTTTTAATTCTGGTTGAAAAGAGGAAGATTCTAATTGAAAATAATTGATAAGCTTTGTTGCACAAGAAAACTGTATTCAACTTAAAATCCGCACTGCATGAGCTTATGGAGGGAGAGAACATCACGCTATTTATTACACTAGTAACTAAAGTTTTATAATATTATTTTCTTAATATTAAGCTTAACAACTTTTGGAGACTTTTATTGAAGAATGATTGGCTGGTTCAATAAGTTGAGTGTCCAAACGATTCAACCACTAATTGAAATCTACAGAAGTGGTAATTTTGTGTATCATCATTTGGCATGTACATAGATTAAGCTGTCATTGTCATATCTCTTTAGATCCCTGGCATTAGCTGCATTCTAGTAAAACTGGAGTAAAAATTCAATAATATGCTGTGTTGTCAGGGTGTTTATATTTTCTGTAGAATAATCTCTAGCAATAAAATAGCCAACACACAAAATTTATCATTTGGAGATCTAGATAAGTTACAATCAAACTAAACATTTGGTATTTATGTATCGATAAGGCTGCCATTGTCATATCTCTTAAGATCCTTGGCATTAGCTGCATTCTAGTAAAACTGGAGTAAAAATTCAATAATATGCTGTGTTGTCAGGGTGTTTATATTTTCTGTAGCATAATCTCTAGCAATAAAATAGCCAAGACACAAAATTTATCATTTGGAGATCTAGATAAATAATTCTGAAAAAAGTTACAATCAAACCCAGCTGTAACCAACAACTGTATTAATTTGATAAAATATCTCGTAATGTCAGCTGAACCAACCAAATTATTTTTAATTTTTAATTTTTATGAATTAAGTTTTTGGTTATTCCTTTTAATGCATTAAATGCCTTATCCCTCTTAAATGAAAATTGAAAAGTAATTATATGTTATGAACAACGCAAATAGGGAGGGAGGGAATATTAGACTGTAAATTATACTAGTACCCAAATTTTTATACCTAATATCTTTCTCTCCTACGTTGGCATAAGCAATTGATTAAAATTTATATTTCAAAAAACGGTAATTGACAGTAAACAATCAAAAAAATTAATATTCAAGTTTTTTTTCCAGTATGGCTTCGAAACCGATTAATGGATTAGAACCAGTTGAAAAATCCAGTATAGCATCGCATTACATAAATTTTCCACGAATATTAAAAAAAATCATAAAATTATTACCAGTTTTGTTAGCCATAGATTTCGGCCCATCAGAGCTGACAAAACAGGAAGCTGTCTATAATACGATACGATAAATAACTATTATCATATCGAATTTTGTAGTTTATTGTGTTACGACACCTGTCGTTGAAACTGTAAGAATTTAGAGAATTTAATTGAATTGTTTAGCTCAGCTCAATTCCTACATTTAATTTACTAAATACACTCAGGGATCTAAAGGGATAAGACAATGGCCAAAAAATAGATATGCATCCCTTATAATGATACACAAATTTATCCCTTCTGTAAACAAACAATTAGTGGTTGAAACGTTTAGACACTCAATTTATTGAACCACCCAATTAAAATTTAATGAAAATACCCAAAATTGTTGAGCAAACGAATAAGAAAACGTTATTTTACTACTTTGAGTACCAGTGGAAAAAACAGCCCAATGTCCCCTCCCCCCTCGTGTCATTCCTACATTTAATTTACTAAATACTAAGCAGAGTTGTACCTGCATAGCGAAACTTATGCATAATTCGGATTTAGTGCACTTCTGGTAGCGGCCAAACGGCTGAACGTACATGTTTTGACCACACATTGTTATCAGCGTCATAAGAAGGCCACTAGATAATCTGGAATAGTAAAGATTCATTGATGCACAGGGAAAGCCTTTTTGCTGAAAACACGCGCTTTTTCGCGCATATATGTGCGCTGCGAGATAACTTTACAATTTGAGAAATGGCTATTCCAGATTATTAGTCGGTTAAGATTTTGTGCAAAAAGTAATATGTATATACAATGCAGGGTGGGCAACATAAAAACCTGACTTTTTCTAATTTCTAAACAAATAAAAAGGAGGGTACATCTCCTTAGGGACCTGAGTTTCCACAGGAATTCACCCATCTTTCTAACAACCCTTGGACATGGCGGCTCTCATTTGGGCCACAGTTGAGCTACAAACTGTACCCAGCTTTGCTAAAATAATTCCTTGTTGTATTTAAAATGACATCTAATATTTTTCCTGTTTACAACATTTTTAACATTTTTAATATCTAGAAAGGAAGGGAAGAAGACATAGGGCTTTTTATTATACTAGTCCCTAAAGTTTTATGATACTGTTTTCTTATTCGTTGACTTAACACCTTTGGGGACTTTTAATGAATTTTGATTGGTTGGTTTAAACGTCTCAACCACTAATTGTAATCTACAGAAGTATTATCAATTTATCTACCATTGTTTTTCCCCTTATACAGACCCCTGATATTTAGCTATTTTTTAGATGAGCTTAATATTAAACGAATTCTGAGGTCTTAAAGGACTACAGACGTACAAACAATAAACTACCCAAAACTGTGAATTGTATTTACAGTCAAACAAAAAAAAGTAATTTTGATAAATTGTAAAATATTTGATTTTTCAGTATGGCTTCGAAACCAAACAATATCCGCAGGATTAGAACCAGTTCTCAGCAATACTGAAAAATTATGCATAGCATCGTATTACAGACAATTTTCCACGAATACTAAACTAAAAATAATAATATTATAAATGGTATTAGTCTTAAAATTTTTCATTTAACTATTCGCGGAAAGATTGCTATAACACGATGTTGTAAATAACTATTAACCTCTAAGAAAATGGGAATTTGGAATTTATAAAAAAAATTTGGACGGGGGTAAGAAAGGAAAGCCTATTCCATGACAATTAATTATTTATTTAACTATAATTCGCAACATTCTGTTGCCTTTATGGCCAAATTAGAAAATTGGAATTTCTATTTTTTTCTTTT
This sequence comes from Acartia tonsa, assembly GCF_053477335.1. NCBI lineage: Eukaryota > Metazoa > Arthropoda > Copepoda > Calanoida > Acartiidae > Acartia > Acartia tonsa. The sequence continues at coordinate 46,479,702 of NC_137267.1, forward strand.
TAAAAAGCAACATTCTGTTATTCTTTACCCTAAAGTAATATTTTTAGAAAATTGGGATTTCTAAATCAAAATTTTGAAGTAGGTGGCAAGAGAGGGCAATATATGTGTCATGTGATTTTATAAAACTACTTAATTTACTGGAGGGGGGGGGGGAGTTGTAAGTTGACCCTGCCCCTACCAATGAATTTTGTTTGGTGATTTTTCTTGGTAGGGTGAAGGTACCCAAAATAGTTATAAACCTTTATTGAACCTATAAGAAGCTTTACATAACCATAAAGGGCCATTTAGTGAGATCTTAAGCTACGGACAACACAGATAGAAATCCTAGAAACTTTTATATTGTTATTTCTCAAAATGTATTTAATATTGATTATTAAAACAAGGACGTAAACGAACAATAGATGAGAAACTTAACATAGTAAAATATTTTTGAAGAAACCCTTGGAAAATTTCTAAAGGGATAAGGTATTGGCCGGTGAATTGATCTACATCCCCAATAATGATTTATATAATTACCACTCCTGTAAATTTCTATTTGTAGTTGAAACGTTTGATTATTCAATTTAATGATCCAACCAATCAAATTCACTAATAGTCCCCAAAGTTGCTGAGCCAACGTTATTATAAAAGTTTGGGGACTAGTGCAATAAACATCCCAATATCCCCTCCCTCCCTGAGCTTACCTACACAACAATCTGAAGACGTGCTGGCTGTATATTGATATTAATGATTTGACTGTCCGTGCCTATGTATAGACTATAGGTAGTATTATGCATTAGGTGGGTCTATAATATCCTAAGATTAATTTTCTATTGTTTATATACACTGTACACTAGAAATTTCATATCCATAGAGGCGAAGCAATCATTAAATTTATTTTTTATTTTTTCCAACCTTCAATATGATTATAGGGATAGAGTCCCTTTTGTGGCAATGCACATTAAGGGGCGATTCTTCGTATTTTTCACACTAGTGGGGCAATCACCTAACCCAATATGACCTAACCTAACCTAAAATAACCTATAAAAAGCCATTTTAAAAATACGACGAATCGCCCCTTGAGGGTCGTTGCCACGCAAGGGACTATTCCCGATTATAGTTTTAATTTTAACATAAATTCAAAATTAAAAAAAATTCTTTATGGTCCCAAAGACCTCTAAACCAGTGGTCTACAAATGGTACAAACGTAATAAATTACTATGATCTCTAAATATTATTTTCTTAATCAAGATTTAATAAAACCCCCCTAAAGTTTTAAAGCCAACAAATGACAAAGGATCTATTAAACTTTAGGAACTTGTATATTTGAAATGAAGACAATATTATCCTTATGTAAAAGTAAAAGGATGTCTGTCTGTATGTCTGTCTGTTTCTAACGTAATATCTCGCAAAGCTTCTTATAGGTCCAGAGTGCTTATTAAGCTATACAAAATACAAATTGGAAAGAATTTTAATGAATGTAATAGATTTGAAATCTGCATAAAATTTTAAGTATTTTTTATAAAATTCGTTTTTTACATAATTTATTATTTAAAAGCGCAAATCCAATTTAAGTTAATAAATTTTGACCAATAGGATAGGTGGATTGGAAACTACCTGCGCTCTAATTGGTTGAATGATGTACGTCACTTAAGCTTCTCCAATCAGGGCGCAGATAGTTTTCAATCCACCAATCACAGATGTCAAAATCATTTAACTTAATTTGTATTTGCGCTTATAGATAAAGAATTATACAGAAAACAAATTTTATAAAAATTCCTTAAAATTTTTATGCAGATTTCAAATCTATTATATTCATTAAAATTCTTTCAAATTTTTATAGCTTAGTGCTTATATCTTCAAAAGAGATATCGCTTCTGGAAAAAAGTACACTCAATTTTTTTTTATATTAACTTTCTGAAACCAAAATGGAAAGTGGTGGTCGCCTTTCCACTTCTCTCAGTACCCCCTAGAGGCCTCTATGGGCATAGCCGCTAGTAAAACATACAATAATGCATTAAATTTTTATTAAAATATTTATAACGGGAATAACTGATGAAGTTATAGAATAACTTTGCTCTTAAGGAAAATTTTATAAGGCAAGTACAGGCAACCTACAGAGAGATGAATGATTCGGATATTTAAAAAAGCCTTATCACAACTACATAGAAAAAGAGGTTAAGATAGAAAGCAAGTGAGGTATGGCATTTAAAAATGCTGTATCACAACTCCATAGAACAAAGGGAAAAGATAGAGAGTTAGTTAGGTATGGTATTTAAAAATCCTGTATCACAACTACATAGAAAAAGAGGTTAAGATAGAAAGCAAGTGAGGTATGGTATTTAAAAATGCTGTATCATAACTACATAGAAAAAGGGGTTAAGATAGAGAGTTAGTTAGGTATGGTATTTAAAAATGCTGTATCACAACTACATAGAAAATGGGGTTAAGATAGAAAGCAAGTGAGGTATGGTATTTAAAAATGCAGTATCATAACTACATAGAAAATGGGATTAAGATAGAGAGTTAGTTAGGTATGGTATTTAAAAATGCCATATCAGAACTACAGAGAAAAAGAGGTTAAGATAAAGAATTAGTGAGGGATGATATTTAAAAATTCTTTATATGAAATCCATAGAATAAGTGGCTAAGATAGAGAGTCGGTGTGGTATGGTATTTAAAACAACTCCATAGAAAAAGGGGTTAAGATAGAGAGTAAAAGAGGTAACATGTTAAATCAAAATTCCATAGAAAAATGGATTAAGGTAGACATAGAAGTAAAAGACACTAGAAAACATGAAATAATATAGAATTTATACCTAAAAAAATATCAGAGAATGGAAGATTACAAAAAAGCTACATAAATTATTTATACAGAATTTGTATAGTATAGTAAGAGAGGTATTATATATAAAATGTTAAATCACAATTCCATAGAAAATGGTTTAAGATAGACATAGAAGTAAAACACACTAGAAAACATAGAATAATATAGAATTTATACTTAAAAAAATATCAGAGAATTGAAGATTACAAAAAAGCTACATAAATTGTTTATACAGATTTGTATAGTATGACATAACAATTTTTTTATGCATGTTTCATGCATATTGCTCCGCCTGAAATTTATTCTATGAACATTCTTAATTATTCTGTGGAGTAAAAGTACACACACACACACACACACACACTCTGTAGGTTGCTTAGGGGAGGAAACACGAAGAAATTAATCACATTGGTCAATATAAAAACAATTTCATCCACAAAAACACATGTTCAAAGTAATAAGTAAAATAACCTCCCTTAAAAAACAAGCACTACTTCAATAATTTTTATTAAAAGCAAAGCTTTTCTATGATTAAGGTTGGTCGGTTCGTCCGTCCGTAATGTATAGCTTTTTTCGTAAATTTAGGCATGTTAGAATTTTCCTATCAATTTCAAACTTTGCATGGTGATTCCTGTAGTAGTTAGATACGATTTAGAAAGCTTAGCAACTCTATAACCGTTACCATAATGTCCGTACGTCCATTTTAAACATGTTGATTTTTTAACTTTTAAAATACTGTTTCCTGGGACAACAAAGTACAATGTTATGCACAAAGCATCTCTATAGTCAAGTCGTAAAAATGTAAGTATGTCCTTAAACCTTATCATGTATTTATGCAGTTTTACAACAACTTAATTATGTTTTAACTTTTATACATTTATATTCTGATTATTCAGTTCTGACACTCTATAAGTGTTAATATTCGTTTGTCCTACATGTTTCAGAGCTTCGCTTTTATGGATGTTGTCATCCTTGTTAAATGATAATTTTGCTGAAGAAATAACTTTTTAGTAATAGTATCCATTGATGCATTTTTTAAGCATTTTTATTATAGAATATTAAACCCTCCACCTTGTTTGTTGATAAAATCAAATCTATATTTGATTTCATCTGTACTTTATAAAGTCTATACAGAGATGCTTTTCTATATATAGACTAAGACTGTTGTTGGTTTATAGATGTATAATCCAAACAACTTCCTGGCCAAAGTGGCAGAGACCCTTTTCGTCAGCAAGCAAATTTCTTTCTGTTCTCTTATAGGGTCTTTACTGTGGTTATATTTCTAACGCTATTAGTTGATTTCAGAATTACATATGGCTCATGCCCCCTCTATTCTTTTACTATGATCTTGAATATGTGCAGATTTGATTCAAGTTATTTAGCTTTCTTTTTATCAATGTTGTCATACTTGTTTGGATTGGCGCCGGAAAAATGATTGTTTAAAAAAGCCATTGGTAATACATTTATTGAAAAATGTATGTGCTTTAGCGTCAGCGCCGCGCCCCTATCATTTAGAGTAAAGGTCATTGAAATAACTTAGAACCATTACAAGATTAAAATTCATAACTAGAATAGTCTAAAACCATCCAGGAATCTATGCAAAGCTTCCATAAAATGAGATAAAATGGTTAGCAAGATTTTGATAGATATATGTCCAGGAAAGGTTTTAAACTATTTTGAGGAACGTTACCTCCAACCTACCAAGAGAATCCACCCCTGTTTTTACCCCTCCTCAAATCTAAAGAAAATCCAGAGATTTTAAAGCACCATCTAAGATATGACTTGTGTCTTTTTTTCTATATAAAGGAACTCTCAGTTATATTCAGTTTTACTAACAGTAAAATACTCAAATCTAATATACACGATCTCTCATTCCTTGGCTCAACAAACTTAGAGAACTTAAGTTTGTACAGTACGTTTTAAAGTACTAGGTATTTTTTAAATTAATTATTCTGACGACTTTTCTATTTTTTCCCAAGAAATGAATTAAATACTTAATTAAGAACATGAGTTAGTTACATGAATGGATTTTTGTGGAATAAACGTTTTTTAGTCGCGAATCTACTCTATAATAAGAAATGTCCATTTTTAAATCCTTCCTCTGAAATAATATGGTTTCCTTTTAGTTAGGGTTGTTATAGGTCAAAATACGGATTATAATTTGAAGGTTTGGGGGGCGAGTACTTACACCCTTCAACGAGAAATCGCCCATACAAAAATATACCCCCCACCATGAAAAATGTTTACTTTTTTCTTTTAAAAAGTGAATAGTCGATTAGTTCCCATCCTTCCCTTAAGGGTCTCAGGGGGGGGGGGGGGGGGGCTAGTAGATGATATTTGGTAATACACACAGTTTCATAATGTTTACCTAACTGCAAATGGTATAGTAGGGGACATTTAAAAATGTATAAATAAATGGATATATCTATATATATATATATATACGCGGTTATTATGACAGGGTAAAAATTGTGTAAATTTAGGTTGCTAACATGGGAATCATTTATTGGTCAGTAAGTTCATCCAGTAAGAGGGGAGGTGATAGAAGAAAGTGGTGGATGGGGGATATATTATTATTTTTTCCCGCTGCGAGCTTCACTTTATTAGAAAATATGAAAATATGGTGTAACATCCAAGTAATAATATATCCATTTATAAATAATTCATTTGTACAGAAGTAATTATGTGAAATCAAGCGAAGATTCGACTGTCTGTACAATTTTCAAATAATGACAATATCCATAAGAGTAAAGCTCTCACAAAAAAAATTATCTCATAATAAAATTTGACATAAAAAAGTAAAAAAATGATCATCTAAATGTTTTAATTAAATCTACAGACTGTCTGGTAATAAGAGTTGCTATGCGTTCTAAATTGTAATTTTTAGTCAAGTTTAAAATCAATGCGATATTTCTAACAAGCTTAAATTAACGGATGGAAGGGCACTCAGCTCAAAATTATATAAAAGCTATAAAAGTATAATTGTGGTCAAAAGTAGAACTCACTAGCCATCACAAATATACACAGACATAAAAACTAAAAAACAAGGATGACAACATCCATAAGTAGCGAAGCACAAAAAATCGTATGTACAAGTAGATTTAAAGTGAATTAAAAAAATAATCAAGAATAGATTTATTGGAGAAAATAAACATGAAACCTTGTTTTATTTTGTATGATGACGACGGTCAAAGTAAATTACATTAAAGATGCCCATAAAAATGAGAAAAATTATTTTGATACTGATATCCCCAAAAAGTTAGAAAGTTGGACCAAAAACACCAAAGATATGGAGAAATATGAAAAACATATAAAAATAGCCAAAAACCTGCTAAAAGTCAGTCTGACCTACGTGTGTTTTCTTACAACGACAGGAAATTTAATTTTGATATCTATAACTGAAAAAATCTTGAAAATCGGACCATAAACACCAAAGATATAGAGAAAAATCTGAAAATATAAAAATAGCCTAAAACCTGCTAAAAAGTGGTCTGACCGCCATTGATGTTTTATATTTAATTGTGCTCCTTAATGATGGAAATGTTGTCAAAAAGTTTCAGCCTTCTTTCTTTTATAGGAGCTGAGTAAATCTTATTTCCCCCATAGCGTTACGGACTGACTGACGGACAAAGTGAATTATAGAGTAGCTTCGCAACTTATAGTGCTTATAAAAAAGAGGATCAATTAAAGAAAAACTGTTGACAAAAGTATCCCGAATGACGTCATATTAGAATAACCTATCATTTATCCCACTCAACCCCTTTCCTTTTTTTCTCCCCTTCTTATCCACTTCCCTTTCAGTTACTTCAAAAAATAAGTTTTACTCCAACTTTACTCCGACAAAATATTTAATTTTCGGCAATTTCAAATGTAATTAATTGGCTGAATAGCAGCCCATGGGTTTCACAAAAGTTTATATTGCTTTATATCCAACACAAATATAATTTGAAGTAATTTTTTTAAGAAACAAGGATGACAACATCCATAAGTAGCAAAGCATAAACAATTAAATAAGAATTTAGATATTAGTTGACAAAAGCATGTATATTAGGAAAAAATCACAAAACCTTTTCAACATTTGTTTTTAATTTCTTAATATTTATTTATATTTCAGTACTATGACTAACAGACTGACGGTCAAAGTAAATTACATACTGGATGCTCAGAACAACGGAAAATTTAATTTTACTATTTTTATCTACAAAAATTTAAAAAAAACGGACAATAAACAACAAAGATATGAGGAAAAATGTGAAAAATATAAAAATAGCCAAAAACCTGCAAAAAGGCAGTCTGACCGCCATTGATGTTTTCTTGAAACGACAGGAAATTTAATTTTGATATCTATATCTGAAAAACTTTGGAAATTAGGCCATAAACACCAAAGGTATGGAGAAAAATGTGAAAAATACAAAAATTGCCTAAAACCTGCTTAAAGGCAGTCTGACCGTCATAGTTGTTTTCTTGAAACGACAGGAAATTTAATTTTGATTCTATAACTGACAAAATTTTGGAAATCAAACCATAAACACCAAAGATATGGAGAAAAATGTGAAAAATATAAAAATAGCCTAAAACCTGCTAAAAAGCGGTCCTATCGCCATTGATGTTTTATAGTTAATTGTGCTCCTTGATAATGGGAATGATGTCAAAAAATTTCAGCCTTTTATCTTTTATAGGAGCCGAGAAAATCACGTTTCCCCAAACTAAGACGGACAGACGGACAGACGGACATTTCAAATTATAGAGTAGCTTCGCTACTAAAAAAACAGACAGGTCGTAACGTTTGATTATTAATGTTGACATCCTTGTTTCATAAATATATTAGCTTGTGCGCATGGTACTATATATATGGCATTGGTTGGTTTATCGTGTGTAAAGAATCACGTATGCTGAACGGATGATTGTTGTTTTACCATCAATAATTATTGATTTCCAATGTACTTTGAAAGTACGTGGTGCTTTTTCAATCTCCAGAAAGTAAATAATTTCATGGATTTTTACAAAAGTTATGGTGGATTTATTCCAGTATGTTCTCGAAACCGATTAATATCCGCTGGATTACAAACGGTCTAGAAACATACTGTAAAATCATTCATAGCATCGTATTACAGACAATTTTCCATGAAAATTAAAATAAAAATCATAAAATTAATACCAGATTTTTATCCCAGGTATTATAATGTTTCATTTCAATATCCGCGGAAATCTGTCCATAATACGATGCGATAAATAACCACAAAAATCTTAATTTCAAATGTAAATAAGTGGAACCCTCTAGGGACAGCTTACCTATAGTCTGCAAGGGGCGAAGCCACTGATATGTACAAGGAAAATGTTTAGAAAGTTTTTTTATACACTCGATAGCATATATGTTACAAAATGATGATATTTGATATTGCGATTGTTTCTTTTTCAAAGTTATCATCTTAAAAGTTTAATTAAAAGCGAAGTTCAATCAAAATATTGATGTTGCTCTTTAAAAAAAATGCGGATGTTACCATAGCATCTGGGAAAAAGACATTATAAAACCAAAACAACCCCAAGACTTAATAAACAAGGATGAAAACATCCATATAAGCGAAGATCTGAAATGGAAGGACAAACGGACATTAACACCTGTATAGTGTCAGAACTGAATAAGCAGAAAGTAAATGTAAAAGAGTCAAAGCAAAATTGTAGGTAAATTTGTTGAAATTCTGCTTGATACAGGATAATGTTTATGAACATACTTACATTTTTAAGACTTGATTATAGAGTTGCTTAGTTTATAATATTGTACTTTGATGTCCTAGGAATCAAAATACCAAAAATAAGATCAATCGGATAATTAGATCACATAAAAATTAGTTGTTTAAAATGAACGTACAGACATTCTGGTAGTGATTATAAAGTTGCTACGGTTTCTAAATCGTACCTAACTACTACAGGAATCACCATACAAAGTTTGAAATTTATAGGACAACTCTAACATGCCTAAATTAACGAAAAAAAGCTATCCGTTCCGGACGTACGGAAGGACGGACCGACCCTAATTATAGAAAAGCTTCGCTTCAAATAAAATTAAACTATACCCCAGAGAACTCATTCGGTTAATTAGTAACATTCTGCTTTATATGGTACTATGTACCTTTAGGAAAGACCAGGAAAAACTACCCCAAGACATTTATACAGCTTCTCTGAAAATTATAAATATTTAGACCCACATTTCCGAGATCTTTAGCTTCAGATAAACAAACTTACTATTTTATGATGAACACTGTTGTCCTTGTTGAAAAAAACAAAATGCGCGCTTGAGCTTATCTTTCCTACTTGTTTTAAAATCTTTGATTGTATTATTTATGGCAACTCATTGATTGGCGCCAAGAGAATAAGCCACAGTGGGTTGGTAATGGAAATTTAAAACAAAATAAAAAATGGTTTGCCGTTTCTTTGACGCAGGGAGGGATGGTACATTGGGCTATTTTACACCAGTCCCCAAAGTTTTATAGTAACGTTTTCTTATTCTTTGGCTTAACAACTTTGGGGAATTTTGATTGGTTGGTCTATCAAGTTTTTGTGTCTAAACGTTTCAATTATTTATTGTAATCTACAGAAGGGTTAATTTTGTGCATCATCATTGGGCCATTGTCTTATCCCTTTAGATCACTGCTTTGACGTCATAAACTGCAAAAAATATGTGCAACAAAATTTAACTGTTCTAAAACGCAAAGCATCTCTAAAAATCTTCTCTGTACATCTTATTGACACCATGGAAACTGTCCCGATTTTGTATAACTTTTGCGGAACATGTTCCAGTTACGTCATATTTTTCGTTCCCGAAACTATATGACGTAACTGGAACATGTTCCGCAAAAGTTATACAAAATCGGGACAGTTTCCATGGTGTCCATCTTATTTCTTTAATAAATTTTGTACTTTTGAGAAACTAATTTTGTTACTGTGTAGATACATGTTTTGTACTTTTAGTTTTCATTAATCATCACATTTTTTTCTCATTTTCTTTCTTTCTCTTTCGCTCTCTCTTTTTCTCTTTCTCTATTTCATTTTTTGGTTTCGTTTTGTCCTTTTAGATCTATCAATTTTAAATTTTTTTTTATCTCTCATGATTGCCTTTACTAGACCCTATATATAATACTACTGGCTTCACTCCCTAAGAAAATAGCTAAAAACCACCGCAGGACCAGTAGCTATATTCCAAGAAGAGTGAAGCCCAATCAATTTAGCAGTTACGGAGATTTTAAGCTACAGACGGACAGACATACATCGTCCCATTTGTATTTTTTGACAACGCAAGTTTATACCCCTCTCTATGTCTGTATTTTGATAACGTTTTTCTCGTATTCATTCGAATCCGGTGGATAGGAACCGGTTCTCATCCATACGAAAAAACTATGTCTAGCATCGTATTATATCCAGCTTTCTACGAATATAAAAATGTACAATCATAAGATTAAAACCAGTTTTTTTAGCCGGTGCCTTCGGCACCTCGGGGCTAAAAAAACTGGTTTTAATCTCATGATTGTACATTCTATATCCGCGGAAAGCCGTTTAATATACGATGCGAGAAATAACTATTCTTATTTGTCGGCTTAACAACTTTGGGGACTTTCCATGAATTTAGATTTTACCTTGACGTTGGATGTTCCAAATTTTAAATTATCTAAATCTTGTACCAAATAAGCAATGAAAATACATTTAATTCAGTTGTAATATGAAGGACAGTAATTTTTTTGGTTTTATTATAGATTAAATCCTTCTTTTCTTGTTCATTTTTGAAAGCGAAGCTTTTCTATAATTAGGGTCGGTCCGTCCGTCCGTAACGGATAGCTTTTTTCGTTAATTTAGGCATGTTAGAAATGTCTTATCGATTTCAAATTTTTCATGGCGATTCCTTTAGTTATTAGGTACGATTTAGAAAGCGTAGCAACTCTATAATCATTACCAAAATGTCTGTACGTCTATTTTAAACATGTTGATTTTTTTACTTTTTTAACAATAAATTTTTATGTGATCTAATCATCCGATTGATTTAATTTTTGATATGTTGATTCCTGGGACAACAAAGTATAATGTTATTAGCGAAGCAACTCTATAATCAAATCCTAAAAATGTAAGTATGTCCATAAACATAATTCTGTATAAAGCAGTTTTTCAACAAATTTACTTACAACTTTGCTTCGACTCTTATACATTTATATTCTGATTATTCAGTTCTCACACTATATAAGTGTTAATGTCCGTTTGTCCTACTGTTTCAGTTCTTCGCTTTTATGGATGTTGTCATCCTTGTTCGGTTTCTCATTTTCAAAAAAAAATTTTTGTGTGAGGTAGACAAACTAAAACTTTATTTTTTTAGGAATCCCGTATGCCAAGCCTCCTTCAGGTAAACTCAGGTAAAGATTTAGTTTTACCATTATTTCTCAGGGATCTAAAGGGATAAGACAATGGCCGATAAATTGATGTAATTCTTAATGATGATACACAAAGTTAACCTTTCTGTAGATTACAATTAGTGGTTTAGAAATTTATAAATTCAACTTAATGAACCAACCAATCAAGTTTAAATGAATGTCCCCAAAATTGTTAAGCAAACGAATAAGAAAACGCTATTATTAAGCTTTGGGGACTAGTGTAATAAACAGCCCAATGTCCCCTTCCTCTCTGATCATTTCTGCATATTACCATATCAACAAAGTGTATCATATTCACAAACAGACAGAATTGCAAATAGTTACAAAAAGATTTTAGTGTCGTAATTATTTGCGCTGTTGATTATTTGGAATAATATGGTCTTCCAGTTTAATAAAAATAATAAGGTTTATATCTAATCTATCCAAAAACCGTTTACAAACTTAAAAAGATAAATTTATCTTTTGTGTCCAATGAGTCACTAATTAGAATGTTTTTTGTTTTGTTTTGACAGCAATTTTTGTGATATAAGTTTAATATTAATCTGATATTTGAATAATAATTTCTAGGTCGATTAGGCAATATGTTATAAGGGAAGCATCTTCATAATCAAGTTTAAAACTGTAATTATGTCCGTAAAATCATCCTGTATTTAAGAAATTTTTGGATAAATTGTAATGCAATTTGAGTAAACTTGAAGTTCGTTTGTCTATTATTTGGCTTCGCTTTTTGGATGTTTAATACTTAAAAACGGTATATTAAAGTATTTCTTTTTTACGTGTTAATTTAAAAAAAAAGTTATGAGATTTTTTTTTTGTAGATTTATGCGTCCTGAGCCGGTGGATAATTGGACTGGTGTAAAGAAATGTACAAAATCTGCTGAGTTCTGTCAAATCAACGTTTTTCAATCTGGTAATCCAAGGTACAGTTACTAAATTTAAAGCTTTCCCTCAAAGTGAATGTTCAGCTTCAGTTCCCCCCCCCCCCTACCCATTCCCACATTTGAAAATAAATTGAAATAAGGGTAGTTTTTTCTCTATTCCTTACCCTTACCCTGCGGTGCCTTTATCTGCAGTGACCTAATCCTAGCACTAAATTTAATCTCACCTAACATGGCCTAAAGTATACACAAGGATGACAACATCCATAAAAGCGAAGCTCTGAAACGATATGACAAACGAACATTAACTTTTGTTGAGTGTCAGAACTGAATATACAAAATATGAAAATGTAAGGTTTGACAAAATTATACGTAAATTTGTTGCAAAACTTCTTAAATACAGAATTCTGTTTAATAACATACTGACATTATAATACTTGATTATAGAAATGCTTCGCTCATAATATTGTACCTTATTGTAACAGGAATCAGTAATAAAAAAATCAGATCAATCGGATGATTTTGTCACATAAAAAATTGTTATTAAAAAAGTAAAAAATCATCATGTTTAAAATGGACGTACGGACATTCTGGTAATGGTTATAGAGTTGCTACGCTTTCTAAATCGTACCTAACTACTACAGAAATCACCATGCAAAGTTTGAAATCGATAGGACAATTCTAACATGCCTAAATTAACGAATAAAAGCTAATTATCTCGGACGGCCGGATGGACGTACGGACGGACGGACCGACCCTAATTATAGAAAAGCTTCGCTTTTAACAAATATTTAGACGAAAAACTATCTCCCCCAGTATTTTCAATTAATTTTAAAAATGAGGGATGTTTTTTTGTGCGCAACGGGGCATTATTAGGGAAAATTCTTATGTAACCAGTGAGGCCGATGGTCGGACCAACTAAACAGAGATTAATTTTAAGATTTTTATCCTAATTCTCGTGGTAAATTAGCTATAATACGGTATGTACTAGAACCGGTTTTAATCCAGCGAAAATAATTTGGATTCGAAGCCACAAATAAAAGTCGATTTAAAACATAAAACTTATAAAATCTTTAATTTTTCTATTGCTATTTTCAAAATTTGTCAGTTAATAAATTTATTTAGAAATATGACCTATTCTAAAGTAACAAAACTTGAAGAAGAAACAAGGATGACAACATCCATAAAATCGAAGCTCTAACAATTACAAGGAAGAACAAACACACAATAACTCTTGTAGAGTTTCAAAACTTAAATTGTTATCAAAATTATCATGCAAAATTTAAAATTATTAGGACAATTCAAACAAGTCCAAATTAACGGACTCACGGACGTACAGACGTATCGACCCTAATTATAGAAAAGTTTTGCTTAAAAATATATTTGAAACTAATCATTGTTGACGTTTTGCAACGTTGGCAAACATTTTTACAAAGATAAGAAGTATCAGAAACAGGCATGGGGATAAGACAGTGGCCGATAAATTTATATATATCCCCAATGATGATATACACAAAATTACCCCTTCTGTAGATTACAATTAGTTGTTGAAATTCTTGGACACTGAACTTAATGAACCAACCAATCAAAATTCATTAATTAGTTGTTGAAATTCTTGGACATTGAACCAACCAATCAAAATTCATTAAAAGTCCCACAAGTTGTTAAGCCAATGAATAAGAAAAAGTTATTATAAAACTTTGGGGACTAGTTCAATAAACAATTCAATTTCCCCTCCTTCCCTATGAATCATCAGAAACAGGCATGGGGATTCCAAGAACGATTAGGTCCAAACTATTATTTTTTAATACGAAGGGAGAATATAGATAACAGGGGTGTGCAGGGACGTCGAAGCTTTTTATTTTGCTAGTGATAAATTAGGGGTTTAAAAGGTTTTGAGGGGGGTAATCTAATGTATTTTTAAAAATTATCAGGGGGTAAAATAGGTGGTTTCAATTCAAAATTTGAGGGGATAAACACCCCTTTATCCCCAACCTTGGACGTCTATGTAAGAAGGAATAAAGTATCGCTGAATCGGCTATAATAGCAAGATGACCAAATTTTATTTTGTACAAAGAGAAGGGTAGGTTTCTGGTAAAATCCGTAAAGGTTATGTGTTATAACTTAAAAACAGTAGTAGAACGATAAAAATATATGTTAACTTTTTAATTTTTTTTGTCTATAGTTCTTTTCAGTAAGAAATACACATATTTAGTGAATATTATCGTTCTACTGCTATTTTTAAGCCTTAAAACACACACTTTTACGGATTCTACCAGAGAACTGCCCCTCTCTTTATCAAAAATTTTGAGAAAAGTGTTCATTTATAGAAGAGTTATTGACATATAATTTTATCAAATGAAAAAGTCAACGAAAGACGAAAATGTTCGAAATCAAATTGTATCTATATATTAGCAGTTTATGAGATATTTTTTTTACAAGAAATGTAGTTTTACATAATCATCATTGTCCCTGAAAAGTAAAAAATAAAGATACTTTTTATATTTTTCTTATCTTTTTGTTGACAAATATGCAGAAAGATATCAGAAAACATGGAATTCAAAAGTTTATAATGACTTCAACATTTGTTAGTCATAATAATCTTTCTCGAATTCATTCGAATCCGGTGGATAGGAACCGGTTCTCATCCATAAGAAAAAACTATGTCTAGCATCGTATTATATCCAGTTTTCTACGAATATAAAAATGTACAATCATAAGATTAAAACCAGTTTTTTAGCCCGTTCCTTTGGTACCTCGGGGCTAAAAAAAACTGGTTTTAATCTTATAATTGTACATTCTATATCCGCGGAAAGCCATTTATAATACGATGCGAGAAATAACTATTCCAAATCCCATTATTTTTTGCTGGATTAAAGCCAGAGATGGGTTTTTGAAAGAAGAATGCCGCATTTTATTATGAAATTATTATGAAAATGCCTCGTAGGATTTAAACATAGTATACAACTATTTATTTAATTATTTCGCTTTTGTTGGTACAGAGCTGGATCTTTAAAAGCGTAGCCGTTGCCGTAGTCGTGGTCAGAGTTACAGCCACCAACCTAATAGCGATCTTTAAATCATATTAACCACACGTTGCCGTGGCCACAAAAAAAAAATGCGATCTTTAAATCATATTGGCAACGCATGGTCGTAGTCGTAGCGTGGTTAACCACGCTAAAAGTGACCACAGTCCGTTAGTGTGGCTAAAGCGTTGCTAAAGCCACAGCCATGACTACGGCCACGGCTACAGCCACGCCAACGGCTACACATTTAAAGATCCAGCTCAGCTTTTATAGAAGAAAAAGAATAATCTTTTTGCTGTAAATTAATTAATGCATCTTTTTAGAGCTTTATTAGACATTATACAATTGGCTGAAATAATAATTTTAAAATTTTAAATTCCTAAGTTGTATACTCTGTTTAAATCCTACGAGGCATTTTCATAATAAAACGCGGCATTCTTCTTTCAAAAACCCATCTCTGTTCTTGGCCAAATTAAAAAGTTATGTATCGTATTACATTCTAGAGAATTTTCCACGTAAATAAAATAAAATTTGATAGAGTTAACACCTGTTTTGTTGTCCGGGACCAACTAATTAATCCATTTCTTTTATTTGCTTATCCATGGAAAACTGTAATAATATGGGATAAATGTATTTTTTTCACGAATCGAAACCACCTGGAGGCAATATAACAATAAGAAATTTATCTTCGTATTCGCAGACAACTTTTTATGTAACTATTAGGCCCAATTAAGGTTAACCATTTCTCATAAAGATTTGTTTTCTATATGTTTTACTAGGGGATACGTCCATAGAGGCCTCTTAAGGGCACTTGAGGCGGAGGGTGAGGGGAGAAGTCAGGCCCCCTTTTAGATTTTAATTTCAATATTAATATTAAAAAGTAAAAAATGATTTTGGGGATTATTTTTTCTATGGGTGATTTTTCTATACCCCTCCCCAAGTTAGTTATAGACCTTATTTGCTATAGTGTTATTTTCATAAAATAAAACTCTTTGCAGTTATGAAACTATAATCATCCAGGGATCTAAAGGCATAGGACAATGGCCGTCTAATTGATGTGCATCATCATCATCATCGCCATTTATCTCTTCTTTCCAGAGCATAGGCCACGCACAATGGTTCTCCATTTATCTTTGAATTGGGCCTCAGTGCATACCCAATGTTAATACGCAAAATTACCCCTACTGTAGATTACAATTAGTGGTTGAAACGTATGGACACTCAATTTAATAAAGCAGACAATGAAAATTCATTAAAAGTCTCAAAAGTTGTTAAGCCAACGAATTATAAAACGTTATTTAAAACTTTAAAATGTAAAAGACTCAAATTTAGATATTACATAATTTGTCTGTCTGTCTGTGAATATATAAAAATGACAGACAAACTGACATATTGACATGATCATGTTGTACTTTAGATCAAGTACAATCTTGTTCATGAAATAGATTTTGCGAATTGAACATGAATGTAGAAAATGCGTACAGGCAGGGAATATTCAAAATCCTAAAAAAGTGGGGCTATTTGATTTGCGTTTGCCAAATGTTTGGAAATAGAAAAAAAATGTTTAATGTAATTGAAGGATGATAACTGTTTTAAGGATTTGAAACATCAGTGGTTGATTTTATTACTGATATTTTATCATATTATAGACATCTTTCCAGAGATATTAAAATAAAAATTTGTCTGTATATATGATTTTTTGGTATGGCTAAGAACCACTTCTAATCCAGCAGATATTGATCGGTTATGAAGCCATACTGGAAAATAAAATAATTAAATTCAAAAATGTAAATGAATATATTTATTGGTTACTACAGGCTAATCAACTTTTATTTTTTTGGCGGATATGGGGATAGGATAATTGACGATAACAATAAGATTTGTTTATTAAAATAATTCTCTGGTCACACCCCTAACATAGTAACTGCTTGCATTATGAATTTCACCTTTAAAAAAAACTTCGGGGGTGGAAAGGTACAAAAACATACAAGTGATAGTTATACAGTAGTTACACTCCTAAAATACATTCTTGTTAAGAATGAACTTTAAAAATGCATAGTAACAATAATATTTATTTTTTTTAGAAAAAATGAAAATCCGTAATCTAATATTGACATAATTGAAGCTAAACAAACAAGAATTATTTTTGCCACAATTTGAGAATAAAAACGTCTTCTATCCAAGGAGGGAGGATATATTGGGCGGATTATTACACTAGTCTTCAAAATTTATAATAACATTTTCCTATTCGTTGGCTTAACAACTCTGGGGACTTTTTAAATTTTGATTGGTTTATTAATTAAGTTGAGTGTCCAAACATTTTAACCTCTGATTCATTTCTTTAGAAGAGGTAATTTTTTGTTTCAGTTTTGGGGATATATATTAATTAAATTGCCATAATCTTATAATTTTAAATCCTTGTCTTTTATCACATGTTTTGCAAATTGCATTCATTGTATAATGGGTTAATATGGACAATGATGTCCAAATTAGGGTAGAAAAAAAACAAATTATTATAAGATTTAAATTTATTTAGAATTATGAGATTTTTGAAAACTCATGGTCAAATATTGTTATTGGGCTACAAACAATGCCACAAAATACCATGCACTTAAAAATTTGATTACTTTTATTAAATCTTGATTGGATGGTACAAACTAACAGTGTCTTAACTTTTATAACAATAATGGTTATCTATAGATGAGTGGTAATTTTGTA
This sequence comes from Acartia tonsa, assembly GCF_053477335.1. Lineage (NCBI taxonomy): Eukaryota > Metazoa > Arthropoda > Copepoda > Calanoida > Acartiidae > Acartia > Acartia tonsa. The sequence continues at coordinate 46,497,544 of NC_137267.1, forward strand.
TATCATCACACCAGCTTTTTGTTCTCTAGGTGTCTTAATACTTAATATCTGGTCGAGATTCCGTTGTGTGCAGGGATTAAAGGGAATAAGGCAATGGCCAATAAATTGATGTACATCCGCAAGCATGATATATAAATTTACCCCTTGGTTAAAACATTTGGAAACTCAACTTAATTAACCAACCAATCAAAATTCAATAAAAGTTGTCAAGCCTATGAATAAGAAAACATTATTATAAGACTTTGGGGACTAGTTTAATGAACAGCCTAATGTCCCCACTATTGGATTACCCTGTATAATATGATTTACTGACATGCCTTAACTATGCAGTAACCTTGCTATAACAATTAATCATTGTGGTTAAAATTATATGTTTATTTTAATTTTATAACAATTTATTAAGCATTTTTCCTCAAATTTTTTTTTCAAAGTCAAATTTTCTTATAATTTTAAAAATAATTTTCCCTTTTACCTTGATTTATTTTTTAAAATTTTTAAAGTCTCAATATGTTTATGTAAAATTTTGAATATGCGGGTTTATTAAATTTAAAACACACTTTGCTTATTTTACGTAATTCAGCAACTTTATACAAACAAGGATGACAACATTTATTATAACATTAACTCTTGTACAGTGTCAGACCTTACTAAGCAGAATAATAATGTGTAAGTCTAAACATAATTGTACAGAATATTGTTAACGCTTATAGAGCTTTCTAAATCATACCTAACTTTTATAGGAATCATCATGCAAATTTTGAATTAACAAGATCGAAGAGCTAACCATCACCTAACCGTTACGGACGGACGGAATGACCCTAATTAAAGAATAACTTCTCTTTAAACAAGAATGAAAACTATCTAACGGAGAAGTTTTTTCAATTTAAAAGTAGAACAGTCAAGCTTCTGGGGGCTTATTATTCCAAAAATTAAAAAAAGTCTGACTTAAATTACCATTGGAAAAAGTTCTTGATTGGAAATGGACCCACGAACCTTTTGAATAAATTATAGAATATCTTTGCTTTAAATTGAAGAATTAACATGTAACTTCAAAATTACATAGGACTTTAATGTTTTTGATTTAATATATATTTTGCGAGCAGACACTAACTAACTAATAGCTTTGCGCTTATGTAAATGGAAAATATACAAAATTTATGAGATACAATTTAAGAATTTTTCTACCATCAAATGGAAATGATACTCGGAATATAAATAATGTATACTCTTATTGTTCAAATTGATATGCATGCTATAAAGTTTTAAATAAAAAAGAATGAGATTAACCTAATAGATTAACCAATAAATGTATAAGAATAGATATATAACTACCTGGATCTATTTGGGGACTATTTCGTCTGCTAGCGAATTGGTTTCTATTCTTTTGTAGTGACTTTGATGTGTTAATATTTTCGACGCTATTGGCTGATATTCAGAGACCCAGATGAAAGTCGACACAGGATTCATGACGTTGGGGCATACAGGTTTTTTAACCGATTCCCCTCTACTGTTTCTTTTTAATGATTAACCAATCTACTGCATAGATCTGCATATCTATATTTAACCATTTTAATGTGTAATAGCAGTTGGCTACGCCCTTAGAGGCCTCTGGGTAGAGTAGGATAGAACCCCCCCCCCCCCACCCCTACTTTAAATTCAGTTTAAGAAATAAAAGTAAAAAAAGTTTCTATGGGCGGTTTTTTTGGAGGGTTGTGGTACTCCCCCCCCCCCCTCCCTCAAATAGTTCTAAGTCTTTATATGATCTATGAAAAGCTAAATTGTAAAGGAGAACCATATCGGTTAGCGAGATCCTTCTGCACATACACACCTACAGACATCTTGATACTGATAAGGATACTGATAAGGATTATATGATTCCATACATCTTTTTTAACCTTGAAACTATTTTAGTATTAAAAAAGTTTTTTTTTCAAGTCTATATTGATAAAGTCTATACAGAGATATTGGTGTTTAAATTTCAATTTTACCCCCACAATTCAGTATACTAGCGGATTCGCACCTAGCCTCTAGAGGCTTTGCCCCATAAGGTAGTTTAAAAAAAAAATTAAAAAAAAAGAATTCGGGTGCCCCGAACCATACTCCCCCCCAATTTTTTTTTGAGGGGGGGGGGAATTTCATTTTTTTGGGGGTTGGGGGTGTCCCAGCCCCCAAGAAAATAGCCTAAAACCACCACAGGACCAATAGGTATATACCCTAAGAGTAGAATCCGATCGGTTCAATGGTTACCGAGATCTTAAGCTTCAGACGGACAGACATCAAGCTACTTTGTATTATAGATATATTTTTTCATTCGGTGGCTTCCAAAACTTATGGAACTTTTAATAAATCTTAATTGGTTGGTACAAGTTTGTGCTCATAGACAAAACAATTTGTAGATTTAAATAAAAGTAGCAGAAGATTCAAATAATTTTGAATAAAAGCTTTCAGTACCAGAGCTGGATCTTTAAATCATTTTAGTGGTGAGTCAGATCGGGGTGAGCCAACTTTCCACCAATGAGAGCACAGCATTTTATGAAATGCCGCGCTGTGATTGGCTGAAATTCGGCTCACCCCGATCTGGCTCACCACTAAAATGATTTAAAGATCCAGCTCAGTATAATTTTCAAGCAAATACCACCTCAATACAGCTCCACCCCCCCCCCTTCCTGATGATCATAGACAGGTGCTTGATGTGCAGCTGTTCTACAACTAGGATATGATAGGATATTAGTCTGTCTGTCAAGTATATTGCCTCACTACATATTTACTTAACTGTTGTTGTTTGTCTAGGACTGGCCAAGAGGATGCCTTGGTCCTCAATGTAAACTCTCCAAATATTCAGGTAAAAACATGTTTTGAGTCTGAGTCATATTTAGGTGGGACCATCTCAAAACTTAAATTCTAAAATAATTTAGCCTTCAAACTATACCAGGACTTATGAAAAGCTTACCTAAAATGGTTGGCAATATCTTACCATTTAAAAAATACTCTACTTCTTTTTATGAAGTTAGTGCCCCAAGAGGGGAGAAAAGATGGGTTCCTTTTTTCGGGGGGGGGGGGGGGGGGGTTTACCACAAGAAAATCTAACCACCGGGCTCACAGGCTGACAGATGTACAGAATGACAGTCAGATGATACAATTAAAATTCTGCCATGCTGACTTTTTCAGCTTTTTGCAACGGAAGCTTTGACCCCATATAATTAAATAATTTTATGTTTAGGGAAAATTGCCAGTCATGGTTTTTATTCACGGTGGAGCCTTTTCAAGGTATGTTTTAATTTAACTTAAATTAAATGCTTATAAAGGGAATAAGGGAAGTATATGTATTCCAGTTTTAAAACCGATTGGATGCTGTCTAAAATGGTGCAAAAAATGGGGACAAATTTCAAATTGATTTGACGGGGCTGTTTATTTACGTCACAAGTGAGAAGAAAGAAAAGGGAAGGAGGAAAGAAACCCCCTAGAAAAGAGATGGGGGTATGACGTCACACGCCAAAACAATTTGAAATTTGTCCCCATTTTTTGCACCATTTTAGACAGCATCAACCGATTGATATACATTGAAGCTTAGCCAAACTGAAAAAATATGTATCGTGTCGTATTACAGAAATTTTCAATTAAAAAATAATTAAGATTTAGAACAGTTTTGTTAGGATGGGCCTTCGGAAACTTGCGAAAAACTTTCTATGTTACAAAGCGAAAAATAACAATTTATAACAATTTAATCACGAAACCTTAATTTGCAAAATAATATACATACAGTTACTCTTTTATTTAAAATATGAACATATGATTGTATGTAAGATTTCAATATGTGACTATTAATTTTAGCATCGCAGTTACTCTATAATAAGGGTATGTCATCCGTGCCATGTATACTTGTAACTCAAATTTCCTCTTATTTTTGTTTGTTTTATAGCTTAAGACTGCTTAGTGCTCATTAGGATATATAAGTTGGAAGGAATTTTAATGTTAGGAGAGATTTAAAATCTGAAAGCTTAAGTGTCGTACATCATTCACCCAATTAGAGCGCAGGTAGTTTCTAATCTACCTATCCTATTGGTCAAAATAAATTAACTTAAATTGTATTTCCGCTTTTAGATAAAGAATTATACGAAAAACGAATTTCATAAAAAATCCTTAAAATTTGATGCAGATTCCAACTTATACATCTTACTGCTCAGTGCTCATGCTGCTCTGCACATGAACAAATTTTCCATTATGGCTTCGAAACTGATTTATATCTGGTTGATTAGAACCAATTCTCAACCTTACTAAAAAATCATCGTTTTACAGACAATTATTGACGAATACTGAAATGAATAATCTTAGAATAAGTACAAGTTTTGTTAGCCCTTGCCTTCGGCTAATGTGGGCTAACAAAACTGGTTATAATCACATAACTTTTGTTTTAAAACCTGCGAAAAGCGATAATAGTTATTTCTCGCATTGTATTACAAACAGCTGTCCATGGATATAGAATGTACATTTATAAGATTAAAACCAGTTTTTTAGCCCCGAGGTGCCGAAGGCACTGGCGAAAAAAAACTGGTCTTAATCTTATGATTGTACATTTTTATATTCGTAGAAAGCTGGATTTAATACGATGCTAGACATAGTTTTTTCGTATGGATGAGAACCGGTTCTTATCCACCGGATTCGAATGAATACGAGAAATAACAATTCCTTGTTTACAAATTTATTAATTATTTTAGTGGATCCTGCTCAACAAAGCTGTACGGAGCAGAATATTTCATGAATAAAGATGTTGTTCTTGTGGCAATTAATTACAGGTAAATACATTTTCCAGTAAAGCTTCGAAATTCGCTGTATAAGAACCTTTTCAGGAATACTGTAATTTCATATATAGCATCGTACTGTAGGAAAAAAAAACCAGTTTTGTTTCCCGGGCCTTCTTAACCTTATAATTTTCATTTTAATATCCGCGGAAGGCTGTCTATAATACGATGCGATAAATAACTATTAATATTCCTAAAGCATAGACGTACTAAGGGAGGGGGGGGGGGGGGGTCAATAAAGTGGTTATCACCTTCAAACTTTGAAACCCCTTATTTTACCCCCTTTAAAAATTTAAAGAAATACATTAGAATAAACCCCTGAAAAGAACCTAGTAATAGTGTCGGACTGATTATGACGTAAAAAAAATTAGCCAATGAGAGGACATTATTGACCAATGGTAAAATTTATAGTGGCCTCTCATTGGCTAATTTTCTTTTTTACGTCATAATCAGTCCGACACTATTACTAGGTTCCCCTGAAAACTTTGAAATCCATCATTTTACCCCCTCAAAAAGCACTCCTTGCGCTCAGTTTTCAGGAAAATTAGTTCTTATAAAAGATAAAATGTGTGTTGATAATATATCAAATAAATTAAACTTTGATAGAATCTCAGAAGGTTTCCCTAAAAGTTCCTAGTAGAGCAAAAAGCGCTCTCCTCATTTTGAAGTAGTTAGTCTTTCATGTGTTTGTATTTCACTTTAAGTCAAGTAAGGTTAGTAACTTGTAAGTCTCAAAAGTTGGACCAAATGGACATTAAACAGTCTTTAGAGACTCAAAAATCACAAATGTTACCTAATTCAAAAAAATTAATACTGACCTATATTTCAGTTCATTTACACATCTCCAAGAAAAAGAAATGAATACATAAATTGATTCAAAAAAATCTTTCTATTCTTAGTAAATTCGTAGAATTTTTCCCTTTTGGCTGAAAAATACTTGGTAGAATCTTTTCAATTATAAAATCCCACCCCCAAACCCCCTTCTGGTACATGAATCTATATATAATTACTTGGATGTTGCATCAGATTTCCATTACTCTAATAAAATGATACTCGCAGCTGTCTAAAATAATGATACTTCATATCCAACCCCCTTACTCCATCCCTTTCCCCTCCTACTGGTTGAACGAACTAACCAATAAATGATTTTAATATTCGCAACCTAAATGACGACAATTTTTCCCCTGTCAATATATCCATTGGTATATGATATTAAAAAAGAAGTCAATGGGTTTATGAACAAAAAAAAACTTTTGACCAGGTTTTCTTTATGTCTAGCCTGTTTTGCCTATCCCTAACCTTACTATGTATATAACTTACCTTAACCTAACCTACATTAAACAACTATGACAAAAACATTAATAATCATGAATATTAGGGGGGGGGGGGGATAATGTGTGGTTCACTTTGTGCTTGTACGGGTATTGCCGAAATATAAAACTTAGATTCGAGTATCTTGTTTCTGGTTTCAATATTATGTTGGGGTTTCTTAACAAAGTTTTTAAAAATAGCATCGATCATAAAAAAAATCAGCATGTGACGTCATAAAAATGAGGGAGATGAGAGGAGAAGTGAGAAAGAAAACCCCTAAAAAAGAGATGGATAATCCTTCACTTTTATGACGTCACATGCTGATTTTTTAATCGACTGTCTCCAGGTATGGAGAATACCTTGGTTCAAAACAGGCGCAACTTTTACCATGCAAAGTTAGGACATTTAGATAAGGGTCGGGCAATATAGTTGGTTGTTGCTGTATTAATAGAGAGAGGATAATGACAGTTAAATTTATATTAAACTGTATATTATCACTATTCAGTATTAGAACTTCTGCTATATTATCAAAGATTTGGTTGTCTGATAGGTGTTTTTTTTCACAACACTTCCCAAAAAATAAATAGAAAATTATGAGATCTAGGAAAAATTGTTGTAATTTTGTTAAAACGCTCATCTCTTTAATAGGAAAAAACAAAAGCACTTCTTTTTTCTCTCAATTTTCTTTTTACAAAAAGTTTTTTTTTCATTGAAATTAACTTATATTTCTAGACTATATGTTTTCATGTTACTTTTTACTTTTTTAGAACAGACCATGGCTATATGTCTGTAGGTCTTGTGTCTTTAATGCTCAATGTTTCATATTCCAGTTATCTCCAAGGTCTCTAGGTGGTTGAGTTAAATTCGACCCATACCATTTAAAAATTTAGTTTTGAATAAATATTTTAAAAAAGATTTGGGGGTCGAGAAAGTTTTTTTTTTAAAGGTGATTTCTCTTTGGAGGGTGGTGGTACCATACCCCAAAATAATTACACACTTTCCCAGGACCTTCGAAAAGCTACACTGTAAAGACAGGGATAAAGGATGGGAAACGTAGGAAAATATTATTTCAGGCCTATTTCAAGCCTAGGCCTATTTCTAGCCTAATAAACCAGTTTTGGGATGGCGCAGTGCTTCGTATAAAACGCTAATAAAAAAGCTGTGTGTGTGTGTGTAGATAAAGTATAGAATCAAATTCAGGTAGCTAGTTTAAAGTAAAAAACATAACCTTTTATAAACCTATATATTAATGGCTTTTGTTAAAATGAAGTTTTTTCTTTCCCAAAATTTTTTTATCTTTACTTTGGTAATTTGAATTGTCTGAAAGCTATCGTTGGGTTTCCCTCAGACAGATTTTAGTTTGTATTATTTGCATTTTTATTAATGAATAAAAATTTTATTTGAAAATACCATTGCTAATTAAAATTCAAATAAATAAATTAATATGCACTTGGGTAACATTCTATCAAGTATTCTTTGGATACTATCATTTAGTGATATATTTGTACTGTGTTGTATTGTGTATTGTACATATATTAGGGTTTAGGTGTTGTATCAATTCCGTATTAAATTTTTAAAATTCAAAATACAACATCTAATTTATAAACTACCAAATGAAAATTCGTAGCTACCTCCTTTCCAAAAAATAATCCCGTTATTTTTGTTTTTTCTGTATGGCCCTTTTTTAATATTTAACTCTAAGCAGATTTAATAATTAAGCTAATGTGATCTAACACCATTTATATTTATTTTTTAGTAGCAGACGAAATCATTATTTTTTCTAGAATTGTCTGCTTCAAAAATTTTCGCCAATTGGTGATTGGTTGTTAAAAACAGGCCGATTCTTATTGGTTTAGAGCGATAGTTACTTGGGAGCGTCCGCCAGTTTGATAGTAATTTGTAATAGTTGCAATATCACTTTAGAATCTAGGCCGGGACCTAATTAATGGCCAGGTTTCCTATCCCTTATCCCTGTGTAAAGAGAACCATATTGTTTCTGTGGTTAGCGAGATCCTTCAATACCCACTCACAGACACAGATCCTGTTACTTTTATATATAAATATATATTTATAAGGATTTCTATTTTACTGTAGATCCTAAAAAACGAAAAATGTTAAAATTTTGATTTTTATTTTTATATTTTCATAATTTATCTTTCTTCAACATATGTTACAACACTTCCTAGTTCAACGTGACAGGGAGGGAGGGCACATTAGAATGTAAATTAACTAGATCAAAGAAGTCTTCATCCAAAATTTTCATCTTAAAAAAGTGAGTTATAGAGTAGCTTCATAATAGCGGAAATCATTGCACACTAACAATTCATATTTTGCCAATATACAAAAAACAATTGCATCAAATTTCTTAGTTATTATTACTCAGCTAAAATCTAAAGAAAATTCAAATTTTGCATTAAAAATAGAGTAAAAGCAAATCTGCTAAATTCATTTAGCAAAATGGCCACATTTATTGAATAATTTAATGAAATTATGTTAATTGTATAAGAACTCTTCAACTATCACTATAAAAAGTTAATGCTTTAATAATGAAATTTCAAGTATAGCTTTAAAACCCATTAATATCCGGTGGATTAGAATCAGTTCTCAGCCATTTTGAAAAATCACGTATAGCATTAAGACAATTCTCTACGAATATTGAAATAGAAATTATAAAATCAATATAAGTTTTGTTAGCTTTCGGCCTTCGGAGATAATAAAATTGGGTTATATATTATAATTTTTCATTTCTCCGCGGAAAGCTGTCTATAATATAATGCAATATATAACTATCATTCACCAAAATACTTTTTTTTGCATAAGGTCTATTAGATATTATTTTATTTTATTTCCGTATTTCTTGTTGCAATAAAAAAATCAATTTGTTTTGTGGTTTTAAGAAAACATAAATGACGAAGAAAGAGAGAAAGAATGTATTCTATTAACTTTAATGAAAGTCAGAGGTTTAAAAATACAATATGATACACATTTCTTGTCCTCTAGAATTAAGGTTTATTAAAGAAAAATCAACAAGAACGACAACATACATATTTTGATAAGATATTAAGAAATGCCAACCATAAGTACTTCCAGAGGTTAAGAAAAAGGCACTAGTCCCTAAAGGTTTAAATAATGTTTTTTTTTGTTGGCTTACAAACTTTGGGGATGCTTATTAATTTTTCATTGGTTAGTTCGTTAAATTGTGTATCACTAAATGTAATCTACAGAAGGGTAAATTTGTATATCATCATTGAAGATGAACATAATTTAATCGACCCTATTAGTAGGGAGTTATTACTAGAATTTTCAGAAGCTTATTTATTAGTACAAAGATCCCATGTTGACCGGTTCCCAGTAGCGGGAAAATGTACAGGTTTCCTGGTACTTTGTAGTAGTGTCAAAACATTTAAACTAATAGTTTGCATCTACAAAGGGAGTAATTTTGTTTCTCGTATTCATTCGAATCCGGTGGATAGGAACCGGTTCTCATCGATACGAAAAAACTATGTATATCATCGTATTATATCCAGCTTTCTACGAATATAAAAACGTACAATCATAAGATTAAAACCAGTTTTTTTAGCCGGTGCCTCCGGCACCTCGGGGCTAAAAAAACTAGTTTTAATCTCATAATTGTACATTCTATATCCGCGGAAAGCCGTTTATAATACGATGCGATAAATAACTAATATCATTATTGAGGATCAATATTAATTTATCGTCAAGTGTCGTATACCTTAAAATCCTAGTAAAAACAAGAGGTAAAAAATCTAACTATAATCATTAATATGTCGTGTTGATTTTTTCCTTCATATTTATACCTTGAATAAGATAACATTATAGAAAATTCTTTTAACTATTTTTAATTATTTTGAAATTCTATCATTTAAGCTTCTCTAAAGATTTATTTTTGCAATGACAATATAATAATAAATATTCCGACATTATTTATCAAATCTTTGACATAATGTCATTCTTTCATAAGTCAAAATATTTCAAGAATAAAAAAAAATTGATTGAAGATTTTTTTTGCAAAATTCATTGTTGCATATTATAATGGATATATAATTTGTAACGACTTGTGGTGTTAAAATTACCGACACTGTTGGCTGATATTCAAATACCAAATTGAAAGGCGACACAGGGTTCCCACCCCGTAAACATACAGGTATTTAACCCCTGTTCAATCTATTCTTTTACTTTAATCTTGAAATTAATTAATTTTCTTTTTCAGGTTGGCTGTTTTGGGTTTCCTTTACCTGGATGGAGAGAAAGGTAGGAATTAGCCAGGGATAAGGGACCAGGATTCTGACAAACAATTCTAAAAGAACCTTTTCTCCACGACCCACTTCCTTTTGCCCCCTCCCCTTTATACCCAATTCCCTTTCACTTACAGAACAAAATAAGTTTTACCCCAACATTTTGCCAATAAAATATGCAAATTTTCTTTTATTGCAAATGGAATTAATTTGCTTGAATTAGCAAATATGATTTAAGCTATTTAGGTTAGGTATTCTATTTAAGCAATGATGACAACAAGTATTTTGAAAATAGTGGATGGACAAACGACAAAAGAAATTTATTTAGAAGATGTTTAGTAGCGATTAAAAAAAAGAGAGAGAATATGTGATTTTGGAAAAATATAAATCTCAAAACCTGTCCAGAAAAACATTTCAACGGACCAAATAGATTGTTTACTTGACTCGACTGACTGACAGACAGATAGAGTGAACTATAGAGTAGCTTTGCTACAAAAAATTATCAGAATAAAACTTTTAGAATATACGGGAATAAATTAAAAATGTTTGCGATAAACTTTTTTTTGGAGGAGGTATGACTTTTCTGGTAGGAATATCCATTTTTTGAGAATCTCTGCTTGGTGGTTAAGTACTTCTGGCATGAAAGCAAAGTCATTTAAGTTTATAGTAAAATATTATTGTTTTAACTTGAAGTTCTTAAATGTTAAACACTAATATTATTCTTTTAAAAGATAAACATAGAATTCCACCAAAACAGAATAGAATTGCATCTTGTTTAGCAATGGATATAGGATGTACGTGGATATATTGACAGGGAAAAATTTGTCGTCAAATTAGCTTGCTAATATGAACCTCATTTATTGATCAGTTCGCTCATACAGTAGGAGGAAAGGCGATGGGATGAAGGTGGTGCATTCGGGTATATCATTTTAACCAACTGCTAGCATCACTTTTTTCAGAATACATAAAAATCTGGATTAATATCCAAATAATAATATATATCGATTTGTTAAACAAACCAGCCATTAGATATATTTAGTACTTCGTTTATTAGTTAGGTAAGGTTAGATTAGGTTATATTGGGTAAGGGGATTTCTGCAGTGTTAAAAGCTTTCATGCCCCTTACTTTCATTTTATTTTAAAGAAAGGGTTCAGTGCTTGATACAAACTTTGTGGAAAATTACCTTCTGAATTACATTTTTAATGTCATTATTTTAGTGTGTGGCAACCAGGGGATGCGAGATCAAGTCCTAGCTCTGAGGTAAGCTTTTGTTCTACAATAGAAATATTCGTGGATAATATATTTCGTCGATTTTTATAGCTAACATGGACATCACTTATTGGTCAGTTCCAAGTAATAATATACATATTAAACTAGATATGTTAGAGTTGAAAGTTTAGAAAAAATATATTTTTAGCATATGTTTACTTTTTAAACTTATTTTATTTATATTTTTAACAAAGCTTTCAAGCGAATACAAGCGTTTGTCCGATTGCAAGAACTGATTAACTTTGCTGGTTGCTCCTATTGATCATAATGTCATAAGAAATTAATCTTGCTTTTTTCTTGACTTCAATTTTGATTTATTCTATTATAAAGAAACTAATGGCTACGTCCCTAGAGGCATCTAGTGGAACGTAAAAGTTTTTTTTTAAAAAGAACGTGTACTAACTTTTTTGTTTTAACCCATTCGTGAGAAGCTCTCAAAGTTCAAAGTTTTGATTTACCGGAGTTCAACAAAACAATTTTTTTCTATACTTACTCAACAGAATTTAAAAAGTAAGGTGTCAAATTAAAGATCTTACTATTTTTGTTGCTTTTTAGTACCTTAATACCAACTTGATTTAAAAAAACTTAAATTAATTTAAAAAATAAGTGGTCTACAAAAAACTGATTGCATATCTAAATTCTATTGATTATTTTACATCTACTACTTACTAAAAGCACTGACTAGCTATTTTTTAAAAATCACAAAAGTTAGGACACGTTCTTTATGTTAAGATTAGCTGTTTACAAAAATTATTTTCTCGGCCGCTTAATGGGTTATAATTATTCCCAGGACTTTATCGGTTCAGCCGTTAGCTAGATCCTTCGGTTCAGACAGACAAACATCCTGTTGCCTTATTATGGGATGGTTCAGTGGCGTGCGTTAGAGGGGTGTCAATAACCTCGTTTAAAGCGAAGCTTTTCTATAATTAGGGTCGGTCCGTCCGGAACGGATAGCCTTTTCGTTAATTTAGGCATGTTAGAATTGAATCGATTTCAAACTTTGCATGGTGATTCCTGTAGAAGTTAGGCACGATTTAGAAAGCGTAGCAACACTATAATTATTACCAGAATGCCCGTACGTCCATTTTTAACATGTTGATTTTTTTTTACTTTTTTAATTTTTATTTGATCTGTTTTTGGTATACTGATTCCTGGGACAACAAAGTAAAATATTAGAAGCGAAGCAACTCTATAATCAAGTCCTAAAAATGTAATTATGACCATAAACAGTATCCTGTATTAAGCAGTTTTTCAACAAATTTACTTACAATATGCTTCGACTCGTATACATTTATATTCTGATAATTCAGTTCTAACACTATACAAGTGTTAATGTCCGAATGTCCTACCTTTTCAGTGTTTCGCCTTTATGGATGTTGTCATCCTTGTTAAAATTTAAATTATGAATGTTTGCCTTTCCCTTTTTTCACCCCTTGGACATACATGCAAATTAATTTCCTTACACCCTTTTTTTGTGGGGAGAGAGGTTTTTTTTCAGCCCCTAAGAAAATTGGTCAAAACCAAGACAGACTTGCCTAAAAAGACGGACGGACGGTCAGACAAGGTTAAATAATATAAAACATAAACAAAGTACAAAAGAAAATATGATTCATAAAAAATTGATTGTTTGTGAATGATGTTATTTTATTTGAGAAAACAATAAAAATATTTTAGAAAATATCATTTTAGGTCAACTTTTTCTTACAAGAAAAGATCTTTATTTTTGTAAATGTAGAAACTTTTAAAAAATTCTTTGTTTTAAATTAAAAGAGATGTAAAATTTTAGTGATTTATTAGTAGTACCAAACAAAAAAAGAAAATAGTTATTAAGTTATTAGCATCGATTAAGAAAAGTTTTCCGCGGATTTTAAAATGAAAAATTACTTTATTAACACTTGTTTTGTCCGCCCCGAGGGTACGAAGACTCTGGCCGATAAAACTGGTATAAATCTTATGTTTTTTATTTAATATTCGTAGAAAACTGTCTCTTGCTAAGCTAAACATGACCTTTTCATTATCGCTGAGAACCGGTTCTAATCCAGCGGATATTAATCAGTTTTGAAGCCATTCTGCAAAAGAGTTCAAAGATGGGTTTTGTTTTAAAAGAAGATTTATATCCAAAGGAAACTATCAAAATTTGTTGGGGTGGAAAATAAGAAAATAAAATTACTTCTCTATAATAACAAATAAAAGTGCAATCATTGCAAAAATAAATAGCAAATTGATAAGCCATTTTTATCAGGAATCTAAAGGGATAAGACAATTGCTGATAAATTGCTGTACATCTCCAATGATGTTACACAAAATTACCTCTTCTGTAGATTATAATTAGAGGTTGAATTATTTGAACACTCAAATTATTGATCCAACAAATAAAATTTTCTATAAAAATCTCCAAAGTTTTCAGCCAACGAATAAGAAAATCTTATTAATAAACTTTGGGAACTAGTGTAATAAACAACCCAATGCCACCCTCCCTCCTTGCATTTTTATACCTATTCATTTTATTTTTAGGTAAAATATTTCATGAATAATAGTAACTTTACAAAGTGTCTCAAAAAACATCTATTGACGTCATAAAAATGAAGGATTATCCATATCTTTTTTAGGGGTTTTCTTTCCTTCTTCTACATCTCATCATCTACATCATTATAACGTGGCTGATTTTTAGACATTTTATAAAGCTACTAAATAATATAATTTATTTTAATACTAATAGTGTAGCTATAATAAAAATCAGTATAATTTCAATGGATATAGAATACGTGATTATAAAGACAGGGGACACTTTATGGTAATTTTTTGTTGCTACAATGGTCCTCATTTATTGGTCCGTACGTTCCTCCAGTAGGAGAGGAGTGTATAGGGGGTAACGTTAGTTTAAACCAGCTGCGATAATCGCTTTATTAGAGTACATGAAAATCTGGTGCAACATCCAAGTAATAATATATCTATTATAATTTCAGATGGATAAAGGATAATATTGACACTAGTAAAATGTAGGTTTTTTAGCCACAAAGAGGAATACTCTGAAAATTCGAACTGATATCATTTATTTATACCTAAATAGAGAGCCCCACGTCTTTATTTAAATCATAAGTGCATAGCCTAAAGAATAAATTGCATTTGAACTTGAGTATATTTTTTCTTTAAAAAAAAGCTGTAAAAATGTGTTTTTAACCTAACAAATTCATAAAAAAAATCCGCAAGTCAAAATATGAAAAATCCGGGAAGCTTATTAGTAATAAAATTCAATCTTAGTTTTATTTTTTTCATAATAACAAACATGTTACATTTTGCAATAGATCATTTAAAAGATCCAATATAATTTGTGTTGCTTGTGTATTGAAAGAAAAGGCAAGAATTGCCAAGATTAAGAGAAAAATGAAACGTTGTTTGTTCTTGTAAATCTGGTGCAAATGAAGAAACCAACAGGTCTTTGTAATACTTGTAAAACATATGTATAAAACATATTTGTATTTATGAATTATAAATTCAAAGTGATGTGTCTATCAAAAGCAAAACTGTTTTAAAAATAGTGTCGGTCTGTTCGCTCGTCCATATAGTTTTTTCCCTGTTAACTTAGGCATGTTAGAATTGTCTTATTGATTTCAAACTTTGCATGGCGATTCCTTTAGTAGTTAAGTATTTATTTAGAAAACGTAGCAACTGTATAATCGTTACCAGAATGTCCGTACTCAGTTTTTCAACAAGTTTACTCCAATTTTGTTTTGACATTTAAAATATTTGCATTTAATGTGTCATATGTAAATGTTAGTTTGTCCTAGTGACCTATTCCAGTATGAGAATCTGAATTGCTATAAAAATAATTTTTGAAATCTTTATATACTTTGAAATTTATTTTAAATCTTGAATGCCATCTTAGTTAATTAAATGTATTTCTATACAAGAAACAAATATTATTGTGGATTTAAAAGAACTTCATATAAAATAAATGAATAAAACTTGTTGAAATGATGTTAGATTTTTGGAAAATAGAGGGTTTTATAAGGTATCAAATATAAAAATATGAAAAAAATTAGGCTATGCACTTATGATTTAAATAAAGACGTGGGGCTCTCTATTTAGGTATAAATAAATGATAACAGGTCGAATATTCAGAGTATTCATCTTTTTGGCTAAAAAACCTACATTTTACTAGTGTTGAGAGGTTTGGTGGAGATAGTATCCATGTAATAATATATCCATTATAATTTCAGATGGATAAAGGATAATATTGAGAGGTTTGGTGGAGATAGTATCCATGTAATAATATATCCATTAGATGCTGTGAGTATTGGTTTAAAAAATATGACGTAACAAAAAAAATTAGCCAATGAGAGTCCACTACGCATGCCGCCATTGGTCAATAACGGCCTCTCATTGGCTAATTTTTTTTGTTACGTCATATTTTTTAAACCAATACTCACAGCATCTATCCATTATAATTTCAGATGGATAAAGGATAATATTGAGAGGTTTGGTGGAGATAGTATCCATGTAATAATATATCCATTATAATTTCAGATGGATAAAGGATAATATTGAGAGGTTTGGTGGAGATAGCAACAACATCACAATTTTCGGAGAATCCGCAGGTAATGATTTGAAAAAGATTTCAGTTGCTTCCCAGGGATCTATAAAGATAATGGTCTATAAATTTATGTACATATTAATCCCCTAACACCCCCCTTTAATTAGGGACAGATGTTTTAAAAATCGGGTGTGGGGGGGGGGGGGTAGTTAATACTCTAACCCTGCTGGGCTTACTAGTACCTACAAAAACATAACCTTACCTGACCTAAAGTCCCTCATCAAATTATGACGTCATACGATAAAATAACCAATAAAAAGCCAGCATATTTTTTACCATTGGTCAATTACAGTGTATTCTAGCCTCTCATTGGCTATTCTATTGTATGACGTCATAATGCGATGAGGGACTTTAATCATCTTCTTGACTGTCCTAAAGTAATAAACAAACAAACAAGTCACTCTGAGGTACAATTATAAAGCAGCTATGCTTCTAAAAGAAGTAGACATATTCTAGTAAGATGAAAAGTAATTTTATTGTATACAATATTTCAGGGATCTTAAAGGATAAGACAATAGCCGTTAAATTAATGTACATACCCAATGATAATACTAAAATTGTCCCTTAAGTAGAGTACAATTAGTGGTTGAAACGTTTGGACACTGAACTAAATTAACGAACCAATCAAAATTCGATAATAGTCCCCAAGTTTAATAAGCCAACCACTAAGAAAACGTTATTTTAAGACGTTGGGGACTAGTGTAATAAACAACCTAATGTCCCCTCCCTTCCTGAGAATATTTGCTAATATGATTATGTACATGAAAAGCTTTTGTGTCCTACTTCTTTTTTCTTATTCAATTTAGGTTGAAAAATTGTAGTGTTAGTAGCAAAGCTACTCTATAGGTCGATATGTGTATTCGTCGTCCGTCTGTATTAAACGATTAGAGGAACACGTAAATTTCTCATCTTCTACTAAAGATAGGCGGCTGAATTTTTTTTGGTGAAGATTCCCCATACCAATGAGAATCCAGAATGTAATTTACTTGGTCTGTCAATCTGTTTGTCATGCTACAGAAGACTAATACATATTTTATGCATAAAGGTTTTGTGATTTTTTACATATTTTTTTATGATCATGAATATCTGCTCTATAACTCAATTTGTCTGTTTGTCTATTCGTAATATTTTGTGCTTCGGTACTTTTGGAAGTTGGAATCCTTGTTTTCTTTTCTTTTCAATGATATAAAACAAGAACAATAGGGTTTACAAGTAGCTCAGCTGAAATTAATATATAAACAATAATTTTTGTATTGCTGATGGAACTATAATACAAAGTAGATTGATGTCTGTCTGTCCGTCCGTCCGTCTGTCCCTTAAGATCTCGGTAACCACTGAACCAATTGGATTCTACTCTTCATGGATATATATGATGGTCCTCTGGTGGTTTTAGTCTATTTTCTTGAGGGGGAGGGGGACCCCCTCAACCCCCATAAAACAAAAAAATCACTCTTCCACGCTTTTTTTTGCTGATGCATGTAATGAAGGCATTAGTGCTGCACCACCACTTTTTTTAAATTACCTCTTGGGGCAAAGCCCAAATAGGCTTAGGGCGAAGCCGCTATTATATGTATGAAGCAACATTATTACTGATTATAAAGTTAAGTTGTGTCTGATGTGAAAATGCACTTGATTTATAAAAACTAAAGGCTTTGCACCGGAGAATATATCCTTATAATAAAGTAACAACCACTGAACCTATATGGTTTTCCTTTACAATTTAGCTTCACATAGGTCCTGGGAAGGTTTAAAACTATTTTTGGGGAGGGTACCACCACCCTCCCAAGATAAATCGCTAATATCTTAAAGTGCCGCAAGGCAGGGCTAGTGTATGACTTAATGGACTTTCCTTCGATCAAAGGTGTTAAATTTTTTCTTTTTCAAAACTACAATTACAAGTTGGGGTCAACTCATCCTAGATCCGCTACTAGTGTCCAAAGGAATATATAATGATATGATGGCTATATAGTACCTACACGCCTTGAAAATATGTTTGTAAGGATAGAAGGATGACAGGATAATTCATAGTCTGATTTTATACAATCCATATTCTAAATAAAGAATTTTTTCCTCCGTTTTTACAAATACTTTCAAAATGTACAAAAAAAATAATTTTGTGCTTTCCTTGAGGTTTCTAGCGAGCAATAAACCTATCCCCTTAATTCAAAAGCGAAGCTTTTCTAAAATAAGGGTCGGTCCGTCCGTACGTTCGTCCAAGACAGATAGCTTTTTTCGTTAATTTAGGCATGTTAGAATTGTCCTATTAATTTTAAACTTTGCATGGTGATTTCTGTGGTACGATTTAGAAAGCGTAGCAACTCTATAATCATTACCAGAATATCCGTACGTCCATTTTAAACATGTTGATTTTTTACTTTTTAACAACAAATTTTTAAGTGATCTAATTATCCTATTGTTCAGATTTTTGGTATATTGATTCCTGGGGCAACAAAGTACAACATTATAAGCAAAGCAACTGTATAATCAAGTCTTAAAAATGTTAGTATGTCCGTAAACATTATCCTGTATCAAGAAGTTTTTTGACAAATTTACTCACAATTTTGCTTTGACTCTTACTTTTTTTATATTCTGATTATTCATTATGTCACTATACAATTGTTAATATCCGTTTGTCCTACCGTTTCAGAGCTTCGCTTTTATGAATGTTGTCATCCTTGTTAAAATAAAATTTATATATGGCGATGCGGTAGACTTAAAATCCTCGGAAGCACTGTCCCCTTGGAGATCTATACATGCAGTAGTACCTTGTCTTCTGAACTTAAGAAATAAAAAAACACCAAAAACTGCCCCATCACAACCTTTATTTTCAGTTTTTTTATTTCAAAATAAGAAGGTTTTTTTTTGCTCAACTAGGTAATACTTTAACCCTTAACGGTCGGGGGGGGGGGGGGGGGGGGCGTTGAACGCCCCCCCCCTATCCGGTTTTTTCTATCTCATTTTCTGTGTGTGAAAGATAAAGAGCCCAAACTGCTTGACTTTTTAAGTATGGGTATGACACATAACTGAGAGTTGGAATTTTTTGAATATCTCCATCCTGGCGGGCACAGGATGCCAGCAAACCTGGCAGGGTCATCCAGGTAAAGAACAAAAATTTGTTTTTGATTTAAACAAAGCATTTTATCTTACCAAAATACTAAAATATCCTCTAGTAGTACATCCTCATATTAAATACAGGTGTTCAAGTCAATTTCAGGTTCCAGGTATGATCCTGCAGGTCCTGATCCTCCAGGTCTCCAGAAATCTTTAAAATGCTCCTGTGGCCGCAATTTTTGACTTAGAGACTTCAAATTTTAAACTTAAGCTTTTCTTACATGTCTACATAATGTATTAAAATTTCATAAAGATCCGCCGCCGTTTTCCCGCCGACCGCCGACTGCGGCGGCTGGCAGCTGCCAAGTACAGCTGCGGCTGCTGAAACTTATGTTTTGATATTTCAAATATAAAATTTAAATAAAATAAACATTTTCTGCAAAAAAAATTTGCTTCTAGCTTTAAAAATAAAAAAATTACAGCCGTTTGAAATTTTTAAGTAAAAAAGGACCTAAAAACAAAGGTTGTTAAATAAAGGGTGAAGGAAGCGGAAATTGACCTTGACTTACTTAAGGTCGGAAATTCACCATAACACAGGGGACTTGCACAAAAAATTTTAGCCCTCT
The DNA here is from genome assembly GCF_053477335.1 of Acartia tonsa. Lineage (NCBI taxonomy): Eukaryota > Metazoa > Arthropoda > Copepoda > Calanoida > Acartiidae > Acartia > Acartia tonsa. The sequence continues at coordinate 46,517,451 of NC_137267.1, forward strand.
AGCTCTAATAGGAACTGAGATAATGAGGGGGGCATTGAACGCCCCCCCCCCCGACTGATTAAGGTGCGGCAAGGGGCCCGACTGTTAAGGGTTAAGGGGTATTGCCGAGATTTTCAAAATAAAAGTTAATTTTTGAAAAAATTGTTATGTTTAGTTGTTGTTGTACATCATACTTTTTAATAGGGTTGGGCCGGATACTTTTTTGGCTGGATACCGGATACCGGATGTCCGGCTGATTTCTAATGCCGGATATCCGGTTCCGGCCGGATATCTGGCCAACGCTCGATATCCGGCAAATTACCGGATATCCGGCCGGATAACTGGATATCCGGCGTCAAAAAACAGCCGGATATTCTGTAACTGGATAGTCTTAATATCCGGTATCCAGCCGGATATTGAAAAATAACCGGATAACCGATTAAACCGGATATCCGGCCCAACCCTACTTTTTAATACTGGCATACATACTCCGCCTACTGTGTACCTGTCACCGTGTTGAATGTATGAAAGTTTGATACATATTGTATGCAGGGAGGGAGTGGACATTGGGCTGTTTATTACACTAGTCCCTAAAGTTTTATTATAAAGTTTTCTTATTCGTTGACTCAACAACTGTAGGGACTTTTTTAAAAATTTTGATTGGTTGATTTATCGAGTTGTGTCCAAACGTTTTAACCACTAATTGTAAGTTAAAGAAGAGGTAATTTTGCGTATTATCAATGGGGATATCAATTTATCGGCCATTGTCTTATCCCTTTAGTTCCCTGTATTGTATGTATGTATTTATTCAAATTCTAATCTTAGATAGCTAAATCTTTTTATGCTTATTCTATACAAATATACAACGTATATACACATTTTCAAAGAATCTAAATGTTGCATTTTAGTACTTTATTCAACGTAGAAAGTGAACAAGAACGACTTAGTTCAATTGTGAGGGAGGAAACATTTGGCTTTTTATTATACTGGTCCCTAAAGTTTTATAATAACGTTTTTTCATTCGTTTGCTTGACAACTTTAGGGACTTTATTGAATTTTGATTAGTTGGTCAATTAAGTTAGGTGTCCAAACGTTTCAACCACTAATTGTAATATACAGAAGGGGTAATTTTGTATTGGATCATTGGGGATTTTTGTTAATTCATTGGCTATTGTCCTATCCCTTTAGGTCCCTGCATTTTGGTATTTTATTCAACGTAGAAAGTGAACAAGGATGACAACAACTCATAAGAAGCGCAGCACAACACGATTAGTGGATTGACAAACAGACAAAATGAATTATATAGACGATGTGCAGTTGATAAATATGCAATAAATCATAGAAATCACGAAATCAAAAATAAAGTGTAAAGAGGATAATTATATAAAATGAAATTTTATTTGAAGATGAAGAGAGTCTGTCAAAAAGCAGTATGTGATGTCATAAAAATGCGGTATTATCCATCTCTTTTTTATAGGTTTTGTTTCCCACTTCTCCTCTCCTAATCCCTCATTTTTATGACGTCAGAATTTTTTTGAGGGACATTCTTTGTCTTTTATTTTTTATAAAAGCCAAAAATCAGCATATTTAAAATGGACATACAGACATTCCATATATTTATTATAGAGGAGTTATGCTTTCTAAATTTGCTTGCAAAGTTTGAATTTGATAGTACACTTCAAACAAGGCTAATTCAACAATAAGAGCTATCCGTTAAGGACGGACAGGAAGATTTTAAATGTAGAAAAGCTTTGCTTTTATTAAAATGAAAAAAGGTGAGCATCAGTTTAAAATGTCCATTAAAAGCTTCAGTAAGGTCAAATGTATATAAAAAACACTTTATGAATTAGGGTTTGACCGGATATCCGGATAACGCCTGATATCAGGCAAATTACCAAATACCGGCTGCTGCAGCTGGCAGCTGCCAAGAACGGCTGCCGCCGCCAAAAATGATGTATTGAGATTTCTAATATAAAATTTTCAAATAAATAAACATTTTCTAAAAACAAAAATTATCTTCAAAAATAAGAAAATTACAGCCATTTAAAATTTAAAAAGTTGTTATTTTTGTGTTATTAGTTTCAATATCCGGTATCCGGCCGGTCAAACTGGATATCCGGCCCAAGCCTAGTACTAATGGAATCATTCAATTCACCTATGTCAAGTTTATAATCGCTTATTTATTTATAAGTTCAGACAATTTACTTTTTAAATTTTTTTCTTTGGATTTTTCTATTATTTTCTTTTATATTTCTAATGTGAAAAAATGAAATATTGTTTTATTATTCACTAGCGGCTACGCCCCCTAGAAGCCTCTAGGGGCACTTAAGGTAGGAGAGGAGGAAAAGCCGACCTCATCCCATTTTAAATTTGAGTTTCAAAAGAGTTAAAAAATATTTTTTTGGAGTGGAGGGGGTTAAAGACACCCTCCTCAAAAATAAAACCTTCCCGGGACCTATAAGAAGCTTCACTGTAAAGGAGAACAATATAGGTTCAGCGGTTAGCGAGATCCTTCGGGATATTTTCTTTTATATTTCTAATGTGATTATTATTCATTGTAAAAAAATAGATATAGAATATACGTGGATGTTATGACAGGGGAAAAATTGTCGTAAAATTAGGTTGCTAATGTGGTATCTGCCTAGGGTAAATGGCAGATACCAGAGTTCGAATAAAGACTACGGCAGTGTGAACAGACGTGGACACCTTACTATAGAGAAGCTACGCTTCTCTAGCATTCACTAGACAAGAATCAACATCTATTTCAGTTGTCACTTTATTGAAGGTGTAAAGGATACTAAAGCTATATACAACAAACAATAACTACATGGATAGGAATAAATGATCATAACATAAAAGCATTATAATACATATACAATAGTCAGTTTGGGCAATCATGATTCCCCATCCCTGGAAAGGGTGGGGGGGATTAAGAATACAGTTAACCATAATATAAATACATATGGATTAGGAATAAAGATGGTTAAAGATAAATTATACAGTAAAACATAGATAATTGCAATGGTTAGGTAGATGGCTATCCCTGTCTGGGGCAGGCAGGATAGCCCATGGAGCAGCACAATAGGTAGATAAGCATAGAGGGGTTGAGTGGTAGGTCTGGGTACTAAAGAGGGAAGGTTTGATGATTACTTGTGACAACAACAGTCTGTGTGGGGGCAGGTTTAGATCCTTTATCCTCAGGGTTGAGGTGGTGCTGATAACTTGGTGGTTGAAGGGGAAGGTTCCGGTGCTTAAGATGGGAGAGGGAGGGGTAACACCCCTCCCTCCATTTGCAGGACAACTGAGAGATAAAATCAGTACCGTTATCTGACATCTTTTCAGGTGGCTTCATAATTGTAGAATAACAGGATTTAACTAGGTGCGTAGCATCACTATAATGTCTTGGTTTCTGCATGGTCCAGAGCTGCCGCATACCACAACTCTCCCCTCGGAAGGCTGGAGGGGTTGCCTGCACCGCCAGACTTCCGACAGTGGTTGCGGCCTTCAGTTTGTTGTCCTTGTGGAATGGGTCCGCCAGGATACCAGTTGCTGGACGGTGGTGGACTCCAGCCCTCCCCAGGTCTAACGGAATCGGCTATATCTGCTGGAGTAGCTGGTCCTGTTGGATCTTCTGGCCGTTGGATGTTTACCTCTGAGGCCACCCTGGCAACCTCCAGGGGTGGCACAGCACATGAGGGGGCTTGGACCAACAGCCGCCTGGTGTACACCTCTGCAGGTTTCTCCACTGGGCTGGTGGTCTCCATCGTGTTGGTCACCTTGCTGCTGGCAGGCTGGCTACTGGATGCAGGCGCAGTTTCTTCGCCCTCGGGGCTGGTCAGGTTCATTCGGCTTCCAGGGTCTCTGTCAACGCGGGCAGGTGGTGGTTGGCATACTGTAGGAGCGTTGCCTCCTTCAGGCTCATTCTGGACATTGGCAGGGTGGTGCATGGCAATCCGACCTGCGGGGTAGGGAAAGGTAACAGTCCACCCTTTATGCCGGAGGCTGTCTTGGATCTGCAAGGGTGGCTTCGCTCTAGTTGGCTGGGAGACAGGCCCATCCACGGACACTGCTGCTAGTGGACTGGAGGCACAAGGCTCCGGATTTCCTCCCCTAGCCTGAAGGGGTCCAGGCACATTGTCTCCATCTTGGGTAGACATAATTGTTGGGGATCCTCTACTTCTATGGTTAGGCTCGGCACTTGGCGCATCTAGTTGTGTTACTCCCCAGGCAGCGGTCAAAGCTTCTTCAGTTTGGCTGGTAATGGCTGATACCCTGGCTCCTGGGGCAGATGCAGGGGGCGCAGGCAAGTTTGGCCCAGCCCAAACTTCCTGGTACACCAGTGCAATACAATTACCCTGGCTTGGTTGAGGGAGGTAGACAGCTGGATGCAGTTGGTGGTGAGGGACAGCTGGACTCTCCCTGCTGGCTGGGGGCTCTGGCTGGCTGGGGGTGACGGGTGTCACCCCTTCCTCTGGGGCTGCGGGCTCATTCCGGGGTCCAGGTATCTCGGTGGCGGCGACGGTTGTCGCCCCAGGCACCAGTGTGGGGGCGCTGGATAGCACCCCCCAGTCTTCACAGGGGTCCAGGTCTCTCGGTGGCGGCGACGGTTGTCGCCCCAGGCACCAGCGTGGGGCGCTGGATAGCACCCCCCAGTCTTCACAGGTGGCGGCGACGGTTGTCGCCCCAGACATCAGCTTGGTGGTGCAGGGAAGCACCTCTCGTTCCTTCCAGGTGGCGACGCCGGTTGGCGTCCCATACATCGACTCAGACTCGCTGGCTAGCGCCTCTTGCCTCTCCCACTCGGCGGCCGCCAGGGCCTCCCCGTACACCGTCCCGGTGGCGCTGGGTAGCGCCCCTCGGCTCTTGCTGGGGGTGACAGGGGTTACGGACACCGGTCCCCTGTGGTTGCGGCTGAGGTCCAGGCCAACCCGGTTGGGTTCAGCCGCTCCTCCCAGCACGTTGATCCTGGCCACCATGGTCCCAATCTGAGACACAGACTCCTGGGTAGCCGCGGCCCCAGCGGCGGCAGCTAGTTGGGGTGACGGCTGGGCATCTCCCTCCAGGTGGACCTGGGTGGCAGACTGGTTGCATGCAGGTTGTTGGGCGGCCTGGTGTTTCTTCGTTGCCCGGTCCCAACCGGTTCTACACTTGGCGGCTGTGTGGCCGTTGAAGCGGCAGCGCCCCTTCGTCCAGCTGGGTCCCATCAGGCCGGCTTCCCCAGGGTGTATCAACCTGCCAGGTCTCTCCTCCTCCAGTTGGGGCACCAGCTGACAAACAGGGTCTCCCCTACTAGGGGTCAGGCGGTGCTGGGCTGCTTGTGGTGGCTCCTTGGTTACATTCAGCCTCCTCCCCATACACACAGGTTCCTTCCATCCAACAGCGGCTCTCCTCCCCTGGGTGGCGAGGCCAGCCTCGGCCTTAGCTTCTGCAGGTGCTTCTCCACATGAGGGATCCTGCCTCTGGGTATGCCAGGTGGTTGGTAGCAAAGGCTGTTGATGGTGCCAGTCGGAAAGGGGGCTATGATCTCTGGGGGGTACCTGTGGCCAGTGTGTGGACAGGTACCCACAGGTGGACCAGCAAGGCCCAGAAGATGCCATACTGATGGTAGCCTGAACTGTATTCCGGACTGTCAGCAGACTGTTGGTAGCCACCTGAGTTGGGCCAGAGTTGCCAGCTAGTATTGCGTCCCTGCCAGGCTCCGTCAGCGGCTGGTGGGGAGCCCCTGCGGTGGTTCTGGTTTTGGCAAGGGGTGGCCTTCTTATTGACTTTCCTAGTTGGAGCTCTTCAGCAGCATGGGGGAACTTGGCTGGGACATGTGCAGTGGTTCAACAGAGTAGCGGCATCTGGTCTTGGAATGTGGGGGGACAGCCTCACTGCTGCTGGTCAACCCTGCTCTCTCCGTGCTGGGTAAAGTCTTCCACTGCAGCAGGTCACCAGTCCCCATCCTTAGGCCGGTCCCCAGTCGTTCCATGCCTGGGGGCTCCCAGGGAGGCTTGGGTGGCGGCTCCCCCACCCCCAGGTACGCGTCGGGCATCTGGGTGAAGAGCCTATTCCCCTGGGACAGCTCCCCATCCTCCAGATTGGTGAGGCCAGTGCCAGGGAGGACCTTTCCACCCCAGAAACAGGTGGTACTGGCCCTAGGGCTGGGCCCCTTTGAAATCTCAGTTCTGGTAGTAGTGTCCATCTTGGGGCTGGCCACTAAGTCTCTGAAGCTTGTCACCTTCTCATTAGGCTCAGTTGCATCGTTCAACACCCCCAGGAGGACACCTACAGGTTCAGCAACCCCCAGTCCAGTATTGCTATTTCTCGTACGTTGAGCACCAACTGAACAGGAGCTGTGCAGCGGACATTCAGTCACCCTTCCAGACAAGGGCATCTCAGGGACCAGGGGTCTGTGACCTGGCATGTGTTTGATGTTCACTGTACTCGACACAGTAGGCCAAAGTAATAACAGAAGCAGTATCTTGTAGATATAGGAGCAGAGTAGAGTAGCCGCACCGCAAGGAGGTTCGAGCCGGCTCACCCCTAGTATAAATACTATAGCTGTGTAATTAGGGTGGTAGTCCACGTAGCCGTAGGCTCGGTCCTCCTGGCTCAAGAGTTTCTGTGGCTGGCGCGCCCCCATGATAAGTAGTAGGGGGTTGGTCTGTTGGTGCCAGCGTCTTGTTTAACTGTTGAGCCTGAGTTGTTCTCCTTTCCAGTATAGCTCTTGATTTCTGTGGCAACCAGCGGATCTTAGCTTAAAGGTAACAGGGAATATGTTAGGTATCACAGATGTCTCTAGGAGCGTATCCGCTAGTGGATATATGGATAGGTAGGTTATCTATATATATACATGGCTACACGCCCATATATATATATATACGTGTATAGGAATATCCCCAGAGCTAGATAGCTTTTCCTCCTTGCTTCAAAAAATCACGCTTCCTCTGTATATAGTTCACAACTATGAAGGTCGATGGTCCAGGTACACACCACCACTGCCCAGTGTGGGGCAGCAAGTCAGGCTATGTCCACAGGGTGGGCGTACTTTCGTTCAGTTATCATATCAGTTTCCAGTGTTGTTTGGTGAGGTTAGTATTCACTTACTTGTACCCATGATACAAAAAAACAACCTTATTTATCACTTGGGTATTTATATATACATATATTTGTTTCACTAACCATTCAGCTTTGAAGTAGGGTTGGCAGGCTAGGAAGATGTTGAGGGTCTGAGCGGGTTTAAGGAACTGGTTTAGTTTTCCTTATCACACTGTAGACAGGGAGGGAGGAGCTTGCAAGTTTTTCTCCTAAAAAAATATCTCTGATGTATGCTATAGAATGGCCCCTCTCCTGTGTGGGTGTGTGTGTGTGTGTGTGTGTGTGCGTGGAATCTCCTGTCCTTGTAACGCGCGTCCGCGCCGTCAAATCCGCGCACACGGGGAAAACGCGCTCTCACCCCTCAACTCGCTCTCTCATTGGTCCGCTTCGTCCGTTGGATTTATGATATTTTCCGCACTCTGTTGCGCTATCCGTGAATGGCGCTCTGTGTGTCCGATCGCTAGCCCCACACTACAGACGGACTTAGTCTAGTGTGGGTAGGAAGGGGGAAGCGCGTGAGGGGACGGGGGTAACTCCGTCCGTTCCCCCTGTGAGGGAGGGGGGTAACTGTGTGCTGGTGTAATAGGGCCTTTTCTTCTTAATCCTAGGTTTATCTATTATATCACCCTGATTGTATTTGCCTTCAATGGAGAGGGGCCCCTCCCCTTCCCTTGGAATAAGGGGTGTATTGTTGTTGTTGTGCTGTGGGCTTGAGATTGTTTTGATTGTATATCAGGGTCTTTATTATGTTACATCTAGCTTCTATTTCTGTCCTTATCACAATTGCATAACAGATTTGTTTACCAACTCTGTTCTATTTTTAGCTGTTATCACAATACACAATAATCCAAGCCTGTTCTATTCTTAGATTTATCACAACACAACAATTTGTTTGCCAAGCTTTGCTCATAAATCTATTGTTTGGCCATCACACTAGGGTGGTAATCCCTGAAAATGTGATATAATATCTGTTTTCTAGATGGGTGGCTGCGTTGTAGCCTCTCAGGATACTCGGGGTTGACGTAGTTTTTCTCTGTTCTGGTGCACTACACTCGTATGTTAGCTCGCAGCTTGCAGCTATGTGGCATGTTTCAGCCTATCGGCGGCAGGGAATGTCCCGTCCTGCTAGCGCCGCTTGCAGCTATGTGGCGTGTTTCAGCCTATCGGCGGCAGGGAATGTCCCGTCCTGCTAGCGCCGCTTATCCAAATCCAGCTGATGGCGGCAGGGAATGTCCCGTCCTGCTAGCGCCACTGGTTCGGATCCTGCTATCTCTTGCAGTAAAATTGGCCTATTTTCAGCCGTTTACACTTATTTGGCTTGTTTCAGCCGGTCCGCAGGCCTGTTTCAGCCCTTTTGGCGCTCAATTCTCCGTTAGATATCAGCGCTGCTCGCGGTTATTCATCAAATTTCGCTGTCTCGCTTCCACAACTGCCGGATGCAGAGTTAAACTTTGCTGTCCAGGGTGGGTAATTCAGGTTGCTTGCGTCAGTTTTGCCAGATTCACTGCTGGGAGTACCTTAGCCTCAGATGCGCGTCTGCTCTACACTTGTGGTTCGCCGTAATCTCACACAGCTGTCACCAAAGTTGTGGTATCTGCCTAGGGTAAATGGCAGATACCAGAGTTCGAATAAAGACTACGGCAGTGTGAACAGACGTGGACACCTTACTATAGAGAAGCTACGCTTCTCTAGCATTCACTAGACAAGAATCAACATCTATTTCAGTTGTCACTTTATTGAAGGTGTAAAGGATACTAAAGCTATATACAACAAACAATAACTACATGGATAGGAATAAATGATCATAACATAAAAGCATTATAATACATATACAATAGTCAGTTTGGGCAATCATGATTCCCCATCCCTGGAAAGGGTGGGGGGGATTAAGAATACAGTTAACCATAATATAAATACATATGGATTAGGAATAAAGATGGTTAAAGATAAATTATACAGTAAAACATAGATAATTGCAATGGTTAGGTAGATGGCTATCCCTGTCTGGGGCAGGCAGGATAGCCCATGGAGCAGCACAATAGGTAGATAAGCATAGAGGGGTTGAGTGGTAGGTCTGGGTACTAAAGAGGGAAGGTTTGATGATTACTTGTGACAACAACAGTCTGTGTGGGGGCAGGTTTAGATCCTTTATCCTCAGGGTTGAGGTGGTGCTGATAACTTGGTGGTTGAAGGGGAAGGTTCCGGTGCTTAAGATGGGAGAGGGAGGGGTAACACCCCTCCCTCCATTTGCAGGACAACTGAGAGATAAAATCAGTACCGTTATCTGACATCTTTTCAGGTGGCTTCATAATTGTAGAATAACAGGATTTAACTAGGTGCGTAGCATCACTATAATGTCTTGGTTTCTGCATGGTCCAGAGCTGCCGCATACCACACTAACATGAACATTGAACATCACTTATTTGTCAGATCGTTCATTCAGTAGAAAGGGTAGGGGGACGGGGTAAAGAGGGCGGTTTTTTAGCCAGCTACAAGTTTCATTTTATTATTAACATCTAAGTAATAATATATCGATTTTTATCAAATATTAAAAAGATTTCTGACCAAAGCAATGCTATAACAAGCTAATACCAGTTAATACGGATAAGAACGAAATAGTTAATTGTTATACAGTAAGAGTAAAATTTTAGGTCAATTGTTTTTTAAAAGTTATTCAGGTTAAAATCAATTAAAAAGAAATCCGCAAATATTAATGAAACATAACATAGTCTATTTTCCCAGAGATATAAAGGTAGAAGACAATTACTGATAACTTAATGTAAATCCCCAATGATGATATACAAAATTATCCATTCTGTATATTACAATTAGTGGTGGCTTAATTGAATGAACGAATAAATCAAAATTCATTTAAAGTTCCCAAAGTATGTACTTAAGCCAAACGAATAAGAAAATGTTATTATAAAACTTTGGGGACTAGTGTAATAATGAGCCCAATGTCCCCTTACTTCCTGCAATTTTCCAAACTTACTCAGAAATTGGCGACGTACGCATATTTTCGCTGTAGCTGCGCTACTAAAAATGAAATATGATGAACATAACATTTTTTCATGCTATTTAGTTTGAAATAAAACCTTTGTTATAAGATTTATGGACATCAGGAATTCAGAAAATAATAATTCTTATAGCGTAGCTACTCTTTAAGTATATTTGAAGTCAGTACGTCAACACACAAGTATACAACTAACTCGTGAGGGTAAAGGCACACTCTAAATTTATGAAATGTATTTAATTTTACCCCAAAGTGTGTTGTTCCAAAATTTTTGTTGTTGATGTTTTATTGCTTCGCGCAATCGTTCAAAGCCTTTAGTTTTTAAAAATCAGGTTATTTTTTACATTTCTCATCCACGATGTAAGTTTTATCCGCCGCCCCCCCCCCCCCCCCCCCCCCACCATATCAAACATTTATGTGATGGGTTATTTTACCCTACTTTTGATACTTTGCACAGAAAAAAAATATTGAAAGTCTTAATTGGAACTGAGTTTTGGTTATTTATTATTGAATCTAATAAAATATTGTTAGCTTTTAATATCTGTGCTATCTATTTCTATGTTGTTTTTGTTATTAAAATATTAAGTTTTGTCAGCATAAATGTAAAAATCCAACAAACAATCTTTAAAAATTACTTGGTTTTAAAGAATCAATAGTGTTACAGCCGAGCCTGTATTCTTTTTCACACAGTAATTGAGGTTAAAGGGAAAAAGATTTTCATCGCTGGCCATATCTTAGCACCTTACCTTTCAATTTAGCTATCATTATAATAAATGAGTATTTGTATAAACTAGACAACTACTGGTTCATGTGGTAGGAACAGTAAATTGCTCTTTTGTAGAGACTTGGTTGTGTAGAAGTATATGGCGCTATTGGCTGATATTCAAGGACTCTGCCTCAGCCCAGTGAACAGAGTCACATGAAGCTCGTGTCCCCTCTATTCTTTAATTTAATATTCATTTAGGTGGCATGAGCGTTATGAACCATATTGTATCTCCTATGTCTGCCGGACTATTCAAGTAAGTCCAATTATTGATGTAAAAGCAACAGGATGTGTGTGTCTGTCTTTGTGTTTGTACCTAACTGGAGAACTGATATTGATAGCCTTTTCATTGAATATATTCTTTGGGACGGGAACCTACTCCTTTAAAAGATAATCTGTCCTAGGGTCCTTCCCTCCAATTTTCAAATTCATTTCTTTTAAATATAAATTTTAGACGGTTGGGCAAAGTCCCCCTCCACATATTTAAAGTGCCACGAAACGAGAGGACATTAAGGGCGTAGCTTCTTGTCATTAATTATACTAATAGAGATGGTCAATTTTTTAAATTTAATTTCTTCTGTGGTGAAAATATATACTCTTTCACACTCTAAAACTAGCCTAAAACCTGCTCAGGTTCTGTCCCTATTATGTAATACCAGCGGTTACGCCTCTAGCATCTAGATGATCTGATTTCAAGGGGGCAGAGAAAAATAGCTTACAACTAACCCTAGACTTAAATCTGAAAATGAAATAGCTAATTACCATTACAGGAGCTAAATGAAGCTTCCCTAAAATAGATATTCCAATCAGTAATTAGGATCCTTAACTTCAGACAAAAAAAACCTTACTACTTTATAGGATTCTGGTTAATGTTGTTTTTGTTTCAGTGCCGCTATAGTGCAGAGTGGTTCACCCAAATCTCCCTACTGTTGCCTCAACAAGCATCCTGCCTATTATGCCTACAAGTAAGTTTATTTCGTGTATGTGTGTCCATGTTCTAGTGCCGCTATAGTCTAGAGTGGTTCACCCAAATCTCCCTACTGTTGTCTCAACAAGCATCCTGCCTATTATGCCTACAAGTAAGTTTATTTTGTATGTGTGTGTGAGTGTATGTGTCCATATTCTAGTGCCGGTATAGTCCAGAGTGGTTCACCCAAATCTCCCTACTGTGTCTCAACAAGCATCCTGCCTATTATGCCTACAAGTAAGTTTATTTTGTGTGTGTGTGTGTGTTTGTAGATGTGTTTGTGTGTGTGGCCATATTCTAGTGCCGCTATAGTGCAGAGTGGTTCACCCAAATCTCCCTACTGTTGCCTTAACAAACATCCTGCCTATTTTGCCTACAAGTAAGTTTATTTTGTGTGTATGTGTGTGTGTGTCCATATTCTAGTGCTGCTATAGTGCAGAGTGGCTCACCCAAATCCTCATACTGTTGCCTCAACAAGCATCCTGACTATTATGCCTACAAGTAAGTTCTTTTGTGTGTGTGTGTGTGTCAAGTCACGTGACCTGAAGAACTTCAAATGTTTTTCTATTTAGAAAGAATTTCCCTTTAAAAATATTAAATAATTAAGCTACTCAATAATTCACTTTGTCTTTCAGTCTGTAGCACTATGTGGAAAATATGATTACTCGGCTGCTATTTAATTTAGACAGCTAAATTTCTGTATGAGCATCCATTTCAAAATTCACTTAATCCGTCTGTCGATTGGTCATGCTAAAAAAATTTATTTGTAAAATCACATTTTCTATTTGTTTATTTATCATTTTTTCTTCTTCTTGGTAGAATTTTCTCATTTTTGATTGAACACTGAAAATCTGCTCTATTTCTCACTTTACCCATTTGTCCACCAATGATTTTTCATCACTTAACCAATTATGATATCCATTAGGGGACATTCGACTGTAAATTATACTAGTACCCAAAGTTTTTGGTTGTCCTGAAAATGTTGGGTAGTTTTATTACATCTTGGTTGGTTGGTTACAATTAGCAGTATCCAAACTTTTCAAACTATAGTCCACATTCAGGGTAATTTTATTTATAATCAATCATTGGGGATGCAACACTATTTATTGACTATTGTCTTATCCCTTTAGATACCTACTCTTACACAATAATTCAGCATATCTATAATACAAAGTAGTCTGTCTGTCTGTTTGTTTGTTTGTTTGTTTGTCTGTTTGTTTGTAGCGAAGGATCTCGCTAACCGCTGAACCCTTAACCCCCCCCCCCAAAAAAAAAATGAAAAATACCCCCAACAATTTTTTCTTTCTTTTTAAAACTAAAATTAAAATAGTGGGGCCGACTAACCCCCCCTCCAAAAAAAAACAAAAATAAATTCCCCCTCTCAAATTTAAAAAAATCTAAAATACGAAAAATTAGTTTGATCGAACCTCTTGGGGCGAAGCCGCTAGTAATAAATAATGGATCATATTAGAAATATGTTGTATTATATTATGATATCAACCCTTAGGGACTTTATGCTTTTTATTACTTACATACAAATTACTAATAAATACATTATCATATTAGGTATTCTAGCGAATAAGTAGACCATTTTTTTGACAAAAATATGGCAATAGCAAATTTAGAAAATTGATAATCTATTTTTAGGAAAAAAATCACTTTGTTTATATATGAACTATATGAACCCTACCTGAAATAAAGAACCCAATCAGTTCAGAAGTTAATGAGATCTTCAAGTTCAGACAACAATCCCTTATTACCTATATATAATAGGATACGATAAGGCTATTTTCTATATTGTTTTGGTATGTATTGTAAATAAATAACATAATCTGATATTTTCTTTAAGCAGCTTATTTTTTTTGTAGTTTGGATTGATATAACAATATATTATCGCAGAAATTTCAGTGACAGGACAATTGCCTATAAATTTATATTTCCCTCAAATATTTATGTGTGAAATTTTATCTTTGATGCCTTGTATATTATTATTATTTAGAGTAAAACACTAGAGCGATAAAGGGTTAAATAACTGTATCTCCCCATCGCAATCGTCTTGTGCAACTGTGGTATTCGGCAACCGTGAGCCATGCCTATGGCACCCCTGATCTGGGGTTCGGTGGAGGGTCAAAGGAGGTGACCAAGCCCCAGGATGGCTCCAGGATGACCCTCAGCCGGCCCCAGCCGAGTACCGCAAGCTGATGCTGAGCAATCTGCCGGAGTTTAGAGGGCCGCCCAAGCAATCCTGGTCGGCACATATCCGCAGACTTGAGATGTCATGGGCGGCTTACCGCGTGCCACCTCATGATTCCCTCAACCGCCGCAACGCCCTACTACTGTCACTGGTAGGGCAAGCGGCGGAAATGGCGTCCCATCTGTTTGGCGAGGCAGGCCAAGCCTTGACCTACGAACAGGTCAAGACCGAGTGTGAATTGCTATTTCGCCCTGCTTTTGAATCCCAAACGCTTAAACAAGCGTTTAGGGATTACAAGCAACACTCGACAGAACCTATACAAGCGTACATATCAACTAAGTGCGCCTTGTATAGGGACGCCTACAACCATGAGGATCTTGAGTTGTTGGTGGACGAATTAAATCGTGGAATTCGTAACGCCAATGTAAAAGCCTCATGATGAACCATGAAATTACGAGTGTACCTGAGTACACTCGTAAGGCCATGTTCACCGTGACCATGGTTACTAAGCAGCTGAAGGAAGGTGTGTGCTTAGTGGACTCGACCGACGGGCTGACTGGATCTGCCTGCATCCAGTTGCCCCAATATGACGAGTCGGAGCCAATGGAGATTGGCTCCTTGGCTCCGGGTCTCCACCAGATGGGGAAGGTCGCTCCAGATGACAAGGTTCCAGGCCGCTGCTACCGCTGCCAGGGGAGAGGCCACCGAGCTCGAGACTGCCCAACGCCTGTGGAAGTTAGCCTAGAGGAGAGACGCACCCAGCCACGCCGTGACCGTTCTGCCAAGTGTGAGCGTTGCCACTATGACGGTCACACGGCGGCCGATTGTAGAGCTGACTGGGCCCAGGTAGCCAGCCGCAGGCGCACCGCCGACAAGGGTGCCCCTCCAGGGAAGCCCAGCAGAGTGGCCCATATGGAAGGGAGCGCGCCCCCAGCACCACCACAGCAAGCAGCCGCCCCCAGAGCTGCGGACCGAGCCGATGGGATGCCGCAGTTTGGGACTGTCCCAGCTAGGATCAACGTACTGGGCGGCGCGGCTGAACCCAACCGGGTTGGCCTAGGCTTCAGTCTTAACCATCTGGGGCCAGAGCTGATACAGCCCAACAACATAGCCGAGCCAGAGGTGCTGAGGCCCCAGCCTTTTAGCCTCAACATGATGGAACCTGCCCGACTGAGCCTACCCAGCAAGAGTGGAGGGGCGCTGCCCAGCGTCCCTGAGACGGTGTATGAGGAGGTCCTGGCAGCCGCCGAACGAGAGAGGCAGGAGGTGCTAGCCAGCACCTCTGCATCGATGTATGGGACGCCACCCGGCGTCGCCACCTGGGATGATGGGGGGGTGCTATCCAGCGCCTCCCACCTGGTGCCTGGGGCGACAACCGTCGCCGCCACCGAGATACCTGGATCCTGGAACGAGCCAGCCTCCAACCTGATGTCTGGGGCGACAACCGTCGCCGCCACCGAGAGACCTGAGTCCTGGAACGAGCCAGCGGTCCCAGAGGAAGGGGTGACACCCGTCACCCCCAGTCAGCCAGCGCCACCAGCCTGCAGGGAGAGCCCAGCTACATGCCAGCCAGCGCCACCAGCCTGCAGGGAGAGCCCAGCTACATGCCATCCAGAGCCCCCTGCCAGCCAAGGGAACCCAGCTGCTCAACATCAGGATAAGTTGAATTTGTTAAATGTGTTGTATCCAAAATATTGTAAACACCCAGCCTTGCCTGTGCCCCCTGCACCTGAGGCTGGGGAGATTGAAATTTGGGAAAATAAGGACTTGCCTGTGCCACATGCACCTGAGTTCCTAGGGCAGGGGAGGGCAGTGAGTAAGGGCGAGCCTGTGCCACATGCACTTCAGCCCCATGCCACTGGGCATGCTTTGGACAAGGGAAGGGAGCACTTAGGGCTAGGGGAGCCGACACCCAGGCAAGTGCCAGTCGCTTGCCAGTCTGTCATTGGGGAGGGTATCGGGGTGCCTCGGCCGCATACAGATAACGCTCAATGGAAACTTGTATCTAGCCAGGAGCAGCCCAGCCGTGTCCAGTCCCAAGAAGCAGCCGTGACCAGAGCTGAAGATCCCCAGCCGCGTGTACGAGGAAGATGGTTACCTGGAAGCCTCTCCCATTGGTGGATGGTCCTGTGGGGCCTCCTGCTGGCAGCCGTGTGGCCTACAACCAGCTACGTCCTGGTGGGGTGGGACTGTGCCAGCCCCACCCATGTCACGTCTTACAATAAAGAAAAGATGTGTAACACGGAGCCCCTACACCAGGAGGTGCCCCTGGGCCATGAAGTGCACGTCCTGCAGCAAGTCAAGGTGAGGGAAACCACTGGGTACAGCTGTCAGCTCACCGTGTCCCAGTGGACATTCAGGTGTGGGGTATGGGGTCACCTCAAGGTGACCTCGGTCCCCACCCTCATGAGGCCAACCAAGATAGACCCAGAAGCGTGCCGAGACCTGGCCAGGAACCGAGTCTACACGTTGCCAGGCAAGACCCAGCCACTGACGCTCCAGCTGAACCACCCCCTGTTCTTCACCATCGACATGGTGGGCGCCCTCGTCAACAGCCCCGAGGGGGTGGGTTGCGAGGGGGAGGACGTCCACTTTGAGGGCCAGCTATACCGCAACGAATTAGTGCTCCAGGAGCGGCGGCTGCTGGTCAAGGAGGAGACCTATGTGGTGGAGGATGGACGGGTGGAGTCCCAGTCTGACCACCTGACCCTAGAGTGTCCCCATTCTGAGCTGTCCTGCATCACTGGGGAAGCAACCTACGTGTGGGACCACCTGGGAAGAGATTGCCCCTTGAGGCTGATCCGCAGCCTCCAGCCCAGCCTGGTGATGGATGCATATCTGGTTGACCATCAGGCCCAGTTTTTCATCAACATGACCAACCCCACCTCGATTGTGAACTGCGACTTCGAGGCCCATGCCACAAACCATCCAGCGTTGTTCGTGGCAGCTGACCCAGCCGCGGCTGCGCTGCCCAGAGTGTCGGCCAGGGATGTTGACGTTCCCCTTCAAGCACAGATACATGCAGGTTATATTGGGTTTACCCTGGAAACGCGCATGAAAAGCACCGCAGCAGAAGAAGTAGCGGCCAACTGCTGGAAGCTCCAGCAACTAGACCCGGCCCACCCGGTGCGTGTCCAGGGGAGCACGTTCTCGGTACTGAGGGGAGACATCCTGCTGCAGCTGACCTGCCAACGTCACAAGTACGTTGTCCGCGAACACAAGGAGTGTTGGGACAAAGTGCCAGTAGAGCCCACAGGTTTTGTAGACGCTGTGACACGGGTATACAGTGAACACGCCACCAAGATTCCCTGCTCCTCCACCTACCCCCTGACTGTGCACGCGGAGGAAGGCTGGATAGAGTTAACCCCTGCTCCCAAGAAGAGGCCACCCCCGCTGGATACGCCTAAGCAGTTGTTGACAGAACCCTTAGATGACTTCAGTTCAGGTGGCTTGTATTCGCAGGCTGAGTTGAACGACTGGCAACAACTGCTGGCGTTCCCAGCATACAAGAGTGCCATGCTGACCGGCCTATCCTATGGCTCCTGCGTTCAGCAAGGCAGCTGTTCGGCCACAGGAGACCATGGGATAGTGTCCTACAACATTGACCGACTGGCGGAGGAAGGAGAGGCAGCCCTGGATGTCTGGGCAGGATTTAGACAAGCCATCCACGAGTGGGGAGATGGCGCAGCCATACTGTGTTTGCTGTTGTTGATCCTCAAACTGCTGGGGGACCTAACCATCATTTCCCTGGCAGCAGCACAGGGAGGAGTCCGGGCAGCCCTGAATGCGATATCACAAGTGTTCCTGTACCATCCAGCTTTATATAGGAAAGCGCTGGCTAGAGCCAGGCTCAACCATGCCAAGTCCCGGGACTTTTCAGTGGACTGGGATGCCATTCCCATCGGCAGGGAAGCAGCCGAGGAAATGGTGTCTATGAAATCAACTGACAGCGGGCATGACCGCCCAGGTAGGCCAGGACCGCCCTCTGGCAGACCCCGCGGCCCCTCAGGAGGACAGGCCGCTGCTCAGACGATCAACCTGGCAGCCAGTGCCCCAGCCGCTGCCAACAACAACCAGCAGGCCCCACTGCTGACTGTTCCAGCAACAACTGTGCCACCAGCAAACCTGATACCTGCCGGCGCTGACCAACGTGTCCAACCCAAGTCAGCCTCTGCCTTCTATCCCACATTGGGAGCCCATCAACCCTAAGAAGATACTCACCACTAGGATTCCATTGAATCATTATCGTTTGTATATATTTTAGCCCTAAGGAGCGGACCGAAGGCCTCAACCACTGTCGGAAGTCTGGTAGGGAAACCACCTCCCAGCCTTCCGAGGGGAGAGTTGTGGTATTCGGCAACCGTGAGCCATGCCTATGGCACCCCTGATCTGGGGTTCGGTGGAGGGTCAATGGCCCTCCCCCGAGTCCTGGGGAAGGGGTCTAGTGACCCCCTCCCTACGCTTAGAATTAATGATTGAATCTGTCATGTTTATTATGGTTAACTGTATTCTTAATTCTCCCCCACCCTTTCCAGGGATGGGGGAATCATTATTGCCCAAACTGACCATTGTATATGTATTATTTATGCTTTTATGTTATGATTACTTATTCCTATCCATGTAATTATTGTTTGTTGTATATAGCTTCAGTATCTTTTAAACCTTCAATAAAGTGACAACTGAAAATAGATGTTGATCATTATCTAGTGAAAGCTAGAGAAGCGTAGCTTCTCTATAGTAAGGTGTCCACGTCTGTCACACTGCCGTAATCTAATTGAACTCCGGTGTCTGCCATTTATCCTCGGCGGATACCACACAACCTTGCTATTGGGTCATTGAAAATCAACCAATTGTATCGCTTATATTAACAGAGCTAAGTAGCAGAAAATTATTTAGAAGCAGACGAAAGAGGTCTTTGAAATATGAAGGGAAGTAGTTGTCTGTATATATACATCTATACTATAGATCTGTTGTATATTATGTGAAAGGAAATGCTGTAGAAATATTTTTTCAGCAACTGCCCCCTCCCTTCTAACGATGATTACCACTGCACTGGTTATATAATAAACGCGGATATTATGACAAGGGAAAAAATGTCATCAATTTAGGTTGCTAACATGAACATCACTTGTTGGTCAGTTCGTACATCCAGTAGGTGAGGAGGGGATGGGGTTAAGGTTTAGATAGGGGTATCTTTTTTTAGCCATCTAAAAGTTTCATTTATTAGAGTTCATGATAATTTGGTGTAATATCCAAGCAATAATAAATCCATTTGATTACCATATGTATTTTTATTCAGGGAGGGAGGGGACATTGGGCAGTTCATTACACTCGTCCCCATATTTTTACAGTAAAGTTATTTTATTCGTTAACTTACAACTTTGGGGACTTTTATTGATTTTGATTGTCTGGATTGTAAAGTTGAATGTTAAAACGTTTCAAACACTAATTGTAATCTACAGAAGGGGTAATGTGTGTATCCTCATTGGAGATGTACATCGGCCATTGTCTTATCCCTATAGATACCTGATTTCTTTTCCTAAGAAATTACCCAAATTTGTTTCTGGAATTTCTTTCATATTTCCAGTGATAAAAAGATTGGACAATAGACGATAAATTAATAATTCCTTTATTCCGTAATCAATTATGATGTCTAATAAATAAAAGTGGGGAAAAGGGTTAACCTATTAAATAGATTAGTAAGCTTTTTATCGTCTGTTGCGAAGGATTGCTAACCGCTAAACTGATATGGTTCTCCTTTATAGTGGAGCTGCTTATAGTTCCAGTTAATATTTTGGGGTAGAGTATCTCCTCACTCCCAATGTTTTTTTTACTTTTTAAAAATTAAATAGCTTAAAACCATAGAGGCTTCCATAAAATAGAGAACTTATTCTATTTATTAGTTATCAAAATCTTAAACTGTTTTTAACCTATTTTTAAAACGTATATAAAAAATATATTATGACACCAGTAGAATGAGACTGCAGAGCCTAAATTTGAATTAAGTCCCCAATAAACTTTTTTGGGGGGATTTAAATATTAATTTTTACTGTTGCCGTGATCATTTTGACCGAAGCAAAAGGTCTTTTTTTTATTTGGGTAAAATTCGTAGCTTTTAGAGTGTTTTGCTTCATAAATATTGTATTCTGGTATAGAGTAAAATTAGGCCTTCTGATTTTACTATAAAAATTCACTAAAAAGTTAATTCTTTATAATATATCAACGAATTAACATTAACATGTTTGTGTTCTCTCACTTATTTTAAAAACATAAAAAATGGCTGTAAAGGGTTAAATGACAACAAATGTTTATGCAATACAACAAATTTATTTTTGTCACATATACAAATGTGTTATAAAATAAGATTATTCAAACTTATCTTTTAAAATAATTTTAAAAAGTATGTATCTTTTATGTGTATGGTTTTCATTCTTTTAATTTTAATTAAATAAAAAATATTTAACTACATTGGAAATACGTCACTTTGTGAAAACACTCTTTTTTTGAATTGTAAAGAATTATATAAAACAAGACTTCTTATTGGTTAGATTTTAGAATTATGTGTTTTATTGTAAATGTTAGATGTTTCAATGAAATTAATTGTTTTGGAAAAAAAAATTATTTCCAATGAACAGAGTAATGTTTTTTTATTGTATCAATATAAAGTGAATTATATAAAAATGTTCTGTAAGCCACAATATTACCCGAAGTAAAAAAAAAGCTTTTGCTTCGGTCAAAATGATTACAGCAACACTAAAAATTAATTTTTAAATCCCCCCAAAAAAGTTTATTGGGGACTTAATTCAAATTTGGGCTCTGCAGTCTGATTCTATAGGTGTCCTAGTATATTTTTGACCCCCCATTCAAAAATAGGTTAAAAACAGTTTAAGCTACAGACAAAAAACCCTTACTACTTTACATAATAGAATAAAAATTAAATTGATAATGAGGATGGGTGGTCTACTCCATCCCCTCACCTTATTTGCCAATAGATGCTTCTAGGGGCGTAGCCGCTAGTCATTTTTAAAAGTAACAAGATGTTTGTCTGTCTCTGTGTCTGTGTGTAACATACGATCTTGCTAACCGCTGGATCGATATGGATCTACTGTACCGCAAAGCTTCTCATCGACATACCTACTTTAAAACTTTCAAAAAAAATATTTTAAAACTTAAATTTTAAGTGTATGGTCGACTTACCTCCCTCCCTTTTATCAAGAGGCCTCTAGGGGCGTAGCAGCTTGTAAATTACCTAAAGCAATTGAATGTCCTCTTTTATCCTGAAAATTTCAATGACAGGATATATTTGAATTTCGATAGAATTCTTCAAAGTATTTGATATTTATTTCAATGAAATAAATATGTTCATAGAACCTAAAAAATATCTGTAAATATTAGTCATGTACGCTGTTTTTTTTTACTATTTATTAGGTTAGGTTACATTGGGTACTGATTTGCCGTTCAGTGTTAGGGACCCCCCACCCCCCCGTTGAAATTAGAGTATAAAAAAACTACACCCCCAACCTTTATTTTCAATTTATTTCAAAACAAGGGGGGGGGGGTTATCATTGCTCAACTGGCCACATATAAGGTATTGACAAAAAAAGGCTAATTGTGAATCTTATAATCAATTATTCAATTACTGAGTGTATATTATTTCTAGGATTGCTGAACATTTGGGAATTGATAGGAATCTTCCTGTTGAACAAATCATTGAGAAGTTACAGGTATAAACAGACCAAACTGCGTCATACGAAAAATGGACCACATTGCGTCATACTAGAGACGTTAATATGTTGCCAATGTCAAAGTAGTGGGGGGTAAAGCTTGAATACCTATGAAAAATGACGTCATACTGGCCTACCATTGGCCAATTAAAATAAATACTGGCATGTCATTGGTTAATTTAGTATGTGTATTGGCCTATCATTGGTCATTTGTATTGTATGACGTAATTTTACATAGACAATATAAAGAGCTTCGGGATGCTTTAGTGAAAACTGGTGAAATTCCTGCCGTGGCACAGTTACAATCAAAGGTTTTTTTGTATGTAAGGTGATACACAATCTATTACCCAATGTGTTTGGACAGAAAATAAAGGTACTAAGAAAGAGAGGTAATGTCTGATTGAGCCAATAGGCGAATCGCATTGGTACATACATTTAACCTCATTGGTTGAAATTGTGTACACATTTTGTTACGAACACATGTTTTTTTTCCTTTCATACATAGATAAAAGTCAGCTTTAAACAGTATATTTTCTTAGTAGAAAGCTTTGCGGAATCAGAATTAATTGCCCAAAAATTTCGTCTTCAATTTGAAGATGTGGATTCTTAAAAAAAAGTTAGGCTGGCTACTCGCTGGTGAGGCAAAATTATTTTTGAGAAAAATCCTCCAAAATCGAATTAAAAAATTTACAAAATTTAATAAAATCGTAAAAGGGTTATTAACATATGATTTTGTTTAATTTTTGTAGATTTTTAATGTGCTTTTGGATGATTTTTGACAAAAATAATTTTGCCTCACTATCGAGTAGCGAGTCATTTTTTAAGAATCCACATCAGCTTGAGTCGAAAGTAAACAATACTTTTGTCTGCTAGAAATGTTTTTTCTTAGATTTGACGAAAAAAGGGTTCAGAATATGCTTCTATTCTTATATTTCTATTGGACAGAAAAGGCTACATTGCTCCCCTTAGTTAGTCATCGTTGCTGGACGTTACAGTTTCATTGACAGCAACGTCGTCTTACGTGTTAGATAGTGATAAGACAATGTAAAAAAGGATGACAACATCCATAAAAGCAAAGCTCTGAAACGGTATGACAGACTCGAACATTAACTATTAAAGAGTGTCAGAAATGAATTTACAAAATAAAAAATATAAAAGTTTTGACAAAATTATACGTATATTTCTTGCAAAACTTCTTAAATACGGAATTCTGTTTAAGGATATACTGACATTTTAAAGACTTGATTATAGAGATGATTTGCTTGTAATATTGTACCTTATTGTAATAGGAATCAGTACTCCAAAATCAAATAAATCGGATGCTTATATCACACGAAAATTGTTGTTGAAAAAAGTTAAAAATCAACAGGTTTAATATGGACATACGGACATTCTAGTAACGATTGTAGAGTTGCTAAGCTTCTTAAATCGTACCTATCTACTGCAGGAATCATCAAGCAAAGTTTGAAATCGATAAGACAATTCTAGTTTGCCTAAATTAACGAAAAAAGCTTTTCGTTACGTACAGACGGACGGACGGATCAACCCCTATAATAGAAAAGCTTCGCTTTTAAAAACATTTTAACTACTTGCTAATAAAGAAAATCTTACCTTGAAAAGATTGGACACGGCCAACCAATCAAGCTTTAATCAAAGTAACTAAAGTGTTTAAGCCTACGAATGAGAAAATGTGATCATAACACTTTGAATGATTTACTGGAAATTTTTTTGACAACATAATTTTTAACTCTAAACAGTGAAATGCTTTGGCCATAAACAGTCGTTGGGGAAAAAAGAGCAATAAAGTCCTGATAAAATAAAAAAGTTACATTTGAAGAAACTAATTTTCAAACTCTTTGAACTTTATCAAAAGATGTAAATTTATAATTGTAAATTAACAAATTTAAAATTCTTAATGGAAAATGTAAACTTTAGGTTATAAGATACAAAAGGCTAAATAGTACAATCTTAATATAATTTAACAGGATAAAAATTTGAATGTCAATTCCAAAAGATTTTTTTTTCTTCGGGTCACAGAAAGTTTAAAATTTCTAATTAGTTTTGAACTTTGAAGGAGTATTGCAGCCACCAATTTTAAGTTTAAAAAATTATTAGTGGCTATATAATATACTAGCGGCAACGCCCCTAGAGGCCTTTGTGGGAGATTTTTTTCTAGAAGAGATTTCTCTTGGGAGAGTGGTGATACCCTCACTCAAAATACTTATAAATCTTCCCAGGACTTATGAGAAGGAGATTCATTACGGTTCAGCGTTTACCTGCCCTGGATTAAAATAAAATTAAAATAATTCTAATTTTCAAAGAAAACTTTTCAGTTGCAAAATCGTCACTTTGCCTGGCAAAATTAATTTTTCTTTTAAGTTTCCATGGACTAGGGATTTGATGAAATAAATTCCAACCTGTTCAAAATAAATGTCAATATGGAACAAGTTGATAAATATAAAATTATTAGTGAAAATCTCCCTACTCCGTGTAAATCTATTTTATAAACATTTTGTACTATTTATAATTTAAAAAGAAAAGTTTAAAAATTGCAAATTTGCAATTTTAGAAAAAAAGATACATTTTATTGCATTCTTTTTCTCTTTTGTAAAAAAATACTTTGGATCAATATCCAAAATGTTAGAGTTGCTCTTTTCAGTTAGGCTTTCTTTGCATATGTCTTCATAAGATTTAAAGTTTTTTTTGGGAGACAGCATAAATTGCATAAATGAGAGGCCTGTATTAGTCAATTTAATGTATACTGGCCTATTATTGGTCATTTTATTGTGTGACCTAATTTTTTTGAGACACTGTACGCTGTCTCTCTTTTTTGTACCTTCCACTTAGTAGCTAGTATGGAACAAGGATGACAACATCCATAAAAGCAAAGCTCTGAAACGGTTGGACAAACGAACATTAACACTTGAGTCAAGTGTCAGAACTGAATAATCAGAATATAAATGTATTAAAATCGAACGAAACAAAATTGTAAGTAGATCTGTTTAAAAACTGCTTAAATACAGGATATTGTTTAATGACATTTACATTTTTAGGACTTGATTATAAAGATGCTTCGCTTAGTACAATTTACTTTGTTGTCCTTGGAATCAGTATTCCAAAAATCAGACCAATCGGATAATTTTATCACATAAAAAATTATTGTTAAAAAAGTTAAAAAGCAATATGTTAAAATGGACATACGGACTTTCTGGTAACGATTATAGAGTTGCTTTGCTTTTGAAGTCGTACCTAACTCATATAGGAATCACTATGCAAAGTTTGAAATCAATAGGACAATTCTAACATGCCTAAATTAACGAAAAGCTATCCGTTACGGACGGAAGGACGGGCGGACGTACGGATAGCTTTTAAAAATGTTGATTGAAAAGGGTATAATATAAATATGATATGATATAGCATATTCAAAATTGAAAGCGGCTAAAATTTTATTGTTTCACATAGTAATAATTTTAAAATATGGGTTTTAAACGACACTTTTTTTTATTTTAGAAAATGGACCCATTTGAGATTCAAGAAAAGGTTGGAGTTCTGGAAGAATTTGTAAGGGCTCCTGTTTATTGTAAGGTAGGCACGACCGACAGTTCAATCTGGCTCCTGTTTATTGTAAGGTAGGCACGACCGACTGTTCAATCTGGACTCATAAAGAAGAACAACTGTAATTACTCTCTTCTCTTAATATGCAGGATGATTAACCCGTTACCAAAAATCCAAATATATATGAAGACAAGGATAACAACATCCATAAGTAGCGAAGCACAAAAAATCATGGATGGGAATACGTACAAGTAGATTTAAAGTGTATTTAATAAAATCAAGAATATATTTATTGGAGAAAATAAACACATATTTTGTATACTGATGACGGTCAAAGTAAATTATATAAAAGATGCTCATAACAATGGAAAAAAAATATTTTGATACTGATATCCCAATTTGAACCAAAAACACCATAGCTATGGGGACTTAAGTAAAACATATAAAAACCGCCATGGTTGTTTTCTTTAAACGACAGGAAATTTAATTTTGATATCTATAACTAAAAGAAAATTTTGGAAATCAGACCATAAACACCTAAGGTATGGAGAAAAATGTGAAAAATACAGTTATAGCCTAAAACCTGCTTAAAGGCAGTCTAACCGTCATAGTTGTTTTCTTTAAATGACAGGAAATTTAATGTTAATATCTATAATTGAAAAAAATTTGGAAATCGGACCATAAACACCAAAGATATGGAGAAAAATGTGAAAAATACAAAAATAGCCTAAAACCTGCTAAAAAGCGTTCCGACCGCCATTGATGTTTTATAATTAATTGTGCTCCTTAATAATGGGAATGTTGTCAAAAAATTTCAGCCTTTTATCTTTTATAGGAGCCGAGAAAATCACGTTTCCCCCACTTCGTGACTGACGGACGGACAGACGGACGGACATTTCGAATTATAGAGTAGCTTCGCTACTAATAAAAAAGATTATTAAATTGCTTTTGATATTACTTTTTGCTTCATCTTAAATATTAAAATAAATAAAATAACATGGTAAGGATTATATTAAAATGTTTTTCATGTATGGCTTCGAAACCGCTTAATATCAGCAGAATTAGAACCGGTTCTCTACCATATCAAAAATCATGTATTAGGGCTAAAAAAACTGGTTACAATCTTATAATTTTTTTATTTTAATATCTGCGGAAAGCTGTCTACAATACGATGCAATAAATAACTATTCACACAACCTTTTTCTGATTTGAGTTTCAATAATTAATGAATAATCTGAATATTTTTGTATATCTCTAGCCTATTCTTGATGGTGGTTTGGTTGAGGATCCATTTATGCCTGAAGAACCCATGGAGCTTATCAAAAAAGGTAAAACTATATCTATCCAGGGAGGGAGGCGCTGTTTATTACACTAGTCCCCATAGTATTATAATAACGTTTTCTTATTTAATGGCTTAACAACTTTGGGGACTTTTATGGAGTGTTCAAACGTTTCAACCACCAATTGAAATGAACATAGATTTATCGCCCATTGTCTTATCCCTTTAGATCCTTGATATCTGCCCACAATTTCTAAAGTCTAACGATCGGTTAAACGTTAACAAAATATACCGAGAATGTACGAAATGTTTAAAAGTGCAAGGGCTAATAGCAAAAACAACGATGAAAACATCTATAAAAACGAAGCTCTGAAACGGCATGACAGACGAACATTGACTCTTTTAGAGTGTCAGAACTGAATTTACAAAATATAAATTTATAAGTTTTGAGAAAAACATATAATCATAAACTTGTTGCAAAACTTAAATACAGAGTTCTGTTTAAGGACATACTGACATTTTTAGGATTTGATAATAGAGATTCTTCGCTTAAAATATTGTACCTTGTTGTAATAGGAATTAGTACTCCAAAAAGCAGATCAATCGGATGATTATATCACATGAAAATTGTTGTTTAAAAAGTTCAAAATCAACATTTTGGTAACGATTATAGAGTTGCTAGCTTTCTACATCGTACCTATCTACTACAGGAATAATCATACAAATATTTGAAATCGATAGGTTAATTCTAATATGCCTAAACTAACGAAAAAAGCCATCCGTTACGGACGGGCGGACATACAGACCGACCCAAATTATAGAAAAAGCTTCGCTTTTAATAATCGCATTGATTTCCTAAGAGCACAATAAACAGTGTATCTAGAACCCATTAGTAGTAACTAAAGTATGTTTGAATGGCACTAAAACTATATTTATGTTTAGGCAAGTTTAACAAAGTACCAGTTATAATGGGAGCCAATGAAAATGAAGGACTTTTAATCAAGGTAACAATATTTTTGTAGCGGAGCTACTATACAAGTACTTATTCTTATTTAAAGAAAGTTTTTTTTAACTTTTTTAGGAGGGTAGATCCACCTCCCAAGAAAACTCTCTTCCTGTTCTTTTTCTATTTAACAAGGATGGCAACATCCATAAAGCGAAGCTCTAAAACGGTAAAACAAAACAACATTAACTGTTGTAGAGTTTTGTAAAACTGAAAAAAAAGATTATAATGTATGTACATATGTATGTAAGTTTAAACAAAATTGTACGTAAATTTGTTGCAAAACTGTTTAATACAGTATACTGTTTAAAGGGCATACTTACATTTTAGGACTTGATTATGGAGATGCTTCGCATAAAAAATTTTACTTTGTTGTTCTAGGAATCATTATTCCAAAAATAAAATGTACAGGATAATTATATCACATACAAAATTGATGTAAAAAAAACTTTAAATAAACGTACGGACATTTTGGTAACGTTTATAGATTTGCTAAGCTTCCTAAATCGTATCATACTCTTTTAGGAATCATCATGCAAAGTTTAAAATCGACAAGACAATTCTAACATGTCTAAATTAACGGAAAAAGTTAAGCGTTACAGATGTACTTACGGATGGACCGACCCTAATTATATAAATTATATAAAATTGGAATATTGTTAATTGTATTTTAGGCATTTTATGAAAAAGATGGAGTCAAATTTGAAGAAGCTTGGAACAATTTTGAAACTGTTGGACCTCTGGCATTTTTTGCCACGTAAGTTCTATCCATCTATCAATATATCCTTTATGTCTATCTATCTATCTATCTATCTATCTATCTATCTATCTATCTATCTATCTATCTATCTATCTATCTATCTATCTATCTATCTATCTATCTATCTATCTATCTATCTATCTATCTATCTATCTATCTATGTAGAGAGAAGAGTGAAGTACAAGATGAAGAAGTGAAACTATGTATGGAGTATAGAAAGAAACATTTTGGAAACACTGGTTTCTGCACAGATAAACAAAGGAATTAAAATATTTTATATTTCTTTATGTTTATTTATTTTAACTTTGATTTTTCCATAATCCTAACATATAAAGTAGTAAGTTTTTTTTTGTCTGTAGGGAATGATCTCGCTAACCGCTGAACCGATTTAGTCCTTTTTACAGTGAAACTTCTTATTGGCCCCGAGATGGTTTTAGGCTATTTCATTTTTATATAGAGTCTGGGTATGGTTTTTAGCTATTTTTCTGCCCTTTCATATCCATTCGAATAAAGAGCCCCTTGATGCTACAGGCGCAGTCGCTTGTTGATTATAAATTTACCATGATGAGGGAAAGCCTAAAAGGAGAAAGGGAAAGAAAATAGAAGTTACATACAGACTTACCTACTGATATTACCAGGGACTTGAAGGGATAAGACAATTGACGATAAATTGATGTACATCCACAATAATAATTACAGTTTTTAAACTATTAAATGATAAACTTAGTTTATTAAACTCCCTCCCTTGGCAATGCTGGTAATTTGAATCTTAGCTTTGCTTATGAAGTGTTTAAAATAAAAATATTTCATTTACAGCACAGACAAATTTATTGAAATGTACGGAGATTTCCTGTTTGTAGCTCCCTGCTACCTGGCAGCTTGTGAGATGTCACAGCATGTACCTGTGTTTCTGTACTCTTATAATTATCCAGGTATGTTTGACAGTTTGAATTTTGTCTATTTTTAAAGTATTATCGAGGTTTGGTGATTTAACGTTTTACTATAATTGTTTGTCAGAATAGCATTCCCTAGTCCATGGTAATTATCCTGGTATGTACTCATAATATTTAATTTTCCAAGATTTAATTCAAAAGAAGCAATTCTTTTGAAAATATAAAAAGTTACAAGTTATGTTACTGTGTGTGCTAATCTAAAATAAAAGAGATAGAATCCTTGAAATTGACTATTAAATCATTATTTAACCACCCCCTTTTCTTTACTTTCTTCAATAGCTAAATACCTTCCCCTGTGGGAATTTCATTTCAAAAGACAAATAAATCATAGAGTATATATATTTTATACTTTTTTATATTTTTTTATATTTTCAATTATTTTTCTTCTTTTTAAATTTCTTTTCTTCTTTTAAATTTTGTTTTATCAAATTCAAAAAGATTGTGAAACCTCCTTCTCCTGTAGGGGCGATGCCCTAAAAAGGCTAATGGCAAAGAAATTTTAAAAAAAATGATATTATAAATCAATATAAAAAGTTACAGAGAGTTATAAAATGTTATAGAGTTATAAAATGTTATAAAGAGTTATAAAATGTTATAAAGAGTTATAAAATGTTATAAAGAGTTATAAAATGTTATAAAGAGTTATAAAATGTTATAAAGAGTTATAAAATGTTATAAAGAGTTATAAAATGTTATAAAATAAAGAAAATATCTAAAAAAAATGTAAACAAAATTTTTAAAATTCCCCCCTGGACTTTTAGAAAATAAAGCCCCTAGAGGCTAGGGGCGAAGCCGCTAGTATATAGTTATAGCAGCCCTAATATACATTTGTTTCAAAGAATTCCAATTTCCCTTACACCAAGGATGTCTAAGCATTTTATTTTTTTGTTTGAGGGAGGAAGGGAAATTAACATATTTCAGATCACCATAATACATCGAATACACAAATAAGAGAAATAATCGCCTTCCTGATATGTAGGTTTACTGAGTCTTTTATTTGCAGATAGTTTTTGAGAATCTTAAAGAAGGTTTATGTCAGTTTGACTTTCTCGAGACCTTTGATAGCCACTTGGTGGTTCTTTCAGCTGGTTATCTAAACAAGAGAGCATTACTGATAAGCATAGCGTTATTAATTGCAGTTTATTTTCCAAAAATATAAAAATTTGCTATAAATGGGGATTTCTAAGTGACCTAATGGAAATTTGAGAAATTTTTCTTGTAAGATAAGTAGAAGAGCTTCCAGGGAGGGCGGGGAGATTGAGCTGTTTATTATAATAGTCTCCAATGTTTTATAATAAAGTTTTCTTATTCGTTGGCGCAACAACTTTTGGGACAATTATTAAATTTTGATTGGTTTGGTTATCATCATAAATGTCCAAACGTCTTAACCACTAATTGTAATTTACAAATGGATAATTTTGTCTATGATTATGATTGGGGATGTACACCAATTTATCTACCATTGTCTTATCCCTATAGATCCCTGCGAAGCTTGAGAGTTAGTAAATATTTCCCTGCGGATAGATAAACTAGCCCTGTACTACAGTCCAGCGGGAATAAGAAATCCAAGAAATAATTGCTAGTAGTGCAGCAACTCTTTGTATGTATGTATGTCTGGCCGCCAACTAACATTAGCAAATCAATTACTTTTCGTAATTGTTAGTATGTTTTTACTTGTCAAAATTAAGAATTAACATATATATATCAAATAAAAATCAATTTTAAATCTAAATGCTATTAAAAAGAACAAGATAATAGGAATGTTACCCAATTTTTCCATTTAATCATAAAAAAGGTTTAGATGATAGCAAGCATATTACAGTGTGTTTTTTTTATGAGAACTTTTTTGAAAGCAATTTTACCCCACTTATAGTTATCAGAATTTAATGATTAATGGCTTATTTTGCTTGTTTTTTAAGGCAATTAATAGAACAACAAAAAAATATTTTAGTTTTTATTTAAAAAGTACAATAAAATCTAAAATTCAAAACTTAGGTGTCAACATCTAAAAATGGTTTTAGCGCATTTTTCTTATGCTCAAATAATCAACCTTTTGCAAGGCCAAGAATGGCTGCTAAACACTTCAAAGTTGAGATATAGAGCTAAAAATGTATACAGATACTATTAGGGACATGTACTATAACATATCAAAATTTGAAGGTCATATCTCAACCAGGGAGGGAGTACTGGCCCCCAAAAGTCGACTATAGAAAATCCATTTTTTAAAGAAAAATGCGCTAAAACCATTTTTATATGTTGACACCTAAGTTTTGAAATTTAGATTTTACTCTACTTTTTAAATAAAAACTGAAATATTTTTTTGTTGTTCTATTAATTGCCTTAAAAAACAAAGAAAATAAGCCATTAATCATTAAATTCTGATAACTATTAGTGGGGTAAGATTGCTTTCAAAAAAGTTCTCATAAAAAAACACACTGTATATAGGGTGTTTCCAGAAAAAAAGATTTTTTTAAAACTTAATTATGCATAGAAAATAAATGCTTTATATATTTGCAAAACCTGTTTCGGTACATTTATGTTTCAAATTGTTAAAATGAATATTTCAACAAATTATGCGTTAAAAACCGGTTTTTGCAAAGGTCTTATGTTTGAAGATTTATGAATTTAAAGCTTGTGCAAAAAAATGCACACATATTTAAAATTGAAATTGCGCAGCTTGTATTAATAGTACAATAATATGCATATCATTAATCGTCATAAACTCCAGATTTTGGAAACATAATTATAATTTTTGTAATATTTGTAGTTTAGGATCTATATTGTTAAAAAATGTGAGAAAAAGGTTGACAAGTTTAAAGTAAGTTGGAACATTTTAACACGTAGCTCCTATACTACACGTAGCACAGGAATGGTTTTATATATCCAAAAACTTGACCTACATGCACTTAACCAATACTTGCTGCATGACTTATTACTTAAGACTTGTATTTTAAATTTTTAGAATGCTTTTCTATGCTTATGGTTTTATTTAGCTAGCTAGGCAAATATAAAATATATAACCCATATTTTCTCACAATACAATGCTTCTTGAATTTATCTTAAAAATCATTCATTCTATTGAGCAAAAAATGAAAATTTTTGCAAGATTTTTAAAAAGTTTACATATTTTAAGATTCAAAATTTGCAACATAAATTAGACTTGCTTTAGAATAGAATAAGAATTGGAATGGATATAGAATATACGTGGGCATATTGACAGGAGAAAATTTGTCGTCAATTTTGGTTGCTAACATGTACCTCATTTATTAGTCAGGTTGTTCATCCATTAGAAGAGGAGGGGATAAAGGGACTGGATCTTTAATTTAGCTACCTGCAATATAACTTTCATAGAGTAAATGAAAATCTGTTGGAACATCCAAGTAATAATATATCGAATAGAATATGTTTAAATACGGAAAAAAAATAATTTGTTTTATTAGAACCATATTTTTTTCTTGGAATTGGTTTAAAGTTTATTATGTTACGCAACTCTAACTTTGTCTGCGGGTGCTAATATATTTGGGTTTTCTAATAAACTTTTTGTCAATACGTCTGGTTGGTAATTTTCTAGTTAAAGTGCTTTTACCCCTTTCTCTTAAAAAAATATTGAGGGCATGGCAACATATAAGAACAGACACCAACTTTTTTTTTATAAAGAGGCATTTATGAGTACTGATTATAGTAAAATGTTCATAAAGGGAATTTCAATCAATTCTTTGAATACACGACCTTTGTCAGAAAGTCCTAACTGTGCATAGTAATGCATTGCGCTAGTTGAAGGATCAAGTACTTAACACCTACTCTCACTATTAGTGTCACGTGCCAGACTTAGCAGTAGTGGGTAACATTTTTTACGTCTAAAAGCATATAATTTTTACCCCTTATTTGTTATTTTTTGTTTAAGATTTTAAGAAAGCGTTCAATTTAGATTAGGAGATAATTGTTTATTTTTTCTAAAAATGGATTTATTGTTACTAGGATCTTACACCAGATTATCAAGTACTCCAATAAAGTGAATCTTGTAGTTAGCTAAAATTTTAATCTCCCATCCACCCCCTTTACCCTATATTTTCCCTCCAACTGGATGAACGAACTGACCAATGAGTTATGTCCATGTTAGCATCCTAAATTCACGACAATTTTTCTCCTGTCATAATATCCACGTAAATTTTATACCCAATGCTAGAGTTAAAAGAAATCATATATGTAATTGTCCCGTCTTAATATATTTTTTTGGTATTTGCAGAAAATTAAAAATGTCTTACTCGGTTTTACTTGTATATGGTCAAACAATTTTTTCAGAAATTAATTTGTCAGCTAATCCTTATAATAAAGAATCTGTGTAAGTCTGTCTGTACCAAAGTATCTCACTAACCGCTGAACCGATATAGTTCTCTTTTACAATGTAACTTGTTATAGGTCCATGGAAAATTTTGGGTATTGTATTTTAAAACTAAAATAAAAGAATTGAATTGCCAAATTCAATCCTTCCCCCCTCAAGTGCCCCTAGAGGCCTCTCAGGGCTTAGCTGCTAGTCAATAGGAAGCTTAATTACGGTTGAATGGCAGCTGACGGGCACAAAGAAGATAAAGTATAGAATTGAAAAACCTTAAATTTAATTTACGAAATTCACTTCAATATAATGTTGTTTAAGGTTTTGCACATAGTATAAAGTTTTAATCCATTGTGTATTTGAGAAAGGTGGTTGGATGCAAGTCGTTCTGGCTTTTAGTAAACGTTTTAAAAAGGCATTTATTTAAATAATATATCTGAATAATTTCTAAAATCATGCAATTTTACTAAAAGCCAGAACTACTTTTTGGTGTTTTAAAAGTTCCAATTTTATTTCAGGCTAGCCAGGCAGAATCTTCTACCTGGATTCTATTCTATACTTTATCTTCTTTGGACAGGCACTGGTAATTCCTAACAAGTTTCTTTTTAGGAACCTTGAGTCTGTACCCTGTGGTGGCCCTGACCCCAGCTAAACTTGGTCTTCACTTCTTCTTAAAGTTCACATTTGGACTCGACCTTATGACCTCCAGGTAATATATATATCATAATCAATTGTTTAATCATGTATTGAAGTTTATTCTTTCCCCCTGTATGTCTTTTAATCTATTATATTTCCATAATTTTAACCATTGCAACTTTTATTTTTTTTTTTTTTTTAAGAGATAAATAATATAGCAATGAACAATAAATGATTTCCACTGATTTCCCATTGAATGATTTAGAGAGTATGTATCTAGATTATATCTATTGTGAAAATAAATGAAGAATGTAATTATTTTCACCTAGATAGTTATTTATGGCATCGTGTTATAGACAGCTTTCCGCGGATATTAAAATAAAAATGATTAAAACCAGTTTATTAGCCCCGAAGGGCCAAAGTCCCGAACTAACAAAACTTGTATTAATTTTATGATGTTTATTTTAATAGAAGTGTAATGTAGACAGACTGACACTAATTAAATGATAGAGTAGATTCGGGTACTTAATTCAAATATCAAATATATCTTTTTAAGTATTTATTTAACTAAGATTAAATGAAGTTTTGATTAAATATGGTTATTATATTTATGAGTAAATATGAATACTTTATTAGCAAATATTAAATATACTTAAATGATTAAAACTATTGATTAATTATGCTGGAAAGCTTCTGAAGTAGTAGGATGTCTGTTTGTGTGTAGAAACACCAAAGCAGCAGGATGACTGTCTGTCTAATTAATACAAAAGTATTAATTAGCTGTATAACTTTGAAGGCGTTGAAGAGGTGGGATATTTGTCTGTATTAAACTCGTTGAAGTAATAGGATGTCTTTATGTAGCTGAATTGGCCTAAAGAAGGCTCGACTCCAAACCAGAAATGTTCTGTATATGGACTCTCAATTACAACTAAATCTAATAAATATTCTCTTAACTTTTTCCTGAGTAATTGAGAGTAAATGAATATGTTTCTCCGTTTAAGCCAAAAACTTAAACTTGTCTGAAACTTAATTATACTACAGAAGTGGAAAATTGTCTGTAATACGATGCTATACATAAATTATCAGTATTCTAGTGAGTCGGTTCTAATCCTGCGGATATTAATCGGTTTAGAAGCCATACTGGAAACTTGATTCCAATTAAAATAGAAGGAAAATAATATGGTAGTAATTGTAAATTTAGAGACAATAACGACATATTTTCTTTCTCCAACTAATTGAGAGTTATATAATCCAATGGATATAGAATATACGTGGATATTATGACAGGAAAAAAAAATGCGTAAATTTAAGTTGCTAACAGGGACTTCAATTATTGGTCAGTTCGTTTATTCAGTAGGGTGGAAGGGGATAGAGTAAAAACGTTGGATTATGGGGGGGGGGGTTGCTCTTTTAGACAGCTACAAGTTTCACTTTATGAGAATATATGATAATCTGATGAAAGGCAAACATATATACAGACCGACCCTAATTAAATATTTTAAAAAAATATTAACATATCTAGTATTGGAGTGTGTCACTGAGATGAGTTGTTTGGGATGTTTAAGCCAAGTATAATTCCTACCCAGATTTTTCAGAATGGCTGAGAACCAGTTCTAATCCAGTGGATATTAATCGGGTTTAAGCAATACTGGATTACTTATTATAGTATGAAATTATGCCATGTATTATCTATCAAAAAATGTTGGAATATTATTATACAACGCCGCCAATCAATAACTAATGAGACACCAGTAAAATTATATTGTAAGACATTTTCTCGTATTCATTCGAATCCGGTGGATAGGAACCGGTTCTCATCCATACGAAAAAACTATGTCTAGCATCGTATTATATCCAGTTTTCTACGAATATAGAAATGTACAATCATAAGATTAAAACCAGTTTTTTTAGCCGGTGCCTCCGGCACCTCGGGGCTAAAAAAACTAGTTTTAATCTTATAATTGTACATTCTATATCCGCGGAAAGCCGTTTATAATACGATACGAGAAATAACTATTCTCGTATTCATTCAAATCCGGTGGGTAGGAACCGGTTCTCATCCATGCGAAAAAACTATGTCTAGCATCGTATTATAACCAGCTTTCTACGAATATAAAAATGTACAATCATAATTGTACTTTCTATATCCACGGAAAGCTGTTTATAATACGATGCGAGAAATAACTATTTCAGTATAAAAAATGGATACATTACTTCATACATTCTCCTATTTAATACGATAATAGTTATTTCTCGCATCGTATTATAAACGGCTTTCCGCGGATATAGAATGTACAATTATAAGATTAAAACCAGTTTTTTAGCCCCTAGGTGCCGTAGGCACGTGCTAAAAAAAACTGGTTTTAATCTTATGATTGTACATTTTTATATTCGTAGAAAGCTGGATATAATATGATGCTAGACATAGCTTTTTCGTATGGATGAGAACCGGTTCCTATCCACCGGATTCGAATGAATACGAGAAAAATATTTACAAATTTAGTACTGGAGTATGTCACGGAGATGAGTTGTTTGTGATGTTTAAGCCAAGTATAATTCCTACCCAGTACATCAAGTCACCAGAAGAACAGGGGGTAAGTAATCCTTATAATAAAGTAACAGGATGTCTGTTTGTGATGTTTAAGCCAAGTATAATTCCAACACAGTACATCAAGTCACCAGAAGAACAGGGGGTAAGTTATCCTTATAATAAAGTAACAGGATGTTTGTTTGTGATGTTTAAACCAAGTATAATTCCTACCCAGTACATCAAGTCACCAGAAGAACAGGGGGTAAGTTATCCTTATAATAAAGTAACAGGATGTTTGTTTGTGATGTTTAAACCAAGTATAATTCCTACCCAGTACATCAAGTCACCAGAAGAACAGGGGGTAAGTTATCCTTATAATAAAGTAACAGGATGTTTGTTTGTGATGTTTAAACCAAGTATAATTCCTACCCAGTACATCAAGTCACAAGAAGAACAGGGGGTGAGTAATCCTTATAATAAAGTAACAGGATGCTTGTTTGTGATGTTTAAACCAAGTATAATTCCTACACAGTACATCAAGTCACCAGAAGAACAGGGGGTAAGTAATCCTTATAATAAAGTAACAGGATGTCTGTTTTTGATGTTTAAGCCAAGTATAATTCCTACCCAGTACATCAAGTCACCAGAAGAACAGGGGGTAAGTAATCCTTATAATAAAGTAACAGGATGTCTGTTTTTGATGTTTAAGCCAAATATAATTCCTACCCAGTACATCAAGTCTCCAGAAGAACAGGGGGTAAGTAATCCTTATAATAAAGTAACAGGATGTCTGTTTGTGATGTTTAAGCCAAGTATAATTCCTACCCAGTACATCAAGTCACCAGAAGAACAGAGGGTAAGTAATCTGTATAATAAAGTAACAGGATGTCTGTTTGTGATGTTTAAACCAAGTATAATTCCTATATAGTACATCAAGTCACCAGAAGAACAGGGGGTAAGTAATCCTTATCATAAAGTAACAGGATGTTTGTTTGTGATGTTTAAGCCAAGTATAATTCCTTGGTTCATAAAAAGGCGCCTTCACACTTTAAGACTCAACAAAAATGTTGTACAATCAAAAGGTTGGTTAATCCAAATATTAGTTTTTTTATCCACTTCAGGTTATAGAGAATAATAATTGTTTAAACCTATTTAGAAAATTACAGTCAGACAGATGGACAGATATATTATGGGGCAAATATATTAGGTAGAGCAAAATATAAAACTAAACAAGAAGTATTTGTTTCTTAGAACTCTTAAACTTAGCCGTTTTCCCAGTAAAATTTTGTCTCTCTTTATCCTGTATTTTAATTTAGTCTATAATGAAAATAATTTCTTTAAACTCAATTTCTTTCTTCTTCATTTTGTTAAACAATCCTATTATATAAAAGAGTGAGTTTTTTGTCTGAACAGATTAGGTTTTCTATTTTAGGTAAGCTTCTCGTAGGACCTAGGATGGTTTTAGATTATTTTATGTTTTTATTTAAGTCTTGGATTTAGGCTATTATTATGTCCTTTTTTAGGAGCATATTTTTGTTTTGGTTTTCTGTCTTTCATCTGTCTGTCAGGGATATAAAGGGATAAGACATTGTACAACAAAAATCCCTTTTGTAGATTAGAATTATTAATTGAACTTACCATTCACAATTTAATGAAAATACCCAAAGTTTTAGAGCCAATGAATAAGAATTGTTTAAAACTTTGGGTACCAGAGTATTTTGTAGTTTAATATCCTCTCCCCCTTCTCTTTCTCTTTATCTCTTTCTCTTTAT
Organism: Acartia tonsa; assembly: GCF_053477335.1. Classification (NCBI taxonomy): domain Eukaryota; kingdom Metazoa; phylum Arthropoda; class Copepoda; order Calanoida; family Acartiidae; genus Acartia; species Acartia tonsa. The sequence continues at coordinate 46,555,992 of NC_137267.1, forward strand.
ACAGCTTTATTGTCATTAGACGGTATCGTTCTTGCTTGAAATTTCAACCAACTTTTTTTTTTATCCTAATTTAACATATTCGCCATATAATTCTGGTTAAGATGAAAGAGTATATAATATTAGGGAGGGACAATGGGCTGTTTATCACACTAATCCCCAAAGTTTTATGATAATATTTTCTTATTCGTTGACTGATAAACTTTTCAGAACTTTTATTGAATTTTGATTGGTTAGTTCATTAAATTGAGTGTCCACACGTTTCAGCCACAAATTGTAATCTATAGATGGGGTTATTTTGTGTATATTCATTGAGAATGTACAACAGTTTATGAGTCATTGTCTTATCCCTGTAGGTAGATCCCTGATATAATGTTCCAATTAGATCATTAACAGGGCAATTTCATTCACTTTGATATGAGCAAAGCCTTTGATAGTGTTCTCTCTACCAAATCATGTCAATATTATACACATAAGTTTAGAGGGCGTAATTGGGAAAAGTAACATTATTTATACAAGTTTGTTTTAAAACAAAAATATCTAAGACTAGCGGCTAGGCCTCTAGAACATATGGGGACCCATTATAGAAATAAGAAGGGGGGTAGGGATGAGTTGACCCTCCGCTCTTGATTAAAGTTAGGGACTTCGCCGCAAGAGGTAAGTTAAAAAAAAATGAGGGGGATATTTTTTTTTTGGGGGGGTGGGGTTTGGGGTGTCCCACCCCCCAAAAAATAGCCTAAAACCACCATAGGACCAATAGGTATATTCCCTGAAGAGTAGAACCCGATCGGTTCAGTGGTTACCGAGATCTTGAGAGACAGACAGACGGACTGACAGACACCATTCTACTTTGTGTTATAGATATTGGGCGATATCTATAAGAAGGATGAAACCTTCTCTGCCCTTATTAGAAGTATCACTGTAAAGGAGAACCATATCTGTTCTTCGATTATCTGATTTAATTCAATCATAGATAAGATGCGAAATAAATAATTTTAAACTTATGTATAAATGTAATAGAAAATTTTAAAACTATAAGTTTCAAAAGTAACTGCAGTAAAACTTTTATTTTGATTAACAGCGAACTTTTTATTTTAGTAATAAATGTATTACATAAGTCAAAAGTTTCAAAATTAAAAAAAATATGTCTAAAGCCTATCTAAAGTTTTTAGGAGCGAATATGAATTAGATGTACTTTTAGTCAATTTTATTAAATATTTCTTTGAAGAACAAACGTTAAATTGTCTTATCTGGCCTTAATCATCTAAATCTTAATCTTCTAAATACATAATACCTACAAGCTTTTTATTCAATTTTTAGAGAATTTTTAAAATTTTCTATGACAAAGAATTCAGCTTAGGACAATCGAAAATGTACACTTGTAGAGTGTCAGAATTTGAATATCAGTCTATAAGTCTAAACAAAATTGTATATTGTTTGCATAATTGCAAAAATACTGTACACTGTTTACGGACATACTTACATTTTTAGGAATTAATTATAGAGATGCTTAGATATTTTACTCAAACAGAATAAGTTTTAACTAAATTTTAACGTCAGAAAAATACACGAAAAGAAAGTTTTAAAGATTTTTTCTTACTCCATCCAATTTGTAAGTAGATTTTTATGTTATATATGCACTTCTTATTTAATTTGGTAATGTTGTGGATTTCATTTGAATTTTATATGGCATGGGAAAAACGTACTTTGATTAATATTGAGATTTGATAATTTATTGGTGGTATTATTTAAGTATAATGATGAAACAATCTGTATTATATTGTAACTGAAGATTGCTTAATGCATGAAACATAATGTTTTACAAATAAACTTTTATTCATTCTATGTGGACTATGTATTATATTATTCTATATATTTTTTATCGTTCTACAATTCCCATATTTTAATTATTTTAATGCTAAAACAGATGTATCCTATTATTCTATATCTTTTTCTTGTTCTAAAGTTATCTTATTTTTATTCATTATTAAAGATATTGCTGTTTTCACTATGTAGCTTTTAGGAACACGTCCTTAATGGAATTTTAATCATTCTAAAAATTGGCTTTAAAAAGAAAAGTAAAAAATATTGCTGAGTGGGATTAATTCTTCCAAAATAGTTCAAATTAACCTCCCGAGACGCTTCACTGTAAGAAAGAGGACCATATCGGTTCAGGCAAACATTCTGATCCTTATACTTATATGTATATAATTATTATTTGTTCCTTGTATACAGTGTATTGTTGTTGATGTCTCCAACTATTGTATGAATAGACTAAGTTTTGATGGCCACCATCTTGTGACATATCCTATTATACACACATGTCAAAAACAGAGAGGGAGGAGACATTGTGCTGTTTATTATACTAGTTCCCAAAGTTTTTTTGAGGTCTCCAACTCTTGTATGAGTAGAGTGTAAGTTGTGATGCCCTCCATCTTGCGACATATCCTTTTATACACACATGTAAAAACCAGGAAGAGAGGTGACATTGTGCTATTTATTATACTAGTCCCTAAAGTTTTTTTTTTGTTGATGTCTCCAACTCTTGTATTATGCACACATGTCAAAACTAGGGAGGGAGGAGACATTGGGCTGTTTATTATACTAGTTCCCAAAGTTTTTTTTTGTTGAGGTCTCCAACTATTTTATGAGTAGAGTAAGCTCTGATGGCCACCATCTTGTGACATATCCTATTATACACACATGTCAAAAACAGGGAGGTAGGAGACATTGTCTGTTTATTATTCTAGTACCCAAAGTTTTTTTTTTGTTGAGGTCTCCAACTATTGTATGAGTAGAGTAAGTTTTGAGTCCACCATCTTGTGACATATTCTATTATACACACATGTCAAAAATTGCCAAGGAGGGGACATTGGGCTGTTTATTATACTAGTTCTTAAAGTTTCTTTTTGATGAGGTCTCCAACTATTGTATGAGTAGAGTGTAAGTTGTGATGGCCACCATCTTGTGACATATCCTATTATACACACATGTCAAAACCAGGGAAGGGAGGAGACATTGTGCTGTTTATTATACTGGTCCCCAAAGTTTAATGATAACATTTTTCTATTCTTTGGCTTTACAACGTTGGGGACTTAAATTGACTTTTGATTGGTTGGTTCATTAAGTTGAGTGTCCAAACTTTTCTACCGCTAATTGAAATATGCAGAAGGGGTTATTTTGTGTATGTATCATCGTGAGAGATGTATGTCAATTTATTGGCCATTGACTTATCCCTTTAGATTCCTGTGTCAACACTAAATATGCGAATCGCACATTCGAGTAAATTTGTTTCTCGTATTCATTCGAATCTGGTGGATAGGAACCGGTTCTCATCCATACTAAAAAACTATGTCTAGCATCGTTTTAAAACCAGCTTTATACGAATACAAAAAAACTGGTTTCAAACTTATAATTGTACATTCTATATCCGCGGAAAGCTGTTTATAATACGATGCAAGAAATAACTATTATGGTTGCAATCCAATTCTCAATTACCCAAATGACACTAAGTTTTGATCAATCAGCAACTTCTTCAGGAAAAGAAAAAATCCTCCAACTTTTGAGACGAATCAACAAAGTGATTTGTGCGCACAGTATATAAACAGTATATAAAGTTTAAATTGACTATAACAGTTAGGGAGTTGAATCCATTTTTATAGAAGCAGAAATATAATCTATGATTATGGTTTGGACCCTCTAAAACTGTAATCTACCCTTCCACTTTCCCCTCTCTTGGTGAAGATATCTTCAACGCCGATACGATTTTTGAAATATAAGATTCCACTTTTGTCTCTCTTGTTGAAGATATCTTCACCAAGAGAGGCAAAAGTGGAATCTTAAATTTCAAATATCGTATCGGCGTTGAAGATATCTTCACCAAGAGAGGGGAAAGTGGAATCTTACATTTCAAAAATCGTATCGGCGTTGAAGATATCTTCACCAAGAGAAGGGAAAGTAGAATCTTACATTTCAAAAATCGTATCGGCGTTGAAGATATCTTCACCAAGAGAGGGGAAAGTGGAAAGGTAGATTACAGTTTTAGAGGGTCAAAACCATAATCATAGATTATATTTCTGCTTCTATAATAATGGATTCAACTCCCTAACTGTATAAAGCTTGTTTATAGCACAGATACTCTAAAATTATTGTCCTGTAGGGATTATAAGGGATAAGACAATGGACAATGGGCGATGTAATCTCCAATGATGATAAACAATATTGCCCTTCTATAGATTAAAAATTATTGGTGGATATGTTTTTACACTCAACTCAATAGATCAACCATTAAAAATCTAATAGAAGTACCCAAAGTTTGTTAGCACTCTATAATAATATTGTTTCTAAAACTTTAAGTACTGCTGTAATTAACAGTCCAATGTCCCCTCCCTCCCTACTGTGCTGCCATTATAAATGAATTGTAGTATTTTAGAGTTAACTCATCCTATTATATAAAGTAGTAAGCGTTTTTTGTCTGTCCCGAAGGATTTCGCTAACCGCTGAACCGATATTGTTCTCCTTTACAGTGAAGCTTCTTATAGGTCCTGGGAAGGTTTTAAACTATTTTTGGGGAGGGTGTCTTCAGCCCCCTCCCCCCCAAAAAATATTTTTTTACTCTTTTTAAACTCAAATTTAAAATGGGATAAGGTCAATTTTACCCCCTCCTACCTTAAGTGCCCCTAGAGGCTTCTAGGGGACGTAGCCGCTAGTATCATATAAAACAGTAAGATATTTTTCTGTCCTTTAAAATATTCATAACCGCTGAAACAATTGAGTTCTCCTTTTTAGGGAACCTTTGCATAGGGTCTGGGACGATTTTATGCTATAGTATTTTTTAATTGAAGTCTTAGATTGTTTTTTTTTTAGGTTTTTCTTTTACCTCTTTCTCTATTCCTTTACAGATCCTTTATATTCTAGGGACGCAGCCACTAGTATTTAAGGTTTTATTTTGTTTTTGAAAAAAGGTTTATTATGGAAATTTCACTCAAAGAATGTTTTATCCCTTTTACTTTTTGTTTATGAACATACATGACCTTGTTGTTTACAAATTATTGCAAAAGCCAAATATCAATTGGAAAGAAAATTAGGTGCCTTTACTTAAAGAGCCTGTTAAGCATTGATAACATCCTCTAATTTTTTTAAAAATAAATTGAAAAAAAGGGGATGCGTAACCACTGTGAGGGGTCCTAACCCTTCGGGGCTACTCAGTACCCAACATAACTTAACCTAACCTGACCTTCAGTAATAAACAAAGAAATGAAAAACTTCCAATCCCCCTTTTTTTTCAATGTATTAAAGAATAAGGGCGAGGGGGGTTATAAGTGCTCAACAAGGTACTTTGAGTGGTCCTACGACAAACGCAGGAGTCCCAAACGTCGGAGTGGACAAACGCAGGAGTGGATACTTAACCTCACCTAACCTATTTTTAACCATTTTTTAGGTTTTTTAAATGCCTAACCCCTGCGGGGGGCTTATTTGCATATTCATATCTTAACCTAACCTAACCTGTATAAAAAATACCTAATTAAATTAATATTTTAACACTCCTGCGTTTGTCCACTCCGACGTTTGGGACTCCTGCGTTTGTCCTGGAACCCTTTGAGTGAATCACCAAAAATTATATCAAATAAGGGTTTCCCACTTATTTCTCAATTATTGCACAAATTAGTTTAGTGATTCAGAACAGGGATCTGAAGGGATAAGACAATGGCCGATATATTGATGTATATTCCCAATGATTATACATAAAATTACCCATTCTGTAAATTACAATTAGAGGCTGAAGCGACTAGCTACTCAACTTAATGAATCAACCAATAAAAAATCAATAAAAGTCCTTAACTTATAAGAAAACAGCCAAATGTACCCTTCCTCCATGAATATAATGTACGGTAAGGTAATTTATATCAAATTATCAAAATTCTGCTTTTAGAAGCTGGTAGATATCAGGGAAAAGGTAATGTGATTCGGTCAAACAATTCTAAAGGAAAATTTCCCCACAATCCCCCTTCCCCTTTTCCTCCCCTTCTTATCCACCCCTCTCCAGTTACATGGAGAAAAAAAGATATACCCCCACTTTACTTCCAAACATTTCGTGATTTTTTTTGTAGAATTGATTGTTAGAATAGCTAGGCCTCGGTAGATATAAGAATTGGCTGTAGAACAATCTATCCATTATGCTCTCTTAATAATCTCCAACAAATTTAGATTGATTGTACTCAAATACATAAATTTTCAAAATTTTAGGTTAGTGAAGAACTTGTTGAGATGTGGAGTAGCTTCGCGACACACAAACACCCTACTCCAAGGTAGGTGTCTATAATACAAAGTAGAACGATGTCTATTTGTTTGTCTGTCTGTTTGTAGCGAAGGATCTCGCTAACCGCTGAACCGATCGGGTTCTCCTTTACAGGGTAGCTTCTCATAGGTCTTGAGAAGGTTTATAACTATTTTCTTGGGGGGTGGGACACCCCAAACCCCCAAAAACTGAAAATTACCCCCACCCCCCAAAAAAATAAAAAAAAATTCCACCCCCAAAAAATTAAAATTTTTTTTTTTTTTTAAATCTAAAATACGAAAAATTGTTTTGATTAAACCTCTTGGGGTAAAGCCCCTAGAGGCTAGCGGTGCAGCAGCTAGTTTTATAATATAGAGATGCTATTATATAAGTAAGGTATGTCGAACCATACGTCCATTGGTTTAATTTGATAAAGAATGACAACATCCATAAAATCGAAGCTCTGAAACGGTTGGACAATCAAATATTAACATTTTAACATTAGTGTCAGAACTGATTAATCAGAATATAAATTTATAAAAGTTGAAACAAAATTGTAAGTAATTTTGTTGAAAAACTGCTTAAATACAGGATAAGGTTGAAGCCTAAGGACATACTTACATTTTTTAACTTTGCTCATAATATTGATCTATGTTGTCCTAGGAATCAGTATTCCAAAAATCAGATCAATCGGATTATTATAACACATAAAAATTTGCTGTTAAAAAAGTTAAACATCAACATGTTAAAAATGGACGTACAGACATTCTGGTAACGATTATTTCATTTTTTTCGCGGGGGGGGGGGAGGGGCTGGTGGATGTAAGATGACCGAAAACACAATTTTTTTTTACCTATCAATTGTTGTATAAATGGATATACTATTACTTGGATGTTACGCCATGTTCTCTAATTAAGTAAAACACGCAGCAGGCTAAAATAACTATACCCTCCATCTACCAAGTTTATGCCAACCTCTCCCTTTTTACTGGATGAACGAACTGATTAATAAATGAGTTCCTTGTTAGCAAGTTAATTTTTCCGCTGTCAAAATATTCACGTATATTCTTTATTCATTGTTGTGTATTGATATATACTCAAAAAAACTTTTCCCATTTATTATCTGTGATTTATTTCTAAATTGCCAGCAGACGCGTATTGAAACCCACCCCCCACTTATAAAAATATTGGGATCAACTGCAGTTCACGGTAAAATATTCCTGGTAACGAATATTTCCAAAAATCTATTAATTTTAAAGGCTGTTAGCTGCCAAACGGCTTAACGTACAGATCATACCCGCACACCATTTTAAGCGGCATAAGAAATAATCAAATAATCTGGAATAGCCAAGATCCAATGATGCAAAGAGAAAGCTTCACTGAAGAAAAAACTCATAAAATATGCCTTTTTCGCGCATTTCTCTGCACTGCGAGATAATTATGCATTATTGATTTTTGGCTTGTCCAGATTATTTGTAGGCCTTCTTATGCTGCTTAAAACAGTGTGTGGGCATGATCTGTACGTTCAGCCGTTTGGCAGCTAACAGCCTTTAAAATTCATAAATTTTTGTAAATATTCGTTACCAGGAATATTTTACCGTGAACTGCAGTTGATCCAAATATTGTTCATTGAAGGAGATTTATCTCTGAGGTAACTTGACATAGTGTCTCAAAAATCAGCCCTGTGACGTCATAAAAATAAGGGATTTTCCATCTCTTTTTAAAGGGGGTTTCTTTCCCACTTCTCCTCTCATCTCCCTCATTTCTATTACGTCACATGGCTGATTGTTGAGACACTTTGTCCAGTTACACTCTATGGCTCATTAATTTAACCTAACCTAAAATTTTTATCATAACAGAGGGGAACTATGGATTGTCAACTGGCAAAATGATGGATTTTGACCACTTTTTTTTCAGTAACTTTTCCAATTATATACTTTGTGATGTATACACACACTTGTGCTATTCAATTATTCATTCATAATATTATTATAAGTATGCTTTTTGATAATAACTTGTAAATTACGCTACTTCCATCAAATGCGCATCTTCTTTGTATCAAGGCAATTTTTAAATCTAAAATAGGGCTTTTATAGTTTTTGTTTTGTTATTTATCTTCTAATGATAAAAATCTTAGTATAAATTGTTTACACAGCCCAAATTGTGTCAAAATTATGTCAAAAATGATCCATGTGACGTCATAAAATGAGGGAGATGTGATGAGAAGTGGAAAATAAAACCCCTAAAAAGAGACTGATATTCCCTCATTTTCATGACGTCACATGGATGATATTTGACACAATTTTGACACAATTTGGGCTTTGTATAAATTGTAAAGGTTTAAATCTTATTTTCACTATAATAATGCAAATAATTTTTACTTTTAATTTTCTAATTCAAGAATAAATTATTCCAGTATGGCTTCGAAACCGATTAATATCCGGTGGATTGTATAGCTTTGTATTATATCCAGTTTTCATGTACAATCATAATATTAAAACCAGTTTTTATATCCGCGGACAACTGTTTATACTACCATGCAATTACTTGGTTAATTATGTGTAGGATTTTCCTTGTTTGTAGTCAAATTTATAATTTTATGTAATTATTTTAGTAACAAGAAATGGAAAGAGTTCAATGTTGAAGATTCAGAATATTTTGAAATTTCAGCGTAAGTATTTTAAAGAAAAATTAATGAAGTTAAATTTTTAGAATAGTTTTAGACAGTTTGACTTTTGCAAAACATTCGATAATCTCAATACATGAGAATAATGTATTATTATTTTTTTTATTAGCGAAGCTACTCTATAATTCGAAATGTCCGTCTGTAAGTCTGAGACAGAAAGGGGGAAACGATATTTTCTCGGCTCCTATAAAAGATAGAAGGCTGCTAAATTGGGGTGCTAGTTCGATTCCTAGATTTTTTAGTTTTCATGATTTTCTTAACTCCTATTAAAGATAAACGGCTGAAATTTTCAGGGATTAAATACTTAACTATTTTAAAATGATAGTCCGGGACTTCGGCCCTTTGGGGCTTAAACAATGGTTGTAATCTTATTATTTTGCATTTCAATATCTGCGGAAAGCTGTCTGTAATATGATGCGAAAAATACCAAAATTTTGTAGGGCGCTTTTTAACATTTTCTAGAAGCTATGAATTTACATATTGTATATCTATAATAAAAAGAAAACATTATCCTAACCTAAAAGTATCAGAGCAAATATTGAAATATTTATGTTATCATCACCAAATTAGGTTAGGAAAATTATCTAAATATTTGGGAATAAAATTAGATTATATTAGCAGGGAGGGAATGGACATTGGGCTGTTAATCCCCAAAGTTTTATAATAACGTTTTCTTATTTGTTGGCTTATATTTATTAAGTAGAGTGACCAAATGTTTAAACCACTAATTATAATCTAAAAATCGGTAATTTTGTGTATCATCATTTGAGATGTGCATCAATTTTTCGGCTATTGTCTTATCCCTTTAGATCCCTGAAATATAAGTAGTCTTTGTAGTAGGACAATGGACATCATTAACTTTAGATTAAAATAAAGAGCAGCTGGCTAAAATAACGACACCTTCCATCCACCCACTTTACCTCATCCCCTCCCCTCTTACCGGATGTACATACTGACCAATAAATGAGGTTGATATTACCAACCTAATTTGACGTTAAATTCTACCCTGTCAATATCCATTGATATAAAATATGTGTCATTATGAATAATATATATGTAGATAAATATGAAATATGTGCAAACAAGAAAAAAATGTATATAACTAGCGCTGCAACGAGCTTACATATTGTTTCGGTTAAAAGAAGAAAATTAAACTGTTATGCAGTAAGAATTTATGGTAAAGTCAAATTATATTTCGTAGGGAATATAAATAAATTTGAAATTAGAAAAAAATTTGGGTATAGTCTCTTTCGTGGCAACGCACCTTAAGAGGCGATTCTTTGTAAACCCCGAACCACTTCATTATGCAATCTACATTTTCCTGGATATTTTGTCTACGGTAGTCCATAAGTGTACAGCTTTACAGTACATTGTTTCTATTTGTTAAAGCAACACGTATGATAAAAGAAAAAGATTCTTTTTAAAGTAAAATGCTTATATTTCAATCAAAATCTATATTTTTGTATTTTTTACCGATCCACTTCATTATGCAAATCAAAAGAAAATCAATGAGAAAACGTTTGTTTTGCCCTTTTCTCCACTTTTAAAAAATAATTCTGATAAAATAACAATTTTTTAAGGGATTTATGCATTAATTATAATGAAAAACAGTTTAAGGTAGATTTTATTGATTTTTCTAAATAAGAAATAATTGAAAAAAATAAATTCTATCCCTATCACTTTAGAGGACAGCTGCCGACCCCCAGTCTTATGGATGAAGTTAAATACATGTAAAAAATATAAATTTGCCTGAAAAGTATACAAAAATGTTTTTTGATGTGTTAAAACAATCCATTTTAAAATCTTGATTTTGAGGATGATGGCCTTTAAGATGCTCTTACTGGTGGTGATGGTGAGCTAAATGTTATCAAAGTGCATGCCCTTGAAGAAAACTTATATATTGAACTATGGTCCAATTTTTGTAGTCATAGCAGCCTCCAGCCAAGCAATATTAAAAAAGAAAAAAATTGCAATTTTAATTACTAAAATTCATAAAGTAAATAATGTAGTTTTTAGATAATGGTTATATTTCATGTCGAGAGGCTTCACTGGAGGCTGCTATGACTACAAAAAATGGTACATAGGTTAATAGACAAGTTGTTGTAATGGTCATGTACTTAGATAACATTTAGCTCACCTTCACCACCAGTAAGAGCATCTTAAAGGCCATCATCCTCAAAATCAAGATTTTAAAATGGATTTTTTTAACACATCAAAAAACATTTTTGTATACTTTTCAGGGTAATTTTTATCTTTAACATGTATTTAGCTTCATCCATAAGACTTTGAGGTCAGCAACTGTCCTCTAAAGTGATAAGGATAGAATTTCTTTTTTCAATTATTTCTTATTTAGAAAAATCATTAAAATCTACCTTAAACTGTTTTTCATTATAATTAATGGATAAATCCCTTAAAATATTGCTATTTTATCAGAATCATTTTTTAAAATTGAAGAAAAGTGCAAAACAAACGTTTTCTCATTGATTTGCATAATGACGTGGATCGGTAAAAAATAAAAAAAATATAGATTTTGATTGAAATATAAGCATTTTACTTTAAAAAGAATCTTTTTCTTTTATCATACGTGTTGCTTTAACAAATAGAAACAATGTACTGTAAAGCTGTACACTTATGGACTACCGTAGACAAAATATCCAGGAAAATGTAGATTGCATAATGAAGTGGTTCGGGGTTTATTTTTCACAGTAGCTTTTCTCCTATTAGTTATAGAGTGGCTGTGATTCTAAAACCAGATCTCAAACATTATATACTACTAGTAATTGTAATCTATGAATGGTAAAAAATTGGATTTATTATTACTTGGAACTTACACAAGATTAACATGTACTCTAATAAAATGAAACTTTTAGCTGGTTAAAATAACGATTATTCCCATCTATCCTTTTTACCCCATCCTATCCCTTTTTATTGGATAAACGAATTGGCCAATAAGTGATGTCCATGTTAGCAACCTATATTGACGACCATTTTTGCCCTGTCATAATATCCATGTATATTCTTTATCTATTAGTGAAAAAGATGAATGTTATTATTTAATAATAACATTTCTCTTGTTATTCTGTACTATGCTATTACGCACAGAAACCATAAGTGTAAATTTAGACATCCCTCTTATGACTTAGCATGAGGGGGTCATACATTGAAAAAACACGTTTTACACCCCTCCCTTTCCTAAAAAAATATAAATCAAAATAGAAGGGGTGTGAGCTTCAATAAGAGGGTTGTAACTTTATTTCCAGGGGAGCGGGGAAGATGGGATAGAACCCCCCTACATAATTCGAAGATACGTCCCTTGATTGGTAAATTGATAAGCAAAGTACCTAAATTTTCTTGAAGCAGCTTATAGTTTCTATAAAAATGACGTCATATAATACAAATAACTAATGATAATCAGTATACATTTTAACTGACCAATAGTAGGGCAATATTGCGTCATTTTTCATAAGCACTATAAGCTGCTTCAAACTTTTCTCACACCCCACTTTTGGAACGCATCTGCTCTAGTAACTGTTAGAGTAGCTCCGCTACTAATGTCATAATATTTTCTAGTAAAAGTGGAATGTTGATAAACGAAGATTATATATCTCGCAGCAAGAATCGAAGGGAGACTCTACTAAATGACCGATAAAATAAGCCGCGTGACGTCATAAAAGGGAGGTATGAGAGGAGAAGTGGGAAAGGAAACTTCTTTAAAAGATATGGATCTTTTGACGTCACACGGCTTATTTTTCTCGGACACTTTGTCAAGTCTACTTGTAGAGTAAGAATTTATTTTTAGTAAAAGTGGAATGATGAGGAATGAATCCTATATATCTCGAATGCAAGAATGGAAAGTCATGTGGGACAAAATTCCAACCACATTCAGGTGAATAATATAAAAATCATTTTTATGTACTTTTTCATTTGGGGGATTTATATTTTTTCTTTGATCGGGTTAAGCAATACCTTTATACATTTTGGGTGGCACTTCTCCCTTTTTAGGAATAGACAAAATTTCATTTTGATTCTAATGAATTTGGGGGTGGGGGACAGGGGGGTCGGGTCGAATAGGAGATAGGTCAAAGAACGAGAAATTTAAATTATAATCAACAACAAAATTTCACAAATGTATGTTTTTTTTTATTTGCCTAACACAGGCTAAACCTTTAGTTACCTAACACTCTGGGCTTCCCATTAATTAAACTGACCTAAAGCAAACAAAGTTAAGAAAAACTAACCCCTTCCCCCATTTTTTCTATTTGACCTTTAACAAAAAAAATTCTAGTTTTTGTAAAACAACCATTTGTAGTGAATTGTTTTAATTCCTCTTACCTAAACATAAACAATGGCTTTATAACTACTTATAAGATTTATACAGGATAGATCCTGATTAATTTCGCTTTGTTTAGACGCTACTCCTCCCCAACCTGGAGTCAGTTTCCTGGAGTCCGCTATCCTATTCCTGAAACCGACACTGGCATCGGTCATGAAGATATAAAGATAGATACCACCCATGAGGATATCAAGATAGAAACCACCCATGAGGAGGAGATTATTCAAGATTCCAGTAGCAGCAGCAGCAGTAGTAGTAGCAGTAGTGAGGATGAAAATGAACCTGAAGCAGTTGAGAGTGTGACTGTTGAGAATATTGAGCTTACCGCAGCTGCAGAAAAGGACATTTTAGATGATGCAGAGGATGAAAGAGTTGAATGTTATTTTGAGGAGAACCTACACAAGAGCAGTGAAATAGGAGAGATGAAAATTGAAAGCAGCTTGACTGTTGAATCTATTTCTGTTAGTAGTGTAACAACAGAGAGCATAATGCAGAGCAGCATAACCAGAGAAAACCTAATTGAAAGCAGTGTAACCAGAGAGAACCTAACAGAGAGCAGAATAGAAACAGCTGGAACAGCTTCATCAAGTAGCAGTAGCAGCGGTGATAATGGCAGCATTGAAATAGTTGACAGGGAAGAAGTTGTTCAGGTTATCAAAAATGATGTTGAAAGTGATAGCGAATGTTGAATGTATATAATATAATGTATTTTTATAAATCAGCAGCTTGGCTACTCTATAAACAAGGTATCTCAGTTTGTATGTTAGAATCAAGGGCCATGATATAGCAAATTAATTCTTTTTGGAATTGCTGAAAAATTGGACACTTGTTTTGTGTTGTAACTAAAGGGAAGCGGATAGAAAGAGTGGAAGTAGGTTGTGGGGAAATTTTCACTGAGATGGATCACAGAATTCTGATCCTGGTTAGGATAAATGTGTCATACGGTTTATAGACATACTACAAATTGGATAGGCTATTTCATAAAGGTTATATTAAAAATAAACGTATAAAGATAGATGTAAATATAATCTACCTGCACCAAGTTGCTGAGACCCTTTTTGTCAGTGTTTATATTTCCAACGCAATTAGTTAATTTTAAATACCTCTGAGGGGAGACTTACATATAGCTTATGCCCCCTCTATTCTTTAACTTTAATATATTTGTCAATGATAATTTTTAAAATTATACTCATTCTAAATCTATACGTTTCATATGGTTTATTCAATTTTATTGTTTTTGTTCATGTTTTAAATATTTAAATGTACATATGTTCATTGTGAAAAATTAATTTTAGGTATATCTATCTATCTATTAAAATCAGGGAGGACAATGAGCTGTTTATTGTACTAGTCCCCAAAGTCTTATAATAAAGTTTTCTTATATCGGTGCTTGCTTACATGTGAAGACCGGAGGGGGGCCAGTAAAAGGTTTTAATTTTGCGCAAAATTAAAACCTTTTACTGGCCCCCCTCCTCCTTATTTTCATTTTCTGTTCAGGGATACATCAATTACTAAAATCAGTCAATAAATAAGAAAATTATGCCCCAAAACATGACTGTCCCTGTTATAAGGTTTCCCCTCTGGTATACTGGTTTCTTGATTTACCTCACTCAACTTTCTGGCGTGTTGTACAGTGAAAAAACTACCCCCCCCTTATTTTTGATTTTCTTCAAAATTAAGGGGGGGGGGTTAAGTCTTTGCCTTGCTGAGCTTTTTTCCTCCTTGCCGTTTTCCAGACATTAAAAAACTACCCCCCCCTTATTTTTGATTTTTGTCAAAACTAAGCGGGGGGGGGGGGTTTCGGTGCTCCAGTCTACCACATGTAAGCAAGTACCTTCGTTTGCTTAACAACCTCTTGGGGACTTTTAATGATTTTCAATCACTAAATTTAATTTGCAGAAGGGGTGACATTATCATGGTGACGGGTAAGAAAATTCCGAAAATACGCAATGACGCAAATGAGTATAAAATTTATGCAAATTCTGATCTCAATTTTCACGTTTTTTTTTAAAGATGCAACATATAATAATAGCTATTAAAACAATTTTCAAGCATAACTTTTATCTTATTAGGATAACAATTAAATGATAAAAATATTTTTTTATTTTAAAGTTAGTATGTTTTTCAACCTATTTTAAAAAAAATTACACTATTCTAAGACATGAAGATATGTTTCGATTTTAGCAATCATTTTCAATTCATTTTGTCTAAAAAAATATAGGTATGAGACATTAGATAACAGCAAATATGATCAAAGATATTAAACATACATTTATATAGAACAATGTCACAAATTATTTTGAAACCATAGAATACAGATGACTACTGAAAAAGTTTGAAATAAAAGATTAAAACATTAGTTTTTTTTTAAACAGGAGGAGTAGGGAATAATTCTTGGCCTTGTTTGAGTTATGGGGCGGGGCATAGTTTTTATTAAAGGATTTTTTTGATGGTTAGGAAATAGGCGGAGTTTTGGATGGTGAGTTTGGTTGAAGGCGGAGACAGAAAAAAAAACTGGGAGGATACAAAAAAGTGGGAGGAGTGATCAAACACCTAATCGAAAAAAAATGCAAGACATAGGTTTTATTTTAAGATAGACTAAGGGCAACGCCCCATAGAAGCCTCTAGGTCAACCGCCCTTCTACTTTTTTTAATTTGAGTTTTAATAAGAAATATTAAAAAAATTTGTTGGGGGGGGATTTTAAACTGGAAGGGTGGAGCTACGCTCTCCCAAAATAGTTCAAAACCTCCCCTGTACCTAAAAAAAACTTAATTGCAAAGGAAATCCAAACAGATGTCATTTAAAAAAAAAATTTATAAAACAAAAATTGGCGCATTTGTATAAACACTAGAATTATAGGTGACAGGAAACTTGATGGGGGAAGGAAAAAAAGAGAGGGGGAGAACAGGTTTTACGAATTCCAAGATATATAATAAACCAAACTTCTGTCATCATTATCATGCATGTAAATCAATTTATCGGCCATTGTCTTTTCCCTGATTAGGATATTATTGTAGATAGGACAAAGTACATCGTCGCAATGATAGATATACCTACATTTCTTTATATGATTTAAGCCAATAACTTATTTTTTCAACAGTCCATTCCAATAACTCTCTAATTTTAGATTTAGTACTACATTTGATTTTAGTTTTAAATGGGATCTAGTGCAGTTCGCGCTTAAATGTTCCTAGTAACGATTATCTCCAAAAATCTAAGAGTAAAGCTCTTAAAGAGTGCTAACAACCAAACGGTGGAAAGTATATATTCTGCTCGCACAAAATTTTAACCGTAAAAGAAGGTATACAAAAAATCTGTAATAGTTATTTATCACATCGTATTATAAACAGCTTTCCTAGGATATAAAATGTACAATTATAAGATTAAAACCAGTTTATTAGCCCCGAGATGCCGAAGGTTTAAATCTTATGATTGTACATTTCTATATTCGTAGAAAACTGGATATCATGCGATGCTAGACATAGTTTTTTTCGTATGGATGAGAACCGGTTCTAATCCACCGGTTTCGTCTGCATACGAGAATGGTTATTGCTTAATAATCCACATTTTTTTCCCGCGGTTTACGCGTTTTTATTAAAGCTTTCCTTGTACACTATTGGTTCTTGGCTATTTTTATTTTTGGAGATTATCGTCACCAGGAAATTTTACCGTTTACTGCACTAGGTCCTTTAAATGAATTTGTGATATTTTGTACCAGTGAAATTTGTAAAATTTGTAAATAGCTTACTTGTAACCAATATAGTACATTGAGTGTCTTAAATCGATTTATTTAATTTTCAGTATGGCTGTGGTACCGATTAATATCCGCTGGATTAGAACCGTTTCTCTGCCATACTTAAAAATCATCGAACGACTATTTCACGATTATTGAAGTAAAAATCTTTAAATTGATACCAATTTTGTTAGCCAGTGCTTTCGGCTTCGAAACCAATTTATATCCACTCGATTAGATCCGGTTCTCTGCCATACTGAAAATTCACATGTAGCATCGTATTACAGCAGACAACTTTCCACGAATATTAATATATACATCATGAACTTGTTACCAGTTTTGTTACCTCGGCCCGGGCCCTTCGGTCTCTTGTGGCTAACAAAACTGGTTTTAATCATTTTTCATTTTAATATCCGCGGAAACATGTCTATAATACAATGCGATAACTAACTGTTGAATTATGATCAATGCAAATTCTACTTAATAATGCATATATACTAAGAAAATGAAATAGAATAGTACCTAGTTTTCATAAATTTACAATGCAGCTTAAACATTATATATAGATAATAGTAAATATTCTTACATAAAATTATTATACTCGGTTTATTAATAAATTTATTATCATTTTATTTGTTCTTATATAAAGACGTTCGACTGAAAAAAATAAGAACCTATATCGTAGCAATCGATATATTATTACTTGGATGTTGCACCAGATTTTCATGTACTCTAATATTATAAAACTCACAGCTGGCTAAAAAAAGCGATACTCACAATCCACCCCCTTTAACCAATCCCCTCCTCTTCTACTGGATGAATGAACTTGCCAAAAAATGAGGTCCATGTTAGCAATCTAAATTGACGATACATTTTCCTCTTTCTTCTGTAAACCTAAATAATGCGGGAACTTCCCAGTTGAGAAGTGAGGGGTTGACATTTTTACCCCCAACCCCACGCCATCTGGCAAAATAAACCTCTCTCCCCCCCCCCCCCGGTATCATGTAATTTTGTCCCCCATCATGTATTTTTGACCCCATCTTACATTAGGAAGCCATTTTGCACATGGGGGTAAAAAAATTTAATATGGGGTCATTTTTTCATTAAGGGGGTACTTTTCATATCTGGAGAACGGTAAGAGATAGAGGGCTAGTTGCTAGACTGTGGTAACTCAGATTTACATAAGGAAGCCATATATGCACATGGGGCACTGTGTTCCAGAAAAGCCAAAAAATGACAAAAAATCATAGCGAGTGTATATTTTAAAATTTTGACGAAATTTTATTTAAGTAGCAATAAGTATCCATGTGTCTTTCAATGTAATGACGAAATTTTGAATATCTCCATCCTGGTTGGCACAGGATGCCAGCAGACCTGGCAGGGTCATACAGGTAAAGAGCAAAAATATTTCGTTTGCCTTAAACTAAGCATTTTAAGTTACCAAATACTAAAATATCCTATACTAATACATACCAATATGAAATTTAAGTGTTTAAGTCAATTTCAGGGTCCAGGTATGATCCTGCAGGTCCTGATCCCTCAGAAATCTTAAAACAGCTCTTGAGACCGCAATTTTTTACCTATAGACTTCAAATTTTAAACATAAGCTTTTCTAACAAGTATGTATGACCTACTGAAACTATATGAAAATCTGCCGCCGTTTTTACCGCCGATCGCCGCTGCCGAAATTTATTTTTTGAGATTTCCAATCTCAAGTTTACATACAGATGAGCCTATTTCTTATTTATTTTCTGTGTGTAAATGTACGGAGGGAGGGGACAATGGGCTGTTTATTATAATAGTCCCCAAATTCACAAAATAGCGTTTTCTTATTTGTAGGCATAACAATTTGTGGGACTTTTATTGAATTTTGATTGGTTGGTTTATTAGTTGAGTGTCCAAACGTTTCAATCACTAATTGTAATTTAAAGAAGGGCCAATTTTTGTGTATTAGCATTGGGAATGTACATTAATTTCTCGGCCATTGTATAATCCTTATAAATCTCTGATATAAGACTTTTATTTTATTTTCAATTTACTTGAAAGGAAGCATTTTCTATCTTAAACAATACAAATTCTACTTGTCTTTTTGAAAGCACCTTTGGAAAAAGGTTGCTTAATATAAGTGTGAAGGGAGTAAATAATACTAATTAAATAAGAATATATATTTGAACTAGGAAACCACATAAAATTTTTTAAACTTCTATCTTTAATGGGTATAGATGTGGATATAAGTGGGGCATTACCCCCCCCCCCCTCCCCCAAATAAAAAGGTAAAATAGTTCAAATAAGAGCCTAGACATTTAGGGATAATCTTTATTTAAAACTTTTCTTTACTTTTAGTTTAATTGATTATGTGTTGGAAATAAGTGGAAAAATAAATTACTTTTATATCTTTAAAAATTGTTATATTTTTATAGACCCCAGTATCTTTAGGGCTTAAAAAAACAAACTTTGCATACCTTCGCATACACAGGGTAAAGTTCTCTGATATTGTACATACATCTAATATCACCATGTAAGAGGATTTGCTTGGACTCTTTTGGTCTTAAAAGATCTGGAACCAAACGTAAAATTTTCATTAGAAGAAAATTGTCTATATTACAGAAATCGAGTATGCTAAGAAAACCATCTACAATTACAACAAAAAATGGAGATTTGAATTCTTTTAAAGGCTAAACGTATAAATCATTACATACTGATTCCAAAAATATATAATACTTAAAAATAGCTTTAAAAATAAGGGGTCCACATTGATTTGAAATGTAGTTTAGTTGACCTTAAAAATAGTTGTTTACAATGATGAAAAGGAACTTAATTCCATACCTCTGGTATAATTACACGTAAAATTCTTATTTTTCATAGTAAAGAGCTAATTCTTTCGGCTTTATTTCCCAAAACTTGTGTATATTACTAAACAATTGTTTAAAAGTGTATTTTACAAAATGTAAAAAACGATTTTTTGTCACTCGTGGAACATAGTGTGGGGGTGCAAAAGTCAATATGGGGTCATTTTTAATGATGGGGGTAGGTTCAAGTGCTTATATATGGAAAACGGTAAAAAAAATGGTTGGTTGCTTGACCATTGTAACTGAGATTTACATAAGGAATCCATGTATGCACATATAATATGCGGTCATTAAGTTAAATTAGATTAGTTAGGTAATAGCTCTGCAGGATTAGGGCTCTCCACAGGGGTTAGGTAATTTTTAGTAACCTTGCAGGGTTATGACCAACCCATTTTTGTCAAAATGAATATCATTTGTTAAAACAAGAATACAAAGTGAATACAATATAAATTATATATAATACAAAGTAGAACGATGTCTACCTGTCTGTTTGTTTGTTTCTTTGTAGCAAAGGATCTCGCTAACCGCTGAACCGATCGGGTTCTCCTTTACAGGGAAGCTTCTCATAGGTCCCGGGAAGGTTTATAACTATTTTCTTAGGGGGTAGGACGCCCCCCCCCCCCAATAAATGAACCCCCCCCCCCAATTTAAAAAAAAACTAAAATTGAAATAGTAGGGTCGACTACCCCCCCCCCCAAAAAAAAAAAAAAAAAATTTCCTTAAATTTTTCTTTTAAATCTAAAATACGAAAAATTGGTTTGATCAAAAGGCAAATATTATTGTTATTAGTTAAAATATGTATCTATATTGCCAATTTGGACCATTTTTTAGCTCTCATAACGCAAAAATCACATTTACAGGGTGTCTTAGAGTTAAATTTGACAACCTTATAGTCCCGGATGTTCCAAACCGTTATATACCACATATGCTCACAGATAAAAATCTTATCGCAAATATAGGTATCAAATCATTTATATTTTGTAATCTTACTTTTAGAATGACATACAAACTAAACTTTATACTTGATGCTTATTGGTATAAATAATCTCAAAACATAATTCTTCCGTTATACATCTTAAATAGCAGCTGATCAAATCACATTTTCACCATAGCTTTACCAACTGACTGGCTAACTGATTGGCAGACTAATTGACAGACAAAGTGAATTCAAGAGTAACGTTACTACTAAAAATTGTGCTACTTTTTACAAAGAATAATAACCTTCAAATATATCTTTTTAATATAGGTTCATGAAACTTATATTCTTAGAAATTTAGGATCAAGTCAACCAGAGTTTGTCAATTCCCTGTTTTGGCACACTCTGTCTGACTTGGGGGAATATTGGAATACTCTGCTTTACTTGTCAAAAAATGCTTTTCCTAAAATTTTGAAATAATTTATGTACATATACTAGCGGATGCCTCTAGGCAGCTCATACCAATAACGAAATTAATTCGGAAGAAAATCACGAAACTTATACGTGTTTTTCAGCTGTCGTTGGGGGGCAAAACATCGTAAAATTGACGACCTCTCCATTTGCCCCCCAAATATTATTTTAGATTTATTTTGCTTGTTGGTTATACCTTATTCCTGGCCTCTAGGGGCACTTGAGGGAAGGAGAGAGCTGAAAATCTACTAAACATTTAAGTTTTAAAAAGAAAACTTTTGACAAAATCAGGGTGTTTTTTAAGGACCAAAGAGAGGCTTCATTGAAAGGGGAACCATACAAGTCCAGCGAATAGTGAGATCTTTTATTTTAAAATTTAGGTTTTAGGCTATTTTTTGAAACTTTTCTACCACTTGCAATAGACTTGCAATAGAGGGCCCCTAGATGCTAGGGACACAGCTGCTAGTTTATATAATTTGCATACATTAAGTAGTATATTTGTAGATTGATATAGATGACATTAAAAAGTAATAATACCTTAATTATAATAAATATTAGACTTGAATGAATATTCAAAAATCCTGTGTCATGATCATATAAGTAGCGAAGCTACTCTATAGTTCACATTTCAGACCGTCAGTTTGTCAGTTTAAACTTTTTTTTCTAAAAAATTGGCATACTCTGCTTTGATTGATGAAATATTGGCATACTATGTTTTACTTGGGGGAATATTGGTATACTCTGCTTTGTTTGACAAAATATTGGCACACTCTGTTTTACTTGTTGTGTTTGGCACACTCTGCTTGACTTGATCCGATCTTATTATAGATATGACATTTTAAAAAAACCATAACTAAGGAAAATTCAGAATAATAATTCAAATTTTATAAATTCATCACTATGTTATCAAATGTTTTTTCAGATGCGAAGCTACTCTATAAGTTGAAGTTTTATCGTTTGTTGCTGTATATGTATAGATAATTATTTATTATTGACATACTGACTTTCTGATAATAATCTTATGATACAGTTGCTGACTGTTTCAGAAATTATAATCAGATTTAAAATCGAAAGAACAATTTTAACAATAATAAAGTAATACATTATGATATACTAGCGGATACGCCCCTAGAGGCCTCTAGGGGCACTTGAGGAGAGAGTCGAATTTAATAATTAAATTTCTTATTTTAGATTTTAAAAGAAAAAGTAAAAAGAAATTTTTTTTTGAGGGGGGGGCGAAATTTTTTTTTTTGGGGGGGGGGATTTTTTATTTTTTTGGGGGGTTGGGGGTGTCCCAACTCCCAAGAAAATAGTTATAAACCTTCCCGGGACCTATTAGAAGCTACCCTGTTAAGGAGAACCCGATCGGTTCAGCGGTTAGCGAGATCCTTCGGTACAAACATACAAACACACAAACATCCTGTTACTTTATTATAAGGACTAGCGGCTTCGCCCCTAGCCTCTAGGGGCTTTGCCCCAAGAGGTTTAATGAAACAAATTTTTCGTATTTTAGAAAAATTTTGGGGGGGGGGGGGGGTAATTTTTTTTAGTTAAAAAAAAATTTGGGGGGGGGGTTTTCATTTTTTGGTGGGGTTTGGGGTGTCCCACCCCCCAAGAAAATATTTATAAACCTTCCCGGGACCTATGAAAAGCTACCCTGTAAAGGAGAACCCGATCGGTTCAGCGGTTAGCGAGATCCTTCGCTACAAACAAACAGACAGACAGACAGACATTGTTCTACTTTGTATTATAGATATATAAAAATTAAGCATTATATTTAGTAGCGAAGCTACTCTATATTTTTATAATGTCCGTCTGTCCGTAAGAAACGTTTTTGGGAAAACGTGATTTTCTCAGCTTCTACTTATTTTCACAAAGTTTTGATGAGATTTGTCGATTAGTTTGGGGTGCTAGATCGATTCTTAGTATTTTGGTTTTCTTGTTTTTCTCGATTCTTATTCAGGATTGACGGCTGAATTTATCAGGGATTAATATGCTCATATTATACATATTTCCATCAAGTTTCATTAAGATTTTTCTATTAATTGAGTTGCTAGATCGATTCCTAGATTTTTAAGTTTTCGTGATTTAAAAGGTTGCATGATTTTAAAGGTTTCCTGGTTTACCTATTTTATCATGTTAAATCTTTATTGTATGACACTTCTCTATAGTAAATTTTTTTCCCAATATCCATCCATAATTTTTAGCTGCGCTACTTAAGGATGTTGTCATCCTTGTTTTTTTTAGATAATTAAAAATACCATGTTGTACATTGTGGTCATTTTATCAACACTTTTCATCAATACAAATTCTGCTGGTGCTAGGTATAAAGTATTTTTTGCTACTCTATAATTCACTCGTTAGTCTATCAGTATTAGTAATTCATTCCCTGATGCTATGGGGTAAATGTAATTTTCTGCAATGCTATTCAAGATTGACAGCTGAAATTCTATGTGAAGATTTTAAATACTAATGAACTTTTTAAATATATATTTTTTTGGTGTGTTGGTCTTTTAGTCATTCTACAGAAATATTAAGAACATACATGAAAGGTTCCACAATTTTTTTTCTACTTTATTTTCGATATATGACTACTGAATTTTTAAATCACGAATGTACTATCATCTATAAACTGTTTTTAACGAAATCTCCACACAAAAAATCAGCCCTCTATTCTAAGTAAACAATATTTTACTGCCAAAAAATATTTTTAATTAAAGTAAGCCTGCGGAAATAAGACCCCTTATATAAACTGCTAAAAGACTGCCAGAATTAGACCCAGTAACATAAATATGAAACCTCCAGCTTCATAATATTTTTGTTATTGAATCTGGATGCTTCAAATCAGCCTTTTAGCAGTTAAAGCGCTGACCTTCCTGTCGGCACTATGTATTTATCCCGTGTTGATAGTATCCAATATAAAACCTTAGACTTCTTTACAAAATAGTTTTTATTTTTAGGCAGCCAAAGTTCTTTTTCGTCTCTTCAACTACATCTACAACAACAGTATCAACAACTTTAGCAAGCAGTGTAACTATATCATGTTTAGTGTAAGTAATTATATTCTCTCACTCTGTCTGTTTGTCTGTCTGTCTGTACCAAGTAATGTTACATCAACATGTTTAATGTAAGTAATTATATTCCCTCACTATGTCTGTCTGTCTGTCTGTCTGTACCAAGTAATGTTACAGCAACATGTCTAGTGTAAGTAGTTTTTTTTACCCCTTCTCTGTCTGTTTGTCTGTACCAAGTAATGTTACATCAACATGTCTAGTGTAAGTAATTTTTTACAGCCAATCTGTCTGTTTGTCCGTCTGTCTGTCTGTACCAAGTAATGTTACATCAACATGTTTAGTGTAAGTAATTATATTCCCTCACTCTGTCTGTTTGTCTGTCTGTCTGTACCAAGTAATGTTACAGCAACATGTCTAGAGTAAGTAGTTTTTTAATCCCACTCTGTCTGTTTGTTAGTATGTCTGTACCAAGTAATGTTACATCAACATGTCTAGTGTAAGTAATTTAATTCCCTCACTATGTCTGTTTGTTTGTCTGTCTGTACCAAGTAATGTTACATTAACATGTTCAGTGTAAGTAATTATATTCCCTCACTATGTCTGTCTGTTTGTCTGTCTGTACCAAGTAATGTTACATCAACATGTCTAGTGTAAGTAATTATATTCCCTCACTTTGTCTATCTGTTTGTCTGTCTGTACCAAGTAATGTTACATCAACATGTCTAGTGTAAGTGATTTTATTACCCACACTCTGTCTGTTTTTCTGTCTGTCTGTACCAAGTAATGTTACATCAACATGTCTAGTGTAAGTAATTATATTCCCTCACTATGTCTGTCTGTTTGTCTGTCTGTACCAAGTAATGTTACATCAACATGTTAAGTGTAAGTAATTATATTCCCTCACTATGTCTGTTTGTCTGTCTGTCTGTACCAAGTAATGTTACATCAACATGTCTAGTGTAAGTAGTTTTTTTAACCCCACTCTGTCTGCACCAAGTAATGTTACATTAACATGTTTAGTGTAAGTGATTATATTCCCTCACTCTGTCTGTTTGTCTGTCTGTCTGTACCAAGTAATGTTACAGCAACATGTCTAGTGTAAGTAATTATATTCCCTCACTATGTCTGTTTGTCTGTCTGTCTGTCTGTACAAAGTAATGTGACAGCAACATGTCTAGTGTACGTAATTATATTCCCTCACTCTATCTGTTTGTCTGTCTGTCTGTCTGCACCAAGCAATGTTTCTGTCTCCGCCTTTAACCAAACTCACCATCCAAAACTCCGCCTATTTCCTAACCATCAAAAAAATTCCTTTAATAAAAACTATGCCCCGCCCCATAACTCAAACAAGGCCAATAATTATTACCTACTCCTCCTGTTTTAAAAAACTAATGTTTTAATCTTTTATTTCAAACTTTTTCAGTAGTCATCTGTATTCTATGGTGATACCTAAGATTCAAAATAATTTGTGACATTGTTCTATATAAATGTATGTTTAATATCTTTGATCATATTTGCTGTTATCTAATATCTCATGCCTATATTTTTTTAGACAAAATGAATTGAAAATGATTACTAAAATCGAAATATATCTTCATGTCTTAGAATAGTGTAATTTTTTAAAAATAGGTTGAAAAACATACTAACTTTAAAATACAAGTAATGTCTAGCAAAAGTTGTTACATTCCTTGCTCTGTTTTTGTTCTATTCTTGTTGGGAAAACTAGTATTTTCAAAAAAGGCAGCTTTAACTGTTTGTAAGATTAAGCTGATCAGACTAAATCATAAATCAACAGATTGACCAATCCTTTATTCATAACTTTGTTACTTATTTTAGGTTGACCAAGTTTAAGTATTCTCCATGTACAGAAACTAGAAAAAAGAAATCCTTAATTCTAAATGAAGAAATCGAAATCACACCTAGTAAATCAAACAGGTCATTATATTTTTATCATCTTACTAAATTCATAAAATCAACCTCCTAAAATCCATAGTTCAGGCATGATAAAACAAAGTTTCTTGTAGAATCTCGAAAAAAATTTAAATAATAATTTTTTTCATATTATAGTCATTTTTCTTTCACACTTTTACATAGATTTGTTAGTGATCAACACGTCAATCTTTGATATCCTTTACAATCCAGGAGAAGCAAGGACATTAATGTTGAACTGACAAGTGGATCAACTGAAAAAGAGCCCCAAGGAGACAGAGAAGCCAGGTTTGCCTGGTATTATATGACAACTACACTTACAACAACAGCATATTCTACTACCTACTCACTGACTACTGTCAGTAAGTATATTTTTTTTATACGAATGAATAGCTATTTCTCGCATCGTATTATAAACAGCTTTCTGCGGATATAGAATTTACAATTATATATTGTACATTTTTATATTCGTAGAAAGCTGGATATAACACAATGATAGACATAGTTTTTTCGTATGGATGAGAACCAGTTCCTATCCACCGGATTTGAATGAATATGAGAAAATCTATTACAATACTTTGGGAAGAATTTGCCCACCTTCCAAAAACAGTTCTGCATGCTCAGAAAATTTTGAGACCTTAATTGGCACAAATAATAGCCCCATCATACTTTAGCTATGTATGGTATGCGACACCAATACTGAGAGTAGAGGAATGCCTTTTTTCATAAACAGATGCAACACATTACAGTGCACAGTTAGGACTTGCAGACAAAGTTTGTGAAATCAAAGAGTTTGGTGTTACTTAATCTAATTTCGTAATGGGCGTTAGAGTATTGCATAAAATAACAATTGGATAATGACCTGATGTTCTCTACATCATGTCTTAAAATGGAAGGTATATTTAAAATATAGGATCTACTGCAGTTCATGGTAAAATATTGCTGGTAACGAATGCTTCCTGTTTCCTGGCAATGTTAGAAGATTCCTGGATCTAGCATAACAAGAAATATTTCTGGAGCCACCAATGTTTAACTTTCCTGGTTGCCAGCAATTTATGCATATTCCTGGCCACTGCCATGTTTGAAATATTCCTGTTAAAAAGCAATATTTCCCTTTTTAATTCCAATATTCTCTTATTACACTTACCCCACAATTAGAGATATGGTGGGGGGTGCGAGAGTAGTGGTGTTTCTCTGTTTTAATTGAGGGAGTTAGGTAATGCTATAAATATTGCTACGCAACAGTTAATAATACAACGTTTTCGTAGGTGTAAAAAGTAACAATATAAAAGTAGTCAGGAAAAACTTTATGGTTAATAGGTTAATTGGTTTATCGGTTAGCAAGATCCCTCTGTGTACAAAGACAGTCAAACACACACAAAAGCGGACACCCTGTTACTTATAAATAAGTATGAAACTCATTATGTAATTGTAACATACTTTTCCTAAATATTTTACTTTAAATTATAATCCTTCGCTACTTTATATTGTAAATTATAGCAGTTGCGCCCCTAGCATCATGAGGCTCCGTTTTAAATTGATAGAAAGGGGGCAGAAAATAGCCTAAGACCTTGTGAAGCTTCTCTAACATGAAGAACTCAATCGAATCAGTGGTCAGTGAGATCTTAATTGAGAAATAACAAATATTGCTATATAGTCAACCTTGCTTGCTTGAGTTTACAAAGCATAAAAAGGAGGGAAGATAATTTAAATTTAAAACACCCGCCAAGAGTATCAGAGATTAAAAATTTAAAAATGGGTAACCAATTAGCTTTTTTGTCAAGAGGTTACATTATCTTAACTCGAATACCCACCAATAAAAACCCCGTATTTAATAAGTTAAAATAAAAATGTCATTCAAATTTTGGCGCGAAAGTGTTCTTTCCCGTAAAGTTTATACAGCCTAAGGCGTTATTTGAATTTAAAAACTCGCGCTACGAAATTTTGGCGCGAATTTAATCACATGTGTGTAAAGGTTTATTGTTTTAAATTTGAAAGTCTAAAAAAGGGAGAGAATAGAATAATTTGAAATAAAAATCTCCCGCCATAACCTAATTACTTACATGGTTTCATGATCTGTACTTCACAGTTACGCCACTCTTTTTGTTGATTTAGGCTAGAATTGTTGGCGTTATCCTCATAGAATTTTTTTTTCAATTTTGATCACCCCTCCCTGGCTGCGGCACTTTTTTTATAATTATGTTAGTTTAGGTTATAGAGGGGCTAGTATTAAGTTTTGACATTCTATAGGCGATCAAGTTCGTTGGTGTTACTGTTTGATTTCAGAGCCTCACTTTTTTTTAATATGATGAAAATTACGAATTTATCTCCCCCACTTTTCAATATTTTATAAAATAAAAAGGCGCGCCCAAATTTTGGCGCGAAATTGGATATGAAGATAGAAACAGTTAAATGTATAGGTAAAGAGCTAACTCTCCTATATCCTTCCCCCACCTTTATTAATAAAATAATTGAAACAACTGTTCCTTATTAATCATTGCTGTTTACCCTCTAAGAAAATGTGATAAGGGGTATGGGGTAAAAACTCCTGTAAGCCAGTAATCTTCTCTCATTGCTGGTAACCTGGAAAATTTGCAGATTGCCAGCTAACAGGAACCTAGGATTTAGGGGAATATGCGTGCTGCTGGATCCAGGAATCTTGTAATATTGCCAGGAACCAGGAAGCATTTGTTACCAGCAATATTTTACCATGAACTGCAGTAGATCCAAAATATACTCTGATACATATAGATTCAAAATCATGCTGCAAAGCTAAAAATGAGAAATACAACCCACATCGATTTTTATGAGGATTTTAGAGTTTATTTTTTACTATGGATTAAATAAATTTTACAGAATCTTGATATTTCTTTCCTTTGTGGGTAGATTTCTTAGCTTTTAGAGTGTTTTGCTTCATGAATAATGTATGCTAGTATAGAGTAAAGTTAGGTCTTTTGATTTCATCTATCAAAACTAATCAAAAATTAATTTTTTACAATATATCAATGAATTAACATAAAAATTATTTAACTATAATGGAAATAAGTCACTTTGTAAAAACACAATATTTTAAATTTAAAGATTTCTAGCTTTGTCATTGGTTAATGCTGAATCCTCATAGTTTTTATGTTAATTCAAAGATATATCCTACATCTTTAACTTTTAATGAATTACTATAAATATCAAATCAAAAGAGCTATTTTTTTACTATCATTATCTTTTAATCATATTATGAACAAAAATGCTTTGTAAGCAAGAATTTTACCCTAAAAGAAAAGACACATCACGATTCTGCAAAATTTACTTAATCCATAAAAAATTTACTTTAAAATCCCAATAAAAATTTATGTGGGCTATTATTATCATTTTTAGCTCTGCAGTATGATTCTAAACGTGTCAGAGTATATTTTTGATATACCTTTCAAAAATAGGTTAAAACATTTTAACTTGTTAACTAAAGTTTTAATTTTTTTTAGAAACAGTTTCCCTGGTAGCTCCTGATAATGCTTGTACACCAAGCTCATTTATTGCTTGCGGAAGCGGCAAATAAGAAGATAATCCCTCAATCTACTATAATTTGGCAGTTTAGTTGCACTGCTCAACTGCTCTTACTTTTATTTAGCAGCCAAATTAATATTATACAAGTAAAAATGTAATAACTATTGTTTATTTTTATTAAAATCTAAGACTGTTGTGATGTCTTGTTTTTGTTATTGTTAAAAATCATGTTTTTCTAATGGGTGTATAATCTATAATACAAAGCAGAATGATGTCTGTCCGTCTGTCCATCAGTCCGTCCGTCCCTTAAGATATCAGCAACTGCTTAACTGATTGGACTCTACTCTTCCGGGAATGTAGCTACTGGTTCTATGGTGGTTTTAAGCTATTTTTTTGGTGAAAAAAACGAAAAATTCCCAACCCTCCAAAAAAAAATTTAATTTTTTTTTGTTTTTAGAATTTTAATATTTTTTTAATTTTCAAATTATTTTCTTCTGTTAAACTTTTTTTTTAAATTAAAAATATTTAGGAAATCTTCCTTCCCA
This sequence comes from Acartia tonsa, assembly GCF_053477335.1. Lineage (NCBI taxonomy): Eukaryota > Metazoa > Arthropoda > Copepoda > Calanoida > Acartiidae > Acartia > Acartia tonsa. Next base: position 46,586,240 of record NC_137267.1, read on the forward strand.
TGTAGGGACGAAGTACCAAAAAGACTAGAGGCAAAAAAACATTGGATTAAAGCAAAATTAAAACAATATAAAATCAAAAAGTATAAAAATGTAAAAAAATTCTAAATGTTATAAAAAGTTCTAAGAAGTTTTAAAATGCTCTAAAAAGTTCTAAAATGTTCTTAAAGTTCTAAAACATGTAAACAATACTTTTAAAAATCTCCCCTGAACCTGTAGGGAAAAAGCACCTAAATGATAGGGGCGAAGCCACTAGTATATTCATATAGTATTTCATTTATATATGTATATTTCTTATTTATTTATATATAATTATTTGATGTGATATCCTGTTTTTGTTATAATTAGAGTTCATGTTTATGTTCTAATACATTTAATATTTAATCTTTTTTTCTCAAAAAAAATATCATTGACAATTCTTGAAGGAATAGTTTTAATTTCTGGGACAAGACTAAGACTGCCACAAGTAGACCAAATACCAAAAATTTAAAGCCTCCAGCTACAATAAAAAAAGTTATAGGCATTTTAAAATGACGTTTTATGTACAATGAAAATTTTGAAAGATTTCCATTGCTCATAAGAGAAATTTAAATATTAGATTACGTTGCCTAGCCACAAAATTATAACCTTGTCTTTGTCAGAAACTTAGGTTTCCAGTAACTAATTACATTTTTACATTAAAAACACCACATTTCATACTCAAAATCTCTGATAAATATTTTTAATTTGCATTTTTAAGCGTAAAATCAAAGCAGAGACAAATGAAACTTATGCAAGCTCAGCTTTGATTGGTTCTTGAGCTGATTCAGCCTTCTGATTGGCTGGAAATACTATAGTACTTTCTGTACAATGCAAGATAAACTGAATTTTCAAAAATGATTTGACTATAAAAATGGGTATTTTCATTGTAAAAATATAATTAGTTACTGGCAAACTAAATTTTTGACAAAAATTAGCTTATAATTTTATTTCTAGACTACATAGTTTAATTTTAAATTTCTAACATGAGCAATGAAAATCTTTCAAAATTTTCATTGTACACAAAACATCATTATAAAATGCCTACAACTGTTTTGTTATTAAAGCTGAAGGCTTCAAATTTGGGGTAATGGATCTACTTGTGACAGTCTTTCAGCAGTTAAATCGATGTATTTCTTGCAGGTTCCTTAAATTTCTGAGAGAAGACTAAGACTGTCACAAGTAGACCTTATACAAAAATCTGAAGCCTCCAGCTTCAATAACAAAAGCTATAGGAATTTTTAAAAATGTTATTTTAGGTGTAAGAAATTTTTATTATAGAAATTTTAATAATAATTTACGCTTAGAAACAAAATTTAAAAGCTTTTTTAGCAGATACTTAGATTTTCAGTAACTTAATTACATTTTTACAATAAAAACGCCCTTTTTCAAAGTCAAAATCATTTTTTAAAAATTGGTTTAAATTTGTGTTGTACTGAGTGTACTGTAGTGTTAGAATTCCAGGTTTAAGTGTGGTAGCGGCCGCAGTTTATCAGCCGCTTCCCGAGTCCGGGTATTACGGCGTTGTGAACAGACATGGACAAGTGTAGTTATAGAGAAGCTGTGCTTCTCTATGTATCACCAAATAACAAACAGAATATAAATTGGATGTTACTTTATTCAGAGCTCACAAGATACTAATTTATAATACAACAAAATGGTCAATGCATAGATTGGAATAATTAATACTAAAATCAGAGGTTAAAGATATATACATACAATAACATAATAGGCAATATTTATCCCCCATCCCTGAAAGGGGTGGGTAAAAGCAAGATAATCAGATTAAACATAATAGGGTTGTCAAACTATAAATACTTTAATACAGGGGGGGGGGGGGGTTTCAAATGGCCCCACCTCCTACTCAGGGGAGATCTCTCGGACCGCCCACAAGTTGGGAGCAAAGTTACCATACAATTAGGGCTTAGGGGTGGCGAATACCACATAAGTATTTCCATCCAATCAGAAGGCTGACTCTTTTCAACAACCAATCACAGCGGAGCATGTATTAGTTTAAATTTTGTCCGCTATGATTTTATGCTTACCTAAAATGTCATTTTAATATGCCTATACCTTTAGGTTATTAATACTAGATGCTTCAAATTTTGGGTGTTGGGTCTACTTAATTGTGGCAGTCTTTTAGCAGTTATAGTAGTGTATTTCTTGCAGGCAGACAGAGAAAAATTGGATAGAGTGTATGATATATGCACATTGAAAACTATAGGGACCAAAATTTTACATGGGGTACAAAACCACATGATGCAGGGGGGGGGGGTATTTTATCAAATAGGGTTAATTCTCACTCCTCAACTTGGATGGTGCCAATATTGTGGACCTATGTAGATTCCTTTTGGTAGCATCATGTTTGATCAAAATTTTGCCTAGTTGAATTGTATCACCATAAGTTTATACCTGTATTATTAGCAATAATGGTAACAGCTTACTGTTGGGGAGGTGTCGGATTCGAGTATGGAACACACTGCGTTATACTAGAGACGTTTTAATAGGTGACATACTGCTGCTATGTCAGGCACGTGACATCAATAGTAAGAGTAGGAGGAATGCCCATATACAGGCGCAACTCATTACCATTACTCATTGCCATGAATTTCAGACAAAGGTCATGCAATAAAAGGGTTGGTTGTCGATCGGGCGAATGGACACTTTACACCACAAAGACGCAGATCGTTTATTATTAAAGGTGTGTGGAGAGGTCTAGACCCTAAGTGACAGTAAGCCCAAAGAGGTAGTTCTCATTTCATCTAAAAGAGGATAAAAATATAAGGGATTTTAGAAAATGATATTACTAACAAGGATGATTTATCCATAAAAGCAAAGCTCTGAAACATGAGAACAAACGAACATTAACACTTGTAGTGTGTCAGAACTGAAAAATCAGAACAAATGTATAATTGTCGAATCAAAATTGTAGGTAAATTTGTTGAAGAACTGCTTGATACAGGATACTGTTTAGTGACATACTTACGCTTTTAGGACTTGATTATAAAAAGCTATCCGTGCCAGACCGACCCTAATTATAGAAAAGCTTCACTTTAAAAATTATCTAGTATTTTTCTAAACCCTCCATGTATTTCCAAACCACAACATAACTAAAGATAAGAGGTATAATTAAAAGCGAAGTTTTTCTATAATTAGGGTCGGTCCGTCCGTACATCCGTCTGGAACGGATAGCTTTTTTTGTTAATTTAGGCATGTTAGAATTGTCCTATTGATTTCAAACTTTGCATGGTGATTCCTGTAATAGCTGGATACGATTTAGAAAGCGTAGCAACTCAATAATTGTTACCATTTTAAACATGTTTATTCTTAACTTTTTTAGCAACAAATTTGTATGTGAAAAATTATCCGATTGATCTGATTTTTGGAATTCTGATTCCTAGGACAACAAAGAATAATGTTATAAGCGAAGCATCTTTATAATCATGGGAGACCAGGTACGTGCACGCCGTCCATCCTGCACCGTACATCAATGACCCTAGGAGCTACACCAGAAGAGTCCTACTGTGCTGGAAAGGTCCCAGGGTAGATGCCAGACTGAATTCTGGTCACTTCCCCCCAGTCCAGGAGGTTTGGGTGGGGCTAACAATCCTTCCCTAGAAAAAACCTGCTTATGTTCAACCCGCACAAAGTAATGACCAATTTAACTTTGGGCTTGGGAACGAAGTAGAGGTTGGAAACAACAATATGATGTTTGGCTGGGAAACCGCTAACAGACCAGTCAGGCGGATGATTCTGAATTCCCGCAGACCAGCAAAAATTTGCACCTGGAATGTTCGGACAATGTTTCAGTCAGGACAGACAGAAAACATTTGCCGAGAAATGCTAAAAGCCAAGGTTGACATCCTGGCTATCATTGAATCAAGGTGGACAAACAATGGAGAGTTTAAACATCATTCTGGCTTGAAAATACTATACTCAGGCCATATAAATGAGGATCTAGGCCATAATCAAGGGGTGGCTCTTATGCTGACCAAGCAAGCAGAGCAGGCCATGATTAGTTGGCAACCCCATGGTCCTAGAATTATGGAGGCTTATTTCAAATCCTCAGTTAAAAACATCAAACTGAGAATTATAGTAGCATATGCTCCTACAGAACAAGCAGATACAGAGGTCAAAAACGAATTTTATGACCAGCTTGACTCTGTATTTAAGAATGGTCATAAAGAAAAGGATCTGACCATGCTCCTAGGAGATTTCAATGCTCAAGTGGGGAGTAATAATGAGAATTTAGAAGAAGTCATGGGCAGATATGGCCTAGGCTTAAGTAATGGCAAGGAAAATGACAACGGTGATAGACTTGTAAGTTTCTGTACTGAAAACAAACTTGTCATTGGTGGAACCATCTTTAAACACAAAAAGATTCATACTGCCACCTGGAGATCACCAGATCAAAGAACCTTTAACCAGATAGACCACATATGTATATCTAGACGTTTTAAAGGTTCTCTCCTTGATGTCAGGGTTGAAAGAGGACCTGATGTTAATTCAGACCATTATCTTCTATCTTCTAAAGTTCGGCTTAGATTTAAAAAGCAGGACACAAAGCCTAACCCCAGGAAGAAATATAATTTAACAACCCTCCAAAACTCTGAAAAGTTACAAGAGTTTAAGCTCACTCTAAAGAATAGATTTGAGTTGCTGACTCTTCAAGAGGAAGATGGAGTGGAAGATATTTGGCAAGGTATCAAAAAAGTTTATAATGATACTAGCCAAGAAAAATTAGGTTTCAAAAAGGCTAACCAAAAGCCGTGGATCACTCAAAGATCCATTGATCTCATGGATCAAAGAAGAGAGGTAAGACGAAAGACACTTTCTAGAAACTCTCCAGAAGATAAAGACCTGTATAAGAGGCTCAGCAGGGAAATCCAAAAAAGTGTCAGAATTGACAAAAAAGAACACTTGGAAAACCTTGCCTTGCAAGCAGAAAATGCTGCTAATCAAAATAGAATGAAAGATGTCTATGAGATTACTAAGAGCATTGCAGGTAAAGTACACAAATCAGGATCACACATCAGGGACAAGGATGGTTCACTCCTTAAAACTGATGAGGATATTCTAAATAGATGGGCAGAGCATTTCACTGAACTGCTGAATCTTCCAGTTCCAGAGGAAGAAACTGAGATTCCACCCTCAGATGCACTTGACATTGACTGTCGAGCGCCAAATCTATTGGAAATCAAAGAGGCCATTAAAAGTTTGAAAAATAACATGGCCGCTGGACCTGATAACATCCCAGCTGAGGTCATGAAAGCAGACCTAGACACATCCGCTGAGGCATTCCTACCTTTGATCACTAAGATATGGAATGATGAGTTATGCCCAGAGGACTGGAAAAATGGACATATCTCAATACTGGCCAAAAAAGGAGACTTGACCCAATGTGGAAACTACAGAGGGATAATGCTTCTTTCAGTACCTGGCCGTATCCTTAGTAAGATTCATCTTAATAGAATAAAGAAGAAGGTTAATGAAAAGCTAAGACCTAATCAGGCTGGATTTAGACCAAACCGTTCCACTATTGATCAGATAACCTCTCTAAGAATCATCATAGAGCAATCCAAGGAATGGAACTCTGAGCTTTTTGTAAACTTTATTGACTACAAAAAAGCAGTTGATTCTTTAGACAGGAAATCTCTCTGGAAGATCTGCCGACACTATGGCATTCCAGAAAAGATAATCAATATCATTAAAGCTATCTATCATAAAGGAGGTGGAAATGGTATGTATAAAGGTAAACTATCAACCTTTTTTGAGATTGTAACAGGTGTCAGACAATGATGCCTTCTCTCTCCCTTCCTTTTCCTCCTTGCCATTGACTGGATCATGAAGAACTGTGAAAGCAATGATGGCATTCGCTGGCAGTTATTTGGCAATCCCAAATATTTGGGAGATCTGGACTTTGCTGATGATATTGCTTTGTTAACAAGCAATAGAAGTCAAATGCAAAGAAGGACTAACATGATAGCTGAAACTTCCAAGAAAGTTGGACTTGAAATAAATGTTCCAAAAACTAAAATACTCAGATTAAATGCAAACTCCCAAGAACCAATAACTATTGGAAACCAAATTCTTGAGGATGTTAACTGCTTTGAGTATCTTGGAAGTAAAATTGATGAAGCTGGAGGCACTTTGACAGATGTTAAAGCTAGAATTAACAAATCTAGAACAGCCTTTGCCAGCTTGAACAAAATTTGGAATTCCAACAACATCTCCATAAAGACCAAGTTAAGACTTTTCAAGTCAAATGTTCTCTCTGTTTTGCTGTATGGGGCCGAAACTTGGTTCTTAAACACAGCAGTGGTCTCCAAGCTACAGACATATGTCAACAAATGTCTTAGGAGAATCCACAAGATCTTTTGGCCAAACAAGATCACAAATGCTGAGCTTTTAGAGCGCAGTGATATGTCAGACATCAAACTGACAATAAAACAGAGAAAATGGAGATGGTTGGGGCACACTCTAAGGAAAGGGCATGATGATTTAACCAATCAAGCCTTGACTTGGGACCCCTTCACAGGAAAAAGAAAACCAGGTAGACCAAAAACAACCTGGAGGAGGGAATTCCTTGAAGAACTGAGAGAAAAGAATTTTTCATCTTTCAGTGGAGCCTCTACTGAGGCCCAATTCAAAGATAAATGGAGAACCATTGTGCGTGGCCTACGCTCTGGAAAGAAGAGATAAATGGGGATAATGATAATGATCTTTATAATCAAGTCCTAAAAACGTAAGTATGTCACTAATTCTGTATCCTGTATCAAGCAGTTCTTCAACAAATTTACCTACAATTTTGATTCGACAAATATACATTTGTTCTGATTTTTCAGTTCTGAAACACTGTATTTCCAAACCACAACATAACAAAAGATAAGAAGTATAATTGACTTTAAAAATAGATGTAACATTTAGTTTTACAGCTGAATCTACCACAGCATTTCAAACAGAATAATTTAGTTTAAAAAGGTATCTATATTTTAAGTAATTTTAACATATTGTCGTAATTATTGACTTGAGATTTAACCTAACAGTAATAAATGTCTTATAGTGATCTTTGAGTAAATTTACAAAGTGTCTCAAAAACGTCATAAAAATGAGGAATTATCTATATCTTTTTTATGGGTTTTCTTTCACACATCCCTTTTCATCTTCCTCATTTTCATGACGTCAAATGGCTGATTTTTGAGACATTTTGTAAATTTACTCAAAAGCTTTTGTATAAATTTTGTAAAGCTTCATATTGATGAAATTTAAAACAGTTTTAATATCGATCATCATTTGATCTAACAAGTATTTAACAAAAAAAAATTATATGTTTAATACACAAGAAAATGTTTTTAAGTACAATGAATGCTTTCTTTAGAATTTATAGCACAAAGCTCATCTACTGAAAGACAACTTTTATTTGTGGAGAGCAATACTTAAAGTATGAGGTAATTATTTTGATTAATGATAGAAAAGTGACAATATTGCTAAAAAGTTTTTGAATAAATTGCAAACATAGTTTAACTTAAAATTACATTAATTTTAGGCCCATAGAATTTCTCTATATTTTTGTTATACGAAGTTTTTTTTAGTAAAAGTACATTATTAAGTGCGTATATCAAAGAGAAGGACTTTATTACTGATTAAATTCTGTCAAGAATAAGTGGGCTAGATTTAGCATATTTGTCCATTTGTCGTATTCTCACAGTAGATTTTCTCCTATTTCTAGACACTGCAGGGGGGTCTAACCCTGCGGGGCCCATTGCCCAACCCTGCAGGACAATCACCTCACCCTAACATACCCTAAATACAACGAAACGCCTCTTAAGTGGCGTTGTCTTTAAAAGGGACTATACCCGATTAATCAATACTTTTAACTCTAGAAAAAAACCACTGAATTAGACAACGTATTATTGGAGCTAGAAAAAATAAATGAAATAAACAACTTCATAATAATATATACTGCTTCTTTAGTTCTTACTAGAAGCCTCTAGTGGCACTTAAATGGGAATTCGATCACTGACTTTTCTAATTTCATTTCTAAAAAGAAAAAGAATATTTTGAGGGTTATTTTTTTTAGGCCATTTCTATTTTGAGAATGTGAAACCCTCCCCAAATAAAGTTATACACATTCTAAGGACATATAAAAGCTAGTTGTATAGAAAAACTATTTCGTTGTAGCAGTTCAACAGACAAACACACACACACAGACAGATATCCTGTTACTTTTATACAAGGATTGAAATATTCATTTCATTTTTAGACATGGAGCAAGAAGACTTTCCAACCAGATGTACTTGTAGAGTCAAATTGGGAATAGTTCAGTTGAGACCACAAGATGTCCAGGAATCCAAAGATTTTGAAGCAAAATACAAATTAGTCAATCAGGCAATTCATTTCTTGGGTTCTTGCAATGTACAAGAAAAATGTACTATCCAAGATAAAATTGCCGAGGTCAGAAAACAAATTGGGAGGTTTTATTTTGACAAAGATGAGCGACTTATTGCCATTCCCAACCAAATATCTATGTCAAAAAATGAAACACCAAGGACAATATCAGGAAAATCTAAACAAAATGACAAGTTCTATGATAAGAACTATGAGGATAGATTGCACCAGCAACTAGTGATTGCTCTAAGAAACAAAAAGGCAATTGCTTAGGTATTGGAAGGTTTCCAATCAGAAAATTGCTTGCAACCTAAAATAGAGAAAAGTAGGAGTATCAGAGGCTAAGATGAATTCGCTGAAATTAACTGCGAAGAGAAAGAGTTGATGAAAATACTTGAAATACCATCTATAAAGAAAGAAGACCTGGCTTTATGTGTGGAAAAGCACAAAACTTCTTAATTCAATCTCAAAGAAGATGATGGAAAATCTTAGCTATTTAGGAAGGTAATAATGTCAACTGGACAAAGTGTCATGTTAAAAACCAGCTATGTGACGTCAAAAAAATGAGGGAGGTGTAAGGAGAAGTGGAAAAGAAAACCCCTGAAAAGAGATGGTTAATCCCTAATTTTTATGAGGTAACATGGCTGATTTTTTGAGACACTTTGTCCAGTTACATAATGATAATAATGTCTATTATAATCATAACTGCACTTTGAAGTTATACTTTTAACTTAACTACCATTTTTGTCCCTAGAGGACTCTTGGAGCCCTTGAGATAGTAGTGGTGAAGGAAGGTGGTGGTAAGATAAAAGTTGATAAGCACCACTAGAATTTTGAAAATATTTTTGGTATTTTATGGCGATTTCTCATGGGAAGGTGATGATACCAACCCCTATAAACCTTTCCTGGACCAACAAGAGCTAACCTGTGAAGGGAAACCATATCAGGTCTTCAGAATCAAGATCCTTCAGTACAGACAGACATACAGTGATCCTGTTACTTTTGTATAAGGATTTAAATGATAACATATTTCAGGTGCTACAGAATGAGGATGAAAAAAGGCTACAAATAATTCCTGATGAAAACCTGGAGAATTTTTACAAATATCAGTGGTTTAAATGCAACTTACAGGAAATTTCAATGGAGTGGGATTCCTTGGTTGTGCTGGCTGAACATAAACTTGTAATAAACATTGAAGTCAAAAGTGGCTCAAAGTTATCTGTCCTAAAAAAAGCAGCAAAACAAACTGAAAAGCACTTTTCATTGTTTAGAAGAATTTTTAGCGCACATTTGTCTGAAGAGTGAAATTTTGTAAAAGCTGCTTTTGCTCCAAATTTTGAAGTCAGTAATCAGAATGAACCATGTGCATACTGCATACAGTTTATATTATCTCAGGATGAAAATGTTGATTTACAACCATAGATTAATCATATCATTCAACAATTTGTTTCACCAATCAAAACTTTTATTAATGAAAAATATCAGAACCTCCTTGTTGGAATAATAGGTTTTACTGTGACAAGAAATGCTAACATGCTTACAACTCTGATTCATGATCCTTTTGATTTAAGCCAAACCATGGAAAAAGCATTGACGGATCAAAGTTCTGGCATTGATGGTGAAACTCCAGCTAACAGAAATATCATTAAGAAAGTTGTTGATGGTGACACTAGTGAATATAAGCATCTTTGCTACATGCTCTCTCCAGAGCAAATTAATGCAATAAAATGTCCAGCTTCATATCTCATCATAGATGGAGATTATGGAACAGGTAAAACCTATGTATTGAAGGAACGTACAATGATGTTTGCCACCAAGTATCCTGAATTCAAAATAGCTTATATCAACCTTTCTGGAATGGATTCAAATAGGATGAATAATGGAAATGTAACTGTGCGAGAAAGACCATCACTCATGGATTTTATAGCTAAAAAGGACTTTGAAAAATTTAACAATGTTGATGTTGTTACATTTAATGACTTGGTCCAACTTGTACCTTCCTTACAGCTTAAATCTTCATTTACTATTTTAAAATCTTGGAATGGTACACCAGAAAAAAACTTATGTAGAAATAAATGACTTAATCAAAAGCTTTTTGAAAAACAGAAACTATGATTTTGTATTTATTGATGAATCACCATTGATTACTATGGAACCTAAATGTTTGACTATAACAATTGCTATAAAGTCCAACATTTCAAATAGCAGATGGAAAACTAGAATGATAGAAGAGAAAAAAGCTGTTGTTATAACTTTACAACACAATATGCGCAACACAGAAAATATTTTACTGCTAACAAAAGGATTTTTACCAAAATCAGCATTTAAAAAAGTCATAGATAACAATCACACCAATCCAGAATCACCTGAAAAGAACTTGGCTGGTCCTCTGTGTTATCACTATAAAAATGTCATCAAATTGGATGAAATCTTGTTGGGAAAGGCTGTAATAAACAAATACTTCTCAATGAATCCTGATGAAACGGTAGTGTTTCTATGTTCAGGTTCCCATGATATGATGTTTGAAGAGCTTCAAAAGTCTTTTTTGAATACCCACAGGATAAAAGATTGTACAAATGATTCATCAGCAATGGAATCATATATAAGAGATCCAACAGGAATTTTATTAGTTGACCTTGAAAGCTTTCATGGTGCACAAGCAAGAAATACAGTTATTTTTTTACTAGCAAATACTGATGAACAAGTAGTTTATGATATTATAAAGAATGCTCTTATGCGAACAATGTCATTTACTATCATCATAACATCTGAAGAACAAGAATACAGACCTGTAGTTGGAGTTGCTGAAGACTTAGACCTTCATGAATATATCTATTCCAATTCTTCTAAACCTATATGTCATTATATAGAAATAGATCCAGAATTTGATGCAAAGAGTATAACTGATCAAATATTTGATAGATTGGTCATATCTGAGGGTACAGTTCTAGTTCTTGTGGGATATTCTAAGGATGCTAAGAGAATAAGAAATGTTCTTAGAAAAAGAATTGCATCCAAGAAAAAAATTGTCATTGTAACTTACCGTGAAAATTACGTCGATGGAAGATATTATTCAAAAAGACTATCAAAACATTTAGAAATGAAAGACAGTATTGTCATTACTAGAATCAACCCATTTGCAAATGACTTTCTACCAATTGAGAATACATCTCCTATAAGCAGTCTAGCAAGATATGTGATTATACTTGAATCAGGGGAAAATCATATTGAAGATGAATCATACAAATTAAGAAATATGTTTGAATATAAAAAGCAAGATTGTAGTTACTTCTACTGCTAACAGAATTGATTTGTACAGACCGTTTTTTGAAATGGTAAACATTAGTGAAATAACACAACAGGATTAAAGTGACTTTTAGATGTAAGAAGAAATACAGTGGATGTTTGCTTAGTCAAAATTATTTGCATAGATGTAAATTCGATAGTAATTTGCAAAATTTTATGTATGCTGACAAATATACCTCTAACACTGGCATTTATTTATCAAAATTATCAATAATACATCAATTAATTGCCAAAAATTTGCATATAAACATTTTAGTATGTCATAAATGCTAGTAGTTGTATTTATGGCAGATTCTTTGAGTATGACTGTAATTTTTACAATTTGACCAAAAACAACTAGCTGTATTTCTGCCTGTAGAAATGCATTGTACCCTACAAGAGATCATAAAAAAACAACTTGATTTGTTATTTTTTTTGTATATGTATTAATTATGATTAAATCTACCAACCAATGTACAATTATATACTGTTAATATTTTTAGTGTTATGTGTGTATGTGTATTACAATAGTTTAACATTTATTCCTTGGGTCAATTAAAAGAATTTGAATGAAATAAATATAAACAATAAATTTCATTCTTTAAATTTTTCTATGATAGCTTAACATCCGCACTATTTTTGTTTATCCATCCGTGACTTTTCGTGCTTCGCTACTTGTGGTGGATGTTGTCATCATTTTTCTATTTCTAAATAATTGAATTCTTCTCCTCATGAAAACCTATTATTAAATATTTTAGAAATCACCATATGTAAGATTATACTAATGAATACATTTGTTTTCCACTGTAAAGTCGTATGAATTAAATTTTAGAGTATCTTCCCTGCTGAAACATAGCAACCCATTTATTTTATCCATAAAATAATGCAAAGTTTACGCTTTTCATTCAACTTTTAAATTGAAACACAAAAATGGTAGAAAAGTTCAAAGTTACGCAACGAAAGTAATATAATCATATTGCTAATTTGGGCTTGTGTTATCATTTTCAAATATGATGATTACAGCAAAAATTAGATAAAACTGTGTAATTATTACTAGAAAGTACTTATCTATAATACAAAGTAGAACGATGTCTGTCTGTTTGTTTGTCTTTCTGTTTGTCTGTCTGTTTGTTTGTAGCAAAGGATCTCGCTAACCGCTGAACCGATCAGGTTCTTCTTTACAGGGTAGCTTCTCATAGGTCCCGGGAAGGTTTATAACTATTTGCTTGGGGAGTGGGACACCCCAAACCCCCCCAAAAAATGAGAAATACCCCCTCTCAAAAATTTTTTTTTTTTGAATTTTCTTCAAAATCTAAAACACGAAAAATTAGTTTAATAAAACCTCTTGGGGCAAAGCCCCTAGGAGCTAGGGGCGAAGCCGCTAGTAAAACAAATAAAACATGTGTTTTTAGCCTTTTTGAGAGCAATTTTAACAGTATGGTCATTTAGTCATCCTGTATTTAGATAGATAGATAGATAGATTTATTATTCCACTAGTTACATATAATATAATAATAAAGCACATTAGGATTTAATAATGAATTACAATTAACATTTACAGTATTATATATTAAAATATAACTAGGAAGATTCATGGCACTACACTGTATCTTGGTACGTTGTAGATTTACCCACGACTTGGTTCTGTTTTTCAGGTTGGGGATTGGGTGAAGGCGGCAGAAGGACAAGACAGGCTGAAAGGCCAAAAGTTATGTTTAAATGTGTTATATTTTTAAAATTTAGTAGCCTTCATTCCTGTCTATCCCCCTTCGCCCTGAAAATGATTACATTATAACATATATTATTACATATATGGATACTTATGAAAGAAAAAAACTTCCGGTAAGCAGGTTTATGGTTCATATTGTTACAAATTTTTTTGTTATTTAATACAGTAGTTGTTTATTTTTGTTTTATGTTTACTTTGCAAACTAGCTGTAAATGGTTAAATCACATACATTGTCAGTTGGGTTATTTTGTCATTTTATGTCATGTCACAGTAGTTTCATTTTATTATTCTTTGTCTTTGTATATTTTTTGCTCTTGTTGTAATTTCATAGTACTTTTTTAAATTTTTTTTTTTTCGGTGGTGAGTTTTCAGGTTTGTATATGTTTGTGTTTTTATTGGTGGTTTTGTTTTGTTTTTCTGTCACTGAGTGTTTGAGTTTTCTCTGTCTGCGTTATGAGCTGTGTGTCAGAGTTTCCAGAGCGAGCTGTTGATCTAAAATAAAGAAATTGATTTTTGATTTTTAGTAATTAGGAGTGTCCTTTTAAGTACTTGTTTATATTTAATTAATATATTAACTGTTCATGAATCAGATTGTAATTTTATAACTTAAAACTCAGCAATTAGCAGTTTTAATTTTATTTTTGACGAATCAATGAATATTTCTAAGAATTAAGTCAGCAGATTTTTTTTTCTTCTTAAAAGTATGAATTTTAACTTAGTAGTTTCGATTTATTATACTCTAGTATTAAGTAGTTTTTAAGGTTTTTAAGTAATTTTGGGATTGATTTCTACATATTTTGTGGCTATTATACATATAATGTTGAAAGTTGGATGCACTGTTACTCTATATCTGTTTATGATTGTTGGTCCACATTTAGTTTGAATTCGATTTTGTATCATTCTCTTATTATCTTTATTAAGTTTTTTTAGAGCAACATACTATTGACTAGAAAATTGAGCAATTCTTATTGCAGGGACGTTGAAGCTTATTATTTTGATGGGGGTTTCGTGAGGGTTTCAATGTTTGAGGGGGGGGGGGGTAAACACCCCTTTCCCCCCACCCTTGGACGTCTATGTTATATTGATTAACTTTATTGAATAACTTTTGTCTAGCGTAAGTTTTATAACTGAAGTTTAAGTGGAAGAAGAGGATATTTTTTTAGAAACTTAATTTGGTGCACAACAAAAGTAAATCTTTAACACAACAAGGGTGACAACAGATCCGTGTACCTAACTATTACAGGAATTGTCATTAAAAGTTCGAAATTGATAGGACAGTTCTATCATGACTAAATTGAATATAAAAGCCACCCGTTACGTACAAAAGAACGTTTCTAATTTTAGAATAGCTTTGCTTTCGAAAAGGAAAATATATCTACAGTTTTAGATTTGATTAGAGATCATATTTAAAAGATCCTAATAGTTATTTCTCGCATCGTATTATAAACATATTTCCGCGTGCTTTATAATTTGCGTTTTTTTCTTAATATGGGCATTTGAAGATTACGCAAACTATAAAGCATAATTTTAATAGAATAAGGCTAAATTTTAAAAGTAAAGAGATACCTTTTTTCTTTGTCTGTTTTAAGTTGATCAAAATAATCTCAATGTACTTTAAAAATGTCTGGTTTTAAATGAAGGGGCTTTGAAATGCTAAAATTTGTACCTTTATAAGAGTTAAGGCTAAAATGTAGACAAAAGATTTTGGTTAACCTATGATGGAACAGAGAAAAAATATAAAATAACTTTAAAGCAGTAAAGAAATATTTATTCAGTTTTATCAAAGTAAAAGTTTATTTTGGATTAAACTATATTCTTTTTTGAATCTAAATTTTTTCTTTTAAATAATAAATTCTGCATTTAAATATAACATGAAAAATCTTTTAAGACATTTCTTCAAATCTCCATATCTTTCTCTTTTTGTAATTAAGATTCTCAAGAAAATTATTTAGGTACTAAGATTAAAAATAAGCTAAAAAAATCCATGAATTTTTGTTGTTTTATAAAATATTTGCAATACTTATTTTTGCAATGTAAAAATACATATATTCGCGCAGATTTTTTCGTGCGGAGATCTGAATGAACGAATGGGAGACCGAGAGTTAGAGGCAACACCCAAAGTTGCAAATTTTGAAGGCGGACACCATAGCTGACTTCATGGCAGTCCTGGAATACACAGTTGAGAACCAACAATTGACTTGACAAGACCTTCCTCACTCGTTCCCCCATTTGTTTCAACATCTTCTCCAAATAGTTTAAAATGCCTTATTAGTATATTTAAAATGTCTTAGTAAAAATATAAAGAATAACTTGGCTAAAAATAGCTTTTTAATATCTTTTTTTTTATGGTAATTTTAATTTGCGTCTTAGTTGTTGATCAGTAGGTAGTAGCTAAAGATCTCTCTCAAAAATAATATCAATATGTCTTGGGTTTCAAAGATTTGTAAGTAGCAGGATGTTTGACTAGTAACTAAAGATCTCTATCAAAAATAACATTAATATGCCTTGGATGTCAAAGATTTTCCACAACAAGAAATTAAGGTTTATTCATTCTGGTGAGAGATACACTAACCAGTGTATAGGATGAATAATAACCCAAAAATAGCCGTAGGATCTTAGGTGAGAGTGTCTGGAGGTAGCAGACAAGGATCTTATGAAGCACGCGGATATAGAATGTACAATTTTAAGATTAAAACCAGTTTTTTTAGCCCCGAGGTGCCGAAGGCACGGTCTAAAAAAACTAGTTGTTTTCTTATGATTGTACATTTTTTATAGTCGTAGAAAGCTGAATATAATACGATGCTAGACATAGTTTTTTCGTATGGATGAGAACCGGTTCCTATCCACCGGATTCAAATGAATACGAAAACATTATTACTTGATTATTAGTTAAAGTTATTAAGCTAGTATCTAACAAAATCTTTGCAACTTTTTGCACGGTTTATTGAAAAATGCAGGAAAAGAGAAATGGCAACTACAGAACTTATTAATTTATCTTTCAATGCTGTTTCCATCTTTTTGTGTTTTGTATAGTTGTCATTCACAGATATACTATATAATGGATCTATTATTACTTGGATCTTGCACCAGATTGTCATGTACTCTATTAAATTGGAACTTGTAGCTGGCTAAAATAATGATCCCTCCATCCAACCTCTTTACATTATCTCCTCCTCCTAATGGATGAACAAACTGACCAATAAATGAAGACCATGTTAGCATTCTAAACTGATTAAAAATTTTCCTTTGTCATAATATCCACGTTTATTCTAAATCCAATTCCACTGTTATCCTGACAAAATCCCCTTAATAGATATTTGAGCGTCCATAAACCACCTTTCTCATTTCATATTTTAAGAATAGAAAGAAAATACTTGCGATGCTCTATCTGGTTAGTTTAATTTAAGTTTAGAAAGGCTCTGTCTGGTTAAATCTCCCGACAGAACAAGTTTTGAAAAAAATAAACAAGAAGGGGGGGGGGGGGAATTATATGACACGTTAGGTCATTTGGGGGATACCTTTTATTTCTGTGTATCTCTAGTAAGGTTTGAAAGAGAGGTTGATTTTGTCGAATTGTAATTTCAATGATTTATGTCGAATAAGTTGATTTTGTAAAAAGAGGTCGTGGCTGACGTATTTTTTTTGTTTCCAATTAAAAAAAATTATATTAGATATATCTCCCGATAAAATTTACCCCTAAGGTGGGAGGTGCATAATAATACTTTGTGCTCAATTGTATCATCCACTCCATCCCGCGACTGAGACGTAACGTTTTCGGGAAGGTTTTAGGTTCGAATCTCGGCCAAAACCACGTCATAATAGAAGTAACAAGAATGACAACATCCATAAAAGCGAAGATCTAAAACGGTAGCATAAACGGACATTAACACTTGTATAGTGTCAGAACTGAATAATCAAAATGTAAATGTATTAGAGTCGAAACAAAATTGTAAATAAATTTGTTTAAAAACTGCTTGATACAGGATAATGTTAATGGACATACTTACATTTTTAGGACTTGATTATAGAGTTGCTTCGCTTATAATATTGAACTTTGTTGTCCCAGGAATCATTATACCAAAAATCAGATCAATCGGATAGTTAGATCATATAAAAATTTGTTGTTAAAAAGTAAAAAAAATCAACATGTTTAAAATAGACGTACGAAAATTCTGGTAATGATTATAGATTTTCTACGATTTCTAAATCGTACCTAACTACTACAGGAATCACCAAGCAAAGTTTGAAATGGATAGGACAATTCTAACATGCCTAAATTAACGAAAAAACCTATTTGTTCCGGACGGACGGACCGACCATAGTTATAGAAAAGCTTCGCGTTTAAAAATGATTCCTACTGCAGATATGTCAGGTGAGCAACATAAATAGTTAGAGTCGAGCCAATGACTTAGCCCAAAATAATCGCTACCAGGCATAGTTAGAACTTCCTGACAAAGGTCTGCAATAGTTTGGACTTAAAATTAACGGTCTGGTTTAACGTTGAAATGAACCGGAATCAAAGATATGAATCAGGTAAAAGACAATAATTAGGAACTAGTTGAATCGACAATTTTGCTTTATTTCATTGGAATTCTTATTACATTACAAGATATTACGTCACTTACTACAGAAACACAATAGCAATGGATATAGGATAAACGTGGATATATAAACAGGGGAAAATTTGTCGCAATTTAGCTTGTTATTATGGACTTCATTTATTCTTCGTTCATACAGTAGCAAGGGAGGAAATTGGGTAAAGGGGGTGAATGGGGGATAACACTATTGTTATTTTAGCCAGCTGTTAATATTACTTTATAAAAAAAAATCTGGTGCAACATCCAAGTAATTATATATCGATTACAATAGAATATATTATTATGTAGGAATGTTAATATAAATTTCTAGACTTATTCACTATATACCTTATAACACGGTATATTATATTTTTTTATCTAAATTGACCACGAATGCCCCCCTCCCCTCTTATTATCATCATTTTAAAAAAAAATAGTTTTTTGGCCCCTTTGGGAAGCTCTATTCCTGTAGGGCCCTTACTTAGCATATCCTAATATAAAATTTGTATTATAAATATTTCTTTAGTATGACATACAAACCGATTAATATCTGCTGAATTAGAACTGGTTCTCAGCCATACTGAAAAATCATTAATAGCATTGTATTACAGACAATTTTGCACGATAAATAAAATATAAACAAGGATGACAACATCCATAAAAGCGAAGCACTGAAACGGTAGGACAAACGGACGTTAACACTTGTATAGTTTCAGAACTGAATAATCCTAATATAAATGTATAAGAGTTAAAGCAAAATTGTAAGTAAATTTGTTAAAAAACTGCTTGATACAGGATAATGTTTATGGACATACTTACATTTTTAGGACTTGATTATAGAGTTGCTTCGTTTATTACATTATACTATGTTGTCCCAGGAATCAATATACCAAAAATCAGACCAATCGGATAATTAGATCACATAAAAATTTGATGTTAAAAAAGTAAAAAAATCATCATGTTTAAAATGGACGTACGGACATTTTGGTAATGATTATAGAGTTGCTACGCTTTCTAAATCGTACCTAACTGCTAAAGGAATCACCATGCAAAATTTGAAATCGATATGACAATTCTAACATGCCTAAATTAACGAAAAAAGCTATCCGTTACGGACGGACGGACGGACCGACCCTAATTATAGAAAAGCTTCGCTTTTAAAAATAGATAAACTAACAAAACTGGTTTTAATTTTTCATAATTAAAACCCGCTGAAAACTATCTGTAATACGATGCGATAGATAAATATTCTTCTTCAAAAGAGGGGGGTTGGGGGATTAGAACGGATTCTATGGTACACAGATGAAATAAAAGGAAATTGCTGCTATAGATTCTTCTTTCAAGGTTAGATAATCATTAAGCAGTGTTAAACAATACTTGTTTGGTTCAACCCAGAAAGAGAGAGAGAGAGAATTTTTATAATAACATTTTCTTCTTCTTTTACTTATCAACTTTTGGGACTTAGTGCATTTTGATAGATTAGTTCATTAAGTTGAGCATTTGAACGTTTCAACTTCTAACTTTAATCTACAGAATGTGCAGCATACGCTTGTCGCTATGGAGTTCGAATCGTTTCGAATCTTGGCCCAAACAGTTTACCCACTGCTGGTGTATCAGATGCGTGAAATTAATAGTAAGAGTGAGGAGTAATATCAGGGCCTAATAAAAGCCTTATTCATGCCCTTCCTCTGTTAGGATTTCGAAACAAAGGTCCTGCAATCAAAGGGTTGGTTGTCTACAATGGTTTGGATGTTAGTATCTTGGTACCTACTATAAAGGTCTTGCTTTAAATAATTAGCTTTCATAGATCCTTGTGGCGCTGCCGCTAGTCTATATCATAAATTTTTCAGGAAATTTCCAGGCATTAAGGGAGGGGACAATGGGCAATTAATTCAAATTAAGAATTTTCGCTGAAAAGCAATGAAAACCAGATTTATCCAGAAAATTTTACCAAAATTGTAAAGGGATCATGGTAGTATAATTTAGAATAAAATTAGTTCTAAGAAAAAAAATCATTTGCTTGAAAATCAAATTACCAATACATCACAATGTAGTAAACATTCTGTAATTAATTACTAGAAAAATCGTGTTTAGAACTTCGTAAACCCTTCTCATATATTTAAAACTGCCACCTAAATTCAAGGGGTTCTTAGATTGTTTAATACATAAATATCACAGTAGACTTTCTATACATGAAATGACATTTTCTTGGGAAAAAATATTTGTTAAAACCAGCCATCAATAACAAATTTTTATGTCTGCTGTATTCAAAACTAACTAAGCTAGTTAGTGGGGCATTGATGCGCTAGTACCTAAAGTCAGTCAGAACCTGCTGAACTCGTGCACATTCCCTATAAGCCAGTACCCAAAGTCTGAGATTCTTAAAAAATGAATATTCGATCCATTGTCCCCTCCCTTACTCCCTGGGAAATTTCACTCTAATCCTGCCTTGAAGGATGTGGAGGAAGGGAGGGGGGGGGGGGTGGCAAAAAATCACCCCCCCCCCCTCCCCTCAATTAAAAGATAAGTTGGGGGATAAAGATAATACTGCAGTTTTAAAAGAAATAAAAGTAGACTACCCCAGCCCCCTTGGGCCCTTTATTATCAACAATAAATAATATTATCTTTTAAAATTAAAAGAACACAGAAATAGATTATATATAAATGTAAAACAATGAAGAAATAATTTTTTTTACATATTATGATAACATTTAGGGTTAGACATCCGTCCATGATTCAAGCAAATTTGCTTCGACTATGGATTATTGAACAAATAAAATATAAAACATTAAAAATGCTGCTTATCCAATCTTGCCGTCATTTTAAAGAATTTTATTAGACCCACTTCTTCGGTCAATGAATAAATGTTGGCTACAGCTGCCAAGCCCCGCATGATATCATTCATGATTGTATAAGATTATAGGATAACATATCATATTATCACAACATACTCACAAAAAATACATAAAAAAAGGAATACAAACAAGGTAGGTATCTAAATGGATAAGACGATGGTCGATAAATTAATGTACAACCCTAATGATGATACATAAAATTACCATCAAAGGCTGGGGGGTCGAGCGCCCACGGCTAGGCATGCTAGAGTCATTGTTCTGTGGGGAGTTGGGGAATGGACCAAAATTTTCAAAATTGAAAAAAATCCTAAGAGTATAATACCCCTTTTTTTCAGAAAAAATATTTTTTAGAGTGTAATGTAAACAAATGATATTGATATTCATAAATGTTTATTTTCCATCTTAGAAAACGACGTCCATTTTCAGGATGGTATGAAAAATATAGAATTTTATCATTTTATGTACATTTTTTTTGTAAATAAGTATTGTTTTTTTCCGAAATAAGTTTGCATTTAAACTATATTTGATTTGAAATTATTCAGTTAATGAATTAGAAATAACATATCTTTTTTTTACATAAATTCAATTCAAACTATTGTGCAAAATTAACTCTGATGAATTGAGCCATACTGATGAGCCCTAAAATGGCGAAACACTGTGTCTATGGATATTTTATAAAGTAGTAACCTTTTTTTGTTTGTATCGAAGGGTATCGCT
Source organism: Acartia tonsa (assembly GCF_053477335.1). Classification (NCBI taxonomy): domain Eukaryota; kingdom Metazoa; phylum Arthropoda; class Copepoda; order Calanoida; family Acartiidae; genus Acartia; species Acartia tonsa. The sequence continues at coordinate 46,607,806 of NC_137267.1, forward strand.
AACCGCTGAACCGATATAGTTCTACTTTACAATCAAGCTTCTTATATGTTCAGGAAAGGTTTTTAACTATTTTGGGGGAGGGTATCTTCACCCTCCTAATAAAAAGTTAACCCCCTCTCAAAAAAAATATTTTTTGCTACTTTTTCTTTTTAAAACACAAATTAAAAATGGGAAAGGGCAGGTGTAGTTTTTACCCCTCTTACATTAATTGTCCCTAGAGGCTTCTAGGGGCGTAGCCGCTAGTAATATTAAAAGAAAGAGGATATTAGACTGTAAATGATCTTGGTATCAACATCTTTAGACAAATATTCTCGTTTATTGACTTCAAAACTTTGAGTAATTTTACTGAATCTTGACTGGTAGGTTTATAATATAAGTATCTAAACTTTTAACTAATATTTTTAAGGATTTTCCTCAATTTACGTTCATTTTCTAATCCCTGAAGGTGACAAAGCCCAAATTGTGTCAAAAATCATCCATGTAACGTTATAAAAATGAGGGATTATCCATCTTTTTTTAGGGGTTTTCTTTGCCACTTCTCCTCTCATCTCTCTCATTTTTATGACGTCACATGGATCATTTTTGACCCAATTTGGGCTTTGTCCTTAAGATCCCTGATGTAACTAAAAATAAAATGTATAAATGCATGCCACAATCCTATTATTAAAATGTTGGGCTAGCATTTGATCTCAAGATTCAAATGGAATTGTTAGCCTTGGGGGTAGGTGTAAAGTAAAATTATTCAAATAATCAATAATATAACTTATTGCAGGGATATAAAGGGATAAGACAATAGCCGATAAATTGATGTACATCGCAAAATTAAACCTTTTGTAAATTACAATTAGTGGTAGAAACATTTGGACACTCAACTTAGTAAACCAACTAATCAAAATCAATTAAAAGTTCCCAAAGTTGTTAATCAAACGAACAAGAAAACGTTATTATAAAATTTTGGGGACTAGTGTAACAAAACAGCCCATTTCCCCGCTCTCTTTCTCTCAACTTATTGACAGCCAGTTTGTATTATAAGTGGTGTTTGTATGAATAAATCTGGATAATAGTTATTTCTCGAATCGTATTGTAAACAGCTTTCCGCGGATATTGAATGTACAATTATAAGATCAAAACCAGTTTTTTTAGCCCCGAGGTGCCGAGGCACGGGCTAAAAAACTGGTTTTAATCTTATGATTGAACATTTTATATTCGTAGAAAGCTGGACACAGTTTTTTCGTATGGATGAGAACCGGTTCTTATCCACCGGATTCGAATGAATACGAGAAATATAATCATATTTATTCAATACAATTATATGGCTCAAGTCTTCCTTAACACTGCTCCTGGTTGGAAACAAGATATTTTGTAAATGAGAAATACTTTGTTGTTTATTCCTTAGGTAATATTGGGTAAATTATTATATTATTACTTGGATGGAGCACTAGATTTCCATTAACTCTGATAAAGTGATGCTCACGACTGGCTAAAAAAAGATACCCCCAATCCTTTACCTCATCCCTTCCACTCCTACAGTATGAACGACAAATTTTCCCCTGTCAATATATCCTATACCTAAAATTGAGTCTGGATAGCTTAACAGGGTTAGGGCCACCTACAGGGTCCCTTTTCAAATAATTTTTTTAAACGGGAGGTTGATTTAGTGCTCAATAGACACTATGAGAGAAAGCACCCAAATATATCTTTTAGAAGTTTATCACCCAACTAATTAGAAATAGTACATCTAACTTGAAAGTTTATTCATCGATGATAAATGCATTTCCAGTATGGATTCGAAACCGATCAATGTCCGCTGGATTAGAACCGATTCTCAGCTATACTAAAAAATTATGTATAGCATCGTATTACAGACAATTATTCACGATTACTAAAATAACGGGTCTAACAAAACTGGTTTAACCCTATATTATTTCATTTTGATATCAACGAAAAGATGTCTATAATACAATGCGAATAATAGCTATTAACAATTTGAAATTGAAAATAGGAGAATGTAAAAAATAATATATTTTTCTCAGAAATTATTTTTGATAAAATATCCTAAATACAATTAAAGGAAAACGTGCTATATAATATTTATCTAGATAATCCATACCAATATATGTGCTAAAAATATTGATTAACACAAGGATGACACCATCCATACAGCAGCAAAGTACAAAAGAATAATAAATGGACAAACGGAAAGAAAAAGAGAGAGGATATTCGATAAATCATAAAAAATCAATTAGCCTTATAAAATTAAGCACTATGTCTATTGAAGCCGACGGACAAAGTAAATTTTTAATGGTTGCTAAGTAATACATGAATTTATCATTTAAAAAATTAGCTCTCTATCTTCAATTACAGCCGAGAAATCGAATTCATGCCAACAGAGATCTCCAGGTGTACATTTTCTATATCAATTACGTTAATGAATAAAATGCAGTTACAGTTAAGGTGCACCAACTAAAATCTTTTCAATGTAATTTATTCAGAGTAAATGTTTTCTCAATACTGGAATAGATATTCTTAAAAACAAAATATTTAAATGGTAGTTTATGCGCCCAGAAAAGTTATAATTTTCATAAATCAATTAAATATAATATAGTTTTAGCAAAGCAGCTTCTTAGCTCAACAAACCAAAACAGATAATGTAAGATAGTTTAATAAGCCTTTTAAAATATTCTTTAAAATAACCATAATACACTCTTACACTATTACATTTTACTGTTCTTTTTTATTTTTCCATGCTTTTAACCAGAGAGAGAGGGGCAATGGGCTGTTAATTACGCAAGTCCCCAAAGATTTATAATAACGTTTTCTAATTTTTTGGCTTAACAACTTTGGGGACATTGTCTTATCACCTTAGATCCCTGCCTCTAACTAAATTTATTTTAGTTACCTTATAACCTTGTGTGAAAGAAATGTTTATTGTTTAAGGAAGTAAAATGGTCAGATAGTCCTAATTTAATTTATCTGCCCCTCAAACCAGGAAGGGAGGGGACAATGGGCTGTTTATTACACTTGTCCCCAAAGTTTTTAATAAGGTTTTCATATTTATTGGCTTATCAACTTTGGGGACTTTTAATGAATTATGATTGGTTGATTTTTTAAGTTGAGTGTTCAAACGTTCTAACCAATAATTGTAATCTGAAGAAGAGGAAATGTGTGTCATCATTGGGGATGAACATAAATTTATAGGACATTTTCCTTTCCCTTGAGAACCCTGCAATCAAACATTACAGGATGGGAAAAGTAAAATAAACAGGATAAAAGGTTTTTTTCATCCATCAATAAAATTGGTTTCTACATTTTAACAACCGTTGATGGAAGTTTTAATAAAAAACGCCAGGAATTTAACGTTAACAAATGTAATACAGATTATATTCGATTGTCATTTTTATAGCGAAGCTTTTTTAATTTAGGGTCAGTCCGTAATGGAATAGCTTTTCTCTTATTCATTTAAATCCGGTGGATAGGAACCGGTTCTCATCCATACGAAAAAACTATGTCTGGCATCGTATTATATCCAGCTTTCTACGAATATAAAATGTATAATCTTAAGATTAAAACCAGTTTTTTTTAGCCCGTGCCTTCGGCACCTCGGGGCTAAGAAATCTGGTTTTAATCTTATAATTGTACATTCTATATTCGCGGAAAGCTGTTTATAATACGATGCGAGAAATAACTATTAACATTTACTTAGACTGTTACAATCGTCTTATTGATTGCACGAACTTTGCCTGGAACTGTGCATGGTAATTAGTTGCGCCCGTTTTAGGGCCAACGCATTCCCCCTACTATTCGAGTCCCATGCCTGACATAGCATCAGTATGTACCCCTTTTAGCTTTTCTTTTATGGATGTTGTCATCATTGTTTTTATTCTTTTTATTTTGGTGACTGATTAAAGTGGCTAGAATCAGCAGTCGATTTTAAAATATCGGCGAATAGTAGCGTTTGAGGATTCACCTATTTGAGAACTGGCACAAATTTTTAAATATTGGCTGTGAAATTTCCGTCCACCCGTAAATTTACACTGAGAAAGGATACATTGAATCCGAATGGCTAAAAGAACGTGTTAATTTTCTCAAGAGCTTATATTCTCACTTTTAACAGAAAGAAATTTGGGAAAATATTTATCCAAAATAACATTTTTAAATCTTAAACTAAGAGGAATTTTAAAGCAGAAACTCACCTTCAATTAAATAAAATGACATTAATAGATATAATTCTAAACTAACGGCTGCTCTCCTAGCCCCTAGGGGCAGGGACCTATATTAACATTCCCTGAATTTCATTTATTTGACTAATTGGCTCAGGATCTTTACGTTTGGAATTCATGAGGGGACATTGGGCCATGTTTATTACGCTAGTCCCCAAAGTTTTATAATAACGTTTTCTTATTTCTTGGCTTAATAACCTTGGAGACTTGGATTTTATTGGTTATTTTATTAAGTTATGTTAAAACGTTTCAATCACTAATTGTAATCTACATAAGGTGTATCATCATTGGGGAGGTACATCAATTTATGGGTCATTGTCTGAATCCTTTAGAACCCTTTCTGGAAGTAGTGAACTTAGTTAAAAGCTTTGTTAAGGTCACTAGAAGACAAACTCTTTTGATAAATTAGGGATAGAGTATTTATTTCCCACTACGTTGTTTTTAGAAAAATGATAAAATTGTTCAATATTATTATTTATTTCACATATAAAATAGATATAATGTATGTATTAGAGATGATTTTACATAAAATAACACTTTTTAATTTATATTTTAAGACTAAATAAACAATTTGTAAATTCACAATTTTAGTTGTACAATTGATTTTTTAAAAAAATATTAGAAACGTTTATCCTTAAAAAATAATATTGTAAAAGGGTTGAATATGAGAACATGGATCAAGAAGAGTTTGCAAAATAATTTTGTATTTTTTGACTGCAGCATCCAGATAAACGGCTAAAAATCATATTTGGCAAACGGCTTACTTTTTCTAGATAATTTTGAGGTTATTCACTTTTCCAGGTTTGATTTCGATCTAGTGCAGTTCACAGTAAACTGTTCCTGGTAAACTGTTCATGGTAACGAGCATCTCTTAAAATCTATGAACTTTAAAGGCTGCTAGCTGTCAAACAGCTGATCGTCCAAAATCTGTAATAATCTGTAATATCCAAGATCTAACGATGTAAAGGGAGAGCTTCACGGAGGAAAAACGCCTAAAATAAGTCTTTTTCGCGCATTTATGTGCACTACGAGATAACTTTGTATGATTGAATAGTGATTATTTCAGATTATTTGTAGGCCTTTTTTTAAGGTTAAAATTTTGTAATTTTGTGCTAGCATAATCTACACGTTACACCGTTTGGTAGTTAACAGCCTTTAAAGTTCATATATTTTTGGAGATAATCGTTACCAGGAACATTTTAACGTGAACTGCACTAGATCCGAATCCGATTTGCAGGCATTGAGAAAAATTTGAATTTTCTTCAGACATCGAATAATGTTAAATGCAAGGTTTATGAAAAACAAAATTGACAATTAGTGTGTGTGTGTTTTTATTTGTTGCAGTCAATATGACTTTCTTTTTTGGAAGCTACTCTACATTCATGTGTTGTTTATTTGAGTTCACCAATAAGTGTTGGCAAGCAGGGAGGGAGGGGACATTGGACTGTTTATTGCACTGGTCCCCAAAGATTTATAAATAATAAAAAAATTTTACTCGGTGATTAAAAACTTTAGGGACTTTAATTTAATTTTGATTTGTTTATTCATCAAGTTGAGTGTCCAAATGTTTTAACTAATTGTAATTTACTGAAGGTGTAATTTTTTGTATCATAATTGGGGTAGGACATAGATTTATTTGCCACTGTCATATCCCTTTAGATCCCGGGAATTCAGTTGTGTAGCCAGCCGTTTTTCTAATGGCCGTAGTCGAGGTTAATAAATCAAATTACTTCTTATTTTCTTCATGATTCGAATAACAGTAAATACAAGGTTTATGAAAAACAAATAGACTATTGGTGTGTGTGTGTGTGTTTATTTGTTGCAGTCAATATGACTTTCTTTTTTGGAAGCTACTCTACATTCATGTGTTGTTTATTTGATAGTGCACCAGTGAATGTTGATAAAAACATGGAGGTTTGAAGCATTTTTGGGTATCAAAACTATATTCTGACACCTGTAGAATCATACTGCAGAGTTTAAAACAAGAATAATGACACACAAAAATTCCTTGGGTCCATTTGGCTCAATGTTTATGTGTCTTTCCTTTTTGGGTAAACTTCTTGCTAACATTTTTCTTCATTGAAATATAATGATATTTTAAGATTCATTAAAAATTAAAGATGTAGGATTAATCTATGAATTAACATCATTCAGTATTAAGCTATAAAAATTGGAAAGGATTTTAATGAATATAATAGATTTGAAATCTGCATAAAATTTTAAGGATTTTTTTTTATAAAATTCGTTTTTTATATAATTCATTATTTAAATGCGCAAATCCAATTAAAGTTAATAAATTTTGACCAATAGGATAGGTGGATTGGAAACTACCTGCGCTCTAATTGGTTGAATGATGTACGTCACTTAAGCTTCTCCAATCAGGGCGCAGATAGTTTGCAATCCACCAATCACAGATGTCAAAATTATTTAACTTAATTTGTATTTGCGCTTATAGATAAAAAAATATACAAAAAACGAATTTTATAAAAATTCCTTAAAATTTTATGCAGATTTCAAATCTATTATATTCATTAAAATTCTTTCCAATTTTATAGCTTATTCAGTATAACATAAAAAGAAAAGACACATAAACCATTCAGCCAAATAGACCCAATGAAAACAAGAATTCAAAATTTAAAATTCTAATAAAAATTGATGTGGGTAATTATTATCATTTTGAACTCTGCCATATGATTCTACAGGTGTCTGAGTATATTTTTGATATTCCTTTAAAAAATACTTAAAAAATAGTTGAATGGAGATGGCCTTCAAAAAAGTTAAGGAAAGCATGCTTCAAAATAGATATTTGACTTAAAATTTTGTAAAATTTCACTATACGTTATGTTAATGCTTTTAAATTATTTGCAAATTTCATATTTAATTTTTAAAAGATTGTAGTTATTTAGTTAAAAGGTTTTGAAAATAAAACTAAGTTCTTTTAAGTAAAATAAAATCTTAATCAAATTCTATTTAGTTTTGACACTTTTATAATTTTATGAAAGACGTATTTTTGGAAAATATTTTCCAGTTTGGCTTCGTAACCGATTGATATCCGTCAGATTAGAACCGGTTCTCCTCCATACTGATAAATCATGTATAGCATCGTATTACAGACAATTTTCAACGAATATTAAAATAAAAATCATAGAATTAATACCATATTTGTTAGCCTGGGCCTTCGGCCTCTTGGAGCTAATAAAACTATTTTTAATCTTATGATTTTTTATTATAATATCCGCGAAAAATTGTCTATAATACTAATATGAACTTATTTGGCTCTTTCTTAAAATTGTCTGTATAATATTGCTATTTTATATTTGAGGTTTATTATCTAAAATGTATACACAGAGATGATCTTTATGAAAAAAACCCAACATTTTATAGTAACACAGCTATTCTATAACTAAGGTATGTCCGCACGTTTATTTGTCACTATCATATTTCAAAAGCTTTATTGTGAATTCACGGATTTTTAAAATCTACAGCATGACCCTCGAAAATTTTTTTTTAAGCATCTGCAGCCTATATTTCTCAATAAAATATTAAAAGATTCATATGTACTTGCTCTCTATAATTTTCTACATCAAAGGATATCAAAATATTTTTTTTACATCAATTAACAGCCGAGATTTTTAAAGCCAAAGTTTGGAAAAAGTGCTTGAGAAACTGGATATTGCTAAATATTTCTTAGTTTTTTATTAGTATATTACTTTTTATCAACCAGTTAAAAAACAAATAAGAAAGAAGAGCAAGTTTACAATTGATACATTTTTTATTGCATAAAAAAAGTTACTTTTACATATAAAAAATTACTTTTCAAAATTTCATCAAATGCATTTTCTCATAACCATTTACCCTCAAATCTTATAATATCTCCTCTTTATTAATATGACCTTGAATAAACCCCTCCCCAATTAATGCTTACGACCGGAAAGATTAGTGCTTAAATTCCCGCCCACTCATACAAATTATTTAAACACACATAAGAATCATTTAAATTGTTAAATGTTTAATAAAAGTTTGTAGCTGTAACTTTTTTTTTTTTTTAACTTATTTTGATAAAATAAAAAGTGTTTGATTTCTGTTTATGTAAACTTTCAATTTCCTACTATTTTTTATAGGATTTCTTTCTGTAAGGGTGTTTTTGCAATTTACACTAATCTAAAAATGCCTTTTAGAGCAAGTGAAAAAAGTGCTTTCAGCATTAAATAAATTTCTTGGAAACATCTTTATATAAGTTTTATAAAAAGTATTGAAATTATGAGGAAAACACGTCATTTCACTTTAAAAAACATTTTTCTTGAAAAGTTACTTTTTCCTCAGCCACTTTTTCAAAACTTTGGCTCTAAAAATCTCAGCTGTTAATTGATGTAGAAAAAATATTTTTATATCTACTTATGTGGAATCTACAGAGAACAAGGATATATACATTTTTTTATAATTCATTGAGAAATATGGGCTGCAGATGCTTAAAAAAACTTTTTCGAGGGTCATGCTGTATATAAAGTCAAAATTTATTGATCATTCTTCAAAAAAAATGTAGTTATACTTTCATTATGGTTATAATGGAGAGAAAATCGGTTCTTATTTAGGAAGGAAGGGGACAATGGGTTGTTAATTACACTAGTCCTCAAAGTGTTGTAATAACGGTTTCTTGTTGGTAGGCTTAACAACTTTGGAGACTTTATTAAATTTTAAATGGTTGGTTCATTAATTTGAGTTTCCAAACGTTTCAACCACTAATTATAATCTCCATTGTGTATAATCATGGCTGATGTACATCAATTTATCAGTCATTGCCTAATCCCTTTAGATACCTGATTCTTGCTTATGTTATTGCTGCTCAACTATTGAACATAATTGTTCTTGTTTAAACTTGCATAACAATGGGAAACATGCATAGAATGAATTTGACATTATGCCAGGGAGGGACAGGACAATGACATAAATTTAAACACCAGTCTTTACCAACTACCAAAACAATTATTTGATTTCAACGTGGAAGAACTTGGCAATTTATGGTCCATTGTCTTGTCCCTGGAGCCCTGCATTATATATATAACCAACATGTAGAATAGATTTTACATTTCCAACAAAATTCAATTTGTTTTCTACACTTATATTGAAATTAGTTTAGGAATAAATTTGTTTTAATGCTCCTTAAATCTGCTTTTATAGTTCTGAATTGTAGTTTTGATATCACATTCCATAATGATTTTATTTTTTCACCATTTTCACCAATAAATCAAGATTTTGAACTAATGTTTGGCATTTTGAGATATTTCATAAAATTGTTCCAAAGTATTGTAAAAATTCAATTAATCATTAAAAAAGTTTTGTACTCTTTTCTTAACTCCATTCTTTTATAATTTACAAGTTCTTATTTTTTTGGATAGATTGCCCCATTGTGATTGTTATCCCTTACTACACACACCTCCTGCCACACTGTGGACAGGTGTTATCACTGTATGCCATGCTGCTGCCCATCTGTATCAAGTTGCAGGTCAAACACTCCTCGTCTTGCTGCATGTTGTTTCCTAAAATAAAATATAAATTGTGATTGTCCAAGAGCATTTGACTCTGTCTTTCATAACATCTTTTCAGCTAAATCATTGCCTCCACTCTTATAGATCAAGGATATTAACGGATAGGACTATGGAATTTAAATTTATGTACATCAACAATTAAAATAAAATTATCAATTGAAAATTTTGGACACTACTTGTTGTAATCCAACCAACCAAATTCAATGTTCCCAATGTTTTATAGTCATCGAATAAGATAATTGTGTTACAAACTTTGGATTAAACCACATTCTTCCAAATTACACATAACTTCTTACTAACCTGCTTCAATTTGAGCAGCTAAGGCTTGAGCTTGATATGCAAATGATTGTTGTAGAGCTGATACCAGAGCTGTGTTGCCAGCTATACCAGATTTACTAAAAATATTATTTATATGTTAGATACTAGAGTAGTGTTGCCAGCTATAAAAGATTTACTAAATATTTTGTATATTTTAGAATAGATACTAAAGAAGTGTTGCCAGCAATATTAGATTTACTATATATTGATACATTTTAGATTTGATACTAGAACAATGCTGCCAGCTATACCAGATTTACTAAATAAATCATATATTTTAGAATAGATACTAGAGTAGTATTGTCAGCTATACCAGATTTACTAAAAATCTAATTTATTTTGGAAAAGATACTAGAACAATGCTGCCAGCTATACCAGATTTACTAATTATTTGATATATTTTGAATAAATATTGAGTATGGTTTTTTTTACAGATTTACTAAATATTTTATATATTTTAGAATAAATACTAGAGTAGTGTTGCCAGCTGTTGAAGATTTCCTATAAATTTTTAACTTTTTTACTTAAATTTGAGTTGTTGCTACTTGCTGTAATGTAATTTAAAATAATTATTTGCGAGCAAATTAATAATGACGTTGTTGTGACAAAAGTAAATAAATTAAATTGTTTATGTAATCATTATCACTGGATATAGAACATACGTGGATATTATAACAAGAGAAAAATTGTCATGAATTTAGATTGCTAACACGAATATCATGTATTTGTCAGTTCGTTCATTCAGTAGGAGGGGAGGGGATGGGGTAACGTAAACAGAGTCAATCTTTATTTTAGCCAGCTTAAAAATTCCCTCTATAAGAGTATATGATAATCTGTTTTAAGATCCAAGTAAAAATAAATCCATTGGATTATCATATGTAAACATAGGATATGAAAGTTTGAAGCACTATAATCAAATCAACTTGGTTTAAACTAAACAAAGTTCCACTTAAGTAGATTAAATTTTGCCATGTTCATTTGTTTAAAGCAGAGCTTCGTTTTAATTAACGTCAGAACGTCAAAACTCATTACATCCTTATTAAAAAGTAAAAGGATGTTTGTCTGTCTGTACCGAAGGATCTCGCTAACCGCCGGTTTCTTTACAGTGTAGCTTCTTATAGGCCCTGTTTGGTTAATAGCTATTTAGGGGGGGGAGTGTACCACCACCCTCCTAAGAGAAAACGCCCAAAGGGCCTCTAGGGGCGTAGCCACTAGTTAATTCAGGTAAGAATATATGGTATGAAGCTTTTAGAATAATATGATACATAACTTTTAAAAGTTTATTTACAAGGTTTTCATAGCAAATTCTTTTTTTGTAAAATTTATTCTTGTAAGATGTAATTCCATTAAACATGCAATCTTACTTCCTTCTGTCCCAATTTGTAAAACTACTAGCGGCTTCGCCCCTAGCCTCTAGGGGCTTTGCCCTAAGAGGTGATCAAAAAACAAATTTAGACGAAATTCGTAAAAGGACAAAGGAGATCTTCAGCAAAAAAAAAGGACCAAGGAAATCTTCAGAAAAAAAATAGGGGGGATTTTTTGTTTTTAGGGGGGTTGCGGATGTCCCATCCCCCCCCCCACAAGAAAATAGCCTAAAATCACCACAGGACCAATAGGTATATTCCCTGAAGAGTAGAATCCGATCGGTTCAGTGGTTACCGAGATCTTAAGGGACGGACAGACATCATTCTACTTTGTTATAGAAGAAAGAGGGTAATTTTCCCGTAAAGTTGGGTGTTGGGTTGTAGTCAAATGCTTTTATTAAGTCGAATTATCTTAATAATAACCAAATGTATCTATATGATAATTAAAATAGTTTGACTTAATAAGCGCATTTAACTACAACTCAACTTTTCGGAATTATTCAACAAAAATGACTCTCATTATTTTGAAAATGCTTTGGATTTACTTGGATAAAAATCATCAAATCAAAAAAAGTAATTTCCAGTATGTTAATAATTTCATCCAAGAAACTGTAGGGCATATCTTGATAGCAGACAAACAATCAAACTACTACAATCCTTATCATGCATCTGAATTAGCTATAATACAAGTAATACATTTAAAAATATTGAGCTGTAACAATAGACATAAAATATGCGTGGATATTATGACAGGGGGACAATTGTCGTCAACTTAAGTTGCTAATATGGAACTAATTTTGGTCAGTTTGTTCATCCAGTAGGAAGGGAGGTAATAAATAAAGGGGATGGACGTTGAATTATTAGAGAACTAACAAACTGGTGTAACATCCAAGTAATGATATATATACCCATTGATGTAACCGAACCATTCTTTTAGTCATAATATGAAACTAGAAGCAGATTATTGTGCCTTATAAAAAATTACCACTTACAATACAAATGACTAATAAAAGGCCAATATTCATTTTATTTGACCAAGTTTGCAATGTACACTGGCCTATCATTGATCATATTTGATGTATGACGTCATTTTTTCATTAGGCGCTATAAGATGCTTCATTGCACTACCTTTTTTCCTGGAGCTTCTTTTTCCTCCTGGCCATACAGGACAAGGTACACACAGTGATGATCACTCCTACCAACAGGAATATACCCAGACCAACGATCAATAAAATCCAACCCTAAAAAAAAATATTAGGTTGATAACAAGGACATTAGTTATTGGTTAGTTTGTTCATCCAGTAGGAGGGAAGGGGATGGGATAACGTAAATACCAAGATCAACAATCAACAAAATCCAACCCTAAAAAAATAAAATTAGGTTGCTAACATGGACATAACTTATTGGTTAGTTTGTTCATCCAGTAGGAGGGGAGGGGATAGGATAACGTAAATGGGGCGATTGTTAATTTGGCCAGCAAAAAGTTTTACTTTATTAGAGTATATGATCACACAGTGATTATGTCTCCAAATTACAGGAAAATTCCCAGGCCAACGATAAAGAAAATCCAACCCTTAAATTTTATTGATTAAAGACAGGTTTCCACGGATACTACACGAAAAGTTAACCCGGTTTTGTTAGCCCTGAGGACCCGTACTATATGAGTATGTCTAAGAACCAGTTCTAATTTAGTGGATATTATTCGGTTTCGAAGCCATGCTGAAAAAAAGTTATATTAGTTAAGTTTGCCTTTTTAACTAATTTTTCCTTTGATTTCATGAATTTTTTCATCAAAAGTTTAAAAGTTCTTTAATCTTTAGTTTGGTAATTATAAGAAATTGTGGTATTTTTCCTTTTATTGCTAATATAAAATTTTTATTTTAATATATATCCTGTGTTTTTAGGCCATTTACTATTATATTAAAGTAGCTCAGGATGGTTTTAGCCAATTTTATCCTTTCACTACCATTCGAATACAAAGCATCTAGATGTTAGGGGCGCAGCCGCTAGTCTTAGATAATTCAGCACGTACCACTTAATTTTTCCTATTATTTTTAATTTTCATTTGTCAGCAAATTTCTTAGGATTTAATGACATAATAGAGAAAATTATTAAATAATTAGAAAGTAGATAATTTAATAACAAAATTAAAGAGAAAATAAGATACTTCAGATTTTTAACCCTTAACAGTCGGGCCCCTTACCGCACCTTAATCAGTCGGGGGGGGGGGGGGCGTTCAACGCCCCCCTCCTCATTATCTCAGTTCCTATTAGAGCTAGAGGGCTAAATTTTTTTGTGCAAGTCCCCTGTGTTATGGTGAATTTCCGACCTTAAATAAGTCAAGGTCAATTTCCGCTTCCTTCACCCTTTTATTTAACAACCTTTGTTTTTAGGTCCTTTTTTACTTAAAAATTTCAAACGGCTGTATTTTTTTTATTTTTAAAGCTAGAAGAAAATTTTTTTTTGCAGAAAATGTTTATTATATTTAAATTTTATATTTGAAATATTAAAACATAAGTTTCAACGGCCGCAGCTGTACTTGGCAGCTGCCAGCCGCCGCAGTCGGCGGGAAAACGGCGGCGGATCTTTATGAAATTTTAATATATTTTGTAGACATGTAAGAAAAGCTTAAGTTTAAAATTTGAAGTCTCTAAGTCAAAAATTGCGGCCACAGGAGCATTTTAAAGATTTCTGGAGACCTGGAGGATCAGGACCTGCAGGATCATACCTGGAACCTTAAATTGACTTGAACACCTGTATTTAATATGAGGATGTACTACTAGAGGATATTTTAGCATTTTGGTAAGATAAAATGCTTTGTTTAAATCAAAAACAAATTTTTGTTCTTTACCTGGATGACCCTGCCAGGTTTGCTGGCATCCTGTGCCCGCCAGAATGGAGATATTCAAAAAATTCCAACTCTCAGTTATGTGTCATACCCATACTTAAAAAGTCAAGCAGTTTGGGCTCTTTATCTTTCACACACAGAAAATGAAATAGAAAAAACCGGATGGGGGGGCGTTCAACGCCCCCCCCCCCCCCCGACTGTTAAGGGTTAATATGATAAATTACACAATTTTTTTTTATTAAAAACATGTTCCATAAAGAAATATTTTTAATCAAGAAATTGTTAATAAAATTTTAAACATTATTCCAATTAATTCAAAAACATTTTAATTTAGAGAGTAAGTTCTATATATCGTTTTAGTAGGTTTTAAATCTGACACCAAAATAACAAAGATTCCAAACAGGTTTAAATTTGAGGCTTGTCGCGGATGACTTAAGGCTGCCAAGCCCTGTATAAAAGTAAGGGATCAACTTCAGTTCACAGTAAAATATTCCTGGTAACGAATATTTTAAAAAATCTATGCATTTTAAAGGCTGCTAGCTGCCAAACGGCTGAACGTACAGATCATACCCGCACACAATTTTAAGCGGCATAAGAAGGCCTACAAATAATCTGAAATAGTTAAGATCCAATGATGCACAAATAAAGCTTTTTTTGCGCATTTCTCTGCACTGCGAGATAATTATGCATTATTGATTTATGGTTATTTCAGATTATTTGTAGGCCTTCTTATGCCGCTTAAAACAGTGTGCGGGCATGATCTGTACGTTCAGCCGTTTGGCAGCTAGCAGCCTTTAAAATTCATAGATTTTTGGAAATATTCGTTACCAGGAATATTTTACCGTGAACTGTAGTTGATCCAAAGTAATATGCAAAGTAGGGATACTTTTTTGGCCGGATACCGGATATCCAGTATCCGGATAGTTTCAATATCCGGTATCCATCCGGATATCTGGCCAACGTTTGATAACCGGCAAATTACCGGATATCCGGCAGTAAAAATCAGCCGGATATCCGGTATCCGGATAATTTCAATATCCGGTAACCGGCCGGATATCGATAGTGGCCGGATAACCGGCCAAACCGGATATCCGGCCCAACCCTAATGCAAAGCCAAGCAGATTGAAAAAAACGTGGAAAATTTATTTTTGTCGGTATGGCTGTGAACAGGTTCTAATCCAGCGGATATTAATCTGTTTCGAAGGCATACTGGAAAACTGGTGGCATTTAATATTAAAATTCCTGCTGTTGGCACACAAAGAAAAACTATTTCTAAATTTGAATGTGACATTTATTGAATTTAGGCGGAGAATATTTGGAAGAATCCGTTAAATTGGCCAGTGAAACACCGCTAGGTTCTAAAGTGATAAGACAATGTCTGATAAATTAATGTACAACCCAAATGATGATACAAAAAATTACCACTTCTGTAGGTTACAATTAGTGGTTAAAGCGTTTTATCCAATGACCCAACCAACCAAAATTCGATAAAAGCGTCAAAAGTAGTTAAGTAAACGAATAAGAATACGTTATTATAAAACTTTGGGTATCAGTATAATAGACAGCCCAATGCCCCCCACCCCCTTATGGAAACACCGACATACCGACATACCGACTAAGCCCCTGCCACCCTTTGTATAAGAAAATCTGTATTAATTGCCATAAGAATATATTTAGAAAAGCATAGCTTTTAAGTTTAAGATATGATTCATTTCCTATTGCCTACACACAAAAGTTCTGAGGAGAAACTTCTTTTTTTTTATGTAAAAAGGTTTTCTTTCCATTCCCAAAAATCATTCATTTAAGACCATCGGGAAAAGAATTTGGGGGGTGTTTCGAACCCGTGACCGTGGCTTATTACGTAGTGTATCCGGTGATTGGTTCGAATCTCGGCTTAAAACTGCATCATATCTAAAGACGTAAAAAATGGTTCCTACAGCTGCTATTTCAGGTGCGTGAAATTAATAGTAAGATTAGGGAAAATGCCTTGGCCCTAAGCAGAGGCAACTCATTGTCATGCATAATTAGGACTTTCAAGGCAGAGGTCGTGCAATCAATGAGTTGGGGGGTGTTTATATGGGAATGAATATTCCATTAAAGGTATTAGGATTTATCCAGAATATTTGATGTACTACGCTAGGCATGCAATGTGGACATGAACAAAGCCTAGAACCAATCTTTCGTTCAGTTATCCCTTTCAAACAACGTTCATTTCCAGAGGTCTAGCGGGATGGGCCAATTACCGATAAATTGATGTTTATCCCCAATGATGTTATACATTCTGTAGATTAAAATTAGTGGTTGAAACGTTTGAACACTCAACTTAATTCAACTCATTTTATATCCGCGAAAAGCTGTCTATTATTAGATGCGAAAATTAACTATTATCAGATTAAAATGTTAAAAATATTAATGTTATTGTCGCTCATTTATTTATAATCCTTACAAATAGGAAATTTTGACATTTCGAAATCTATTTTTATAGCAGTACATCGTTTTTAATATGGTTTCAAAAACTATTAATATCCGCTAGATTAGAACCGATTCTCAGCCATAGTGAAAAATCATTTATATTGTCGTATTACAGACAATTTTCCAAGAATATAAAAAATAAAATTATAAAATTAATACCGGACCCGGGCTAACAAAACTGATTTAAATCTTTTAATTTCTAAATTTAATATCCGAGGAAAGCTGTCTGTAATATGTTGCAATGCAATAAATAACTATTCTGTGTTTAAATAAATAGGTTTTTATCCATGATTTATGTTTGAATTTAAAATCGTCAAACCATATTTGCTTTAGTTAATGTTAGTTTTTTCAAAACAATGACCAAGTTTAAGATACAATGTTATGTAAATAATACAGTTAGGGAGTTGAATCCATTTTTATAGAAGCAGAAATATAATCTATGATTATGGTTTGGACCCTCTAAAACTGTAATCTACCTTTCCACTTTCCCCTCTCTTGGTGAAGATATCTTCAACGCCGATACGATTTTTGAAATGTAAGATTCTACTTTCCCCTCTCTTGGTGAAGATATCTTCAACGCCGATACGATTTTTGAAATGTAAGATTCCACTTTCCCCTCTCTTGGTGAAGATATCTTCAACGCCGATACGATTTTTGAAATTTAAGATTCCACTTTTGCCTCTCTTGGTGAAGATATCTTTAACAAGAGAGACAAAAGTAGAATCTTATATTTCAAAAATCGTATCGGCGTTGAAGATATCTTCACCAAGAGAGGGGAAAGTGGAAGGGTATATTACAGTTTTAGAGGGTCCAAACCATAATCATAGATTATATTTCTGCTTCTATAAAAATGGATTCAACTCCCTAACTGTAATACTTAGTTTTCTTTTTATCTTCATAATGACCGTATTCAATTTTGTTTCTGTAATATTTTGAAAAAAACGACGCTTTCCTACATAAACTCCCAATTGCTTTTAAAATAAATCAAAAATAAGAGGGGGGTGAAGAGTTTTTTTTTCCTATGGCTAAAACCTGTGGAGCCATGACCCTGTTGGGCCAAATATTACCTAACCTAACTTGAGCTAAAGTGACAAACAAACGAAAAACTATCTCCTTTCCCTTTATTTCCAACTAGCGGCTACGCCCCTAGAGGCCTCCAGGGAAACGCAAAATTGTTTTTTTCAATCTATTTTAAAATCAGCCATTTACCAAAAATATTTTTTTCGCCGATAGATGGTGTTAGTTATGTGTTTAGCTAATTGCAAATTTGGTCACATTTTAGTCACTTAGGGAAACCGCCAATTTTTGCAATATTTGTGACTGTATATTATTATATTTCAATAACATCAGAATGGTCAAATTGAATTTTTAAATTTCAAGTACATACAGTAAATTGGAATGTGGCCATATCTATAACCAAGGCTCGGTAGCCATGCCAGAAGCCGTGGTTAAGTGTAGGTGAGGTTTAATTAGGCTATAAAGTGTGACTGGGAGTTGCTGAATTAGGTTAGTTTTACAATAATATAACAAAATGTTAAAAATACGCCAGTCATAGCGATTTTATGTAATAAATGGATATAGAAAATGTATGGATATAATGACAGGGCAAAAATCTTCGTCAATTTAGGTTGATAACATGGAACTCCCGTATTGATCAGTTTGTGGATGGGGTAAAGGGGGTGGAAGGGGAAAATCGTTATTTTAGCCCGCTGTGTGATTTCTTTATTAGAAAACAAGAACTTTTTTTTGCAGTAATCCATTATGTAATGCCATTTAGTCAACATAAACTATTCAAAATACACATCGACAAAATGATTTCAGGGTTAACATGACAGTGTTTGCATACTATATATATCTCTGGGTAAATTCAGGAATCTTAAGGGATAAGACAATAGCCGATAAATTTATGTGTATCTCAATAATGATACACAGAATTACCCCTTCTGTAGATTACAATTAGTGCTTTAAACGTTTGGACTAACTAATCGAAATTCAATAAAAGTACCCAAAGTTGTTAAGCCAATGAATAAGAAAATGGTTATTATAAAACTTTGGGGACAAGTTTAATAAACAGCCCATTGTGTCCTCCCTTCCTGGGGTAAATTCCATTACAAGTTTACTACTTGAAAATCAACCGCCAAGAAATCATTTATGCAAGCCAGTTAAATCCTTATATAAAAGTAAGAGGATGTGTGTGTGTGTGTGTCTGTATGTACCGAAGGATCTCGCTAACCACTGAAACGATATGGATCTCATTTTTTATACAGTATAGCTTCTCATAGGTACTTGGAAAGTCTTAAACTATTTTTCTTTTTCAAACTGTAATTGTAAGGGGGGTAGTTGACTTTTCCCCCTCCCCAAACAGTGCCCCTAGAGGCTAATAGGGGCGCAGCCACTACTGTAACTAATAATGTTTCAAAATGTCACATAGCTAAGGGGTAAAACGACAAAAAATGCAACCTCTATCTTGGACAGCGGGGGAGAAAATCATATTTTTCATATTGACGTACATACAGACTCTACATTAAGAGATATAAGTTTTCCGGAATTGCAATGTAGGGAGTAGATTTGAAATCTGCATCAAATTTTAAGGATTTTTTATAAAATTCGTTTTTTGTATAATTCTTTATCTAAGAGCGGAAATACAAATTAAGTTAATTAATTTTGGCATCTGTGATTGGTGGATTTAAAAAATCTGCGCTCTGATTGGATGTCGTACATCATTCAATCAATTAGAACGCAGGTAGTTTAAAATCCACCTATCCTATTGGTCAAAATTAATTAACTTAAAATGTATTTTCGCTTTTAGATAAAGAATTTTACAAAAAACGAATTTTATAAAAAATCCTTAAAATTTGATGCAGATTTCAAATCTACTCCCTACATTAAAATTCTGGAAAACTTATATCTCTTACTCTACATAGAGAGAAGATGCGCTGCTAAAGATACAAATTCTTTTAATTTAAGTTGCTTCATTTGTAATATTTTTCCATTAAAACTTCAGTTCTCGTGAATGCTTGGAAAGTACAATTTTCAAAAACAAAACTTCTCTATACTTATAAAAGCGAAGATTTTCAATAATTTGAACTTATCCGTACGTTCGTCAATAATGGGTAGCTCAGGTCTTTAATATTTGACTTTCTATCTATTAGAATTTTGTTATAAATTTGATACTGGAAACAATGATTCCTAGTACGAATTTCCTTTATTTTTAAGGTTTGGCAAAACTATATAGTTACAACCTGCATGGTAAGATATATAAGTTGGAAAGAATTTTAATGTTAGAGGGAGATTTGAAATCTGCATCAAATTTTAAGGATTTTTATTAAATTCGTTTTTTGTATAATTCTTTATCTAAAAGCGGAAATACAATTTGAGTTGATTAATTTGACCAATAGGATAGGTGGATTGAAAACTACCAGCTCTCTAATTGGTACACACTTAAGCTTCTCTAATCAGAGCGCAGATAGTTTTCAATCCATCAATCACAGATGTTTAAATTAATTAAATACGAGAAATAACTATTCTCGGATGGTTCAAATAGCTAGTCTGAATATTACTTGAAGTTGGCACTTTTATTTTTTTTATTTTTAAAAATCTTAAAACATGTACGAAATCAGTGAATGAGGGGACATTTGGATGTGTATTACAAAGTCCCCAAAGCTTTCTAAAAACATTTTCTTATACGTCGTTGGTTCAATATCTTTGGGGAATTTTATTTAATTTTGATTGGTTGGTTCATTAGTTAGGTGTTTAATCGTTGCAACCACTAATAAAAATCTACAAAAGGTGCAGTTATGTGTATCATCATTAGGGATGTAGATCAATTTATCATCCATCATCTTATCCCTTTAGATCCCTGGTACGTAATCCTTTAAGCCCCCAACACAAGAGCAACACAATCAAATTAAAAGATTTAAACTTCACAAACTAAAACCATTTCAAATCTTTTAAAGCTCTGCTCTCCATAATTTATCATAAACAACACATTTACTAAATGTTTATTTAAAATTGTTAAAACAAGGACTTAATGTTCCGAAGTTGCGACCGTTAATCTTTCTACATTTCTTTTTAAAACTAAAATCAAAATTGACTTTGTTATTATTTTGAACTTCTTTTTTTCCATGAAAAAATTAAAACTTAGAGTTGTAGAGTAGCTTCGTTTAAAGAAAAAGTATACCTGCATTTTTAATTATTTGTATAAGAGTAATTTGTTCTTTTTTAGCTGTTACATTGTATTCTGAAATATGTTTATGATGTTAAAAAATAAAACCCATAGTCTTTTAATAACATTTTCGTATTCGTTGGCTTAACAACTTTGGGATCTTTAAAATGAATTTTGATTGGTTAGTTAATTTATTGCGTGTCCAATCGTTTCAACCACTAATTGTAATCTACAAAAGGGGTTATTTTGTATTATCATTGGGAATGTATTGTACATCAGCCATTTTTTTTATACCTGTATAAGTAAGTATTGACTATTAAACATTGTGTAGAGTAGCTTTTCTTAATTGTTCAATATCCGCTCTTGGTGACATATATAGTAATCCAATTCCGTAGAACATACATGTGAATATAAATATGTTTATTATATTATGATTAGATCACATATTGCAGTTAGGAGGTTCAATCTATTTTTATAGAAGCAGAAATATAATCTATGATTACGTTTTTGACCCTCCAAATAACGTTATGAATGATTTCATTTTCCCCTCCCTTGGTAATGATATCATCAACGCCGATATGATTTTTGTAATGTACCATTCCAATTTTGCCTCTCTTGTGGTAATGATATCATTAAGGCCGATACAGTTTTTGTAATGTACAATTCCAATTTCAAGAGAGACGAAACTGGAATGTTGGTTTACTCTTTTAACATCGACATAATTGAAATCATATACAGGGTGCGGCACATAAATCCGGACTTTTTTAAAACGGCCATAGCGCCAAGACTACTTGACCGATCAGGACGTTTGACCCCACAATGAAAAGCTTAGGTAATGAGCTTTTTACCCATAACAAGCATTGGACGATGTAGGACGTGTACTCCGAGCTGGCCGCGCATATGTTCAACTAAGCAAATTCGAAATGCGCAGGTTGCTCATGAAACTTGCTGAAGGTACTGGTAGATATATAAGTTAGGTACTAGAAATTACTAGAGTTCTCGATTCAAGTTGACTTGCCCGTGGTACTCCGGCAAATTGACACGTGGCATATTGTGAGATGTCAAAAACGCCAAAAATCTTGAAAATTTCACGATTCTCGTCTACAGGGGCCCATAAGGAACCTTGAATCTCGTTTTAGACTATTGGTTCTGCTGACAACCCTAGCTAAATCTTCATGCCATTTCCAAAAAGGTATAAAACGTCGTTCTAGCTCAACTGTGGCCCAAATAAGAGCCGCCATGTCGAAGGGTAGCTTGAAAGATGGAAATTTGGATCCTGCGGTTAGTCACGTTCCTAAGGAAATGTGGCCTCCCAGCAGCCCAGATCTTTATCCATAGACTATTTGGCCTAGAGCTACTTTGAAGCATGCACCAATAGACGTGCCTATACCATCAAGACCTCCCTCATTTCCACTATCAAGGAGAACTTTGCCAGTTTGTACAGGGACATGGTGACCAGGGCCTGCGGGCGGTTCAGGGGGTGGGTAGGGGCGGTAATTGAGGCTGTCGGCGATTTTATTGAATAATCTAATAGTCATATACCTATTTTGCCTCTCAGTTTTTAAAATTCTATAAAATCTTTAAAATTGACGATTTTATGTTCATTTGTTTACAAATTAGAAAAAGTCCTGATTTATGTGCCGCACCCTGTATACTATTTCTAAATTATGTTAAATTAAAAATACATAAAATGTTATGTTTAATTGAAGATTTTTTTGTAAAATTGAAAAAAAGTTATTTTAGGTTAGGTTAGGTTATATTGGGTTAGGTTATTGCCCCACAGGGTTAGGTAATTGGCCCCGCAGGGTTAGAGCCCCCCGCAGTGGCTAGAAATAGGAGAAAACTAAATGTGAAAAAAAAACAAATGATCGCCCCTTAAGGAGCGTTGCCACAAAAGGGACTATACCTCAAATTTACCATGGGAATTATTTCGCACAAGCATACAATTGTCAATTTATTTACTCTACTGAGAAACATGTGCGAATATCCTCAAGAGAGGTTTAGACATTACCATTTTATTATTGCCATGCTGTCATAAGATAAGTTTAAGAGAAATAACTCTTTATTTACTAATAGTTGCTTCACCCCCCATGCTTTAGGGGAGGTTGGGGTACCAATATGCTATTTGCCAAAAAATGCAACAAACTAGTCAACATATTAAACTCTTTAAAACTTAACTTAAAGTACTACGATCAACGGATTTACAACTACTTGGATTTTAGAGAATGATAAAGTAGTCTTTCCTTTTAGATTGGGTTGAGAAAGATTTTGAACTAAATGTTTTTTTTGGATCTTACACCAGATTATCATATACTTTAATAAAGTGAAACCTGTAGCTGGCTAAAATAACGATCAACCTCCCTCGACATTCATTGGCGGCAATAATATTTAGTGGCTGCGGCTGAATGAAATGGCTAACGCCTATTGGGTGTAATTAACAAGCCGTGACATAATAAGTGGCACATCCGCTCATCGTTTGGATGGTTATAGGTTCGAATCTCGGGCTAAAAGTGCACTCTGTATACCTAAAAACGTTAAAATTGATTACTACTGCTGCTATGTCGGCTTGTAAAGGGCAGTTGTCCCTTTCAAATGTACCTTATGAATACAATCTAAAAGTAAGAAATAAAGTGCATAATTTATTTTTGAATCACAAAGTAATAGATTTATTTAACTTTTTGTCTCGAATGCTTATGATTTTCATTCACTCATCAGTATAAATTTCAATAGTTCCATAAAAAAGCAGAAGTTAAAAACTTACAGTAAGGTATTTTATCTGCACATTTTGAAGGCTGCCAAACAGATTGAGTTCTCCATTTCAGGAAAGTTTAACATTGGTCCTGGGATGGTTTTAGGCTATTTTCTATCATTCCCTACCATTTTTAATCCCGTGTTTCTAAATGTTAGGGATGCAGCCGCTAGAAAAAAGTAATTCTACATATAAACTAGGGTTGGGCTGGATATCCGGTCTGGCCGGATATCCGGCCATTTTCAATATCCGGCCGGATACCGGATATTTAAACTATCCTGATATCGGATATTCGGCTAATTTTTAATGCCGGATATCGAACGTTTGATATCCGGCCGATATCGGATAGCATTATAAATCTGCCGGATATCCGGTATCCGGCCAAAAAAGCATCCGGCCCAACCCTAGCTAAATTATAAACACTATTGTTTTACATAAATTACACACATATATGTAAATATGTATAACAGATTGTATAGATAAACCCAGGGATCTAAAGGGATAAAACAATAAATTGATGTACAGTACATCCCCAATGATGTCATAAAAAATACCTATTTATATAGATTTCAATAAGTGGTTGAAACGTTTGGACACTCCACTGAATAAACAATCCAATATAAAATTCAATAAAAAGTACCCAACGATCAAGAACAACGATTAAGAATAGTTATTTCTCGCATCGTATTATAAACAGCTTTCCGCAGATATAGAATGTACAATTATAAGATTAAAACCAGTTTTTTTAGATCCGAGGTGCCGAAGGCTGGATATAATACGATGCTAGACATAGTTTTTTTCATATGGAAGAGAACCGGTTCCTATCCACCGGATTCGAATGAATACGAGAAAAGTTATTATAAAACTTTGGGGACTAGTTTAAAAACAGCCTAATGTCCCCTCCCTCCCTGATGTAAGTATGTATAACAGATTGTCTAGATAAACCAATATGTAGGCTAATTTTCTACAGTAATTAACTTTTGACCTTTTATTTTAGTTATTTTCCTGCTCTTGTATTATGTAGAACTAGCGGCTACGCCCCTAGAGTCCTCTTTTTACACTTAAGGCGGAGGAGTAGGGAAGATGAAGTTGACTTCCTTTTTCTATTTAAGTTTTAAAAAGAAAAGGTAAAAAAATAATGGGAGAAATTTTTCTAGGGGTTATTTCTCTTGGTAGGGTGGTGGTACCCTCCCACATAATAATTATAATCCTTACCTGGACTCAAGTTAGTTATTGAATAAGTTTTTATTTAATTTTGTGCAAAAAAACCTTCTCTGTACTTAAAAGAAGCTTAATTGTAAAGGAGCACCATAAAGGTTCAGCGGTTAGCAAGTCTATTGCTAAACCCAGATAGACAGGAAGACAACCTGTTACTTTTATTGAACGAACTTATTAAAATCTAAGATCAAAGATATTAATTATCCTAATGTTTTTAAAACAAATAATTAAAATAGGTAAAATAAAGTGCTGTACAAATCTTTATATAATTTTCCGCGACCACTTTTAAAATCTCTAATAAAACTTTAATCACTAGATACCTAAACACCAAACAAGGACAATTGCAGAATTTAAAAGTTTCAAGTGAAAACTAAATTTTTTTTTACAAAGTTTCTTCAAACTTTAATTGTTAGATAAACATATTTACTATTTCTAATATTTACTTAAAAAGTAAGCCATCGACAAACAAAATACTGTTGAGTTTGAAAATACGGATACCAGAGGTGAATTCTTTAAAACAATTTGCCTCACTAAATTCAGTGAGGCTCACTAAAGATTTAGAGGGGATAATTGTGCTTCACCAAAATTTTAGTGAGGCAAACTGATTTTAGTGAAGCAAAAGTTTTTTTTTAAGAATTCACCTCAGTTTTGTTTGAAGGCAAAAAATGTTTTGATTTCAAGTGTTTTATTTTAACATTCATGGAAAGTTGTCTGTAATTCGATGCTATATATGATTCTAATCGGTTCTAATCCAGCGGATCTTAATTCGTTTCGAAGCCATAGTCGAAATATTTTTTTGTTACAAAATATTTAAACTAGGGTTGGGCCGGATATCCGGCCATTTTCAATATCCGGCCGGATACCGGATATTGAAACTATCCGGCCGGATATCCGGCAATATAATATTTTATATTTTACAACAAAAAATTCTGCTTTTTAAATTATAAATGGCTGTAATTTTCTTATTATTGAAGCTATAAGAACAATTAAATGTGTTTATCTTTATGTAAATTTTATATTAGAAATCTTAAAACATAAATTTTGGCGGGGGCAGCAGTCCTTGGCAGCTGCCAGCCTCAAACTGGCGGTCGGCAGGTAAATAGCAATGGATTTTATGAAATTGTCTAAATTTAAAATTTGAAGTGTCTAACTCAAAAATTGCTGTCACAGGAACCGTATAAAGATTTCTGGAGACCTGGAGGTTCAGGACTTGTAGGACTATACCTGAACCTAAAATCGACTTGAACACCTATATTTCATATGAGGATGTACGACTATAGAATATTTAAGTATTTGATAACATGAAATGCTTTGTTTAAGTAAAAAAATGTTTTTACTTTACACCTGAATGACCTTGCCAGGTTTGCTGGCGTCCTGTGCCCGCCAGGAAGGAGGTATTCAAAAAAATTTCAACTCTCAGTTATGTGTCATACCCATATTTCGAAAGCCCTCTACCTTTTATACAGAGAAAATGCACAGGGGTGGGGAGGGGGGGGCATGCGTTCAATGCCACCTCCCCGCCCATCCTCCAACAGATTACAGATTGAGGGTAGTAATAGTTTATTAGATTAATTGCTTAGAAGAAATATCATTTAATAGTTACATAATTTTTAAGTTTTTACCTGAATCCTTATAATAAAGTAACAGGATGTCTATCTGTTTGTCTGTCTGTTTGTCTGTACTGAAGGATCTCAATAACCGCTGAACCGATCGGGTTCTCCTTTACAGGGTAGCTTCTCATAGGCCCTGGGAAGGTTTATAACTATTTTGGGTGAGGGTACCACCATGCCACTCTCCCAAGAGAAATCGCCCCTAAGAAAAAATACCCCCCCTAAAAAATATATTTTTTTTAATTTGGCCGGATATCCGGTAGTTTGCCGGATATCCGGTATCCGGCCAAAAAACTATCCGGCCCAACCCTAATTTAAACATTGTTGATTTCAGGATAATTAATTTAGATCATGAAAATGTTAAAAATACATCGTTCACGCAACAAATTAATCCATCAAAAAAGTAAACTCTTCATACATTATCATTTAATAATTAAAAATTGTAGACCATGGATCTAAAGGGATAAGACAATGGCCGAAAAAAATGATGTACATCCTCAATGATGATTTACAAAATGACCTAATATGTAAATTGCAATTAGTGGCTGAAACGTTTGAACTCTCATCTTAATGTACCAACCTATCAAAATTCAATTTATGTCTCTAATATTGTTAAGCTAACGAATAAGAATAGTTATTTATCGTGTCGTATTATAAACGGCTTTCCGCGGATATAAAATGTACAATTATGTACATTTTTATATTCATAGAAAACTGGTTATAATACGGTGCTAGACATATTTTTTCGTATGGATGAGAACCGGTTCCTACCCACCGGATTCGAATGAATACGAGAAAATATTATAAAAAAAAACTTTGAGGACTAATGCAATAAGTAGCCCAATGTTCCCGCCCTTCCTGATTTTGGACAAGTTTTTAATAGGTGGATATTATGACTTGTCGTTATTTAGGTTGCTAACATGAAACTCGTTTATTGGTCAGTTCGTTCATCCAGGGGGGAGGGGGTTGGGATAATTTGGTAGATGGTTGGTATCCTTTTTTAAGCCTACTAGGAGATTGAGTTTCACTTTATTAAAGAACATGAAAATCTGGTGCAACATCCAAGTAATAATAAATCTTTATATGAAGTAAGCAATTTATGATTGAAATACCAAAATTTTGATGACCTAAAAATGAGTCACGCAATACAAATATTACTCATTTTATATCACTCTAAAATACAAAATACAGTGTGTTTTCTATATTAACTAAAAAGAATTGGAAAAAAACATGGCCTAACTTTGTGAATTTATTTTAATCTATTTGTGACGAGCTCCCAAGGTGTTGATTCACCGGGCTTCAACAAAATAGATTTTATTTACCTACGTTTTTTAGGAAATTTTCATAATGGACCTGGCAAAGTTTTATGCTATTTTGATGCAGTGTGAGAAAAAGACATGCTAATATCCCCTCGCTTCCCCCCAGGTTTGATTAATAGAACAGCCCCATCCCATTTTTCATTCTTAAATATTTAGGAGAAAAAACTTAATATTTGCTAGTTTTTTCTGACACAAAAAGAAACATAAAGAGTTACTTTTTTTCCATAATTTTTTAGAGTACATATTGTAGCAACCTATGTACATATATTATAAAAATAAACTATTATGTTGAAATATTCCCCCATCATCATGTTACAAAAACCATGAAATTAACCTTTAAGCTCTGGTAAATCAAACAAGGATAAAAGTATCCATAATTTTAAGCATTTAATTTTGAATTTTAAAATGCAATGCACAACCCCCCCCCCCCCCTAAAAAAAAGAGAGTTTGTTTAGTAAAAATAGAATAGAATAGAATTTATTAACTAATGCAATACATTTAAATTATTAAATATACATATAAAATCATATTTTAAAAATTGCATAGCAAGGAGTAATTAAGCCTTGGAGTAGGCCGTAAATTTACCCCTTTAATTGATTTCATTTATTATTTTATTTATAGCGAGAAATTACAAAAATTATTTATTATATAAAGATATTTACACGAATTTAATAGATCAATAATTAAGTGGGTTGACTAAATAACTATTTACAGTTACAGAAGTTGGTACAGATTTTATTTCTTACAGGAAAAGCATTTTCTTTTGTTGCAATGAAATGATTTATAATTTAAAAAATAATCTTTTTTAATCATGGACAATGATTTCTTTACAGAGTCTGAAAGCCTTATTTCATTTCTCAAGTTATTCCAAAGTTTTGGAAATGACACTGCTGGAAAATATTCAAGATGTTTTGTTTTAGGTATACTTATCAGTAACTTTTTTGATCTCTGAGAAGAAAGAACTTTAAACATGTTATCAAAGCTTTCTGGGAGTTTCTTATGAAAAAATTTACTTATAAAATTTAAAATGTTTAAATTTACCAAATCATCAAATTTTAAGATTTTAGATTGTCCAAACAAAATTTCAGTGTGTGCATTATAATTAGCACCTACAATAATCCTTATTGCCCTTTTTTGGTGTTTTCTTATTTGATCAATATCTTTACTTTTAGAGAGACCCCATGTGATATTAGAATAATTTAAGTGAGGCAAAATCATTGAGGAATAAATCGTTTTCAAAGTTTTTGATGGGAGAACATTTTTTATTTGATTTAATGCATATAGAGAACTAGAAACTTTGTTTTTTACCATTTTTGTATGCTCATTCCAATTGAGAAATTCATCAAGATGTACCCCAACAAATTTAAAAGACTTTGTTTCATTTTCATTACTGATTCTCTCAACTTCCTCCCCATTAATGAAGATTCTAAAGTTATTATTGACAGGTTGCATACTGCTAAGTCTGAAGACCATGTATTTAGTTTTAGATACATTTAAAGAAAGTTTATTTGCCCTAAACCATACTGATGCCTTATCTAATTCTTCATTTAATGATGTTTTTATGGTTTCTAAATTACTTGAGGTTTTACAAAATATTGTGTCATCTGCAAAAAGGCTACAAAATAAGGTTGTTGAATTTGGAAGGTCGTTTATATACAACAAGAACAAAATTGGTCCAATGACAGAGCCCTGTGGTACTCCATGGGTTAATACTTTTTCTTTGGACTTTACACCATTTATTTCAACATACTGTTTTCTATTAGTTAGATAATTTTCAAACCATTTTGCAGATACACCTTTAAAACCATAGTGTTTTAGTTTGGATAGTAAAATTGGTATATCACACGTGTCAAATGCCTTTTTAAGGTCAAGAAACACACAGGCACTGTATTCTGATTGGGGCTTAATCAGTCCGTCATAAACTTTGTTGATTAAATGTATCAGTGGTTGTTGTGTGTCTCTTGACCTTCTGAAGCCATATTGATGTTGATATAACATTTTGTTTCCCTCAAGATATCTAATCATTTGAAAAGCAACAATTTTCTCAAGTAATTTAGAGAGGGCTGGAAGTATGGAAATAGGACGATAATTGTCAAATCTATCTCTTTCACCAGCTTTGTAAATAGGTATAATTTTTGCACATTTATAGTTATCAGGAATGTAGCCAGTGTTTAAAGAGAGGTTAAACAGGTGAATGATAGGCTTTACAATTATTGGCATTATTTCTTTTAAAAGTTTCATAGAGATATTATCATTACCTACACTTGATTTTGATTTTAATTTGGACAAAGTTATATTGATAATAAAAGAGTTTACTTCCTGAAAGTTAAATTCTTCATCATATTGATCCCCCAAGAAATCCCTGAAAGATTTAGAAGATTGAGGTATTGATTCAGAAAGTCTTGGCCCAACATCAACAAAAAAGTCATTAAAACCATTGGCTATCTCAGAGAAAGTATTATAGGATTTTTGTGCATCTGTAAAAACACAAGGCACGTCATTTTTACACTTTTTTTTCTTGACTATTAAGTTAATTAGCGACCAAGTCTTTCTGATATCAGTAACACAATCTTCAAATCTTTCATGGTAATATTTTTTCTTTTCTTTTCTAGCAAGTTTTTTGAATTTATTATTTAGGCATTTAAATTTATTTTCAGCAGATTCAGTCCTATGTTTAAGTTTGTTTTTAAAGGCCCTATTTTTGGCTTTTCTGATTTTTAATAACTCCTGTGACATCCACGGGTTAATAGGAACTTTTCCTTTGTTTACACATTTTTCTTTTAAAGGGAAACTCTCTTTAAAGTACTTTTCTAATATGTTACCAAAACTTTCAAAGGCAGTTTTCGGAATATTATCATTATTAACACCTTCCCAATTTTGTGAAGAGAGTTTCTCTTTAAAGTTTTCTATGTTATTTGGACTCATATCATAATAATATTGTTTTTGGTTTGAAGTATTTTTTTCACAAGTTACATTTAAGTAAAAAATTGGGAGATGATCAGAAATAGAAGATATAATTAGGCCGCTTTCATAAAATTCTTGCTTTTTATTGCTAAAAATGTTATCAATGAGAGTTGCTGAATTTTGACAAATTCTAGTAGGTAGAGTAATCATTGGTAGAAAAGAAGAGGATATTAATAGGTTCAAAAGATCATTTGTTTGGTTGTGGGAATCAAAGTTTAGAAAATTTGCATTGAAATCACCCCCAAATATAATTTCATCAGATTTTTTTAAAACTGGGTCAGTTTTAAGAAATGTTAATTTTTCTCCAAACCATTCTATAAAAATATTTAAGTTACCACCAGGAATTCTGTAAATATTGCCTATAATCTTAAATTTGTTCTTACCAAAAAATACTTTTATGAATTGAGTCTCAAATTCGCCCTCTAAAATATATGATAATTCATCAATAATTTCATAACTTAAGTTTTGCTTAAGATATATTCCTAAACCCCCACCCCTTTTTCCTTCCCTTGTTTGTAAGATAATATCTTGATAATTTTCTAATCTAGTGGTCTGTGCGTTATTTGCTGCCCAAATTTCTTGAAATAATAGAATACTAAAAGAAAATTTTTCAGTTTCTATCTCCGATAATAATTCTTGTATATCGTCGATTTTATTATTTATACTTCTAATATTCTGACTATAGACTGAAAACTTTTCCTCCCTCTTTCCAATGAAGTTTACAAATTCATGGTTTTCAAAGTAAGAACACGAATGATTTAAATTTGAATCTAATTGCAAAGAATTATGTCCAAGATTATTAACTAACTCATCATCCATTTTTAATTTGAATGCTTATATTATTTTTGTTTAAATGTACCAAAGAAAAAAAAGCATTAAACAACCCATTTTTAATGCTATGATAATTTACACAGAACATATACATAGTAAAATAAATATTAAGTGATAACAAATAGAGATTAGTTTAAAATTCGGGTTTTTCAAAAATAAAATATTCATCCCATTTTTACACCATTATATTCTAGTTTGATTCACTTTCGGATTGTTTATCATATTTTACAGGAGACAAGTTGGAGTAACTCACCCACATAGTAAGTTTTAGAGTTGTCATTTTTGTAATCCAAAGTAAGCCGTTTAGGAGCCGCTCCTTTGCTCAAAGTGACACTGATAACACCATTTTCATTAGAAGTAAAATGGTTTATCTTTCCATCCCTTTTAAGCTCCTTTAGTTTTCTGATTAAATCTGAACGCCTTTTTGTGAGTTGGAAAGTTAACCAAAAGTTAGGTCGTTTTACCTTTCTCACCTCCTCTTTCTGGGCTCCTTCCACTGATGCCTTCCCCTCCATCGCTCCTCCCTCCATCTCGTTCCCCTCCATCGCCCCAGGTTGACTTACAATCTCCTCCTCTTTCCTGGGCTGTGATGGCTTGGGCCCTTTCAAAATCGCCGAACATAGTTTAGCATATGCTGAGCCCATCCTTCGATTATTAAACCTTATAATACCACAACCTTTGGATGTAGGGTGGCATGCTTCAATATCCAGAGCTGGGTCAATATGAACACCATAATACTTCTCTATAGTGTCGCATATTTGCTGGTTGTATAGTTCTTCTCCAATTTCTTCTGGCTCTTTTAGAATAGACTTAAGGTTCTTGGCTGCATTTTCTGGTGAGGCAAATAATAAAGTACCTTTCATTGCTCTTTGTTGGTTCTGGTCAATGTGATCGCTGTTATATCTGACCTGTGCCTGTATGTTGGTGGGAACACCATTTCCTTTCCATCTGTTGTTATCTCCTCCCCCTCCTCTGGGCAAGTTTGTACCATTCTTCCCCTTTCCACCCTTTACTTCCCACTCTTCCTCGTCGCTTGAACTCTCACTTCCTGACTCTTTAAGCTGGGTAATTTCATTTTTAAGTTGACCGATAGTTTTAATTAGGGTATTTAAAACACTTTTAACAGAATTTTCATTTAATGTCAATTTATTTACATCAACTTTTAACTCACTTAAAAATGCACTAGTGACTGGGTCCAATTTTACTTGAGTCACTTGAGGTGGTTTGTTAGGGATCTTTTTTGGTCCCATTATACAGCTATAACTTTAATTTGTTAGAGATTTATATATTTTTTTGAATCACCCTTGTCCAAATCTAATCACTTGAAAACATGTGAACAGGACAAGATACAAAACTAAACTGACCTGAATGTTCCAGAATGAAAATTTATTAAGGTTATTTCTGTAAAAAAAACATATATCCTTATTTAAAAGTAACAGGATGTCTCTCAAAAGTAAAATTAAAACCGGTAAGGGGGGGGGGGGGGTGATATCATATTTTAATATATGTTAACTATACAATATATGTTTAATATATGTTAACTATACAAAATACATTATATCCACAAATTTATTTTGGTATACACTAAACAGTGACTAAACAGTATTGTATGTTTTTGCAAATGTAATATTTGATATTAAACAGATGCCTATACCATAAAATTTTTATTTCCGTGGACAAATATTTTGTAATCAATTCAACTCGTTTGGCCCAAATTCATCGGATTAATTTCTTGCCCTAAAACATAAAAGTTAATTTCCTTTTTATTGGGAGCTTACCTTTCGTCTTATTTGCTGGCAGTTAGCGAGATCTTAATCTACAAAGAGACTTGCAAGGCACACTTTTCTACTTTGCATTTAAGTAGCGGCTTCTCCTCTAGCATCTTGGGGCCGGCACTGTATACGAAAGGTTATAAAAGGACAGAAAAATAGCTTAAAACCACCCTACTAATTAAATATTACCCAAGAACTACTTTAGATAAAAAAGCATTACCATGAAATTTCTAATAGGCTATAACTTTACATTACATCCTCTCCTACAAACAAATCTGTGATAGAAAATATTTATGCGGAGTGAGGCGACTGGGCTGTTTATTACACTAGTCCCCAAAGTTTTATAATAACGTTTTTCATTCATTGACTGAAAAACTTTGGAGAATTTTGATTGGTTGTTTTATTGAGTTGAGTGTTCAACCATTTCAACCATTAATTTTAAGCTACAGAAGAGGTAATTTTATGTATCATCATTTGGGATGTACATCACTTTATCGTCCATTGTCTTATCCCTTGAGATCCGTGATATTTATGATATTTGTATCATTATCATTATCTGTATTGTATATTGTTATTATACTATCATTATTCTGCATTCACAATATAAAAAAGATCAATTAACATTTTTTATGTATAGGTATACAAGTATAATAAATTTTATTAACTTAAATTTTAACACATTTATCAACAAAAGTACATGAAAATCTGGTGCAACATCCAAGTAATAATATATCCATTAGTAACATGTCAATATATATGAAAATAATTAATAATTTACAATTAATTTAAATATAAGTGTTGCTTAATATACATTTCTTTCGAATATTCTTCGAATGATATAGGTCTCAGGCCTTAACCTGCAGCTGAATAGTGTGCCATCGAATCTTCAAAATTAGTATGGCAACTTCCAATGGATATATAAGATATAAGATGATTTAAGAAGCTAGTAAAAGTGGCTGACTCAGATTATGACGTCAAAAAAAATTAACCAATAAGAGGCCAGAATATACTGTAAATGACCAATGGTAAAATTTATAGTGGCCTCTCATTGGTTAATTTTTTTGATTTCCTAATCTGAGTCAGCAACTTTTGCTAGCTGACTCAGATTATGACGTCAAAAAAATTAACCAATGAGAGGCCAGTATACACTGTAAATACCCTATGGTAAAATTTATAGTGGCCTCTCATTGGTTATTTTTTTTGACGTCATAATCTGAGTCAGCCACTTTTACTAGCTTCGGATTTAATGACAATACATTCAATATTCAAAAAAATCTAAAAGTCTAAATTTAATGTAAATATTTCACAATACGCTTATTACGGACATACTTACATTTTCAGAATTGATTGAAGAGAATCTTTTCCATAACTAAGTGCCTAATCGGTTTAGATATCAGTAATACAAAAATCAAAATCATATAAAAAAGTTTAAAAAAGTTAATAAAGTGTAATCTACGGTTTACTACTCTTTCATAATTGTATTTGACTGTTTCAGCAATCATCATGCCAGTTTGAAATTGATAGGACAATTTTAAACTTTATAAATTACCAATAAGAGCTATCCGTTACGTATGGATGAATGTGCCTAATTATTGAAAGCTTCGCGTTTGAAATATTGAACTTTGCGGACGTGAAGTGACACCGCTGTTGCTGGTATGGATATATTATTACTTGGATGTTGCACCAGATTTTTATGTACTCTGATAAAGTAATTCTTGTAGCTGGCTAAAATAACTATACCAACCATCCACCCACTTTACCCCATCGACTCTCCTACTGGATGAACGAACTGACCAATAAATAATGTCCATATTAGTAAGCTAATTGACAACGAATTTTCCTCTGTCAATTTATCCTCGTATATATTATATCCATTGTTGCTGGACAGGTAAGGTGAAGGGATAATTGGTTTTAGATGAATCATTGGGGATTATTCTCACAGAAAAAAAGAGGCATTTTCACATTTTCAGCAATTGGACCATCCCCACCATCCAATCCATTCCCAATTCAAAATAACTGCTTTAGGATTATATACATAGGTTTTCATTAGAAGCTATGTGATTTATTTCTAGCTGGATGATAAGAGAAGTGGGAAAGGAAACTTTTTGTATCTTCTTAACAGCTTTGGGGATTTTAATTGAATTTTGATTCGTTGGTCCATTAAGTTGAGTGTTTTAATCACTAATTGTAATCTACATAAATGGTAGTTTTGTTTATCTTCATTAGTGATGTACATCAATGTATTGGCCATAGTCTTAGCCCTTTAGAAACCTGCTTATCAGGACCTTTTTATTAGATTATATCTCAAATGTAGGGATATAATTAGGGGTTGTTTGCTGTTTGTGGGAAGTTATAGAAAAAAATATCTTACGGGTATAAACCTATATTAGAACTAAAGTAAATAGAATAAGTAGTTTTTTTTCTCTTTTCCTCACAAATTATCTTTTTTGAAGATTTTTCTAACGTTGAAAAAAATGCATCAATAGATTTTTTTTTATTGTTATTCTATGTTTATTTTAGATCCTAAAAATGGTTCCAGGACAAACGCAGGAGTTCCAAACGTCGGAGTGGACAAACGCAGGAGTGTTAGAATATTAATTTAATTAAGTATTTCTATACATATTAGGATAGGTTAATATATATATACAAATAAGCCCCCCGCAGGGGTTAGGCATTTAAAAAAAACCTGTAAAATGTTCTAAAATAGGTCAGGTTAGGTTAAGTGTCCACTCCGACGTTTGGAACTCCTGCGTTTGTCCTAGGACCTAAAAATCATCCAAAAAATAATTAACTCATCCTTTTAAAATGTTCTTTTTATTGATTTATTGATAATACCTACTAAAACTATTATTTTATGTTGTCAAAGCCCTATACTTTCTTAGAAGAACTTAAGTTATTAAGAATAATATCCTTTTTCTTGGGCTAATAATCTGTCTAAATACTTTTCTTATTAGTTT
This sequence comes from Acartia tonsa, assembly GCF_053477335.1. Lineage (NCBI taxonomy): Eukaryota > Metazoa > Arthropoda > Copepoda > Calanoida > Acartiidae > Acartia > Acartia tonsa. The sequence goes on from NC_137267.1 coordinate 46,644,159, forward strand.
GGGCCAAACTTTGTGGATTTAGGTTTTTTTGTGTTAAAAATAATGGAACTTTTAATTATAATTAAGATTATATGCTTTCCTAGAAGCTTAGTCTGTCTGTCCGTCAACATATCTGCCATCCGTCTATTATTCTGTCTGTTCGTCTGTCTATCTGTCTATCCACCTGTCTATCCACCTGTCTATCCACCTGTCTATCCACCTGTCTATCCACCTGTCTATCCATCTGTCTATCCACCTGTCTATTCGTCTGTCAGTCTGTCTGTCTGTCCGTCCGTCTGTTCTATCATCCGTCATTCTGTCTGTCCTTCAGTCATTCCACCTGTCAGGATGAAACTCAATATCTTCTTTTTTTTTCAAAAGCTTTGCTTTGAAAAAAATATTATTTTTTATACGTGTACTTGTAAAAAAAAAACTTAATATCCAGATACCTAAATAAATTATGTATGACTGTGTATAAGATTTAGGGAGGGAGGGGACATTGGACTGTAAATTATCCTGGTACCCAAAGTTTTGTAACCACATTATCTTATATGTTGACCCAAAACTTTGGTTACTTTCATTTTGATTGGTTTGTTAGATGATAATTGAATTCAACCTTTTCAACCAATAATTTTAATGATCACTACATAATCAATTTATCGTCCTATGTCTTATCCCCTAAGATCCCTGATAATAATTGTTGTATAAATAAGACAATATAGACACAAAAATATCACTTTATGTACTATATATGAATAATAATCAGCTATCCTATTATTTAGTTTTAGATAAGCTGCTCTAAGATCTATTATATCCTGTATCCTATAATAAAACCTTTTGATGTGTTTAATTTTATGATTAAGGGGGGCGGGAGAGGCTATCACAAGTGAATCAATCTAATCAAAATTGATTTTTGGATTTTAAAAATACACAAGCTAGCAACACAAGAAGTGATATCCTTCGTTAAATTTTTTAGGCTTTGAAGATTTAAATATTTGTTTATCATAAAATTGACTTTTAATTCTGTGCTCAATAATTACCAGGGCTCAGCACCCGCTTGTAAGCATTAGTGAAATTAAAACTTTAAAATTCAGCTCAATGTACAATCCTGTACAAGCTGAAGGGGTTTCAAAATTGAGGCTTATACCACAATGGTCACCAATTTTTTTTTTTTTAATAATAGACCACTAGAATACTGCAATTTTTTAAATAAAGTTTTTTTTCTTGCTTATTCATATAATTCTAAAAACACTGCGTTTTGTTACAAACAATAGTTTCGTTCTTGTTGTGTTGCATAAATGTTTGCCATTGTATATATTTGATATTATCATACATAATATTATTAGGATATTTTCTTATTTACATTTTACAATAAAGACATAAATACAATCCTTACAAAAAAGTAACATGTATCTTTAAGTTTGTGTGTATGATTGTAATGAAGGATCTTGCTAACCGCTGGGCCGATATGGTTCTCCTTTACAATGTAACTTCTCATAGGGCCTGGGAAGGTTCATAACTATTTTAGGTGATAGTACCACTACCCTCCCAAGTGAAATCGCCCCTAAAGAAACAGGACCCCCAAAACTTTTAAAATTTAGAATGTGGGAGGAGGGTCGACGTTTCCCCTACCAACAACTAAATTGTATCTAGAGGCAACTATGGGAGTATCTATTTGTCACTTAAGATCTCCTAAACATTTGGATCTTGCATTTTTCATTAAAGATAATACATTATATAGATTACTAGTTTCTGCTTCCCTAGCATCTAGGACCTTTATATTCGAAGGGTTAGAAAAGCAGAAAAATAACCTAAACACAAATCTGGGACCTATGTGAAGCTTCATTAAAATGGAGAAATCAATCAGCTCTATGTTTAATAAATTCTTTAGCTACAGACAGAAAAACTTACTACTGTATAAAATAAGAGGTGATCAAAAAAATTAAGGTGAAATTCGTAAAAGGACCAAGGAAATCTCCTGCAAAAAATGGGGGGGGGGATTTTATTGTTTTTGGGGGGGTTGGGGGTGTCCCAACCCCCAAGAAAATAGCTTAAAACCATCACAGGACCAGTAGGTATAATCCCTGAAAAGTAGAACCCAATCGGTTCAGCGGTTACTGAGATCTTAAGCTTCAGACGGACAGACAGACATCGTTTTACTTTGTATTATAGATATATTCTGATTTTTAAGAGAAAATCTTTCAAAATATACAACAACGTTAAAATTTGATTTATCTTTCTCCTTTTACACTAAAATTTCGTATGGATGGGTTACTAAAGTTCTAACTTACCTGCCCCTAGATACTAGAGAAGTAGCCAAACTGCTCTTGTTTCTAAATATTTTTTTTACAATTCATAAAATATTAATGGAAGTCTTGTTAATTGTGCTATGTACCTTGAACATGTTTATTTAATTAGTTGGCCTATATGATAGTTATTTATCGCATAGTATTATAGACAGCTTTCCGCGGATATTAATATTAAGATATAAGATTAAAAACAGGATAGCCCTAAGGGGCTGAAGAATCGGGCTAAAAAAACTGGTGATTTTTTATTTAATATTTTGGACAGCTGTTCATAGTACTCTCATATGAATGATTTTTCAGTATGGATGAGAACCGGTTCTTATCTTGGGGATATTAAACGGGTTCGAAGCCATACTGGAATAGTTATTTCTCTCATCGTATTAGCTTTCCGTGGATATAAAATATACAATTATAAGAGTAAAACCAGTTTTTTTAGTCCATAGATGCCGAAGGCACTGGCTAAAAAATGGTTTTAATCCTTTGATTGTACATTTTTATATACGATATACATTGATATAATACGATGCTAGGCATAGTTTTTTCGTATGAACGACAACTGGTTCTAATCCACTGAATATTAATCGGTTTCGAATGAATACGAAAATAGTTATTTCTCGCATCGTATTATAAACGGCTTTCCGCGGATATAGAATGTACAATTATGAGATTAAAACTAGTTTTTTTAGCCCCGAGGTGACGAAGTCATCGGCTAAAAAAACTAGTTTTAATCTTATGATTGTACATTTCTTTATTCGTAGAAAGCTGGATATAATACGATGCTAGACATAGTTTTTTTCGTATGGATGAGAACCGGTTCCTATCCACCGGATTCGAATGAATACGAGAAAATGAATTCTTGCTATAGTTGTGTACTGTAATTGAAGTGATCTGTACAGTTTGGATGTATAATTAAATTAATCATTTAAGATTCTATAATTAGCCAGAGTTTTAGTGCTGTAATTTTAGAATTTTTGGATGCTTTCCCTTTTTGTGACTGCCGTGCATTAAACCATCCTTTATCTTTAAAAAAAAAATAATAGAAATTCAGGGTGGCAGATTTTTAAATATACCTAAACCCTGCGGGACCTTTAACTGCGGAACTTCTGGTAATATTTATAAAATTGCTATGCATTCAAATTCTGCCTTATTTTACAGGAATCGACAGTTTGAAAATGATAAGAAGATTCTTACATGCCTAAATCAACGGACGTACGAACGGATCAACAGAAATACAGAATAGTTTCGGTTTCAAAAAAAGCTAATCTAAACTGTAATGTATGACTATGACCTTCAACTTGTAAAAGGCTCTCTAGTCCGATCTGATGAATTAAACAAATCTTCAGAAGCGACTCTACACAAATTGAATGACAGACTATACACTGACGGATTGGACTACTCTTGTAAGATGTACAGTGAACAAAAAAGTATACGTAATTGTGTACAATAGACAATTTGTTTAAAATACATAGAAAAAAAAAACATTTTTATCCCTCTAATTCACAGTGGACTATAAAAAGTCCCCCTCAACCCAAACTTTTTACTTTTTTGTTTTACAATACCTTATTTTTTTTGCTCCAATTTGTTAGCTCAAATATTTGATTGGCCCTAACCCCATATTCTTCTTTAAATTCTTGCGTTGCATAAACTAATCTGAATACAAATTCGTTTCCATAGAAAAAGAAGGGTGGTGGGGGGGGGGGGGGGGGGGGTTAATGAGTGCCCCGATGGCAATAGGATAAAATAGAAAAAGTTTGTACAAAATAAATTGAATAATTTTAAGACTCACACATTCACATTTAAAAGTAGAAACAATCTTAATTTTCTTATTGAGAGTATAAGGTGTGTTCAGATTTTTTGATGTTATGTAGATGCCATCCCCCTTACATCCAGGGAATTTTCTTATTTATTTGAGAGAAAGGGTATAACAGCCATGCGAATAGTCAAAGAGGTCATATACCCCTTCCTTTCCTCACCTGCAATGTATAAATATTGAATTTAAGTGGATATTATGGCATGTGAAATTTTTTAGCCAGCTGCTAGCTCAATTTATTAGAGTACATGATATTCTGGTGTAAGATCCAAGTAGTAATGATAAATCCAATCCCCATGTATTTCCCTATTACAAAATGGTAATTTTATACAGCTTGACTAAAGTAAAGCATTTGATAGCATTCTTTGTTTGTAGTATTTTTCTAACGTTTATATTTATATATAATTATTTAGTATTATAAAATATATTTTTAGAAAATAATTTAATTGTTCGCACAAGCCTTTGGCCCCTCGGGGCTAATAGATTGGTTATAATCTTATATTTTTATTTTATAATCTACTGAAAGGTGTCAATAATACAATCGAATAAATAACTATTACAGTACTAAGGTAAAAAATCATTGAGAAAAAATCTTCTAATGAAAACATCAGATAATGTTTATTTTAATATTTCTAATGCCATTGCGTTTTGGCCTCAAAAAGGTACATAGGAAAATATTTGATAGGAATTGATTACACAGCTAAAAATGTTTAACAAGTTAAAAAATCTAAGATAAGATTGAAACAATTACGAAAGAAATTAACTTTTGACAACAAAAATTATGTTTTAAATCACTAAAATAAAAGTTTTACATCCGTCTTATACCAACAACGAAATTAATTCGAAATCACGAACCCTATGCTTAATTTCAGCTGTCGTTGGGGGGCAACACATTGTAGAATTGACGAGCTCTAATATTATTTTAGATTAATTTCGCTTGTTGGTTATACTTTATTCCTGTATCAAATCCGATTTTAAGCTCTGAGATAGCATTAGCTATTCATTATTCAAGAAACAAACTAAGAAAATTTGTAGCTACCAATATAGAAGTAAAACAAGAGGGTAGATTTATTTTTTAAAATTTTTAATGATTAAGATACATTGTAAAACATATTTAAAGTTGTATACTTTAACTTAAAAAAATTTTTCAGATTACAAATATTTTTTATCTATATTTTATACATCTACTATATAATTACATCCCGCGCACCGAGAACTTATCTTTTTTGAAATGACGTGTAGAACTTTCAAACTACTTTGTGATGGGATTCAAGAATTGAAGATATTCCGGGCAAAGTTTTGACTGTTGTCAAGATTTTGACACGCCATCAAACTTTATCATATGTACGCCTAAGTGTTTGTACAGTAGCACTAAACTTTAATTATCTACTGGGCGGACAAAATATAATCTTAATATTTGGATCTAGTGCAGTTCACAGTAAATTTTTCCTGGGATCAATTATCTCGAAAAATCTAAGATAGCTGTCACACGGCTGAACGTACATGATATACATGGGTCATCGCATTATGCAGCACGAGAAGCCCTATAATAGCCAAGATCCAATTATGCACGTTGAAAGCTTGACTGATAAAAACACGCATAAAATAAGTATTTTCGTGCATTTATGTGCGCTGATAACTGTGCATTATTGAGTAATTGCTACAGCCATTACGAATCATATATTTTTGGAGATACTCGATACCAAGAACATTTAACCGTGAACTGCACTAAATCCTAATATTTAATTTCTAACTTAAAACAATTAAATTGTTTAGTTTATAAATGCAAAACTCTCTAAGTTTAATTAAAAACAAGAATGAATGTATTCATAGCAAGAATAACAATATAAATCTGACAGCATTTTCGATATAAGTTATATGAATTTTTCAATAGTGAGAAAATAGATAGTTTTATGCAACTTATGTTTTATAATATTCAGACTATGTATATATTCTAAACTTTTAATCCTTTCTTTAAAGTATTTACTTTATTTACTTTGTTGAAAAGATGATTCGCAGGGAAAGGATACCATAGATATAGAGTCCCGCATGGTTAGAGCCTCCAACAGAAGCTAGAAATCTTTTTTTCCCAAAAAAATTGTATAAAAGGGGATGAAGTTAAGGTTAAGAAATATGTTTGAGTCTCAAAATAATGAACGTTATCAATCAGCATTAAAAAACAAGCTTTTAGAAACCCTGTGTAATAACTGCTTTTGAATTTATCTAAACTTTTTAATTACAGGTTAATGAGTTGAATATGATTTGTTGAAAAGTTCTAATAATTAAAGTTTGGCATATTGACACAAAGCTAATAATTTTGAAATTCGCATAAATTATTAGCTATTGACAACACTTTAAAGTTTACTAATTACATTTAGTAAAAAATTTGGGTATAGTCCCTTTCGTGACAACGGCTCTTAAGGGGAATTTTGTCGGATTTAAATGGTAGATTTTCTCCTATATCCAGCCCCTGCTGGGGTCTCCAACCCTGCGGCGCCAATTACCTCAACCTGCGGGACAATCTAAAATAACCTATGAAAAGCTACTGTGAAAATATGACGAAACGCCCTTTAAGAGGCGTTGTCACGAAAGGTACTATACCTAAAACTTTTAATGATATTTTTTCTTTTCTAGAAAATATAACTTATAATACTAAAATTTTACCGGGAACTGCACTAGATCCATATTTTCTTTTTGTAGGTCACCCGAGACGAAAATTGAATGTGATTACAACTAATGGATTTTGTTTGTATTTGGGCATTGGGGGAATTCCAATTAAAAACACTATAGCTACCATTTTTCTAGTACATAATATCTCTTGGGAAAAAATGTAATATATTTTCCAGTATGGCTTTGAAACCGATTACTATCCGCTGGATTAGAACTGGTGCTGAGCCATACTAAAAAATCATGTATCATATCGTATTATAGACAATTTTCTACAAATAATAAAATAAAAATCATAATAATAATTCAAGTTTTTTAGCTCAGGCCTTTGGCCACTCGGCTCCAACAAAACTGGAACTAATCTAATATTTCTTCATTTTACTATCCGCGGAAAGCTGTCTATAATACGGTGCGGTAAATAACTATTCTAATGATGTTTATAATGGAGAAAAAATATATACACAAGTTGTTATAATTATACCAAGAAATATTAGTAAAAAATGAAAATAATATTGTCTAAAACATTTTTTTAGCAGTTTTTAGGCTTCTATTTTTTGGGGGGATGGGGGTAAGAAGGTTGGGTAGGAATTGAAGTCACCCTCCTAGATATAGCTATTAACAAACCTTTCTTTTTTTTATTCTAATCTGAATGAATATCTAAGTTAGGGTTAACTGACCCCCCCCCCCCCCGCCCCATCAAGAATTACTAGAGGACACATATTTTTTTAGGACTTGATTATAAAGATGCTTCGCTTGTAACATTTTACTTTTTTGTCCTAAGAATCCGAAGTACAAAAATCAGATAACTCGGATAATTATTTCACATAAATATCTGTAGCTAAAAAAGTTAAAAATCAACATGTTTAAAATGGACATACAGATATTCCGGCACCAATTATAGAGTTCCTACGCTTTCTAAATCGTACCCAATTACTACAGGAATCACCATACAAAGTTTGAAATCGATAGGACGAATTCTAACATGCCTAAATTAACGAAAAAAGATATTCGTTCCGGACGGACGGACTGACTCTCGTTATAGAAAATTAATATATATTATTAATTGGATGTTGAACCAGATCTATATTTACTCTTATAAAGTGATGCTTGCAGCTAACTAAAATAACCATACCTCCATACCCTAACCTCCATGTTACACAATACACATGAAAAAAAGCATTAAGTTATTTGCTCATGTAAATTAGACATCTATCATGATTGTCATTTTCACAACAAAATATATTTACATAAACAAATAGAGAACTTGCAAACACATATTTACTAAGTATATTTGCGATTACTTTTATTTAATGAAATCTTCCAATTCTTAACATGTACAAAACGGCCTGCTTAATTGCTTCAAGATCCATGTCAGATCTATATAGGAAATAAATGTCTATAAACGAGCTCAAGTTTTCCAAGGAATATATGATTAAAACTCATAGTGCTCCAATAATCCATAATAAACTCTCATTGCCCAGAACGATAAGACCCATTATTTTACTTTATTAAAAATAAATTCATTTTTTTCATTTCATGTTGCTATTTACCTTATATTGATGTATTTAATTTCTAATCATAAAAAAGAAAATTTAAATTTATAATATGATAAATTTAAGAAAACTATGTTTTAAAAGAATTCGATTGTGACGACATTTTGTGTGTTCAAATATTAAACTAAAATTGTAATCATCATCATTAACCCTTTGGTGATGGTAATGTAAAGAAAAAAATATAATTTAAAAAAATCTTTTAAAAATCATTTAAATTATTAAATATTTACTTTCTTTTAGATAGTAATGCCGGGTGAGGAAAATAGATTTATTGAGAAATAGATATGCATATAGAAAACTAGCCAATAGGGAGATAATTATATCGAGCCAACTCTAGTCATATTATATGAGAGCCATTATATGGATGCATATAAAGAGCAATAATATTGAATGACAGCAAAATGTATATCCTATTATATAAAGTAGTAAGGGTTTTTTGTCTATCCCGAAGGATCTCGCTAACTGCTGAACTGAAATTGTTCTCCTTTACAGTGAAGCTTCTTATAGGTCCTGGGAAGGTTTTAAACTATTTTTGAAGATGGTTTCACTCCCCCCCCCCCCCCAAAAAAAAATAATTTTAACTCAAATTTAGAATGGGATGAGGTCGACTTGACCCCCCTCCCATTTCTAAATTTAGTTTTTTTAAAGTAAAAAAAAAGATTTTTAGGGAATGTTTGGGTCGACAATCCTCCCATTTTTGAACACAGTAAAAGTGTCTGACTGATTATGACGTATCAAAAAAAAATAGCCAATGAGAGGCCACTATAAATTTTACCATTGGTCAATAATGGCCTCTCATTGGCTGATTATTTTTGTTACGTCATAATCAGTCAGACACTTTCACTGTGTTCCCATTTTTGAGAAAAATAAATTTATGGGGGGGGGGGGGGAGGCAATTTTTCTATAGGCGATTTGTCTTGGAAGTGTGGTGGTACCCTTCCCCTAAAACAATATATACCTTCCACGGACCTATGCGAAGCTAAACTGTAAAGGATAACAATATCGGTTCAGTGGTTAGTGAGATCCTTCTGTACACACTCACAGACAACAGAGAGAATTCATGTTGCCTTTTAGACTATAAAATGTCCACTTATGTAACCCATAATCTACTTATCAATTACAGATGAAAATAATTCTTCAATGAACTGAGCGATTGCTCTTCAATATTTAAACCACATGGTTTAAGGCAACAGTTTAAACTTTCACTTGAGTATAAAATTTTTTTAAATAATAACATAATTCTAAAAAAATGTATGCTTATTAAAACAAATTATTTTTGAACTTAAAATACTAAACTTATAAATTACAATGCGAACTCTAGCGGTAAAATTAATAGCTAAAATTAAAATAATGTTTATAGTCGCTTTTGGATTTTTAATTAAGCTGGTACCCAAAGTTTAAGTTTTATTCGTCGTATGATGTGCTTGCTAATATTGACCTCACTTATTGGTCAGTTCGTTCATCCGGTAGGTGGGTAAGCTACAATCCTTGTTTTAGCCAGATGCAAGTATTACTTAATTAGTGCACCAGCGGTTACGCCCCTAGGTTAGGCCTCTAGGTGCACTTGAGGAGAGGAGAGTCGAATTTTATAACCCAATTTATTATTTTAGATTTTAAAACAAAAAGCAAAAATAATATTTTTTTAAATTTTTTTTGGGGGGGGGATTTTTTTCTAGAGGCGATTTCTCTTGGGAGTTATAGTTATAGACCTTCCCGGGACCTATGAGAAGCTACCCTGTTAAGGAGAACCCGATCGGTTGAGCGGTTAGCGAGATCCTTCGGTACCAACACACAGACACACAAACAGACATCCTGTTACTTTAGTATAAGGATATGAAAATATGGTGCCACATTCTTTAATTTATGTTTTTTAAGTAACTTGTCCCAAGGGGAACCCCTGTTCAATTTTTGTATAACTCTTGTGAAATATGTGAAAAAAGATTCTCTGATATTGGTGTTTTGGCTATACATATTTGGAAAAAAATAGACCATTCTCATGTAATTTATGTGGCAAATCACTTTAACTTTTTTAGATATTGTCAAATAAAAAAAGTTTGGTCTGGTCAATGTTAAAAATTCTTTAAAATATAATCATATCTATCCAATGCCTAATATATTCTACTAAGACATATATAAGTTCACTACTTTAAGTACCTTAACTCTTTAAATACACTTCGTAGAACTATCCCTTTCAAAAATTACTGCTCTGATTAAGTTGTCCATATAAAGGAAGCATTTTATAGGTCCTAGCTTATTTGGGTCTCGGGAGTGATAACTTTCCGATTTATAATGATTAATTTTTGCGTATACTACTACATTATGAGGGATTATCTTGATTTAATTACAATTCCAAGTGAGCTTTCGCTCTACAAATAATGGCACAGGATGTGCAGCAAAATGCTTACCTAATATAATTGGGGCATAATTTTAACCATTTAGAAAAAAGTCAAAAATACAGACTACTTGCATAATTTAAGTAAATTATTGTTTTCAAATAATAAAATTCTGAATTGTATAAATTTTTATAGCATAGTGACAAGAAAGAATAATCTAATAAACCGTAACATAAGAAGATATTTTATGTTTTAAATTTAATACTGCGAATTCTAGCGGTAAAAATATGAACTATATAAATGATAAAGTATCTAGTATATATATACAGAGAGTGAGAGGTCATTGGGCTGTTTGTTACACTAGTCCCAAAGTTTTATGATATCGTATTCTTATTCGTTGGCTCAACAACTTTTGGGACTAATATTTAATTTTGAGTGGATAGTTTGACTGTCCAAACGTTTCACCACTACAGAAGTGGTGATTTTGTGTACCATTATTAGGATGTGTATCAATTAATCGGCCATTGTTTTATCCCTTTAGATTTCTGGTGCCATAGTTTATGCAAATGTTCATTTTTTATTAAGTAAGGATATATATGCATTATTCTTTGAGGACTAATATTGAATTTTGATTGTTTGGTTAATTAAGTTCAGAGTCCAAATGTTTTAACCACTTATTGTAATCTACAGAAGGGTAATTTTGTGTATCATCATTTTATCGGCCATGTCTTATCCCTGTAGATCCCTGATATATGGCAGTGCAAAAAACCAAAACTTATCCATCTTTAGTTCAAAATAAAGATAAAGTTTCAAATTTGAAAAGTTATTGAAAACTGAAAAAGTAAAAATTGGGTGAATTTATTAAGAAGTAAGTAAAGCTAAGAGAATAAAATTTTGATGGTTTGATGTTATTTTGAAGCAATTTATTAATAGTTAAAATAGATAAAAAGTACCCAAAGTTTTTAAGCCAACATATGAATGAGCAGGTACATAAATCTTTTTTGAGCCAGTATTATTTACAGCCAAATGTCCACTCCCTCCCAGGAATTAACTGCTTTGTTAAAAAAAAACATTCAGACAATCGAATATTTTTAGAACAACCTTCAGTTTAAAAAGCTAGAATGTTTTGAAATTTTAATGAAAGCTTTTTCATTTTGAAAACAGTGTATATTATTTATCGCATCGTATTATAGACAGCTTCCCGCAGATATTAAAATGAAAAATAATTAAAGATATGTTGGCCCCAAGGAGCCGAAAGCCCGAGCTAACAATACTGGTATTAATTTGATGATTTTTTAGTACTCGTGGAAAATTGTCTGTAATTCTAATCATTTTTTTTCATCATGGCTAAGAACCGGTTCTTATCCAGCGGACATTAATCGGTTTCGAAGCCATACTGGAAATATTGTTCTATTGTAAGAAATTTAGCCTTTGTTAGGATAAATTGGTAGATATAATAGTTATTCTAGCATCGTATTATAAACAGCTTTCCGCTGATATAAAATGTACAATTGTAAGATTAAAACCAGATATTGAAGGCACTGGCTAAGAAAAACTGGTTTTAATCTTATGAATATGATTGTACATTTTTATTCGTAGAAAACTGGATATAATACGAGCTTGACATAGTTTTTTCGTGTTTTAATCCACCGGATATTAATCGGTTTCGAATGAATACAAGAAAAAGAATATATTCTTGTCTTTCATATTTAAATTTTGATAAATTATTTTCAACCTTCACAAAAGAGTTTCATGATTTTTAATTTAGAAATTAGATTTTACAACAAAAAATTAAATAAATTTATCTCTTTCAATAAAATCTTAATTATATTGTATTATGTTTTACAAGTGACAGCGCCTTCAACCTGTCGGAAATTCGGTACATGAAGACATCAAGACAGGGATTTAAAGTAAAAAGACAATGATCGATAAAGTGATGAACATCCCCAATGACGATACACAAAATAACCCCTTCTGTAGATTACAATTAGTGGTTGAAATTATTGGTCACTCAACTAAATGGACCAACCAATCAAGATTGTTAAGCCAACGAATAAGGAAACGTTATCATAAGACTTTGGGGAGAAGTGTAATAGACTGCTCTGCCTCCCTTACGTTTTTGTAAAAAAAAAGAAAAAAATTAAGCCCACCACAGCTTTGGTTCTGCCGTTTGTTTGATCTAATGTTTATATAGGAAAAGAGTGACAATGACATGAACATACTTTTTTGTATTAGAATATGTATCAATTTACCAATTGATTTAAACAAATAACATACAGACGAATATTCTTTAAAACGTTTTTTTTTTTAACTTATGCTTTTATTAAAATGTTAGTAATAAAATGATTGATTTAATTCTTTGAATACCAAAATGCTTTGCTTCACTTTCAAAAATTTAAAAGGCTTTTGACCCAAACCGTTTTGATGGGATTCAAACCCTTACTGAAGAAAACATGGTAAAAATGGTAGAGAAATGAGAGTAATGCTGTGCTTTTAACACATGTGTGTGTGTGTGTGTGTGTGTGTGTGTGTGTGTGTGTGTGTGTGTGTTAATATGGAAACGGAGAAAAAATGCGGTAGATTATTCTCCGAACTCGGCTCCGAGAGAAAGATAAAACCACGGAGATTGGTTTCAGAGTATTATGTTCTAAACGTAACAGGTAGGGGGTAAGGTGAAAATGTATAAAAGCGAAGCTTTTCTATAATTAGGGTCGGTACGTCCGTCCTTAACGGATAGCTCTATTCTTTAGTTTAGACATGTTATAATTGTCCTATCGATTTCAAACTTTGCATGATGATTGTTATAACCATTAGGTACGATTTAGGAAGCGTGGCAAATCTATAATCGTTACCAGAATGTCCGTACGTCCATTAAAAGCATCTTGCTTTTTAACCTTTTAAAAGACAATTTTTATGTGATACATTTATCCTGATTTTGGAATACTAATTCCCAATTACAACAAGGTGCAATGTTTTAAGCGAAGCATCTCCATACTAAAGTCCTTAAAATTAAGTATGTCCATAAATAGTATCCTGTACTTAGCAGTTTTTCAACAAATTTACTTATAATTATCTTTACACTGCTTTATTTTATTCTGCTTTTCAGTTCTGACACTCTACATGTGTTAATGTTTATTAGTTCTAACGTTTCAAAGCGTTTATGGATGTTGTCATCTTACATAAATTTTTACATGATAAGTATAGTTTTCCTATTACCAAGAGTTTGAAATGTTAATTCTTAGATTGATTAGACTTCACGTAATAGCAGTGCATTTATATAAAGACTAAATTAGTCGTTAATATCCTTATACTAAAGTAACAGGATATTTGTGTGTCTGTGTGTTTGTGTGATTGTTTGTACCAAAGGATCTCGCTAACCGCTGAACCGATCGGGTTCTCCTTAACAGGGTAGATTTTTTATATGTCCCGGGAAGGTTTATAACTATTTTGGGGGAGGGTACCACCACCCTCCCAAGAGAAATCACAATAAAATCAAAAATATTAAATATTTCCGCCGCATAGTGTTGCTAGCATAGTCGCGCTACGTAGTCGCGCTGCGTAGACGCTTGAATTTAACAATTGATAACATAGACAAGTTATTTCTCAAATTAGATATTTAAAATAAAATAATAACATTTAAAGGCCACTAGAGGCCTCTAGGGGCGTAGCCGCTAGTAAATTATATTGTAATAATTTTTTTAATGACGAATTTATTAGATTTTAGGATATCATGGTTGTTTTTTATGTTATCGTAGTCAATCTATATTTGACCCTGTTAGTTTGTCCTAATCATTTGTTAAGTTTCGCTTTTATGGATGTTGTCATAACTTCAAAGCAGTGTTAGAACTATAACTACAGATACTCAGATACGAATTTTTACTAGGCTATTACAGACAATCAACCCTCTTATTGCACGTCCCTTGTCTGGAATTCATATAACTTTGAAACCATGTTTATGAGCTTTATCAATATAAACATTAACGAAAAATGTACAAAGACCTAAACAAATAACACTATTTACTAATTTCTTTGGCCTTGTTTAGAGAAGCAAATTTTGAAGAAATATAATTCAGGTGAAATTTTCATAACAAGATTCTCATGGAAAATTTTTAAATGAACAGAAATAAGTATTCTTCGGAAAAAAATGAAATGATTTTTTGGGTGGATGTATTTGTTATTTTATTACTCTGGATTTGGCTTAATACAAATTTAGTGGGTACTGATGGTGGATGAATAAACAATTTTATGTCTAAGATCATGAGTGGCTAAGGCTGAAAGTTTCTGCAGTTGAGGGTCATTTGGCCTAGAAGGCTGATTCTTCCTGCAAGCCACACAACTTTTTGAATCCACTTGGTATGTTGCGACTGCAGCTTTGTCTTGGCTGCATGGATTAGTGTGGCTAAGGCTTTAGCTTCTGAAAAGCCGCGTTAAAAAATTTACCTGACACTGGATTTATTATCACTTGGAAATTACACCAGATAATTATGTACTCCAATAAAGTGAAACTTGTAGCTGGGTTAAATAATTATCCCCCCATTCCCCTCCTCTTTTCTCTTACCAGATGAACCAACTGACCAATAAATAATACCCATGTAAGCAACCTAAATTGACGATGTTATATCTATTTACCTGGCCATGAGTGTTAAATGCGGAACATTTATTATATTCTTTTTACCATTGTTATAAGAACTAAACTAATTTAAAAGCGAAGATTCTCTATAATTAAATTCCGTCCGTCAGTATTTCAGGGAAGTTCAGTGCTTAGCCAATATCATTAGGATGTGAAACCTTGAGGGGGTGAACAAGCGGTGTTTTTGGAGTGGGGGGGGGGAGTATGTCAACCCCCTTCCGCATGCCTCTTGTAAGATATATTCTCTTTTCAATATGAAAGAATTGTCTTCTGGTCATAAAACTCGGCATAAGTGCATTGATTGTATTGCATTGCAATTCCATCACAAAACTTTTATTCAATTGTAACTATATGAATTAAGATTATGATGATTAAGAAGCTTATTTATAGGTTAGTAAGATTTTCATGGTGTCACTTTTAAAAAAATGCGTTTTCTAGATTTGTTACAAAGAACATGTCCTAACTTTTTGTGACTTAAAAAAAAAACCAGCTAGTCGGTGTATTTTTAGTTGGTAGTAGATGTAAAATGATCCATATAATTTAGATATGCAATCTTTTTTTTGTACTCGGTGTTTTAGAAAAAACTGCGTTTTCCGTTTTTCTGACACAACCAGAAGGAATACAGAAAAAACGATTATATGTCCTTATTCTCTGTAAAAAAGTACATCAAATTTAAAAGAGGTGTTTTTCATTATCTCTAAAAATACGGCCTCTATGATAGGTACATAGTTTCCAAAAATGCTTTATGTGAAAAATGTTGTGCAAGAAAAATTAAAATAACTCTTCTATTATGTATAAAAAAATCGTAGAATTTCAATATTAATTTAGAAAAAGGTATAAGAAAAGTACCTTAATGAGTTTTAAAGGTGAAATGCTTTTTAGCTCCTCACAAAAGCATTTTTAAGAAACTGCAATTGCATTTTTTCACTTTTCTTGATTGTGATGCATTTGCAGTAAAAGAATCTTCTTTAATAACGTAGGTTATAGTAAAAAGAAAAAGACAATAAAGTTATTAAAGTTTGAATTGTTTTTATCAAAGCATTTAATTACAAATTATGGATAAATTATGAGTTTATATCTTAACCTGTCAATCAAATTAAAGGATTATAGGAATAAATGGGTGGGGATTTAAGAACATGAGCAATTTTTAAGGTCATGTTTCTTAAGTATACAAAAAGAAAAACTGAATATTTGTTTTCAGTGAGGGAATTTTAAATGAAATTTTTAGTGTAATTGGTAGAAAATTGTATTGGCCATATTAAGATGTTGTTTTCAAGTGAATAAATTTTTGAAAACCAACCTCAAGGCACAAAATTCTACCAGAAAAAAGCAATATACGCATCGTTTGAAATATTTATGCTTTAAAATGCGCCGTTATTTTCAGAGATATTAAAAAACACCTGTAACAATTTCGATGAATATTTTTATAGAGAATATTGACATATAATTATTTTTTTTTGTACTCCTAATGGTTGTTTCCCAAATTTGGAAAACGCAGTTTTTTTTAAACGCCCTGTAGACCTCTTTTTTTTGAAGTAATTTAAGTTTTAAAAAAAACAAGTTGGTTTTAAGGTACTAAAACGCAACAAAAAAGAAGAAAATTGCCATTATGAACAAAAACAGTAAGATCTTTAATGTGTCACCTTACTTATTTAATTATGTTGAGTAATTATTGAAAAGATCTATTTTGTTGAACCCTGTTGAATCAAAACTTTGAACTTTGTGAGCTCGTCAAGTATGTGTTAACAAAAAATCACAAAAGTTAGGACACGTCCTTTAAACAGATATTTCATATTGGAATCATTACAGATTTTACATCAGTCATTTTCTCCTATGTGTACCTATCAGTACAACCTTGTTTTTTAAATGTTCCTGAAAATGCCGTAGTTTTAGGGACAGCGTGTTTGAACGTGAATATTTATAAATTAGTTTTGTTAATTTTAGAGCTTTGCTTTTATGAATGTAGTTATCCTTGTTAAGATAAATGTAGTGTTTATATTTACACTATTTTCTGAGGCTATTCTCATCAACATAAATTAAACTATTTTGTTTCCTTCAGTACAGACTACAGTTTTACTTTTTTATTGCAAAGCTTTTATATAATTAAGATCTGTACGTCAGTCTGTCCATACAGACCGTATAGGTCTTATTGTATAATTCCTGTAACAAAAAGGTACGTTTTAGAAAGTAGAGCGACTCAATTATGGTGACGAAGAAGCCTGTACGTTCATTAAAAATGCTGATTTTAACTTTCTTGAATGATATAATTTTTCTACTTATCTAATTTTGGAACAATGATTTCTAGGAACAATATTATTAGAGATGTAATCAAGATCTAACAAGGATGACAACATCCACAAAAGCAAATCTCTGAAACGATCGGATAAACTAACATTAACGCTTGTATAGTTTCAGAACTGAATAATCAGAATATAAATGTATAAAAGTCGAACGAAACAAAATTTTAAGTAAATCGGCTGAAAAAACTGCTTAAATACAGGATATTGTTTAAGAACATACATACATTTTTAGGACTTGATTATAGAGATGCTTCGCTTATAACAATGTACTTTGTTGTCCTAGGAAACAGTATTCCAAAAATCAGACCAATCGAATAATTTCATCACATAAAAATTTGATGTTAAAAAAGTTAAAAAGCAACATGTTTAAAATGGACGTACGGACTTTCTGGTAACGATTATAGAGTTGCTTTCTAACTGGTACCTAACTGTTATAGGAATCATCATGCAAAGTTTGAATTCGATAGGACAATTCTAACATGCCTAAATTAACGAAAAGAGCTATCTGTTACGTACGGACGGACGGACCGACCCTTATTATAGAAAAGCTACGCTTTTAAAAATTCAGAATGTCTTATTAAGAATCTCAGTGTCATTTATTAAAACAATTTGCAGCAAATTTACATACATTTTAGTTTAGATTTGCAATTTAATTTTCTGTTGAGTTCTGACAAAATCTACAAGTGTTAATATTCATTTGTCCTACCATCTGATTTTAGAGTTTTTTTTTTATTTTTCATCCTTATTATGCTTATCTCAGTCAAAGTGTTTAGAAGATCAGAAAATTTAATATCTTCATAATAAGTCTGTAATCAGTTTTAACAAGTTCATAAAGTTTATCTAGAAATAACAAGAATGACAACATCCATGAAAGCAAACTTTACAAATCAGAAACACTACCGATTGATATCCGCTTGATTAGAACCGGTCCCCAGCCATATTGATAAATCATGTATAACATTGTATTACAGACATGATGGATAATGAAATAAAAATCATAAAATCAATACCAGTTTTGTTACCGCGGTCCTTCGGCCCAACCTGACTAACAAAACTTGGATTAATCTTAAAATTTTAACATCCGCGGAAAGCTGTCTATAATAGGATGCGATAAATAACAAATATACTCTTGCTTCCTGGACACTAATTAACTAATTATCTCAATCACCTCATTGTTTAAGGTGACGTCAATAGGATTAAATAGATTAAACAATTTATCTATTGTTTTGGTAAGCTTATAGGTGTAAATTAATTCTAAAGGGAGAGCATCATGAAGGGTGTCGGAGGAAAAAAATTTATTCGAATTAGGATCACGTTATTTTTTTCCTTTTTTTTACATTCTAATGTATTTACCCATGGTACAATTTATAAATGGCACATAAATATAGCCTTAAACCCTCCGATACTATGATTTAAAAAATATATAATAATGTTGAAGTTTAAAACTGAGGTGGATTCTTAAAAAAAAAATTTGCCCCACTAATCGCTTAGTGGGGCAAAATAGTTTTCATGAAAAATCCTCCAAAATCTCACACAAAATCTACAAAAATTAAATAAAATCTTATGTTAATAACCCTTCTATGATTTTGTTTAATTTTTGTAGATTTTTATTGTGATTTTGGTGGATTTTTCACGAAAACAATTTTGTATAGATATGACACTTAATTTATTTAAAGAAAGGTTGACTTATTAAAGCATAATATGCTAAAATTGTTTAATCAAGGTTTCATGTTCAACTGAATTTGTAAGACGACAAGAATAATTTACAAGATATATAATGCAATATATTGCTCTAAAAAGTATAAACTTTTCTGCATTTTTCTTATTAAGAAAATAAAATAAATATATCAAAAGTTATTATCTACTCATCTATACAGAGATCTAAAAGGATAACACATTGGCCTATGATTTAATGTACATCCCCAATGATTGTACACAAAATTACCCCTTCTTTAAATTAAAAATAGTGGTTGAAACATGTGGACACGAAACAATATGGACTAACCAATCAATACCCAATAAAAGTACAAAAATTGTTAATCTTACTAATAGGAAAACTTTGTTATTAAATTTTGGGGACAAATATAATAAACAACTTAATGTCCACTCCCTTCCTACATATATATAAAACTTTCTGTATTATTGCCAATAATTTTCAATGAAGCTTAAAGCTTAGAGTCAGGGCAAGTTCAACCTCCAAAGACATATGCCCTACTATTATACAAAACAAGGATGACAACATCCATAAAAGCGAAGAGTATTGTACTTTGTTGTCCAAGAAATCAATTTACTAAAAATCAGATCAATCGGATAATAAGATTATATAAAAATTAGTTTTTTAAAAAAGTAAAAAAACAAACTGTTCAAAATGGATGTACGGACATTCTGGTAATGATTATAGAGTTGATACGCTTTCTAACCCGCACCCAACTACTACAGGAATCACTATGAAAATTTTGAAATCGATAGGACAATTCTAACATGCCTAAATTAACGAAAAAAGCTATCTGTCTCGAACGGACGGAAGTACGGACGGACCGACCCTAATTATAGAAAAGCTTTGCATAAAAAAAATATTTTCTAGGCTTTAGGGACGCATACATATGTTATTTTGCTTCTTTATATTCCTAAATTGGGGTGTCTTAAGACGAGATTTTAGATTTGTCGTTTTTCAACCCCCCTGTTGAATTTCTGTGCACGGCACTGTTTAAAAAACACTGAACTAATAACTTTTGGATCTAACTTTTTATA
Source organism: Acartia tonsa (assembly GCF_053477335.1). NCBI lineage: Eukaryota > Metazoa > Arthropoda > Copepoda > Calanoida > Acartiidae > Acartia > Acartia tonsa. The sequence continues at coordinate 46,664,488 of NC_137267.1, forward strand.
TGAATTTCTTCGCATTTTTTATTAAGTAGATTGGATATTTTACTTCCATAAATGGATTTATTATTACTTGGATGTTACACCAGAGTTTCATATTCTCTAATTAAGTGAAACTTGCAGCAGGCTAAAAAAGATACCACTACTCCTTCCTTCCTACTGGATGTCCAAACTGTCTAATAAACGAATTCCATGTAAGCAACCTAAATTGACAACTATTTTCCCCATGTCATAATATGAAAACAGTAAAAGTGTCTGACTTTGACGTCAGAAAAAATTAACAATTAACCAATTAGAGGCCGCTATATATTTTACCATTGTGAATACTGGCTTCTCATTGGTTAATTGTTAATTTTTTCCGACGTCATAGTCAGACACTTTTACTGTTTTCCATAATATCCACGTATATGTATTCTATATCCATTCTTCCATCCTTATAATAAAGTAAAATGATCTTTGTCTGTGTGTCTGTTTGTTTGTAACAAAGGATCTCACTAACCGCAGAACCGATCGGGTTCTCCTTAACAGGGTAGCTTCTCATAGGTCCCGGAAAGGTTTATAACTATTTTCTTGGGGGGTGGAACACCCCCAACCCCCCCAAAAAATGAAAATCCCCCACGAAAAAAAAAAATTTCCACCCCAAAACAATTTTTTTTTTACTTTTCTTTTAAAATCTAAAATAAGAAATTGGGTTATCAAATTCGACTATCCCCTCCTCAAGTGCCCCTAGAGGCATCTAGGGGCGTAGCCGCTAGTAATATCAAAAAGAATGAAAGTGAATTGATTTCAAATATATAGGCAATATAATTTCTTTACAATTGTAAAAAGTTACTAGAACTCAATATTGTTCGTATATCTTCTTAATATTGGATGCGACAATTTTTTTTTAGAAATGTATCTCATAACATAATCAATTTATTATTACTTGGATGTTGCAACAAATTTTCATGTACTCTGATAAAGTGATGCTTGGAGCTAACTAAAAAACGATATTCCCAATCCACCCCCTTTACCCCATCCCCTCACATCTATCTTGGTGTACAAATTAATGCAGTCAATATTAGCTAGCTAAATTGAAGACAAATTTTCTCTTGTCAATATATCCACGTATATCCTTATTTTACCAGCGAAAATACTCAATACCCATCGATGTTTATACTGTTTATCTGTCTGTTTAAGTGAGGAGTAATATTAAGCTCAACTAAACTCTTTTACCTTTTCTATTTGAAACCTTATGATAAGTGCACCAAATATTTCCACACACCCATAACCTTTGTAAACTGATAGCCCTTAAAAACTTAAGACCAAAACGAATATATCAACGACTTTTCAGAGGTCAAAAAGCAAAAAAATGCTATTATAGTGTATACTTATAAGACCAAAAGAACCTAGGAGAAGGGGCTTAACTAACTTTAATTATTAATCATTATACATAATTCAAACAAAAAGAATAAATGCAATTATAGTGCATACTTATAAGACAAAAAAAACTAGAACAAGGGGCTTATTTAACTTTAATTATTATACATCATTTATACAAGAAGAATAAATGTATTTAACACTTCTAGCCTGCAGACCTGCATACCTTAATTGTCTAAACCAAAACAAATTTCACCAGAAAAATTTGCATTAGCAAATTTAAGATCTTTTTGCACAAATATATTTAGTTGGGGAAAGGTAAATATATTTTTTTCTCCTGTATAATGCGAATACATTCTCATATTTGGCAAGTTAAACATTCTATCCCCCACCCCCACACTATCTGTGGATCTTAAGAAATCGAAAAAATTGATGTAAACTCCCAATTACGATAATAGAAATTACCCCTTTCGTAATAAAATTAAATAAAAATGCCAATAGTTTTTAAGATCATCGAATTAAAGAAGGTATTCATAAAACTTTGGGTACCAGTATAATTTACCCGCCCTACCCTGTTTATTCCTGAAAAATATTCACATAAACAAAAATAGATTACGGGTAAACGTGGATAGATTGACAGAGTAAAATTTGTCAGAAATTTAGCTTCCTATTTTTAACCTCATTCATTGGTCAGGTTATTCATTCTGGAAGAGGGGTAGTGATGGGCTAAATGGGGTGGATGGGGATATCCTTATTTCAGCCAGCTACGACCATCACTATATCAGAGTACATGAAAATCTGGTGCAACATCCAGTAATAAAAATATCGATTTAAACAAAACATGATTATAACAAATAAAATCCAAAGTTAAAAATTTTATTTTTCTTTATACTTTGCTACATTGCATTATTTTAATACTTGAATTTATTTTATCTAATTTACACTTAAATATCTATCCCAACGTGCCCTTTTTTGCAATGCATCTATAGCTCATATTGTTTTCTTGTAGAGTATTAAGATAAAATAACTAGAACGTATACAACCCGTGTAAAAATCTAAATAAAAAAGTGGGGGAGGGATGTTTCACTTGAGGCTAATGGATTTTGTATAATGTAGAAATGGGTTTATGATGATTGAAAAATCTATATTTTGGTACAGGTACACAGAAATGGTTAATTTAAAAGCATTCAAAGATAAAAATTTATATTTTAATGCAGTTGGATATATAGATTTTTACATGATGATATAACATTTATCTATCACATCCTATTAGAGACAGCTTTCCGTGGTTATGAAAATTAAAAATTATGAGATAAACTCTCATATATTAATTTCATTATTTTTAATTTAATATTCGTGGAAAATTATCTAAAATTCGATGCTACACATTCTGTATGGCTGAGAACCAGTTTTAATCCAGCGGATATTAATCAAAGGTATACTGAAATTTTTTGAACAGGTAACGGCGGGGCTGCTGGAGAACATACCTGTGAGATTTTTCATTGATACGGTGTGCAAACTATTTTCCGGAACTGATTTAGCTACTTTACATCTGTTCTGATAACATTCTGATAATATTACAAGTTACACAATGTCTAAACCTGTGGGGATCTTGTCCTCCTTCCAATCCCTGCAGGAAACATCCTTGCCCTCACAAGAACCTAACCTTACCTTAGCTTAGTAATTGTTTGAAAGTGAATATTTGTCTGTGCACCAGATTATGTGAAATATTGGTTGGAGCTTTGAGTTATAAATGATGTGACTGTATGATTTATCATACACACACACACACACACACAAACACACACACACAGTACACACCAATACAACAGTTATCTTAATGTAATGCATGTAGTGTACATAAAAACTTCAATTTTTAATGTATTAAAAATTATAGGAGGTTTCTCTCATAACACAAAAAACTTTTTTTTATTGTATTTAATGCTTTGCTTTAGGTTGGGTTAAGTTAAAGAGTTAAAGGGTCCCACGGGGTAAATACCATTTTCCAAATGTTGTAAACCTTCCAAGGACCCATACGAAGCTTCTCTGTAAAATTTAACAAATAGACATCCAGTTACTTTTACTTTTTCACTTATAGATGTTTAATGTAACAAGATCTTTACTATTCTAATCTATAATACAAAGTAGCTTGATGTCTGTCCGTCTGTGTGTCCTTCTGAAGCTTAAGATCTCAGTAACCGCTGAACCGATTGGGCTCTACTCTTCAGGGATTATACCTACTGGTCCTCTGGTGGTATTAGGCTATTTTCTAGGAGGGTGGGACACACCAACCCCCCTAAAAATAAAAAAATCCCCATTTCCAAATTTTTTTATTTTTGTTTATTTTTGTAAACAAAAACCAGTAATTGGGTTGAGGGAACCCCACTGCAGAATGGGGCGAAGCCCCCATGAACCCCCCCACCCCCCAAAAAAAAAATTCACCCAAAAAAAAATTTGGGCTTTTTGTAACTTTTAAAAATTGGCATCTTTAAAAAGTTGTTGCAATTATAAGTATTAAATAATTTACAGAGGAGAGTTTTCAATTTTTGTGTATATGTGGTCCAATCAGTGGGACTATCGGAGCTTGCGCCGCATACACTCGCTTATGCTCACCCCGTACGAGATATACGGCGCACAACCTGGGTTTAATTTTACCAAAGAGTAATTCGGCAAAGAATAATTTTTTTGAAAATATAACTATAAAATTATTCTGGAGGGTTGACTTTCCATTACCTCATGGGGCGAAGCCCCTAGAGGCTAGGGGCGAAGCCACTAGTTTGTCATAAAGTACAATGATTGACTAAAACTATAGCAAAATATATTTTTTAATAAAATTGTATAAATTAACATCTTAATATTTTTTTCCAGTTATGCTTCGAAACAGATTCTCAGCCATATTGAAAAATCATGTATAGCATTGTATTATAGACTATTTCCAGGAATAATAAAATAAAAATAATAAAATTCATACCAGTTTTGTTAGCCTGGGCATTTGGCCCTTTGGATCTAACAAATTGTTTAAAATCTTATACTTTTTAATTTTAATATCCGCGGAAATATGTCTAAAATACGATAAAAACTATTATTTTGCAGAATAAATTTCATCTATAATATGTTGATATTTGTCTGTAACAAAGAATCTTTTTAATTTCAGACTTGGTGAAAATTCTCCAGAGCTAACAGAAAAGTCGTCGTCCAAAATCTTCCATTTTTGAACCTAAATATAATGGATTAATTATTATAATTAATTATCTTACGCCAGATTTTCATGTATTTTAATAAAGTGAAACTCGTAACTGACAAATGATGCCCCTATCCACCCCCTTTATCATACACTTCCCCATTTTGGATGACCGAACTGACCAAATTTCGAGTTCCATCTTAGCAACCTCAATTGATGACGATTTTATTTCCCTGTCATAATATCAACGTATATTTTACATCTATTCCTAGAGGCTTTTAGCCCCGGGGGAAAGTAATAGTTATAGAAGGAATGCTTTGGAGAAACTCACTACAATGCACATTTACAACTTTTAAACAAAGGTCTGACAATTAAGTACTTTAAGTTGTTCGTTCAAGTTTTAAAATGTTTATTCTCAATGGATTTATAATTACACAAGATTATCATGTACTCTAATAAAGTAAAACTTGTAGCGGGATAAAATAACGTCATCCCCCTCCTCCCATTACCCCATCCCTTCCCCTCCTACTGTAGAACAAACTGACAAATAAATGATAGAGAAAATAGACACCTAAATTGACTACATTTTTTCCCCTGTCATACTCCATTAATTATATGCTCAGTAATTGTTAGTTTTAGTAAATAAAAAATCAAAATGATATTACCTTAGCTGCATTAGAGATAGCATTTCTGTTAGCTTCATCTATTCCTTCCCCAATATATTTATCCAGCTTACAAAACTCTGCACTAAATTAAATAAGAAATATCAGAAAACCTTTAGAAATAATTATATTACATTCCAGCCAGACAAAATTTTTTTTTTATATCTGGAATTACTGTTATAGAGGTAATTTTAAAAATATTAAAGAAAAAAAATTAAAAAATAACTGGTGCTGCTAATTTTATGTGAATTAGTTTCCCCAGATTTTTTTTTTTTTGGGGGGGGGGTGGGCGGGGAATTTACATTTTTAGGGGGGGTTTGGGGTGTCTCAACCCTAAAGAGTAGAATCCGATCAGTTCAGTGGTTACTGAGATCTTAAGCTTCAGACGGACAGACGGACAGACATCAAGCTATTTTGTATTTATTATAGATATTATCGAAGAAAAAGCATTTAACAAAGCTGACATAACATTAACACAAAAATTGCAGATCTACTAACAAAGAATTTTGTATATTTGTAATTAAAAAAATAATTAAGATTAAAATCTTAAAATTACATATAAAATAAAATTCAATATCTAGAATATTAATTAAAATTTGAAAAATCTTGAAAAGAAATATACGTTTATATTATTATTACAAAAAAAACGTAATTTAAATCCATATAAAAAAGATCAATAGGGCTTTGATTTTATAAACTGGAAAAAAAATTTATTCTATAGATACTTTCTTAGGTTTCCTAGAGAACCAATATTTTTTTTATTACACAATGAGTTTCCAAGTATAAAATATAGCTACCTAACACAGAAGATGGAAAAAAGCTATTTATCTCTTCTATTCAAAAGCCATACAAAAGAAATGTAGTTCTTATTTCTTCTCTTTACTGAAAATCATTTCTAGTTTTCTCCAGGAATGGAGGGGACATTGGGCTATTTATTAAATTAGTCCCCAAACTTTAAAATAACATATTCTTATTCGTTGGCTTAACAACCTTGGGGACTTTTTATTGAATTGTGATTGATTGTTCATTTAGTTCGGTGTCCAAACGTTTCAACAACTAATTGTAATCTACAGAAGAGGTAATTTTGTGTATCAACAATGGGGAGGTACAACAATTTATCGGCCTTTGGATCCCTGTTTGATCTACCTGTTTAAAAGCTCCTTGACTGTTTTGACTGGCGGAATAGACAGTTTTTCCAGAGTTTTTACCACTTGGTCATCTAACTCTCTACAAATAAAATAACTCTATTTAGGGCTTTCCCTTCAAATGTCTGTCTAACAATTTGAAGCAAAATAAAAAGCGTTTTCCCCTCAAAGTTGGTAGCGGGGCCCTTTCCTTGCGGGACTAACCTGTACCTAACCTAACTTAATATAGACACAAAATAAATCTAAATATTTCTCAAAAAAATTATTAAATATGAACTTTTTTTGGGGGGGGGGGGGAGGACAATAATCAAATTATTTTTTCTTACCCAATATGCATTAGTTCAAAAAGACAAAATTTCAAACATAAGATTAAAAGATAAATTTTTCGATTATTGTCCTATCTCTGTATCTAGTAGTAATTAAAATCTTACTGTGTGGGCTGCATGGTTTCTGGATCAGGCTTTACCTACAAACAAACATGTTTCATATTTTTAATGTAGGCATTGACAATCCTTATTTAAAAGTTACACTATCTGTGTCTTTATGTATGTACCGAAGGATCTTACTAATCTCTAAACCGATATGGTTCTCCTTTAAAGTGTATCTTTTTGAGGAAGAGCACCATCAACCTCCCAAGATAAACCGCCCCTGGAGAATGCCAATTTCAATCACCAATTTCACCCAATTGGACGAGTTTGTCCCCACCCTTATATACTCCATCCTCTATTCAGTATAGAGACACTTAGAATCAAATGTGCAATATAAAACAAATGACTTAATAATACCATATGGTGTTCAGATGCATTACAAATTTCGTAATAAATAATTACCTTCAGTGTAATAAAACAGGAAAGAAACTTTTTACTGTCTCCAATCACCATGACATTACTAAAAAAGATTTTAAAATAAAAGAATTAATAAACAAGTTTTCTCGTATTCATTCGAATCCGGTGGATAGGAACCGGTTCTCATCCATACGAAAAAACTATGTCTAGCATCGTATTATATCCAGCTTTCTACGAATATAGAAATGTACAAATATAAGATTAAAACCAGTTTTTAGCCGGTGCCTCCGGCACCTCGGGGCTAAAAAATGGTTATAATGGTTATAATGGTTATTTATCGCATCGTTTATAGACAGCTTTCCGCTGATATTAAAATGAAAAATTAAGATTAAAACAATTCTTTTTAGCCCTGAAGGACCGTTGGCCCTGGCTAATAAAACTGGTATTATTTTTTTAGCATGGCTCATATTCCAGCGGATTAACTATTACATATTGAAGTCAGATTAAGAATAGTAATTAATTTAAGTATATGCTGAATCATTAAAATATAAAAATCACTGTTTTTTTAGTTTATGAAATCTTTATTATGTCATTTATGTATATCCTTCTTTTCAGTAGCACAGCTTTATATTAATAACTAACGGCTACGCCCCTAGAGGCCTCTAGTGGCATTTAAATTTATATTTTTTTTATTTTAGATATCTAATTTGAGAAATGATTTGTCTATGGTCAATCAGCTGTTAAATTCATGTCTCTACGCAGCGCTACCACGCTACGTAGAGACATTCATTCGATAGCGACACTATGTGGCAGGAATATTTCAATTTTTATCGATTTTATTGTGATTTCTCTTGAGAGGGTGGTGGTACCCTCCCCCAAAATAGTTCTAAACCTTCCCAGGACCTATGAGAATCTACCCTGTTAAGGAGAACCCGATCGGTTTAGCGGTTAGCGAGATCCTTCGGTACAGACATACATATACACAGACACACAAACAAACATCCTGTTACTTTAGTATAAGGATTACCGAGATCTTTAACTTCAGATGGACAGACAATACGAACGGACATCAAGCTACTTTGTATTTTAGATAGGATGAGAGGAGACATTGCACTGTAAACCATACTGGTACCCAAAGTTTTATAAACCAATTTTCTCATTCGTAACTAAATCTTGATTGGATGGTACAAAAACTGGCATTGTTCAAACTTTTGTTTATTTTAATGGAGGTATTAATTAATTTTACGTTCATTGTCTTATACATTAAGATCTCTGATAAATGGCATATTTTAATATTATCGTCCTTCTTACAAACAAAGGATCTAGGGCAGCTCACGTTAAAATGTTCCTGAAAACGATTATCTTCAAATATTTATTAACTTTATAGGCTACTTGCTGCTAAACGGCTAAACTTATTCTGTGCATTATTGAATGATGGCTATTACGATTATTTGTAGGCCTGCCTACTTATATTAGTTTAAATTTTGTACTAACATTATATCAGCTGTTTGGCTCCTAGCAGCCTTCAAAGTTCATCGTTTTTTATAGTTAATCGATCCGTGAACTGCACTAAACCCCAAACAAAATGTTCGTATACCTAACAATGGAAGGTAAGCTCCTCTTTATTTCATCTTCTATGTTTACTGGTGCTATATTTTCACCTCCTTAACATATATAAAGAGTAGTAAAAATATCATTCATTTTTTGAGCCTGTCTTCAGCAAAATCACTAGGGAAAAAGTATGGTAACAGGATGACCGTGAGTCTGTCTGTGTGTATGTCAGTGCGGCGCAGGGTCTTGATAACCGCTCAACCGATATAGTTTTCCTTTTAAAACTAAAATTGATGAAAGTGGAGGGCTTAGTGCCCCCTCCTCTATCCTCAAGTGCCACAATAGGTCTCTAGGGGCGTATCCGATAATTATAATGTATACCATAAAATTATAAGATATACTAATAAATATGAATCCATATAAAAATTCAAAGAAATTTAGTAATTTTATATAATATAGTAATTTTTTATGTTTTCCTTGAATAAAAGAAAAAGTGCTCTTGGGCCCCATTAAAATATTATGGTAGTTTGTAGCTGTCTGTTTTACACGCCAATCAGTCGTCAAAATCTGCGGCAAGCAGCTTAAAGACAGAGACAGCCACTGAATAATTTACATATGGATATATAATATACGTTGATATTATGACAGGAGAAAAATTGTCGCTAACATGGAATTCATTTCTTGTTCCTTCATCTACATAGTAGGAGAGGAGGGGATAGGGTAAAGGGGTGGTGTGGGAGGTATCGTTATTGTAGCTCCTTGCGAGTTTCATTTATAAGAGATAATGAAAATCTGGTGTAATATCCAAGTAATAATATATCCATTAACAAACCAGATGTAACTAGAATTTCCTTAGACCTTCCAACCATCTTAAAGAATCCATCCATGTCCTGGGTACACAGGTAAAGAATCCATAAAGAAACTTACCAGATGTAACTAGAATTTCCTTAGACCTTCCAACCATCTTAAAGAACCCATCCTTGTCCTGGGTACACAGGTAAAGAATCCATAAAGAAACTTATTAGATGTAACTAGAATTTCCTTAGACCTTCCAACCATCTTAAAGAATCCATCCTTGTCCTGGGTACACAGGTAAAGAATCCATAAAGAAACTTACCAGATGTAACTAGAATTTCCTTGGACCTTCCAACCATCTTAAAAAAAACTATTCTTGTCCTGGGTACACAGGTAAAGAAACTTGCCAGAAGTAAATATAATTTCCTGAGACCTGCCAACCATTTTAAAGGTAAAGAATCCATAAAGAAACTTACCAGATGTAACTAGAATTTTCTTAGACCTGTTGACCATCTTAAAGAATCCATCCTTGTCCTGAGTACATTGGTAAAGAATCCATAAAGAAACTTACCAGATGTTACTAGAATTTCCTTAGACCTACCAACCATCCAAAATAAACCATCCTTGTCCTGTGTACACAGGTAAAGAATCCATAGAGAAACTTACCAGATGTAACTAGAATTTCCTTAGACCTACCAACCATCCTAAATAAACCATCCTTGTCCTGTGTACACAGGTAAAGAATCCATAGAGAAACTTACCAGATGTAATTAGAATTTCCTTAGACCTTCCAACCATCCTAAATAAACCATCCTTGTCCTGTGTACACAGGTAAAGAATCCATAGAGAAACTTACCAGATGTAACTAGAATTTCCTTAGACCTTCCAACCATCCTAAATAAACCATCCTTGTCCTGTGTACACAGGTAAAGAATCCATAGAGAAACTTACCAGATGTAACTAGAATTTCCTTAGACCTACCAACCATCCTAAATAAACCATCCTTGTCCTGTGTACACAGGTAAAGAATCCATAGAGAAACTTACCAGATGTAACTAGAATTTCCTTAGACCTACCAACCATCCTAAATAAACCATCCTTGTCCTGTGTACACAGGTAAAGAATCCATAGAGAAACTTACCAGATGTAACTAGAATTTCCTTAGACCTGCCAACCATCTTAAAGAATCCATCCTTGTCCTGGGTACACAGGTAAAGAATCCAGAAAGAAACTTACCAGATGTAACTAGAATTTCCTTAGACCTGCCAACCATCTTAAAGAATCCATCCTTGTCCTGGGTACACAGGTCTCCAGAATGCACCCATCCATCTTCATCAATTGTCTAAGTGATAATATTTATTTATCGCATCGTGTTACAGACATCTTGCCGCGGATATTAAAATAAAAAAAAACATATGTTTAAAACCAGTTTTGTTAGATCCTAGGGACCGTAACCTAGGCAAACAATTAAGGTATCAATTTTATGATTTTTGTTTTTATATTACTTGAAAATTATCTCTAATATAATGCTATACATGGTTTTTTAGTATGGCTGAGATTCTGTTAAATACTGCGGATATTATTCGGTTTTGAAGACATACTGGAATAATCAACAGTTGCACTAATTTGTTAGGTAGATACATATGTGCTACAAGTAAAACCTTAAATCCCATAATAGAATATCCTAAAATCATCCCGGCACCTACATGCAGCTTGCCCAAAATAGAGAACTTAGTCGGTACAGTAGTAATCGAAATCTTCATCTACAGACAAAAAAAGCCTTTCTTCTATATATTATAGGATTAATATCTTATTAAAATACATTTTATGTGGTCTAAAAGTTCTAACCCCTAATTTAAAAAAAAAATTAAATGCACCTGTTTTGTTTTTTGTTCATCATATAGATAACCCATGAAAAGCGATCTGCCTCTAAAAGTATTTTATATTTAGATTTTCAACTAAATTCTTGTTAAATTGTATTATAATAAATATATTAAACAATTAGGCACCACTAAAATAGCCGGCATGCTATTTTTTTGAAAATAAAACAGCCATACAAGTTGCATATATTATAAGAAATTAATTTCCAAGGCTTGATAATTTTAAAACTACGTGATAGAAAAGAGCTAAAAGTTCCGGACAGACTGACCATATCTATATGAGAACTTCGCTTTTAAAAATATACATTAATATTCTGTTATTCGTAAATGGTAAAAGATCTGAATTCAATACTTGGAAAAAATGTGAGTGATTTTTTATTTTCTTATATCATTTGCAAACAAATATGCATATCTTATATCTTTTATAGACTGGACATTTTCGATCATTTTTGTCATTTTCCATCACAGCACGTAGTCGAGCATTGGAACCCTCTCTAATGTGTTTGATTATTTCTTTTGGTAAGGTTAGGTTAAGTTTTATTGGGTACTGAGTCGCCCCGCAGGGTTAGGATAACCTGAATAAAGCCTTCGCAGGGTTATGGCCCACAAATATGTTACGAATACTACCAAAACCCTCAATTTTATTTTCAATTTAATTCAAAAATAAGGAGAGGGATTTCAGTGCTTGATAGGCACTTTCAGGGAAAGCACTGATATATCTTACCTGGAACAGATTTCACCGATCCCTTCCTCATTTACATCAAAAAGCTTGCTCTCAAGAAAATCTATGGAAAATAAATATTTAGTTTCTTAGGTAGAAATTAATCCGGTTTTATATAAAATTAATACTTTTGTACTATCCTAATCAAATGAAGAGAAAATGGGTATAGTCCCTTTCGTGGCAACGCACCTTAAGGGGCGATATTTTGTATTTTTAACAGTAGCTTTTCTCCTATTTCCAGCCCCTGTATGGGGCTTTAACCCTGCGGGGCCAATTGCCTAACCCTGTGGGGCAATCAGCTAACCCAATTTATCCTAACATAACCTAAAATAACCTATAAAAAGCTATTTGAAAAATACGATGAATCGCCCCTTATGGGGCGTTGCCACGAAAGGGACTATTCCCTGTCAATATTGTTTCTTTTCTTCGTAAATTTATTAATCAACCTGACGTAAAATAAAAGGTTTCATTTTGCACGAAATGGTTTGGGGAAAATTTTTTCTTCTTCATTTGACTTCAACTTTTGTGGGTTTTTTTTCCATTTGAGCAATTTAAGTAAAATAGCAATGTCTTTCATTGCAATTATACACATGTGCTTGTAGTTTGTTTTAAAGTAGAGTGATTTTTGGTCTGTAGCTTAAGATTTTGATAGCTACTAAACCAATCGAAGGAAGCTTCAACTAGATTAACCCCTTGCCGTACCTTAATCAGTCGGGGGGGGGGGGCGTTTAACGCCCCCCCCCCCTATTATCTCAGTTCCTATTAGAGCTAGAGGGCTAATTTTTTTGTGCAAGTCCTCTGTTTGATAATGAATTTCTGCTGTAATTTTCTTATTTTTGAATCTAGAAGAACAGTTTTTCTTTCCAGAAAATGTTTATCTTTATGTAAATTTTACATTAGAAATATCAAAATATAAATTTCAGCGGCCGCAGCTGTACTTGGAAGCTGCCAGCCGCCGCAGTCGGCAGTCGGCGGGAAAACGGCAGCGGATCTTTATGAAATTTTAATACGTTATGTAGTCATGTAAGAAAAGTTTAAGTTTAAAATTTGAAGTCTCTAAGTCAAAAATTGCGGCCACAGGAGCCTTTTAAAGATTTCTGGAGACCTGGAGGATCAGGACCTGCAGGATCATACATGGAACCTGAAAGTGACTTGAACACCTGTATTTCATATAAGGATGTACTACTAGAGGATATTTTAGTATGATAAAATGCTTTGTTTTAGTCAAAAAAATATTTTTGCCCCCCCCCCCCCGACCGTTAAGGGTTAATAATGTTTGAGTTATATAATTTTTAGACTTTAATATTTGGATGGTTTTAGGCTATTTTTTGCTTTTTCTGTTATTCGACTACTTATCTTTTAGATGCTATGGGCGCAACCGCTAATCCGATTGTATAAAGTATTAACGTTTTTTTTCTGAAGAATAAGATCTCAACAATTACTAAACCGATTATGTTCGCTTTTTTTAGGCAAGCTTCACATAGCTCTTCTGATCGTTTTAGGCCCATCTATTTAAGATTTAAGTCATGAAAAGGTTTTAAACTATTTTTCTCCGCATCTTAATTAGATTACAGACCTCTAAAGGCATTGGACACAGCCGCTAGTTACAATACAAAAATTCAGACAAAAACAGACACTCAACTAAGTACATAGCCCTACCTCTAGGCTGGCGGCCAATAGTTCCTATTCTGGAGCTGCCTGCTTCTGGTAAAAAGGTTGCCTGCAAAATAGATCAAATATTCCACAAATTAAGATTCTTCTCTTTTGTAGTTAAACATTAGTAGATAAAAGATTATAGGTTGAATATGTTGTCATCCTTTTATAAAAGTAACAGGATGCCTAAGTGTTTGTATATCTGTTGATAAGGATCTTATTAGGTGCAGTACTAACACTGCTTTCCTTTACAGTGAAGCTTCTTTTTGTTCAAAGGATTTTTAGCTTTTTAGGGGGAGGATACCATACCAGCAACCTCCCAATAAAATCAACATTAGAAGAAGAAAAACTTTTTTTGCCCTACCACCCCCCTCCCCAGCACCATCTCTCCTAAGTTCCCCTAGAGGCTTCTAGGGGTGTAGCCACTGGTAACCTTAAAAGATGTATTACAAATAAGTTAATACCAAAATTGCTTATATGTATCCTAATATATAAAAAATAAGTTTTTTTTTGTCTGTAGCAAAAGATCTTGCTAATTGCTGAACTGATAAAGAGCACTTAGTTTATATATAAAAAATATTAACCTGTGGAGCTCCAGCACTTTCTGTACTTCCATAAATATCAAACAATCTAAACATTTTATTCATTTGTTTTATTAGTCTTTACAAATTAAGCTGGCAAAATAGAAGCTAAATAATAATATTATACTATAAGCATAATGCATAGCTTTTGTGGTTTTAGTAGATTTTTTACATCATATTTTTTAAGGTCTACATTAAACCAATTTATCAAGATTTGATACTTAAAGTTTTTAGGCCAATGATAATACGTGTTTATAAAACTTTTGGTACTAGTTAATTTACAGTCCAATGTTCCCTTCGTCCTGGACATCATTCAGTCAGCCCAGCTATACAATTTTCCACAAATTGACTGACGAGTGCAAAAACCAACTCTTTTTTTTTAGAAGAAAAATATAAGGTTGGGATGTCTTTCTCGTGCAGTAGAAGCCTTACACGATGGGGTCACTACCTACGTTGTCCTAACCCTACTGAGAACCCTGTACCTAATATCACCTAGCCTAACCTGACCTAAACTAAAAAACAAACAATTGGAAAACCACCCCATCTCTCATAAGGGGTTCTTTGCTCAACAAGGCACTTTAAGGGAAGACGCCAGAAAACTAAATTAAAACCTGATATCCAGACTAAGAAAGAACTTGTGTGTTCCTTCGGATGTGACTGCGGCCCCAGTTGCCATCTCGGTCTTGATTATTTCATCTAACAAATAAAACATAGTAAGTGCATTAGGGATCTATATAAGGATTAAATAATGACCGATAAATTAATGTACAATACATTCTTTTAAAGATGATACACAAAATTACTCCTTATGTAGATTACAATTAGTGATTAAAACGCTTGGACACTCAACTTAATAAACCAACCAATCAAAACTTAATGAAAGTCCTCAAAGTTGTTAAGCTAACGAATAAGAAAACGTTATAACAAAATTTTGGGGACTAGTGTAATATATAGCCCAATGTCCCCTACCACAGAGAGGTTATATTTAGGTTTGAATCTCGATTCTATTGTAGTAATAACTAAAGGCATTGGAAATAAGATTGTTGACATGTATAGTTACAGTAGATATAATGTCTTGGCTAACAATAGCTTATAATTTCCAGACAACGGTAGTGCAATCCAGAGAGAGAGGAGACAATGGGCTGTTTATGACACTAGTCCCAAAAGTTTTATAATATGGTTTTCTTATTCGTTGGTTTTACAACTTTGGGGACTTAAGTGGGTTTTGATTGTAAATAAATTTATTGACCATTTTTTTATCCCTTAGATCCCTGAGTACAATCAAATAGTCGGGATGTTAAAGCTCTGCGTTATCATCAACTACGGCCTCGGATATCATATAGAGGACAGGATGCACCAAAAGATCCTATTTTTGCTGCATCTTTAGAACAAATCTTGCTTAATGATGCGCACAATCATATGGTTAAAAGTCTTTTAGACAACCAACCTTTTGATTGCACGATTGATTGTCTGGAAGTCCTAACTGTGCATTGCAATGATTTAGGCCTGTTTTGGGCCAATCATGTCCTCTACTCTAACTATTTATGTCGTGCATCTCACATAGCAGCAGTAGGAAACTTTTTAATGTCTTTAGTTATGACACAGTGTTGGGCTAAGATTCGTTCGAACCTATCTCCTACTCGACAATGAGCTGATGCGCTATGTATGATGCCAATGTCGCGGGTTTGTTTTCAACCATCCCTAGAGGTATAATAGTTAATTATCGCATTGTATTATAGACAGCCATCCGCGGATAGTAAACCGATCAATCGTAAGATTAATTCCGTTTTTGTTAGCCCTGGGTTGCTGGATGCCCTGGCTAACAAAACTGGTGTCAACATTATGATTTTTAATTTTGCTATTCGTATGGCTAAGACCTAGTTCTAATCCAGATAATTTTAATCGGTTTCGAAGCCAAACTGGGATAATACTTACCAAAGCCCAAAGCTTGATGAACTTTGGACAGGACCAATTTTTGAGCCAGTTTGTATCTCCAGGTTGGGTTGTCAACACCAGAATTCTTGGCCAGGTGATAACTCAAGGCTTCACCCTACAAATTAATATAGATATTTGAAAGAAATAAAACAAGGATAAAAAATAATTCATAATTAGCGAAGCACAAAAAATCATGATGGACAATGAGTATCCTTGCTTTAAAATATCTATAATACAAAGTAGAATGATGTATCTCCGTCTGTCCCTTAAGATCTCAGTAACCACTGAACTGATCAGATTATACTCTTTAGGGTATATACCTATTGGTCCTGTGGTGGTTTTAAGCTATTTTCTTGGGGGATGGGACACCCCCAACCCCCCCAAAAACAAAAACATATGAGAAGTAAAGGAGAACCAAATCGATTCAGCGGTTAGCAAGATCCTTCGGTATAGTAGAGACAGACACACATCCTGTTACTTTCATATAAGAATAAAGTCCGTTTGAACAAGTTTGTTTATTGAAAGTGTAATCGTTAAAAAAACGGAATATGTGCATCGATTAAAAAAAAACTTTGTCCCGCCATTTGTGCTAAGTGTAGACAATATCACCACTGTATATAAAAGTAACCGTAGATTTAATTTGTTTCAACTTGAGATTAAACTAAAGTGTTGTGTTTTTCTGTTTATAGAAACTTTAATCAAAAGTTTTTAGATGCGCAGCATCTATAAAAGTATCCGCTCCCCTTACTGACTACGTTATGAAGTAATGCTATTAGAGTAAATCATAAATTCTATTATAATGTCCATAGAGTCAAAGCTATTAGTGTATAAGTATACGATGTTTTATTATTTAACTTACAATTAGTGCCTATAAGAGACAACAAAATATCTTTAGTATTTTGTACTTTTGATTATGGTTTGGCCGGACATCCGGCTTATTTCTAATGCCGGATATCAGGTAATCTGGCTGGATATCGAGTAATTTGTCGGATATCCGGCGTTGGGCATATATCCGGCCGGATACCAGATATCCGGTATTAGAAATTAACCGGATATCTGGTATACGGCAAAAAAAGTATTTAGGAGTATTTTAAACTCCCCCCCCCCCAAAAAAAAATAAAAAGCTTGGCCGCCCCTGGAGGTAGTTGTCTGGATATACATCTATACTATAGATCTGTTGTATGAATTACAATTATAAAACAGCTACGCTATGACCGTTTGCAATCTTGTTTATTTAAGGATCTTCTAAGCGATTTAATTTCTATGTAACTTTCATATATCGAAGCTATTCTTCAATTAGTGAGTTTAAAACTAAAATACGTCAACTCTCGTTATTAGATATAAACTCTACAATTTTAAACCAAAGAGAGTTCTAATTGAACGATTTATTCTTTCTTTAACTACTTCTCTTTAGCTTCTGTTAGATTCACCACAAGAGGTAATTATGTATTGTTTAAAATATTATTTTACACCCTATCGAGTATTGAGTTATTATTTTTTATTGAGGTATGAAGTTGTTGTTAAGTTTTCAAGAGTGAAAATGATCAATATTTTGCATATGACAAAATTGGATATACCCTGAAAGCAGAACCCGACTGGTTTAGCGGATAGCAGATTCATCACAATAAACGGATGAACATATATGATTGGGATGTTTTAATTCTTAATCTATCCATATAATGAAGTAAAAGAATGTTTGTATGTTTGTTTGTATGTTTGTTTGTCTGTGTGTCTGTTTGTACCGAAGGACCTCGCTAACCACTGAACCAATCGGGTTCTCCTTAATATGGTAGCTTCTCATAGGTCCTGGGAATGTTTATTTTGGGGGAGGGTACCACCGCCCTCCCAAGAGAAATCGCCCCTAGAAAAAAATTCCCCCTAACCCAAATTTTTTTTAATGGGCTTTGGATAAAACTGCTCCCTCCTCAAGTGCCCCTAGAGGCCTCTAGTGACGTAGCCGCTAGTTTTATATAATCTAAATCTAACATCAGAGTTGTTATTTGGTTTCAAATGAAACAAACATTCATTTCAATTTGTAAGTTGAAAGTTTACCAAGAACAAAATCGACCATAAATGCAAGGACCATAACCTATAAATTGTTATATACCGATAAATAGATGATACTCAAAATTACCCCTACTTTAGATTACAATTTGTGGTTGAAACGTTTGGACACTCTACTTAGTGATCCAACTAATCAAAATTCAATAAAAGTCACCAAAGTTGTCAATCCAACGAATAAGAAAAAGTTATTATAAAACTTTGGGGACTAGTGCAATAAACAGCACCTTCCTTCCTGCCATAAAATGGAAAGCTGACCTTGGCCCAGTCTGCAATCTTCTTCTTAACTCCTTTATTTTCTTGTCCTGCCAGCTTTATCTTTTCTTCAATCTTTTCCCAAACTCGAGGAACCCCTGAAAGAAAAAAATGAAATTAATCCGCGAAATCCTTTTCTATAAAGTAGTAAGGATATATTGTTTGTAACTTAAGATTTCATTAACTACTGAACCGATTGATTTCACCATTTTATGGAAGCTTTTAGATTTTTTCTTAAGATGGATTTAGGCCATTTTTCTGATTTTCTGACCTTAAAATTTTCAGCTCCTAGATGCTAGGAACGCAGCTACTAGTTTTCTTATAGGCATCCCTTCGTCTTCAGGAAGGTAATCGGTTAAAGTCTCAGCCAAAATCCACGCCATAAATGAAGACGTTAGAAATGTAACCAATGCTGCTATGTTAAGTAAGCAAAATTAATTTTTAATTAGGAGGAATGCAGTGGCTTAAAACAGGTGCAACTCATTACCATAACTTCCAGATAAAGGTCATACAATCGAAAAGTTAATTGTCTGACTAGTTTATTGGCATCGTTAACAAGGAAATATGCCACTATGACCATTAGTAGCGCAGCACCGACAAACTATCAATATTATTATATAAGAAAACTAGTGGCTTCGCGCCTAGCCTCTAGGGGCTTTTTCCCAAAGAGTTTTGATCAATTTAATTTTTCGTGTTTTAGTTTTTAAACAAAAATTTGAAGGAAAAAATTTTTTTTTGAGGGTGGGGGTATTTTTCATTTTTTGGGGGGGTTAGTTAGGGGTGTCCCCCCCCCCCCCCCAAGAAAATAGTTATAAAACTTTCCGGGACCTTTGAGAAGCTACCCTGTAAAGGAGAACCCGATCGGTTCAGCGGTTAGCGAGATCCTTCGCTACAAAAAAAAAACAGACAGACATCGTTCTACTTTGTATTATAGACTTTATAGAATAAGATAAACAGTAAGATGAATAGAAGATTGAAAATTTGCTATTCAAAATTAAGGACTAGGGGTAAGAAAAGTAAACAAAATTTTAAGAAAAAGTTTGCCCTGCAAAGAAACTGTGGTTCAATGCCTGGCGGTTGGTCTGACATACACCCTGTAAATGATATCTTATTGATCAAATTAATAACATGAATGCTATAAATAGATTATAAACGACACAATTACGAGAATAAACAGAAAATCATTTTTTTGTATCAATGTAATGAAATAGTTGTATAAAAATCTTCCAATTTTAATGGTATCCAATATGGCGATAGAAACACAAGGACAAAATTCAAAACCGAAATTACTTTCTTGAATAACTTTGTCCACAGGCTTATTTTTAAAATTCCGTCCAACAGTTTATCCAAGGTCTGTGTTGGCTACGTAACGGAATAGTTTCGAACCCGATACAACCTTGCTTTTAAAAAATCGACCCTTTTGTAGTTGTTGGTCTTATGTAGGTGTTGGTCTTTTGTAGGTGTTGGTCTTTTGTAGAGTTGGTCTTTTGTAGTGTTGGTCTTTTGTAGAGTTGGTCTTTTGTAGGTGTTGGTCTTTTGTAGAGTTGGTCTTTTGTAGCAACACCATTTTTATGACGTCATTAAGGAACTTTCTTCGTCTTCTTATTTTGACAGCAGTATAGAAATAAAATTAAAAGCATTTCAGTTTATTTTTTTATTTCTTTTCATATATTTCCTTCATTATGTCAAAAACATCTTTATTTCATTCAAGTTGAAATTGTAATTAAAACTTATGAAAAAACATCAATAAATGAATTTTAAACATAAATAACATAATCCATAAGCCTAGAAGAAACAAAAGCAAAATAAGTTATATGGTTCTCACGTTATTATCGAAAGACCTATGACTTGTTATATTTTGGTTGCTCACAGGGAATATTACATAGAAATCTCCTATCTATTTTAAATAGTATCTAAATAAAAATATGATTCTCCAAAAATAGAAGGACATAAAAAACGAAAATACAATTATACAGTACCTCGCTTACGTGAAATTATTAGGTAATAAATGTATCTTTGACCTTAGACTAGCAATTGATAATAATGGATTTATTATTTATTTGATCTTACACCAGATTTTGAACACAGTAATAGTGTCTGACTGATTATGACGTAACAAAAAAAAATAGCCAATGAGAGGCCACTATAAATTTTACCATTGGTCAATAACGGCCTCTCATTGGCTATTTTTTTTTGTTACGTCATAATCAGTCAGACACTATTACTGTGTTCCCAGATTTTCATGCTCTCTAATAAAGAGAACTCTGTAACGGGCTAAAATAACGATAAACCCCGACCCCCTTTACTCCTATCCCTCCCCTCTTACTGGATAAACGGCCCGACCAATATATGAGAGGGAAATAGCAAGCTAAATTGATGACACTTTTCCCCTGACATAAAATTCATGTATATTTAACATTCATTTACATAATTCAAATTACCTAAAAATCTTGTTGGCTTGTACACTTTCAGATTCTCCACCAAAGATCCCTAGAAAAATTAGGTATAAGATGGATTTATATTTTAGTTAATTAATTAATTTACAGAAAAATTGATTTATTGATAATTGAATTTTGCACCAGATTTTTAAGTATTCTAATAAAGTTATACTAGAAGCGGGCTAAAATAAAGCCCCCCCCCCCTCCATCCATCCTCTTTACCCATTCTCTCCCTTCCAACCAGATGAACGAACTGACCAATAAACGATGACAACCTAAATTGACGACAAATATTCTACTGTCAATAGATCCACGTAAATTCTACATTCTCTATATACTGCTTTTAAAAAATAGGACCTATTTAAATTTTGTAATAACGCATAAATTCAAATAATAAATTACATTAATAACAATTTGTTTTTATTAATTTCTGATTTGTCTTAGTGGAAAACTTTTCATGTTTCGGATATTTAGTAGGTATATTCATTTTTATCTGTTTTACAAATAATTTTTTTTTTCGAAACATCTTGTTTTATTTTTTAAAGATTTTTCTAGAGATATAAAATGCAAAGTCTTTATTTACAAATTACCATTAAAAAATTTGATGGAATATTTTTAGTAGGATTAGTATGTTTCATTACTAATTATTTTCTTTAGAAGTTAATTATGAACATTATGCAGGATTAAAATTTTGAAGGAAAGTTTTGAGTTGCAGTCACAGACGTCTAAGAACAGGGGTAAAGAATGTTAAT
Source organism: Acartia tonsa (assembly GCF_053477335.1). Classification (NCBI taxonomy): domain Eukaryota; kingdom Metazoa; phylum Arthropoda; class Copepoda; order Calanoida; family Acartiidae; genus Acartia; species Acartia tonsa. The sequence continues at coordinate 46,686,236 of NC_137267.1, forward strand.
TTCAACTCACTCAAATTTTTAAAAATATATGTTAGATTACCCCCCTCAAACCTTGAAACCACTCATTTCACCCTCTTCAAAATACAAAGTCTAGACATTCCTGGAAGTAATCAAGTCTATTGTGTACATAAGTCGTTCTTTTAGATGTATATATCGATATTGTGTTTTCATAAAAAAGGATTGCCATAAAAAAAACCGATCTATATGTGTGTGTAAGAAACAAGAATACTCATTTCATTTGTTTTTAAATATATCATTGAAAGTAGGACACCTGACATATTGAGTGCAAATCATTGACTGCTGATTTGGTGAATAATAATCCATTAAAAAAGCTTAAATCCTCCTCTTCTTCATATAAATGTATCTCAGCCCTCAATGCAAGAAGCATTAACCAATTCTAATCCTTATATAAATGTAACAGGATATCTATCTGTGTGTGTGTGTGTCTATCTGTACCTAGTTATATCAATAACCACTGGACCGATATGATTCTCATTTACAATGTAGATTCTCATATGTCCTGGGAAGGTTTAAACTATTTTGTGGTAAGGTTCCACCACCCTCCCTGGAAAAATCGCCCTGGGAAAAAAATCATAAAATCAAAATGAGAGATAATCGAACCCCCCCCCCCACAAAAATACTGTAAAACTCAAATAAAAAATTAGTGGGTAGAATCCACCTCCCCACCCCCTCCAACATAAAGAGGCCTTCAGAGGCGTATCGCCTAGTATAATTATATGTAATCTAGAGAAAAGGTACGACAATACCTTAAGGGCGTTTGCATCGGCAAAGTAAGTAGTTGACCCAGTAGTCATGGCCCAGTATATATCCTTCAAATGACCTAGGAATTAAGGAAAATATGAAAATAGCAAGGCTCGGCAGCCGCGTACGAGCCTCAAATTTAAACCCGCTTGTGTACATAAAAGAAACCCCAAAAAGATAGATTGTCTGTTTAGAAACAGGTTTAGACATCTAGCTGAATTTTAAAGTTATAATAAGACGATTTCACTGAGGCTTACACGAGGCTGACGCGCAGCTGCCGAGCCCTGGACAATACCTTGAGGGCATTAGCATCGGCAAAATATGTGGTTGAGCCGGAAGCAATCGACCAGTATATGTCCATCAAACTACCTTAAAACAAGATTAGCTTTCATGAGGAAGGGAGGAGACAATGGACTGTTTATTACACTAGTCCCCAAAGTTTTATAATAACGTTTTCTTATTTGTTGGTTCAACAACTTTGGGGACTTTTAATTATTTTATAGGTTGGTTTTAGTTGAGTGTGCAAACGTTTAACCAATAATCCACAGAAAGGGACATTTTGTGTATCATCATGAGGGAGGAACATCGAATTATTAACCATTGTCTTATCCCTTTAGATCCCTGAGCTTTCATGGTAAACTTGAAAATTAGCTCACTGTATGTTCTTGTCAAAAATAAGCACATTGTATCTATATGATGATTAACTTTTTATTATCAATTAAAAGCAACTACTGCCTAGAGGCCTCATAGGGGACCTTAAATTTGAATTTTTTAAAGAAAAAGTCTTGATAAATATTTTGCTTTACTTATGAGTAGACAATTTTTTTTGTAAACAAACAGACCACATCTTACCTTTTTTAATAATGATTTATAGAAAACTAAAGATACCTTGTAACTATGTTCTAATAATGACATGATTGGGGAAGACTATTTATTTTGTTAGAATACCTGCAACATGACTAAGGGGTAGATATGAAACCAATCTCTCCTTTCCAAATCTATAAAAAAGTAAGATTAATTTATAAATCTTTATAAAAAAAGTATTTGGTGCTTTCCTTATAAGTGCCTGTAGATAACTAAAATCCTCCCTAAGTTATTTGGAAAATATGGGAAGTAGTATTTTTTCCATACCTTACTCCTGCGGGTGTCCGTAACCCTACATGGTTACCCAATACCCAATATAACCTAACCTAAACCTGACCTAAAGTAATCAACAAACAACAAACTACATCTCTCCTTATTTTCAATCTTTTTTAAGAATAAAGGAAAGTGGGTTTCTGTGCTCAACATGTCACTTTGAGGGGAAAAAACAAGTATTTTCATCTATCCATAATGCTGGCAAGTATGTCAATCTTTATATCAAAAGCTTCTGCCCATGAGAAAGCTTCATATTAATCATATATTTTGATTAATGGGCAGCTATGATCAGTAACAGGGAGTGAGGTTAGGGGACATTGGCAGGGAGTAAGGGAGGGGACAATGGATCGAATATTCAATTTTTTAGGAGTCTCAGACTTTGGGGACTGGCTTAAAGGGAATGTGCAAGAATTTAGCAGTTTCTGACTGAGTTTGGGGACTTGCGCATAGAATGCCGCTACTCGTTATGTATGTTTTGAATATTGCAAACGGGGAGAAGGGATAAAGGGAAGTGGGGGGAAGGGAAATAAACACTCGTTGTGTTAGTTTGGAATGTAGCAGACGGGGAGAAGGGAGAAGGGAGGTGATACAAGGGGCAAGGGAAATAAACAGAATAAAAAGGGGCAGTCATATTCTTGCTAGCAGCTGTCCGGGTTCAATAATCTTTTAATATAAAAATCACACCAAAAAACCTCAATATATTTCATCAAAAACAAGTTGTGATTTCACTTTACATGAAGTTATGGAAATCTATTATTCAATTAACAATCCCTTTATAATTTCCTACAAATTTATTGGATTAAACTGGATTTCATGCCCTTTCTTTGATAACTCTTATATTGAATTAATTGCCCATTGTCCCCTCCCTTACTCCCTGGGACATTGGGCTAATTATTACACCAGTCACCAAAGTTTTTCTTATTTGTTGGGTAAACATCTTTGGGTATTTTGGATTTGTTGGTTCATTAAGTTGAGTGCCCAAACGTTTCAACCAATACTACCAATCTCAAACAGGGTAATTTTGTGGGTCATCATTGGGGATGTACATCATTTTATCCGCCATTGTCTTATCCTTTAAGATTTCTGGTTGGTGTTCTACTTTAAAAAACTGTACCTCCAGTTGTATAACTGTAAGGGGCAAGCTCGAGAATTTAGAGTTATAGCATCGTGGGATATCATTGCACCTAAATAATTAGAGTTATAGCATCGTGGGATATCATTGCACCTAAATTATTAGAGTTATAGCATCGTGGGATATCATTGCACCTAAATAATTAGAGTTATGGCATCGTGGGATATCATTTCATCTATACAATTAGAGTTATAGCATCGTAGGATATCATTGCACCTAAACAATTAGAGTTATAGCATCGTGGGATATCATTGCTTCTAAAACAATTAGAGTCATTGCACCTAAACATTAAACAATTAGAGTTATAGCATCGTAGGATATCATTGCACCTAAACAATTAGAGTTATAGCATCGGGGGATATCATTGCACCTAAACAATTAGAGTTATAGCATTGTAGAATATCATAGCACCTAAACAATTAGAGTTATAGCATCGTAGGATATCATTGCACCTAAACAATTAGAGCTATAGCATCGCGGGATATCATTGCACCTAAACAATTAGAGTTATAGCATCGTGGGATATCATTGCACCTAAACAATTACAGTTATAGCATCGTAGGATATGATTGCACCTAAACAATTAAAGTTATAGCATCGTAAGATATCATTGCACCTAAACAATTAGAGTCATAGCATCGTTGGATACAATTGCATCTAAACAATTAGAGTTATGGCATCGTGGGATATCATTTCACCTAAACAATTAGAGTTATGGTATCCGGGATATCATTGCAACTAAACAATTAGAGTTATAGCTTTGTGGGATATCATTGCACCTAAACAATTAGAGTCATAGCATCGTGGGATACAATTGCTTCTAAACAATTAGAGTTATGGCACCGTGGGATATAATTGTACCTAAACAATTAGAGTTATGGCATAGTGGGATATCATTGCACCTAAACAATTAGAGTTATGGTATCGTGTGATATCATTGCAACTAAACAATTAGAGTTATAGCATTGTAGAATATCATAGCACCTAAACAATTAGAGTTATAGCATCAGGGGAGATCATTGCATCTAAACAATTAGAGTCATAGCATCGTCAAACATCATTGCGCCTAAACAACTAGACTTATAGCATCATGGGATATCATTGTGCCTAAACAATTAGAGTTATAGCATTGTAGAATATCATAGCACCTAAACAATTAGAGTTATAGCATCTCTAAACAATAGTATCGTGGGATATCATTGCAACTAAACAATTAGAGTTATAGCATCATCGAACATCATTGCACCTAAACAATTAGAGTTATTGCATCGTAGGATATCATTGCACCTAAACAATTAGAGTTATAGCATTGTAGAATATCATAGCACCTAAACAATTAGAGTTGTAGCATCGGGGGATATTATTGCACCTAAACAATTAGAGTTATAGCATCGGGGGATATCATTGCACCTAAACAATAACAGTTATAGCATCATGGGATATCATTGCTCCTAAACAATTAGTGTCATAGCATCGTAGGATACACTTGCACACAAACATTAACAATTAGAGTTATAGCATCGTGGGATATCATTGCAGCTAAACAATTAGAGTTATAGCATTATGGGATATCATTGCACCTAAACAATTAGTGTTATAGTATTGTGGGATACCATTGCACCTAAACAATTAGTGTTATAGTATCGTGGGATACCATTGCACCTAAACAATTAGTGTTATAGTATCGTGGGATATCATTGCACCTAAACAATTAGTGTTATGGTATCGTGGGATACCATTGCACCTAAACAATTAGAGTTATTGCATCATAGGATACTATTCCACCTAAACAATTACAGTTATAGCATCGTAGGATATCATTGCACCTAAACAATTACAGTTATAGCATTGTGTGATATCATTTCATCTAAACAATTAGAGTTATAGCATTGTAGGATATCATTGCACCTAAACAATTAGAGTTATAGCATCGTGAGATATCATTGCACCTAAACAATTAGAGTTATAGTATCGTGGGACATCATTGCACCTAAACAATTAGAGTTATAGCATCGTGGGATATCATTGCACCTAAACAATTAGAGTTATAGTATCGTGGGACATCATTGCACCTAAACAATTAGAGTTATAGCATCGTGGGATATCATTGCACCTAAACAATTAGAGTTATATCATCGTGGGATATCATTGCACCTGAACAATTAGAGTTATAGCATTGTAGGATATCATTGCACCTAAACAATTAGAGTTATAGCATCGTGGGATATCATTGCACCTAAACAATTAGAGTTATAGTATCGTGGGACATCATTGCACCTAAACAATTAGAGTTATAGCATCGTGGGATATCATTGCACCTAAACAATTAGAGTTATATCATCGTGGGATATCATTGCACCTGAACAATTAGAGTTTTAGCATCGTGGTATATCATTGCACCTAAACAATTAGAGTTATGGCATGCAATTTTAATTTTCAAAAAAGTTTTTTATTCCTTTGAGAGTGAACTAATATCACTAATATGTTTTCTATATTATATCAATGTTTTCAAAAGCAACCCATATAAAAATTATGTAGAATCAAAACTTCAGACAAAGCCTTTTATGTATAGTACTACCTAAAATTTAAGGTTGCCAGATATATTTAATTAGAAATTTGTTTCTCTTTTAAAGTTCTCAGTGGTACCAGATGTATAGCAAAAAATAATTATTTTACCTTTAGGGTTGCCAGTGTTACCAGAAGTATAGCATAAAATAATTATTTCACCTTTAAGGTTGCCAGTAGTTCTTGATGTGTGGCATAAATAATTTACTTTTACCTTTAAGGTTGCAGTGGTACCAGATGTATAGCATAAAATAATTATTTTACCTGTAGGGTTGCCAGTAGTGCTAGATGTATAGCATAAAGTAATCATTTCACCTTTAAGGTTGCCAGTAGTTCTTGGTGTGTGGCATAAATAATTTATTTTTGCCTTTAAGGTTGCCAGTAGTACCAAATGTATAGCATAAAACAATTATTCTACCTTCAAGGTTGCCAGTAGTACCAGATGTATAGCAAAAAATAATTATTTACAATTAGGGTTGCCAGTATTACCAGAAGTATAGCAAAAAATAATTATTTACAATTAGGGTTGCCAGTATTACCAGTTATATAACATAAAATAATTATTATACCTTTAGAGTTGCCAATAGCACCAGATGTATATTGTAATTTATTTCCTGTGCAATAACTGCTCGCCTTGTTTTATTGCACTGCCGCATTACAGGCCTAATTGACCATTAGCATCACGTTAACAAAATATGGCCCTACTTATATTAGAAATAGTGTACATATTTAATGGTAATAATTTTAATAATAAACTTAGCCTTATTAATCACAATATTCTAAGTTAGGGGCGCTTGCACTTTGTTGATGCTGGTACAAAGTGTTTGCAATAATAATATAGCATAAATGATTATTTTACCTTTAGGGTTGCCAGTAGTACAAGATGTATAGCATAAATTCATTATTTTACCTTTAAGGTTGTCAGTAGTACCAGATGTATAGCATAAAAAAATTTAACCTTTAGGGTTGCCAGTAGTACAAGATGTATAGCATAAATTCATTATTTTACCTTTCAGGTTGTCAGTAGTACCAGATGTATAGCATAAAATAATTATTTTACCTTTAGGGTTGCCAGTAGTACCAGATGTATAGCATAAAAGAGCACATTGATTTACACCAGTCATCCCCAATCTTTTATCTGATTCTGTTGAACTTTCACTTGAACCTTAAACACATTAAGTAGCGAAGCTATTGTATGATTAAAGTATGTTTGTCAGTCCTTCTGCCTGAATTCGTTATGGAAATAGACTGTATTTATTTTAACTAATGAAAACTTTAAATGAACGTATTTAAGGAGGGCGAATGCTTTGGCCATTAAGCTGCTTCAGATACTCATCCCTTGAGGCTAAAGACAAATACACTTATCAAAGTTTTACCTAACTGAAGCATCTTATCCCAAGTGATAACCATAGGGTCTGATGGAGCTTGGTTTGGTTTGTATTGTACAATAGCTTTCAAGTCAGGCAACTGCATACAAGAAACAGAACTAATTCTTATACACACATTTACAAGTACTTGATCTATTTGTAGAGCTATTATTCTACAACAACAGTGTTGTTCTACAGGGGTCAATTAAAATAAATTGATTTACATCCTATAATGTATAATTATTACTAATATTACCCCTTCTTTAGATTACATTTATTGGTTGAAAATTTTAGATACCACAAGTTTGAATCAACCAATCAAGATTTGATATAAGAACCAACAGGTTTAAGCCAAAGAATCTGCATCTTATGAATGTTGTTGTCCTTGTTTTTTTTTATTAAATGAGTATGAGCTACTTAAGAACTTATTATGATTAAGATTTATTCTATTTTCCTCATTTTTGATGGAAAGAATCTTTTGCAGCTGTTGGTCATCATCAACTACAATGATGTTAGCCCTGGCATGCTTGGCTACATACCTGCAGGCCTCTGCTGTGTTCGTCTAGATACAATGAAATATTAAGGGTCTAGTAAGCCTAATAGTTATTTATCGCATCTTATTATAGACAGCTTTCCGTGGATATTAAACTGAATTATCATAAGATTAAAACCAGTTTAAGGATAACTGGTATTAATTTTATGAATTTTTTCTTCAACATTCGTCAAAAATTGTCTGTAATTGGATGCTATACATGATTTTTCAGTATTGCTGATAATCGGTTCTAATCCAGAGGATATTAATCGGATTTAAAGACATGAAATATTTCATCTCTGCTTAATATATTCATGTTTTTTTCCTTAAGCTAATAAAGAAAAATAATAATAATAAAATTCATAATCTCTGAACTATTTCATGAAAAGTAAAATTTTACTTATGTTATATATTCATTGTTCATTTAACAAATAAAAACTAATAAAGTTTTTAGAAATTATTTATCTCTATGTAGAAAATAATTATGAATGTTAATAAAAAAAGTTTTTAATGTGAAATATTGATTTTTATATTATCAAATATAAATAAATTTAACATATTTACCTGATATATTCCTGCAGCAAATGCACTAAAAAAATTATCATTAAACACAAGCAAATTTAATGGTTTTTTAATGAAAAAAGTCTTAAAGTCTTTTTACAACATATCAACAGTAAGATTTAGAAGAAGAGCGTGATATACTGTACATCAAAGGGATAGTGCCCTGCAATGTAAGAAGCAGGAGGCTAGAAATAAGTTATTATCTAATTAGAAATAATATGGAAGGGGGGGATCGGTGGTAAAGAAATAGGCTTGGGTTAAAGCACCTACTATTATATTATGCCGCAGTTTAGGTAGAGACTCGAACCCAATCATCTAGCTAAGGTTTAGAAGCTTTTAATAGTGCCTCTAAAAGATTGATGTCATACAATACAAACGACCCAATGACGCCAATACAGACTAAGTTACCAATGACAGGCCAGTATCCATTTTAATTGACCTATGGTAGGCAAGTATGACGTCATTTTTTTATAGGCACTATAAAAAGCTTCAAAGTAGGGTTGGGCCGGATACTTTTTTGGCCGGATACCGGATATCCGGCTGATTTCTAAACCCGGATATCCGGTTCCGGCCGGATATCTGGCCAACGTTCGATATCCGAGAAATTACCGGATAATCGGATATCCGGCGTCAAAAATCAGCCGGATATCATGTAACCGGATAGTTTTAATATCCGGTATCCGGCCGGATATTGAAAATGACCGAATATCCGGCCGAATAACCGGCCAGACCGGATATCCGGCCCAACCCTACTTCAAAGGTTTCTAACTTGCCTAGAATGAACCGCTGCAAGAGAGGAAATGGACCACTCAGGACTGTTGTACCCAAGAATACACACTAAAATCATAATTCTAAATTATTCAGCAGTTAAATATCCCTTCCACCGCACCGATCTTCCTTCACGTTTAAACCTTTTTATCAACGCTTGGCAGCCGCGCGTCAGCCGCCTGAAAGTTTCGTGAAAATAAATCTTTTACAATTTTAAAAATCAGCTAAAAGTCAAAATCCTGATCCAAATATGACTATCTATGTTTTAAAAAAAATCAAAGCATCCAGGCTGCCGAGCCCTGCTCTTTATTTGGTTTTGTTTGTCTCAATGCCTAATTTTTAATTTGGCACACTTTTGGCAAATTTTATTGTTGAATCTTAGTGTTAAAAATTTAAAAATGTACTTAACCAAAAAATAACAATAAATTTATAATGATTACCTGAATGATAAGGTTCGAGACCCAGTGCAATAAATGCCCTGCTAACACATAACACATCCTTAAACAAATATAATTTTAGTTTCTTAGGCTAGAGTTTCTTCATATATCTAAGAAAGGCTAAGAAAACTCTTATTACTAGGAAAAGAACGTGTCCTAACTTTTGTGATTTAAGTAGATGTAAATTAATCCATAGAATTTAGATTCGTAATCGTTTTTTTTGCAGACCTCTTATTTTGAAGTAATTTAAGTTTTTTTTTATTTAATTTGTTATTAAGGTGCTTGAACGCAAAAAAAAAAGAAAATTACCATTATGAACAAAAATATTAGGATCTTTAATTTGACACCTTACTTTTTGAATTTTGTTGAGTAATTATTTTAAAGATCTATTTTGTTGAAGCCCGGTGACAAAAAAAATCCTGAACTTTGTTTGCTCGTCACGAATGGGTTAAATCGTTTTCCTAGGTCCTTGTTCCAAAAACGACGAAGTCCAATCTGTCTTACTTTAGATTCCTGTGACGTCATAAAAATGAGGGATTATCCATCTTTTTTTTTAGGGATTTTCTTTCCCACTTCTCCTCTCATCTCCCTCATTTTTATGACGTCACAGGAATCAAAAGTAGGACAGATTGGGCTTCGTCTCCAAAAACCACATTATAATAAGGATAATTATATCAAAAGCTTGGTTTTTAACAAGAAATTTATCATTCATATATTCATTCATTTATTATATAATTAGTGCATGAGCATTCATACAAGAATTGTAATTAAGTACATTGTACCACATACAATACTAATCAAGAAGTGAGGGGACATTGGGCTGTTAATTACATTAGTCCCCAATTTTTTTACAATAACGTTTTTTTATTTGTTGGATTAATAACTTTCAATGAATTTTGATTGGTTAGTTTATTAAGTTGATTGTCCAAACGCTTTAACCCCTAATTGTAATTTACAAAATTAAAATCAGAAAAATTTGGATATAGTCCCTTTCGTGGCAACGCACCTTAAGGGGCGATTCTTCGTATTTTTCTCTTATTTCTAGCCCCAGCGGGGGGCTCTAACCCTGCGTTGTCTGTTGCCTAACCCTGTGGGGGCAATTACCTAACCCAATATAACCTAACCTAACCTAAAATAACCTATAAAAGCCATTTTAAAAATACGACGAGTCGCTTATTAAGGGGCGTTGCCACGATTCCCAAAAAATGAGCTCTAGTATAACTCTACTTTTAGTAAGTAAAAAAGAATTTTGCATGATTATTTCCTACTTACAATAGGAATTACTTATAAAGATTATTACATGGATTACTAGAGTCTAAATCCATTTCCAATGAATATTTCTATGACGATATTTTATAATATACATATATAATATAAAACGTATTACATTATCCAACAAGGATGACAATATCTATAAGTAGCGAAGTATAAAAGCATTAGATGTTTAGAAACATTTATAGTGGATGCTAATAAATCAGATGGATCATCTGAAATAATTTCCAAAGCATATTTAATACTGCAATAAAGCTACCTTCATATTTATCTATAATTAAACAACCTTTCTAGAGATCTTACTATACAACAAAAACACACATGCAACTATCCGGTGGATAGGAACCGGTTCTCATCCATACGAAAAACTATGTCTAGCATCGTATTATATCCAGCTTTCTACGAATATAAAAATGTACAATCATAGGATTAAAACCAGTTTTTTTAGCCGGTGCCTTCGTCACCTCGGGGCTAAAAAAATAGTTTTAATCTCATAATTGAACATTCTATATTCACGGAAAGTTGTTTATAATACGATGCGAGAAAAAACTATTACCTCATAATATTTTTGATAGGTCCAAGTTGTCAGAGCATCTCCAATTTTGTCACATGTTCCTATAATTTAGATAACCAAAATGAAGGGTTGCTTTTCTACTTTTCAACTTACAGAAATGGAAGTAGATTGTACGTTGATATTATGAAAGGAGAAAAATTGTCGTCAATGCTAACATGTATCGCATTTATTGGTATGTTCGTTATTTAGTAGTAGGGAAGGGGATGGGGTAAAGGTGGTTGATGGGGGAAATAGCCATTCTTACAGAAAATTTTAGCCAACAACAAATAAATCAAATCTAATAAAATCTATGAAAATATAAACATATTCTTAAATTTTTTATTAGGAATCTTAAAGAAGGTGTATTAACTTTTTTACTTTTTATTTAAGATAGCTAGCCGGTTCTTTTAGAAAGTAGTAGATGTAAAATTTTTCATAGAATTCAGATATGCAATCGTTTTTTTGTAGACCTCTTATTTTTTAAGTAATTTAAGTTTAAAAAAAAAATAAGTCGATTTTAAGGTACTAAACTGCAACAAAAAAGAAAAAAGAAAATGGCCATTATGAACAAAAATAGTAAGATCTTTAATTTGACGCCTTACTTTTTCAATTCTGTCAAGTAATTATTGAAAAAAAAACGATTTTTTTAAACCCACGAGAATAAAAACTTTGAACTAAATTTTATCATTACCAAGGCATAAGAAATAGGCGTTATATATACTGTTAGAATGAGAAAAATATTACAAATCCATTCTAAGCAAAATTGAAATAAAAAGTTTACAATATAGTTTATAAACTACAATAAAAGGAATTATATGAAAATATTATATTATATTATACAGGCAACCACCTTATTTTTTGAATTGAGAATAAAAATGGGAAGGGGGTAAAGAGGGGGTAACTAGGGGATGACGAAAGTGTTGCCTGTACAACAAAATACAATAGGCCATTTTTTCATTTTGTAATTAATACTTTTTTTCAATTTTGCTTACAATGGATTCGTAATATTTTTCTGATTCTAAAGGTATATATGAACCCATATTTTTTTTACCTGTGAAATGATAAAATTAAGTTCTAAGTTTTTATTCTCGTGGGTTTTAAAAAATCAATTTTTTCAATAATTACCTGACAAAATTCAAAAAGTAAGGTGTCAAATTAAAGATCTTACTATTTTTGTTCATAATGGCCATTTTTTTTCTTTTTTTTTGTTACGTTTTAGTACCTTAAAATCGACTTAATTTTTTTTTTAAAACTTAAATTACTTAAAAAATAAGAGGTCTACAAAAAAAACCGATTGCATATCTGAATTCTATGAAAAATTTTACATCTACTACTTACTAAAAGAACCGGCTAGCTATCTTAAATAAAAAGTAAAAAAGTTAATACACCTTCTTTTACGCATTGTCACTTGAAAGGAATTTTATTATCAATCAGAGACATTTTAATTATTAAAAAAAAATTGGGTGCAAGTCAAGAAAAGAATACGCTTTAAAAGGCTGATCAAAACTGATTATTGGTTTGCTGTAATAATGCTTAACATATCAGACTTTTAAAAAGGACTAACACACTTTTAAGTCGTTATTGTTATATTTGCTACGCTTATGACATTGTGCCTTGTGGTCATAGGAATTCCTTTTATATTTCCAAATTTAATATCAACAAGACAATGCTACAAAAAACCAGCCTGTTTGAAATGGACTTGTGATAACTATAGAGAAGCGACGCTTGTAAGAATTTTAAGGTTTAAAATAGATAGGATAACCCTAACAGAATGCGTTACGTGGCACCTTAAATGTAAAGAGGCCTCGCTGAAATCAATTAGAGCATAAAATAATTAAAATTATAAAATTATATTTACCCAAAGCAAGATTATTTGGAATTTGTTCCACTGTTTGTCTAAATTGTGAGGGGATAGATATGGGTGTCCCACTGGCTAAACCACTCTCCTATAATAACAATAGTCATTTGTCGCATCGTATTATAGACAGCTTTCCGCGACTATTAAAAAGAAAATGTAAGATAAGGTCATTTTTGTTAGACCGATGGCCTAGGCTAACAAAACTGGTATTAATGATCTGAATTTTATTTTAATGTTCGTGGAAAGGTATCTAAAATACGTTGTTCTACATGATTCTTCAGTATGGCTGGTTCTAATTCTAATATTAATCAGTTTCGAATACTAATACCCATATCGAGCGGTGCAGCAACAATAAGTTGATAATATTTTAGATTATAATATTAATTTTTTTTTAATCGTATTATAAACGGCTTTCTGCGGATATAGAACGTACAATTATAAGATTAAAACTAGTTTTTTTAGCCCCGAGGTGCCGAAGGCACCGGCTAAAAAAACTGGTTTTAATCTTATGATTGTACATTTTTATATTCGTAGAAAGCTGGATATAATATGATGCTAGACATAGTTTTTTCGTATGGATAAGAACCGGTTCCTATCCACCGGATTCGAATGAATACGAGAAAAGAACATTATACAGTGACACAGAAGAAATATATAAATTCTTATGAAGATTAAATGTATCAAATGTAAGCATGTTTTATAACTTTTAATTACTTATAGAAAAGCTGGATTGCTAACAAGAACGTTAAAATTTAAAAGTTAAAAGTATAAAAATCTAAACTTCTAATGTTTTTTATTAATAAGTTTATTGTTGATTTTTTCTTCGTGTTACATATCTCAATAAAAATTTAATTATATTTCTCGTATTCATTCGAATCCGGTGGATAGGAACCGGTTCTTATTCATACGAAAAAACTATGTCTAGCATCGTATTATATCCAGTTTTCTACGAATATAGAAATGTACAATCACAAGATTAAAACTAGTTTTTTTAGCCGGTGCCTTATAAGTTTTAATCTTATAATTGTACATTCTATATCCGCGGAAAGCCGTTTATAATACGATACGAGAAATAACTATTAAAATATTTAACATTTAACAGTTAGGGAGTTGAATCCATTTTTATAGAAGCAGAAATATAATCTATGATTATGGTTTGGACCCTCTAAAACTGTAATCTACCCTTCCACTTTCCCCTCTCTTGGTGAAAGTGGAATCTTACATTTCAAAAATCGTATCGGCGTTGAAGATATCTTCACCAAGAGAGGGGAAAGTAGAATCTTACATTTCAAAAATCGTATCGGCGTTGAAGATATCTTCACCAAGAGAGGGGAAAGTGGAAAGGTAGATTACAGTTTTAGAGGGTCCAAACCATAATCATAGATTATATTTCTGCTTCTATAAAAATGGATTCAACTCCCTAATGTTTAATATAAAAAATATAAAACATATAAAACATTTATAGCTAAGTTTATTTGTTTACTAACAATTTTAATGGTTTCTATAGTTTCTACAGGGGTGTAATTTTTATAAGTAGCGTAGCAACAAAAATAGCTAAATATATTTCTGTTAAATTTACTGTAATTTATTGGTAATTCAAACAATTAATAATAATAAGAAAAGGAATTATGGAATATCAATTAAATTAATTTTTATTTGCAGTTTTCAATAAATAAAGAAGCTTTTTGGCTCCTTATATAAAAGTAATAGGATCTGTGTCTGTCTCTCTGTCGGAATGTTCCAAAGGATCTCGCTAACGGCTAAACCGATATGGTTCTACTTTGCAATGTAGCTTCTTACAGATCATGAGAAAATTTATAATTTCTGTGGGGGAGATCACCACTAAACTCCCAAGAAAAATGCCGCTTCTAAAAAATTCCCCCCACAACAAGTAGAAATCTCAAGTACCCCTAGATGCCTCTATGGGCCTAGCCGCAATTAATTAATAAATTGATAAATAAGCGTGTGGATTTACTAACTGACGTAAGAACAAGTTTTTTTTTATAAAAAATTATGATTACTGGAATTCTGATTTTAACAGGCTGTTCTGGCAGCCAGGATCTGTAATCCTCTGCTGGAAGCATCTGGTCAGGACCTCTCCCACATGATACTAAAATAAAGCAGCTTATAGTACCTATAAAAAAATGACGTCATACAAGAAAAATGACCAATGATATACCAATACACAATCTTAATTACCTGTGGTAGGCCAGTATGACGCCAATATTAATATATTATAGAAAGCTTCTACTAAAATTTATAAAAATGTATTTTATTCATTCAGCTACGGAGGGAAGGATTTTGTACTAAAATTAGTGACGGTACCCATTGTTATATAATTACGCAGAATCATTAGCTGTAGAGCCCTATCTGATCTTAAGATTCAAACAGACATACGTCGTACTACTTTGTACTATCTATAGGAAGACTATTTCATGAGTATTTTGTGACCTTATATGTGAAACGTATTTACATCATCCAAACATGCATATATGAATTATACAGAAAATAAACAAACAAAAAAAAGGAATTTTTTGACGTACATGCATAGTGCATACGTCATAAAACCAGAATTTTTTTTTATTAATTTAGACAAATATATTCTATTATCAGTTATTGTTATGGCCTTTTCATAATGTGCTAAAAGTCATCTTACAAGGTTATGTGAAAATCAATAGTTACCCAACCCTTTGGTTGCATGACCCTTGTCTGGAAGTCAGTACCATTGTGGTATTCGGCAACCCTGAGCCATGTTATGTGGCAACCCTGACCTTGGTTTGGAGAAGGGCCGAGGGCCCTCCCCCGAGTACCGGGGAAGGGGTCAGCCTGACCCCTCCCTATGCTTTAAAATTAATGATAGATTTTGACAGCCGTATTATGGTTAAGATGCATTGTTTGGTTCCCCCACCCTTTCCAGGGATAGGGGTAGTTATATTGATTTTGCTTTAGTATTATTTATTCCAATCTGTGTATTTATTATTTGTTGTATTATAAGTTAGTAACCTTTGGACCCTGAATAAAGAAATATCTGAATAGACTTTGTTTGTTATTTAGTGATAGCTAGAGAAGCCCTGCTTCTCTATAATTATACGTGTCCACGTCTGTTCGCACTGCCGTAGTCATTTGAACTTGGATAACGGCCCTTTAACCGAGGCGGTTACCACACCATTACTATGAGTATGCATGCATGGTAATGACTTGCGCCTGGTATACAGGCAAATGCATTTCCCCCTACTCTAACGTCACGCGCTAGATATATCAGCAGAAGATATTATTTTCAACATCTCTAGTATGAAGGCAAGCATGCTGTAAGTCTCTTTTTTACCATACACTGTAGTGGATATTTTGTCACAAGAGTCGATTAGGGAGGGAGGGGACATTTGATTGTTTATTTCCCTGGTCCCTAAAGTTTTACAATAGCGTTTTCTTATTCGTTGGCTCAACAACATTGGATACTTTTCTTGAATTTTGATTGGTTGGTCATTAAGTTGGGTGTCCAAACCACTAATTTTAATCTTTAGAAGTGGTAATTTCGTGTATCAACATTGGGGATGTACATCAATTTAGTGGTCATTGTCTTATCCCTTTAGATCCCATATATTTTCCATATGTTTCACATATGGATAATGTCATCTTTGTTTCCACATAAAGCTCACCTGTCATAAATCTTGCTCCCACTCGTCGAAATTTAACAAAAGAAAATAGTTTCAGCTTGGGTTTCATTTTTTTCTGAAGAAAAGCAACAAAATCCTCTTTTTGTGTGTGTGGGCTAGTACAACCCCCATCCATCCAAAAATGATTTAGAGGGTGAATATTAAATGGATATAGAATACGATATAGTCAGGGAAAAATTGCTTTAGGTCACTTTAGCTTGCTTTTATGGACCTCATTTATTCGTCAGTTCGTTAATCCAATAAGGGGAAAGGGGGAAATGGGGTAAAGATGGTGTATGGAGGTGGTATCGTTATTTTAGTCAGCTGCAAGCATCACTTTATAAGAGTACATGAAAATCTGGCGCGACATCCAAGTTATAATGTATCTATTGGTGTACCTTTCAGCACCGCAATTTATTATAACAGCATGTACTTTTCTATCTTCGTTGCTTTACAAAAAAAACTTTAACCCCCCCCCTTCCTTCCTATTTTATCCACCTTAAGATTTAAAAAATGCATTAGATTACCCTCCTGAAATCTTTCAATCCCCTCATTTTACCCTTGGACGCCCCTGTTTTAAAAAAAAGTCTATTATTTTTACCATTATGTCATTTTTTGCCAATTTATTGCACTGCACTGGGGAAAAAAGGAATATATTTTAATAGAATACATTTTATTTCTTTACAATTTTTATTGTTTATGTTCTATAGAATTAACGTAAATTTATATGTATATGTGTTTACTTCTTGTTTCTAAGGCAATCGTTTTTGAGAATCATAAAAATCAAACGTCTAAGCCAAGCCATAAGCCAGTCAATATGCATAATTGTTGGCCGCAACCATCTCTATGGGCTAACCTCAGCCTTGCAGCTTTATATAAAGCTGCAGTCGTCGCTGCAACAAACTATGCGGATTTGAAAAAGCTGCACGGTTGGAAGGAAGAATCAGCCACTCTAAGCTTCAGCCAAACTCAGATATACCAATGAATATAGGATATGCTTGAATATGTTTACTGGGGAAATTTTGTTGTCAAGTTAGCTTACTAATATGGACTTTATTTATTGGTCAGTTCATTTATCAAGTTGGAGGGGAAGGGATGGGGTATAGGGAGTAAATTGGAGGTGTCGTTATATTAGCCAGCTGCAACATTCACCCTATCAGAAATCTGGTGCAACATCTAAATAATAATTTATTGATTGATACGCACTTTCTTAGCCTTTGCCTCCCGAAGACACGACTTTGATTAAACCGCAGCCGCCAAACTACACCCAAAGCTAAACTTATTCCAAGCAAAAACAACGGTATGTTTTTTATCCAGCATCAGTTATAGCCGCGGTTGCCGACCCCTGATATTTATCATTTATGTTTTAACATTAATGCTTGTGTTTAGGTTAGGTTAATTATCCCTGAGAGTGTTAGAAGAGCATCGCCGCGATGGAGCCCTACAGAACTAAGCTCCCCACTTGTGCTAATTCTTAAGAGGGTAATCTAATGTGTTCTTAAAAAGAAGGTGTATCAACTTTTTTTTTATAGCTAGCCGGTTCTTTTAGTAAGTAGTAGATGTAAAATTTTTCATAGAATTCAGATATGCAATCGGTTTTTTTTGTAGACCTCTTATTTTTTAAGTAATTTAAGTTTTTTTAAAAAATAATTAATTCGGTTTTAAGGTACTAAAACGCAACAAAATAAAAGAAGAAAATGGCCAGTAAGAACAAAAATAGTAAGATCTTTAATTTGACACCTTACTTTTAAAATTCTGTTGAGTAATTATTGAAAAAATCTATTTTTTTAACCTCGGTTTAATAAAAACTTTAGACCTAAATATTTTCTCAAACAGACATAAAAAACATGGGTTCATATATACCTTTAGAATCAGAAAAATATTACGAATCCATTGTAAGCAAAATTAAAAAAAAGTAAAAAAATAAAAAAATTAAAAAATGGCCAATTGTATTTTTTGTTCTGGCAACACTATCGTCTTCCCTTTTTTACCCCCTCTTTACCCCCTCTTTACCCCCTTCCCATTTTTATACTCAATTCAAAAGTTAAGACGTTGCCTGTACAATATAATATGATATTTTCATATAATTCCTTTTATTGTAGTTTATATACTATATTGTAAACTTTTTTTTTTCAATTTTGCTTACAATGGATTCGTAATATTTTTCTGATTCTAAAGGTATATATGAACCCATATTTTTTTACTTGTGAAATGATAAAATTGAGTTCAAAGTTTTTATTCTCGTGGGTTTAAAAAAATCGATTTTTTCAATAATTACCTGACAGAATTGAAAAAGTAAGGTGTCAAATTAAAGATCTTACTATTTTTGTTCATAATGGCCATTTTCTTTCTTTTTTTTGTTGCATTTTAGTACCTTAAAATCGACTTAATTTTTTTTTTAAAAACTTAAATTACTTAAAAAATAAGAGGTCTACAAAAAAACCGATTGCATATCTGAATTCTATGAAAAATTTTACATCTACTACTTACTAAAAGGACCGGCTAGCTATAAAAAAAAAGTTGATACAACTTCTTTGAAAGTGATCAAATGAGGGGTTTCAAAGTTTGAGAAGAAGGGGGGATGGGGGCTAAACTCCCCGTTACCCCAACCCTTGGACTAAAGGTCTCTATGAATAATAGATTAAACATTGTCAATGAAAGGCAGCCATATTGCATTATATTAAAAGTACGATGACTTGAAATGACAGTTATGTGCATCCTATATAATATTTTCTTATAAAAATTGAATGCATATTGTTTGCTTACGCTATTACTTACTGATAACAACAACAAGGATGACAACATCCATAAGTAGCGAATCTCAAAAATTATGGATGAACATCAAGAATGAACTATAGATCGAGTATTTAAATACAAAAAAAATTAAATAAAATCACGAAACCTTCCATGATTTATTTTTTTTAATATTCTAATATTTCAGCTGTCTATCTTTTTTAGTGACGTAAAGTCGGACTTACGGACGGACGGGGTTAGTATAGAGTGGGCGTTGCTTTTACCAATAATTACACAAGTATCAAAGTAACTAATTTATTAATATGAATATATTTAAAATAGGATTTAGAATATTAATAGGTAAAGATGTAAACTGGTGCAGAGCTTTGACGTCCTGGCGACGTGGTGAACTGCTTGCGGAGAATGGATGGTTAAGCCGCGACAGATCCTATTGATCTTCGGCTAAGAAAGGCTTTGATATAGGAAGATCCTACCAACACAAAGCACTACAAAGAACTGAAGAACTCTCTGGTGAAGATATACTTGTGTGTCAGGCGAGGAAGCTAGGAAGAGCTGGAACTACCTAGGGGATCTCAAGGATATGGACAGAGATTGTAGTATCTCTTTACCACAATAGGAGCCGAGTAAATCACGTTTCCCCCAAAACGTTTCAGACATACATACATACATACATACATACTGACATGACACGGACATTTCAAATTATAGTGTAGCATCGCATTGTTTTTTATGAAAAATAAACAACTTTTTTCATTTAACAGAAGAAAAAAAATTTTCAAGAAACTATCTTAAATAGAGGAGCAGGGTGAACAAAGGGGGGGGGGGATATTGGGCTGTTTATTACACTAGACCCCAAAATATTATAATAATTCTTAATTTCTTATTCGTTGGCTTAACAACTTTGGGACTTTTACTGAATTTTGACTGGTTGGTTTAATAAGTTAAGTGTCCTTACATCTTAACAGCCTAATTGTTTTCTACTGAAGGGGTCATAATTTGTAGCAACAAGCCTTACAGAGCATCACATACAGAAAAATCCAGGGACAAGGAACCAGGATTCTGCAGAAAATTTCGAGGATTTCTTACGTTATTGCTATTCTTCATACCCACTTCCCTTTGGTTACATCCCTAAACCATGGATAATCCGTGTTCACATCAAAACTCGCAGCTGGCTAAAAAACGATAACCACCATACAACCCTTTTACACCATCCCTTCCCCTCCTACTGGATGAACGAATTGACCAACAAATGAGATTCATATTAGCAAGCTAAAATGACGATAAATCTTTCTTTCATTTTGTCCTCGTATATCCTACATTCATTCTGACAATTTATATCCAAATTTCTGACAATTTATATCTGTACTAGCCCTGACAACATAAATCAAACTTGTTTTTATATTCTAACACTAAACACCAAAGTTTATCAGGGATCTAAAGGGATAAGACAATGGACGATAAATAATATGTATTCTTAAATCTTCTGTAGATTAAAAATATTGGTTAAAAAGTTGGAACACTAATAGTTTGAAACCAACCAATCAAAATTCAATAAAAGAACCCAAAGTTTTTAATAAGATAACATTGTTATAAAAGTTTGGGTATCAGTGTTATTTACATTCCAATGTTCCTTTCCTCCAAGGAGTTTAAAAAATACAGACAATTCAGGGAGTAAGGGAGGGGACAATGAGCAATTAATTCAATTTAAGAGTTTATGAAGAAAGGCCATGAAAACCAGAATAATCCCGAAAATATGGTGGAAATTGTAAAGTGATTGTTGATTAAATCTAGAAAACCATAAACTAAGAAAAAAGTTCCAAGAAAAAAAGCAATCATTTGAAAATAAGATTACCAGTATTACAGACTGACATTCTGTAATTAATTACTAGAAATATCTCCCTGGATCTCTTCAGATGACAGGGAAAGAGAAAAGAGATTTGGGGGCAAGTGATGTGAACACGGAAAAAAGGGGCAGGCAGGCGTGTAGCCGGATGGGCAAGTATATGACCCGCACGCCTTCCTGCCCCTTTTTATCCTGTTTATTTCCCCCACCTCCCTACTCCATTTCCCTTTCTCGTCTACTTTTAAAAAGGAGGTGGGGATGAAGGGAGTGAAATATAGTATGGGAGGGGGGCCGTGTATTTATATTTGAACTACTCTCTGTCTGCAAAACTATATATATTCAAAACTAAAATAGCGTGTAACGGCATTTCTTGCGCAAGTCCCCAAACTCAGTCAGAAACTGCTAAATTCTTGCACATTCCCTTTAAGCCAGTCCCCAAAGTCTGAGACTCCTAAAGATTGAATTTTCGATCCATTGTCCCCTCCCTTACTCCCTGCAGACAATTACTATTATAAGTGTATCATTTTGTTTATTTTTATATTTTTGTAAAAGTATAACAAAGTCACAATTTTTATTTTGCAAAGAAACACAAATCTTAAGGTGAAGATAAATAACTAAAAGAAAAACTACTATTTCTCTTAATTTTCAATTTGAACAAGTAAAAATATTTTTTTTTTCTCATAATTATTGTACAATTTTTTTTATGTGTATATTATGGTAAGTTGAAATTAACTTGGAAGCATTATTTGTTATTGTTTTTCTTAGGGTGCAAATTTTCAGGGAGTTGAATCCATTTTTATAGAAGCAGAAATATAATCTATGATTATGGTTTGGACCCTCTAAAACTGTAATCTACCTTTCCACTTTCCCCTCTCTTGGTGAAGATATCTTCAACGCCGATACGATTTTTGAAATGTAAGATTCTACTTTCCCCTCTCTTGGTGAAGATATCTCCAACGCCGATACGATTTTTGAAATGTAAGATTCCACTTTCCCCTCTCTTGGTGAAGATATCTTCAACGCCGATACGATTTTTGAAATTTAAGATTCCACTTTTGCCTCTCTTGGTGAAGATATCTTTAACAAGAGAGACAAAAGTGGAATCTTATATTTCAAAAATCGTATCGGCGTTGAAGATATCTTCACCAAGAGAGGGGAAAGTGGAAGGGTAGATTACAGTTTTAGAGGGTCCAAACCATAATCATAGATTATATTTCTGCTTCTATAAAAATGGATTCAACTCCCTAACTGTTTTAATGAAATCTTACTTGATGAATAACAGTTATTTATCCTATCGTAGTATAGATAAAGATTAAAACCAGTTTCATCAGCCCGGAGGGGCCAAAGGCCCGGGCTGATGAAACCTACTGGTAATAATTTTATGATTTTTATTTTATTCGTTGAAAATTGTCTGTAATAAGTGATTTTTTAGTATGGCTAAGAACCGTTACTAATTCAGCGGATATCAATCGGTTTCAAAGCCATACTGGAAATGAAAATAAACACTCACATAGGTATAACCATCCTCACATATATAGGTTAACTCATATCCAAATAACTCATATTACAAGATAGATATACCTAAACTTTATGTGATTTTAACTATGAAAAATGTATTTGCTTAAAAAAATTGAATATTCGCTGGATTAGAACAGGTTCTCAGTCATACTGAAAAATCATGTATAGAATCGTATTACATAAAAATTTTCCACGAATATTAAAATCAAATCATAATTTTAATACAATTTTTGTTAGCTCAGACATTCGCCCCCGCGGGTCTTATTAAACTGGTTTCAATCTTATAAGTTTTCATTATAATGTCCGCGAAAAGCTGTATTTAACACGATGCTATAATAACTAATATAGGCAAAGGTCACTCAGTGCAATTCTTTCAATTTAACATATCTCTGCCCTAAGAGATAAACTGTAACTGAGCAACAAGAATTTTATTTATCAAAATTCAAGTCTCGTTTTCCTACATGTGTATTTATACAGGGAGGGAGAGTATATTGGAGTGAAAACTTTTACTGCTCGTATCCAAACTTTTCAACCAATAATTATAATCTACAGAAGAATTTTTTTTCACCATTGGGGATGTATATTAATTTATCCTCCATTATCTTATCCCTAGTAATTATTCATTTTGCGTCTGCGCCCTTAGCATCTAAGTGCTCTGTATTTGAAGGGAGGGGGTAAAATAGCCTAAAACCACTCCAAAACTTAAATTTCAAATAAAATATCCTGTAATCATCACAGGACCAATGTAAATCTTCTCTAAAATAGATGAACTCAATTGGCTCAGTGGTAATGTAGATCTTTACAAACAAACTTTCTTTTTTTAATATTTTGTTTCAGGGTCGGACGTCAATTTTTCTCCATTTTATATCGATGAAAAATTCAAGTTTTGCCAATCTGGTTAGCGGCTGTGGATTTAGCATGATTAATTTGGTCGATAAGCTGTTTTGTGTAGCTGTTTAATACTAATACGCGGGCGGCAGTCAAAACATGTTTTAGATGAACGTTTGATTTTGTAATGTTGATTGGACTAAAATAGTTATCATTTCTTTAACATATAGGACATAAAGATAAGAAAATTGCAGGGAGGTCTAGGGGACATTTTCTTATTCGTTGGCTTAATAACTTGGGGACTTTCCTATTTAGGGAAGCTTCACATAGGTCCCAGAGTGGTTTAGCTTTTTTCTAATATTCGAATACAGAGCCCCTAGATGCTACAAGTGCAGTCACTAGTATCATATTTTTTTTTCAAAATCACACTGCTATTTGAATCTAAAATGACATATATGAAGAAAAAAAATATGCGGGCATAGGTTTAAAAACAACATATAGAAAATAAATGAATTAAAATTTCAGAGATCGGCAGCCTCCTATAGGCCTCAAGGAAATAAACCTTTCATAATTTCAAAAATTAGCTGTTAGTCTAAATCTGACCCAAATATTTAAATTTGAGGCTTAGTCGCTTAATTTGAAATTTTAAATATTTAAAAATATTTTTTTAGCTTAGAATCTTCCCGGAGAAGTAGAACCAATTGGTGCAAAAGTTGTTACGTTTTGAAAGGCGGAGGGACATACAGGCGGACATTAAACTGCTTTATATTAGAGATATATCTAACTCTGTATTATAGGGATTCTTCTCTCAAATGATTTGGGAGATTTTTTTTATTTTCTCTCCGAAGATTTGAGAGATTTTTTTGTTTTCTCCGGGAAGGTTTCGTAGATTTATTTTCAGTTTTCTCTGGTCCGTTGCCAGATAAGGTAACACTTAATATTTTCTGGGACCTAGTATTAGTATCACATCTACTCTATAATTTTTGCGTGTCCGTACGTATGGCTGAGTTGATCAACAAGAATGACCAATGCAATGGGGGGAGATAATTAGGGTAGGAATGAACATAGAATATACGTGGATATTATGAAAGCCGAAAAGTTGTTGCTAACATGGATATCAATTATTGGTCAGTTTGTTCATCCAGTAGGAGGATAGGGGATGGGGTAAAGGGGGGTCGTTATTCTAGTAAGCTACAACTTTCATTTATTAAAGCACATGATAATCTGGTGTAAGATCCAAGTATTAATAAATCCATTAGGATAGGACTCTCAAATTTACGTGCCCGTCATTTTTCGGTACTTGATAATCATTTGAATTTAAGATAGTTTTCAAAATGGGTTTGAGGTAGATTATATGTGATTTTTGACAAATTTTTATACATTTTGTATAATATCTAACTCGTTTATTTTATTATTAGGTTGTTTATTGTAATGATCTCTGAATTAAGATTTGGTAAGAAATTTAAGTCAACAATGGCAATTATGTCCATAAGTGGCGCAGCAGTAACATGCTTTAACACAAAGACAAATTTCGTCAGGTTTAACCTAAAGGTTTTCTGAGCCTTATATAAGATATATTTTTAAAGAATTTGGTCTTTTAAAATGAAAAATTCTTTTCTCTTTCGTTAAATATATAAATTGTCGTGGAGTAATGCAACAATATACTGTTACACAGTAATAATACAGTAAATAGATATTTCGAAATTAAAATTTTGTGATGTAAAACTTTTTTGAACAGATAATTGCGCAAAAAAAATGTTAAATAACTGTTAGAATAACTTTAAATTTAGGTATTTTTGTTGTTCTTGGTATTTTTGTTGTGAGTTGTTCCTCATATTCTGTTCATTCAACACTCAATATTCAAAATAATCTTCAGGTAATAATGATTACTAGGACAACATGGTACAATATTATAAGCGAGGCATCTCTACTCTGTTCATTCAACACTCAATATTCAAAATAATCTTCAGGTAATAATGGTTACTAGGACAACATGGTACAATATTATAAGCGAGGCATCTCTATTCTGTTTATTCAACACTCAATATTCAAAATAATCTTCAGGTAATAATAATTACTAGGACAACATGGTACAATATTATAAGCGAGGCATCTCTATTCTGTTTATTCAACACTCAATATTTAAAATAATCTTCAGGTAATAATGATTACTAGGACAACATGGCACAATATTATAAGCGAGGCATTTCTGTAATTAAATCATAAAAATAAAAGTAAGTTCTTTTACTATGTCCTGTATTTAAGCAATTTTGCAACAAATTTATGTACAAGAGTTATTGTTTTTTTTTTTTGGGGGGGGGGGGGATTTTCATTTTTGGGGGGGTTTGGGGTGTCCCACACTCCAAGAAAATAGATTAAAACTACCACAGGACCAATAGGTATATTCCCTCAAGAGTAGAATCCGATCGGTTCAGTGGTTACCGAGATCTTAAGCTTCAGACGGACGGACGGACAGACAGACAGACATCGTACTACTTTGTATTATTGATAGATAAGGTTTCATAATAAACAAGAACGACAATATCCAATTGAAAATAAACAGTAGGATAAACAAACATCAACAAATGTAGAGTGGTAGACCTAAAACAAACAGAATATGAATTTATTCTTATTTACTCTGCTTCTATTACAAATAGACGGATTTTTAATGGATATAGAATATGCGTGGATATTATGACAGGGGAAAATTTTTTAGTTTGATCGTTCAACCAGTAAGAGCGGAAGAGATATTGTAATAGGGGTATCACTCTTTTAGCAAGCTTCACGTTTCACTTTATTAGAGTACATGATAAGCTGGAGTATCATCCAAGTAATAATAAATCCATTGTCTATTTTAGGAAGAATTGCCCTTGGTTCTGGATGCAATGAGGCCACATGATCGAGTTCAGATTTTATCCGCTCTCAAGGTTGGTAAAGTTTTTCCAAAAACCTCTCGATATACGATTTATTTAAGGCTGAATTTCCGTGACCTTAGCAAAGCAACAGATAAAAATGGCCATTAATAAACTCCCTTCAGGAGTGGTTTTATTAAGAACTTTATAAAAGCAAAGTTGTTCAAAATTTTCTTGTCATGATTATGCGGTAACTCCCAGGGGATGAAAATTGAACTTGAAATTTTCGAATATAATTTTCTTGAAAAACCCTGCATGGTTAGAATATTTTGAAAATTTCAGGATTTAATCTTGATATAAATGTCTAAAACTTTTGTTTTCTTCTTATAGGGCACACATTTTTTGTTTTCCATTTACACTTCAAGAAAGATGTGCATTGGTCATTTACATTGTATGACGTTTTTTTTATTCAGCTTTGTTTATTGATATTAGTAATACTAAACCGATATGTTAACAACAATTCCTGGAACAATTATTGTGAGAAACCACATTTAGTCAATGTTTCTATTTTCTTTCTTTTCTAGTACTTGTGTTTACAACTGAACAAGGATGCTACATCCATAAAAGCGAAGCTCTGAAACGATATGACATTCAAACATTTACACTTATAGAGTGTCAGAACTGAAAAAGCATCTAGGATATCTCTTTTCAAAGAGTTATGGAAGAGTTGAAAAATAGCAAAATTCCATCCATAAGAATTAATCCCCAAAAACAGATATGTCGAAAACCATCTCAGGATCTATGTGAAGCTTTTCTAAAATGGATTCCGTTCCGTAGTTATCGAAATCTTGACCTACAGACAAAAAAAACCTTACTACTTTATATAAAAGGATATATATTACTTCAGATACCCAGCAAAGATTCGCTGCTGCTACTCTTGTTGTTGATGGACACAGAAAAGGCCCTCGAGTACTTCAAGGCCTATGAAAAGAAACGACTACAGGTACAAACATATTTGTAGGGCAACTACTATCTAATTACCCCTTTCGTGGGTGAGATGTGTCGCTTAGGGTTTAGCTCTCTTCAAGCACCTTGAAACATTTTCCGCGTCTTATAATTGCAGTATAAACCATCCATTTGCCCGATTCTATAGATAACAAAACCTTTGATTGTAAGACATTTGTCTTGAAGTCCCACCTGTGCCAGGCATAGAGTTGAGCTTGTTTATGATCCAAGGCATTTACCCTATTCATGTCACACGGCTAACATAAAAGCAGTAGGTACCTTTTTGACGTCTCTAATATGACACGGTGTGGTGGAAACTTTCTATAAAACTCAGGGAGGGATGGGATATTGGACTGTAAATTACACTGGTAATCAAAGCTTTATAACCACGTTATCTTGTTCGTTGACACAAAAACTTTGGGGACTTTTCTTAAATTCTAAAGTGTTGGTTCCAAACTCGTGTGTTCCATCTTTTCAACTAATCTACAGAAGGATTAATTTTGTTTATCATCATTAGGGGTGTGTGTATATTAATTTATAGGCCAATGTCTTATCCCTTAAGACCTATGATAAAACCATGATACATGTGTTATAAACTTAAGAACTGGTTTCAATCCAGAGTGCAGTGGAAATGCTCCAAAATGATTATTTAGTAAATTTATCAATATTGTTATTTTAGGAAAAGAAGAGAATGAGAGATATCTACTCAAAACTTCGTGTGTAGAGAATATTTATTTATCGCATCGTATTACAGACAACTTTCCGCGGATAGTAATATAAACAATATAAGATTAAAACCAGTTTTGTTAGACCCAAGGGGCCGATGGCCCGGTTTAACAAATGTGGTGTTAATTTTATGATTTTTATTTTATTATTCGTGGGAAATTGTCTGTAATAAAATGCTATACATGATTTTTCAGTATGACAGAGAACCAGTTCTAATCCAGCGGATATTCATCGGTTTCGAAGCCATACTGAAAAAAAATCATAATCTTTGTTGATTTTATTATTAACCTTTTAAGAATATTAAATAAGCTATAATAGCTACTTTATTTTTTTTTCTGGTTATTGAAAATGCTTTCAAGCCTACATATATGAAAATTTTCTTATTTTGGCCTAATAATTGAAATATGTCTTATTTGTTTTGTAATAAAAATCTTTAGTAAAATATTATGTCATTTTTTTTAGTAGCGACACTACTCTATAATTCACGTTGTCCGTAACCAAATGGGGTAAATGTGATTTTCTCGGCTCGTATTCAAGATAAACAGCTGAAATTTTTAGTGAAGATTCCTATGCCTTATGCCCATCTAATCTATACATTGTTTTGTCCATCTGTCAGTTACTTGGGGTGCTAGATCGATTCCTAGATTTTTCAAGTTTTTGTGATTTTCTCAATTCCTATTCAAGATAGATGGCTGAAACTTTCAGAGAATTGGGGTGCTAGATCGATTCCTAGATTTTGAGGTTTGAATTTCTGTATTCCTATTCAGGATTGACGGCTGAAATTTTCAGGGATTGAATATGCTTATATTGTACATATTTCCGTCAAGTTAAAGATTTGGCTTTTAAATGCGGTGCTAAATCGATTCCTAGATTTTTAAGTTTTCATGAATATAAGGTTAATGATTATTGTATGACACGGCTCTATAGTGAAGTTTTTTCCAGATATCCATTCATAATTTTTAAGCTTCGCTACTTATGGATGTTGTCAACCTAGTTATTATTTATTTTACTCCATAATTCACTTTACTGTCCGTTTGTTACACAGCACTGTGGGGGAAATGCGATTTTTTCTCGGCTGCTATACAAGACAGATGCTGATATTTTTGGGGATTATTACATTTACCAATGAGCATCAAGTACATAATAAACTAGGTACATACATCATACTTATGTATTATAAAGGTTTCGTGATTATTCGTTATACTTTCTTGCTTATTATATACTAGCGGATTCGCCCCTAGCCACTAGGGGCTTTGCCCCAAGAGGTGATTAAAATTTTTTGCCGAATTTCGTAAAAGGACCAAGGTAATCTTCAGCCAAAAAAATAGCCTAAAACCACCACAGGACCAGTAGATATATTCCCTGAAGAGTAGAATTAGATCGGTTCAGTGGTAACCGAGATCTTAAGGGACGGACAGACAGAAAGACATCATTCTACTTTGTATTATAGATATCTTTCTTTCCATGACAACTAACTGAACATCTGTAACTCACATCGCCCATTTGACTATCCAGGATTTTTTTTTGGTATTTCGCTACTTGTAGATGTTGTCATCCTTCTAATTTATTAACATCATGTGAAGTGGCGTTAAGAGATTTTGACCAGCTTGATAAAAAAAAATCCGGGGGGGAGGGGCGGTGTATTACAGACAACATGCAGGGTCGATTTTGGGTTCCAGTTGAGATGTTTTCATCCTTTTTTATTAGATCCGGGGTAGAACTTTAAACTTTTCGTCCATCTAAATTAATTTCACAAATGATAGTATCATAAATATTGCTTGATAATATTTCTGGAAAGAATTAAACATATAATCAGGGCGACCACTCCAAAACCAAAAAAATATAGTATTTTTATAGTATATTTTTTTAATCCATATAGTATATATAGTATATTTTTTTAAAACTCATATAGTATGATATAGTATCGGACTTAGAATTATTTAGTAATACATAGTATATACATCATCAATAATAACTCAAAGCATAGCTGTTATCAAAGCAATTTCATATATAAGGGGCTTACTCTGTGATTATTAGGCAAGGTATCAATGTGAGATTATAGGTTATTTAGGATAAAAGTTTACTGTTGGTTAGTATTTCACACATATTTAATCATTTTTTTGGATAGGTCTCAGGTTCATGTGCTGCAGGCTATCTGGAAAGGTAAAAAAATTTAGATTTCTGTTTGAAGAGTTAGAGATCAACTTATAAAACAAAATATGCATCTTTTTGGATGTTATTAACATAAATGAAGAAAAAATTAAAATAGTCCTCCAAGTTCTGGTCTTGCAGGCCTCCAGGTCCACTCTGGACAGGTTATATGTAGATATTTTTTATTTGAAGAGTTAGAGGCCAACTAATAAAACAGAATATGCATCTTTTTGAATGCTATTAACATATCTGAAGAAAAAATTAAAATCGGCCTCCAAGTTCTGGTCCTGTAGGCCTCCATGTACACTCTGGACGGGTAAAAAATTAAAATTTCTTATTTGAAGAATTAGAGGTCAACTTATAAAAAAGAATATGCATCTTTTTGGATGTTATTAACATAACTGAAGGAAAAATTAAAATCGACCTCTAAGTTCTGGTCCTGCAGACTCTGGACAGGTAAATATAAAACTTCCCTAATTGAACAGTTAATGGTATATTTATTAAACAAAATGAGCTTATATTTGGATGTTCTTTATATATTTGAAATAAAAAAATAAAATTGGCCTTCAGGTTTAGGAGCTGCAGGCCTCAAGGTGGACTCTGGACATGAATAAAATAAAAAATTTCAATTTTAAGGAGTTAGAGGTTTATTAAACAACATACCTAAGCATTTCTATAGATGCTATTTATATGTTTAAAGAAAAAATGACAATCAACCTCCAGGTTTGATGCTGCAGGCCTCCAGGTAAACTCTGGACAGGAAAAAATCAAAATTTCTTATTTATGTAGTTAGAGGTTAGTTTATAAAACACCATAAGCATCTTTTTAGATGTTATTTACGTATCTGAAGAAAAAATACAAGGGGGGGGGGGGAGTTCTGACACATTTGCATAAACCTGGTATTTTGGCTTTATCTTATATAGTGAATTTTCCCAAGTTTTAAGATTTTTTAGAAAGGCCTCCAGGTTCCGGAGCTCCAGGCCTCCAGGTGTTCTCTGTGTACAGGTAAAAATGAAAAAAATTTTTTTTGAAGAGTTAGAGGTCAGCATATGAAAAAAAAATTGCATGTTTTTTTTCTTAAAACATGTGAATAACATTCAAAAGAAGCATATTTTGTTTTATAAGTTGACTTCTAACTCCTAAATTCTTTTTAATTTTTACCTGTACAGAGACCACCTGGAGGCCTGGAGCTTCGGATCCTGGAGGCCTATCCAAAAAATCTTAAAACTTGGGAAAATTCATCATATAAGAATGATTTTATCTTTAATAACCTATCCTCTCAGTCCAAAGATAAAGCCTATATACCAGGTTTACGCAAATGTGTCAGACCTCCCCCCCTCCCTTGATCTCCAGGTAAAGGTGCTGCAGGCTTCCATGTAGACTCTGTCCAGAGAAAACCTGGAGGCCTGAAGTTGAACTCTTCAAATAAAAAATTTGAGTCTTTTACCTGTCCTGAATGAACCTGAACTTGGATCCTGATATGTTAATATTATCCAAATAAATGCATGTTATGTTATATAAATCGACCTCTAACTTTTCATATAAGAAATTTGATTGTTTACCTGTTCAGAGTGGACCTAAAGGCCTGCAGGACCTGAACTAGGAGGCCGATTTATATATTTTCTTCAGATATGTTAATAAGATCAAAAAAAAAATACATATTCTGTTTTATAAGTTGACTTCTAAGTGTTAAAATAAGAAATTTGATTTTTTACTTGTCCAGAATGGACCTGGAGGCCTGCAGGGCTTGACCCTAAGGGCTGATTTTCAATTTTTTTCAGATATGTTAATAACATCCAAAAAGATGCATATTCTGTTTTATAGGTTGACCTCTAACTCATCAAACAAAAAATTTGAATTTTTACCAGTCCAGAGTTGACCTGGTGGCCTGCAGGACCAGAACTTTGAGGCCAATTTTAATTTTTTTCTTCAGATATGTTAATAACATCCTGAAAGATGCATATTTTGTTTAATAAGTTGATCTCTAAATTTTACAATTTTTTACCTGTCCAGAAACCACCTTTTTCCTACCTGAACCTGGAAACTTACCCAAAAAAATATTGAATATAAGTGAACTACTACCCAAAAGTAAATTTTTGTCCCAAATACCCTATAGTCTCACATTAATACCTAGCCTAATAATCACTGAGTAAGCGAAAGTGGTAAAACTTACCCCTCACCCTTAAGTTAACTCTATGAAAAATAACTGATATTTATATCATATATCACAAACAAAAATATATTTTAAAGAATTTTCTTCATCTTTATGCATTTTAGTCGTATCACAGTATCTTTTGAGCCCCCCGCAGTGGTTAGAAATAGGAGAAAACCTACTGTGAAAATAAGACAAAAAGCTCCTTAAGAGGCGTTGTCACAAAACTGACAATATTAGTTTTTTGTTATATAAATGTAATATTACATAGCATATATAGTAAATTTTGGTCAAGTAAAGGTTAAAATATATAGTATATATAGTAAATTTTTGTCATATAGTATAATATAGTATCAAAATGCATCCTATATAGTATAAATAGTATATATAGTATGCAGTGGTCGCCCTGTATAATATTTGAAAGATCATAAATTTATTGACTTTTTTGTTGTTGTATAAATAACAGTATAAAAGGTAAATTGGTACAAAATATAAATAAATACAAAGTATAGCATACTGATGACATGGCCAACGCTGGTTGGTTAGCGGTCAAACTGAATAGGTAAAAAAATCAGCAAAATTTAAAATAGAAAAGTTACAATGTTTGGCCGTTAACCAAGCTGGCAATTTGCCTTAATACATAACAATTCATAAAAGGACATCCAATAAAAATGGATTTTCCAAGAGAGTGGGGGGTATAGAATTCATAACAACGTAAAAAATCCTCAGGAAAATCGCCCAAAAATCCACCAAAAGTCAAATGAGAAATAATTTGGTTTGTCTTAAATTGCACAAATTTCAAAATGGCGGATGGTTGAGGATTTCCCAGATTTCTTAATAAATGTTGCAGCTTGTTTTGTGGATCATGGTAGCAGCTCACAAGAAAATATGAATATTTCTTTTTTCTTTATCATGTTGAGATTGCAGTATAAAACCTGAAATAGATTTTTATCACATCGTATTATTGACAGCTTTCTGCTAATATTAAAATGAAAAATTATAAAACCAGTTTTGTTAAACAAAACTTTTACCTAATAATCTTAGGTATGAACTTTATTTTAATATTGGTGGAAAATTGTCTGTAATTCGAAACTATACATGATTTTTCAGTATGCTTAGAACCAGTTCTAATCCAAAGGATATTAACCAGTTTGGAAGCCATGCTGGTATAGTCGCATCGTATTATAAACAACTTTTCACGGATATGAAATATACAATTATAAAATTAAAACCAGTTTTATATTCGTAGAAAACTGGATATAATACGATGCTAGACATAGTATTTTCGTATGGATGAGAACCGGTTCCTATCCACCGGATTCGAATAATTACGATAAATTTGTTTAAATAAAATCTAAGATTAGGTTGCTTATTTTTTCACAGTTAGGAAGGAAAATTGCAAAATAAAATCTTTAAAACTAAATGCCTATACAAAAATGAACTAAGTAAAATATGATGAAAAATGTTTTTTTCCCTACATTTTTATATCTAACAGATATCAAGCTAAAAGACAGATTTAGAAAAAAAAATTGGATTTAAATAAAAATACTTATAACGTTTTTCAATAATAATTAATTTCCTCAAGTTGCATAGCGAGCACACCTCTACTTAAATTTAAAATAAATTGAAATAATTCAAGGAGGGGATAGTTGTTTTCTTCTTTATCTCTATTCTAACCCCTTCGGTGCCTGTACCTTGAATAACCTGACCTAACCTAAGCTAAACTGACTTAAATTATACTTCAAACACACCAAAAACTACCCCTCCCTCACTATATTTTCAATTTATTTCAACATAACGAGAAGCGGTTTATTGTGTTCAACTAGGCACTTTGGGGGAAACCTCCGTATAATACCTTTGGCTGAGTCTAGATGGCCAGAGCTTCAGTTTTTCTTTGTAAGCTGTCTGCGGCTGTATTGTTGACTGTATCTATACACTTCCACAGTCCGTATGTCTTACCAACCTCAGTCTAGATAGAAAGATTCAAATTAAATATTTATCTAGTGGCTATGCCCCTCGAGGCAGCTAAATTGTTGACTGTAATTATACAATTCCACAGTCCGTATGTCTTACCAACCTCAGTCTAGATAGAAAGATTCAAATTAAATATGTATCTAGTGGCTATGCCCCTAGAGGCAGCTATATTGTTGACTGTAGCTATACACTTCCTTAGTCTAGAGAGAATGTAAGATTCATATTGTTCCTATATAAAAGTAAAAGGAGCTCTTCTATGGATTACAATTATTGATTGAAACATTTAGACAATCTACTTAATAAACCAACCAACACAATAAAATTTCACTGAGTTGTTAAGGCAACAAATAAGAAAACGTTATTATAAAACTTTGGAAACTAGTGTATTAACAAGCCCAATGTCCCCTCCCTCCCTGGTATAAAATGGTGAATTCTAACCTGCCAAAGCCTCAAAGTTCCGTCCTCAGATCCAGAAGCATATAGTTCTCCATCAGGGCTGAACCTCACACAGTGAACAGGTCCAAAGTGACCCTTAAAGTTCTCTGAAATAAAACCGCATTACAATAAATGTATAAGTACAAGTATACAATATAATCCAAGGAAGGAAGGGCAGATTGGGCAGTTTATTACACTAGTCCCCAAAGCTTTATAATGACGTTTGCTAAATCGTTGGTTTAACAACTTTGGAGACTTTTAATTAATTTTAATTAGTCGGTTTATGAAGTTTAGTATCTAAACTTTTCAACCACTAACTGTAATCTACAGAAGGAATAATTTTGTGTATCATTATGGGATGTGCATCAATTTATCGGCCTTTGTCTTATCCCTTTAGATCCCTGGTATAATCCAGTTAACTATCTGGCCCAAGTGGTGGAGACCCTTTCCGTTTGCTAACAAAGATTTCAAAGATCCACTACAAAATCGGGACAGAGTCCCCACCCTAAAGCAACAGACTTTAAAACGGACATTCGTAAATACGCTTAGTTACAGACTAACTATACTACTAAAAAATCAAAAAATAATATCTTACAACAAAACTAATTATAAAAGAGTCCAGTATGTTGCGGATAAATTCCGTAAATTCCAACTCACACCTTTACGGAATTTACCCGCAACCCGCAAGAAAACAATGAATATAAAAATACAGGATTCAGGATTCACAAGAAATCAAACTAATTTGATTAGATACAAAATTCTATTATTAATACCCATCTTGTTTCCTTTTTCAGAAAAGTGAAACTCTACGTTTACAATAGCAAAGATACTCTATAATTCCAAATATTCGTATAAGTCTCGATGCTAATTCTCAAAAAAATGATAAATGGATTTTCCAAAGTTTATGCATCTTGACACTGTGTAATTGTATGCATCTTTACTCATGCTACATCCTTGCATCTTATTGAAAGCAAAGCATTACTATAATTGGGGATGGGCTGTAGGTTCGTTAATTTGTGCATGTTAGAATTGTCCTATTGATATCAAACTTGGCCCATACCTATCTCTGTTCCGGCCTCGAAGTCAAACTTGTATAATTTCAGATCTTCTCCTCCGCATACAAAGACCTGACAATTGGATTTATTATTAGTTGGATCTTACACCAGATTATCATGTTCTATCAAAACAGTGATCAGTGTAGCGGCTAAAATAACGATCCTCCCATACACCCACTCTACCATCCTACTGATTAAAAGAACCGACTAATACCTAAGTGATGTCCATGTTATCAAGATAAATTGACGAAATTTTCCCCCCGCATAATATCGACGTATATTCTACTAACAGCTGTGCCCCTAGCATTTGGGGGATCTGTATTCAAAGGGGTAGAAAAGGGATAGAAAATAGCCTAAAACAAAGAATTAAATTTAAAAATTAAATAGAACTTAAGCACTAGACACAAAAAAAACCTTACTACTTTATATAATAGGATAGGTATCCATTAAGACCTGAGATTAAAACAAGATTATATTTTTTTTAAACATACACCTTGTATTTAAAAAGAGATAACGTTGCTTTCAGATCTAAATGTACAAATTCAAATTCTAATATTATGTTACTTTTTTTAAAATATGATAAAGCTTTTAATAATTGTACAGTATTATGATAATACTCCACCCCCCCCTCCCCCCTCCCCCCCCCTGAAAAGATGACAGTTCTGCCCCCCCCCCCCCCCACTGAAAATAGCTTTGAACCACCAAATAAAAAGTAGAATATTTCATGAGAAGCACAACCTCACCGGTTCAGTGGTTAGAAAGATCCTAAGCCTCAGACAGACATCAGACAGACATCTTATTACTAGATATATATTTTACCCCCCCTCCCCCTCCAAAATAACAAAATACTTAGGTACCTCTTTGTTTTTATTCAATGAGGCAGAGTAGACTGCACAAGGTACTGACACTTCTTTTATTGTTTCAAGTCTGAACAAAATAAATCCAATATTAATAGATTTGTAATGGGACCAAAAAAAAAAATAACAACTGCCTCAAGCCAAATCTCTATGAAACGAGTGAATAACTAATCATAGTAGGTATCATATTTAGAGTTTAAAAGGAACCGTGAAAACTTCTGCTATCACTTCAAACCAAGAAATATTAAGAAATATTAGAAATATCTTTTGATGCAGTTGTGTCAGGCGCTAGGCATTTAAAGCATGGATATTAGGCATGTCTTGGCATATAAGCAGTGTTACAATTTTATTTCACAAATACGACGTTCCAACAAAGTTTATGCAGAAGTTTGAATTCTGTATAGTGTTTTAGCCACATGGTTTTCACCAAACACGATCTTTTTTTCAGGTCCCCCCAAAATATGACCTGAAGATCAGGGGGGAGAGGACATTGGGCTGTTTATTACACTAATGCCCGAAAGTAATCGTTGGTTTAACAACTTTTGGGACTTTTATTGAATTTTAATTGGTTGGTTCATTAAGTTGCGTGTCAAACTTTCAACGACTAATTGTAATCTATAGAAAGGGTATTTTGTGCATCATCATTGGGGATGTACATCAATTTGTCGGCCATTGTCTTATCCCTGTCTTAAAATAATCAATGAGTCTACATCGACACGAAAAGTATTATCGCTACTAAAAATTCTTACGTGATAGAGTTGATGAAGTGGACTTTGCGGCCAGCAGCCACTGTGATCACATCCCCCTCTCCATACTTGAACACCTCCATACCACCAATAGGCTCGATGAAGTCTTTCCTAAAGTTAAAATTGTTTTAGACATATTAATACAAGTTGCAGTTGCATGAATTGTTGTGTAAAGTTCAACTACTTAGCAAAGTAAAATATTTAATAACAAAAGTTTGTTTGTTGTTTTATAATAAAACTAGCAGTTAAGCCTCTATCATCAATACTTGAAAGAGTAGGAAAAGGCAGAAAAATAGCCGTTAGCCGTTATTTTTCCAACTCTTTGTTCGATTTAGGGAAAATAGA
The DNA here is from genome assembly GCF_053477335.1 of Acartia tonsa. NCBI lineage: Eukaryota > Metazoa > Arthropoda > Copepoda > Calanoida > Acartiidae > Acartia > Acartia tonsa. The sequence goes on from NC_137267.1 coordinate 46,724,074, forward strand.
CCTACCAAGGAAAGTTCGAATTCTAAATTCTAAATCACATTGATTACGAGATGGCTGCATTAACCCCCCCCCCCCCCCCCCTATCAAGAGATAACGTAAATACAAGCATCTAGTATATTTAAAAACGTCCTATAAAGCAAAATACTCAAAGGTATATAGTAGTAAAAAGGTCAATTCTAATCAATAGTTATAAAAAAAAATCACAAAGAGATAGAAAAACATAAACGTAGTAGGTATAGAATGATAATTATAAATACCAATTAATATAAAGTAATGAAGTAGCCGCGCTACTAAAAATAAATATACTTACTTGAGAAGGAGCTCTCCTGTGTTTACATCCCACATTCTCACGGTTTTATCATCTGAACAGCTGAATAACTTGGTGTTGTCCTTACTGTAGCTCACCTAATCAAAATATTAGTTATTTATCGCATCGTATTATAGACAGCTTTACATGGATAATAAAATGAGAAATTATATGATTAAAACCAGCTTTGTTAACCTTGGCAAAACTGGTATTAATTTTGTAGAAAATTATCTAATACGATGCGATAAATAACTGTTCTTTATTTATCATCTTTCATCATTTTTTTCTTTTTTAAGGAATCTAATTTATTACATATGTATACTTTTATTGACAAAAGGTTCAGATGATTAGTTTACCTGTTTGATACCAGAGGTGTGGCCTTCAAACTTGACAATAGGTTCAGATGGCTGTTCCAGGTCGTAAATGCGCAGCACCTTGTCATTGCTGCCTGTCGCCAAGGAACCACCGTCAGAGCTAAAAATTATTTTTATTATTAAATGAATATAATAATAATCGTTTCTGTAAAATATATCTTCTTTTTAAAAGCTTAACAACTGTTATTTAAAATAAAATATAAACAAAAACCTAATAAAATCGAATAATATTACTTGCATACAAAAAGTGCTAAAAGATACAACTAACGATTGATATTCCCCATATGCAAAAAAAAACAATGAATCTTTTCACAAATGCGTTAAAACCGTACCTAAAGCAGACAGATTTAACGATGTGTTTGTGTTGCAAAGAGAGCTCCTCCTCTCCTGTTTTGGCATCCCATACCTGTAACATGAAAATAATTGTTAATATCAATGAAACATAGTTAAAACCATTTACATTTTTGTCATTTGTACCATCTACTAAGATATCATCTTTGGGTGCTTTCCCACAAATAACTCGCATATAACCCAATTTTTAAAAATAAATTGAAAATAGGAGAAAGAGGGTAGTTTTTTCCTATGCCCTCTCCGGCGGGTGGGAGCCACTAACACTGTGTGGATAGGTGGATACCCAGAACCTAATATAAACTGACCTAAAGTAATAAACAAATCAAAAACTACCCCCCTTTTAGAATTTGTTTCAAAATAAAAGGGGGGGGGGGGGGTTTCTTATGATGGAAATTTATGTGCTAGTGCCTAGTTTTGATTGAGAAAATAAAAGACTGTACCTTAGCAGAGAAATCAGCTCCTCCTGTGGCTACTTTCGATGCGTCTCCGGTGATATCAACCTAAACAAATATATCAAAAAAATTCCCATGTGGAAATAAAAGAACAAAATGCAATAAATAAATTATATCCTTAGGGAAAAAATACATTAAAAAAAATAGCTGAAAGGATCAAAGTTGAACATTGTTAATTGTCAAAAAGATACGACAGGGGTAAAGAATTGGACTTACCCCCCAGACAGCCCCTTTGTGTCCCTCGAAGGTTCCAATCCAATCTCCAGTTTCTCCTTGACGAAGCATAGGCTTTCCATCTAAAACAAAAAATAATAATTATTGCTTAGATCCCACTATAGATGTAGACATAACCAGTAATCAATGTTTCCAATGAACCAAAAAAGTTCATTTAGAGCTGGATCTTTAAATTATTTAGTGGTTAGCCGAGCCAGATCTGCCTCGAGGTGAGCCACTGCAGCTGCTGCTAAAAAAAACATTGATCTTAAAAAGATTTACGGCTCGGTGTTGCCAGATCACTTCCCGACTCTTTCAAAATCGGCTCACTTGTGGCTCGGCTCAGGCTTATAGGTGATTTAAAGATCCAGCTCAGTACAATTACAAAATATTTCTTTAAACAAAATCTTAAAGTTATCGGTATAAAATCAGATTTATCCATGAAATGCTTAATTTGCTTCATTACGGCATTGAAACTTCTACTTTAAAAAATGCCCTCCCCAATCCCTCCCCCTCCCCCCTTGTATATTTTTTCGTACATTAAATCTTTAAGCTTTATGGTTTTATAATCTAATTAATAGGTTACTTGAATTGCAAATTTAAATCATAGTAGGTAATATTTTAAAATCTAAAAATAAAATCTCCTTAAAAATGATCTGAAAAAGTTCCATTGCCATGAATATTACATACGTGTCGTGTGTATGCATTTCTCCAAGGTCATAAAACCACATAAATATACACATCATCATGCATTAGACTAACCTTTGCAAGCCGCCACAGAGAAATAAGAACCATCATCGTTCAAATCAGAAAAGGCCAAGTAAACAACAGGCCTTGTGTGGCCGGAGCAGGTCAACGGTGTCTGGCGCAATCCTCCGGACGACATTTCGGATACGGCGGATGGTTTAGCGGCAAGAAAACGGTAAAATTAGAGGCGATAGATGGATGTTTATTTTTGTTAGGTGTTAACAATCAGCGCGCACCCCACTCACACTCCACAAGCTGACTGAAGGGTCGCGTCTGCTAGAAATTCACTTTCACTATTTCATGGGGTGAAAAAACTTTTATAGTTTTGTAGATTAAAATTTAAACAAAAATAAAATTATTTTATAGACTTTTGAAAAAATTTACAAGCTTCTTTATTAAAAATATTTTTTTACTACAAAAACTTAAAACCCCAGTTTAAGAAAATTTCTACTTGAAATATTCCGACAATAACAAAAGGTTAAATAGATCTTTTTTGCAATAAATAGATACATTTTTTGATTAAAATATTCAGAATTAATTTTATACTCATATTTTATTGAATAAAAATAAATTATAAAATAAGTAGTTTAGAAATAAAGCAGATTTATTAGTTTTAAAATACTTTTTTAGGACATTTTAAAATATTATCCTGACAGAAGACGCAACTTTTAGTATTTTAATAAGATATTTTATTATTAACTTGTAGAAAATGTTATAAAATTTAAGTTAAACTAGAACACAACCAAAAATAAATCATGTTTTAAAATCGGAATATTTATAAATATAATAAAACTAAGAGTTGCGTCTTTCTAAAATGCCGCGTCCCCCAATTTGTGTCTTTAAAGTTTCCTTTTATAGCCTCTAGTAATTTTTTTGACACTTAAAATAATAATTTTTTGGCAATGCATTTTTAGGCCATGTATATATATATATATATATAATATTTTTGGCCTTATTCATAAATAGTTATTGTATTTTTGATTGTAAAGTTATACTAAAAGCATAAATATAGAATTAAATTTCCTAATATTTAAAATTAATTTAACTTTATATAGAACGCAATAAATCTAAAGCAGATTCAAAACAAATTTTAAAGTATACATTGTCTATTGTATTTGTTTTTTTCAGATTTACAACTGATATCCAATAAAGTAAAAAATGATGATCTAAGACAAAAATATATCAATTTGAGTGTTAAAATTTGATTTTTTATTATTAATTATGGGAGACCGGCCGCGACGTGTCCCTCCCCCACCACCCCCGGGATTTGGGGATGATGAATATTATGCGCTCTATGGTAATCCAGAAGAGTATGTTAAATACAGGTGATTTATATAGTGTGGATTACCTGCTTATTTTGCTTTGCTTTTTTTAAAATAAAAAAATATATTTAAATTTCTTTCAAAATTAACATGCATTAGCGCGCTTGTAAGGAATTAAATTAGTTTAACTACAATGTAGAATTGTTTAGTTTCTGAATTTACAACTTAATTAGATTAAATCACCTAATCAAGATTTTTTTCTGAGAACATATACCTATACATGTTAAGATCTGTGATTGTAAAATAATAGTTATTTCTTTCATCGTATTATAAACGGCTTTCCGCGGATATAGAATGTACAATTATAAGATTAAAACCAGTTTGTTTAGCCCCGAGATGCCGAAGGCACGGGCTAAAAAAATTGGTTTTAATCTTATGATTGTACATTTCTATATTCGTAGAAAACTGGATATAATACGATGCTAGACATAGTTTTTTCGTATGGATGAGAACCGGTTCTTATCCACCGGATTCGAATGAATACGAGAAAATGATTTCCTCAAGTTTACTTAAAATCTTGCTTTTAATCTGTTATCGTATTTAGGAAACAGTTAGAGCGGGCTAAATACCGCCAAGATGCGGAATCACCGCCCCAACACGAAGAATATTATGTTTACCGCCGTTACACTTCCCATGAGGAGAGTTATGACTACTACTATGGTCCCCATTCTGAACAACGCCCTAGGTAAATATTTTATTAGGTATGTTGGACAAGTAGACAGAAAAGTATTTAGTATTTTCGCTCTAATAAATTTATTTTATGTATATGAAAATGAACAATTGCATTCTTTTAGGAAAAGGCGTATTGCACCTCCTCCACCACCCGGGTTCGAGTCCCCAGCTAGACAAAGTCGCAGGGGTTCACCAAAAGGTCGGACGCAAAGCGATTCAGGTATTGTAGAATTTCATTAGGTTTTGTCTAAAAGTATTTTTTACCAACCATACATATTTAGTTAAAAAAAGAGTTGTACCTAGAGAAATCTTGCATACAGTCATATTCATAGAGAAAACAAGTGCCTGACTTTTAAAAATTAAAGAAATCCGTTGCAGAGACCTTATTCTTTACCATCTTTGTGTGACGTTCTTGCACAGTAACACCCTACTACTGTACTTAATCGATGAAATGATCTGACTTCTAAAAATCCTCATTGTTTCAGAGCGCCGTGGAAGGAAGTCAAAACCATTTGAGAATTTTAAAGTTACAATAAAATCCAGCAAGGACAGAGGCAGATCAAACACGCCCAGCCTATCTGATGATTCAGATAGGGACGGGTCCAGGAAAAAACGTAAGTTTAATAATGATTTTGTGAAATATTTGTGTAAAGTGAAGTTATAATGTAAAATGTTATAAGGTTAGTTATTTTTATTGTAATGAGCAAAAATACTTGCTCAAGTATTTCTGATGAGGTGATCGGTTCGAGACTGGAAGTTTGCAGTGCTGTATCGTAGGCGCTTAAAGTGTGCCTATGTTTGCACTGTTAATGCAGATATGGGAACTCTTGGTGGTTGGCTGGTTCGTATTATGAGCCGCGGATTAGATACTCTGACGAGAAAATATTATATGTGGAGAATTTTATTTTCTGCGTTGAATATCTAGTTATCCAGGCCGGCTTGTATAACTAGCTGCGGAAAAGCTTGCGAGAGAATAGTGCTCACTTTTACTCGAGTTCACCGCGTTGGATAGGTTTATGCCTGGCGGACTTAATCAAGGCCGCAGGTTAAATCCTGTCCTGAAACATTGCAAAAAATATTTCAATTGAAACATTCAAAGGTAAACAATCTAACTTTTGACAATTAAGTACCTACCCATTGCAGTGGTGGGTTTTTATGCAAAATTTTTACTAAATCTTTTAATTTAGTGTCTAAAAGGAAAAAGAAAAAGCGCGACAAGGAAAGGAGAAAGAAGCTTGAACAAAAGCTTGCTGAAAGGGTAAGATTCTTAGCTACACATTTTGTGCTTCAAGAGTGTATATTCTGCACTAAATTAATTTTTTTCCCCTGCTGAAAAATATTTCATCTTTTTCCCTTCTAGTTTTTTCCTCCAAGGAGGGGGAAAAAAATTCAGTACCTTCTCTTTATTTATTAATTTTTCCCCCTCCTACTCATTTTTTTTTGTTTTTTCTCTCCCAAGTAGGAGGAAAATGTAAAGAAAAAAATTTCAAGACTGTCTTTCTTGACAACCCCCCCCCCCTCTTACATATATTTAATCCCCCCTCCCACTCTAGCAGGGTATCCCATGCAGAATATTATACACCCCTGTTGTGCTTGTATTATCACAGCAATTCAAGTTATTAACATTCTAAATTGATAATGAACAGATAAATGTTTTTTTCATGTAACTGTAGAGGGGTGGGTAAGAAGGGAAGAAAAAAGGGATGGGGGTGGTGGGGATATTTTCCTTTAGAATTGTTTGTCAGAATCACATTCCCTTTTCCCTGGTTCCATGACAGAAACTGTAATTTTACATCACGTTTAACCATCTTATTCTTATGCTGATACTCTATATTTTTTTTAATATCTCAAAGAACATATTTAACTTCAACGGTTGCATAATATCAAAAGAAAAATGATAATTTTGTTGCCATATTATAGGAGGAAGAGTTAATGAGCATAGCAAAAAGAAATTCTGAAGTAATTTCCAAGAATCTACCAAGAAAAAGTGTAAAGGTATGTCATTCATTAAGTACCTAAGCTTTAAAAATCTTAAAAGATTTCATGTTTCTATATTTTTTATGTATTTTATTTGCCTGTATTTGTTTGTCTGTCGGGCATCAACAATACACAAATTGCTAGGTAGTATTTATCAGCTTATTCCAACAACTAAATTAATTAGAAAAATCACGAAATCTATATATCTGTCGTTGGTGGAACACTTATTAGAATTGACAACCTTTTATCTGCCCCCCAAATATTATTTAAATATTTTCTATTTATTTCCTGTCTTTGCTTTTGACTAAGGTGAAAAGTAATAAAAGTATACACTGTTCTAATGTGCTATGTTACTTGTACATGTATTTTTAACCTTTTAAGAATTTTTAAAATACATTAGATTACCCCCCTTAAACCTTTGAAAACTCATATTTTACCCCCTAAAAATATAAAGCTTACGCAAAATTTTTTTGTTAGGGTTTATTTTTTTTTTGGGGGGGGGGATAAATACTCCTCCTAAGTGGTTTGGTATTACGGTAGGGGTAAATTTTAAATGTTGGGGGTAAATTAAAAAATATTCAAATTCGTTTGGGGGGGGGGGGAATCACCCCTTTACCTCCCCCCCCCCTTGGACGTCCCTATTCATATGATAAGTAACTATTGTTTTTAGGAAAGACTTGGTGTTCGAATAGATCTGAACAAACCAGGAGACGAAGCAGGCTCTGGTGACAATAAACAACTAGACGAGGGTGAAATTGTCGGCGATGGAGTTGCCGGAACATCCACTGCTCCCAGAATTAAAAGTGAAGTGACAGCTAAACGGAGCAGCCGCCGTGACAATGAAGACAACCAAGATTCGTCGCGTGACAAGAGCGGCGAGATTCACAGCCGCAGCTCAAGCAGTCGCTCGGTTTCCTCGACCCGCAGAACGCGGAGGCCTTTGGCGCGAATCGCCGATAACCGCGGCAGACAAATCGATCTTAAGGATGAGCTTGAGGCGGTGAGAAGTCAGCGGGCGGCGCTATCAGCCGGCCGTGGACGAAGGAGCAGTGATTCAAGTGTGGATTTGAAAACTTTGGTTGATAGCAGGTATCTTTTTCAAGTGGTCTCGCCATGAATTTGTGATCTTAGCATAATTGATCTTAATCTTTTGTTCTAAATTCGAAATATAAAAGAAAACTAATCAAACTGATTATTTACCTAACTAAAAATTACCTTTCCGGTCGATGGATATGTAAAACATTATTTTATATCAAAACTCAAAAGAATATTTTCTTGTTTCTAAGCAATCATTTAATGATTTTTAGTCGCAACTCGTTTTATGTTTCAATTTTTCATAAAATTAAAGTTTAGCAGATTTTTAAATTAATTCAATAATTAAGTTCTATTATAAAAACATCTAATATACCTAGACAAAAAAGCTATAATGTGTCGAATGTTGTAGGATACTTCTTCCAAAGATCATTTGATTTTGTTGGTGCATAGGTTTCTGATTTCCAATAAAAGGACAGAAATATAATTTAATCAATACATTGAAATATGACATACCTAAACAAAATATCTATTTTTATCTACCTATGATTCTTTTGATTCTAAATACCAACGCTTAACTTATAATTGTTTTATCTTGGATAGGTAATATTTAATATTTTAAATAACTGTTCTTTCATCAATGACACCCATTCTTTGAAGCTTTGTTTAGATAATCAATTCATAAAAGTTTTCTTTTTTATAGGAGAGGAAAATTACGACAAAGCTTGTCCTCTAGCCGATCAAACCGCCGAAGTCTGAGTGACTTACGCCGTTCTGGCGGAGGCGATTTGACCCGCGAAGAACGCCGCCGCCGTAATCAGGAGCGCAGCCCCATTGTCCTGGACAGAAAGCGGCGGCGCAGCAGGACGCCCGGGGGCGGGCGTGCTGCCGGCGATTTGATGCCGCTTAAACGGCGAAGGCGTCGCCGCGGTGGAAGGAGGCGTAGAGACAGGCGAAGGCGGGGCAGGAGAGGAAGGGAGGGAATGTTATCAAGTGAAAAATTGAGACATTTTGAAAATTTGAAAGAAGAAAATAAAGAGATGCAGGTAAAAGCGTTTCTCGTATTCATTCGAATCCGGTGGATAGGAACCGGTTCTCATCCATACAAAAAAACTATGTCTAGCATCGTATTATATTCAGCTTTCTACGAATATAAAAATGTACAATCATAAGATTAAAACCAATTTTTTTAGCCTGTGCCTTCAGCACCTCAAGGGCTAAAAAACTGGTTTTAATCTTATAATTGTACATTCTATATCCGCGGAATAATATCCGCTGTTTATAATACGATGCGAGAAATAACTATTACTTGTTGTGTTAAAAAATATCAATTCCAGATTACTCAACCTATACCTAATTGTTTTCTTTAAATGCTTTTCTACAGTTAGGGTTGGGCCGTAAGTCTGTACCTAACGTATAGCTTTCAGACTTAATTTAGGCATGTTAAAATTGTCCTATAGAATTCAAACTTGTCATGATCTAACTTTTATCTTTGCCAGAAAGTTCTTAGGTTCATTTAAAACAAATTGAATTTAACTTATAGGCAAGAATTTATTATGTGACATAATTATTCTATTCATCTAATTTGTAAAATAATGACTCCGATGTAAAAAAGGATAATGTTATAAGCGAAGCAACTCTATAATCAATTCTTAAAATTATAAGTGTCTTAACAGTATCCTGTATTTATGCAATTTTACAAACATTCTTGTTTAATTTTGTAAAACTATGTTCTGCATATATCTAAGTTATAACACTTTACAAGTATTAATATTGGTTTGCACTACTGTTTAATTTTAGAACTTTAATTTTATGAATGTTGTCATCCTTGTTAAATCAACCCTAGTCTGATAATCTTATGTAGGCAAAACTGAAGAGAAAATTGTCCCGCCGACGCAGTGGGAAGGATGGAGAAGATGGAGATGTTATCAGCCGTCTTAATAGGAAAATAGTTTATTTAAATAAATATATTCGCTATTTAATCAAATGAGTCTAAAATACCTGATAGAAATAAATTTGAATTGCAGGTATTTATTGACAAATGACTAATCTGTTTAACTTTGTTTTTATTATTTTAATCAAGACTTATATTATATTAATGAAAATCATGTTTAAGCTATTTTTCTTATTTTTAATTTGAAAAGTGTCATTAGTTTACATACTTGAGAAAAAGAAGGTATATTAGACCGTAAACTACACTTGTACCGAAAGTTTTACTACTCTCAAGAACTTTTAGTACTTTTCTCGTATTCATTCGAATCCGCTGGATAGGAACCGGTTCTCATCCATACGAAAAAACTTTGTCTAGCATCGTATTAAATCCAGCTTTTTACAGCTTTGTAGAAAGCTATTTTTAATACGATGCGAGAAATAACTATTATTGAATTCATTTTGATTGTTTCCATACTTTTAGTTTTTAAACTTTTCAATCAATAACTTTTATTTACAGAAGGAGTAATTTTTTTTTAATGTATATCATTTAGGTACTGGCCATTGTTGCATCCCGTAAGATCCCTCATATTATAGAGTCATATATTATTACATTTACCAAACATTTTCTATAAAAGAAATTATAGATAAAATTTTGTACCTAATTGTTTAATTAGTTAAGTAAGAAAAATATCATTTTTTTTATTAATATTTTTTTTATTGGGCGTTTATATCATCAAAATTTGAAGAACAATCACCTTAATTAAATGTAAGTGACGTATTTAAGAGAAAATAAAGTTTTTGTACAGTAATTTTGAAAAGAGACAGCTTAATATGTTTTTATCAAGTATATTACTACTCGCAGGTAGCGCAGAAAAAAACATTACATCTCAAGATAGTTTAAATATAGTAAATATTCATCAATGAAGAACTTGATCAAAAAACTTAAAATCAGCTCTTTTATCACACCAAAATAACAGAAAATGTGATATACATTTGAAATGAACTAATTTAACTGAACAGATTGGCTGGATTGGATGGTGTCGGTCCTAGAAGTCGTTCCAGGTATAATACGTAACATATTATTTTATCATTTTGTATGAATCGTCTTAATTTTAAGTATTAATGAGGTTGAGAAAAAAAAACATTAAAGCGAAGAAAATTAAAAATATATTTATTTAATGGGATATCTTTAGAGTTGCTTTAAAAGTCCAGCACTTTTTTGTGCTTTCCTTCAAAGTGCCAATCGAGCACTAAATCCCTAAATGGTTGAATTGAACTACTTCAACTCTATTTAACTGTCAGCGCATTCCCCTTTCTCTGCTATCAACCACTCTTTGAACTTTAAATATTTTAGGAGTGGTTCAGGATCCAGATCCGGATCAGGCTCCAGGTCCAGAAGTGGTTCCAGGTCTAGGTCTGGCTCCAGCGACGGGTCATCCAGGTAAACTATTAAACGCATTTTATCTATTCAACATTATTTAGAAGTTTGAACAAAACTCCATTTATCTCTAACCCAAAATTTCTTAAACACACAAAGCTTAATATGGACATACTTTTGTTATATGACTTTATAATGGAGATGCTTTTTTTATTACATTATACCTACCTAATGGTTCTAGGAATCCATATGTCAATAATCAAGTGTTTGGGATAACGATATCTTTAAAAAATTCCTATTGTTTTTAAGAAAGCCAATAATCCTTATGCTTAAAATGGACAAAATGATTTTCTGGTATTGATTATAATATAGGTACTACGCTTTCTAAATTGTACCTTTATAGGAATTATCATGCCAAGTTTGAAATTGAAAGGACAATTCTAACATGCCTAAATTGTTAAACGATTTGTTAAGTGATTCCAGTACAGATTCTGACAGAGGAATAAAGAGGGGAGGTAGGAGACAGAGCAGGAGGGATGGCAATGGAATGAGAAGTGACAGGTACACCTTTTTCCAGCATGGCTCTCAAACCGATTAATATCCGCTATACTAGAACCGGTTCTCAGCTATAAAATCCGCGGAAAGTTGTTTATAATATGAAGCGATAATTAACCATTATACAGATGTTTGTTTGTTTGTTTCTCCAGTTTGTGGTGCTATCACACAAATTGCCGGATGAGTACTTAAAACTCCCCCCCCCCCCTTAATTTTGAAATAAATTTAAAATAAGGAGGAGTAGTCTTTTGCTATTCTTAACCCTCACAGGGCTTAACCCCGAGAGGATACCCAGTGTCAATATATCCTAACTTAAAAAAAAACATAAGAATAACACTTGGTACCTAATTTGTAACCAATTTATGTATTATTTAGTTTAGAATTACAAATAAATATTCTGTTTATTTATTTCTAATACTCTACTAAAGTTAATACTCGTTTGTCTTTTCTTCTGATTTTAGAGCTTCGCTTTTATGAATGTTGTAATCCTTGTATTTTCATGATTCAGGCTGAGATTAAAGAAAGAAAGGCAAGACAATGATGAAAAAGGAGGAAAATGGGAACATGATAAATTTCAGGTTAGAAATAGTATTATTGTAATTATACATTTGTGTTTATTATATTTATATTAATGTTAACAAGTTAGTGTAGATTTTTCTTTCATTTAGTTGTAAACTTTTATAAAAGAAAAATAATTTATTTGGATTTTACAAATACAAAAATTACATCTTTTAATGAACAATTATATAAATGCACTTTTCTTTGTTTATTAAAATTTATCCTATTTTAATTAGGTAATAAACTTAAATTTTTATAATTATTAAGGATCATAATAAATTGGGAAGACCAGACAAAGATGTTGAGAGTTTTGGTTCACATTGGTCCAAAATCAAGAGCGAAAAAGAGAAAGAAAAAGAACGCAATCGCTCAAGGAAAATATAATACATTACTTTTTATACTAACTAGTAGCCTACTTCATATACTTTTAATATAATTTTGGGGGAGAGGGGGTGATGTTTCCCTCCTTCCCAGTCTCACCTTGGGCGTGAAAACAAATTTAATTTTATAACGCTTAGATTAGATTTTAGATGTTCTTTTATGAATTTTTCTTCAGAAGACATTAACAAAATGATAACAGAAGAACATTAGTAAGAAAATTATTTTTTTTAGCGTTGATTTAATCTATAATACAAAGTAGTACGATGTCTGTTTGTCCATCTGACGATTAATATCTTGGTTATCGCTGAACCTACAGGGTTGTGTTTCTCAGTCGATAAAGATATTTGTCCTGCGGTGGTTTTAAGCTATTTCTTAAAACTGGCATCCATATCACACACTTCCCACCCCTAAAAAAATAATAGCTGTAACATGTGGTTTATTATCAATCTAACATAAGGCGAAGCCAACAGTATTTTTCAAGAGCATAAGTACCTAGTAATAAAGTTTAATGTATTATTGGCCGAAGGTCACGGTCAAGATCTTCTTCTGGTGACCGAGGCAGCAGCAGTAGGAAACGCAGGAGGAGGCGTGGCAAATTTTCTCGGTCAGGCTCCAGGTCCAGCAGCTACTCTTCTTCTGGATCTTCCAGGTCAAGATCCAGGTAAAAGATCCTTTTTGGATTTATCTGTGTGGGTTAGATTATGATGTCTCAAAATTTGGATTTTGATATCTCAAATAGGTCCTACTCTACTTTACAAATAGTCCTTAAGTTTGTATTTAATTTGATTTTAAAGAGTTTTTAACTAATACTTATTATTGTCTAGATCCTATTCCAGCAGATCAAGCAGTTCGCGGTCAAGGTCTCGCTCATCCTCGCGGTCATCAAGATCTAGTTCCCGGTCAAGCCGGTCACGATCCAGCAGATCAAGGTCAATTTCTCGGCCCAAGAGGAAGGGAGGTAACAAGTTCGGGCTGCGGCGAGGTGCCGGAGCTCTTGGTGCCATGCAGGGACCAGCTGGGGCTAATAAAGGCGCCGGTACTGAAGCTGGAAATGATAAGGTCAGTTATGATTATCCTCTATTAAGAAAAGTTACTTGATTGATTCTTTCTCATAGATGTTCCTTTTCTCTGTAATGATAATAATACAGTTAGCATAATACGTTTTATATCAGAATTTATTTTCACTAAGCGTTTTTGGGCGGATTTGTAAGGTCTAAAATCAAGGACTTATGAGGGTGCGAAAAGGATTATAACCCTTCCCAAACAAATTTCCTTTAAAAACTCCTCCCCCCCCCCCCCTCTCAAAAAAAACCCTTGTTTTGTAAGCCTTTATTGATATTTATTAAGATTAAGACATGGAAAAAGACAAGAATTTAAACCTTTATTACCTAAAGTGTACAAATCAGCTATTGAGCCAAACCCTTAAAAGACCCAAAGAATACTCTGAACTGACAAACATTTTGTTAATTTAGGAGAAGGAGGGGGTAAACCTGGGCCTATCAGGAGCTCTTGCCACGGAGACCAACACAATGAATGGTGTTGTAGTCAAGTACAGTGAACCTCCAGAGGCCAGGAAACCTAAAAAGAAATGGAGGCTCTATGTTTTCAAAGGTAAATATAATCCAAAAGTTAAAAAATATTTGTAGCCTTATATAAAAGTAACAGAATCTGTGTCTGTCTGTCTGTACCGAATGATCTCCGTAACCGATGAACTGACATGGTTCTCCTTTTCAGAGTAGCTTCTCATAGATCCTGGGAAGGTTTATCACTATTTTGAGGGAGAGTACCACCAACCCCTCAGGATAAAAATTGCCCCCCCCCCCCCCCCCCGCCCCACAATTTTTCTTAACTACAATTGAATGTGGGGGGTTGAAATAAATTACTGAATTACGATTAAAACCACAATGTGTTGTTTTAATTAACAGGTGAAGAAGAATTGCCATTGTTATACATTCACCGTCAGTCCGCGTACCTGTGCGGGCGTGACCGTAAGGTTGCTGACATTCCACTGGATCATCCATCCTGCAGCAAACAACATGCAGCTCTGCAGTACAGGTAAAATATATTGTTTCGTTTTGTCAACTGATCTTATTATCACAATTTTTCGTTGTGGCTTTTCAGAAATGATTAACTGTAACTACCAGGACCTATTTACTTTTGCAACTTTTGTGGGGCCTTATGATTTTGTAGAAAATGAATGTATTTATTTTTACTTGGATATTACACCTGATTTAGATGTACTCCATTAGAGTGAAACTTGTAGCGGGCTAAAATAATGATCCTCCCAACCCCCTTTTACCCCTACCCACCTACTGGAATGAACGAACTGACCAATAACTGAAAGGGGAAAAATCAACCTGAATTGATGACAATTTTTCCCTTGTGATAATATTCTACATCCATTTATATGTTACGTATTGCCAAATGTAATCTATTTTAATGCTCCTGATGTGTTAGCACACAAGGAAAAGTCATTAAAAACATTTGATATACATAAATCGTTTGGCAGTTAAAGGCTAACTTATTTAGGTTGGTGTCCTATACCAGAGACGATGGAACTGCAGGTCGCAGGGTCCAGCTCTATGTGCTTGATATGGGCAGTGCTAATGGAACATTTGTCAACAGCCAGAAGATTGAACCACAAAAATATGTCCAACTTGTTGAGAAGGTAATGTTGAATTATTTTTGTGCATTCTTGAAAAGGTTATTAGGTAATGTTTTTAAGGGGATTTTTCAAAATATATATGAAGATTTACATGACCTTTTGAAACCTGTAAATTTCGGACCAAATATTATTTTTCTTTTCTTTTAATAAATGTTATGATTTAGGATGTCCTGAAGTTTGGTTTCTCTTCGCGTGAATACGTACTACTACATGATCAGAGCAAAGAAGATGAAGATGACCTTGGCGTCGATTAAAGACATTATCATTGTATATTTTGAGGCCTACAGACGACATTTATATCATTACAGACGACATTTGTTGATGTAGCAAGGGGTGTGTTATTGTAGATATCTCAGAACACAGAGTTTATTTCGAAATATCATCAAAAATGAAAACTTACGATGTTAAATGAAATAAATTAATAAATTAATTTCTTTAAATTAATGATTTTTACATGAAGCCTAGGTATCTATTTATTTATTTTCTTAAATTATGAATCTACAATATTTTTACCCCCCTAGCTTTTGAGTGCTGGTCAAGTTTTTCTGAATATTCCACTTAACTGGAAGATATATACCATTATAAAGGCTTAGCCTTTCTAAAATATGATGTTCATTTACCTGTCTCAAATATTATTTGCTATACCTAAATATTTTTCAGAACTATATTATACCTAGGTAGCTATTAACCTTGTAACCAGGGTGGGAGAGGACAATGGATGGTAAATTTAAGTGTAACGAATACTAAAGTCAACTTTAAAAACTTATGGGTTTTTTTTGCCAAATCTTGATTGTGTTGTGCAAACTAGGTACCTATTCAACCAATATTTTTGATATATTCAAGGAGTATTTTTTGTCATGATTTTGGGGAGTTGGTCATCAATTTATTATCCATTGTCTTATCCCTCATGCTCCCTTATTAATCTAAATATTTTCCAGAACTATATACACCTACATATACTTATTAACCATTGAACTTAAAAGCACCATAATTTTTAGTTAAAAGCACCTTACCATATTTTTACTCATATATGCATATTCAATTGTGATAATTTACTTTTTACTATTTGAATTTAAATTGATTTTTTTCAATGAATTTATGGCTAAGTTTGAAATGAATGTTTTCACCAGTTTAATGCTTATTAAGGGGAGTATGCACAAACAAGAGCAATTGATGTCTAGCACCTTCCAGTAGTGAATCTAAACATTTTTTTTATCTATTCCGTTAATTTAACAATTTATTTAGCAATTATTGATAGTGAACTGGTATATTCTCAAAGAAAGTATTTAATGTTATTACTGGAAGGTACAAAAAACCACTTGCTTTTGTTCGTGCATAGTCCCTTTTGTTAGAAATCTCAAAATTGATACAATTTACAGTTAAAATAAATTTCTAATTAATAAATATTCATAAATTTAATTAAGATATCATTATACAGAAAATATATTCTTATTTGTTTGAATCATATTAATCTTAATTAAATTCTGTCGAATAGTTGTAAATAAAATGTGTAATTAATTTATCTTTTTTCTTATTATTATACCTACCTCTTCTGTAGGTAACTATTAATCAATTTCAGAATTAAATTAATTAAAATATTAGAATGAGACGTAAGGCAGGAATAGGAGCTATTCAAAAGCGAAGAGCAGATACTGAAAAATTTAAGTAGGTTTTTTTTGAAAATATCTCAAGTTTCGTTTAATATATTTATATATCAACTAAAAAAACAAGTTTCGCTATTGTTTTATAAAGAACTATGAAATGTATAGCGATTTTCGAAGAAATATCATAAAATATTTTGTTGGGTTAAAAAATGAAATGACACGGAAAAACTTATCTAATACCTACTGTACATTGAAAAAGTATATTAATCAAACTGAACACAGTATTAAAATTTGTCACCCCTTTTGCCTTCCCAATTTAAATTTGAAGTGGAGGTTGTAAACACCCCTACCATACGCCACTGCTCGTAATTCATGCCTATGGTAATAAAATTTTAACTTTAACAGCAACATTTTTTGGTGTTATTAAAAATTTTCTTTTGGGTTTCATCTTGACTAGCTTCTCTGTTGCACGACATTTGTCTAGAAGTCCTAACAGTGCATGGTTATTAGTTGCGCCTGTTTTTGGCCTAGGCATTCTCTCGCCTCTTACTTAAACTATTTAAGTCGCGCACTTTATATAGCAGCATTAAGGACCATTTTTAACGTCTGAAGTTATGACCCGTTGTCGAGCCGAAGTTCGAACCTTCCCGACAACGAGGAGATGTACTACGTGTTACGCCACAGTCTCAGTTGTAAAGTATCCCTTTATTTCAGAGACAAAGCAAACGAGCTAGCAGAGGTTCAACTAGCCGAGCTGAGTTCCCAGCTTGAAGCTTTCCAAACTAATCTAGAAACTTTTGCCAGAGAACACAAAGAAGAAATTAAGAAAGATCCAAAATTCAGAAAACATTTTCAGGTTACAGTTTGTTTAATAGAAAACACCAAAAACAATCGTACAACATATGTAGATAGGTATAGGTAGGTAGACAAGTAAGGTTTGGGCAGGTATTGTCAAAAATTACTTTTCGGGTTATTCTATCAAAAGGCAACTTAATCTACTTAGGTACCTACCTTTTTAAAAACAAGAATAATATAAACAAACAGAAGTTGTTTTTAAATGAATGAATCTGATATAAATGATACCTTTTAAATTCTGTACCCTTAAGGGAAAAAAGGGGGGGAGGGTGTTTACCTAGTTTACCCCTCAACCTTTGAAACGCCTTATTTTACCCATATAAAAAAACTTTTAAGTACATTTGTTTACCCTCATCAAACCTTCAAATTCCTTCATTTTAGTCCCCATAAAATGAAAAGCTTGGACGTCCCTGGATATTTGATTTCTGTCTCCCAGTAACCATGGATATTTAACGCATTGTATTATAATCAGCTTTCCATGGATATCAAAATAAAAACTTATAAGATGAAAAACCAGTTTATTTAGCCTCTGCCCAAGGCCTGGGCTAAGAAAACTGATTTTTATTTAAATATTAGTGGAAAATTGTATGTAATTCGATGCGCTACATATTTTTTCAGTATGACGTGAGAACCGGTTCTAATCCAGCGGATATTAATGGTTTCGAAGCCATACTGGAAAATAAATTAACTCATGCTTGTAGGAGATGTGCGCCAGTATAGGAGTTGACCCCCTGGCTTCTGGAAAAGGTTTCTGGTCCAATATGCTCGAGATTGGAGACTTCTACTATGAGCTTGCTGTTCAAATTGTCGAGGTATTCAAATTGAACATATAATTCAATTTCATTTTATCTGTTTCTTACTTAGTCAGGGATCTTAATGGATCATACAAAGGACTATGAATTGATATACATTATTACGAGACAAAATTATCTAGGTATTATTTAGAAAAGTTGGATCATATGAAGGAAATGAAGTCATTCCTAAAAAGGACAGAAATTGCCTTCCTTTTACCCTCTTTACTACTTTGAACCAGCCAATCAAGTCTCAATAGAAATACCCGAAGTTTAAAACCAACGAATGAGAGAACATGTATTTATAAACTTTGGGTACCAGTATAATTTTTAGCCTATGTCCATTCCCTTCCTTATGCCGCTAATAATCGATCAAAACACCGATAAATATATTCATTGGTATTTTTTTTGTGGAATATTCATCTTTTATAGAGTTGCTAGGTCAGAAGTTGTCATATTACTTTGTAAACGATTAGGAAATCATTTTAAATCAAACATATATTTAGAGCAGATAGTAAGTAAGTTTAATAGAGATAATCTAGAGACATATTCTCTAAATCAGCCAATAGGATAATAGTTAAGGTACAACCCGACCGGTCCATGTTATTGGTTGAAATTGTGTACAGATTTTAGTAGAGAAGCTCAGAATTTTTTCATTTTGTTCTTATAATGATGTGGAGAAATGAACCCTCCACTTAACCTGAATATATATTATTATTATATATCCCTGTCCTGAATTATATGTAGCTCTCCAACTGAGTCTGATGCATATACCCACACTAATAATCCCGCCATCTTGCCTCGTCCTGCTGATTCCAGAAGCCAGTTGATTATTGCAGGCCAAATAGTGAATACTTCTCTCCCGTCTGCATTCGGTTAGATACAAGCCAATAAGTCTAGGCTGGCGGTATCTATATTCTCCACGTGTCCAAGTACGTCGTTTCTTACCTAGCTAAGAAACAGGACGTATAAGCTTTTATTGATTTAATTATAGTCCTTAATCCTATCTTAAATATATATATATATATTCATTTCATTTGTTCTGCTACATTTTTTAGTGTAAATCCAATTGTTTTTTATCAATCTATTTGTGTTAGATTATTAAATTGTATCGAAGCTGCTCTACACTCAGAGTTCGGTCTGTCTGTACATCCCTTCATACGTCAATGAGTCAGCTATAAATAGACTCATTTCAGTTTGACAAATTGTGGAATCAGATGGCCCATCTAGATATATTATCTCTATTGTAAAGTTTTATTTTTGCAGGTTTGTATGGCACACGCAGAGAAGACTGGAGGTCTCATGGAGCTGGGGGATATCAAGCATAAACTTATCAAATCCAGGGGAAGGTCTGCAGTACATCAGGTTAATATTTATACCAATTTTGATTGCTTCAATATACCAGGGAGGGAAAGGCATTGTGCTGTTTACTACGCTAGTCCTCAAAGTTTTACAATATCGTTTTCTTATTCGTTGGTTTAAGAAGTTTTGGGACTTTTATTCAATTATGATTGGTTGTTTGATTAAGTTGTGTGTCCAAACGTACCAACCACTAATCGTAATCTACAGAATAATTAATTTTAGTGTATTAATATTATCATTAGGGATGTGGAGATCAGTTAATCAGCCATTGACTCACTCCTGTAGATCCCTGGCAATATGCATATTTTATCTAACTTTGCTGGACTGTAAATACTTGGTACCATAGTTTATAACCACGTTGTCTTGTTCGCTGTCGCAAAAACTTTGGATACTAAATTAATGAATTCAGATTGATGGTTCCAAACCTAGCAGTGTCCAATATTTTATTGGATATTTTATTAATCATAATTGGGGATGTAAAAGAATTATCTTCCATTTTCTTACCCCTTTTGATACCTGTTTCTTTGTCGCATCTTCAGGCCATGATTCATGCATTTAATACAACGAACTTGAACGTCGAAAATAAAGGGGGCCCGGCCGGGCCAGTGCTCGACAGGCAGTTTAAGGGAAAGCACCTATTTTTTATACAAAATTATGATATCTACTTATTGTGTTAGGAAATCACAACGGAAGACTTGTTAATATCCGCAAAGAAGCTGAAAGTTCTCGGAAATGGATTCACTGTGATAGCCCTGGGGTCTGGTAGATACCTCGTCCAGTCTGTACCTGGAGAATTAAGGTATAGTTATTTACTGTGATAGCCCTGGGGTCTGGTAGATACCTCGTCCAGTCTGTACCTGGAGAATTAAGGTATAGTTATTCACTGTGATAGCCCTGGGGTCTGGTAGATACCTCGTCCAGTCTGTACCTGGGGAATTAAGGTATAGTTATTCACTGTGATAGCCCTGGGTCTGGTAGATACCTCGTCCAGTCTGTACCTGGCGAATTTAGGTAATAAATATGCCCGATCATGGACAAGGGAAATCAGGAATAAGGTATATAGCTAACAAGCGAAATAAATCTAAAATAAATCTGGAGGGGGGGGGGGGGGGGTAGATAAAAAGTTGGTCGTTACTATGAAACGTCGTCCGTCAAAATCAGCTGAAATTATAAATTATTTAATGAAAAACACAAAATTGCCCTTTATGTAGATTATAATAAGTTGTTGAAACGTTTGGACACTCACCTTATAAATATAAATTAACCAATCAAAATTCAATAAAAGTCCCTAAAGATGTTAATCCAAACATAAAATGTTATCATAAAACTTTGGAGAATAGTGTTTAAAACAGCCAATGCCCCCTTCCTACCTGTTTTTTTTTATGCAGAAAGAATTTTATTCAACATAAATAGTTTCACTCGTTATGAAAATTAAATCTGCATTCCAGTACATTAAATATTTATCAATAAGTTTTAGTTAGCCACAGTGGGATCTTTTGCCAAAAAACGGGACATTTAGAGTAGACAAAAGTAAACTTCAATAAATAAGCTTGTATTTGAAGAAATGATGTAATTTCTTTTGCTTTAACTCGGAAATAACTTAAATTTTGCCTCTGTTAACTTCTAATGTGCATTTGGTAAGTACGTCTTGCTGTTTTGGAGGAGCGAAGCTACCCTATTTTTAAAAAATCTATAAAACTTCATAACTTTAGTTAGGATAGGAATATTTTAACAAAATCAACGTCTATGTAAATATTTCTTCAATGCAAACAATATTTGTGAACAAGAATATAGTGTCAGGTGCACCCAGTTCGAGTCCCGGCATTTTTAGGTAGGTCCAGTATAAGTAAAATAGGACACTTATAAGGCATGTTTTTAAATTTTTTTTACAGATATAAACAACAATAACATAATTTTCAAAACACTTTTGATTTTGTGTTAATACCTTTATTTTAAGTCTAGCTATCTTCATTTAAAGTTTGTATAAGAATATAACATAATTACTTAAATTATATTCTCCCTCAAACGTATATTTCTCTTTCTCTCTCTGATGCGTATATAATGTTTTTGCAATATTATAATAAATCCGCAAATTTGAATTTCTGCTGGACCAAAACCAGTTAGAACTACAAATTTTTTTAGAACACATGAACTTTAGCAAATTTAATTGCTAAAATAAAAGTATTTATAAGTCATCTTTATTTAACGACTCCTTTATCCCTAAAATGTCCATTAAAACCGCGAGAACGGCAAAAATCGTTAAAAATCTCGCCAACGGCGGCAAATAACGGCGTAATGGTTGGCCGGAGGCAAATAATGCAGAAGTAAAGAAAGATCCGCCTCAAAAAGTTTGAAAACATTGCAGAGATGACTTTGGGCTCTAAAATGACTCCTTCCCCCTCTAACGGGGGAAAATTTGAAATTAACAAGAACGAAATTGTTCAAACCATGCAATGTAAAATGCTCAATTACTCAAAAACGGACAAGAGGCCCCAGGTGGTGAAAACTGTCTTATACACAATACATGTTGTATATTGATATTATTATTGCAAAACCCGGGGCCTCCTGTCCGTTTTTGGGTAAAATGGAGAAAACTGATTTTTTGGGGTTAAAAATCTTAATATTTTTGGTGAAATTTTCTCACAAAATGTCAATTTACACCACCAAAAAAATATTTTTTAAAAATTTTTCTTTAATTAGACATTGGTACAGGTATCTGAAAAGTACCTCAATCAAAAATTATTTTCATAAGATGAACATAAATGTATTTTTTGTTGCTTTGAAAAAATTGTGTAAAAAAATCTGGAAAATCATCAAAACTGAAAAGAAATTTTTCACTACCTTTTTTAAAAATGGCATAAATCCGCCAAAAATGAATATTTTTTAAAAATTTCTTTTCTAGCTGTCTACTTACAGCCATTATTAATTCCTAGGATAGATAAAAGTCGATTTTAAATTTTTTGGATGTCCCGATTTTTTTCAAAAGATCCCACTGTGTTAGCTTGAAATTTGAGCGAATTCAAAATTATAACGTAGTCACAGGACTCGTATTTTTGTATTAATTTAAGTCTAAATTTGCGACGCTTTTTATACTTTAACTAATTGTCTTTTACCAGAAGAAAAGTTTTTAAATCACATCATGTACAATAAAAGAAGTGAAATAAAAGTTTTTAGAAAGAAAAACTACCAATTGGAGATTTTTTAATCCTTTTGTCGTGTTCCATACAATTTCTTTATAAAAGAAACCATAAAAATATTTTGTGTAAATTTGAACACAATAAGTATTCACTGAAGCCTGGATGATATGAAAATAACGTCAATTATATTGAAACATAGGTTTTTATTGGTTTCTTCATATTTTGAGTTGAAAAATAAAACGCAAAATTATCGTCCCTAGTTTCTGGTGGAGGGCTGGAAACCATCCTAATACATTTCTAAAGATTCCCTGGAAAGTACAAGCAATTTTGACCAGTATTTTTCAAGATCTTTAGCTGCAGTAAATTAACTTTATTACATACCTAAAATTATAGGTTAGGTGTCTTTTTTTTTATAAAAGAAAACGAATTATAACCAAACAATCTTTAAACAAACAAGGATAAGGTTTTTCATAAGTAGAACATAGGAGAATCAATATTTTGACACTTTCTTTGCCCTTTTTCGTGGACATGGTCTTGTAGCCATGCCTTAGTTATTAAGTAGCAGGTACTATGAAAATCCTTTCCACAGGGTTTCGGATCCGGATCCGCATATTTTTGAGTCCAAGGATCCGGATCCGGATCTGCAAAAAAAATGCGGATCCGGATCCTTGGACTCAAAAAAATGCGGAAAAAATGGAAAAATCTACCTAAATTTATATAAAATCTCAGACATTCTCTTGATGAGAGCCAATCTTTAAGGTTTAGGTTCAGACTTGAAAATTAAAAGTATTTTTGACTTCGAATTAAAGAATAAAATTTTTTTGAAAAATTTGGTGATTTTATTTTTATTGTCAAGGATCCGGAACCGGATCCGGATCCGCAATGACCAAATTTTGAGGATCCAGATCCGCATACAATCAATGCGGATCCGAAACCCTGCCTTTCCAGTATGATTTTGAAACCGAATAATATCCACTAGATTAGAACTGGTTCTCAGTTATACTGAAATTTCATGCATAACATCTTATTACAGACAATTTTTCACAAACATCAAAATAATTAAATTAATATCAATTTTTAGCCCAGGCCGGCCTTTTGCCCCTCAGTGTTAACAAACTTGTTTTAATCTTTTAATTAAGTTTTCATTTTAATATCCGCGGAAAGTTATCAATAATACGATGCGACAAATACCAAATAATATATTTTTGTTTTAGTTCTGACCAGATCTCTGTCCTGGAAGAGGCAGAAAGAAATAATGGCTGTATAGCTACCTCCTCTCTTCATAATAAACAAGGGTGGGATTATAATAGGTACCTAGCAATTTTTTAAAGCGACGCTTTAGTATATTTAGGGTCCGTCCGGTTAGCTTTTTAAGTTAATTAATTTAGACATGTGATAATTGCCCTATTGATTTTAAACTTTGAATGGTGATTCCTTTAAGTCAAATTTTAGTAGGTAGCGAATCCACTCTATTATTCGAAGTGTATATCAACCAGTCTGAAAGAAACCGTCAGGGGGGATATGTAAATTTTTTGGCTGCTATTTTTTGTGAAGGTTTCTTATACTAATAAGCGTCCAGTATGTAATTTACTTGGTCCGCCAGTTTGTCGGTTATTCTAAAAAAAACGATACTTATTTATTCAAAAAGATTGCGTTTCTTATATTTATCTTTTATGACAATAAATATTAAATTTCTACATAGACGTCCAAGGGGGGGGGGTAATTGGGCGATTACCCCCCAAAAAAATTTTACCCCGGGGGTAAATTTTGGGGGGGGTAAACTAAATTTACCCCTGCCAACAGATTTCAGGGGGGGTAATTACCCCCCCCCCCCAGCAAATTTTACCCCCGGGGTAAAAATTTGGGGGGGGGGGAAATTTACCCCCCCCAAAAAAAAAAAAAAAGCTTGGACGCCCCTGAATATATATCCACAATTTTTTATTCTTCGCTACTAATGGAGGATGTTGTCATCCTTGTTTGGATTATTTTTCCATTGGAAAAAATGAAGGCTATTTTTAAAATTTCTTTTCAAATATTTAGGATTGATATTGTGATGAACAAGATGGTTGGTGAGGGTCTAGTCTGGGTGGATGCCAAAGCAACAGAAAAAACGTACTGGGTACCCTCCATATTCACATCACAATTTGGATAGTTAACACACAAGAAAACAAAGAATTACAACCTCCATGAAGATTAGAAAAAATACATATACATTCAGATACCATAAACTTTGGGATCTACTGCAGTTTACGGTAAAATATTGCTGGTAACGTATATTGCAAAAAATCTATGAATTTTAAAGGCTGCTAGCTGCCAAACGGCTGAACGTACAGATCATGCCCGCACACCATTCTAAGCGGTATACGAAGGCCTACAAATAATCAGGAATAGCCAAGATCCAATGATGCACAGGGAAAGCTTCACTGAAGAAAAAACGCGCATTTCTCTGCACTGCGAGATAATTATGCATTATTGATTTATGGCTATTTCAGATTATTTGTAGGCCTTCTTATGCCGCTTAAAACAGTCTGCGGGCATGATCTGTACGTTCAGCCGTTTGGCAGCTAGCAGCATTTAAAATTCATAGACTTTTGGCAATATTCGTTACCAGCAATATTTTACCGTGAACTGTAGTAGATCAAACTTTGTTGTTAAAAGGTGAAATTACTGTGACTCCAGAAGGGTGTTTATTCTGCACAAGATTCTTTTTTCCCCGGTTGCGAAAGAAAATTTCATTGTCCGCTCCCAACCCTTGTTTTTTTCCTAAAGGAGGAAGAAAAATTTAAAAAATTGCAACTTTCAACACTTTTTTTTATCGGGGCATTATAGTTAACCAAACTAACCTAACTACCTATTGATGATATTTAATTATAGTTATTTATCGTATCGTAATATAGACAAATTTTCTCGGATATTATAATAAGAATAAAAAGAATGTCCGTACTACTTTTGAGAAAACTTATTAATTTTATGCTTTTGAAATTAGATTTAGTAGAAAATTGTCTTTAATATGGTGCTATACATAATTTTTCGGTATGGCCAAGTACCATAACCAAAAATATCTTTTTCTTAAATGTAATTAAATAAGTTAATAACCTGATATTAATTTTTTATGGAGATATCTTATCCATTTATTTTTACTGCATTTGAATTATAACAAATCAATATATATTTACTTGAATGTTGCGCCAGTTTTCTATTTCGTTTTATTGTGATTTCTCTTGAGAGGGTGGTGGTACCCTCCCCCAAAATAGTTATAAACCTTCCTGAGACCTATGAGAAACTACCCTGTTAAGCGGTTCAGCGGTTAGCGAGATCCTTCGGTACAGACACACAAACACACAGACAAACAGACATCCTTTTACTTTAGTATATGGATATCATTACTATTTGTACTTCTTAAAGCAACTTTGATATAAAATTTGTATTGTGATATTAATTAATCATTTTAATTGCAACTAGTCGATTAAATGTGCTTGTGATTTTTGTAATTAATAAATTTTATATTGTACCAATAAATGTAAAAGTATAGATGTATAACCTAGATAGTAGACAACTAACTGGCCCAAGTGGCTAGCAAACCGCATTCTGTTCTTTTGTTTCTCGGCTGAGTTATTATTTCCGATTCTATTGACGGATATTCAAAGACCAAATTGAAAGTTGACACAGGGACCCCACTCCATGGGTAGAATTATATATAGCTCTTGCCCTCTCTATTCTCTTACTTTAATATTGTACCTCATTTAGTTAAGTTAAACCTAAGTGTTCCCAATTTTTGAAATGTCGAAAGATTTTGATTTAAGTTAGTACTCATGATTAATTCCAGTTTTCGTAGCCCTTAGGGGGACAAAGGCCTGGGCTAACAAAGCTACGATTTTTATTTTACCGTTCATAGAAAATTGTCTATAATACGATACAATACATGATTTTTCAGTATGGCTGAGTACCAGTTCTAATCCAGTGGATATTAATCGGGTTTGAAGCCTTACTGGAAGAAAAGTATTGAAACTGCTTTTCAACAAGATATGTCCGAATTCTTTCAATTATTAAATCAATCATGCTCTTTTATTATAAAAAGTCGTTGCTATGCGTTAAAAAATGTCGTCGTTTTAAGTATTTTTCCACAATTTTGAATATCAGACGGACATTCCAATGCAATGAGTAAAAGGTTGAAAAAATATAAATTACTCGGTAGCTTTCCACTAGGTACTTTTCTTAGAAATTTTTAAAAAATTGTAGTATGTTTATTTTCTAAGTTTTGTTTAATAGTTATTTATCGCATTGTAGTAGGTATAGACAACTTTCCACGGATATCAAAATGAAAAATATAAAAACCAGGTTTTGGTAGTCCTAAGCAGTGGAAGGCCCGGGCTAACTAAACTGGTATTAATCTTAAGTTTTTTTTTAAATATTAGCAATACGAAATTGTCTGTAATATGATGCTATACGTGATTTTTCAGTATGGCTCAGAACTGGTTCTAATCCAACGGATATATATCGGTTTCGAAGCCATACTGGAAAAGTTATTGAGCTAAAGGTGTCTTATTTCTTGAACATACATAATTTTTCAGTATGGCTCATAACCAGTTTTAATCCAGCGGATATTAATTGGTTAGGAATAGAAATTTTAACATATTTTGTTTTAAAATATTGATACAAATTACATAATTAGTAAAATTGCTTCTAATTAGTATGATTCATTACTTCATGACAACCCATCGAAAATAGCGCAGATTCTTTATAAAACTACCTGTGCAGGTCGTCTGCCACTATTTTAATTTCATTGCTTATTGAATGATTTAAAAAATTGTAAATCCTAAATGTTTTTAAATTAAAAGGAACATCAAAAAGTATGTACAGTAAAAGTTACAATTAACCTATATTTTAGGTTATTGAATTAAGTTTTTGATTTCAAGATTAATTTAAAAACATATAAATATTAGATTATAAATGTAAATAAATTTTAAATTATGTTTCAATTTCTGTGATGGTCAAGACAGTATACTTTAAAAAGTTTGAAAAGGATGTCCCAAAAAATTTATTTTTTGATCTAGATATATGATTTAGAAACAGTTACTTTTATAAGTATACTTTTTTATGACTTCGAAACCGATTAATATTCGCTGGCATAGAACCTGTCGTCAGCGGTACTGAAAAATTATGTATAGCAAGCATTACATTAAATTTTCCAAGAATTTAAAATACAAATCATAGAATTTATACCAGTTCTGTTATCCCGAGTCAACTGCAGCCACAGTGATTTTACGAAGCGGCTTTTAATTATCAGCTGAAGCCGATCATTCAAACAGCTTAGACAAAACTGAAGTAGCAGCCGCAACTAACAGAGCGGATTTAATAAAACTGAGGTGGATTCTTAAAAAAATTTGCCCCACTGATCGCTTAGTGGGGCAAATATGTTTTCGTGAAAAATCTACAAAATTTAAACAAAATCAAAGAAGGGTTATTAACATAAGATTTTATTTAATTTTTGTAGATTTTTTATGTGATTTTGGAGGATTTTTCAGGAAAACAATTTGGCCCCACTAAGCGATTAGCGGGGCAAATTTTTTTTAAGAATTAACCTTTGGTAATAATCAGTCTCCTACAGCTATAGAGCCTTGTGGTTGCTGAACTCTAGATAAGACAAATAATACTTTTAATGAAATATGGCCTAAATAACCATCCTAAGGCTTAAATATAAAATAAAATAGCCTAAAACCATCCTTGGAACTATGAGAAGCTACCCTGTCGGTTCAGTGGAAAGCGAGATCCTTCGGTACAAACACAGTTGCTGCTACTTTATTATTAGGATTTTGCTGAACATTTTTTCAAATAAAATTTATGTTTTTTGTTGGACACCATGTAATAATATTGAATGCAGTTCAGTAAATGGGAAATATCAACAGTGAAAGCTTTACACAAAATTATATACAATATTTTTCATTTTTTGTTTTCAAGTTAAAGAAAAAACACATACGGCCATGATAACACAAAAAAATGCATAAGAAATGGATATAGGATATACTTAAACTTGGAAATATTGACAGGGGTGAATTTGTCATCAATTTAGCTTGCTAATAGGGACCTCTCTTATTGGTCAGTTTGTTCATCCAAGAAGGGGGTGAATGGTGGGTTATCGTTATTTTGTTTAGTTGCGAGCAACACTGTATCGGAATACAAAAGACGAAGCAATTTATTAATTTTTTTATATTGACAGACTTACATCCGGATAGATAGAAAATGAGTGAGATAATTTACAATAAGGAAACAAATATTAATAGCAGCTTCGCTCCTAAAGGTCCCTCTAGGGACACTTTGAATGGGGGGAGGTGTCGACCCCTGTACAATTTTAATTTTAGTTTTGAAAAGAAAAAATAAACAAAATTATGGAGGGCCCATTTTTTAGGGGTTATTTCCAGCGTTGCCAGGTCTATTTTTTCTGACTTCTGAAGGTTTTAAAAGTTCAATGTTTAATAAAAAGGACTTGAAAAACAAGGAGCATTTGCACACGAAATAACAGAGTTACCAAATTATAATTAATAAAAAATCTTTTTTTAGCTAACCCGGTGCCGTTTTTTAACGAAAATAACGACTCTAGTAAAATATGGCAGCTCCTGGCTTCACAACGCTGATTATTTCGCTTCATAGAGTTAGGGAATCCTCCCCCCCAAAAAGTCCTATGAAAAGCTTTAAAGTAGTAAAGGAGAAACATATGATATCGGTTCAGTCATCCTGATAATATTTTATGCAGTTACTCGTGGCGGCATCAAGTTGTGTTTTATGAAAAATAAACAGATTAACATTATACACTTTGTAAATAGTTCTTATCATTAATTTGAGTTGACACAACTACGATTTACTAATACCTTGTAATCATACTTATGAAATCAGATGCGGTAAAAAGGGGGGGAAGTTATGGTAGAGGTGGGGATAGAACCCAGCTTATACCAATAACGAAATTAAAAATATCACCTATACGTGGTTTTTAGCTGTCGTTGGGAGGCAACACATCGTAAACTTGATGACCTCTCCATTTGCCCTCTTAAATGTTATTTTAGATTAATTTAACTTGTTGGTTATACCTCATACCTGGATAGAGGGTTTCCTACTCTCTAACCAAGTTATAGCAGAGGTGGGGGACAGAACAGGTCAAGTAACACCCATCAGACAACCAACTCTTTGATTGAACTACCTTTGTATGAGAAGTCCTAACTATTAATGTCCAGGGCGACCACTGCATACTATATATACTATAAATACTATATAGGATGAATTTGGATACTATATCATACTATATGACTAAAATTTACTATATATACTATATAATTTTACCTTTATTTGAACAAAATTTACTATATATACTATATAATATTACATTTATATAACAAAAAACGGATATTGTCAGTTTTGTGACAATGCATCTTAAGAAGTGTTTTGTCTTATTTTCACAGTAGGTTTTCTCCTATTTCTAGCCCCTGCGGGGCAATCATTAACCTTTATAACCTATTAAAAGCTCCAAATGTCCGTCTCTCCATTAGACATGGATGGGGGGAAACGTGATTTTTTTTGGCTCCTATATAAGATTGAAGGCAACTTTTTGGCAACATTCCTATCATAAAGGAGCAGAATCAACTATAAAACATCTATGGCAATCGGAAAGCTTTTTAGCAGGTTTAAGGCTATGTTTTATATTTTTTTACTTATTTCTCCATATCTTTGGTATCATCTTTTTAAAAACATTCATGTTGGTCTAACTGTCTTTAAGCAGGTTTTTTAGTTATTTTTATATTTTAGTTTTGGTCCGATTTTCAAACTTTTTTTGGATGATAGTATCAAAATATTTTTTTCCTTTGTTCTGAGTATCCACTATGTAATTTACTTTGAATGTCGGTCTAACAGTCATTTCATTATACAAAATAAAATAAGGTTTGGGGCTTTTTTCTTAAATAAATCTAAAATAAAATAATCATCCACGATTTTTTTGTGCTTTGCTACTTATGGATGTTGTCATCCTTGTTTAAAATAAAACTTTACCGAATAGAACACATATTTGCAGGGATCTATAGGGATAAGACATAAGCTGATTAATTGATATACATCCCCAATGATGATAAACAAAATTAATCCTTATATAGAAAAAAATTAGTGGATGGAAAGTATGGAAACTCAACTTAATTAACCAATCAAAATGCCATTAAAGTCCCCGAAATTGTTGAGTCAACGAATAAGAAAGTGTTTTTTTGGGGACTAGTATATAGCTCCCTGCATATTTTTAAAAAAATTCAAATTATTTCTGCTTTTTATCACAAGGTATATTTTGTTGATATTTCTAAAAAAAAACATTTGTAAGCATCAAATATTTGAACATAAGTTAAACTTTATGTGAAAAAAATTTGCGCGCTGCACGCGCAATTTACAACTTCATTCAAAACTGCTTTGGCATTTATCTAAGTCTTTTCTCAAAACTGTATGTCTGACTAAAGAATAACAATATATAAGTATATCATAACAAAAAGACTTTTTTCAATACAATTATCATTAAAAACCTTAATTAAAGCACACAAAACTATATATTCCTGACTTGTTAAATATTACTTTTCTTGTTGTCTTTAATTAATTTGAGTTTAAAGAGGGTGTGTAATTTTTTAGGTGCGCACCGCCCTAGCAAATCCTTGTGAACGCCACTTTATTAAAAAGTGACAGATTTTTAAAGTGCCATTTGAAGAGGGTGGCAGATGGGGATATAACTTTTTAGTTATAATTTTATAATTCACTGTCTGTAAGTCTGTAATGCTATGGGGGAAATATGATTTTCCAAATTATTTCCAAAATGAAGTTTTTATCTCGCCCCCACCTAATTTTTTAAGATGGGTTAATCATTCTTCATGCTGATATTTTGTATAAAAGAAATGAGTTCCATGGGTGGGGCACATTTGTCTTGAAGTGTAAATGGAAAACAAAAAATGTGTGCCCTATAAGAAGAAAACAAAAGTTTTAGACATCTATATCAAGATTTAATCCCCCAACCCCCACATATGTCTTGAAGTGTAAATGGAAAACAAAAGTTTTAGACATTTAAATCAAGATTAAATCCTAAAAGAAGTTGTATCAACTTTTTTTTTTATAGCTAGCCGGTCCTTTTAGTAAGTAGTAGATGTAAAATTTTTCATAGAATTCAGATATGCAATCGGTTTTTTTGTAGACCTCTTATTTTTTAAGTAATTTAAGTTTTTAAAAAAAAAAATTAAGTCGATTTTAAGGTACTAAAATGCAACAAAAAAAAGAAAGAAAATGGCCATTATGAACAAAAATAGTAAGATCTTTAATTTGACACCTTACTTTTTCAATTCTGTCAGGTAATTATTGAAAAAAATCGATTTTTTTAAACCCACGAGAATAAAAACTTTGAACTCAATTTTATCATTTCACAAGTAAAAAAATATGGGTTCATATATACCTTTAGAATCAGAAAAATATTACGAATCCATTGTAAGCAAAATTGAAAAAAAAGTTTACAATATAGTATATAAACTACAATAAAAGGAATTATATGAAAATATCATATTATATTGTACAGGCAACGTCTTAACTTTTGAATTGAGTATAAAAATGGGAAGGGGGTCTAGAGGGGGTAAAAAAGGGAAGGCGATAGTGTTGCCAGAACAAAAAATACAATTGGCCAATTTATATTTTTTTATTTTTTTACTTTTTTTCAATTTTGCTTACAATGGATTCGTAATATTTTTCTGATTCTAAATGTATATATGAACCCATGTTTTTTATGTCTGAGAAAATATTTAGGTCTAAAGTTTTTATTAAACCGAGGTTAAAAAATAGATTTTTTCAATAATTACTCAACAGAATTTTAAAAGTAAGGTGTCAAATTAAAGATCTTACTATTTTTGTTCTTACTGGCCATTTTCTTCTTTTATTTTGTTGCGTTTTAGTACCTTAAAACCAACTTAATTATTTTTTTTAAAAAACTTAAATTACTTAAAAAATAAGAGGTCTACAAAAAAACCGATTGCATATCTGAATTCTATGAAAAATTTTACATCTACTACTTACTAAAAGAACCGGCTAGCTATAAAAAAAAAGTTGATACACCTTCTTTTCAAAATATTATAACGAGGGTTTTTTGAGAAAATTAGATTTGAAAATTTCAAGTTCAATTTTCAATCCCTAGGAGTTACAGCATAATCATGACAAGAAAAGCAAAAATTATTTATTTAAAATTTTTGAACAACTTTGCTTTTATGAAGTCTTTTATAAAACCTCTATATATGATTTATTTAAGGCTGAATTTCCGTGACCTTAGCAAAGCAACTGATAAAAATGGCTATTGATTAACTCCCTTCAAGGTTTTATGAAGAACTTTATTAAAGCAAACTTGTTCAAAATTTTAAATAAATAATCTTTGCTTTTCGTGTCATGATTATGCTGTAACTCCTATGGAATGAAAATTGAACTTGAAATTTTCAAATCTAATTTTCTCAAAAAACCATCGTTAGAATTTTTTGAAAATTTTAGGATTCAATCTTGAATTAAATGTCTAAAACTTTTGTTTTCCATTTACACTTCAAGACATATGTGGGGGGGGGGGGGGGGGGTTAAATATTTTTTTTCAAGATGCCTTTTAGCTCCAAGTCATTCCAGGGTTGGGAGAAGGGCTGGGGAAGAAGGGATAGGGATTAAAAGGCCCATAATCAAGTATTCCCGCCCCCTTATATCCCGTTTTTAATATAGGTATATATAATCCATGCCACTGATTTTATGTGAAATTGCTTTGATAACAACTTTGCTTTGAGCTATTATTAATGATATATATACTATTATTACTAAATAATTCAAAGTCTGATACTATATCATACTATATGAGTAAAAAAAAATATACTATATATACTATATGGAGAAAAAAAATATACTATAAATATACTATATTTTTTTGGTATTGGAGTGGTCGCCCTGAATGTCTCGCACCTGACATAGTAGCAGTAGGAACAACTTTTAACGTCATTAAATCTAACTTTACACCCCCCGACGACAAGCGGATGCGCTATGTGTTGAGCCACTGTCGCGGGTTAAGTAAAGGGGATAGAAAACTTGCCTAAGCCTTTCTAAGCCTTAATTCTAAATGCAGAATAGCATAAATCCATCCCAGGAACTATGTGAAGCTTCAGTAGAAATCCTTAGATTTAGACAAATAAACTTTACTACTTTAATGAAGATATTTGATGTTATTTTAGAAACTAAAAATAATCAGTCTTATTATTGTTTAACCCTTACAGATCGGGCCCCAATTCCCACCTTAACAGATCGGGGCCCTCTATCTCGGCTCCTGGTACAGATAAAGACGTAAATTTTTTTCTGGTGGTTCATGTGTATTTTTAGAGAAAATTACTTTTTCTAGTCATAGCGGTCAGACCGCTCCTTAGCCGCTTTTTAGCGGCCAGCCGTTAAATTTTATAACAGCTGTAGAGCGGCCAATTTTGCAGCTAGGATGACCAAATTTTAGGACGAACTTTTAATTTTCATAACAAAAAAATACTTTTTCTGATCATCGCCGAAAAACGGCAAATAACGGAAACCGCCATTTTCGGCGGTTACGGCGGTTGGCGGCGCAAATTAATATTTTTATCTGTGTATTATTGCTCAAGGATTTACCAAAAAAAATTATAGGTCTCTAGCTGTAATAGAAGCCACGATATTCATGATATATGTCTGTAGTAAAAGCCAGACAAAAATCGGTCAGGGAGCGGTCAAACGGTCATAACACCACTTTTTCACAAAAAAAAAAATTTAGGTTTCTACCTTATACACAAAAGTCATAATGTAGAAATTAAGATTTATATTATTTTTTTCCTAATTTTTTTGCTATCCAACCGACTTTGACCGGACATCACAACCGACACAGACCAGATATCCTAATAAAATCAACTCTTGCCGACGTATAATTACTAAACTTAAAAAGTCACGAAGTTACAGCTCTCCATCTTACCTACAAAAAAAATGAGATTTAAAAAACTAGAGGGGGGGGGGGCCTTGGAGTCCCCCCCCCCCCCGACTGTTAGGGTTAAACTAGAGAGTTTTCAATGTGGACATACCTACATTTTAGAACGGAAGTATAGAGATGTTGCCTATGAAATATTTAAATTAAGAGCTTTAATTGCCATTTAAGCATGAAATTACTGAATATGTCATCAAATTTTTATATAATTATCTTCTCATCAAATAACTTTTAAAATATCAGTAAATTTCTATCGTTTCAATATAATACCTAGAGTAATACGTCAATATTGATCATTAGAATACATTTAAGTATATATTTTGCAAAGCAAGAATGACAACATTCATGAGTAGCGAAGAACACAATCTATTACAAATTGAGTTATAGAGCAGATTAACTGTTATCATAACAAAAAATAGTAAAAATTAGGGTTTATGTCTGAAAGTTTTTAAAAGAAAAGCTCATTAAAAGCAGTCAGACTACCATAAATTTTTCATTCCTAATTATGGAGCAAAGAAGGAAATATTGACAAGAAATTTCAGCAGTGTTTCTTCTTAAGGAGCCACGAAAATCCGTTTTAAAAGAAAAAGCTGCTTAAATGCAGTCCGACTGCTATTGATGTTTTACATCAGGAAAAAGGATAAGAGGATGGATACTCACCGCTTTTCATTGTAAAATACTACTTCCCCTTAGTAAAATAATCTGTCTGCTACAAAGTGAAACCACTAGCGGCTTTTTGCATTTTAATCATAACCTATTCTATATTTGTAAAAAAAAAATATAATATATTTTATTAATGTTATTCTATAATTTATTGGTTTAAAAAAACATATAAGGAAAATCATTAAAATACAATTTGATTTATAATAATAAAAAGCAAATAGCCAGTTGTGGTTTTGGTGCGGCAGAAAAGTATGTTACGCCTAGTTTAATAATGGGAGGATTAGCCTTTTTATGATTGAAAATTTTTTTTTTTTTCAAATTAGCCTAAATGTAATATTTAAATCTAATTAACATAATAAAACTTTTAAATGTTTACTAATAAAAAAATAATAGTTCAGCTCTAAGCCACCAGTTTCGCTAGTTGTCTACTTCAAAGACATACATGAAAACTAAGGCTAAATATTAAATAAAAAATTTCAAAACTGAATAATCTAAATTAGTGAATAATCTGTAATGCTATCTACGTTCGTTCTAAGATAATACTCGTTTTTACAATATTTTTAACATTTTCAAGTGATTTTATTTAGCCCTCAGGGTTTGGCCCATTAGTTACAAAAATCCAAAACAAGAAAAATACAGACAAAATAAAAATAGATGACCGCTTTGATATTCTACTTCTATATCCAAAGCTAGATGGCACTGAAAAACTGATTATTATGATTTACAATCAAGTGTTTATATTAATTTGTAAAAACGTTTATTTATTTTTAAACTAGAGTTGGCTCGATATAACTATCTCGCTATTGGCTAGGTTTATTCAATGATTCATTTACTTTTTATGGATTTACAATATAAAATATGCTCTATATTTCTATAAAATCCTTTCGTGGCATTCTTTTACTAAAAACCCACCTTGTATTGGCATAGTTTAATAACCAATTCAAAATTAATCTAATAACCTTTACAAACTGACATTTTAATTCATACATTTTATTTCACAAATTCACTCTCTTTAGATTTTTTTTGAAAAAGACAACATTGAATATGTTTCTGAAAACATGTTGTGTCCATCACAACATGTTGTAACATACACAGGGGTGGGTTTTTATAAAAAGAATGATGCGTTATTTTTTTTTATCTTTCCTTTGTCATGAAATCTATGTACTTTTCTCTGTCTCTCTTTCTCTTCCCCTCTTTGTCTCTTTCTCTCTCTCTCTCTCTGTCAACAATATTTTCTGAAACAATATTTTTCAATTCTATATACTTTAGCATGTAAACTAAGGCTGTAAAATTGTAATCTTTATCCAATGCTGATGTGGCTCATTTGGTTAAGGCATCAGGTTTGAGATGTTAAGTTTCAAGATGAGTGGTTCAAGACTCACCACTGAAACATTATTTTTTTTCAATCTTATATACTTTGGCATGTAAATTAAGGCTGTAAAACTATAATAGTTATCCAATGCTTATATGGCTCTTTTGATTAAGGCGTCAGGTTTGAGATGTCAAGTTTCAAGGTGGGTGGTTCAAGACTCACCACTGAAACATTATTTTTCTTTCAATTTTATATACTTTGGCATGTAAACTAAGGCTGTAAAACATTAGTCATTGTCTCAAGTGATTTAGCTCTTTTGGTTAAGACGTCAGGTTTGAGATGTCAAGTTTCAAGGTGGGTGGTTCAAGACTCACCACTGAAACATTATTTTTTTTAAATCTTATTTATTTTGGTACATAAACTAAGGCTGTAAAACAATAGTAATTGTCTCTTGCTGAATCAGCTCTTTTGATTAAGGTGTCAGATTGAAGATGTCAAGTTTCAAGGTGGGTTGTTCAAGACTCACCACTGAAACATTATTTTTTTTCAATCTTATTTACTTTTGCATGTTACTTAAGGCTGTAAAACTATAATAATTGTCTCATACTGATTTAGCTCTTTTGGTTAAGGCGTCAGGTTTGAGATGTCAAGTTTCAAGGTGGGTGGTTCAAGACTCACCACTGAAACATTATTTTTTTCAATCTTATTTACTTTGGCATGTAAACTAAGGCTGTAAAACAATAATAATTATCTCATGATAATTTAGCTCTTTTGGTAAAGGTGTCAGGTTTGAGATGTCAAGTTTTTAAGGTGGGTGGTTCCAGACTCACCACTGAAACATTATTTTTCTTTCAATCTTATATACGTTGAAATGTTTACTAAGGCTGTAAAACTATAGGAAGTCTCATGCTGATTTAGCTCTTTTGGTTAAGACGTCAGGTTTGAGATGTCAAGTTTCAAGGTGGGTGGTTCAAGACTCACCACTGAAACATTATTTTTTTCAATCTTTTTTACTTTGGCATGTAAACTAAGGCTGTAAAATAATAGTAATAGTCTCATGCTGAATTACCTCTTTTGGTTAAGGCGTCAGGTTTGAGATGTCAAGTTTCAAGGTAGGTGGTTCAAGACTCACCACTGAAACATTATTTTTTTCAATCTTATTTACTTTGGCATGTAAACTAAGGCTGTAAAACAATAATAATTATCTCATGATAATTTAGCTCTTTTGGTAAAGGTGTCAGGTTTGAGATGTCAAGTTTCAAGGTGGATGGTTCCAAACTCACCACTGAAAAATTATTTTTCTTTCAATCTTATATAGGTTGGAATGTTTACTAAGGCTGTAAAACTATAGTAATTGTCTCATGCTGATTTAGCTCTTTTGGTTAAGACGTCAGGTTTGAGATGTCAAGTTTCAAGGTGGTTGGTTCAAGACTCACCACTGAAACATTATTTTTTTTCAATCTTATTTACTTTGGCATGTAAATTAAGGCTGTAAAACTATAATAATTGTCTCATACTGATTTAGCTCTTTTGGTTAAGGCGTCAGGTTTGAGATGTCAAGTTTCAAGGTGGGTGGTTCAAGACTCACCACTAAAACATTATTTTTTTCAATCTTATTTACTTTGGCATTTAAACTAAGGCTGTAAAACATAATAATTATCTCATGATAATTTAGCTCTTTTGGTAAAGGCATCAGGTTTGAGATGTCAAGTTTCAAGGTGGGTGGTTCAAGACTCACCACTGAAACATTATTTTTCTTTCAATCTTACATACTTTGGAATGTTTATTAAGGCTGTAAAACAATAGGAAGTCTCATGCTAATTTAGCTCTTTTGGTTAAGGCGTCAGGTTTGAGATGTCAAGTTTCAAGGTGGGTGGTTCAAGACTCACCACTGAAACATTATTTTTTTCAATCTTTTTTACTTTGGCATGTAAACTAAGGCTGTAAAATAATAGTAATTATCTCATGATAATTTAGCTCTTTTGGTTAAGGCGTTAGGTTTGAGATGTCAAGTTTCAAGGTGGGTGGTTCAAGACTCACCACTGAAACATTATTTTTTTCAATCTTTTTTACTTTGGCATGTAAACTAAGGCTGTAAAATAATAGTAATAGTTTCATGCTGAATTAGCTCTTTTGGTTAAGGCGTCAGGTTTGAGATGTAAAGTTTCAAGGTGGGTGGTTCAAGACTCACCACTGAAACAATATTTTTTTAATCTTATAACTTTGGCATGTAATAGCTTTTTGATATTTTAAGTGACTGTTAGTATAAGGTAAATGTTTAAAAATATTTTTTTACTTTTACCAAATATTAATTATTATCTCAGAGAGTGAAAATGATAATTAGTGTTAAGGGTAGATTGGAACCATCTGACCTGAACTGGAACCTCATCTCTACCCCTGAGCTACAATCACAGACATGAAAGAGAGTAAAATTTTAAATTATACTATAAGAATGATGTTTTTGTCTATATTGTCTTTTTTCACCACTGATAATTGGTCTCCGTCATAGCTCATTTATAGAATGTCGGTTACCTTATCCGTATGATGTGGGTTCGAGGCTCTCCGAGAGGGGCGGGGTTTTTGTAGTTGTTAAAAATTGGAAGAATTTATAAAACAAAAGTTGTCACAAATATAGGTATTAAATAAAAGTTAGATAGACTTCAATATAAATCTTAATGATAATATCTTCTTTTATTAGGTTTTATCAAAATGCATAATAATTCAAAACATTTCTATATCATACTATCAAAATCAGATGTATGCTTCAAACAGCAACTATAATTGTCTTGAAATTATATTTAATTTAAAATATTCCCATTTTGAAAAGTGGTGGAATAACAATTAAAATTCAGCGCGGCAATTGCTCAATATAGGTCTCTAACCAACTGCTTATTTTAGTCCTCCAAATACCTCGATTCCTCTCTTTTATTATTTTCTCTTTGATGTTTTATAACTAATTTTACTCCATATTGATGGAAATGTTGACAAGAAGTTTCAGCTTTATATCTTTTATAGGATCTGAGAAAATCACGTTCCCCCCAAAACGTTTCAGACATACATACAGAAGGACATTTCAAATTATAGAGTAGCTACGCTACTAATAAAGGCTGCAATATGTTACACAATGAATGGGAATAAGATAAATTAGAGGTCTAGCTATAATAGCAGCTTAGCAAACTCCTTTCCACAATATCGTTATGCACTAACAAATGTACAGACAGACATAGTGAATTAAGGAGTAACTATTGATCAAGCCGTTTACAAAATATTTCAGAAATCATATATATAGAATTAATACTTAATTTAATACAAGGTACAACCCTTGAGGGAAGGGGGGGAGGGTGAGGTTGTCGATCCGTCGTTTTACATTTTAGTTAAAAAATAGATTTATAGGGGAATATTTTTTTCCTCGGGGTAATTATCTTTTGAAGGTGGAGGTACCTTCCCCCCACAATTATAGTTATAAACCTTCCCTGGACTTTTGAGAAGCTTCACTAAATAGGAAAACTATGTAAATCCAGCGGTTTGTAAGAACCTAGGCAATAGAGAGTAAGATAGACAAACTTTTATTTTTCTTAAGGATTTGTAAAATATGTAGTGGGTCCCAATCGAACTACATCATAAAAGACAATAAAGCAAAGTGTAATCGCCGGCTAACCCAGCAGTAGATACAATTTTAACGTCTTTGGCATGCTACATAGTGACTAAAACTCAAAACTAACACCCCCCCCCCCCCCCCACCCCATCATCTTAAGCAAGAAACGGGCACAATAACATTTACACCAAATGCAGCCAATTTGCAATAGAAAGGTGTTTTTTTAAAAGCGAAGCTTTTCTATACTTAGGGTCGGTCCGTCCGTACGTCCGTCCGAGATAGTTAGCTTTTATTCGTTAATTTAGGCATGTTAGAATTGTCCTATCGATTTTGCATGGTGATTCCTCTAGTAGTTAGGTACGATTTAGAAAGCGTAGCAACTCTATAATCACTACCAGAATGTCCGTACGTCCATTTTAAACATGTTGATTTTTCTAGTTTTTTAACAACAAATTTTTGTGTGATCTAATTATCCGTTTGATCTAATTTTTGGTATATTGATCCCTGGAAAAACAAAAAACAATATTTTAAGCGAATCAACTTTATAATCAAGTCCTAAAGATGTAAGTATGTCCATAAACATTATCCTTTATCAAGCAGTTTTTAGATAAATTTACTTACTATTTTGCTTCGACTCTTATACTTTTATATTCTGATTATTCAGTTCAGACACTGTACAAGTGTTAATGTCCGTTTGTCCTACCGATTCAGTGCTTCGCTTTTATGGATGTTGTCATCCTTATTATTTATAACAACAAGATAAACAACTTCGAGCTATATTTAAAGTATTGTTCTTTATTAGGTTTAGCTTAAAGCATTTTAAGGTTTTAATATATTAAGTTATGCTTTACTACATTATAAGTTCTTAGTTTCATTAAATTACAATTCAGTTAAATAACTAAAGATAAGATAACAGATTTCATTGTTTTAATAAATAAAATACAAACATTTGATAAAATAAATCTTAATTAAAATGTTGTATATATGACTTACACTTGTAAATTTTCTAGAAAAATTCTAAAATAGGGTTGTGAGATTTGGGTAGGGTGAGGTTTAAGAAAGGGATAAATAGTTTGGAAAACATAAAATTTTTATTATGTTCAGAAGAATATATAAAATATTAAAATATAACTCTGCAGTGTATTTTGAACACAAGGATTAATATTCATTGAATGTACATTATGCTTTTAAATAATATCTTAATTCTCTTAATTTAGAAGCTACTCTTTAGTTTACAACTGTATCCATCTTTGTACATAGTTTATTTTCTGGTTGATTTATTAACTGTTTATTTGTATTTAAAATATAATATCGTAAAGAACATGTCCTTATAAAGAAAGACAACCTGACATATATATTATAATTTAAATCTTTATAATGCTTTTTATTTTAATATATTATAATCAAATAATATAAAAGTTGTTTTCTTATTATTTTGAATTAAATTTCTATGGATGTATAAATGCCAGTGTTGGATGTATTTATGACATATGTTTAAAATATTGGATGTATTTTTGCCAGTGTTGGATGTATTTATGGCATGAGAATCGATTTTACTGTCATTTATACAGTAAAAATTCAGTTTGTCATAAATACATCCAATGCACTGGCGAAAACACATCCACTGTAAATTTGCTGGATGTGTAAATGACAGTCCCCCTTCTAACATAACAAATTTTTAACAAAAAGTGCTAACCATTACGAACGAAGCTACCCTAACTATAGAAAAGATTCACTTTTAAAGATGTAGAAAAACTTTGCTTTCATAAACACAAAATTTTTTTTTTTTTATATTTATTTTCAAAACAATGAACATAATTAATAATAAGTCTAATGGCCAACATCAGACCAATAATAGTCGCAGTATTGGTATCCGTATTCGTATACGCAATCCAAGTAGTAATCGTCGGATTTACCATATCTCCTAAAAATACAAATATTGGGTCAAGTGCAGCTCATGGTTCAATATTGCTGGTAACGAATGCTTACTGGTTTCTGTGATTATTAGGTTCCTGGATCAACAAATTAGAAAATAATCCTTTAATACAATATGACACTTAGCATCATACCTAAAGACCTTAATAAGGATTCCTACTGTTGCTATGTCAGGTGCACAACATAAATAGTTAAAAATTAGGGAAAATGCCTTGGCCCATAAACAGGCGCAACTCATTACCATGCACAGTTAGGACTTCTCAGACAAAGGTCGTGCAATCAAATGATGGTTGTCTGTTGGATGTTACTTAACCTAATATCCTATAGTGAATATATAGTGAGTATTGCATCCCATTACAAGCGGATGATGCCCTTGGGTTCTCTACATGATCACTTGAAATCTAAGGAGAATCTTGCTACGATGAGGTAATAATAGTTATTTCTCGCAACGTATTATAAAAGGCTTTCCGCGGATATAGAATGTACCTCGGGGCTAAAAAAACTAGTTTTAATCTTATGATTGTACATTTTTATATTCGTAGAAAGCTGGATATAATACGATGCTAGACATAGTTTTTTCGTATGGATGAGAACCGGTTCCTATCCACCGGATTCGAATGAATACGAGAATAAAATTTATCTACCTGTAATTAGGTGCTGCAGCCTTTTTAAAATTTTTCCCAACATGAGGGTCTAGCCGAGGGCTTGGTCGAGGGTATAGTCGAGGGCTTAGTCGAGGGTCTAGTCGAGGGCTTAGTCGAGGGTCTAGTCGAGGGCTTAGTCGAGACCCATTACAGATCATCACCTAAACAAAATTGAATGCTATTTAAATATGAATTGAAGTTTTTAAATTACCAAAAAGGTTTTAAAAAAAACGTTTATAACGGATTTGACTAACCCTATTTTAATACAACCAGTTTTAGAAAATGTTTAACAATAAAATTAGAGCTCTAACTCAAACAACAGCCAAGAAATGATACTAAAAATAGTTATTTATCGCATCATATTAAAGATAATAAATTATAAGATCAAACCAGTTTATTAGCCTCAGAGGGCTGTAGGCCCCAGATAACAAAACTGGTATTAATCTTATGCCTTTTCATTTTA
Organism: Acartia tonsa; assembly: GCF_053477335.1. Taxonomy (NCBI): domain Eukaryota; kingdom Metazoa; phylum Arthropoda; class Copepoda; order Calanoida; family Acartiidae; genus Acartia; species Acartia tonsa. Next base: position 46,767,358 of record NC_137267.1, read on the forward strand.
CTATGCATAGAAAATTATCTATAATACGATACAGTACATGAGTATTCAAGGGCAATTTCTCTTGGGAGGGTGGTACCCTCCCCCCCAAAAGTTACAAACCTTTCTGGGTACTATGTGAAGCTACCCTGTAAAGCAGAACCATAACGGATTAGCAGTTAGCGAGATCCTTTGGTAGAGATAAATATACATCCTGTTATTTTATTATAAGGACTAGCGGCTACGCCCCTTAGAAGCCTCTAGGGGCACTGGTAGGAGGGGGAAAAGTCGACCTCATCCCATTTAAAATTTGAGTTTCAAAAGAGTTTAAAGAACATTTTTTTTGGGGGGGGGGGAGGGGGGTGAAGACACCCTCTCCAAAAAGAGTTTAAAACCATCCCAGTACCTAAAAAAAGCTTCACTGTAAAGAAGAACAATATCGGTTCTGCGGTTAGCGAGATCTTTCGGGACAGACAAAAAACGTTTACTACTTTATACAATAGGATAATAAGGATAATTACCTCCAAGAGCACCAAGGCTAGGACAAGAACCAATAGTTTACTACTTTATATAATAGGATAATAAGGATAATTACCTCCAAGAGCACCAAGGCTAGGACAAGAACCAATAGTTTACTACTTTATATAATAGGATAATAAGGATAATTACCTCCAAGAGCACCAAGGCTAGGACAAGAACCAGTAGTTTACTACTTTATATAATAGGATAATAAGGATAATTACCTCCAAGAGCACCAAGGCTAGGACAAGAACCAGTAGTTTACTACTTTATATAATAGGATAATAAGGATAATTACCTCCAAGAGCACCAAGGCTAGGACAAGAACCAGTAGTTTACTACTTTATATAATAGGATAATAAGGATAATTACCTCCAAGAGCACCAAGGCTAGGACAAGAACCAGTAGTTTACTACTTTATATAATAGGATAATAAGGATAATTACCTCCAAGAGCACCAAGGCTAGGACAAGAACCAGTAGTTTACTACTTTATATAATAGGATAATAAGGATAATTACCTCCAAGAGCACCAAGGCTAGGACAAGAACCAATAGTTTACTACTTTATATAATAGGATAATAAGGATAATAACCTCCAAGAGCACCAAGGCTAGGACAAGAACCAGTAGTTTTCTAGACATCTTCAATTTCTATACTGATCATGTTATTCAACTAAACATCTTTTTATACTATTTTTTAAAATCTATTTTTAGATGTTAAAAAGATAAAATCTATTTTTAGATGTTGAAAAGATAAAATCTTTTTTTAGATGTTCTATTTATAGATTATAAATGCAGGGTTGTTGCGCTTACAATCTTTAAATAATAAGGACAAGTATTAGGAAAAACAGGTGCGTTTACATAAAGTGATTGTTATACCCAGGGAGGAAGGGGACATGTTTCATATTGATAGGACAATTCTAACATGTCTTAATTAACGAAAAGAGCTAACCGTTGCGGACGTACTGACCGATCCTTTTTAAAATATTATTCCCAAAATTCAAACTTTAACTAAAATAATTAACTTTACAAAATAAGCCTTAGGGTGTTAAATTAACAGTTTTAAAGCCAACGAATATGAGAATGTATTTATTAAACTTTGGGTAATAGTATTGTGGTATGCGGCAGCTCTGGACCATGCAGAAACCAAGACATTATAGTGATGCTACGCACCTAGCTAAATCCTGTTGTTCTACAATTATAAAGCCACCTGAAAATATGTCAGATAACGGTACTGGTTTCATCCCTCAGTTGTCCTGCAAATGGAGGGAGGGGGTGTTACCCCTCCCTCTCCCATCTTAAGCACCGGAACCTTCCCCTTCAACCACCAAGTTATCAGCACCACCTCAACCCTGAGGATAAAGGATCTAAACCTGCCCTCACCTGATAGGATCACCCCCACACAGACTGTTGTTGTCACAAGTAATCATCAAACCTTCCCTCTTTAGTACCCAGACCTACCACTCAACCCCTCTATGCTTATCTACCTATTGTGCTGCTCCATGGGCTATCCTGCCTGCCCCAGACAGGGATAGCCATCTACCTAACCATTGCAATTACCTATGTTTTACTGTATGATTTATCTTTAACTATCTTTATTCCTAATCCATATGTATTTATATTATGGTTAACTGTATTCTTAATTCCCCCCACCCTTTCCAGGGATGGGGACTCATGATTGCCCAAACTGACTATTGTATATGTATTACAATGCTTTTATGTTATGATTATTTATTCCTATCCACTGTAGTTAATGTTTGTTGTATATAGCTTTAGTATATCTTAACCCTTCAATAAAGTGACAACTGAAAATAGATGTTGATCATTATCTAGTGAAAGCTAGAGAAGCGTAGCTTCTCTATAGTAAGGTGTCCACGTCTGTCACACTGCCGTAATCTAATTGAACTCCGGTGTCTGCCATTTATCCTCGGCGGATACCACAACTTTGGTGACAGCTGTGTGAGATTACGGCGAACCACAAGTGTAGAGCAGACGCGCATCTGAGGCTAAGGTACTCCCAGCAGTGAATCTGGCAAAACTGACGCAAGCAACCTGAATTACCCACCCTGGACAGCAAAGTTTAACTCTGCATCCGGCAGTTGTGGAAGCGAGACAGCGAAATTTGATGAATAACCGCGAGCAGCGCTGATATCTAACGGAGAATTGAGCGCCAAAAGGGCTGAAACAGGCCTGCGGACCGGCTGAAACAAGCCAAATAAGTGTAAACGGCTGAAAATAGGCCAATTTTACTGCAAGAGATAGCAGGATCCGAACCAGTGGCGCTAGCAGGACGGGACATTCCCTGCCGCCATCAGCTGGATTTGGATAAGCGGCGCTAGCAGGACGGGAAATTCCCTGCCGCCGATAGGCTGAAACACGCCACATAGCTGCAAGCGGCGCTAGCAGGACGGGACATTCCCTGCCGCCGATAGGCTGAAACATGCCACATAGCTGCAAGCTGCGAGCTAACATACGAGTGTAGTGCACCAGAACAGAGAAAAACTACGTCAACCCCGAGTATCCTGAGAGGCTACAATGCAGCCACCCATCTAGAAAACAGATATTATATCACATTTTCAGGGATTACCACCCTAGTGTGATGGCCAAACAATAGATTTATGAGCAAAGCTTGGCAAACAAATTGTTGTGTTGTGATAAATCTAAGAATAGAACAGGCTTGGATTATTGTGTATTGTGATAACAGCTAAAAATAGAACAGAGTTGGTAAACAAATCTGTTATGCAATTGTGATAAGGACAGAAATAGAAGCTAGATGTAACATAATAAAGACCCTGATATACAATCAAAACAATCTCAAGCCCACATCACAACAACAACAATACACCCCTTATTCCAAGGGAAGGGGAGGGGCCCCTCTCCATTGAAGGCAAATACAATCAGGGTGATATAATAGATAAACCTAGGATTAAGAAGAAAAGGCCCTATTACACCAGCACACAGTTACCCCCCTCCCTCACAGGGGGAACGGACGGAGTTACCCCCGTCCCCTCACGCGCTTCCCCCTTCCTACCCACACTAGACTAAGTCCGTCTGTAGTGTGGGGCTAGCGATCGGACACACAGAGCGCCATTCACGGATAGCGCAACAGAGTGCGGAAAATATCATAAATCCAACGGACGAAGCGGACCAATGAGAGAGCGAGTTGAGGGGTGAGAGCGCGTTTTCCCCGTGTGCGCGGATTTGACGGCGCGGACGCGCGTTACAAGGACAGGAGATTCCACGCACACACACACACACACACCCACACAGGAGAGGGGCCATTCTATAGCATACATCATAGATATTTTTTTAGGAGAAAAACTTGCAAGCTCCTCCCTCCCTGTCTACAGTGTGATAAGGAAAACTAAACCAGTTCCTTAAACCCGCTCAGACCCTCAACACCTTCCTAGCCTGCCAACCCTACTTCAAAGCTGAATGGTTAGTGAAGCAAATATATGTATATATAAATACCCAGGTGATAAATAAGGTTGTTTTTTTTGTACCATGGGTACAAGTAAGTGAATACTAACCTCACCAAACAACACTGGAAACTGATATGGTAACTGAACGAAAGTACGCCCACCCTGTGGACATAGCCTGACTTGCTGCCCCACACTGGGCAGTGGTGGTGTGTACCTGGACCATCGACCTTCATAGTTGTGAACTATATACAGAGGAAGCGTGATTTTTTTGGAGCAAGGAGGAAAAGCTAGCTAGCTCTGGGGATATTCCTATACACGTATATATATATATATATGGGCGTGTAGCCATGTATATATATAGATAGCCTACCTATCCATATATCTACTAGCGGATACGCTCCTAGAGACATCTGGGGATACCTAACATATTCCCTGTTACCTTTAAGCTAAGATCCGCTGGTTACCACAGAAATCAAGAGATATACTGGAAAGGAGAACAACTCAGGCTCAACAGTTAAACAAGACGCTGGCACAAACAGACCAACCCCCTGCTACTTATCATGGGGGCGCGCCAGCCACAGAAACTCTTGAGCCAGGAGGACCGAGCCTACGGCTACGTGGACTACCACCCTAATGACACAGCTATAGTATTTATACTAGGGGTGAGCCGGCTCGAACCTCCTTGCGGTGCGGCTACTCTACTCTGCTCCTATATCTACAAGATACTGCTCCTGTTATTACTTTGGCCTACTGTGTTGAGTACAGTGAACATCAAACACATGCCAGGTCACAGACCCCTGGTCCCTGAGATGCCCTTGTCTGGAAGGATGACTGAATGTCCGCTGCACAGCTCCTGTTCAGTTGGTGCTCAACGTACGAGAAATAGCAATACTGGACTGGGGATTGCTGAACCTGTAGGTGTCCCCCTGGGGGTGTTGAACGATGCAACTGAGCCTAATGAGAAGGTGACAAGCTTCAGAAACTTAGTGGCCAGCCCCAAGATGGACACTATTACCAGAACTGAGACTCCAAAGGGGCCCAGCCCTAGGGCCAGTACCACCTGTCTCTGGGGTGGAAAGGTCCTCCCTGGCACTGGCCTCCCCAATCTGGAGGATGGGGAGCTGTCCCAAGGGAATAGGCCCTTCACCCAGATGCCCGACGCGTACCTGGGGGTGGGGGAGCCGCCACCCAAGCCTCCCTGGGAGCCCCCAGGCATGGAACGACTGGGGACCGGCCTAAGGATGGGGACTGGTGACCTGCCGCAGTGGAAGACTTTACCCAGCACGGAGGGAGCAGGGTTGACCCGCAGCAGTGAGGCTGTCCCCCCACACTCCAAGACCAGATGCCGCTACTTTGTTGAACCACTGCACATGTCCCAGCCAAGTTCCTCCATGCTGCTGAAGATGGAGGCCCACCAGGATGCAGAGCTCAAACTAGGGGAGTCAATAAGAAGGCCACCACCTGCCAAAACCAGAACCACCGCAGGGGCTCCCCACCAGCAGCTGACGGAGCCTGGCAGGGACGCAATACCAGCTGGCAACTCTGGCCCAACTCAGGTGGCTACCAACAGTCTGCTGACAGTCCGGAATACAGTCCAGGCTACCATCAGTATGGCATCTTCTGGGCCTTGCTGGTCCACCAGTGGGTACCTGTCCACACACTGGCCACAGGTACCCCCCAGAGCTCATAGCCCCCTTTCCGACTGGCACCATCAACGGCCTTTGCTACCAACTACCTGGCATACCCAGAGGGAGGATCCCTCATGTGGAGAAGCACCTGCAGAAGCTAAGGCCGAGGCTGGCCTCGCCACCCAGGGGAGGAGAGCCGCTGTTGGATGGAAGGAACCTGTGTGTATGGGGAGGAGGCTGAATGTAACCAAGGGGCCACCACAAGCAGCCCAGCACCGCCTGACCCCTAGTAGGGGAGACCCTGTTTGTCAGCTGGTGCCCCAACTGGAGGAGGAGAGACCTGGCAGGTTGATACACCCTGGGGAAGCCGGCCTGATGGGACCCAGCTGGACGAAGGGGCGCTGCCGCTTCAACGGCCACACAGCCGCCAAGTGTAGAACCGGTTGGGACCAAGCAATGAAGAAACACCAGGCCGCCCAACAACCTGCATGCAACCAGTCTGCCACCCAGGTCCACCTGGAGGGAGATGCCCAGCCGTCACCCCAATTAGCTGCCGCCGCTGGGGCCGCGGCTACCCAGGAGTCTGTGTCTCAGATTGGGACCATAGTGGCCAGGATCAACGTGCTGGGAGGAGCGGCTGAACCCAACCGGGTTGGCCTGGACCTCAGCCTCAATCACAGGGGATCGGTGTCAGTAACCCCTGTCGCCCCCAGCAAGAGCCGAGGGGCGCTACCCAGCGAGTCTGAGTCGATGTATGGGACGCCAACCGGCGTCGCCACCTGGAAGGAACGAGAGGTGCTTCCCTGCACCACCAAGCTGATGTCTGGGGCGACAACCGTCGCCGCCACCTGTGAAGACCGGGGGGGTGCTATCCAGCGCCCCACGCTGGTGCCTGGGGCGACAACCGTCGCCGCCACCGAGAGACCTGGACCCCTGTGAAGACTGGGGGGTGCTATCCAGCGCCCCCACACTGGTGCCTGGGGCGACAACCGTCGCGCTACCGAGATACCTGGACCCCGGAATGAGCCCGCAGCCCCAGAGGAAGGGGTGACACCCGTCACCCCCAGTCAGCCAGAGCCCCCAGCCAGCAGGGAGGGTCCAGCTGTCCCTCACCCTCAACTGCATCCAGCTGTCTACCTCCCTCAACCAAGCCAAGGTAATTGTATTGCACTGGTGTACCAGGAAGTTTGGGCTGGGCCAAACTTGCCTGCGCCCCCTGCATCTGCCCCAGGAGCCAGGATATCAGCCATTACCAGCCAAACTGAAGAAGCTTTGACCGCTGCCTGGGGAGTAACACCACTAGATGTGCCAAGTGCCGAGCCTACCCATAGAAGTAGAGGATCCCCAACAATTATGTCTACCCAAGATGGAGACAATGTGCCTGGACCCCTTCAGGCTAGGGGAGGAAATCCGGAGCCTTGTGCCTCCAGTCTACCAGCAGCAGTGGCCGTGGATGGGCCTGTCTCCCAGCCAACTAGAGCGGAGCCACCCTTGCAGATCCAAGACAGCCTCCGGCATAAAGGATGGACTGTTACCTTTCCCTACCCCGCAGGTCGGACTGCCATGCACCACCCTGCCAATGTCCAGAATGAGCCTGAAGGAGGCAACGCTCCTACAGTATGGCAACCACCACCTGCCCGCGTTGACAGAGACCCTGGAAGCCGAATGAACCTGACCAGCCCCGAGGGCGAAGAAACTGCGCCTGCATCCAGTAGCCAGCCTGCCAGCAGCAAGGTGACCAACACGATGGAGACCACCAGCCCAGTGGAGAAACCTGAAGAGGTGTATACCAGGCGGCTGTTGGTCCAAGCCCCCTCATGTGCTGTGCCACTCCTGGAGGTTGCCAGGGTGGCCTCAGAGGTACACATCCAACGGCCAGAATATCCAACAGGACCAGCTATTCCAGCAGATATAGCCGATTCCGTTAGACCTGGGGAGGGCTGGAGTCCACCACCATCCAGCAACTGGTATCCTGGCGGACCCATTCCACAAGGACAACAAACTGAAGGCCGCAACCACTGTCGGAAGTCTGGCGGTGCAGACAACCCCTCCAGCCTTCCGAGGGGAGAGTTGTGGTATGCGGCAGCTCTGGACCATGCAGAAACCAAGACATTATAGTGATGCTACGCACCTAGCTAAATCCTGTTGTTCTACAATTATAAAGCCACCTGAAAATATGTCAGATAACGGTACTGGTTTCATCCCTCAGTTGTCCTGCAAATGGAGGGAGGGGGTGTTACCCCTCCCTCTCCCATCTTAAGCACCGGAACCTTCCCCTTCAACCACCAAGTTATCAGCACCACCTCAACCCTGAGGATAAAGGATCTAAACCTGCCCTCACCTGATAGGATCACCCCCACACAGACTGTTGTTGTCACAAGTAATCATCAAACCTTCCCTCTTTAGTACCCAGACCTACCACTCAACCCCTCTATGCTTATCTACCTATTGTGCTGCTCCATGGGCTATCCTGCCTGCCCCAGACAGGGATAGCCATCTACCTAACCATTGCAATTACCTATGTTTTACTGTATGATTTATCTTTAACTATCTTTATTCCTAATCCATATGTATTTATATTATGGTTAACTGTATTCTTAATTCCCCCCACCCTTTCCAGGGATGGGGACTCATGATTGCCCAAACTGACTATTGTATATGTATTACAATGCTTTTATGTTATGATTATTTATTCCTATCCACTGTAGTTAATGTTTGTTGTATATAGCTTTAGTATATCTTAACCCTTCAATAAAGTGACAACTGAAAATAGATGTTGATCATTATCTAGTGAAAGCTAGAGAAGCGTAGCTTCTCTATAGTAAGGTGTCCACGTCTGTCACACTGCCGTAATCTAATTGAACTCCGGTGTCTGCCATTTATCCTCGGCGGATACCACAGTATAATTTACAGTCAAATGTCCCCTCCATTCCTCTCAAACAAAAGTAGAACCAGAATCAATGATTTTAATATTGGGAAAAATGATAAGGAGTATAATTCAACTGTGACTCCAATATTAAAAAAAAATTTTATCTAAATTGTGTAAATAGCAAAAGATCTTGGAAATTATTGGTTCGAATAGGTTGGGCTTTTTACTAGGCTAGTTTTAGGCAGTCCTGTCAATGAATTCACCTACTCCCCAATTTTAAGGGGGAGGGGGTGGCTTTTTGAACTAACTAATGAATGTTGATTTTTAAAAGCGAAGCTTTTCTATAATTAGAATGGGGAAAAGGGGAGGAAGTTAACAATAAATATACGAATCTGTAATACCCATGTAATTATTATGTGAGGGGTGGGAGGTGGGCATAGTTATAGTGTTTCTATTTAAAAGTAATCTAGACGAAGGCGCATTTTAAGGGGGAGGGGGTGGCTTTTTGAACTAACTAATGAATTAGAATGGGAAAGGGGAAGAAGTTAACAAACAATAAATATACGAATCTATACCCTTTTTATGGGAGGGGGAGGGGGGGAGGGCATAGTTATAGTGTTTCTATTTAAAAGTAATCTAGACGAAGGCGAATTTTAAGGGGGAGGGGGTGGCTTTTTGTTGAACGAACTAACTAATGAATGTTGATTTTTAAAAGCGAAGCTTTTCTATAATTATAGTCAGTCATTCCATCCATACGTCCGTACGTCACAGACAGTTAGCTCTTTTCGTTAATTTAAACAGATTAAAATTGTCCTACCGATTCCAAACTTTGCATGATGATTCCTGTAATAGTTAGGTACAATTTAGTAAGCGTATCAATTCTATAACTGTTACAAGAATAGCCATACGTCCATTTTTTACATGTTGATTTTTAACCATTTTACCAACTAAGCTAAGTATAAGCTTTTCTATAATTAGAATGGGGAAAAGGGGAAGAAGTTAACAAACAATAAATATACGAATCTATACCCTTTTTATGGGAGGGGGAGGGGGGGAGGGCATAGTTATAGTGTTTCTATTTAAAAGTAATCTAGACGTAGGCGAATTTTAAGGGGGAGGGGGTGGCTTTTTGTTGACCTAAATAATGAATGTTGATTTTTAAAAGCGAAGCTTTTCTATAATTATAGTCGGTCATTCCATCCATACGTCCGTACGTCACAGAAAGTTAGCTCTTTTCGTTAATTTAAACAGGTTATAATTGTCCTACCGATTCCAAACTTTGCATGATGATTCCTGTAATAGTTAGGTACAATTTAGTAAGCGTATCAATTCTATAACTGTTACAAGAATAGCCATACGTCCATTTTTAACGTGTTGATTTTTAACCTTTTTACCAACTAATTTTTATGTAATAAAATTATCCGATTGTTCTGACTTTTGGTATATTGATTCCTGGGACAACAAAGTACAATATTATATGCAAAGCAACTCTATAATCAAGTCACAAAAATGTAAGTATGTCCATAAACATTATCCTGTATCAAGCAGTTTTTCAACAAATTAACTTACAATTTTGCTTCGACTTATTTACTAAGTATATTTGCGATTACTTTTATTAAATAGATTTTTCCAATTTTTAACATTTACAAAAGGGCCTGCTTTATTGCTTCAAGATCCATGTCAGATCTATAAACGAGCTCAAGTTTTCCATGGAATAAATGTTTAAAACTCATAGTGCTCCAATAATCCATAATAAACTCTCATTGCCCAGAACAATAAAACCCAATATTTTACTTTATTAAGAATAAATTAATTTTTTTTATTTCATCTTGCTATTTACATAATATTGAAGTATTTTATTACTATTCTTAAAAAAGAAAATTTAAATTCATAATATAGTAAATTTAAGAAAACTTAGTTTTAAAATGAGTTGATTCTAGCGCCCCTCCCTAATGTGTCCAAATTTTGAAACAAAAATTAAAAACATTTTAACCCTTTCCTGACGGTTATAAAAAAATATATATTGGAAAATAAATTCTGTAATTTAAATTGCATTTTTGAAAGAATGAAAATGGCTTTATTATAAATACGTATTTGAAGATTAAATTAGGAAATCAAAAGAAAATGGAAGAAAAAGCAAGTTAGAGAGAGCAGCCAAAGTGAGGATTAGGGTGCTTTCCCATATCGAGTGCATATCGAGCATTGAAAATACACTTCCATATTTTAGAAATAAATTGTAAATTAGAAGGGATAGTTTTTTTTGCATAAGCCTAACTCCTGCAGGGGGCCCTAACCCACCAAGGTTTACCCTTGATGTGCCCTTACTCTTGATAAGATATTAATTATAGAACATATAGAATTTCTTAGAAATTTTAAAGCTAAACAAGGATGACATCATTTATAAGTCCTTAGTAAAGCTAATAAACATGGAAATCTTTACAATAGAATTTATATAATATCTTTGATAGTAGATGCATATCAAAGCATTCCAACAGACGGACGGACAAAGTAAGTTCATCAGTATGGGGATGTTTTTAATTCCAGTCATTGATCTTTTATAACTGAAGAGAAATTCACGTTTACTTCTTTACGGTTTCTTCCTTTCAGACAGACAGACATTTCAATAAGAGTACCAAGAAACATATGATAACATCCATAAACTTTGTGAAGTTCATAAAAATCTAATAAGATAGACGGACAATATGGTTAAAACATTAGATGTCAATAGAAATATATACAGTAAACTTAAAACATAAAATACCATAAAATCTAATTACTGAAACTTTAGCATAATGGACGGACTGACTGACAAAGTTAATTAAATATATATGATGCTTTTTAGTCAGCGAAATCCTCACAGACAAATTTGCTTTTTATTTTTAATTTTAAGTAAATCATAATTCTGATTTTGTACCAGACAGACATACAAAGTTCAAGTAAGATTTTCTGCTAAAATATTTTTAAGTAGAGAAGCTACTCTATAATTTATAATATAATAATTTTCTTAATAACTCGGACCCTAAGGCGGCCTGAGGCCGCTTCGTCATTTACTAAGTATATTTGCGATTACTTTTATTTAATAGATTTTTCCAATTTTTAACATTTACAAAAGGGCCTGCTTTATTGCTTCAAGATCCATGTCAGATCTATAAACGAGCTCAAGTTTTCCATGGAATAAATGTTTAAAACTCATAGTGCTCCAATAATCCATAATAAACTCTCATTGCCCAGAACAATAAAACCCAATATTTTACTTTATTAAGAATAAATTAATTTTTTTTATTTCATCTTGCTATTTACATAATATTGAAGTATTTTATTACTATTCTTAAAAAAGAAAATTTAAATTCATAATATAGTAAATTTAAGAAAACTTAGTTTTAAAATGAGTTGATTCTAGCGCCCCTCCCTAATGTGTCCAAATTTTGAAACAAAAATTAAAAACATTTTAACCCTTTCCTGACGGTTATAAAAAAATATATATTGGAAAATAAATTCCGTAATTTAAATTGCATTTTTGAAAGAATGAAAATGGCTTTATTATAAATACGTATTTGAAGATTAAATTAGGAAATCAAAAGAAAATGGAAGAAAAAGCAAGTTAGAAAGAGGTTTTTTTTTTGAAAAACAAGAAAACGCTAAGGCAGAATGTTAATACGTTCATAGTATCAAAGGCTTTTATTATTAAATAAATAACTAAAATCAGCCGGACAGAAATTCTAACGTAAGTAGTTGAACTTGAAGTAATCTTTATGTGTAAGTTAATATATTTATCTCTTTCTATTCTAAATGCATAAGAATATTTTGAACTAGCGGATGTGTACCTAGCATCCAGGGGCTCTTGATTAAAAGTGGCAGAAACAGGCTAGAAAAATAGCTCAAAACCATCTGAAAATGAAATAGCCTAATACCATCATGGGACCTATTTAAAGCTTACCTAAAATAGAGAACCCAATTGCTTCAGTAGTTATTGAGATCTTAACCTTCTTAAAAAAGTGGAAAAACATATTTTTTGCAGACAGACTGATGGGCCAATTAAGATGCAGAGTAGATGCTCATCACCCTGTAAAATTTTACCAGGGAAAAATTCATCTTTCTATCAATCAAATGACAATCAGAGCATTACCGATAGACTGACAGACCAGGTAAATAATATAATGGATGCTTATTTGTAAAGGAGAAACATATCGATTCTGTGTTTATAGAGATCTTTTAGTATAGACAGACACACACACACACCGAGATCCTTTTACTTTATTTTAAGGACTATAGGCTAGAGACTTCTGTTTTCAATAGAAGAAAAGGCACATTTCCCTACAGAAATTGATGTCATCTGGAGGGTTACAGACAGACTAACCGACTAAATAAGGTAGAGAGTAGATATTCATCTATCAGGAAAATCTTCTCTAGAAAAAATCAGTCGTGATTGTCTATCTGATTTAGAATTTATTAAATAAAATTTTTACATTTTAAATTAAATGCCTTGCAGGGTATTTCCGACAGGCTGGTGGAATAAGTAAATCACATATTGGATACTTAAAGGTATAGGGTATATTCTCAAAAATTAAAACCGTCTATCTTTAATAGCAGATGGTGAATTATGTTTTACCCTCAGACGGACATTTCTAATTAAAGAGGGGCTTCGCGTAAAAAATATTATATTTAATAAAAAAGCAAGGTCAGCCAAAGTGAGGATTAGGGTGCTTTCCAATATCGAGTGCATATCGAGCATTGAAAATACACTTCCATATTTTAGAAATAAATTGTAAATTAGAAGGGATAGTTTTTTTTTGCATAAGCCTAACTCCTGCAGGGGGCCCTAACCCACCAAGGTTTACCCTTGATGTGCCCTTACTCTTGATAAGATATTAATTATAGAACATATAGAATTTCTTAGAAATTTTAAAGCTAAACAAGGATGACATCATTTATAAGTCCTTAGTAAAGCTAATAAACATGGAAATCTTTACAATAGAATTTATATAATATCTTTGATAGTAGATGCATATCAAAGCATTCCAACAGACGGACGGACAAAGTAAGTTCATCAGTATGGGGATGTTTTTAATTCCAGTCATTGATCTTTTATAACTGAAGAGAAATTCATGTTTACTTCTTTACGGTTTCTTCCTTTCAGACAGACAGACATTTCAATTAGAGTACCAAGAAACATATGATAACATCCATAAACTTTGTGAAGTTCATAAAAATCGAATAAGATAGACGGACAATATGGTTAAAACCTTAGATGTCAATAGAAATATATACAGTAAACTTAAAACATAAAATACCATAAAATCTAATTACTGAAACTTTAGCATAATGGACGGACTGACTGACAAAGTTAATTAAATATATATGATGCTTTTTAGTCAGCGAAATCCTCACAGACAAATTTGCTTTTCATTTTTAATTTTAAGTAAATCATAATTCTGATTAGTACCAGACAGACATACAAAGTTCAAGTAAGATTTTCTGCTAAAATATTTTTTAGTAGAGAAGCTACTCTATAATTTATAATATAATAATTTTCTTAATAACTCGGACCCTAAGGCGGCCTGAGGCCGCTTCGTCATATCTTAATAATTGCATTAGCCTTCTACCTTTCCAGTACGGATATTTAATATTCTCAAGGGCATTACAGACCAGCGAACAACGTGAGCTGTAGGCTAGTATCTTAATAATTGCATTAGCCTTCTACCTTTCCAGTACGGATATTTAATATTCTCAAGGGCATTACAGACCAGCGAACAACGTGAGCTGTAGGCTAGTACATTTATATTCTGATCATTCAGTTCTAACACTATACAAGTGTTAATGTCCGTTTGTCCTACTGTTTAAGTGCTTCGCTTTTATAGATGTTGTCATTCTTGTTTTTAATAATAAAATTAATAAATTACAACAAATCCATCAATAAATTAACCAAAAGCATTTCTGAAAATAATTGATATGGATTCATATTTTAAAATTTAAAATATTAAACATTTAGATAAAAAAAACTACAAATTAAACCTCTATATTAACCCTTAACGGTCCGGGGGGGGGGGCGTTGAACGCACCCCCCTCCCCCCCACCGGTAAAGGTGCGGAAAGGGGCCCGACTGTTAAGGAAGGACCTCCTATTCTCAGGGATATTAAGGGATAAGATAAGAAACAATAAATTGATGTATTACCCTTTCAGTAGACTGAAATTATTGGTTGAAATTTAGAACAATCAATACCTAATTAAATTTAACTATTACTTTAAGCCATCGATTGAGATGGCATGTCTATTAACTTTGAAACCAGTATCTTTAACAGTACTATGTTACCCCTTTCCCTGCCTTTTCAACATTATAATTAGGACGGGCAGTTGTATCCCCCCCCCCCCATTTAAGAAGGGGGGGGGGGATAATGGAAATTACTTTGTTTAAACGCAGAGTGTGTTCTATAAGGTTAAGAATTTTCACTTCGTGTTTAAGGTTTAAACCTTTTTTACCTATTCAATTCTCCTTTTTTCTACTACTCTACAATTCTAAAATTACAATTAAACCCTTCATTTTTACATATTTTTTAATACATTTTTTCATATTTTTATTACATATTTCACTTTTAATTTTTTTTTAATAACTCATTCTAGTTTATAAAAGTTTATAAAATTGTTTTCTTAGATTAAATGTCACCGCCCCTGAATGGACAAACCCGCTGGTTTATTTGCTAACAATATATTAGCATAAAAACTTTGCAATTGAATTATAATAGGGTTAAATAGATAAGTAAATGCTCTAATTGAAACTTATTCTTTGATTAAAAGAAACCACCAAAATTTTTACTGTTATTTAGTCGGACCATGTTTCAAAACTGATGAAACCTCACTTTTAGTATGTTTGATGATGTAATAATTGATCGGTGAGTATAGAGCTTTATAATCTCTTGATAATCCTAATTTTATATTCCCTTCAAGCGCTTTAAAGATTTTCTTTATTTTTAACTAGCGGCTACGCCCCTAGAGACCTATACTATGCCAGAAAGGTCAGTTTTTTTTATTTCAAATAACTTGAGAAATAATTTGCGTTCAAGTCTCAACGAGAAAAATAATTTTTCAATTTTTTGTGATTTCTCTTAGGAGGGCGGTGGTATACCTCCCCCAAAATAGTTATAAACCTTCTCAGGACCTATGAGAAGCTACCCTGTTAAGGAAAACCCGATCGGTTCAGCGGTTAGCGAGATCCTTCAGTACAAACACATAGACAAAAAGACATCCTGTTACTTTATTATAAGAACAATTTTGATCTTACTAACTGCCGCGCTGGAACAATGTGGTTTGCTTTACAGCTTAGTATCTTAATAGTCCTGAAAAGATCTTCAACTTAAAGCAAATCCAATTTTAGCTGACAGAGTCACTTTATAAAAAAAACCAGCAGCTTCGCCCCTAGCCTTCGGGTACTATTCTTTATAGAATCGTAATTTGCAAAAATACGAAAAAAATTGTTTGCAAAAAAAAGATTGTGGGAAGGGGATTTTTACTTTTTTTTTGGGGGGGGGGCCCGGGGGTGTACCACCCCCAAAGAAAATAGCTTAAAGCCACCACAGACCAGTAGGTAAATATATTCCCTAAAGAGTAGAACCCAATCGGTTCAACAGTTAACGAGATCTTAAGCTTCAGACGGACAGACAGACAGAAATCGTTCTATTTTGTATTATAGATATGTTTTTGTAAATTTTTAAAGTCATAACAGAAATTATTTATTTCCGATTCTTTTATCCTTCCAACTAAAAATTATGAATTATATATCAATTGGGTTTAATATTTGATTTTGTACTTTTCTACACTGCATTGTTTATGTAAAATTCAAAGCAGGTATCTAAAGGGATTAGACAATGACCGATGAATAAATGTTCATCCCCAATGACGATACTCAAAATTTCCCCTTCTGTACATTACCATTCGTGGTTGAAACGTTTGGACACTCAACTAAATTCCATAAAAGTCCCCAATGTTGTTAAGCCAACGAATAAGAAAAGACCTCGGGGACTAGTGTAACAAACAGCCCAATGTCCCCTTCCTCCCTAAATTCAAAGTCAATTGGACAATAATAATTCTAAAACAATGGCTTAACCAGAATTGGCAGATTTTTTTTTTGTTTTCGATTGCGGTTTTTTTTTCACAATTCCTGCAGCTATTATATCGTGCGCGTGAAAATCTTAATCAGAGTATAAACAATTAGGACATTTAGACAAAGAGTTAATTGTGTAATGTAAATTTTAAATGTTGCAATGTTAACATAAGTAACCATTAATTTAAAAACCATATGGACATAACTAAACTTGTTGTTCTATGAAATGTTTTTTTTTCTCCTGAATATTAATATTGTTAAATTTGTTTCCTTTGATACCTTTATAAGTACAAATATCAATATTAATTACCTTCATGAAACTTATTTGTTTTACATGGAAATGCACTAAGTTAAAGGGTATTAGAATACTGAAAATGTATGATTTAATTAAATTAAGTCTTTGTATAAATATAGTTATTCTACCCATTAAGCTCATCATTAAGTTCGGCTAAGGTCACTTTTCTTTCATAGATATAAAATAGAAAATTAAAAAAAAAGTTTTTTCATTTTATTCGCATAATGAGTCAGCATTAAATAGTCTCATCACATAGGATAAAGCTTTGCTAGGATATATTAATACACCACTGCACTGTGTAAAAATTTCTCCGCTCGTGTAATGTAAAGCATATGACAAAACAAGTCAGGGATCAAGTCAAGCTGAGTATGCCAATAGCCTGTTTTGGCACACGCTACTTGACTTGGGGGAATATTGGCATACTCTACTTGACTAGGGGGGAATATTAGCATACTCTACTTGACTAGGGGGAATATTGGCACACTCTGCTTTACTTGTCAAGATATGTTTTTTCTAAAATTTTGAAATAATTTATGTATATAAACTAGCGGCTCCACAACCGCCCCCCCCCCCCCCCCTCGATGTCTCTAGGGGCATTTGATGGAAGAAGAGAGCTGAAAATCTCCTTTACATTTAAGTTTTAAAAAGAAAAACTATTGTAACAAAATCATGGTATTTTAAAGGACCAATAAGAAGCTTCATTGAAAGAAGAACCATAACAGTCCATCGATTAGTGAGATCTTTTATTTTAAAATTTTAATGGTTTTAGGCAAAATTTTTGTAACTTTTTTACTACTTGGAACAGAGAGCTCCTAGATGCTAGGGACGCAACTGCTAGTTTATATATTTTACGTACATAAAGTAGTAAATTTGTAGGTTGAATTATTATAACATAAATCGGAAAATATGTTAAATTCACCTTTTTTTATTTTTTTTTTCATGCTGCTTTGTTTGCTAAACTATTGGCATACTATGCTTTACTTGATGAAATATTGGCATACTAAGTTTTACTTGGGGGAATATTGGCATACTCTACTTGACTAGGGGGAATATTGGCACGCTCTGTTTTACTTGTTGCCATTGGCACACTCAGCTTGACTTGATCCCAAGTCAGATAAGTCCCTGAATAATAGAATCCGATCGGTTCAGTGGTTACTGAGATCTAAAGGGACAGACAGACATCATTCTACTTTGTATTATTCTATAATATATTTGCGATTACTTTTGTTTTATAGAATCTTCCAATTTTTAACATGTACAAAACGGCCTGCTTCATTGCTTCAAGATCCATGACAGATCTATATAGGAATAAATGAGCTCAAATTTTCCGAAGGATTAGTGTTTAAAACTCATAGTTTAAATCATTCTGTAATAACTCTCATTGACTGCTTAGTTAAATCCAATTATACTATTTTTCACGGACTAGATAAAGTTTTTAATTTTATGTTACTATTGTAAATGTCTTAATGAATATAATTTTGATTAATTTTTAAAAAGTATATAATGATGTAATTATAAAGAAATGGATATTTTGAAGAAGTAGACAGTAGCGACAAGTTTTTTGCGGCAGCTACGGGAACTAAACAATTTAACCCTTTGGGGAAGAAAATATCAATTTCCAAAAATGTAAAATATAAGTTATCACAATTTAAACAAAATAGAAATTTGCAATATACATATTTGATAAACGAAACAGCTTCTTAATATATTAATTAAAAATTAAAATAGAGAGAAATGTGAATAAGCAATTGAAAGAGATGATTGAAGATTAAGGTTTTTTTAGATTGTAAAACCTTAAAAAAAGTAAATAAAACATTAAATAAATCTAGCCAATTGCGGGATAGTTATGGCCTGCCACCTCTAGTATTATCAATATAAGACTGTAGTAACAGTATCGATTTATATAATCGCTATAATGTTTGATATTGGTCATAATGTCGACAGGCATATCAGGCAAATTTGCCAATCAGGAGAATATTAAGTCAGTCATAGCCGCCTATATCTTTGCAATATAGTCGATATAAATTATAAAACTCAAAGCACAATTTTAAATTTATTTCTAATCTCTCTATTTTGTACTTTATATGACAACTAGCGGCTTCGCCCCTAGCCTCTAGGAGAATTTTTAAAAATGTTGTTTACAATTTTTTAGATATTTTCTGTATTTTAAAACATTTTATAACCCTTTATAACAATTCCTGACAATTTATAACATTTTATAACTTTTAAAAAAAAATTTCTTTGCCATTAGCCTTTTTGGGGCTTTGACCTACAGGAGAAGGGAACTTTCACAATCTTTTTGAATTTGATAAAACAAAGTTTAAAAGAAATTTAAAAAGAAGAAAAATAATTGAAAATATAAAAAAACATAAAAAAGTATAAAAAAATGAAAAGATATAAAAATTTATAGAAATACATAAAAATATATAAATTCATAAAAAAAAATTAAAATTTGAAAAAAATATAAAAAAAAAATTTTTTTTGGGGGGGGAAATTTTCATTCTTGGGGGGGTTGGGGGTGTCCCACCCACCAAGAAAATAGCTTAAAACCACCACAGGACCAATAGGTATATACCCTAAAGAGTAGAATCCAATCGGTTCAGTGGTTACCGAGATCTTAAGCTTCAGACGGACGGACAGACATAGAGACATCATTCTACTTTGTATTATAGACTAGCGGCTTCGCCCCTAGCCTCTAGGGGCTTTGCCAAAGAGGTGATAAAAAAGATTAAGGCGAAATTCGTTAAAGGAAATGGGGGGGGGGGGATTATTTTGTTTTTTGGGGGGTTTGGGGTGTCCCACCCACCAAGAAAATAGCTTAAAACCACCACAGGACCAATAGGTATATACCCTAAAGAGTAGAATCCAATCGGTTCAGTGGTTACCGAGATCTTAAGCTTCAGCCGGACGGACAGACAGACAGACATCATTCTACTTTGTATTAAAGATATTAGATATCATCGCATTTAATGATCAACACACAAAATACCATTAGCCTCGGCCGCCCATACTGTGGGAAAAATCAGAACTGACAATAATTTAAATAAGAAATTATTAATAGAGGTAACGAGGCCAGGGATCAATTTTCAGAAGCAACTAAATGAGATATGAAGAGATTTTAATTGTATCATATTATGCAATATTTGTGTGTGTGTGTGTGTGTTATAGTGTTTTTAAAATCCCTTATTTTGGCACAGTGTGATTCTCACCTAAGAAATGTATAGTAATAGTTTATTATTAATTGTAATAGCAGGGCTCGGCAGCTATAGCCATAGTTATCAATCCTTTTGTTAATTGACCGCATAAATGCGTTAAGCAGCCGCTAAACATGAAAAATCATTTGTCGGATTACTAATCTGTTCATGCAGTAAAGCGGATGAATATTGGTGTCTATAATCGCTGCATCTGTCTCTTGACATTGTTGCCGCAATTTTTATTCCATTGCAAAAAACACGATATTGGGTTTGTTTAATTATCCATCTAATTAGTTTTTTTCAAGAATTTCATG
Organism: Acartia tonsa; assembly: GCF_053477335.1. Classification (NCBI taxonomy): domain Eukaryota; kingdom Metazoa; phylum Arthropoda; class Copepoda; order Calanoida; family Acartiidae; genus Acartia; species Acartia tonsa. The sequence goes on from NC_137267.1 coordinate 46,787,670, forward strand.
CGTGGGAAAATTTTTCAAACGTGGGAACCATTTATTTTGATTTAAATGGTACATATGATTTTCATTTAAATTCATTTTTTGGACCTGTGGGAACTTTTTTTAACGTGAGAACCATTTAATTTTCATTTAAATGACACACATAATTTCTTTTTTTAGATGCAAGGGAAAAAAGTATGAGATGAGAAAATAATCTACATTTCCAGTATATCTTCAAAACTGATTAATATACGGTGGATTAGAACCGGTTCTCTGCCATACTGAAAATTTTATTTATAGCATCGTATTATATTCAGTTTTCTACGATTATAAAAATGTACAGTAAAAAACTGGTTTTAATCTTAAAATTGTACATTTTTATATCCACGGAAAGCTGTTTATAATAACTACGCACATCGCCCAATCATTTAATACCTTTGGATTTAAATATCCATTTATGCTAAATTTTGTTTGCTTAAATAACTCATTTATATTTTATGTTTGTCTACTAGTTAGTCTGCAACCTGCAGCTGATTTTTTTTATCAATTGATAGCGGGTGCCAAGCCCTGGATAATAAAAATTGCTGTGGCTGGGTATAATAAAAATAGTTGTGGTGCTTTGAAGTCATCTATCTAGTAGATAAATATTCATGATATATACAAGTACTAAAAAGTATACTTTTAAAACAAAATTAATAATAGAAGGCAAATATTGTTTAAGCAAATTCAATAATATTTTAGTAATGATGACATATTCATGTTATTTATAGTTATATAGCTGTTGTTTAAATAACTTTTTAATAAGGCTTAGTCTTGAACTAGAACGATGTCTCTCCGTCTGGAATTTAATTGTTTTTAAATAATTGAAAGTCTAAATTCATGATAAAAGTAAAGAGCAACCACAAATCGAATATGATTAAAGTCCCTCAACAGATTATGACGTCATACGTTAAATAACCAATGAGAGGCCAGCATAAATTTTACCATTGGTCAATTACAGTGTATACTGGCTATTCTATAACGTCATAATCTGTTAAAGGGACTTTAATCATCTTCCCACAAATCCATATAGAAAATATCTCTGTATGTTTGTACCGAAAGATCAAAACCTGGTCGTTCAGAGGTGAGTGGAATCCTTATAGACTGACGGACAGACAAACAAACAGCGTTTTACTTTACAACATTGTCATAATGACACATTAACAGCTGTTATTAATAAAGTAATTTTTATAATTAATATTAGTAATTCATTGCATCGTACTAATGACAGTTATTCATAGATAATGAAATGAAATATCATTATCATTTGTAGGGTATATTGCTTGATAAAAGCGAAGCTTTTCTACAATTAGGGTACGTCGAAACGTCCGTAACGGATAGATCTTAACGTTAATTTAGGTATATTAAAATTTTCCTATCGATTTCAAATTTGGCACGGTGATTTCTTAAGTAGTTAGATATGAGTTAGAAAGCGTAGCAACTCTATAATCATTACAAGAATGTCTGTATATCTATTTAAAACATATTTATTTTTGAATATTAATTCCTAAGACAACAATGTACAATATTAAAAACGAAGCATCTCTCAGATCCTAAAAATGAAAGTATGTCCTTATATATACGGTTCTCTATTTTGCAACAAATCTATGTACAATTTAGTTTAGACTTACAAATTAATGTTCTACTTTTTCAGTTTTGACGCTATCAAGAATCATTATTAGTTTGTCCTTCTTTCTGATTTTAGATATTCGCATTTATGGATGATGTCAACCTTGTTTTTTTAAGCAACTCAATATATATGAATGTTAGTCCGTTGGTTATTAACCCTTACAGATCGGGGGGGGGGGGGTCATATTGACCCCCCCCTCTAGTTTTTTTAATATCATTTTTTTTGTAGGTAAGATGGAGAGCTGTGACTTCATGAATTTTTAAGTTTAGTAATTATGCGTCGGCAGGAGTTGATTTTATTAGGATATCTGGTCTGTGTCGGTCGTGGTGTCCGGTCAAAGTCGGTTGGGTAGCACCAAAATTTAAAAAAAAATCTAAATAAATCTTAATTTCTACATTATGACTTTTGTGTATAAGGTAGAAACCTAAATTTTTTTTGGTGAATACTGAGTATCAATGACCTTATGAGAAAAGTGGTGTTATGACCGTTTGACCACACCCTGACCGACTTTATGACCGATTTTTGTCCGGCTTTTACTACAGACATATATCATGAATATCGTGGCTTCTATTACAGCTAGAGACCTATAAATTTTTTTGATGAATTCTTGAGCAACAATAAACAGATAAAAATATTAATTGGCGCCGCCAACCGCCGTTTTACCGCCGTAACCGCCGAAAATGGCGGTTTCCGTTATTTGCCGTTTTTCGGCGATGATCAGAAAAAGTAATTTTTTTGTTATGAAAAATAAAAGTTCGTCCTAAAATTTGATCATCCTAGCTGCAAAATTGGCCGCTCTACAGCTGTTTTAAAATTTAGCGGCTGGCCGCTAAAAAGCGGCTAAGGAGCGGCCTGACTGCTATGACTAGAAAAAGTAATTTTCTCTAAAAATACACATGAACCACCAGAAAAAAATTTTACGTCTTTATCTGTAACAGAAGCCAAGATAGAGGGGGGGGTCAATATGACCCCCCCCCCCCCCCGATCTATTAAGGTGGGAATAGGGGCCCGATCTGTAAGGGTTAAGGAATATTTTGTGATGTAGCCTTAGGAAAAATGCTTCTAAGTGGAATTGTAAAACTTTAAAGTTAATTTTCAAAAAAAAAAAACTGCTCAACTTATAACAAAATCATTCATGTTATTTAATATTAATAACAATATTAATATTAATAATAATATTAATAACAAGGTTGGGAAGGATGCTTTTTTGGCCGGATATCTGGCCAACGTTTGATATCCGGCAAATTACAGGATATCTGGCATTTAAAATCAGCCGGGTATCCGGTATCCGGATAGTTTCAATATCCGGTATCCGGCTGGATATTGAAAATGACCGGATATCCGGCCTAACCCTAATTATAACATTATTACCTATTTAATTTACATAACTTTTAATTTATTTTTATTATGTCTTCCGGTTAATAGAAATTAGCATATGTCAATAATAATATAAACAAAGATGATAATAACCATTTCTGGCGCAGTAACGACAAGTTCATAAAACAAGGACGAATACATTATATGAAAGCTTAGCTGTTGGAAATAATGAGCTAAACATTATGGAAATATTTAGAAATACAGGGAACAAGGATGACAACATCCTTAAAAACAAAGCTCTGAAACTGAAGGACAAACGAACATTAACATCAATAGAATGTCAGAACTGAAAATAAACAGAATATAAATGTGAAATATAAACAAATTTCTAACTAAGTAAATATGTAGCAAAACTGATATGATACAGAATATTGTTTAAGGACATATCTACTTTTTAGGACTTGATTATAGAGATTCTTCGCTTATGATATCATACCTAGTTGTAATAAGAATCAGTATTCCAAAAATCAGATGAAGAGGATACTCATTTTAAACAAAAAAAAAAACTGTGGTTTAAAATTAAACGACCAAGCTAATATTGCTTGATTCACTTCTACAAGAGACAAAATGAATTGAAAATGATTGCTAAAATCGAAATATATCTTCATGTCTTAGAATAGTGTAATTTTTTTAAAATAGGTTGAAAAACATACTAACTTTAAAATATTAAAATTTAAAAACTGTGGACTTACTTACATTCTGGTACCGATTAAAGAATTGCTGCGCTTTCTAAATCTCACCTAGCCACTACAGGAATCAATATGCTCAATTTGAAATTAATAGCACAATTCTAACATTCTTAAATTAACAATAAGAGCTATCTGTTACGGACGGACCTATCGATACAGATTATAGAAAAAACTTTGCTTTTAAAACGGAAATGAATTTAGATGCATTAAATATAAATTTCTATTTAAAAATCATGTTGATTTTAAAAATCTATTAAACTGTAGTCCTATTAACTTCATTAAAAGCGAGGCTTTTTTATAATTAGGGCAGGTCCGTGTCAGTCCGTAACGGATAGCTTTTTTCATTAATTTAGGCAACATAGAATTGTCCTATCAATTTCAAACTTTGCTTGATGATTCCTGTAGTAGTTAGGTGCAATTTAGAATGCGTAGCAACTCTATAATCGTCACCAAATTTATCATTAATTTAAGCATGTTAGAATTTTAAACTTTGCAAGGTGATTCCTAATATTTAAATGTTATGAGCAAAGCATCTTTATAATCAAGTCTTGAAAATGTATTTCCTTAAACATTATTCAGTTCTGACACTATACAAGTATTAATGTTTTTTTGTCCTACCGTTCCAGAGCTTTTCTTTTATGGGTGTTTTCAACCTTGTTGAGTTAAAAATATGCCTTTTAAATGATAAGTACAAATTCTAGGCACGAAAAAGTTTAGTATTGTTTTATATTTTGAATATAATAGTCTAAACATATGTTTAGTTTTAAATATATCCTTACTTCTAATTACCACATTAACGAAATCATTTAATTTTTAAAAGCCAAACTTTTCTATAATTAGGGTCGGTCCTATCCTTTTTTTAAACTTTGCATAATGATGCCTATGCTAGTTAGGTATAATTTAGAAAGTGTAGCAACTCTGTAATTAAGTCCTAAAAATGTTAGTATGTCCAACAAAAGTTTAATAATTTACTTACAATTTTGTTTATATTTATACATTTTTATTCTAATTATTCAATTCTGACTTCCTTGTTATGGGTATAAATCGTCATAATATCTATTAGTTTTGGTATTATCTGTCTGACTGTCAGTATGCTTTGTGAAGCTCAAGATATTATTAACGGCTGTACCGATATTTTGTGCTTGTCAGGGTATATATCAACTGATAATGTGGTGGTTTTTTGCAATTTTTTTTGAGGGTTTGAGGTTAACTCACAAACATTGACATTTTTGGTTTCATATTTTGTTTCTATATTACATATGGAAAAAAATCCTTATAATAAAGTAACAGGATGTCTGTTTGTCTGTCTGTATGTTTGTCTGTGTGTACCTAAGTATCTCGCTAACCGCTGAACCGATCGTGTTCTCCTTAACAGGGTAGCTTATCATAGGTCCCTGGAAGGATATAAATATTTTGGGGGAGGGTACCATCACCCTCTCAAGAGAAATTGCCTCAAAAAAAATACCCCCCCCCTCAAAAAACTTTAAAAAAATTCTTTTTACTTTTTTAAAATCTAAAATAATAGAATGGGTTATCAAATTCGACTCTCTCCTCCTAAAGTACCTCTACAGGTCTCTAGGGGCGTAGCCGCTAGGGACCTAAATAAAAAGATATTTGTATATCACACATTTTAATCACCTGTCATTAGTTAAATTGTTTTCTCTTATCTTTAATGTTCAAAATTGATAAATTCTATTTCTCCTACTGGATTAGTTTTAAAAAATGAATTATAAAGTTATCTTTCTTTACATAACTTATTGTTATTAGTTATTACAAAAAGTGATATAATGTGTTTTAGTCCCAAAGCCTCTCTACAATAATGGATATGAAATATACGTGGATATTACGACAGGGGAAAAATTGTCGTCAATTTAGATTGCTATTTCCCCTCTTTTTATTATACTCCATAAATATATGCTCTATAACTCACTCATATTTTCGTTTGTCAATTAATTGTTAAAATCGAAGCTTTTCTAAAATTAGGGTCGGCCCGTCCGTACGTAACGGATAGCTTTTTCGTTAACTTACGCATGTTAGAATTGTCCTATCGATTTAAAACTTTGCATGGTGATTCTTTTAGTAGTTAGGTATGATTTAGAAAGCGTAGCAACTCTATAATCATTACCAGAATGTCCGCACGTCCATTTTAAACATGTTGATTTTTGAAATTTTTTAACAACAAATTTTTATGTGATCTAATCATCCGATTGATCTGATTTTTGGTACACTGATTCCTGGGACAACAAAGTATAATGTTATAAGCGAAGCAACTCTATAATCAAGTCCTAAAAATATAAGTATGTCCATAAACATTATCCTGTATCAAGCAGTTTTTTAACAAATTTACTTACAATTTTGCTTCGACTCTTATACATTTATATTCTGATTATTTAGTTCTGACACTATACAAGTGTTGATGTCCGTTTGTCCTACCGTTTTAGTGCTTCGCTTTTATGGGTGTTGTCATTCTTGTTTTTATATGCAGAATTAAGTGAGTTATGCAACAAAGTAGTATTTTGCACAGCTGTCTTTTAATACAAAAAAAATTAAACCAAAGATGTAAAATTATGACGCACAAAATAACCCGAAATACAACTATTGGTTGAAACGTTTGGACTCTCATTTTAATTAATCAACTAATTAGAATTCAGAAAGTACTCAAAGTTGTTAAGCTAACGAATAAGAAAACGTTATTTTAATACTTTGGAAACTGATTTTAAACATTACAATGTTCCCTCCCTCCCTGGGTTTGTAAGGTTTGAAGGGGTAATCTATAGATGATTAGCTATTAGCTAATGTATTTTTTTTTATTTTGAAGGGGTAAAATGAGGGGTTTCAATGTTTGAGAGGAATAAAAGCCCCATTAATCCAACCCTTGGACGTCTATGTGTTTTAGTTTAGTTTCATATTTTCAGAAATGTGTTTAAAATTTAGAAATGCTGAGTGATCTTTTTGTGATAAATCACATTTTTACCTTAACACATAAAAAACTTTTTAAAAATGTTAAAATCTCGGTGTTGGTTCTCTTTTTTGATAGCCATTGGGGTCTTTAGTCTCCTGGCCAAAATTCATACCTTTGAATCAAGCTATGATTTCTCTGAAAAGCTGCTCAATATACAACAAAACTTCTTTCAAGCCTTTAATCCAACAAATTATACAGATGAAGTAAAGGAATATACAACGTTGCAATTACAAAGTTTGAACATTTCTTCAGGATCAGGAAAAAATTCGGTAATATCTGAACCTGAAATTACATCAGCAAATACTATTGTGACAGATACTGCTACAAATGATAAAGTTACAACTAGTACTGATGACATAGTTACAGCTAATACTGAGGTTGGTTTTCTAAAGCTGAAAATATATGTTTGTTTATGTTTAAGACAAGAAATGCCGCAACAGTAAAACAAATTCGTGGCTTTTTCGACAGTAAAACGACGACATTGTATTATATATTATACGCGGTATTCACACGTTATTTGGTTTGATAACTGAATATAATTAATTGATTTTAAAGCAGACGACAGAAAGAAAATTATAAACAAGCATATTATCAGCTTTAGAAAACCCATCTCTGATGACAAGGTTACTGCTAGTAATGATGAAGCTACTAAATCTGTGATAGTAAACAATATTACTCCAAATAAAGTTTATAATTTGCCAACAACAACGACAACAGAAAAAGGAAGGTGTAGCAAGTTTTAAATAAACTAGAAGCTTTGAATTTCAAGGGTTGTATGTTTAAAAATAGCTGAAAAACATCCCATACATGGCTTAAATAAAGCTTCTAATAATGAGCCATTGCTTTTTACCGACAGAAAACAGTTTAGCCTTGGCTGCAGACTTAATGACAGCTAGCTGGTGACAAAGTAGAGCCATATCTTCATACTAGATCATTAGTCAACCAACTTGGGAGACAATCATCTTTTATTTTCTAAAGCGTACTTTAGCCTGATTGGTATTATGTTTCCCAACCCTTTGATTGAATAACCTTTGACAGGAAGTCCTAATTCTGCATGTTAATGTGTATTTTGGGCCAAGGCATTTACCCCACACTTACTATAAATGCCATATATCAGACATAAAAGGAGTATGAACAACATGCAACGTCTTTATTTCAAACTCATATCACCTCCCCGACAACGAACGGATGCAATAAGTTTTTAAATATTTGCTAAACGCCCAATCAACCAGAGAATCCTATGCTGGAATTGGGCCAACACACTGTTGATAATGAAAGAGCTGAAATTGCAATAAAGTTGAAAAATTTTGTGTTTCCAGATGGGGAGAGCTTACAGGAGCATACGCCTGAAACAGGTACCTTAACTCTCAGGGATCTAAAGGGATAAGACAATAACATATACATTGATATACATTCACAATGATGATGTACAAAATTTCCCCTTCTGTAGATTAAAATTAGTGGTTGAAACACTCAAATTAATTAACCAACCAATCAAAATTTACTAAAGTCCACAAAGTTGGTAAGCCAACGGATAAGAAAACGTTATTATAAAACTTTGGAAACTAGTGTATTAAACAACCCATTTTCCCCTTTCTCTCTGTCTAACTCTACAGTCATATTTGTCATTAATTTAGATTGCCCAAATCATTACTAAACGAAGACTATATGGAGAGCAATAAACTTCGTAAAGAAGAAAGCAAGTGAGCGTGACTGACTCAGATAGACAGGCAAATGGACTTACGGACATATCCAGCTCAGGTTTAGAGAACTGAGGTGAATTCTTAAAAATACTTTTGTCCCACTAAAATCAGTTTGCCTCACTAAAATTAGTGAGGCTCGCTAAAAAAAATTATAAAAAACCCTCCAAAATTGCATAAAAAATCTACAAAAATTAAATAAAATCTTAAAAGGGCTATTACCATGAGATTTTATTTAATTTTTGTAGATTTTTACAGGGATTTTCGGGGATTTTTCACAAAAAGATTTTAGCAAGCATCACTAATTTTAGTGAGGCATTGAGTCAAAAAGTTTTTAAAGAATCCACCTCAGTGCTTTCACACAAAGTGAATGTTGATCACTATTACCTTCCCTCCTTATATTTTTAAAATATACTGAAAAAAGGGGGAGGTGGGATTTTTTCCCTAAGCCTATCCCCTGAGGCGGTAACCAGAGTTGGATCTTTAAATCATTTCAATGGTGCGCCAAATCGGGGTGAGCCGACATTCCAACAATGAGAGCAAAGCATTTTACGCTGTGATTGGCTGAAATTCGGCGCACCCCGATTTGGCGCACCATTGAATTGGTTTAAAGATCCAGCTCAGTACACAGTTTAAACTAACCTAACCTGACCTAAAGTAATATACATTGTTAAACACCCCTCCCACTTTTCATTTTTCATTTTAGAATTAGGGAGGGGGATTATCAGTGCTCAACAAGGAACATTGTGTGAAAGCGCCATAGAACCCGCTAATAAATTATGTACATAATTGAATAGGTCCATAATTACAGTTTGACTTAATAAGAGCATTTGACTACAACCCAACTTTACAAAGTAAACAGAGTTGGATTTTATTTTGTTTTTAAAAATTCCTTTTTTCAAAATACTTAATATTTTTAACTTGTTTTTTGTTAAACTTATATTAATTTTAACTAGTATGAAGCTTGTTGTTTTCTTAAGAATTTTTGCAAATATGGTTATTATTTTATAGAATTGAGAAGGCTTGAATAAAGCGAAATATATTTTCTACAAAGAAGTGTGTTCTTACTGTGTAGTTAGCTCTAGCCGCGCGTTTTTTGAGATTTACAGAATTATGCGAAAATTTATTTTTAGGTGGAACTCCTGCCCGTGCCATAATAATCTCTACCTGGCGAAGTGGATCAACCTTTATGGGAGACCTGCTCAAGTCACATCCTGCCGCGTATTACCACTATGAACCACTAGGCATTTTTCCTTATATTGTACTTGGTTCCTATATCCCCTTTTCTTTGTATATTGCATCGTAATATAGACAGTTTTTTTTCGGATGTTAAAATGAAAAATAAACGTGTTTTGTTAGGCCCGAGTCGCTGAAGACATTGGCAACATTAATTTATAAATTCACAATATCAATATTTTATTCAAAATACATAGTATAGTGTCTTTTGTCTGTTTGGAGCTTAAGATCTCGAAAACCACTGAGCCGACATAGTTATCAGGTAATATAGATAATAATTCAGTGGTTTAAAGCTATTGCCTTGGGGGATGGGATACCCTTCTCTCCCCCCTCGACCCCCAAAAATGACCCCTTCTCCAACTTTTAAAAAGGCATAAGATAAAGACCTTACATGCTAGGGACATAAAACAATACAATGTAAGAAAATATCTGTAGATCATTTTGAAATTATCCAAGTGAGAGATGGCGACCTTGCTCAGGGAAATTGTCAATACATTTTTAAGAAGCGCAGCTATACTATATTTTGGGTCTTTCTGTATGTTACAGATGAAGCCCCACTGCCATTTTTTTGTATGTTTCTTATAATCTCTTAACCTGTTAGGTTTTCAAGATTTAATTTTTTTATTCGGGGGTGAAGGGTGGGGGGTGAGGGGCGAAATCTCGTTATGATGGGAGGGGAGAGGGGTGTATTTCAACGTAAGAGGTGTAGTGAAATGTGACTTTACCAGAGGTGGATTCTTAAAAAAATTTGCCCCACAAATCGCTTAGTGGGGCAAAATTGTTTTCATGAAAAATCCACCAAAATCAAATTAAAAATCACATTGTCCCAATAAGCGATCAGTGGGGCAAATTTTCTAAAAGAATCCAACTCTGATATGTTAAAACTTTCGTGCTTATTGCATCCCCAACTTAGGGATAAAATGTTTATGGGGAGGAAGGTAAAATCTAAAATGTCTATTTCTAAAAATTGAGGGTAAAAAGGCCTATTTTACACGTTTTTTATTCAGTGAAGCTTACCCTGTGCATCTTTGGATCTTGGCTATTCCAGATTATTTGTAGGCCTTCTTATGCCGCTTAAAACAGTGTGCGGGCATGATCTGTACGTTCAGCCGTTTGGCAGCTAGCAGCCTTTAAAATTCATAGATTTTTGGAAATATTCTTTACCAGTAATATTTTACCGTGAACTGCAGTAGATCCTATGATTATTTTTTTAAAAAATGCGTTTAGATATAATTACAAACACTTGAAAAAAATAATTACTATCAAGTGAAATTATGTCATCTTTTTCAAATAGTACGAGTTATATAGGTCAATACACCTTAAATTAAAGGAAGTCTGCAGGAAATACAGAAAATAGTTGAAGCGTTGTATTTTCTGAAGGCTACCTTTACAGAAGATCTTATGCTTTTTAGATTGATATAATTTTTAAAGTGTGTTAGAAAATTCTAAGGTTGAAAGATGAAGATCATGCTTATAAAGAGGGAAATTGATGACAAAGTTTAAACAGTACATTAATTTGTAAGTCTAAACAAAATTAAACATAAATTTGTTGCAATATTGAGTACATACAGGACACTGTATAAGGACTTTCATTTTCGGGATTTTATTATATAGATGCCTCGCTTTTATTATTGAATCTTGCTGTCCTAGAAATCAACATTTTGAAACTCAGATGAAATCATACCATACAAAAAGTTGTTGTGAAAATCTCATCGTATTATCATAGAAGTCATCTTGCAAAGTTTGAAATTCATTGGACAATTCTAACATATATGAATTAACGAAAATACGCCGGCCCTAATTATTCAAAAGCATTGCTTCTAAAAATAGAGCAATTTAAAATCAAAACATAATTTATTGGGAGTTTCATAGCTACTGTATAATTTGATATTTATAAAATTGTATGTATTGACTTTAGGAAGCCATCAGCACCATCCGGAGCCTGTTTAAATGTAATTATACAAATCTTCAAGGTCTTAAATGCAGTTTTTTTGGTATTTTTTTTAGACAAAGACAATTATGTACATTAATAGAGCAGCAATAACAAGCGAAAAAAATTGTATATATATGTATAATATATATGTATATGATGTTTTCGGTTAGACAGTCTAGTCAGTCGAACGTTCACATTTATTGAGTAACTAAAGTAAAGACTCTACTAATAAAATAGCCCGGGTGGGAGTGGACTTTGGAGTGTATATTATGCTAGTACCCATAATCTTGAAATCTTAGGATATTAAATTTTGTTAGGGGGTTCAAACTGACAGTATCCACATTTGTAGACCTAAAAAATATGAGCCATCAATGGGGATGCACATAATTTCATCGTCCATGGTCTTATCCCTAAAGAACAGACTTACGGACAAACCCTAATTATAAAGTAGCAGAACCTATATGATCATAATGGTTTTATTATTAATTAGGATATTACACCACCAGATTATCATGTACTCTAATACATGAATATCATGTAGTGAAACGATCTCTTCCCCACCTACTGGATGAAAGAACTGACCAATAAGTGATGCTCATGTTTAAAACATAAATTGACGACTATTTCTGTCATAATATCCATGTATATTCTACATCCATTATGACCAGCAAAATTATAAAAATTAAAAACAGCATTTTGAAGACACTTCAGATTTCATAGAGTATGGTTGGGAACACAATGATCTATTCCAACAAAATAATCGTTTGTGGCGTCATTGTAACAACAAGGCACGGTTAATTTCAATTACAACTGGATATATTATTGCTTGGATGTTGCACCAGATTTTCATAAGTAACATTTGCAGCTGGCTAAAATAACGAAGTCACCTATCCATCCCCTCTCCTTCTACTGGATAAACAAACTGACCAACAAATGATGACCATTGTAGCAACCTAAATTAATGACATATTTTCTCCTATCAATATATCCACTTATTCTATATCCATTATATTACACAAGTAAATAACTTTTCTCTTAAACAATCTGTTACACATAAAGTTAGGTCCATCCATCTGTCCTCTAAAATCTCGCCTTGGATTTAATTTCCAAGAAATTTTCCTTCTATTCTTGCCATGGCTTTATGCTATTTTCAAGCGGATGGGGCACAAAGTACTCTCGTTCTAAAATGTATTCATATTTTTTTTCTCACTTTAATCAAATCTTATCTAATTAATATACTTGTATTTCCTTTTATTTCCACTTGTTTTAATTAGTTTTATTCATCTAATCTTTGGGGATATTACAATCAACGATTAATTGATATACATCTCCAACAAAGATAAACAAAACTACCCCTTCTGTAGATAAAAATTGTTGGTTGAAAAGTATGGACACTAATAGTTTGAAACCAACCAATAAAAATATTACAAAAGTACCTAACATTTTCGAGCCAACTAACAAGATACTTAAAATCAAAACTTTGGATACCATTGCAATTTGAACTCAAATGTCCCCTCCCTCCCTCTGAATTTATAATTTTTTTTCATGTATAGAAGTTCAGATTTTCTGCTTTTTTTCTTGATCTAAATTTAAATTAACCGTGAAGGACCACAGTCACTTTTGTTGGAATCCGGAATTTTTGCACAGGTTTTGTGCCATTTTTCCATTTCAAGTTGTGAAAAGTGTGAGGCTGAGGCTTAATTTAACAGAGAGCTTTATGGAGGATGATGTTAAAAGGCAAGAAAGTTTACAGTTATAATTATTGGTCTAAATTAAAGCAGCTTTTTCTGCTAGGGATCTAAAGGGATAAGACAATGGCCGATAAATGGATGTACATCCCCAATGATGATACACAAATTCCCCCTTTAACTTACTCAACTTAATGAATCGACCAATCAAAATTCATTAAAAGTCCCCAAAGTTGTTTAGCCAACGAAAAAGAAAACGTTATTATAAAACTTTGAGGACTATTGTAATAAACAGCCAATTGCCCACTCTCTCCCTGACTTTCAGCAATTAGGAATGTTGCTCGTTGTCGGGGAAATGATGAGTTCGAATCTTTGCCCAAAATTCGTTGATGACTTTAAAATTAGTAACTTTAAGGACTTTTAATAAAAGGTCCTGCAATCAAGGAGCTAGTTTTCTGCCATAGAAAATGTTAGTGGTTTATTGTTATTTCACCAAGAAATTCAGATGAAATCATTTATAAACAACATAAAATATTAACAATAAACATTTTTATATACTTTTTATTACATAGAAGAAACAAAATTGTCCTTTTGGTGAGGGATCCAAGAGGAGTTTTAGAAAGTAGAAAACATAGGGAATGGTGTCCAGGTAAAATTTTGGTGCTTTTCCTCAAAGTGTTTAGCGGGCACTAACCCCCATCACCTCATTTAAAAAAAAAATTGAAATAAGAAGGGGGGTTTTAGTTGAGGTGCTTAAATTTTTTGGGGCTACCCTATACCCAATATAAACTAACCTAAACTGACCTAAAAATGGATTTTACACAAATGATGGCACCTTTCAACAGATATTTGAGCAGTTTTTTGGGAATAAACTAGTTTTCTGTTCATATAGTTATATCAACTAAAATAAATAAGATTCATATGGTTTTATATATAAAAACTTTTAAAGGATATTTAAAGAAATATCATTAAATGTTTTGTTGAATTCAAAGAGCAAAATCCAACGGACAGGTCATTGAGTAACTATCAAAAAATACTTTTTACCTAACTGCTACTTGAAATTCCCGTGTTTATATTTATTGGAGGAACTCTCCCTAAAATAGTTATATACATCTTTTGGACCTACAAAATGTGTCACTATAAAGAAGAACCATATCGGTTTAGTGGTTAGCGAGACCCTAAGCTACAGACACACAGATAGACTGACATCCTGTTACTGTTACATATGGATTTATTTACATTTTTGTATGTTCAGGACACCCAGACTGTGAAGATCCAGAAAGACTATGTGGCGATATGGTAGACAATTATTATGCTGTCAACAGATTAATAAAACTTTATCCTGATAGATATAAGGAAAGTTAATGCTAATAGTAACATTATTGAATGTTTGACAAATGAATGTATAAGCATAGATGTATAATCCAGACAACTACCTGGTCCAAGTGGTGGAGACCTTTTTCGTCTGCTAACAAATTGCTTTCGGTTCTTTTTTTTGGCGACTTGGCGACTAGCAGCCGAGAAAACCATATTTCTGCATATAGCTTTACGGACTGATTGGCAGACGGTCAGACAAAGTGAATTGTATAGTAGCTTTGCTACTTAAAATGGGATGGAGATCCTAAAACATGCCTTTGTCCAACTAAAAACTTCTAAAAATCAAGCCCTTTACGAGATCTTTTGGGGCAGTAAGAAAGAAATCTTGTATTAATTGTATTAATTTTGAAACTAGGTGATCAGATATGAAGATTTTTCCATGGACCCATACAAAAATTCTAAGGAATTACTACAATACTTAGGCACAAGAAAATATTTGTTTTGTTATAAATTTTAAAAGAATATTAACGCTACGCCCCAAAATGACAAGATTGGTGCTTGAGGGAATGGATGGGACGCAAGGATTACTAAGCTTTTTATTTATGGAGGGGGGGGGGGGGAGTTTGAATTTTTTTTAGGAGGGGGGTAATCTTTATATCATAGAGACAAGGACGTTCAAACTTTTCAGAAAAATATAAAAAATGGGGGTTTAGTGGGCTATTTTTTCTGGAGCGATTTTTATTGGAAAAGTTGAGACACCCTGCCTAAAAATAGTTTAAACATTTCCTGGACCTATGAGAAGCTCTACAAAGAAAGGTCATATCGGTCCAACGAGATCCTTCGGTACAAATATACAGACAGACGGACACACACAGATACCTGATACTTTTGTTTCAGGATTACTTTTTTTAAACCTTTTTTAAATATAGTTGAAAATATCAGAATGGCTTAATCAAAATTTTAATTCTATAATACTTTTTTTAAGGGAAGGTATCTTCACCCTCACAAGGGAAATCACCCCCTAAATTTTTAATTTGTAAAACTAAAATTGAAAGTAGAGGATTGGACGTACCTCCCAATTTCTTTAAGAGCCCCTGGGGTCTTCTAAGGGCGTAGCCACTACGAAAAAACATAAAAATGAAACAATATTTATCTTTACAAGGTTTTACAATGAATAAGGATATAAAAATATTTTTGGATACCCACACCAAAACAAATGAGGGTGAGGTCTGGAGCACCACCAGGAATTTATGGCACACAATATTATTATTAGCGAAGCTACTCTATTATTCACTTTGTCTGTCCGTCAGTTTATACATAATGGGAGAAATGTGATTTCATCATTAACAATTTAAAATAGACATAGTATTCAAATGGGAAAAATAGCCTAAAACCATCCCGAGAATGAAAGCCTCAACAAAAAGGAGAATTAAATCAGTTCAGAAGTTATTAGGATCTTAAGCTTCAGAAAAACAAAACCCTACTACTTTATAATAATTAGTATATTGTCATTAATCTGGCAAAAAATATTTTTAATAATAATTTATGTATCGTATTATAGGCAGCTTTCCGAGGATATTAATTTTATGATTTTTATTTTATTATTCGAGGAAAAATTTTCTATAATACAATGATGTACATGATATTTCAGTATTCCTGAGAACCGGTTCTAATCCAGTGGATATTAATCAGTTTAGAAGCTATACTGGAAAAAATTAACATTACGTCCCTCTTAGGGGGCGTTTCTTCGTATTTTCACAGTAGCTTTTCTAATATTTCTAGCCCCTGGGGAGGGGTTCTAACCCTTCGGTGCAATCACCTAACCTTATACAACCTAACCTAACCTAAAATAACCTATCAAAAGCTACTGTGAAAATACGATAAAACGCCCCTTAAGAGGCGTTGTCACGAAAGGGACTATACTCCATTATTTAACCAAAGTTAATTTTTAAAAAAGGTTTGCCTTAACAAAATATGAACTAGGGACACCAAGAAGGCTCCGTTTGCATGGAGGAAAAAGCTGAATGCCAGTGAGGTACACAAAATCCAGGATGCCTGCAGAGATGCCATGCAACTCTGGGGCTACAGAGAGCTGCAACAAGGACAAGTATTAACACAGCTGGAACCAGTCATTGACTTGGAACATTTTCAGTTATCACATGCATGAAAATAGTACCAAATACCAAATAACGTTCCAATATCAAATATTGTTGAGCAGGGATCTAAAGGGATAAGACAATGGTCGATGAATTGAAATACATCTACAATGATGATACACAAAATTACCCCATTTGAAGTACAATAAGTGGTTAAAAGATATTAACACTCAACCTAATGAACCAACCAATTAAATTTAATAGAAGTCCCCAAAGTTATTAAGGCAACGTATAAAGAAACTTTATCATAAAACTTTACTAGTGTATTAAACAGCCCAATATCCCCTTCCTCCCTTATAAAAGTGGCAGCCAAATGACCAATAACGTTGCAATATGAAATATTGTTAAGAAACAATGCAGATGCGATTGAAAGGGCCATGCTTGACGTCATAAAAATACGTCTACTATCCATCTATTTTTAGGTTTTTTTTCTCACATCTTACTCCTTTATTTATGACGTCACACATGACACTTTCCAGTGCTTCAGCAATGCAGCCAAAACATGTAGGTTATGAGCTAAAAATATATATAATGTGATTTTAAAATGTAAAGAACGTGTCCTAATGTTTGTGTTTTTGTTTTAACCCATTCGTGACGATCTCCCAAAGTTCAAAGATTTGATTCAACGGGATTCAACAAAATAGATTTTTTCAATAACTACTCCACAGAATTCAAAAAGTAAGGTGTCAAATTAAAGATCTTACTTTTTTTTGTTCATAATTGCAATTTTCTTTTTTTTGTTACGTTTTAACAAAAACAAGAGATCTACAAGAAACTGATTGCATATCTAAATTCTATGGGTCATTTTACATCTACTACTTACTAAAAGCACCGACCAGCTATTTTTTTTTAAATCACAAAAGTTAGGACACGTTCTTTTGAATAATGTATGTTGCTTGCGTTATACTAGAGATATTGAAAAGTGTACCTGCTATTGCTATGTCGATTAAGTGTTAACGGGTTTACTGATTTTTTTTTTCTCATCACCATATCTATTTTCTAATACATAAAATGATTTTTTTTTATATGTATGTTAAGATCTCGCCAACCTCTGAACTGATAGAGTTCTCCATTATGGGGAACAAAGCTTCCGTGATGGTTTTAGACTATTTATTTCTAAATCTAAGTCATGGGTTGTTTTTGAACTTTTAGTCCGCCTGAAACCCCAAAGATGCTATTGGCGTTTACGCTAGTATCTATATACAACTTAGCATTTTGCAAATAGTCATTTATAAAGTCATTTTGTATTGTTGTTATCAAATAATCGAATAATGTGATATAAAAAATGCAATCTAAATGTGATTTTACATTTATGTATATTATAAAAAAAATATGTGATATTTTGTTAGAAAATTTAGTTTTTATCATTTTTTTTATAAATTCATTATTTTTTATAACAAAGCTGCCGAACAAATCGGAATGCAGAAGAACACAGAAAAAAAGAACAAGGATGACAACATCCATAAGTAGCTTAGCGGATGAATATAATAATAAGATGAACAGCTATCAGTAAGTTACAGTTAAGATGATTATAATTGAAGGACATCTTTACACGGAATTTCAAACAAATATCTCTAATAGCAACTAAGAAAAATCATGTTTCCCTAACGGATTATCTATTGCACACACAGAATAAAATACAGACGGACATATGAAGTTGTCGAGTAGATGTCTGTAGGTTATATGAATCTGCACACATAAATTTCATCAGTCTATACATGATAACATCAGAAAAAGAGCTTATTTCCTGTAAAAAATAAATGTATTCAGTTAGGGAATGACATACTGAGACCAAGTTAATTGTAAAATAGATGCAGGTAAAAAAATTGCCAAGAAATTATATTTAAAAAAACAGAAGAAAAATCAAATTATCTTGTAAAATTAGATTTTCCCTATAGCTATGTAGACCGACTTAGTAAATTATATGCTGGATACACAACAAAATTTAGCCATCTTAAATCTGGGTAAATAACGATTTTCCAAAACACATTTCAGAGGAAAAGATAGACACATGGAAATAGAGTAGCTTCGACTAAAAAAAGCTCTAAATTGATTAAATAATTTTATTTTTATTCAAGTTAATTATTTATGTTTAAAATTTAATCGTTAGTTTTATAACGGCTAAGTCATGTATTTTAATACCTAAAATAAAATGTTTTGAAATATAGTCTTTCTTTTGCTTTTCTGTAATCTATAGAACAGGAAACTATTATGCAGGAAAACAATTGCAAATTATTCAGTCAATGAAGTGAGGTAGGTAACATTGGACAGTGAATTATAGGCTACAGGTCCCTGAAATTGAATCATTTCGACATAGACGATATTATTATGAAAAGGGGGTAAAATATAAATGTCTTTTAACTTTTTGGAAGAACAAACCCCATGAAGTGTTCGTCATAGCAATAAATTGCCATTTGCTATTTTTTTCCAACAAATAATTTGCGCAAATAAATTGTAGTTGCCGCAAATTACTAAAATTTTTATTTGATGATTAATGCAAAGTTTTTGTAGATAGGCGGGTATTTGAAATCTTTATGTCAAAAATTGCGGCCACATGAGTTAATAATATACATTTTTTTCGTAGCATTATAGATTATTTTAGTAATTCTTATTTTTAATCCTTTGTTAAAAACAAATACATTTGCCCTAAACCTGAATGACCTTGCAAAGTTTGTTTAACCTATACTGAGTGTCTCGAAATGAACTATGTTTTCCGGTTTTGGAAAACAACCAGTAATATTCTTTTTATTCTTGTAGAATTTAGGGCTATAACATTCAATTAAAATCTTCTTTTTACTTAAAAACAACATTTTAGCATGCTCAACAAAATATTCTAATAATTACATTTAAAATTTAATTTCATAATATTTTTTTAAGAATAAATGATTAATTTTATTTTTGCTTTCGTTGTGATTCAAAAATGATAGTATTAAAAGTTCTGTTTAAGGTTAGCAGATCAAATCACAATATCAGCCCAAATCACAATGTCAATCAAACAGCCTTTCAAAATTCAGAATACTTTAAGTTGCATAAATTATAATAAATCGTTTTTTGTTGTTGTTTGTTTTTCTTCTACGTAAAGAAAGATAAAAATTTATGATTTTATTCAAAATTAATTTGACTTATAGAAATTCAGTACCTCAAGCATAGAACATAAGCAAACAGAAAATTTTATTTTTCATAGTGATTTTACAATCATTTTACAATTCAAAAATAATTTTTTTATTATCAAAGTCGGTTAGTAATTATTTGTAACAGATACCTAATATCGTTAAAATAAAAAGAAAACATTACAAGTTTATATAATAGGTTTGCTTTCTTTACGGTGTTGTTAGCTTACAAAATTCTGCTCAGTATGGACCTGATTGCTTATGTGTTATTTGAATAAATATTTTTAGAATTATTTCTATCAAGGCTCGGGAAGTCCCTCCACAGATTATGACGTCATACGATATTATAGCCAATGAGAGGCCAGTATACACTGTAGTTGACCAATGGTAAAATTTATGCTGGCCTCTCATTGGTTATTCAATAGTATGACATCATAATCTGTGGAGGGACTTTAATAATCTTTAAGGCTCGGCAGCTGCACGTCAGCCACGTTTATGCCTCAGTAAACTCGTCATTTTTTTAACTTTAGAATTCAGCTGGATGTCTAAACCTGTTTCTAAACAGACTATCCATCTTTTCGGAATTCTTTTATTTTGCACACAAGCGGGTTTAAATTTGAGTCTTACAGTTGGGGAGTAGAATCCATTTTTATAGAAGCAGAAATATAATCTATGATTACGGTTTTGACCCTCTAAAAAACGTAATCTACCATTCAAATTTCCCCTCTCTTAGTGATGATATCATCAACGCCGATATGATTTTTGTAATCTACCATTCCAATTTGGCCTCTCATGGTGATGATATCATTAATGCCGATACGATTTTGAAATGTACCATTCCACTTTCAAGAGAGGCGAAACTGGAATGGTGGTTTACACTTTTAACATCAACATAATTGAAATCATACATACTATTTTTAAATTATGTTAATCGTAGGAATGTATAAAATACTATTTATAATTATATTTTTTTATGTTAAATAAAAATAATAACTAGAATATAGAAATAGGAGAAAAGCTACTGTGAAAAATACTAAGAATCGCCCCATAAGGTGCGATGTTTTGAAAGGGACTATACCCGAATATACCATTACTATTATGTTGATTTAAATAAGGAAATCAATGTTTATGAATACGCTGATATGTAAACATAAATGTACTATTCCAGTTTCGCCTCTATTGAAAGTGGAATGGTACATTTCAAAAATCAGAGGGTCAAAACCGTAATCATAGATTATATTTCTGCTTCTATAAAAATGGATTCAACTCCCTAACTGTCTTATGTGCGGTTATGGCGCGGATGCAGGATGCTAATTTCTATTTATATTCAGATAAAATGGCAAAACTTTCTTTGCTGATAGTGGGCCTTTTTACTATAGTCGGTAAGTAAAATAGTTTTATTTCCAGTATATGGCTTCGAAACCGATTAATATAATCGGGATTAGAACCAGTTCTTGTCTGTACTAAAAAAATAAGTATAGCATCGTATTATACCTAATTTTTCAGATTTAAACAAAAATCTTAAAATTAATACCAATTTAATATCTGCGGAAAGCTGTCTATATTAGGATGCGATGAATAACCATTAGATGTTTATATTGTGTTGGGATGTAGTGAACTGTTAAGTGCACTAGTACCCAAAGTTTTATTGTAAAAACTTTGGTTACTTCTTTTAAATTTTGACTGGTAGGTTAATTAAATTGAGTTTCCAAATGTTTACACCAATAGTTTTAATTTTCGGAAGGGAAAATTTTGTCTATCGTCATTGGGGTCGTCTTTCCCTTAATATCACTGCTTGAACTTATATGATTTTTTTGCTTTATCAAAGATAGGATAAATTTACATCAGGCGTTTTTTTTAATAAGATGGGCGGATTTTTTTTAATGACCCATTCATTATAACCCAATTGCAAATTTATATGGCTGCCAAGAAAATTTCACCACTTAATTTTGTTTTAAAAAGCAGGTATAGCAACTGGGGAAAGCTGTGATGACTGTGAGAAGGTTCTTCTTGCTGGAGATGGGGCTTTCAGGTAAACACCCCACCCCGCTAAAAAAGGTTGTATCTCTAAAAAAAAGAATTATACTAGAAAAAAAGAAAATTTTTTAGTAAAGCGGAGAATTTTTGTAGCTGCTAAAACTATTGCAACGTCTATTGACAACACAAATCAGTTTTTTTTGGAAAAGCTACTCTAGAAACTTTTTTATAGTATACCTGGACGGCCATGTAATGCCAGAAACACTTACAAAGATATTCTTGATGGATACACCCTTGATAGAAGACAACTTACCCTTGAAAACTTAACTAGATGAAACATGCGTAAAATGAGTATTTTTCGCGCATTTATATGCACTGCAAGATTACTTATTGTGCCTATTAAAATTTTGTGCGGACATACACTCTATCTTGCAGCCTTTACAGTAAATATACTTTTTGGAGATGAACGGTCCCAGGAACATTTTACCGCGAACTGCACCGGACTTTTTTTTTCTAGCACAACATGGCCAATTTTCCACCATACCTGGGAGCTGAATGGAGAGTATGATGGTATGCCAAAGGTATGTTAATTTTATGACAGCCTTCATCTTCGAAAGGCATTAAAACTGTGTTTATGACAGCGGAAAAGGTGTAATTTTGACAGTGTATAAAATATTACCAAAAATACAGCATAAACAAAATTGACAAAAACACACACAGCCACTTAATTTGAATTTAAGCGATTAGTTAACAGGGATATAGAAATGTATCTAAAATCATATTCATTTGGTTGTCTTGGACGTTGAGACGTTTCTTGTATATTAAGTTGTCTATAATACGATTAATGATTTTTCAATTTGGCTTAGAACCGGTTCGAATCCAGCGGATATTTGTCGGTTACGAGGCATAACTCGAATGTATAAAAGGTTTGTCTGTTGTGATATTCCTTTTTAAGTTTGAAGAATTTTAGGGTCAGATGAACCATCTATATATGTTATGTCTTTTTTAAAAGCGAAGCTTTTCTATTATTAGGGTCGGTACGTACGTCCGTCACAGATGGATAGTTTTTTCGTTAATTTATGCATGTTAGAATTGTCCTATCGATTTCAAACTTTGCAAGGTGATTCCTTAAGTAGTTTGGTACGATTTAGAAAGCGTAGCAACTCTATAATCATTACAAGAATGTCCGTACGTCCATTTAAAACATGTTGATTTTTTACTTTTTTAACAAAAAATTTTTATGTGATCTAATCATCCGATTGATCTGTTTTTTGGTATGTTGATTCCTGGGAAAACAAAGTATAATATAAGCGAAGCAACTTTGTAATCAAGTCCTTAAATGTAAGTATGGTTATAAAAATTTTCCTGTATCAAGCAGTTTTCCAACAAATTTACTTACACTTTTGCTGTGACTCTTATACATTTATATTCTGATTATTCAGTTCTGACACTATATAAGTGTTAACGTCTGTTTGTCCTACCGTTTCAGTGCTTCGCTTTTATGGACGTTGTCATCCTTGTTTTACTATTAGTATTGGTGTTATGAGTGCATGGGTTCCCGTAAACAACTTATCTGGTACGGACAGAGGTAATGTATTTTCCAGTATGGCTTCTAATCCGCTTAATATCCGCTAGGTTAAAACCAGTTTTGGCCCATACTGAAAATAATATCGTATCAATTTTTCATGAAATAAAAATTATAAAATTACTTCTAGTTTTAATGGCCTTTGCATCGCCACATCGGGTCCAAAAAAAATAGGAATTAATCTTAACTTTCTATGTTACTATCTCCGGGAAGCTGTTTATAATTCAATTAAAAAAAACTATTTCAGCATAGTTTGATATATCTGCTCGATTATATCCGGTTCCAATCCATACTGAAAAATCATGTATTGCATCGTAAAATAAAATATAAATTGATCCATAGACGTCCAAGGGGGGGGGGGTAAAGGGGTGATTTCCCCCCCAAATAAAAAAAATGCCTCTATGAAATAAAGATTACACCCCCCCCCCCAAATTTATTTTAAAAATTTTACCCCCCCCAAAAAAAAAAAGCTTGAACGCCCCTGAATTGATCCCATATTTTTTTTATTTTACTATCCGCGGAAATTTAAAAGAAATATTATATTGCATTTTTAAAAATAATTTTTCGATCGTCTATATTTAGTTTAATGAATATATTCAACAACTTTTGAAGGTCGTCATCTTTGTTTTTATTATTTTTTAGATGGAGTATTGTGGACTGTTTACCCGGAGAAGATGAGGTCATTTTTAATACCAGATTTAACTGTCTGTCTGTCTGTAATGTACTTTTTACAGACTTTATTTTTGAATACTTGAAAATAATTTCTTTTCTTTCTTTCTCTGCTATCTCTTTTTTCCCTTAGTTCAAGTCGAAAGCTTAATAAAGAGCGCTTGCGAATCGCAAAATTAAACTTGTTTTCATTATAAACAGAAATGAAATTATTTTTGTTATAATACTTAACTACAGTCCAATGTTTCGTTCCTCTACTCCATAACATTTCTTTCTGTCTTTTTAAGTAACACTAGTTTCCTTCTCCGAATATTTCTGTTGTTTATATGCTATATAAGTTGAAAAGAATTTTAATGTATAAAATAGATTTAAAATCTGCATAAAAGTTTTAGGATTTTTTAAAAAGATAGTATTTTTTATATAATTCTTTATTTAAAAGCGCAAATACAATTTAGGTTAATTAATTTTGACCAATAGGATCTAGGTGGATTGAAACTACCTGAGCTCTGATTGGTTGAATGATGTACGAAACTTAAGCTTCTTCAATCAGAGCGCAGATTATTTTCAACCCACCAATCACAGGCGTCAAAATTAATTAATTTCAAATCTATTATAAACATTAAAATTCTTTCCAACTCATGTAGCTTACTGTTTATCTTGAAGCAATTTTCAATTAATATTTTGAATTGTTTCATCAAAAACAAAAAAATATTTAATATTAACATGCAGAAAAGTCAGATAGAGAGGGGACAATGGGCTATTTATTACACTAGTCCCAAAAGTTTTATAATAACGTTTTCTTATCCGTTGGCCTAACAACTTTGGGGACTTTAGTGAATTTTGATTGGTGGGTTTATAAAGTTCAATGATCATATATTTCAACTACTAATTCTAATCTACATTTTTGTAACCATCATTTGGATGTACATCTATTTATCGACCCTTGCCTTATCCCTTTAGATCCTGCAGAAAAGTAGGTATAATATTTGACCTAAATACAAATTTTGCTAGGCTTGCAACGGTGTTCATGAAATCCTGTATTCGCCAACAGTCTCCAAGGGAACCTGTGTTTGGGATGTGCAGGTTAATTATCATTTCAAAGTTTTTTGAACACTAGCGGGTACGCCTCTAGAGGCCTCTAGGGGCATTTGAGGAGGGGGGAGTTAGATGACCTTTTTTTAATTTAGATTTAAAAAGAAAAAAAATATTTTTTTTTTTGGGGGGGGGGGAATTTTTTCTAGAGGTGATTTCTCTGTAAAGGAGAACCATAACAGTTGAGTAGTTAGTGTGATCCTTCGCAACAGACAAAAAAAAGCTTGCTTCTTTATGTAATAGGATATCTTTAACTAGCGGATTCACTCCTAGAGGCCTCTAGGGGCACTTGAGGAGGGGGGAGTTAAATCACAAAAGCCATATTTTTACATTTAGATTTTTTTTAAAAAGTAAAAAATAATTTTTAGCGGAGGAAATGGTGGGAGGGGGTCGCCCCCCCAACCCCAACCTCATTTTTCATTTTAGTTTTTGAAGAAAAAAAAAATTTTTGAGGACGGGTAAATTTTTTTCTAGTGGAGATTTCTCTTGGAAGGGTGTTGTTACCCTCCCCCAAATTAGTTATAAACCTTCCCGTTACCTGAAAGAAGCTACACTGTAAAGTAGAACCATAACGGTTTAGCGGTTAGTGAGATCCTTCGCAACTATTTTTAACTAGCGGCTTCGTCCCTAAAGGCCTCTAGATGCACTTGGGATCACTGTGGGAGTTAATTATCAAAACCCATATTTTTACATTTAGATTTTCTAAAAAAGTAAAAAAATATTTTAGGGGGGGGGGAATGATGGGTGGGGGGGGGGGGGGGTCGCAGTATACCATTCTAGAACATGAATATTGAATATATCATGTATTTCGATTTAAACAATCAATTTCAATTATTCTTAAAAACGAAGTTTTTCTATGATTATGGTCGGTCCGTCAGTCAGAAACTGTTATAAATATGTTATAATTGTACTATCGATTTCAAACTTTGCATAATGATTCCTATAACAGCTAGGTACAATATACACTGTTATAAGTGAAGGATCTCTATAATCAAGTCTTAAAAATGTAAGTATGTCCTTAAACAGTATCCTGTATTTACCAAGTTTTGTAATATATTTACTTACAATTTAGTTTACTAAAAAATCATGTATAGCATCTTATCAGTGGCGTGCGAAGCACTTTGTCTAGGGGGGGGCATTTTGAAGATTTTGTAAAATTTTGCCCCCCCCTAAATCAAAGTGCCCCGGGGGGGCACTTTGCTTTAGGGGGGGGCATTTTGATTATATATACTAATTTTAAAAAAGGGCGTTTTAAGGGGTGGGATTATTTGATTATGGGCCTTCTAGTCCTTATCCCTTCTTCCCCATCCCTTCCCCCATCCCTATTTATATCCCCCATCTCTTCCCCCCTTATCTCTTCCCCTCCCATCTCTTTCCCCAATCCCTCCTCCCCACCTGCATTGACCGAAGGGAAGGGAGCTAGAAAGCATCTTCGAAAAAAAAGTACAGAAGATAATTTAACCTTCCCCTCCCCCCCCCCCCCCACCACCACAAAACATTTTATATGGGTGGAAGGAGATGTTATAAAATCTCAGCAGGAAGGATGAATAACCCCATTAAAAAAAAATTGGGGAGGGGGGGGAGATAAAAACACTCATTTTGGAAATAATTTACCAAAAATTAACCTAATATGTAAAACTGATTTTAAATATTTCTTTATTGTATGACAACAAGGATGACAACATCTTTAAGTAGCAAAGCACAAAAAATCATTAATAAGAATACAGACAAGTAGATTTAAAGAGCATCTGTTGAAATAAATATATATTTTAGGTAGAAAAAGTCACAAATCCTTTTTCCTGTATGTTGTGTGATGACAGACAAAGTAAATTACATACTGGATGCTCGAAACAGCGAGAAATTTTATTTTTTTTTAATATTATAATCAACAAAAAAATTTATCGTACCATAAAAACCAAAGATATAAATAACTATGTAAAAAATAAAAAAAATTACTTGTCCTTTCATCTACAGATATAAAAATCTCTTAGAAATATGGAAAACTTTGGGGTATAGTCTCTTTTGTGGCAATGCCTCTTAAGAGGCATTTCGTCGTATTTTCATAGTAGCTTTTGATAGGTTATTCTAGGTTAAGTTAGGTCAGGTGATTTCCCCGCAGAGTTAGGCAATTGGCCCCGCAGGAGCTATAAATAGGGAAAAAACTACTGTGAAAATACGACAAAATGCACCTTAAGAGGCAATGTCACAAAAGGGACTATACTCAAAATTTAAAAGATACAAAAATAGCCAAAAACGTCCTGAAAAGCAGTCCGACATCCATGAAATTTTAATAGTTATTATACTCCATAATGATGGGAATGTTAACATTAAGTTTTAGCCTTCTATCTTTAATTGCAGTTGAAAAAATCACATTTCCCCCTTAGCATTATGTACTGACAGCCATAGTGAATTATAGAGAAGCTAAAAAGTTATATCAACATATCCTACCCTCTTTACATGGCACTTTAAAACTCTGTTAATTTTTCATTAAGTGGTGTTTCCAAGGATTTATAAGGGCGGTGCGTGAAGCGCACCTAAAAATATTTACTCCACTAAAATCAACTAAAATCAATTAAAGACAACAAGAGTGACGTATTTCATCAAGTTAGGAATATAGAGTGTAGTTAGTTTTAAGGGTTTTTAATGAAAATTGCCATAAAAAACATGCCTTTATGTAAGGGTATGTACACAAAAATGATAAACTTATCCTGAAAATAATATGACATCATATAAAGTTATTCATTTAGACAGACCTACAGTGTTGAGAAAAAGGCTTAGATAAATATCAACGCTGTTTCTTTTTTATATAAAATAACTTTTTGATTAAATATTTGTTGTTTACAAATGATTTTATAGAAATAAAAACAAAATATACAATAAGATAAAAAGTAAAAACCATTTGGAAGTGCGTGAAGCGCCAATTTTTTTCTTCAAATATGCAGGGAGGGAGGGGTTTTTGGGCTATTTATTACACTAGTCCCCAATATTTCATATAAAATTTTCTTATTCGTTGGCTCAACAACTTTGGGGACTTTAATGGAATTTTGATTGGTTGGTTAATTAAGTCGAGTTTCCATACATTTCATCCACTAATTGTATCTATATAAGGGGTAATTTTGTGTATCATCATTGGGGAATGGGATGTACAAAATTTCTTTGGTAAAAAGTTTATATTATACAAAATAAAATACTTCCTATTACCTGGTCTGTTATGTTCAGTGAAAAAAGATTATAACCTAATTTCTACACTAATTAAAACATTTGGTAAGGTTAAATGAATAGTAACTGTCTATTTGGCGCGAAGCGCCAAAATTTTTTTTGGAGTATTTCTTGATCTTTTTTTGGAAACTGGGATAGTTGTGCTTTTTGTAGGGTAGGGGGCAAAAAGGGGCATTTTTGTTGACCAGGGGGGGGCAAAATGGGGCATTTTTCAACATTTAGGGGGGGGGCAGGGGGGGCGGTTGCTAGGGGGGGGCAGGGGGGGGCGTTTTGGTCGCTAGGGGGGGGCGATTGCCCCAAATGCCCCCTTCGGTTCGCACGCCACTGCATCTTATTATAGACAATTTTTTACGAATAATAAAAATGAAAGTCATGAGATTAATACCAGTTTTGTTAGACCGGGCGTTAGGCCCCTCGGGGCTATCAAAAAGGGTTTTGATTTCATTATTTTCATTTCAATATCCACGGAAAGCTGTCTATAATACGATTCGATTCAATTGTTTAGGGAGATTGGAACTACTGTACTGAAGGTTTGACCACCGCGGGCTGTGCTTCCTATGCAGTAGATGATAGAGTTCAATTTCAATGTACAGTTTGACAGGGTTAAGCTTTATTATATAGTGCCCTTAAAAAATGACGTCATAATGGCCTAACATTGGTCAATTAAAATGTATACTGTCCTGCCATTGGTAATTTAGTCTGTGTATTGGCCAATCATTGGTCATTTGTATTATATGACGTAATTTTTTATAGGAACTAAACAGCTTCTTTGACAGGGTAACAGTAAAGGGTAGGACAATGAACAGCAAATCATTCTTCCACCCAATTCTTAAGGGCTTTTTCATTCCTAAGTTCTGTTGTTACTTCTAGTTCTCTCTTTTGTTGTTAATCTTAAATTGCTTATTATGTAAGTGAATTTGACTTTTTAATGAAAATAAAAATAACTTTTTTAATCAATTATGTTCTTGTAGTAGCAAAGCTACTCTTTAATTCAAAATGTCCAACAGACAACAAATCCTTTGATTACACGACCTTTGTCCAAAAGTCCTAACTGTGCATGGTACTGAGTTGTGTCTGTTTATGAGCCAATATATTCAAGTCCTGCCACTCTTGGTGTTATCTTACAATGAATGAGATACATCCTGTTCTATACAACTTAGCCTGAAGCCTGTGAGTAATATCCTTATCACTGAACTAAAGCTTGCTTATAATTTCTGTGGATGATGTATTAGGTCAACGCCCTTTAGACAACCAACGCCTTGCACGACCTTTGTCCGGTAGTCCTAAATGCATGGTAACCAGTTGAGCCTGTTTTTTGCCAAGGCATTCCTCCTTCCAATTCAACTATTTATGCCACGCATCATACATAGCATAGGTACAATATAAAAAGTAGCCAAAGGACCGAACTAACAAATTTTTGTTAATTTTAATCCAGCTTTCTTCTCTATACAAAACAGTTGTTCTTGTTTAAGTTTTCATCTATCTTTTATCCAAAACAATAAATAGAAGAAGAAAAGAACTATAGAAGAGGTTTAATTTTATATAACTCAGATCATCTACTTAAAAACTACTTAAAATTTAACTTCAAATTCTAAGCTCTATTACAAAATAAGAAGGAAAATTTAATTAATTATTATACTATCTTTGTTAATATTTATCCTTACTATAGAGTAACGGGATCTTTGATTGTTTGTCTATGTCAGTAGCAAAGGATCTCACAAACCACTAAACCGATATGGTTCTTCATTACAGGGTAGTTTCTCATTGGTCCTGGAGAGATGTAAAACTATTTTAGAGGAGTGTGCTACCACCCTCCTAAGAGAAATCACCCGTAGAAAAACTAACCTCGAAAATATTTTTTCTTTCTTTACTTTTTAACTATAATCGAAATTGGGGTGCCCCCCCCCCCCCCTATCCAATCAATGACACCTAAATGCCTCTAGGAGGGTAACCGCTAGTATTTTTATATGCGATTAGGTGTACATGTTTGTCCCACTGCACTGCACTGTTTGTCGATTTGTTGAGTCTTGCTGTTGTGGATGTTGTCATCCAGAGGTGTACAGAAGAAGGATAAAAGGGGGTTGTATCCAAATTACTGGCAAAATTAAAGGGGGTGGATTCACTCCCCTAGGTATACATCCAAGAGGAGTGTCAAGTTTACTGCCACATTCCACTTAAATCTTATGGGGTGTAAAAAATTGCGCTTTTCGCGCGTCAATCCTTATACTAAAGTAACAGGATGTCTGTTTGTCTCTGTGTTTGTACCGATCGGGTTCTCCTTAACAAGGTAGCTTCTCATAGGTCCCGGAAAGGTTTATAACTATTTTGGGGGCGGGTAACACCACCCTCCCAAGAGAAATCGCCCATAGCAAGATCCCTGAACTTAGTTTGTATGCATAGACGTCCAATGGGGGGGGGGGGCGTAAAGGGGTGACTACCCCCCCCCAAAAAAAAAATCCCCCCCCAAATTTTTTTTACTTTTTCTTTTAAAATCTAAAATAATAAATTTGGGTTAAAAATTTCGACTTTCCTAAAGTGCCTCTAGAGGCCTTTAGGGGGGCGTAGCCGCTAGTATACAAATACACGAACACTTTTATTTTATTTTTAAGAGTGTGGGTGTAAACCCATGGGTATGTAACCACCCCAACAACATTAAAAATACAGTCTTGTAGTCTATAATACACCCCCCCCCCTTTGGTTTAAATGAGGTGTCAATATTTTCTGGTGTGCTCCGCGCACCCCCTGACAAAACCCTCTGTACATCACTTGTTTCATGAATGATAATGTAAACTGAGCAGGGAGCAGGGGACATAGGGCTGTTTTTTTTAATAGTCCCCAAATTTTTATAATAACTTTTTCTTGTTCATTACCTTGACAACTTTGAGAATTTTTTAAAGAGCTGATTGTCTAAACGTTTCACAACCACTAATCTAAGAAGGGTTAGTTTTATGTATAATCATTGGGGATGTACATAAATTTTTGGGCCAATGCAAATGTCTTATTCCTTTAAATCCTTGAACTTAGTTTGTATGACTATGATTAATCCTTGAAGGAAATTATGAAGACATTGCGCCCGTCTTTCTTTATTGTCCACATAGAATAATTTTATTTTCACTAGTTGCTTCGTCCCTAGCCTCTGTGGATGGAGGGGATGGAGTCAGGGAGAATAACATTAAACCATCCTACAACCCATTTAGACCAGCAATTCCCGAGATATTAGGCTTCCGTCCCAAAAAGCCTTAATACTTTTTATTTTTATTTCAATATCTCTGGAATATTGTCTGTAACACGATGCTATACAGGATTTTTTAGTGTGGCTGAGAACCAGTTCTAATTTTAAAGCCATACTAGAATAGTTATTTCTCGTATCATATTATAAACGGCTTTCCGCGGATATAGAATGTACAGTTATAAGATTAAAACTAGTTTTTTTAGCCCCGAGATGCCGAAGGCACGGGCTAAAAAAACTAGTTTTAATCTTATTATTGTAAATTTCTATATTCGTAGAAAACTGGATATAATACGATGCTAGACATAGTTTTTTCGTATGGATGAGAACCGGTTCCTATCCACCGGATTCGAATGAATACGAGAAAAAGAGATAAAATTTATTGAGATTTATTAATCACGAAACCTTTTATTTCACTACTCTTTTAAAAGCGAAGCCTTTCTGTATAGTTATTGTCTGTTATGTACGTCACTTTGTCTTTTATTTTTTCGTGCAGAAATAAAATATTTGTTATGAGTTAGGTTTACTTCACACGTTCTAATTTATAGGTTTCATTAATTTTTTTTTGAATGGTTTCGTCTCTAGATTGAGACATCCTATTATATAGAGTAGAAGCTTTATTTGTCTGTAAAGAATGATCTCGCTAACCGCTGACCCGATAAGTTTCTTCTTTACAGTGAAGCTTCTTGTCTTTTATAGGATATTCTATGAGGACAAAATACATAACGAGATCTTATTTCTGAACCAAACCTTGCTTAATGATGTACTCATAAGGGGCGTTTCGTCTTATTTTCACTGTAGCTTTAGATAGGTTATTTTAGGTTAGGTTAGATGATTGCCCCGCAGGGTTAGAGCCCCCTCGCAGGGGCTAGAAATATGAGAAAACCTACTGTAAAAATACAATTAAATGAACCTTAAGAGGCATTGTCACGAAAGGGACCATTCCCCGACTCTGTAATCGTTATCAGAAAGTCCGTACGTCCTTTCAAAACTTTTTAACAACAACTTTTTACAAGATATAATTATCCTGCTCTTCTAATTTTTAAAATCAATATACAATTTTACAAGCGAAGCATCTTTATAATCAAATCTTTGAAATGAAAGTATGTTGGTTTGTCCTTCCTTATGATTTTAGAGCTTTAGGACTTTTTCTCCCAATACCTTTAATTTCAGCAGACCAGTTGAAATAATAACTTACACAGTAGAAAAATATTATGCATACCATTAGAATCGTCATGAGCTCTAGTTTTTGGAAATATAAGTACCATTTTTGTGCTATTTGTAGTTTAGGAGCTATGTTGAAAATGTGAGAAAAGGTTGGAAAGTTTTAAGTCAGTTGGGACATTTTACCACGTAGCTCTTTTCCTATAAGTAGCACAGGAATGGTTCTTAAATATCCAAAAACTAAAGCTTATGATAATTCTAAATACATAAATCTTCAAAAATAAGCATTTTATATAATTGTTTTTTTTTCTATGCGTAGATAAGTTTTTAAAAAATCATTTCTCTTGAATGACCCTGTAGTTATTTGAACCAGATTTTTATGTATTCTAAACTCCAACTAGGCTAAAATATTGATACCCCAATACATTCACTTTACCTCATCCCCTCCCCTCCTACTGACCCATAAATGATTACCATTTTAGCAAGCTAAACTGACGGCAATTTTTCTACTGTCAATATAACAGATCTATAGTATAGATGTATATACAGACATCTACCTCCCTTCCTTTTTCAAAGACCTCTTTCGTCTGCTTCTAAATTATTTTGTGCTTCTTGGCTGTGTTAATATAAGCGACACCATTGGTTGATTTTCAATGACCCAATAGACAGGTTGCACAATGCACAAGGTGGTTGTGATGGGGAGATACAGTTATTTATCCCTTTCTAACTCTAGTGTTTTACTCTAATGTCAATATATCCACTTATTCTATATTCCTTAATTCAGTACGTTACCCTTTAAATTACGAAGAGGCCGAATCATAAATTTTACGCTGATCATTTTAAGGTTCAGAGTAAAGCTCTTTTTCCGATCTTTACTTTTGTCAAATTCTCTCTCGTTCTCTCTCTCTCCCTTCCTCCCTCTCTTTCTCTTTCTCTCTCTCTCTCTCTCTCTCTGTCTGTCTGTCTCTTTCTTCTTCTCTGAATTTCTCCGTTACATTTCTCTGGGGAGCCTACCAAAAATTATTTTAGTTGGGTGCTGATCTGTGCAATGTTAGAACCATTATTATATAAAATTACGCAACAATAGTTATTTCTAGTATGGCTTCGAAACTCATTATTATCCGCTGGAATAACTTGTTCTTAGCCATACTGAAAACTAATGTATAGCATCGTATTACATTAAAATTTTCTACAAATATTTCATTTTCATATTCGTGGAAAGCTGATTAAAATACGATAATTAGCTTCTTGCGGATAGTAAAATGAAAAATGTCCATAATACGATACGATACATGGTTTTTCAGTATAGCTCAGAACCAGATACCGGATATTATTATGTTTATAAGCCATTTTTGAAAAGTAATTCTTTAACTTTTAATTTGAAAACTTTTTTTTCTGGATATTTAAGGAATTAATTGAAGAACATTTTTTGAGATATTGGGTGATTTTTTTCTACCTTCCGAAAGTAGAAACTTATTAAGATTATTCATCCATTGTCGTGTAGAATAGTTGTGCAGTAGTCCAGGGATCTAAAGGGATAAGACAATGGCCGATAAATTGACGTGTAAAAAAATACCCCTTCTTGTGATGAAAAATATTTGTCGAAACAATTGAACACTCAACTCAATGAAACAACCAAGCAAAGTTCAGTAAAAGTCAAAAAAAGTTTTAGGCCAACGAATAGGAAAACGTTATAATAAAACTTTGGGGACTAGTGTAATAAGCCCGTTGTCCCCTCTCTCTTTCTCTCTGGCAGTAGTCTCCAGCTCCACTCAATATTAAATTTGGGATGGCTTAACTTCCCTTTTTTTATACCCATCAAAGTTTACCAACCCTGTGCACGCAGCACTACTAATAATTATCTATAATACAAAGTAGAACGATGTCTGTCTGTTTGTTTGTAGCGAAGGATCTCGCTAACCGCTGAACCGATCGGGTTCTCCTTTACAGGGTAGCTTCTCATAGGTTCCGGGAAGGTTTATAACTATGTTCTTGGGGGGTGGGACACCCCCAATCCCCCTAAAAAATGAAAAATACCCCACCCCCCCAAAAAAAGGGGCGAAGCCGCTAGTTAATTATAAAGTTGTTAAAGATTAATGGCTTATTAATAATTTTGTTATTTTTATGTTTAATTATACTTTATAATTAAAATGCTTTACTGAAATTTAGCTTATTATACATTTGATTGTCCGTTTTAAAATACTATTTCATTTATTTGGTTCCATTACGAAATTATTTTGATGAAATAGATTAACTTCTTCAGTTTTTTAAATGAGAAAATTTATTCTTTTAGATACATATCAGAAGATGAATAAAATTAAACTTAAAATACCATCAGAACTTTTAAAATGAATTTCTGCACTTAGAGTAAAATAATTTTGTACTATCGGCTGCGCCTTAGTAACTAGGGAATCTGTTCGAAGGGATTAGCAGGGTCGGCCTAAATCATTCCAATTAAAAAAGAACATCCTGTGACCCATGTTAAGCTACCCTAAAATTCAGAACGTGACAAACCCCAAACTGTCCAGATTTGAGCAAGACGATTCCTGTGACGTCATATATTTAAGGAGATTTTCTTCCCCCCTTCCCTTTTTCTTTCCCGAAACGTATATGACGTCACTGGAATCGTCTTGCTCAAATCTGGACAGTTTGGGGTTTTCCAGAACGTCAGCGGTTAAACGGCATGTAAGATTTTAAGCAAGAATCTATTTTATATAATTACTTGGATGTTGCACCATGGCTTTCCATATACTCTAATAAAATGATACTCGCAGCTGGCTAATAAAACGATACCCCCAATCTACCCCCATTACCACATCCACTTCCCTCCTACCTGATGTACGAACTAATAAATAAATGAGTTCTATAATAACAGCTGTTCACCTGTCAATATATCCACATATATTATATCCATTTAGTCAAGAAACATTTACTGGTATATAATAGGATAATTTGTATTAATTAGATTTCCTCGATACACTGTAAACTGCTGATAGTATTATATGGAATAAATGGATGCATAACAATTTTAATTAATACATTATTACTTGGTTGTTGCACCAGATGTTCAGTAATTCTATGTGATACCTGTAGCTGGCTAAAAAAACGTTACCACCAATCCACTCCCATTACCACATCACATCCCCTCTCCTCCTACTGGATAAAGTTTCACTTTTTGTAGTAAAATCATTTTATAATAGACGGTGTTGGATTGAAAGACCTTTCTTGAAAATAGCTTAAAACATGCTCAAAGAATCACTACAAGTCCACAAATGAGCGAGACAAATACACATCCAACTATAATATTATCGGGATACTTATACTTATTAGTGGCAAAGCTACTCTATAATTCTATAATTGTCTGTCCATAATTCCGTTCGTCAGTCAGTCTTTAACGCTATGGGGGAAATGTGATTTTTGCATCTACTTTTCGAGATAGACGACTAAATATTTTGTTACAAAATATAAATGTTAAAATTAAAAAAATACACGAGTAATTTTTCGTGATTTTTTCTCCAATAAATCTAATCTTGATTCTAACAAATGCTCTTTAAATCTTCCGTCATATGCCCATCCATGATTACTTGTGCTTCGCTCGCTACTTATATTGATGTTGTCATCCTTGTTAATAAAATTAATGGATGATAAGATAAGGTAATTAATTCTAATTAAGCCAGGATATAAATACTTATAAGTACAGACTAGAATAAATGGAAAGAAAATAGAATTTCCAGTATAGCTTCTAAACCAATTAAAATCTGCTGGATTAGAATCGGTTCTAAGTTATGCTGAACAAACAATATTAAGTAGCGTGTTGTATTACATAAATTTTCTACAATAATAATCTTAATATTTGTTTGGTGTTGCAGCCCGGGCCTTTGGTCCCTCGGGGCTAAAAAATGGTTTTAATTTTGTAATATCCGCGGAAAGATGTTTATAACACGATGCGATAAATAACTATTGTAAATTATAGATTTTTTTAACAGTCGTAGTGAACACTTTTAGTATTGATCTTATAATACCGATCATCAGCCCTATGTCGACCTTTGTCTCTATGTTC
The DNA here is from genome assembly GCF_053477335.1 of Acartia tonsa. NCBI lineage: Eukaryota > Metazoa > Arthropoda > Copepoda > Calanoida > Acartiidae > Acartia > Acartia tonsa. The sequence continues at coordinate 46,824,478 of NC_137267.1, forward strand.
TAATTCTGTGTGTCTACGGCTGCGTCTATTTAATATTAACTTATTCACTTATTTGTCAAAGAAGAAAGGTCTTAAAGAGAGTAATTTTTTGTCGCGTATTTTTCGTTAAGTTGTGTGTAACGTTTTAGTTAAATGCGCTTATTAAGTCAAACTGTTTATAACTATGACCAAATATATATATGAAATGGTTATAATTAAGAACAGTCTGACTTAATAAGCGCATTTGAATAAATACTAACTCTTAACATTTAAGGAAACTTTGCGATGTTTCAAATAAAAGAGGCATCAACCATCCCTTTATACATAGATATCTATTTATACAATTAGTACTGTTCAGATAGATATGGACTAAATAAAAATAAGGATGACAACATTCATAAAAGCGAAGCACTGAAACAGTAGGACAAACGGACATTAACACTTATATAGTGTCAGAACTGAATAATCAGAATATAAATGTATAAGAGTCGAAGCAAAGTTGTAAGTAAATTTGTTTAAAAACTGCTTTATACAGGATTATGTTTATGGACATACTTACATTTGTAGGACTTGATTATAGAGTTGCTTCGCTAATAACATTATACTTTGTTGTCCTAGGAATCAATATACCAAAAATCAGATCAATCGGATGATTAGATCACATAAAAATTTGTTGTTAAAAAAGGAAAAAAATCAACATGTTTAAATTGAACGTACGGACATTTTTGTAATGATTATAGAGTTGCGACGCTTTCTAAATCGTATCTAATTACTAAAGAAATCACTATGCAAAATTTGAAATAGATAGGACAATTCTAACATTTTTAAATTAACGAAAAAATCTATCCGTTACGGACGGACGAACGGACCCTAATTATAGAAAAGCTTCGCTTTTAATTAAAGCGTTAAGAGTCAATAGATACAAAGGCAAATTTTGTTATAGGGATCAATGTTTTGTTTAGTGGCACTTGTTTTAATGAGTAGTAGCAATCACGCCCTTTTAGGCGTCAAGGGGCACTAATTAAAAGAAAAGGGAGAGGCAAGTTACCACTCCCCAAAAGAGAATGGATTTATAATATAAAAAGCAAGAAAAATAAATAGTTACAACCATCGCTTTACTGTAAAAAAAGAAACTATATTAATTCATCAGTTACCGAAATAAAACTGCTATGTATAAGGATTATATGCTTAATAAGAAAATAATGTTACTTTGACTCTAACAAAGCCCTAGATTATTAAATAGAATAAAGATTTTTTGTTCTCTACTACGATTTTATTGCAATCTTTGTCTGCCCATCCGTCAGCAACGCTATGGGGTAAATGTAATTTTCTCGGTTGCTATACAAGATACACGGATGACTAACGAGCATCCAGTATGTAATATACTTTGTACATTAGATTAATATCGATATGAAAAATATAAAATTATCTGAGAAAGGTTTTGTGATTATTAACGATGATATATTTCTGCCACTGATTTTAAGAAATCATCAATGCTATTTAAATCGAAATCGTAACTGTGACTTATGGATGTTGTCATCCTTATTTATTTATCAAATAGGCTTAGGCTAGGGTGCATAGACAATTCTAAACAAAATGCCAATTCTAATATTCTTTCAGAAAGCAAGAACAAAATAGCATAAAACCTAGAGTGATCTACGTAAAGTTTATAAAATGGAGGTGGAACTTGGCACAATAGAGGAGCATATGTTCCACAATGTGTCAGCTGATTCTATGAACATGAATTTTACTGAAATGGAGGAGGAGAAAATTAGAAGGTACGAATAGTCATTTTTACCTATAATACAAAGTAGAATGATGTCTGTCTGTCTGTCTGTTTGTTTGTCTGTTTGTTTGTTACAAAGGATCTCGCTAACCGCTAAACCGATCGAGTTCTCCATAACAGTGTAGCTTCTCTTAGGTCCTGGGAAGGTTTAAAACTATTTGAGGGAGGGTACCACCACCCTCCCAAAAGAAATCACCCGTAGATTACTTTTGCTTTCAAATCTAAATTAAGAAATTGGGTTATCCAATTAAATTCCTCCCTCCTCAAGTGCCCCTAGAGGCCTTTAGGGGCGTAGCCGCTAGTTCTTTTGATAAAGTAGTAAGGTTTTTACAAAAAAAATCGTCTGGGTATTATTTTTTTTCTGCCCTTCAATTCTCCTCCAATTACAAATGTTTTTAAGACAAGTGTACTTTTATGACAAATATATTTATGACAAGTAAATTTATGACAAAAATTACTGAGCCCTGATTGTTGATATTTATCCGTATTGTACTTTTCATGTATTCATTCTATCCTAATAAGATTGTTTATGACAGAAATCAGGGATCTATAGGGATAAGACAATGGCCGATAAATTGATGTACATTCCCAGTGAAATTCATTCCGTAGATTAAAATTAATGGTTGAAACGTTTAAACACTCAACTATTTACATGAATCAACCAATAAAAAGTCCCCAAAGTTGTTGAGATAACGAATAAAAAAAGGTTATTATAAAACTTTGGGGACTAGTGTAATGAACATCCCATTGTCCCCTCCTCCTCTGATATGACAGACAATACTGTATGTCTGTCATAATAGAATGTCTGTCATAATAATTCAGTATGAAGGAGATATAATCCAGAAAGTTTTTTTTTCTCATCCGCGAAGATACTCTATGAGTAAAACTAAAGTGTTGGTCTCGTATTCATTCGAATCCGGTGGATAGGAACCGGTTCTCATCCATACGAAAAAAATATGTCTAGCATCGTATTATATCCAGTTTTCTACGAATAAAGAGATGTACAACCATAAGATTAAAACCAGTTTTTCCGGCACCTCAGGGCTAAAAAAAAACTAGTTTTAATCTTATAATTGTACAATCTATATCCGCGGAAAGCCGTTTATAATACGATACGAGAAATAACTATTTTCTCATCAGCGAAGATACTCTATGAGTAAAGCTAAAGTGTTGGTCTGATTGGCTTTTTTTTGCCTGTAATTTATAGAAAAGGACATATAATTTCTTTTCATTTCAATGTTAAAATTGTTGCTAGCATTATTGTATTTTTCTGCATTTGAATACCCTTTTTCTTCGCCATTTTTCTCAACCAAATGCATGAAGGCTATATGATATTTCCCTTTATTCACTTTCCCCTGATTTATTTTTAATATCTGAGATTTTTAAGGTAAACACGAGCAATACTTGTCATATTTTTCACAAAGTTTCGCTAACAATGGACGCAGTCGCGTCCTTGTGTTTAGTTGTTGCTGCGTCTTTTTATATGCTTGTCTGACTTTCTCAATGTCTAACCAACCATTTGGCACCACTATAAAAACTCACTTTACCAAAAGTTATGACACATTTTGTGGACCAACCAATTTTTAAACCTGCATTTCAGTAATTTATTACGTGCCATTTGAGTGTTCTAAAGTACTTTTATTCTGTATATTTACGATTTAGTCTCGATTTCTCTTGGGATGGTGGTGGTATCCTCCCCCAAAGTAGTTATGAACCTTCTCAGGAACTATGAGAATCTACAATGAAAAGGAGAACCATATTGGTTCAGCGGTTTGTGAGATCCTTCCGTACTTAAAAAATTAGGTACCCCCACTACTTTTTTTCTGTTTTATGGGGGGGGGGGTTGAGGGTGTCTCAACCCCCTAAGAACTATAGCCTAAAGCCACCACAGGACCAGTAGGTATATTCCCGGAAGAGTAGAATCCGATCGGTTTAGTAGTTATCGAGATCTTAAGGGACGGACGGACAGACATCATTCTACTTTGTATTTTAAATAGTGTTATAGACATGGCTTTTTGAAGAAATTAAAGGAAAAATATCTTTCTTGGAGTGTGGTTTGTTGTGAAAAAATGTTGATAAGGTCAATTTGTCCATTTGGCTGCCAACTTCGTCAATACGCAGACAAAAGTTTAATGGAGGGGATACAAAATTCACAAATAAAAAAACATATTGCATATGTATATATTCAGAGGTGAGCAAAATTGAGGCGTCAGTTATGGTCAGTTATTAGTTCATCGAGTATTAGTGGAGGGGATGGGGTAACCGTTGCAAGTTTCACTTCATTAGAGAACAAGAAAATCTGGTGTAACATCCAATTATTGATATATCCCTTCTACTTATTTTTTGGGGGTATTTTGTATCACCACTTTTGTGATAAACAATAGAAGCTGTGGATACATTGAAAGCAGAAAGAAAAAAAGGTTACATAACAAAATGTTTTACATATTCTGTAAGTTTTGGCTATATTTAGATGTTTTAAATGGTAATCTTTGTTTTGTTGATGTTTTTTTTCTTTTCTAATAGTTGTTTCCACGGAAAGTAAAAAAATGAATTATAACATCAATTCTGATTTTGTGAGGGGGGGGGGGGGGCAAATTGAGTGGTTTAAAAGGTTTGAAGGGGGGCAATCCTAAAGTATTTTTAAAATTTTTGAGAGAGGTGAAATGATGGTATTCAAAGTTTGAAAGGTATAATCATTAATTCGCAAAGTTTTATAAAATCGTTTTCTCATTCGTTGGCTTAACAACTTTGGGTAATTACATAAAATTTTCATTTGTTGGTTCATTAAAATGAGTGTCCAAACAATTCAACCACTAATTGTAATCTATACGAAGAATAATTTCGTGTATCACCATTGGGGATGAATATAAATTTATCGGCCATCGTCTTATCCCTTTAGATTCCTGTGTCCGACCATATGTTGTTTACAATATTGTTCCCTTTCCCTGACTAAATGTATCTCAATCAATCTAACTGCCAAAAAAGCAATAACCATCTAAAAAGGTGCTTATTGTAGATAAATGTATCTCATTCAAGAAAGTTTATTTTGTAATTCCACTTTCATCGTACCCATGCTTTGTAGTAATGGATATACAGTGTGTTTTTAAAAGTGTAGCTTTTCTATAATTAGGGTCGGTCCGTCCGTCCGTCCTAACGTCTGAGATGGATAGCTTTTTTCATTAATAGGTATGTTAGAATTGTCCTAAATTTTGCATGGTGATTCCTGTAGCAGTTAGGTACGACTTAGAAAGCGTAGCAACTCTATAATCATTAACAGAATGTCCATACGTCCATTTTAAACATGTTGATTTTTTACATTTTTAACAACAAATTTTTGTGGGATCTAATTATCCGATTGTTTTGATTTTTGGTATACTGATTCCTAGGACAACAAAGTACAATATTATAAGCAACGCAACTCTATAATAAAGATGTAAGTATGTCCATAAACATTCTCCTGTATCAAGAAGTTTTTCAACAAATTTACTCACAATTTTGCTTCGACTCTTATTCTGATTTTTCAGTTTCGACACTATACAATTGTTAATGTCCGTTTGTTTTACCGTTTATGGCTTCGCTTTTATGGATGTTGTCATCCTTGTTTTTATTAGAACTTTTTTGAAAGCAGTTTTACTCTATTTATAGTTATCAAAATTTATTGATTAATGGCTTATTTTCTTCGTTTTTTAAGACCATTAGTGGAACAACAACAAAAATATTTTAGTTTTTATTTAAAAGTACAATAAAATCTAAAATTCAAAACTTAGGTGTCAACATCTAAAAATAGTTTTAGGGATTTTTTCTTATGCTCAAATCTTCTACCTTTTGCAAGAATGGCTGCAAAACGCTTCAAAGTTGAGATATAGAGATAAAAATTGATACAGATACTATTGGGGACATGCACTAGAACATATAAAAGTTTGAAGGTCATACCTCAACCTGGGAGGGAGTACTGAGCCCCCCAAAGTCGACTACTGAAAATCCAATTTTTTCTTGCAAAACGGGTAGAAAATTTGAGTATAAGAAAATGCGCTGAAACCATTATTAGATGTTGACACCTAAGTTTGGAATTTTAGATTTTACTGTACTTTTTAAATAAAAACTGAAATATTTTGTTGTTGTTCTATATTTAAATTCTGATAACTAAAAGTGAAGCATAACTGCTTTCAAAAAAGTTCTCATAAAAAAAACACAATGTATTATTACTTGGATCTTACAGCAGGTTTTCATTTTAAGCGGCATAAGAAGGTCACATATAATCTGGAATAGCCAAGATACAATGATGCACAGGGAAAACTTCATTGAAGAAAAAACGCTTAAAATAGGTCTTTTTCGCGCATTTCTCTGCACTGTGAGATAATTATGCATTATTTGTAGGTCTTCTTATGCCGCTTAAAACAGTGTGCGGACATGATCTGTACGTTCAGCCGTTTGGCAGTTAGCAGCCTTTAAAATTCATAGATTTTTGGAAATATTCGTTACCAGGAATATTTTACCGTGAACTGCAGTTGATCCATACTATATATTAATCCATAAATAAACAGAAATGCATGAAAGTAATAGGATGTCTGTCTGACTGTCTGTATGTACCCCCAGAAACATGTAATAAACATGGCTGCACAGAACGCTCAAAAGTTTGTAAAAAAAAGTCGAACCCCTCTAAATGTGATCTGATTCACTGGCTCTATTTTGATTGTTTTGATCATTAAGTTCAGTGTTTCATACCAATAATTGTAATCTACATAAAGGGTAATTTTGTGTATCATTTGTATATTTTGTGTATCATGTTCGATTATATTTTTTTTGTAGGTTGACTCAAATAATTGTACCTGTCACCTTTGGAATAATTTTGACTGTTGGTCTCATTGGAAATATTCTAGTTATTGCGGTGGTAAGTACGTTCTTCTTTAGTAGCGAAGCTTTCTATGATAATAAGTGTCGATCCTTTCGTCCATATGTCCGTTTATCCGTAAAGGATAGCTCTCAGTGTTAATTTTGGCATGATAGAATTGTCCTAGAGATTTCCAACTCTTCCACAAACTGGTGATTTCTATAGAAGTTTTACTATTTAGCGTAGCAGCTCTATAATCGTTCCCAGAATATCCGTAATTCTATTTAAATCATTTTGATTTTTAACGTTTTTGAAAACAGTTAGGTGATAATAATTCTATTCAGTTGAAATGCTAATTCCTATTAAAACAAGGTACAGTGTTATAAAAGCAAAGAGTCTGTATAATCAATTAAACATATCGACTGTTGGTCTCGTAGAAAATATTCTAGTTATAGCAGTAAGTCTTTGTTTAAAGTAGCGAAGCTGATCTACAAATCAACTAATTTTGTCGGTTAGTCAGCCTATTATGATCATTATATTTAGATGAATTTGAGATAAGAGCCAGTTCTTATTTTTAAATAAATTTCAACCCTGACCTAAATTAATAATTAAACAAACGACCCCTCCCCCCCTTTTTTTGTCAAGATTAAATTGGTTATAAAGCTAGGGGCGCAATTGTAAGCATAATCTTATTTTCATACATCTGAATAATTTTATATGATATAATTTTTAATTGGTTTACTTTCAACATGTTAATCGTACTATATACAATAATTTGACCTAATTAAGTCAAGAAAAAATAATTTAATTAATAACATTTCATTGAAATTATTAACTTTCTGAAATAACTTTTTTGATCTACGCCAGTTAAAGCTGAATTTATTCAGTCATTATTTAGAGAGAAAATTAAAAATCTTTTCATGATAGGATTATATTCATTTTCTAATGACAAAAATATTTAATATAAGAGTATGAAATAGGATGGGGAGATTATTTTTACGCCAATTGTCCTCTCCCTTAAAGCTAATATAAAGTTCAAAATAAAAATAAAAATTTAAAATTCGCCGAATGGTTTAGTAGTCAGAATTATGGTTAAGTAATGGATATATTATTTCTTGGATGTTAAACCAGATTTTCATGTACTGTAATAAAGTGACACTCGCATCTGGCTAGAATAATAAAAACACCATCAACCACCTTTATCCAATCCCCTACCATCCTACGGGATGAACGAACTGACCATAAATGAGGTCAAAATTAGCAATCTAAATTGACAACAAATATTTCACTGTTAATATAACCACGTAGTCTATATCCATTGTTAAATCCCTATAAAAATACTAGCGGTTGCGTCGTAGAATCTAGGGTTTTATGTATTCGAGGGTGCGGTAAGGGTAAAAAATAGCCTAAAATCATCCCAATACCTATTTGAAGCATATGGATACATTAATATGTTCAATATTTTAACCTTAAGATTCAGAAAACTATATCTATAATACAAAGTAGAAGATAATGTCTATCTGTCTGTCTGTCCGTCCGCTTGTCCCTTAAGATCTCGGTAACCACCGAACCAATCGGATTCTACTCTTCAGGGAATATACCTTTTGGTCCTGTGGTGGTTTTAGGCTATTTTCTTGGGGGGTGGGACACCTCCAACCCTCCCCCCAAAAAATCCCCTCTCATTTTTTTTACGAATTTTGCGAATTCGCCATTTATTCGGGAAAATTTGCGATTCGTTTGTATTTTTTTCGGCTGGGTAGGTAATAGAATATTTAATTATACCTCTTGGGGCAAAGCCCCTAGAGGCTAAAGGCGAAGCCGCTAGTTACTTATAAAAGAGGAACTGTATTTTGTTACAAAAAAATTACGATGCTCTAGAACTGAAACATTATGTTAACTTATTAACAAAGTTAAAGGAATTTTAGTTTAGAGTATATATACTGTTCCTGTACGTTTCATAACGAGACACAATGAAAAAAAGGGGTTTTTTTTTAATGCAACCATCTCGTAATCAGTGAGCAAATGGCACTTAGAATTCGAATTTCCATCTGAAATTTTACATGAGTAATCCTTGGTAGGTCTATTATCCCTAAATCGAACAAAAAGTTGGAAAAGTAACGGCTAACGGCTGGCGGCTCAGCCGTTTTGCCATTTTTTGGATATCTAAATTGCAAATTAGTCACGAAACCTATCTCCACATAATATTCTATTCCACTCCAAAACGCTTTTAAACGGTTCTAGACGGTAGCTATTGGTACTAGAAGTTTTAAAAATGGTTATTGCTATCATTTAACATGAATTAAACCAAAAATATGTTTTAAAAAGTTGATTCCTACGTAATTGATGATGGATTTACCCTGAAAATAGGCAAAAAACGGCTAAACGGCTGAGCCGCCAGCTGTTGTTTTTCCAACTTTTTGTTCGATTTAGGGAAAATAGACCTACCAAGGATTACTCATGCAAAAGTTCAGATCGAAATTCGAATTCTAAGTGCCATTTGCTCACCGATTACGAGATGGTTGCATTAAAAAACCCCCCCCTTATATTTAGAGTTGAACCAATCGATTTATTACTACTTGGATGTTGCACCAGATTTTCTTGTACTCTAATAAATTGAAACTCGCAGCTGGCTATACACCTATCCACTTATTTATCCCATCCTTTCCCCCCCTACTGGAAGTCACCAATAAATGAGGTCTTGCATTCTAGATTGATGACAATTTTTTCCTCTGTCATAATATCCACGTAAATACTAAATCCATTAATTCTAGTCATTAATAGTAGTTTTTCTTCTAAATATATGATTGTTTGTAATGTAAGTACAGTATAGTTGGTCAGAATTGATATTTTATTGATTGGATGTTGCACCAGATTTTCGTGTACTCTTATAAAGCGATGCTCACAGCTGGCTACTTTACTCAATCCTCGCCCATCCTACTGGATGAACAAAATGACCAATAAATGAGGTCTATATTAGCAATGGATAAATGGATAAATTTTCCCTGTCATAATATCCACGTAAATACTAAATCCAATAATACTAGTTATTAATAGTAGTATTTCTAAGGGAGTAAGGGAGGGGACAATGGGAAATTAATTCAATTCAAGAGTTTTCGATGAAAAGTAATGAAAACCAGATTTATCCAAAAATTTGACCAAAATTGTAAAGGGATCATGGTAATATAATATAGAACAAAATTAGTTCTAAGAAAAAAATCATTTACTTGAAAATTAAATTACCAATACATCACAATGAAGTAAACATTCTGTAATTAATCACTAGAAAAATCGTGTTTAGAACTTCATCAACCCTTCCCATATATTTTTAACTGACACTTAAATTCAAGGGGTTCTTAGATTGTTTAATACATAAATATCACAGTTTTGTTTCTATACATGAAATGACATTTTCTTGGTAAAAATATTTGTTAAAACCAGCCATCTAATACAAATTTTTCTGTCTGCTATATTCAAAACTAACTCAGCTAGTTAGCGGGGCATTGATGCGCTAGTACCCAAAGTCAGGCAGAACCTGCTGAATTCGTGCACATTCCCATTAAACCAGTACCCAAAGTCTGAGACTCTTAAAAAGTGAATATTCGATCCATTGTCCCCTTCCTTACTCCCTGAGTATTTCTACTAAATATTTGATTGTTTGTGGTATGTTTGTAAGTAGTTGGTCACAGGGAGGGAAGGGACATTGGGCAGTTTATTACACTGGTCCCCAAAGTCTTATAATAATGTTTTCTTATTCGTTAACTAACATCTTCGGGCACTTTAAATGAGTTTTTATAGGTTTGTTGACTAACTGTAATTTAAACAAGGAGCAATTTTGTGAATCATCATTGGGGATGTACACCAATTTATTGGCCATTGTCTTAACCCTTTAGATCCCTTTGTTGGTCAGACCGAAATTGGATAAATGCTATGATTAACCACGTTATACTAATAAGGAAGGTATTCTAGACAGACGCGCAATACAAAAAAGGATGGTAACATCCATAAAAGCGAAGCTCTAAAATCAGAAGGAAGAATAAACGAACAATAACTTTTATAGAGTGTCAGAACTTAATAAGCAGAACATTAATTTGTAATTCTAAACTAAATACAAACATAAGTAAAAAAATGTGTAAATACAGCATACTCTATAAGGACATACTTTCTTTTTTTAGGATTTAATCATAGAGATGCTTCGTTTATAATAATGTTGGACCTTTTTGTCCCAGGAATCATAGGTCCTTGGAAGGTTTATAACTATTTATGGGAGGGGGGGGGGGGGGGGGAATTTTACTTTTTCTTTTTAAAGGTAAAAAAGGACAGGGGGCCGAATTTAAGCCCCCACGATCTCAATTGTCAATAGAGGCCTCTTAGGGCTTAGCCTCTAGTGTATTACATAAAATGGTATAATAGCTTACATAACTCTAACATTATATATGACCATCCATATTGTTCATTAGTGAGTGTAAAAAAGCACAAAGCGTAGATCTTATGTTTATTATATAAATAAGAGTTAGATTTGTAATTTTTAAAGTTTATTTCCAGTATGGCTTCCAAACCGAATAATATTTGCTTGATTAAAACTGGTTCTTAGTCATACTGAAAAATCATGTATAGCATTGCATTGTAATACAGAAAATTGTGCTGCCTAGGTGAGCACAAATCCGCAGATGCGCAACACAACCAATCTGTTGATCCTGAACCTGGCCGTGGCTGACCTGCTGTTCATCACCATGTGTGTTCCATTCACAGCTGTGGATTATGCAATCATGTCGTGGCCATTTGGGCTGGTTTGGTGTAGAACAGTCCAGGTATAGTTTGGTGTAGAACAGTCCAGATATAGTTTAGTTGTTCCATTCACAGCTGTGGATTATGCAATCATGTCGTGGCCCTTTGGGCTGGTGTGGTGTAGAACAGTACAGGTATAGTTTGGTGTAGAACAGTCCAGGTATAGTTTGGTGTAGAACAGTCCAGGTATAGTTTGGTGTAAAACAGTCCAGGTATAGTTTGGTGTAGAACAGTCCAGGTATAGTTTAGTTGTTCCATTCACAGCTGTGGACTATGCAATCATGTCGTGGCCCTTTGGCTGGTGTGGTGTATAACAGTCCAGGTATAGTTCAGATCAGAACAGTCCAGGTATAGTTTAGATCAGAACAGCCCATGTATAGTTTTTATCAGAACAGTCCAGGTATAGTTTAATGTAAAACAGTCCAGGTATAGTTTAGAGTTGAACAGTCCAGGTATAGTTTAGGATGGACAGTCAAGGTATAGTAAAGATCAGAACAGTCCAGGTATAGTTTAGATCAGAACAGTCCAGGTATAGTTTAGATCAGAACAGTCCAGGTATAGTTTAGATAAGAACAGTCCATGTATAGTTTAATTGTTCATTCACAGCTGTGGATTATGCAATCATGTCGTGGCCCTTTGGGCTGATTTGGTGTAGAACAGTCCAGGTATAGTTCAGATCAGAACAGTCCAGGTATTGTATAGATCAGAACAGTCCAGGTAAAGTTAATATCAGAACAGTCCAGGTATAGTTTAGAGTTGAACAGTCCAGGTATAGTTTAGGTCAGAAGAGTCCAGGTATAGTTTAGATCAGAACAGTCCAGGTATAGTTTATATCAGAACAGTCCATATTTTTTAAAAATATGATTTTAAAATTAATGAATATTTATTTTCAGTATATAATCTACGTGACTGCTTATGTATCAATCTACACCCTAGTCATGATGTCAGGGGACAGGTTAGTCTTGCACAGTAGGGCTTCTAAACCGATTCATATCCGCTGGATTAGTACCGGTTCTCAGTAATACCGAAAAATCATGTATTGCAACGTATTACAGACAATTTTTCACAAATATTAAAATAAAACTTAGGATTAATACCAGTTTTGTTAGCCCTTTGGACACTCTGGGCTAACAAAACTGTTTTAATCTTAATATTTTTAATTTTTATACCCGCGGAAATCTGTCTATAATACTATGTGTCAAATAACTATTATACATTTAAAGTATCAGGATGCGCATGTATGTTACTTATTATCCCAGGAACTACTTCGCACATCCCTATTGATATTTCACAAAATTACCCCTTCTGCAGATTTCAATTAGTGGTTTGGACACTCATCTTTTAATTTACCAACTAATTATATTTTTCACAAAAGTTCCAAAGTTGCAAAGCTACGAATGTTCTGAAAAAAAAATGTTCGTTTATTATGTTAAAATTGAATTATATTTTGGTTAACTTTCGATAAATCTTTTTATAGCAACCTTGTCAAATAGAGATTTATAAGATTAATTTGGATTTATTTTATATTTTTTGCAAGGAGGGAGGGGTTATTTGGCTGTTTATAACACTAGTCAACAAAGTCATATTATAACGTTTTCTTATGCGTTGGCTTATCAACCTTGGACACTTTTATTGAATTTTGATTTGTTGGTTCATTTGGTTGAGTGTCCAAACGTTTCATCCAGCAATTGTAATCTCCATAAGGGGTAATAGTGTGTAACGTTATTGAGGATGTACATGAATTTATCGGCCATTGTCTTATCCCTTTAGATCCTGACTTTTTGGCCAAAATATAAAAAATATACATATATAATATATATGGTTTTATAAGTTAAACATTTTCTCGTATTCATTCGAATCCGGTGGATAGAAACCGGTTCTCATCCATACGGAAAAAACTATGTCCGTATTATCCAGCTTTCTACGAATATAAAAATGTACAAATACAAGATAAAACCAGTTTTTTTAGCCGGTGCCTTCGGCACCTCGGGACTAAAATAAACTGGTTTTAAACTTATAATTGTACATTCTATATCCGCGGAAAGCCGTTTATAATATTATGCGAGAAATAACTATTCTCGTATTAATTCGAAACTGATTGATATCCGCTGGATTAGAACCGATCCTCAGTCACACTTAAAAATCATGTATAGCATCGTATTACAGACAGTTTTCCACAACTTTTTTTTTTAAATAATCAGAAAATTTTTTCGTTTTTATTTCAATATCCGCGGAAAGCTGTCTATAATACAATGCAATGTGATAAAAAAAAAACTATAACTACTAAATAATGATTATAAAATTGAAAATAGACGATAGATTATTGTGCCTTCCTGATTTCAATAAACAAAATTACCCCTTCTGAAAATTGATGACGCTGCTAGTTTATACAAACCAATCAATATTTAACAAAATTTTTTACTTCAAAGAATAAAAGAACGTTCTTATTATAAGGAATTAGATTTTGAGAAAACTATTCTTTAAAAAATCATAATAGTTTTTAATCGCATCGTATTTTAGACAGCTTTCAACGGATATTCAAATGAAAAATTTTAAGATTAAAGTCAGTTTTGTTAGCGAGGAGGGGCTGAGGGCCCGGTCTAACAAGACTGTTTTGTTTAATTTTGCTATTCAATTCAATAATCATGGACAATTTTTTGTCATACGATGCTATACATGATTTTTTAGTATGGCTGAAACCCGTTTCTAATCCAGTGGATACTGATCGGTTTTGAAGTATTACTGGCAATGTCTTTATTTCTGAGTTGAAAAGAAATTGATTTCTTTTGTAAGGAATTTTCTTATTGAAATACACAAAAGGGATTAAAGATTTGCTTTCCAGTTCAGAATTTTAAATTAAATGATTTTACAACAAATTTTCTTTGTAATATTGTTACTAACAAGGATGACAGCATCCATAAAAGCGAAACTCTGAAACGGAAGGACAAACGAACAATAAAACTTGTAGAGTTTCAGAACTGAAAAATCAGAAATGTATAAGTCTAACAAAATTTATTGAAAAACTGCTTAAATACAGGATAACGTTTAAGAACATGCTCACATTTAAGGACTTGATTACCTAACCGTAACGGACGGACCGACCCTAATAAGAAATCTAAATTATATGCAAATTGGTCAAATAAAGTGCTCGACAGTAATTCTGAGGGGAAGCACCAAATCTCCATCTAAAATGTTAAATCAATAAGATGCTTCTATTACTCCAAAAGTAATTAGCAATGTATAATAGAGATCTAAAGGGATAAGACAATGGCCGATCCAATGATGATACACAAAATTATTCCCTTTTTTAGATTAGAATTGAACACTCAACTTAATGAATCAACCAATCAAAATTCCACAAGGTTGTTAAGCTAACGAATAAGACTAATATAAAACTTTGGAGACTAGTGTAATAAACATCCAATTATTCCATCTCTCTCTCTCTCTCTCTCTCTTTCTCTCTCTCTCTCTTTCTCTCTCTCTCTCTCTCTCTCTCTCTCTCTCTCTCTCTCTCTCTCTTTCTCTCTCTCTCTCTCTCTCTCTCTCTCTCTCTCTCTCTTTCTCTCTCTCTCTTTCTCTCTCTCTCTCTCTCTCTCTCTCTCTCTCTCTCTCTCTCTCTCTCTCTCTTTCTCTCTCTCTCTGGATGTATTTTATGTTTAAAACCTATTTTAATCCTTTTTTAGGTTTTTAGCTGTCGTTTTTCCAGTGACGTCATTGAGCATTCGGACAATACCATATACTAAGGTAAAATAAGATAGATAGATATCCATCCAAGTAATCAATATTTGGTATTAGGCCAATGGATTTATTAATACTTGGATCTTGCACCAGATTATCATGTACTCTAATAAGTTAAATCTTATAGCAGGCAAAAATAACGATCCCCGTATCCCCATATATTCCATTAACCTATCCCCTTCCCTCCTGCTATATGAACGAACTGACCAATCAGTGATGTCCATATTGCAACCTATATTGATGATATTTTCCCCATGTCATAATATCCACGTATATTTTATATCCATTATTGGTCTGGTGAAATTCATTTTCTTTCTTAAGAATCTACAACAAAAAATAAGTAAAGAATTAGAATTTAATCCAATTTTTCAAAGAAAATGAATGCTATTTTTAATTCATTATTTTTACCAACGCTATTCAATCTTTTGTAAAATAAACACAATATTAATTAGGTTTATTTACATTTTATTCATAATTATTGGAAAAAATCTATCTATCTATCTAGGTAGCTATAGCGTCCACGTGGATAGTAATATTGGTATGCTCCGCGCCAATCTGGTTTTCTCACAATGTTATCTCCATAGATGAGTGTAAGTAGTTTTTTTCCGTTGTGGCTTCGAATCCGATTAATATCCGCTGGATTAGAACCGGTTTTCAGTCATACTGCTGTAAAATCATATATAGCATCGTATTAAAGACAACTTTCCTCAAATACAAAAGTAAAAATCATAAAATTAAAAGCAGTTTTGTAAGCTATGGCCTTTGGCCCTTGGTTTTAATCTTATAATTTTTCATTGTCATAACCGCGGAAAGCTGTCTATTATACGATGCGATAAATAACTATATTGAAAGGAAAAAGTATATTTATATGGGTAAATTTGAAGACTTAATTGATCCCTTGTCAATTGTCTCAATCAAAATGTTTGTTAGACAACTATATCTTGTCTGGGTCTGTACCAAAGGATCTCGCTAACCACTGAACTGTTATGGTTCTCCTTTACAATGTAGCTTATCATAGGTCCTTTGAAGGTTTATATGTTCTAAATAAGGAGGGTAGAACCAACCAGCCCTCGAAACAGAAACCACCATTCGAAAAACAATTTTCACCCCCAAATTTTTTATCTCTTTTACTTTTACATCCATAAAAATAAAAACTTCTAAGCAGATTGAAAGTTGTAAGAGTTTAAAATCTGCTTTTTGAGGCATTCAAAAACAGATTCATTAATTGCAGATTCCTTGAACAGTATAATGTTTCATAACTGACTCTGAAGTAGTTTATGTAAGATTTTGTAAGTTTTTGGATAAATAGATAAGAAAATGATAAAAAAACATATCATAAATGAGACTAGCATTTAATAATAGTACTTTACATAATACTATAGGATGCTCGCCTAGCATATATAGAGTCTTTGCTCAAAGGGGGTAAGAAAAGAGCTGGAAAATAGCTTAGAACAATCTCGATGCTTACATCTTAAAATAAAATAGTATAAAAACATCTTGGGACCTATACAAAGATAAAACTCAATTAGTTCAGTTATAGTTATTGTAATCTTAAACTTCTGACAAAAAATGTTTGGGAATAGTTCCTTTCGTGGCAACGCCCCTTAAGGAGCGATTCGTCGTATTTTTAAAATGGCTTTTTATAAGCTATTTTAGGTTAGGTTAGGTGATTGCCCCACAGGGTTAGGCAATTGGACCCGCAGGGTTACACCTCCCCGCAGGGGCTAGAAATAGGAGAAAAGCTACTGTGAAAAATAAGAAGAATCACCCCTTAAGGTGCGTTGCCACGAAAGGGACTATACCCAAAATTTGTAAAACTTTATGAAATTAAAAATTAAATAGGATTTTACCAATAAGCAAGATTTTGAACCAACTTATCTATGTTTAAAGATATGGACCCATCCATTTTGAACAATTGGTTCTAGGGTTGAAGAATGTGTATGTGTCATATCCAGTAAATTGATTTTAAATTGGATCTTGCCCTCACTTTTATAATATTTCAATATTTTTTATTAAAGCCTTCTTTTAAAAATTGCAAATATTTTAGGTTCTAGTTTTAAAAAAGTAACAGAATGTCTTTGTTTTCGTCTGTCCGTACCGAAGGATCTTGCTAACCGTTGAATCTATATTGTTCTCCTTTACAATACAGCCTCTCATAGGTTCTTTTAAGATATAAAACTATTTTACGGGAAGGTTCAACCCGAGAGAAATCGACCCTAGGAAAAAAGATCCTCTTCCCACAAAAAAAATCTTATCAAAACTAAGATATAAAGTGGGGCGGGCGTGATTGGATAACAAAACTGGTTTAATTCTTTCATTTTAAAATCCGCGGAAAGCTGTCTATATAATACGATGAGAAAAATAACTTTTATATTTTTAGTGGAATTTTGTCGGTTTGACGAGTACAAGCACAGTTTTACCGGGTTCCACGTCGGGTTCTTTGTGACCTCCTTCGCGGTACCTGTCCTGATCATCCTGATCTTGTACCTGGCCATGCTGGGCAGGCTATGGACATCCACCTCCTACAGAATATCAAAGTAAGTCGATTTTCAATTATACAGACATCTACCTGGCCAGAGTGGTGGTGACCCTTTTCATCTACTAGAAAATTACTCTATGTTCTTTTGTAGCAACTTGGCTCGGTTTTTATTTCAGACGCTATTGGCTGATATTCCAAGACCCAATTGGAAGTCGCCGCAGGGTCCCCACGCCATACTGTAATACTTGTGCCCCCTCTATTCCTTTATTCAATTACTTGACAGTAGAAGAGAAATTAATTTCTTATATCTTTTTAACAATGAGATAAAAGCTTTGTTATCAATCTCTCTCTCTCTCTCTCTCTCTCTCTCTCTCTCTCTCTCTCTCTCTCTCTCTCTCTCTCTCTCTCTCTCTCTCTCTATCTCTATCTCTCTCTCTCTTTCTCTCTCTCTCTTTCTCTCTCTATCTCTTTCTCTCTCTCTCTCTCTCTCTCTCTCTCTCTCTCTCTCTCTCTCTCTCTCTCTCTCTCTCTCTCTCTCTCTCTCTCTCCCTCTCTCTCTCTCTCTCTCTCATGATGCACTTATGTTTAGCTAAAAGTTACAAAAAGCTTTGTTACCAATAAGCATAGTCGTTCTTGTTCTATTTTATCTTAACCTTTAAAATATCATTTGGATGTTGCACCAGATTTGCATGTACTCTAATAAATCAATACACACAACTGGCAAAAACAATAATACCCCCTATCCCCCTCCTTTATTCCATCCCCTCCCTTCCTAATTGATGAACGAGATAACCAATATTAAATGAGGTCCAAATTAGCCAAACTAAATTGACGAAAAATTTTCCCTGTCAATATGTCCATGTGTTATATATATCCATCTCTATTTTTAACTGGAAATGAAAATGTAAACATGAAACAGCTATTATCTTATTTAGACAGTTCTTTAGAAAAACATGGAAACTATTTGTTACATTGTAATTCTGTAATGGATGTAGAATATACGTGGATATTATGACAGGGGAAAATTGTTTTCAATTTAAGTTGATAACATGGACATAGTTCGATCATCCAGTAGGAGGGGAGGGTTTCTCTTGGGAGGGTGAAGGAAGAAGGTTAGCGAGATCTCACACACACAAACAAACATCCTGTTAATTATAGAAAATCGATATATTATTACTTGGATGTTGCACCAGATTCTATGTACTCTGATAAAGTGATGCTCGCAGCTGGCTAAAACAATGACCCCCCCCCCCCCTGCAACCCCTTTGCCCCATCCTCTACCATCCTACTGGATGAACGAACCGAACAAGCTAAACTGACTACAAATTTTCCCCGTCATAATATCCACATATATTCTATATCCATTATAATATCTTATCTTTGTTGTTTATTTGCCACCTTATATATTTTTGTACCATGATGAATTACAGGGATCTAAAGGGATAAGACAATGGCCGATAAATTTATGTACATCCCAAATCCCCATAATTAACCTTTCTGTAACTTAAAATTAGTTGTTTGGGCACTCAGCTTAATAAATCAACCAATCAAAATGTATAAATAAAAGTCCCCAAAGTTGTTAAGCTAACGGATAAGAAAACGTTATTATAAAACAGCGCAAAGTCCCTTCGCTCGCTTCAACCATGCACTTGTTGTGTGATTGATGCGATCATTTATTGTCAGAGAGTTATCTATTCTATTCTTTATATATGGATGTAGATAGAATACACATGCACAAGTGGGGGAAAGTGTCATCAATCAATGTTGCTATTTCCCTTGTCATTTATTGGTCAGTTCTTGTATTTATTGTTATTGTATTTATTGTATTGTTATTTCTTGGTCAGTTTGTTCATCCATTTGAAGGGGAGGGGATAAGTTGAAGGGGATTGGTCCTTTTTTTAAGCCCGCTACAATTTTCACTTTGTTAGAGTACATGATAATCTGGTGTAAGTTCCAAGTAATAACAAATCCATTGTTTTATAACATTTTGGGGTAGTTGACCCCAACAACCCAACTATGACAAACAACCTACCCTTTGATTGCATTACCCTTGAATAGGGGGTATCATTATATAAGCCAGCTGCGAGTATCTCTTTACTTGCTAATATGAACCTCATTTATTGGTCAGTTCTTTTTTGTCCAGTAATAGGGAAGGTTATGGGGTAAAGGGGATGGATGTTGGGTGTCGTTGTTTTAGATAGCTGTGAGTATTAATTTGTTATAGGACATGAAAATCTGAGGCAACATCCAATTAATAATATATCGATTGATGATACAAAATAATAAAATAGAAAAATAAGATAATAATCTTGTTAGTGTGATCTAGTAACTCAATACTACAAGATAACGAGAATAATACAAAACAAGAACTAAATTTTCCATTGTAATCATAGGAGGGAGCCAGAACTGTAAGAATCGTTTATTATTTAAGAGATAAGATAAGGGATACGACTCATAAATTGATGTACATCCCCAATGATGATACACAATATTACCCCTTATATAGCGTTGAATACAATTAGTGGTTGAAACATTTGGACACTGAAATTAATGAACCAACCTATCAAAATTCTATAAAAGTCTCCAAAGTTGTTTAGCCAACGAATAAGAATAAGAAGAATACCTTTTTGTTTATTATTACTTGGATGTTGTACCAGATTTTTACGTACTCTAATAAAGTAATGCTTACAGTTGGCTAAAATAATGATACCCCATCCCCTCCCCTCTTACCAAATAAACGAATTGACCAATACACGAGGTCTATATTAGCAACCTAAATTGACCCTAAAAGTTAGAAAAGCTTCGCTGCGTAGATTCGGCTGAAAAATCAAAATAACTTAAGAAGACTTATAAAGCATATTTTTGAAAAAATCAACTTAATTCAAATTAATTTCTATTGTTTCACCTAATTTTAAATTTTACATATTAGAGAGAAAAACTTGGATATTATGGCAGGGGAAAAATTTTCGTCAATTAAGATTCCTAACATGGAACTGGCTTATTGGGCATTCGTGCATCCAGTAGGAGGGGGGGGGGGGATTGGGTAAAGGGGGTTGAAGGGGGAAATCATTATTTTAGTCCCCTTGGAGTTTCACTTTATTACAGAACATGAAGATCCAATTAATAACATTATTTTGAATGTTTAAGGAAATTTATTATTTTCTATAAATATTGCAATATTTTTAATATTATTATTTTTAAAAACAAAAGTCTCTTTATTTGCAAAACTAGTAGGAGATTGTCAAAAGGGATTAGACAATGCCCGATAAATTGATATACATCCCCATTGATGATACATGGAATTACCCCTTCTGTTTTTTTAGGCAAGGTTTGAGGGCCAAGAAGAGAGTAACAAAACTGGTTATGGCTGTCATAATAGCATTCACAGGTATAAACATTTCTCGTATTCATTCGAATCCGGTGGATAGGAACCGGTTCTCATCCATACGAAAAAACTATGTCTAGCATCGTTTTATATCCAGCTTTCTACGAATATAGAAATGTACAATCATAAGATTAAAACTAGTTTTAATCTCATAATTGTACATTCTATATCCGCGGAAAGCCGTTTATAATACGATGCGAGAAATAACTATTCCAGTATGGCTTCCAAACCGATTATTATCCGCTGGATTTAAACAGGTTCTCAGCCATATTGAAATATCATGTACAGCATTGTAATACAGACAATTTTCCACAAATATTAAAATAAAAATCATTAAATTAATACGAGTTGTGTTTTCCCGAGTAACTCGGGGCTAACAAAACAGGTTTTAATATGTTATTTTTCATTTTAACATCCGCAGAAAGCTGTCTATAATACGTAGATGGAAATACCTATTTTAGATGTTTTTTTTTCTCAACAACTAAACGTAATATGTATGAGAATTGAAGAAAATTAGGTTCTTAATTTAGACTGGTAGGAAAAAGTACATTTGTAAAAAGTTTTAATGCAAATTATTTTTTTGAAAGTATAATTTGATGCAATTAGACCTTATCAACACGTTTGAAGTTGGTGATTTGATAAAAAACAAGGATGACAACATCCATAGAAGCGAAGCTCTGAAACGATATGACAGACGAACATTAATTCTTGTAGGGTGTCAAAACTGAATATACGAAATTTGAA
Organism: Acartia tonsa; assembly: GCF_053477335.1. Lineage (NCBI taxonomy): Eukaryota > Metazoa > Arthropoda > Copepoda > Calanoida > Acartiidae > Acartia > Acartia tonsa. The sequence goes on from NC_137267.1 coordinate 46,846,205, forward strand.
TATTAGACAAAATCATACGTAAATTTGTTACAAAACTTCTTTTATACAGAATTCTGTTTAAGGACATACTGATATTTTAAGGACTTGGTTGATTATAGAGATACTTCGCACAAATTATTGTACCTTATTGTAATAGGAATCAGTAATCCAAAAATCAGATAAATCGTATGATTTTATCACATAAAAAATTGTTGTTGTAAAAGAAACCATGTCTAAAATGAACGTACGGAAATTCTGGTAACAATTTAGAGTTGCTGCGCTTTCTAAATCGTACCTAACTACTACAGGAATCATGCAAAGTTTGAAATCGATAGGATAATTCTAACATGCCTAAATTAACGAAAAAAGCTATTCGTTACGGACGGACGGACTTACCGACCTTAATTATAGAAAAGAAATGTTTTTGTCAAGTGGGCCCTAATCGGATCTGAAGCCGTGATATGAGCGTTATTTATCGCATTGCATAAAAGACAGCTTTCCGCGGATATTAAAGTGAAAAATAATAATGTTTAAATCAGGTTTGTTATCCCCAAGTTGCCGCATGAAATTTTTCGGTGATACCATGTTATACATGATTTTTCAATACGGCGAAGAACCGGTTCTAATCAAGCGGATATCCATCGGTTTGATGCCATACTGGAAAATATATAACATTTAAAAAAAAATTCTCTCATTAATGAAAGAAAGGATTAGTCATTCCTAATAAATTTGGAAAACAAAATTTTTTCCTTACAAACTAAAAACTTTTTTTTAAACTTCCACTTTCTAAGTATACTAAATTGGGTCTTCAAAAGTCTATTCATTAAATGGATTTATTACTACTTGGATGTTACACCAGATTTTTAAGTTCTATAATAAAGTAAAACTTGTAGCGTTCTCAAATAACGATATATCCCCTTTGCACCTTCCCTATAATCTTCTATTAAAGAACAAACTGACCAATATAATAGTTCTATGTTAGCAACCTAAATTTATGACAATTTTCCCTATTCATTAATATCCAATTATGTTCTATATCCATTATTCATTATCTATTTTCATAAAAATTAACAAGGACTATTATTTTCATTGAAGATGAAATATTGAAAACAAAATTTGATGTCCTTTATCAAGAATACACAATGACAGTTCTTTAGTAGCGAAGTTACTCTATAAAAGTTTGTGTTTGTCGTTCTGATAGGTTGGGAGATTTTCATTAACAGATAATTACTTTTCTCGTATTCATTCGAATCCGGTGGATAGGAACCGGTTCTCATCCATACGAAAAAACTATGTCTAGCATCGTATTATATCCAGTTTTCTACGAATATAGAAATGTACAATCATAAGATTAAAACTAGTTTTTTTAGCCGGTGACTTCGTCACCTCGGGGCTAAAAAAACTAGTTTTAATCTCATAATTGTACATTCTATATCCGCGGAAAGCCGTTTATAATACGATGCGAGAAATAACTATTCTCGTATTCATTCGAATCCGGTGGATAGGAACAGGTTCTCATCCATACGAAAAAACTATGTCTAGCATCGTATTATATCCAGCTTTCTACGAATATAGAAATGAACAATCATAAGATTAAAACCAGTTTTATAGCTGGTGCCTTCGGCACCTCGGGGCTAAAAAAAACTAGTTTTAATCTTATAATTGTACTTTCAGAACCCTTTTTATACTCAATATATGTATAATAAATTTTGTTTTCATTTCTAATATTGATATATCCTATCTATTTTTCTCAATACTAAGAATATTATTATGAATTGTTTTAAACAGGATATTATTGTTTAGTAAAAAATATTAAGATTTAATTTGTTTTTCTATCCTTAACAACATAAAATATTCATTTAAATTTAAACCACCTCCACTTTTTTTATAGAACAACTTTTATAACTTTGTCCAGAGTATCTTAAAGAACATTAATGACTTATTAATGATGTTTTAATATCCTAATTATACAAGGATGACAACTTTCATGAAATTGGAAGAACAAAAAATAAGTCATATACCATAGATTCATAAAAAATAGAAAATTCATGTACAATTTTATTTAAACTTATATATTTCTATTTTGCTCTGTCAGTTCTGAAACTCTACAAGCTTCGATTTACGGATGTTGGCATCCTTGTTTTAACTAAAATTTATTCATTTTCAGTTTGTTGGTGTCCCATCCAAGTAATCCTGGTGGTGAAAGCTCTGAATGACACAACTTGGGACACGGAATATGATAAAATAGTTATCCAGGTAAGGTGTACAAGATCTCGCCAACTGCCAAATCAATCCAGGGAGTGCTTGAAAGTGTCATGTAAGACGTTATAAAATACGTCTAAAAAGGAGGGATGTAAGGAGAAGAGGGAAAGCAAACCCCTAAAAAATAGATGGATAATAGATGTATTTTTATGTTCTTCTTTTCAGGATACATCACCTTTATTTCTGTTATGGTTTTAAGCTTTAATATTCTAAGCCTTTTAAAAATTTTGTTGTTGTTGCTTTAATGACCTAGGTTCTTTGAAATAGAAGTTTCAGGTATGGCTTCGGAACCGAGTAATATCCGCTATATTAGAACAGTTTCTCAGTCATATTAAAAAAATCATGTATAGCATCGTATTACGGACAATTTTCTACGATTATGAAAATGAAAAAAACCTGAAATTGATACCAGTTTTGTTAGCTCTTGCATTCGACCCCTCAGGACTGACGAAACTGGTTTTAAACTTCTTCATTGTATTATAATATTACTTTTGCTTTTTTGCTTCGCTCTTAGAGACTAGAGTCGATGCCACTAGAAATTACATAAAGGAACTAATAAAGAATAATTCTTACATTTAAGATAAAAATTATTTTTATTGTCCAACATTTTAGCTAATTTTCCTGTATTCTTAGTATGGATAGACTGCAACCAGACTTAAGCTTCTTACAATTTGTATTTTTTAGCAGCGTAGGTACTCTATAATTCACGTTGTCTGTCTGTCCGTCACGCCATTGCAGTTATTCATGTTTAGAGCATCCAGTTTGTAATCTATTTTGTCCGTTGGTTTGTCATTCAAGCTATAAAATATAAAGATTAAAAAATATTAAATATGTGTGAAAGATTTCGTGATTTGATAAAGTGTTTCGTGATTCTTGATTTGAACAGATGCTCTATTAATCTCTTTGTCCGTATTCCTATCCAGGATTTTTTGTGCTTCGTTACTTATTGATGTAACTAGTCGGGGGAAAAATCTGTCAGTTTGCCCTTATGAAAATTGTGTATACTTGAAAATTTTCATTTAAATTGTAAAAGTTTTGATTCTTATAAAATATTTATTTATTTGAATTTCGTGACATTAGAATTAACAAAAGTGTTGGCTGTATAAAAAATTATTTTTAGAAATATTGTACAGTAGAATTCATTTATGATTCATCAGAAGTCAATAATAGTTAATTATCGCATCGTATTATAGACAGATTTTAGCGGGTATAAAAGTGAATAATTATAAGATTTAAACCAGTTTTGTTATCCCCGAGATGCCAAAGGCCCGGGCCAACAAAACTAGTTTCATATTATGAATGGGGTATTCCTATCCAGTTCCTATTCCTATTTCTATCCTTGTGAATAAATGATGAGCTATCGCTCCATCATTTATTCCCTCGGGCAAAAAATATTCATTCCTAAACAAAAAACTGGATAGGAATACCCCATTTTTATATTCGTAGAAAAGGTACACCGACAAACGTCCTACTACGACAAACGTCCTAATGCGACAAACGTCCTAAACCTGAAAATGCGACAAACCTCCTAATGCGACAAACGTACTAAGCCACAAACATCCTAAACGACAAACGTTCTAAAGGTACAAACATCCTAATGCGACATTTCTTAAGTAAAACGTCCTAAAATTTTTCAAAGGTTATGAAATAAAAAAAATCTTCCAAAATTTGAGAATAAAATCCACTAACAAAAAAACGATTGGAACAATGAAAACCAATATGGCGATAAAACACAGGGGATTATTTTTTAACTGAAATTTATTTCTTTAATAACTTCATCCACAGGCCAAATTTTAAAAATCTGTCCGACAGTTTTCCCAAAGTCTGTGTTGGCTATCAAACGGCATGGTTTCGAACCCGATACATCCTTGCATTAAAAAATTCGACCTTTAATTTTTTAGGACGTTTTACTTAAGAGATGTCGCAGTAGGACGTTTGTCGCTTAGGACGTTTGTCGCTTAGGACGTTTGTCGTTTAGGACGTTCGGAGGGATACTGGAAAATAAATATTTTTAGAAATAATGTACATTAGATTACAGTTTATTGTTTAAGTACATATTTAAGTTTTTTAGAGCTTGGTTATATGGATGCTTCGCTTATAACATTATACGTTGATGTAATAGGAATCATTATTAAAAAAAAACAGATGAATAGGATAATTATAACAAATAAAAAGTTGTTTTAAGAAAAAGGTTTTTTTTAAAAGTCAGTTTTAACAGGACATACGGACTTTTTAACGCTTATAGAATTGCTTCACTTCCTAAATAGTACCTAACCAGTTATAGAGATCACTTAATAGTAAATTTGAAATCGATAGGACAATTCCAACATGTCTAAATTAACGAAAAGAGCAAACCGTTACACGAGAAAAAAATTTTTTAGTCAATAAAATGGATGGGGTAAATGGGTGAGATGGGGGTTAACATTAGTTTTAGCCAGCTGCGAGTATTATTTTATTAGAGTTCATAAAAATGTGGCGCAACATCCAAATAATAATATATCTATTGATGAATTATGAAAATAGAGGCTTAATAATAAGAAAACAGACGTCAGCATAAAGTTCAACAAAGACTGAAAAGGAGGTTAACACTCTTTAATACCTGGGCTCGCCAGCCGTGCTATATCTACACCAGGGTTCGCCAGCCGCCGCGCTTCTGCCGCGACTAAGCCTAAATTTAAACCAGTTTGGTGCTTTGAAATTTTTTTGTTGAAATTTTCAATATTAGGGTTAGATTTAGACATTCAGCTGAATTTTAAAACTGTAGAAAGTTGATTTTTAAAAGGCTTACATTCGGCTGACGCCAAGCGGCTGTCGAGCCCTGTTTAATACATTTCAAGGCTACAGGATTAAGTAGTAGATATTTAAATCAAGGTCAACAATATTTGTTTCATCAATGTTGGGATGATGGAAAGAAAACGAAGTAGCGGGTTTCTTCGTATTTTTTACAATAGCTTTTCTCCTATTTCTAGTCCCTGCGGGGGGCTGTAACCCTGAGGGACCAATTTCATGACGAAACCCGCAACTTCGTTTTCTTTCCATGTTTCCAATGTTGTTTTATATTGTCTAACTAGAGGCTTCGCCCCTAGCCTCTAGAGGCTTTGCCCCAAATGGTATAATTACATCTTTTATTACCCGGAGATCCCCCACTCTACCATTATTTTAAATATAAAAAAATGGCGGGGGAATTTTTTGTTTTTGGGTGGGTTGGGGGTATCCCTCCCCCAAGAAAATAGCCTAAAACCCCCACATGACGATGACCAGTAGGTATATTCCCTGAAGAGTTGAATCCGATCGGTTCTGTGGTTACCGAGATCTAAAAAAAATTTATAAAAATTTTTCTTTTAAAATCTAAAATAAGAAATTGAATTATTAAATTCGACTCTCTCCTCCTCAAGTGCCCCTAGAGGCCTCTAGGGGCGTAGCCGCTAGTTATAGATATAGTCATTTATAAAAACAAATTCTGAATAGCCCAAAATATAAATAATCAGGGAGGGAGGAGACATTGGGCTGTTTATAACAATGGTCCCCAAAGTTTTATGATAACGTTTTCTTATTCGTTGGCTGAAGCAATTTTGGAACTATAATGAAATTTGTTTGGTAGGATCATTAAGTTGAATATCTAAACGTTTGCAGCATCATCATTGGGGATTTACTTCAATTTATCGGCCTTTGTCTTATCACTTTAGATCCCTGTAGAATGTTAACACTCTTTCTCGTATTCATTCGAATCCGGTGGATAAGAACCGGTTCTTATCCATACGAAAAATCTATGTCTAGCATCGTATTATATCCAGCTTTCTACGAATATAAAAATGTACAATCATAAGATTAAAACCAGTATTTTTAATCTTATGATTGTACATTCTATATCCGCGGAAAGCTGTTTATAGTACGATGCGAGAAATAACTATTAATACATTTAAGGCTACAGGATTATACAAGGTGAATAATAATAACATTAATATTGATTTAAATTAATGAAAACAATATTGCTTCGAATCCGAGTATTATCTGCTGGATTAGAATCGGTTCTTAGCCATACTGAAAAATTATGTGTAGTATCGAATTACAGACAATTTTCAACGAAAATTAAAATGAAATCATAAGATTAATACTAGTTAGATATAACAAAACTGGTTTCAATCTCAAAAGTTTTCATTTTAATATCCGCGAAAAGTGGTCTATAATACAATTCGATAAATAACTATTCCCGTATATGAGATAAATTTCTGTACGCAGATTGAAATACTTTAATCGCAATGAATTTATAAAAAATATTCTTAAGTATAAAAATTTGCATTCAATAAGGAATAAGATGAAGAATTAAAAGTTTTGAAAGGTTTAAATTATCTTTTTCTAAATATCATACTGTTATGTACTGGGATCTAAAGGCATAAGCCGATTAATTGATGTGTGTCCACCCCAATAATGATACCCCTTCAGTAGATTACAATTAGTAATTGAAATATTTGGACACTCAACTAAACAATCAAACCAATAAAGATTCAATAAAAGTCCGCAAAGTTATTTAGCCAACAAATAAGAAAACATAATTTCAAGACTTTGGGGACTGGTGTAAAAACAGCCCAATGTCACATCCCTCTATCCCTGGATAAATTCCTCTACTTATAATGTAGTACTTTAATCTTAATGAATTTAAATATTGATATATGCATTTCTTAAAGAATAAAATTAAAGAAGGTGTATCAACTTTTTTTTTATAGCTAGCCGGTTCTTTTAGTAAGTAGTAGATGTAAAATTTTTCATAGAATTCAGATATGCAATCGGTTTTTTTGTAGACCTCTTATTTTTTAAGTAATTTAAGTTTAAAAAAAAAAAATTAAGTCGATTTTAAGGTACTAAAATGCAACAAAAAAAAGAAAGAAAATGGCCATTATGAACAAAAATAGTAAGATCTTTAATTTGACACCTTACTTTTTCAATTCTGTCAGGTAATTATTGAAAAAATCGATTTTTTTAAACCCACGAGAATAAAAACTTTGAACTTAATTTTATTATTTCACAGGTAAAAAAATATGGGTTCATATATACCTTTAGAATCAGAAAAATATTACGAATTCATTGTAAGCAAAATTGAAAAAAAAAGTTTACAATATAGTATATAAACTACAATAAAAGGAATTATATGAAAATATCATATTATATTGTACAGGCAACGTCTTAATTCTTGAATTGAGTATAAAAATGGGAAGGGGGTAAAGAGGGGGTAAAAAAGGGAAGACGATAGTGTTGCCTGAACAAAAAATACAATTGGCCATTTGTTTAATTTTTAATTTTTTTACTTTTTTTCAATTTTGCTTACAATGGATTCGTAATATTTTTCTGATTCTAAAGGTATATATGAACCCATGTTTTTTATGTCTGTTTGAGAAAATATTTAGGTCTAAAGTTTTTATTAAACCGAGGTTAAAAAAATAGATTTTTTCAATAATTACTCAACAGAATTTTAAAAGTAAGGTGTCAAATTAAAGATCTTACTATTTTTGTTCTTACTGGCCATTTTCTTCTTTTATTTTGTTGCGTTTTAGTACCTTAAAACCGACTTAATTATTTTTTTTAAAAACTTAAATTACTTAAAAAATAAGAGGTCTACAAAAAAACCGATTGCATATCTGAATTCTATGAAAAATTTTACATCTACTACTTACTAAAAGAACCGGCTAGCTATAAAAAAAAAGTTGATACACCTTCTTTCCAATAAATTATGAAATTGGTCTTTCAAAGAATTAAAAGTTTTGAATTATGAAAAATATATTTTTTAAATCGTTTCTCAATGAATATAATATGCGTCGATATTATGACAGGGGAAATTGTCGTAATCATAGGTTGCTCATAATCCTCATTTATTGGTCAGTAAGTTCCTTCGGGAGGAGGGAAGGCACTTTATCTATCTTAATGTTATTTATATTTCTGTCTATCTAGATAATCTCCCATGTGATGGCTTATACCAACTCATGTTTGAATCCCATCCTGTATGCCATGATGTCAAAGAACTTTAGATGTGGATTTTGTCAGGTAAGGCAACTTTGTTCCTTAGTTTAATAAAGTTAGATTTAGATAATTAAATAGTAAGTAATTAAAGTTGGCTGCAGTATTTCCTAAGTAAATAGTTTCTTTTTATACTTCTTATTATTTGCTTCTTGTCACAAAAATAATTTTATAATTTTATAGTTGGTACCCCTGTTATCATCTGTTTCTCGGCGTGCCTCAGTACCTTTGCAGTACGAGATGACCAGCAGGAGGAAGCGTAAAAGTCTCCGCTCAACTAACAGGTAAAAAGATTAATCTGGTTGATGGTTGAAAAATTATTAAGCTGTTAATTAGCCTACTATTGGTCAATTAAACTGTATACTGGCCTACAATGGGTCAAATAAAATGTATACTGGCCTACCATTGGTTAATTAAGATGTACATTGGCCTACCATTAGTCAATCAAATGTGAACTTGCCTACCATATGTAATTTAGTTTGTGTATTGGCATATCATAGTCAAGAAGGTGTCCATCAGTGTAGATTAAATATCAATTATCTATCTATCTATCTATTTCTAGATCCCACAGTCAAGAAGGGGACCATCAGTGCAGATTAAATATAAACAGTCCAATCTCTACTAACTGCACCAGCTTAGGTAATCTTTTGTTTGAAGCTACTCCACTAAAAGGGTTAGTGGGGGGGGGGGTGTAAAGGGTGTTTATAACTTCCCCCCTCCCCCCCCCATAGATCTAAATGTTGCAATAAACCTTTGGCTCTCAAACAAGGACAATATCTTTAAGAAGTAGAAAAAAACATTAAAATATTAATTAAAACATTACATTATAGTGCTTACTTAAAAGTAACATTGTAATAATTTTATTAACATCTGGACGATATGGTTCTCTTTTACTTGCAATAGGTTTTTACTCTTTTTGGGGAGGGTACCTCCATCCTCCCCAAGAGAACTTGCCCTTGGAAAAAAACACAAACATCGCCCCCCCCCCAAAAAAAAAAATATCATTAAAAAAACTAAATGGGTATTTGAGTTACTTTAACCAAAAAAATCCATCAAAATGAATACAAACGTTACGATTTAAATTAATAAATAATGAAATTAGGATTTGATAATACTTAATTAATTTTAAATCCAGCAAAAACAAGACTTTAGGTTTCCCAAGTGGATATCTTACATAAACTACAATTCTCCATGTGTTTATTTTGATTATAAGTTAAAGGACTACTGTTTTCTTGCAAATATGATATATGCATTAAAAAAGAATATTATTATTAAAAAATAAAATACAAATAGAATAACATGAAGTAAGAATTTTATTTTATTTTAAAAAGAAATTATAAAAATATAAATATTTCAAAATTAATGACCTCTAGTGGATAGTTCTTAAACTAAAGTTTAGCAGTAAAGATTAAAATTTTGATAACATACTAAGAGAGAAAAACATTATAGTTCTAAAGACCATCAACACACCAATATTACTGTACAAAGTTAAAAAAACTGGTATTATTGTTAACCCCACTTGATACGTTTGCGTGACCAAAATTCATTAGTGATGATTTTTGACTGATAAAAATGGATATAGGATATAGGTGGATATATTGACGGGGGAAAATTTGAAGTCAATTTATGTTCCTATCATGGATCTTATTTATTGGTCAGTTCATTCATCTAGTAGGAGGGGAGGGGATAGGGTGAAGGTTGTGGACGGTTGGTATGGTTATTTTAGCCAGCTGCAAGTATTACATTTTTAGAGTACATGAAAATGTGGTGCAATATCCAAGTAATAATAAATCCATCATGATAACAGAAACCTGAAAAGCCCAATAGAGATTGTAGTAGTAGACTAAGAATTAAAAACCAGTCAATATTAACATATGGAATTTATTCTTGTTTAATACTAGCATGGCATTTTCTTCCGAAAATATTTATTTCTATGTAAATCTTATTATCAGGATTATCAGAATATAAATTTTGGTCGCGGCAGTTATACTGCAGTTAGCAGCCATTCCATCAGTGTAGGTGATCGGCGGCAAAACGGCAGCAAATTTACATGGAATTTTGATATGACATGTAGACATGTTAGAAAAGCTTTAAATTAGAATTACAAAAGTAATTCAAAGATTGATGGAGACCTGGAAGATCAGGACCTGCAGAATCATACCTGGAACCTAAAATTAACTTGAACACCTATATTTATATAAGGATATAATGCCATATGATATCTTAGTATTTTGGTAACAAAGAAAAGTAAACAAAATATTTTTCAACTCTTAATTATGTGTCTCACCCATATCTGAAAATGACTATGAGTTTCAAACACTTGGATAACTCAAGCTCATAAATAGATGTGTATTTCCTATATAGATCCGACATGGATCTTGAAGTAATTAAGCAAGCCGTTTTGTAAATGTTAAAAATTGGAATAATCTGTGAAGTAAAACTTGTCGCAACTATAGGTATTAAATCCTACTTTTTAAATCTTGAATGGTTGGTTGTCTGTTGGAAGTTTTCACATTCTAAACAAGTTTGTTGCTGCTTTACTTCTTATGGATTAAGTAATCCTTGTTAATTCTCTTAAATGGCATGCAATGGATTTTTTTCTTTAAAGCAAAATTTCCTCTACAGTAAGATTTTTGCAATAATTATTAATAACAAGAATGACCACATTCATGAGAAATTGTACAAGTTTCACTGATACAGTTCAGGGAGGGAGGGGGGGGTATTGGGCTGTTTATTACACTAGTCCGCAAAGTTTTAAAATAACTCTTTCTCATTCATTGGCTCAACAACTTTTGGGAGTTTTATTGAATTGGTTCATTAAGTTGAGTGTTCCAACGTTTCTACCACTTATTTTAATCTACAGAAGGGGTAATTTTGATTATAATTATTGGGAATGTACATTAATTTATCGCCCATTGTCTCGTTCTTTTAGATGTCTAACAAAATCATTAGTTGGTGCATAAAAACATTTCCTAAAAATTAACTTTAGTTTTTTACTCATTAAAGAAGAATAAAAGTGCAGTAATTCGCCAAACACATCAATAGCTAAAAAGAGCAAGATTGAAATGAACCATATGACAATCAACACCTAAAAAAAAGTTAATTAAATTTTGTTACAGGAGCTGTATCAAGCATAGCCCTGGCTACCGCCACCCTTATCCACTCCACGCCGGGCTTCGGCGCTCACACCACCTGCGGGCTCAAGGGCTTCACCATCCAACACGCTGATATGCTGCGGAATGGTGGCACACTCAGGCGACACCCCACAACCACTCCCCTGGGAGCATTGAGCCCAATCTCTCAGGTATATTATCTCTCAGTAATATATTAATGGATTGATAGATTGATTGATTAAAAGATTAATAAATTGATAGATTTATAGAATGATATAATGTTAGATTGATAGATTGATATATTGGTAGATTGGTAGATTGATATATTGATAGGATTTGATTTATTCATAGCTAGATAGATTAATAGATATATAGATTGATAAATTTATAGAGTGATAGATTAATAGATTGATAGATTAATAGATTAATGGATTGATGGATTAATTGTTAGATAGATTCATAGATTTTTATATTAGTAGATTCATATATGACTCTTGAATTCATAGATTAATAGATTTATAGATTGATGTATTGATGGTTTGATTTATTCATAGCTAGATAGATTTATAGATAGATATATTGATAGATTTATAGAGTGATAGATTAATAGATTGATAGATAAATAGATTTATAGATTGATAGATTAATGGATTGATGGATTAATTGTTAGATTGATAGGTAGATTCATATATTTATATATTAGTAGATTCATAGATTGATGTATTGATGGTTTGATTTATTCATAGCCAGATAGATTAATAGATAGATTGATAGATTACATATCTAGGACCACAATGGAACTAATAACTGTATATCTAGGAGGCGATGAGACTAGAGTGTCATAATCACCATCATGACTATATTGGAACTAATAACTGTATATCTAGGAGATGATGAGACTAGAGTATCATAATCACCATCATGACTATAATGGAACTAAAAATTGTATATCTAGGAGATGATGAGACTAGAGTGTCATAACCACCATCATGATCATAATGGAACTAATAACAAGGACAACAAACATTCTTGCCAGGAAAGTGTTATCTAAGGATATTTTGTTCAACAGCCAAATCTGTTTTGACTATTTCTTGCCGTTTACAAGATATTATTGGATATTATTTCAATTCGTGGTTGAAACGTTTGGACACTCAATTTTATGAACAAACCAATCAAAATTCAATAAAATTCCCCAAAGTTTTTAGACCAACGAATAAGAAGACATTATGAAACTTTGGGGACAAGTTTAAAATAACAGCCCATTGTCCCCTTCCTACCTGTTCATATACAAACAATTAGGTTTAATTGTAGATGGCTACATTACTAAAAATACTATAAACATTTTATGTGTACTTTTACTTTATTATTGTCTTAAATGGGGAAATAAGACTATTTTTCTAGGATAATTGCCAATTAACAAACGAAAATGTATGTTATTTTCATAAAGATAAAGGTATTGGTAAAAAATCATGTATCTGAAGGGATAACACAATTGCCGTGAAATTGATGTACATCCCCAATGATGATAAACAAAATTACCCCTTCTGTAGATTAAAATAAGTAACTTTATTCAGTTTCTTTATATTGGGAAATGAAGAAGAATAAAAAAATAGTGATTTCCCACAAAATTACCCCCTTCCCTTACTTATAAAATAGATTGAAAACAACGAGTTCTTTCCCATGATTGCCCCTGCAATGAATTATAGTCAGTGTTCTACAAATATTAAAATTAAAATCATAAAATTAAAACCAGTTTTTGAGCTCTGGCCTTCGGCTCATCAGGTCTAACAAAACTGATTAAAATCTTAATTATTTTTCATGTTAATATCTGCGGAAAGCTGTCTTTAAAATTCTACATCTACACATTTATTCCTGGCGTTGAAGTATAAAAAAATAAATGTTTTCCTAAAGGACACATTAAAGTGTTATTGTTTGTATTAATTACTCTATTTCCAAGTAACAAGGACAATAACGCGCAAAAAGTGTTTAAATTCAAAGAAATAATGACTTAGAACTTATCAGATATCTAAAGGGATATGACAATGGTCGAAAAATTTATGTACAATTCCAAAATGTTGATACACAAAATTACCTCTTCTGTAGATTACAATTAGGAGTTAAAACGTTTGGACACTCTACTTAATGAACCAACCAATTAAAATTCAATATAGTTCTAAAAGTTGTTAAGCCTAAGAATTAGAATACGTTATCATAAATTAACAGCCCGATGTCCCCTGCCTCCCTGCATTCATCGCTGCCCTAATATAGGACACTTGAAATGTCCTGTAATAAAGTCATACCCCTAACAATGAATTTTTTATTACTTGGATCTTACACCAGATTATCATGTATTCTAATAAATTGTGAATCTTGTAACTGACAAAAATATTAACCCCCTCCCCTTTATCCCACCCCTTACCTCCTACCGGATGATCGAATTGACCAATAAATGATATCCATGTTTGCAACCTAAATTGACAACAATTTTTCTCCTATCATAATATCCAAGTATATTCTACATCGATTCTTTTACAATTGACATTTAGGACTTTAAGAGAAATGTAATGTAATGAAGTCATACCAAAAGAGGGAGGGGACATTTGGTTGTTTATTAGTCCCCAAAGTTTTATAATAACAATTTCTTATTTTTGACTAACAACTTTGGGGACTTTTATTGAATTTTTAATGGTAGGTTCATTAAGTTGAGTGTCGAAATGCTTCAACCACTAATTGTAATCTACAGAGGGCTTAATTTTGTTTATCATAATTGGGGATTTACATTAATTTATCGGCCATTGTCTAACCCCTTTAGATCCCTAAATATCATATAACACTGGCACCGCCACAGGAGAACGGTGTTGTAGAAAAACAGCTGAGAAAACAGAATAGCGCAACATCTGTTGAGGAAACACCTCTCATGGACCAAAAATATCCAGCCATGCATCCCATACATGAGGTATCTATCTTTTAATCTATTTAGCTATCTATTTTTATCTATCTATTAATCTATTCATTTATCTATTCATTTATCTTTTCATTTATCTTTTCATTTATCTATGCATTTATCTATCCTTCTATTTATCTATTAATTTCTCTATCTATTTCTCTATCATTTATACTTCTATCCATCTATCTATCTATGTATCAATCTCTTATCTATTTATCTATTTTTTATCTATTCATTTATCTATCTATTTTTACATTTTCTATTCACCCATTTTGTCTATCTACCGTCTATATATCCATTGGTCTATCTATATACCTAACTATTTATTTATCTATCTTTTTTACTATCTGTTTATATAACTATCTATCTTTCAATATATATTTTGATAAATTTTACTCTTTTATTTAAGCATTTTTCGTGTTCTGTCTTAAAATGACAATCGCAGCTGGCTAAATCCACATATTTTACCCCATCCCCTTCCCGTCCTACTTTATGAACGAACTGACCAATGAATGAAGGTCATTTTAACAACCTAAAATAAATACAAATTTTCTCCTGTCAATCTATACATGTATTTTATATCAGGAATAAGGTATAACCAACAAGCGAAATAAATATAAAAAAATATTTTGGGGGGCAAACGGAGAGGTCGTCAATTTTACGATGTATGCCCCCCAACGACAGCTGAAAAACACGTATTTTTTCGTGATTTCCCCCCGAATTAATTTCGTTACTGGTATAAGCTGGTTTTATATCCATTGTAATTCCAGGTAGTGAAAGAGCCAACTGTAGAACAAGAACAACCGGAAACCAAAGCACCTGTTCTCACCAGAATATCAAATGGTCCCGGCAGCATTGATAAGTAAAAACCAATGATGATACTGAAAATTACCCCTTGAACACTCACCTAAATACACATCCAATCAAAATTAGATAATAACTAAAAGTCCCCAAAGTTGTTTATCCAAAGAATAAGAAAACTTTGGGGACTAGTGTGAAAAAGAAAAATCTTACTATAAATTGCTTATAATAAGTAGTTATAATGACCCAAACAAAACTAAAAAAAACTAAAAAAACTGAAAAAATAAAAACAATTATAGTTATTGATCGCATCATATTATAGACAGGTTTCCGCGGATATTGAAATGAAAAATTATAAGACTATAACAAGTTTTGTTAGCACCATGGGTCCAAAGATCTGGGCTAACAAAACTGGTATTAATTTTAATTTTTTTTTATAATTCGTTGAAAATTGTCTGTAATTTGATGCTATACATGATTTTTTAGTATGGCTGAGAACCTGTTCCAATCTAGCGTATAATAATCGGTTTGGAAGCCATACTGGAAAATATATACATACCTGAAAATGATTACACGTAGTGATATTAAACAAATCTTTAAAAAATGATTTTATATTAAAAAAATGTAAATCTTCCACCCAAAAGAATTATAGTTGT
Organism: Acartia tonsa; assembly: GCF_053477335.1. NCBI lineage: Eukaryota > Metazoa > Arthropoda > Copepoda > Calanoida > Acartiidae > Acartia > Acartia tonsa. Next base: position 46,861,972 of record NC_137267.1, read on the forward strand.
TTGTAAATATATGTATTATAATTCAATAAATTTGTGTGTGGGGGGGGGGGGGTAATTTAAATGTATAATTTTGTATTCCTTTTTGGAAAAAAAGGCGTCTAGTTTTTTTCACTTCTTTCACCAATCTAAAAGAATTATATGGTTATTATTAAATGGTTATTTTTTGGTTAATTTTTTTTAATATTAGGGTGATTTTAGAGGGCAATGTAATTTCTTTCTGTTTAAAGTTTGTATGTCTTTACATACAAGGAAAGTAATCTTTTTTTTTCATTCCAAAAAGGCATCAGTTATTAAAACCATTCTTGTTACTTTTAGAATTGGGAACAACTTTTTGTGTTCATGCTAAAAATACATAAGAGACCTATAATACATAGGACCTAAAATAATATTCAATAATAACTTATTTAACTTATGATATTTGTTATAAAAATATTTAATTATGATTTGTTAAAAATGTAATTGTGATAAAGTATTAGAAAATTATTATTTATCGCATCGTACTTTAGACAACTTTCCGCGGAAGTTAAAATGAAAAATTATAAGATTCAATTTTTTTTGCCCTGAGGGGCCAAAAGCCAGGGCTAAGAAAACTGGTATTGATTTTATGATTGTTTTTTTTTCGTGGAAAATTGTCTCTAATACGATGCAATACATAATTTTTAAGTAGGGTTGAGAAACGGTTCTAATTCACTGGTTGTTAATCGGTTTTGAAGCCATTCTGGAATAAGTTTTAGGGATGATTACATTAATCAGTAGCGAAGCTTTCTAATTAAAATATGTTAGCACTAGCGGCTACGCCCCTAGCATCCAAGTGATCTGGTTTCAAAGGGCAGAAGAAGGATATATCAATAGCTTAAAACCATTCAGAGACTAAAATTTGAAAATAAAATAGCCTAAAACCATCACAGGAGCTACATTCTGTCTGTGTGTACCATAGGATCTTGCTAACCGCTGAACCGATATGGTTCTCCTTTACAATTTTACTTCTCATTGAATCTGGGAAGGTTTATAACTATTTTGGGTGAGGATTCCATCACCCTCCCAACAGAAATAATTTTAAGTTTTACTAGGGGCCTATAAGGGCGCATCCTCTAGTACAGAAAAAAAGAGAATAGTTGGAATATTAGAAAGTCCCTGAAAAAGTAAAAAGTCGAACAACATACCGATAAATTTATACATATGTATAGAGTAGATTCGCTTTACTTGTAAAATTGATAATGCATAAATGTGTATATTATAAATGTAATAGAATATATATTTGTAAATTATTTATTGTTATAAATATATTTTTAAAAACACAAAAAGAAAACAGTTTTTTAAGGGAAGCTACTCTATAAACTTGTGATTGGTTGGAATGATATGTCATATTGGATATTGTTATTTTCACCAGCTACAAGTTTCACTTTATTATAGTACATCAAGTGTAAGATCAAAATAACAAGGATGACAACATCCATAAAAGCGAAGCACTGAAATGGTAGGACAAACGGACATTAACACTTGTATAGTGTCAGAACTGAATATACAATATTTGAATGTATAAGTTTTGACAAAATTATACGTAAATTTGTTACAAAACTTCTTAAATACAGAATTCTGTTTAAGGACATATTGATATTTTTAGGACTTTATTATAGAGATAATAGGAATCAGTAATACAAAAATCAGATCAATCGGATGATAATATCACATAAAAAATGTTGTTAAACAAGTAAAAAAAAAACATGTTTAAAATTGACGTACGGAAAGTTTGAAATCGATAGGACAATTCTAACCTGTTTAAATTAACGAAAAGAGCTAACTGTGACGTATGGACGGACGGACGGACCGACCCTAATTATTTAAAAACTTAGCCTATATAAAAATAAATCTATTGTTGTGCTTCGAGTATATCTTTGTAGGACATTCCTCAAAATTCAGGGATCTAAAGGGACAAGACAATGGATGCTAAATTAATGTTCATACTCAATAATGATACACAAAACTACCCCTTCTGTAGATAACTAATAGTGGGTGAAACGTTTGGACACTTAACTTAATGAACCAATCAATCATTATCCAATAAAAGACCAAAGTTGTTAAAACAACAAATATGAAAACTTCGTTATAACTATAACAGTATAACTTTTGGGACTAGTGTAATAAAAAGTCAAATGTCACCTTCCCACCTGCAAAAATTAAATTTTTTATGCGACGCTTTTCTATAATTAGGGTTGGTCCGTACGTCGAGAACATATATTTTTTTTGTTAATTTAGGCATGTTAGAATTGTCCTATCTATTTCAATGTGATATAATTATCCGATTGATCTGGTTTTTAAAATACTGATTCCTAGAACAACAAAGTACAATGTTATAAGCAATGCATCTCTATAATCAAGTTCTAAAAATGTAAGTATGTCCTGAAAAATTATCCCGTATTTAAGCAGTTTTGAAACAAAGTTACTTACAATTTTGTTTATACTCATTCATTTAAATTCTAATTATTCAGTTTTGACACTCTACAAGTGTAAATGTTCGTTTGTCCTAACGTTTCAGAGCTTCACTTTTATGGATGTTGTCATCCTTGTTTCTGTGTAAATTCAATTCAAATTTTGAAACGCCAATTATATTTTTGACTGTCTCATTAAAATAAATTTGTATTAAAGAGTGTCAGGTTTAATAAGACATTTTTATGACAGCATCTTCTTTGTTGATGACAATTATAACATGATATCAATGCATAATAAGGTTGCAAATTGGTTATAGAATAAACGTAGATTTTATGACAGGGGAGAAATTGTCGTCAAATCATGCAAATTATAAAAAGGATTTACATTCTAATATTTTAAATATATGTTGTACTTTGAAAATTATATTGAAAAATAAATCAAACTCAAGTGTTGTTTGACAACTTTTGACATTGATCTTCATTTAGTAATCTTTAACATGTTGAATCTTAGACTTATTCTTTTTTTGTTCATGTTAGGTACAGTAAATGCAAATATTTGATATAATAAATTTTCTTTTAGTCATTTATAAATTTGAATAGTTAGTTTTAAACTAATGAATTTGAAAAAGGAAGCCAATTTTTGTTGTTTAGATATATCTGTGAGTGTTCCTCTCTTTGAGGAAATATTGGAAGAAGAGTCTTTTAGGTAGGGTTGGGCCGGATATCCGGCCGGATACCGGATATTGAAACTAACTGGATACCTGATATCCAGCTGATTTCTAATGCCGGACAACCGGTAATTTGCCGTATATCCAGTCAGATACCGGATATCTGGAATTAGAAATCAGCCAGATATCCGGAATCTGGTATCCGGCCATAAAAGTATCAGGCCCAACCATACTTCTAGGAGTAGTATTCCTTGTTGTATTGGCCAAGATATAGACACCTGCAGACAAACTAGAACAAACATGAAGGCATATGCAGCCAAGCACCTTGAAATACCTGGAATAAATGGCAGCTTAGTCTTTGATAGTCTTGTCGGAGGTAGTAATAATACCCTTTATTACAGAAACAATCATGCCGAAGCAGTTATAAATTTTAATAAAGAAAATGGAGGAATGCATGGTGATATTTCTACAGACTCAGCAGATTTCTTTTTCCTTGAATATTGTGGAGCTAACATTCATACACTTAAAAGAATGAATGTTGCCAGGATAAACAAAAAGAAATGTCTCATATTAGATCCTAAAAGGACAAAAAGATCAATTACAATATCTGAACAAGAAGATAATAGTATCATACTAAAATCTTCATATTTAAGCAGTAATAGATTTGTCCCAGATTTTTCTCCCAAAGTTTCAAAAGAAGCTACTATAACTGTAAAAATTTATTATACCCCAGAATTTGCAAGAAGCACACCAGATCTGAAAGGATTTTTTAACCAGATAATTGACAAGACAAATCAAGGATACAAAAATTCTAAAGTAAATCTCAAAGTCAAAATATTTTGCACAGAAATGACAACAATTCATGAAACAAACAGCCTAAGATCACAAATCTATCAGTTTGCAGTAATGAAAGAAAATTCTGTCAAACTAGTTGGTTCAGCAGATTTTGCTGTTTTATTTGTGAATGATGATCCTGATGCTTGTGGAGTCACACTTTCTTATAACATTCATCAAGGAACTTGCAAATTTAATCATAAACATTGTTGTCAATATTCAATCTCAGGGACAATAATGATCTAATTTGCAAGAAAATCAAATGCTAAAGCTATTTTTTACTGACAAGATATTGAAATATTCGAGTATAGTCCCTTTTGTGGCAATGCCCCAGCGATTCGTCATATTTTCAAAATGGCTTTTTATAGGTTATTTTAGGTTATATTGGGTTAGGTGATTGCCCCACAGGGTTAGACAATTGGCCCTGCAGGGTTAGAGCCCCCCACATGGGCTAGAATAAGGAGAAAAGCTACTGTGAAAATACGATGAATCGCCCCTTAAGAAGCATTGTCACAAAAGGGACTATACCCAAATATTCACTAAACCCGAATTATAAAATATAATTTCTTTACTTTATTATAGCTTCTGCATCGCAATCCTCTATGAACACCTTTTTGTTTAAAATATAAATTAAACATAACTGGGACCAATATAAAAAGCTTCTATAAATTGGAGAACTCAATTGTTATATCAATTAGGTAAAAACAATTGACCAACACCAAAACATTAATGCTTTAAGTTATGAGATACAAGAATTAAATTTTTGTTTATCCTGCCTATTTTCACTATGGATAATCGGTCTCCCTCATAGCTCATTTATAGAATGTTGGTTACCTTATCGATGCTCTCCAAGAGGGGGGGTTTTGTAGTTGTTAAAAATTTGGAGTTTGTGTGTAATAAAAGTTGTTGCAATTATAGGTATTAATATTGTTAATGTCGTGTGGGTGAGTTGCACCTGGACTGAACAGTCAACTTGTCAACTCAAGGCCAGACTCTTGGTCCTTCACCTCATACCCGTAGTACAGTACATTACAGACAACCAACCCTTTGATTGCACGATCTTTGTCTGGAGATCCTAACTGTTCATGGTAATTAGTTTTGCCTGTTTGGGGCCAAGGCATTCCCACTACTCTGCATTTTTATGTCCTGTGCCAAACAATGCAGGTAGGTACCATTATTAACGTCATTGGTATGACGCGGATTCGAGTTGCATCCTTCCCAACAGTTTCCTTGACACTTTAATTAGAACCTGTGGGTAATTTACACGTCAAACTTAAGGGTGGAGAGTTAAGGTTTAGTGATTTTTTTGGTCACAGTGTTATTGCGACAATTAATGCAACCAAAGCATGAACATGACTCTGTATCAGCAATGACTGAAGCCACACCAAATCCTAGGGACTTTTCAATGCAACCTAGGATCTAACATGACTCCTAGTTGTTGAACTAACAAACGCCACACTAGTGAGCTACTACACAATGCTAGTCCACAAGGACTTTTCAATCAACCTATGCCCTTACAGCATTTTTCAATCACTAGTGCACCATGCCAAGGACCACCCATGCATACCTGATTTAGGGCTAAGGCTTCCTCCCTACTCTTACTCCAATCACTAACGCCTGAAAGAGCAGCAGTAGGTACTAATTTTACATCTTTAGTATTGATGCGGTCTGGGGACTCGAACCCGACACCTCCCCAACAGATAGGCGGACGTTAAACCACTGAGCCATATCTGCGTATGAAATAAAATAAACTAATTTGCAAGGTGTTGACAAAATTTAGGCAAACCTATAATTGGAGTAGTAAAAGCATGTGCAATAGAGAACCAAGCATTTGCCCACCAGCTGGGTCATCTCATGGGACTTGGGCACACTCAACAAAACAATATGAGTAAGAAATCCAAATATAAAGATGCTAATGGTCTTTTGTTGGATAAAGGAAAGTCAAAAGTTGGTTACCACACAATTATGGCTTATCCTTATCAAGATCATCAAAAGGTTAAGTATGAATGTTTCATATAATACCTATATTTGCGATAATTTTTGTAACACAAAAACTTCTAATTCTAAACATTTACAAAACGGCTTGCTTTATGATTTAATTTGTGATTTTTAAAATGTTATAACAAAACTTTAATTTGCTTTGTTTGAACTTGAAGTATACAGTTTTAAATTAGTTGTAACATCAATTTCTAGAATGGGTATCTATAATACAAAGTAGCTTGATGTCTGTCCGTCCGTCCCTTAAGATCTTGGTAACCGGTATCCGGCCACAAATGTATCTGGGCCAAACCTATTATTAAGGTTGCAAGACAAAGAATCTTTCAACTAATATGATAAATAAATGTTCCATATGATTAGGTTATTAATTACTACTCCAACCCAGATGTGATATTCCCAGAGACTGGAACACCAACTGGAATTAGAGGCAAAGCAAATAATGCTAGAATTCTTGAATTGAATAAGTAAGTAAATTCTAAGGTTGTGCCAAATATCCGTTTTGGCCAGATATCCGGTCATTTTCAATATCTGACCGGATACCGAACATTAAAACTATTTGGATACCGGATATCCAACTGATTTCTAATGCTGTTTATCCAGTTATCTAGCCAGATATCGAATGTTGGCCAGATATCTGGCCTGATACCAGATATCCGGCATTAGTAATCAGCCTGATATCAGGTATCCTGTATCCAGCAAAAAAGTAACTGGCCCAACCCTAGTAAATTCTATAATGATTACTGAGATTTGTCTTTCAAAAAGAAGACTTGGTATAAGATAGTCAGGAATAAGGTATAACCAACAAGCAAAATAAATCTTAAATAATATTTTGGAGGCAGATGTAAAAGTTGTTAATTCTAAGTGTTGACCCTCAATGACAGCTAAAAACAAGAATAGGTTTAATGACTTTTTTTTCAAATTAATTTCATTGTCGGTATAAGCTGATAAAATAGTACAACATAATCAGATAGTGAGGTCAAATTCTTACTTTTTATACAGTCATACAACAAATATATATTTTTTAGAGAAGCTCTGGCACAACTTGGTACAGAAAAGGAAGATTGCTACATGCAACAACGATTATCTCCAACTTGTATTGTACAAAAAGAAGCTATACTTTACGAGACAAAATATATTATTATGAAGAAAGATGATTCTCGTAGTGAATTTTCCCAATGTGCTGACCCTTGTGAAGCTCAAAGGTTATTTTTAAGCTTATTATTTTCCCTGTAAAACATTAAACTATACACAAATTTTTTCCATGCTGTTCATTAGACTGGCCCAAAAAAAACATGAATTTTTAAATCTTTACTGATACCTGGAAGTTGTCACAGACTCTAAATTAGACCTTTCAGTGAAAACTAGACCTCTCTACAATGTAAATTGACCTCGGCATTTCCTTTCTAAAATTTTGACCAAACAAATAATATTTTCATGATTTTAACTATGAATAATATAACAAAACTTCAAATATGAGAAGCAACGATAAAAGGTAGACAGAACCACCATTCCTGCAGAATATCCCCCAAAACATCCAAAAACATTGCTTTTATTTGAACTGATGAATCATAAAAGAAATTGAACTAAAACAGTAATTATTAGTCTTATTAGAAGAGAAATGGTGAAAAACTCTAAAAATCAATGTTTTAAAGACTTGAAATAGGAAAAAGATTTATCTAAAAAATATTTAACTTTCAAAAAAATAATTTGATTAATTATTATCAAACCAGGAATAAGAGTAAGGTATATCGTTAATTATTTTTCTTCAACTATTTTGCAGTATGGCTTACCTTTCCCCATACATTTTTTCCTGGTAATTTTATATCAAATTTCATTGTTTGTAAACAAAAGCAGACAGAATATGTGTAATGCTTTCTTAATTGGGGAAGAAAAAGTGAAAATAAAAATGTATTTGCCGAGGTAGCAATAAATTTTTTCATAAAATCTATTATAGGGCTAAAATCTACAAACAATGCATCATTGCATAACCTATTTTAACTTTCAGTGCATTGAAAAGCCATTTAGACCTGTACTTGGGACACTCTACTATTCATAGAAAACAGACCAAATGAAAAAAATCAAATTATTTGCAGTAACAAAATTGAAGTGTTATGCCCTCATAGCACTTTGTTTCTAGAGGCCTCTAGTGGCACTTAAAATGTTTTTTTGTTCAAATAATACAATACCTATCTATGTTGCTTTCAGGTATCCACAATACCTTCTTATGTTGCGTTCAAATCTCTATAGGTAAAAAAATTTATTTTTTTATGATTTTTCTTGGGAGGGAGGTGAAGCCCTCCCCTAAAATAGTTATAAACCTTCCCGATATTGAAATAGGCAAAATATGAAAATATGAATAAAAAAGATGCTAAGTTCAAATTGTCAATTAACTTTTTTTCACACTTTCATATATACTTTCAATCTTTTTTAAAAATATTTTTAAATTTAATTTTAATATTTTTGTCATATAATACTTAAATATACCATACTGGAGATTATATGAACCTGAGGTAAAAAACGTTTTTGCTCACTGTCTCATTAAAATTAGTGAGGCCTGCTAAAAAAAATTTTGTGAAAAGATCCTCCAAAATCGAATAAAAAATCTACAAAAATTAAATAAAATCCTAAAAGGGTTATTAACATAAGATTTTGTTTAATTTTAGTAGATTTTTATTGCGATTTTGGAGGATTTTTCACAAAAATTTTTAGCGAGCCTCACTAATTTTAGTGAGGCAGTTAGCCAATTTAAAAAAAATATCCACTTCTGTTCTAATACAGCAGATAAAAATGTTAAATCAAACTGTTTCAGTGGAGATTTTTGCCAAGGTCATGAACTAAACAGACGGAAACATACGTGTAAAAACTTTATAATGAGAAGGGTACCTGATCAGTTTTCAAGTTGGGGGCCTCTCAACGAACGAAGATGTAGAAATGAAAGACTGAGATATGTTTTTAAAAAAATACAAGGTCCTGTGCAAACAAGGTATTACATTTTATAGAGGATTGTTTCATCCTCTGAAAACTATTTGCCAATTAAGATTGAAGTCGAATATTTTCGATGTCGATGTATAAAAATTTTAAAAATTTAAAAAAATTCTAAGAGGATAATACCTAATTTTTAATTGTTTTCGGGTGAAATGAAGATCTTTCGAAGCAGAAACTGAACTAATATGCCATGGAATATGTGTTAAGAGAAAATTCTGCATGAGATGGACATTTCATTTTAGAACTAAGAAATGTACATTTTATGGATATAGTTGGCATGAAGATTAAAAAGGGAAAAAGAATAAAGCAAATGATCATGAACTGTATAATTCAGAAAAAGAATTTGAAAGGCTGAGAAAGAGAGAAATGTTACAGTAAAAAAAAACAATATTGTTTAAATAAAAAAAACTTTATTCTAACTTTAATTCGTTCGTATACTTTTTATGAAGTAAGACAATCTCTTTTAAAAAATTAATACAAACTTGTGTTTTATGCTTTCTTTTATACAATTTTAAAAAGTATTTCCTAAAGTATTTATTGTCGCTTTTTCAGTCAAGTAAAGTCAGTTATTATTGCAACTTTACAAAGTGTCTAAAAAATGACGTCATATAATGAGGGAAATGAGGGGAGGAGTGGGAAGAAAACCCTTGAAAAAGAGATGGATAATCCCTCTTTTTTATGACGTCAAATAGCGCAGAACATATATTATAGACAAACCTGTGTAATGTACTTTGGAAAAATCCTTTTTTCATTGACAAAGTTCGTTTGAACACGATTTGCGTTTTCAAAAATTATATTAACTTTTTTAAAATTGGATGTAGAATAAACGTGGATATTAAGACAGGGGAAGAATTGTTGTCAATTTAGGTTGCTAACATCAACATCATTTATTGGACAGTTCGTTCATTTAGTAGGAGGGGAGGGGATGGGGTAAAAGGGTGTTTTGATGGAAAGTATGATTATTTTAGCCAGCTACAAGTTTCACTATATTATAATATAGTACATGATAATCTGGTGTAAGATCCAAGTAATAAAAAATCAATTTTTATATAATTTTTAATGAATCGTAAAAGACAAAGATTCAAGCTTGGTGATAACAAAGAAAAATTTTATGAAATAAATATTTATCAAAGAGCATATATTCTGAAAAACTATTATAAAAGACTTTTGGGGCAGGGAGGGAGGGGATATTGAACTGATTATTACACTAGTCCCCAAAGTTTTAATTAGTTTTCTTATTAGTTGGTTTTAGAACTTTGGGGACTTTTATTGAATTTCGATTGGTTGGTTCTTAAAGTTTAGTATTCTAACGTTTCAACCTCTAATTGTAATCTACAAAAGGGGTAATTTTGTGTGGGACAAACATCCATTTAACGGCCATTGTCTTATCCCTTTAGATCTCTGGTATTTTCTAATAAACTATCATAAAAGACTTTTTTGTGCTTAATGGGATCAATAGAAATTTTAAAGGTTTCGTCAAACGCACGTTTTTATATTCCTGAAAGTTGCAAACGTATGCCGTTTTTAGTAGCGAAGCTACTTTATAATCTGATATGTCCGTCTCTCCGTCCGTATGTTCGTCCATCAGTCTGAAAGATAGTTGGCAGAAATTTTAAGTGATTATACAAGTTCACACTCTAAATATTTTCACCAAGTTTCATTGAGATTTGTTTATCAATTTAGGTTATAGACGTCCAAGGGGGGGGGGTAAAAGGATGATTACCCCCCCAAACATATTTTACATTTTACCCCTCCAATTCCAAATTTACCCCTACCTTGGGGGTGCCGTAGACATCTCCAACTATTTAGGAGGGGGTATTTACCACCCCCAAACAATTTTAGGGGAGGAAATTCCCCCCCCCCCCCTCCAAAATAAAAAAATCCCTAACAAAAGAAAAACATTTGGCGCGCTTCGCGCGCATTTTTACTACTAAATATTAATACATAATCAAATTTACCCCTGCCAACAGATTTCACGAAGGTAATTACCCCCCCCCCCCAAGCAAATTTTCCCCCCGGGGTAAAAATTTTGAGGGGGGGGGAAAAATTTTTTGACCATTTTACCCCCCAAAAAGCAAATTACCCCCCCTTAAAAAATTTTTACCCCCCCTAAATAAAAAAGCTTGGACGCCCCTGATTTAGGTGCTAGATCAATTTCTAGATTTTTAAGTTTTTGTGATTTTCTCGACTCCACTTCAAGATAGATGGCTGAATTTTTTAGGTATACATTAAGTTTGCATTCTACACATTTCCATTAAGTTTCATTAGGATTTGCTTACTGATTGGGGTGCTAGATCGATTCCTGGATTTTCACGTTACCCAAACAAAGACCATTATAGATTTTTGAAAAATATTTTTTTTTACGACACTCATATTTTAAATTATGGATGTTGTTATCCTTGTTTTGACATAATTAAATTATCCTCTTCATCTGATTTTTGTAATACTGATTCCTTTTACAACATGGTACAGTTTTATAAGTGAAGCATCTCTATCAAGTTCTAAAAATAAAAGTATTACTAATTTATGACACTCTACAATATTAATTGTTCCTTTATGCTTCCTTCTAATTTCTTGTGTCTATAAGAAGCTTCACTTTTTAGGAGAACCATATAGGATCAGCGGTAAGTGAGATCCTTTTCTACAGACAAAAAGCTTTATATAATAGGATAGGATAGAATGCACAAAAATAATTATCTAATAATTATCTAAGATCTTTATTGATGAGAAGTGTAATTTTATAATCGTTTTTTTTTGCACACTCTAAAATTTTTGCTTATAAGAATTTCTGTTAAATGCAATTTTTTTTTGCGAATTATTGGATTTCTAAAATTTTTGAATAGTACATTAGTTAGTTAGACAGTTATTAGATAATTTTTACTAGCGAAGCTACTCTATAATTCAAAAAGTCTGTCTGTCTATCCGTTATAAACGTAATGAAGGAAACGTGATTTATCAGCAACTATTTGATATAGACGGCTGAAACTTCTTGCCAACATTCCCATTATTATGGCGCATACTAGGTTCATAACTGCTAGTCAAACCGTGAGACTGTCTGAGCTTTTTATTTTTAGGGTGGGGTAAAATAAGGGGTTTTTAAGTTTGAGGGGGGGGGGTGAACACCCCTTTTTCTCCCACTATTGTACGTGTACACGTTAAACACCCTGTATTTCTAATATAGATAGAAAAATAGATCAACTGAAAATGGATCACCTATTACTTCCCTATTTTCCGATGATGTACAACAGATAACCCAACTATTTCAAACGCTATTTTAAGCTACATCATCATTGATGAACTCCAATTTAGTTTCCGAAAGTGTACCTAGCGTCCGCGCCCTATCTCGAAATTTGCTATTTGCTAAAAAAGCTTCAAACTTCTAAAAAAAATTAAATTTTAAACATTAAAATTTTGAATGTATAATGTATAAATCGCCTTGTTTTCACAAATTTCCGGAGTAGCTGAAAAAAGGGTCTGCAATAATTGGGTTATCTGCTGTACACTTTAGGAAACTAGGGCTAGAATAGGAAACTAAATTGGAGTTCATCTCATCATTAATTTAAAAATAAATAATAAGACGAGTTTTTATACATCAAAATTTTAATTTTTCAAATTTAGATTTTTTTTGAAGTTTGAAGCTTTTTTAAAATTCATTGTAAATATTGAGATAGGATAAGGGTGCTAGGTACACAATTGGAAACCTAAATTCAGCTGACCGAAAAATAGTGTTATTTATCAAGGAGGGAGGGACATTGGTTTTTTTATTACATTAGTGTATGAAATTTTGATTGGTTGGTTCCTTAAGTTGAGTGTCCAATCGTTTCAACCACTTATTTTAATCTACAAAAGGAGTGTTTTTGTGTATCTTCATTAGGGATGTTAGAACATCAATTTATCAGCCAATGTCTTATACCTTATGAACCTTGAATATTTATAGAGAAGCTGTGCTACGTAAATTAATTACTATTTACATAAACGAGATTTATTTTACATTTTAAGAATGCTATTAATTTCCATAAATATAATATTACATTCAAAAAATAACATTTATGTAAATGTATTTAAGAATCTAAATATTATAATTAGATAATTTGTTATACTAGCTGTTAAGCCCTTATTTAACAGGGAACAGTTAATAGCCTAAAACCACACCAATCCGTTAATCTTTAAATAAAGCACAACACCTTACTTCTTTATCAAATACTAAAAGTATCTATGCTCTTAGCAGAAGGGGGTGTGGTATCTCCAGGCAACCAACTAATTTAATTACACGACGTTTGTCTGAAAGTAATGACGTAATGAGTTGCACCTTCCCTTTACTTTGTCTATTAATGTCGCGTATCTGACATAGCAGCAGTAGGAACTATTTTTAACGACGTTGAGCCGAGATTCAAACAAACCACCTCCCCGACGACGTGCGGATGCGCTTAAGATACGGTCGAAGGTCATTTTTATGGACGAATGTACTTTCTTATAAAAAAAAATTGAAAGGTACATATTAGATTCTGCTTAAAAATGATTTATTTTTTTCAAAATTAATCTTGATTGAATCCAATATAAGTAAAAAGATACAAGTTTAAGGATTTAAAAAGGATTTCAACAAATCTTATCAGAAAGTTTACTTGAAAAAGAAAAATACAAATTGATCAAAAGTAATGGATTTATTATCACTTGGATGTTACACCAGATTTTCATGTCCTCATATAAAGTGAAACTCTCATCGACCAATAAATCAGTTCCATGTTAGCAACCTTAATTGACGACAATTTTTTCACTGTCATAATATCCATGTATATTCTATATCCATTTCAAAGTACAAAGCTACTGTAGCTGTAATGCTATTGTGGTAATACGACAACCAGACGGACGGGCAGTTTACAGAATTGCTACGCTGTGACTTATCATAACAAGCCCTCTGCACTAATCCCATTATATCACCATTTATCTCATGACCGACGGTGACCCCGCTATCCAGCGGTCAAACTGGCCTGCCTAAATGTGGGGAGGGGCACAAACACGCAGCTATCACGCGCCCCTCACGCAATTATACAACCGGGAGGCGCTGCCTCCCCTTTTACCACAGCTGCCCCCACAGCCTGTCTACCACCGGGAGCTAAGCCCTTGCGTCCCACACCCCCTTCAAACCTAACCATTGTTATAATCTGTTGTATATATATAGAAAACATTCATTGTAAATATTATTCAGTTAAATATATAATTTCTGTATGACTAAATCCTGCTAGTTTGTTTTGGTAGAATAATTCAAGGCTAAGGCTCGTTGGACTCGAACTCGCAACCCTGTGAGCTGAAACGTTCGGCTTACCACACTATAACTTGTGTTGAACAAAGCATTATAAAATAAGGATGACAACATCCATAAAAGCGGAGATCTGAAACGCTATCTATCTATCTATCTATTTATCTATCTACATACCTATCTAACTATCTCCCTATCTATCTATCTATCTATCTATCTATCTATCTATCTATCTATCTATCTATCTATCTATCTATCTATCTATTTATCTATCTATTTATCTATCTATCTATCTATCTATCTATCTATCTATCTATCTATCTATCTATCTATCTATCTATCTATCTATCTATCTATCTATCTATCTATCTATCTATCTATCTATCTATCTATCTATCTATCTATCTATCTATCTATCTATCTATCTATCTATCTATCTATCTATCTATCTATCTATCTATCTATCTATCTATCTATCTATCTATCTATCTACCTACCTACCTATCTATCTATCTATCTATCTATCTATCTATCTATCTATCTATCTATCTATCTATCTATCTATCTATCTATCTATCTATCTATCTATCTATCTATCTATCTATCTATCTATCTACCTACCTACCTATCTATCTATCTATCTATCTATCTATCTATCTATCTATCTATCTATCTATCTATCTATCTATCTATCTATCTATCTATCTATCTATCTATCTATCTATCTATCTATCTATCTATCTATCTATCTATCTATCTATCTTGGTAACAAGATAATCAATCCTCATATGATAGTTGACATAGGGACATTAAACACGAATAAAGTTTGTATGAAAGAATTAAGGTTTAGACAATACTGCCAAATTGTATTGCTGTTTCCACTCATCCTTATAATAAAGTAACTTGATCTTTGTGTGTGTCTGCCTGTACCAAAGAATATTATTAACTGATGTGGTTCTCCTTTAAAATGTAGCTTCTAAAAGGTCCCGGGAAGGTTTATAGCTATTTATTGTAGGGTAGCCGCTAGTATTGCATATGGAGAAAAGGTATTTTTTATGTTACGTTATGTTAGGTTAGGTTAAGTAAGGATTAGCCGATATTGATATTTGGAGCCCCAAGAAGTGCTAATAATTATTAATCAATTTTAACCAGTGGCGTGCACAGTGATTCACCAGGGGTGCCTCACTATTAAAAGATGAAAAAAGGAGGATATAGACCATCCCAAATTTAACTTTAAGGGGTATTGAAAACCCTATACCTAACGCCATTGATTTAGACCTAATCTAATCTCTAACAAGGATGACAACATCCATAAAAGCGAAGCACTGAAACGGTATGACAAACGGACATTAACACTTGTATAGTGTCCAAACTGAATAATCAGAATATAAAAGTATAAGAGTTGAAGCAAAATTGTAAGTAAATTTGTTGAAAAACTGCTTGATACAGGATAATGCTTATAGACATACTTACATTTTTAGGACTTGATTATAGAGTTGCTTCGCTTATAATATTGTTCTTTGTTGTCCCAGGAATCAATATACCAAAAATCAGATCAATCGGATAATTAAATCACATAAAAATTTGTTGTTAAATAAGTAGAAAAATCAACATGTTTAAAATGGACATACGGACATTATGGTAATGATTATAGAGTTGCTACGCTTTCTAAATCGTACCTAACTACTACAAGAATCATCATGCAAAGTTTGAAATCGATAGGACTATTCTAACATGCCTAAATTAACGAATAAAAGCTATCTATCTCGGACGGACGTACGGACCTACCCTAATTATAGAAAAGCTTCGCTTTTAAAAAAATATAAAAAACTACATGCGAAAAAACTAATGACAAGCGACATAGAACAGACATGAATGTCTTTTAGAGCCGCTTTGCCGCTAAAATACTTTTGAAATAATTTAGTTTCATTTTAGAATGTGTCTTTATGTGTCTAAATGTTAATGAACTATGTTTATACATCATTGCAGATTTTAGTGTGTGCATATTTTAAATAAATGTTAAGGCTACGAATGTCCACTGGATTAGAATCAGTTCTCAGCTTTAATGAAAAATCATATAAAAGACAATTTTCCACGAAGATTAAAATAAAAAAATAAAAAAAATTATCTCTGGCCTTAAAACCACGGGACTAACAAAATTTTTCATCTTTATAATTTTTCATTTTAATATGCAGAGAAAACTGTCTATATTATGATGCAACAAATAACTATTACTATATGTTTGTTATTTAAGACTTTGAAAAATCTAATGAACCTACCAAAATTCACGTCTCTAAAGTTGTTAAGCCAACGAATAATAAGATGATATTATAAAACTTTGAGGACTAGTGTAATGTTTAGCACAACGTTCCCTCCCTCCCTGATTTAACGTCTTTTTGCTATCATAAATATCTACAATTATGTATGCACGTTGGTTTTTGAGCATATAAAGCGTGCTCTATATTTGTGGATGGTTTTAGTTAAACCTATGCATACGCCTTAGGCAGTTGTTCAACCCATCCTATAATCCACTCTTCTGCATAGATATACGTTCAGTGAGGCGCTGGGGTGCATTTAGTTGTGCTAGAGCGGTAGTACTTAGATTTTATTGTTGATCATTTGGTTTGATATTATATGATTATTCAAAAGATAGAATCAGGACTCGGCAGCCGCGTGTACTCCTCAGTGAAAGCGACAATTTATAACTTTAGGATTCAATTGGATGGATGTCTTAACCCGAACTAGCCATCTTTTTTTAATTTCATTTTTTCATACAAGCGGGTTTTAATACTAGGCTTATGCGCGGCTGATGCGCAGCTGCTGAGCCCTGAAATTAATTAAAATTTAGGTATATATTATGTTTATATATTTCATCCTCGACAGAGTAATCTTTGCGGTAGATAGGAAAGTACACATTTTTAAATTTATGTAATCATAGATGTATTTCTATAAAATATGTTTTTAGGATATTAATTTTATAGTTTAAATCATTTATTTTATTATTCATCATGAAAAAGTAACAGGATGATTTTGATTGTCTGTATATCTGTTTGAACCGAAGAATTTTGCTAACCTCTGAACCGATTTGGTTCTTCCTTACAATAAATTCCACTTCTTGTGCCTTTGGAGGCATCTTGGGGGGTAAAATAGTATTTATAAAACATGTCGAAATTATGTCAGCTATTGCAACTTCTATAAAGCCTATACTCGACCAATTTACAGGATTATACTCCAGGGATGGAGGAGACATTGGGCTGTTGAGTTTTCTTATTCGTTGGCTTTTAATTGGTTGGTGCTTTAATTTAACCACTAATTGTTATCTACAAAAGAAGTAATTTTGTGCATCATCATTGAGAATTTACATCATTCTATCGGCCAATGTCTTATTCCTTTAAATCCCTGATTATACTTAGAGTTTTAAGTGCTGACAAAAAACGATATTGTTCGCTTTATTAGACAGTAGTATATTTAAGGTCCACACTAACTATATATATATATGATAAGTAGTAAGCGTTACCATTAGCGACAATTGGATTATGTTAACATAGTTTTATACGCCCTTATTTAAGCCAAGCTCTTCTCTAAATAACATGTATTTATTTTTTTATTAATTTTTGTTGAAAACCTAAAAATTTACTTGATTCTTTGAATAAAAAACTTTTAATTAGGGGGAGTGAAGAGTGATATACTAAATTTTTAGTAAAGTTTTGACGGAGGAAGTATAATTAGTGGGGGTAAAAACAGTTCTTAGCCATACTAAAAACCATATAGATCATTGTATTACAGACAATTTTCCACAAATAATAAAAATATACGCAGAAAGCTGTCTATAAAACGATGCGATAAATAACTATTAACGTCTTCCAACTGTTTGTCAAAATATTTATCCCTTTGAAAGATAATGCAGGGATCTAAAGGGATAAGACAATGGCTGATAAATTGATGTACATCCTCAATGTCTGTACACATTACAATTAGTAGTTGAAACGTTTAGACATTCAAGTAAATGAACCAACTGATCAAAACTCAATAAATGTCCTTAAAGTTGTTAAGCCAATGAATAAGAAACGTTATAAACTTTGGGTATTAATCTAATAAACAGCCAAATGTCCCCTCCCTCTCTGGTGCAGAGAATGTGCATCTTTTTTGAGTATGAACCGTTTTGACATTTCATTTTATGATGAACTCTGACTAATTTAAGTGGTGTCCAAACATTCCCGTGCATTTTTAAAAGATTTTTTTTTTTAAATATCACATTGACGAAAGTAATGGAAATAAGTTATTGTTCTATCTTTAAAAAGATAATGAAGTAAGAAAAGTAAAGTGTAAAACAGTTATAAAATATTGATCGAAATTTTCTAAATGTGCCCTCTTTAATAAAATGGTATAATATGACAAATTGAAGTTTCAGAAAAAATACATTTATGGGGAGTTAAAAAGCAGTTTATCTTTACAACTCATTAAAGTACTTTCCTTAGACCTTTCTTTAAATTAATATTTATATTTTAAGAATTTTTAGGCAAAATGAAAGAGTTATCTTAATCTTTCTTGCATCACATTTTTTACACAGAGCATTTTTAATACCTACACCTTCTACAAATCTGACGTATTTTTTACAGAGAACACGAACTAAAATTTTTTATTTAAATCCCTCTGTTCTTTCTGCTCCGCCACTTTGTATGAAAACCAGAGGTGGATTCTTAAAAAAAAATTGCCCCACTAATCGCTTAGTGGGGCAAAATTGTTTTCGTGAAAAATCCTCCAAAATCACATAAAAAATTTACAAAAAATAAATAAAATCTTATGTTAATAACCCTTCTATGATTTTGTTTAATTTTTGTAGATTTTTAATGTGATTTTGGTGGATTTTTAACGAAAACAATTTTGCCCCAGCGATTAGTGGGGCAAATTTTTTTAAAGAATCCACCTCAGTTGGGTAGGTGGGCGTTTTCCAATTGAATATTTAACAATAAGAACAAATGAAAAGTAATTTAATAATTTTAAATTTGATCTGCCTTTGTTTCATACGTATTTACATATTTAGAAAAAAATAATTTGTCTTTTGTTACAGGGATCTAAAGGAATAAAACAATGGCCTTTAGATTATAATTTGTTGAAACGTTTGGAGACTTAAATCCAAGAACTAACCAATCAAAATTCATAAAATACCCCAAAGTTGTTATGTCAACGATAAGAAAACTTTTAAAAAAACTTTGGGGACTACTACTTTTACTTCTTTATTGCTATAGTAGACACTAGCGGCTACGCCCCTAGAGGCCTATAGGGGCACTTGAAGAGAGGAGGGTCGAATTTGATAATCCAATTTATTATTTTAGATTTTAAAAGTAAAAGTATAAAAAAATGGGGGTGGGAAAATGCCCCCCCCCCTTCCTCCAATTCTTAAGTTTAGTTTAAAAAATATAATAAAAACAATTTTTTGGGAGGGTGATTTTTTTCTAGGGGATATTTCTCTTGGGAGAGTGGTGGTACCATCCCCCAAAATAGTTATAAACCTTCCTGGGACCTATGAGAAGCTACCTTGTTAAGGAGAATCCGATCGGTTCAGCGGTTAGCGATATCATTCGGTACAAACAAACAGACAGACACACAGACAGACAAACAAACACACATCATGTTACTTTATTATAAGGATTAAAAGATTGTAGTATATATTTGTGGCAATTGAAAACAACCCGTTGAAAACTTTGGATACTTTTATTCAATCTTGATTTGTAAGTTTAAAAACTTGCTGTGTCCAAACTTTTCAACCAACAAGCTTAATTTACTTTAAGGGTAATTATGATTCACCTTTGGGGATGTACATAAGTTTATTTTATCCCAACTTTTCGACCAATACGTTTAATCTACATTAGGGCTAATTATGTAATTCATTATTGGGGATGTAGATCATTTCGACCTTTGTCTAATTTGTCTTTTTTTCTATATATTTTGACTTTTTTAGGTTATACTACTTCTGAACAAAAGTATTCTTGTTATTTAGAGTACAAGATATGTTTCGTGTTCTCATATTGTTCAGCGAAGGAGTCCCATTAGACTAGTCCCCAAAGGTCTTTAATGACTTTTTCTTATTCGTTGACGTAACGATTTTTGGAACCTTTGATTGATTGGTTGATTTATAAACTTGAGTGCAAAAAACGTTTCAACCACTTAATTAGAAGGGGTAATTTTGTGTGTCATCATTTGGGATGTACATCAATTTATCGGCCATTGTCTTATCCCTTTAAATCCATGTATGTTTTATGTTCTCGTATTGTTAATCTTTTAATAAATCACACAAAGACAGAGATAAAGGAATAAGTAAAAAAAACATCACAACACAGAGATCTATTACACTAGTCCCCAAAGTTTTATAATAACGTTTTCTTATTCATTTGCTTAACAACTTTAGGGACTCTAATTAAACTTTGATTGGTTGGTTTATTAAGTATAGTTTTCAACTGTTTAAACCTATAATTTTACCTACAGCAGGGGTATTATCATTGGGGATGTACATCAATATATCTTTCATTATCTTATCTCTTTTCCCATGCTGTTTGTGACAACAGAAAGAGAAAAAAATGTTTGAATTCACAAATCTCGCCAAAAACGTGCAAGATTTATCTTAAGATTAACCAGCTAAAAAAATATAAAAACAAATGGCGTTCGCATGATCCAGAAAATAACTTTAAAAAGCAAAAATATATGTACTTAAATGTTGAATGGTTTTATATACTTACAAATTTTAGAAAGCAATATATATGACTTAAGGTTTTTTGTTAAACGTTCTCAAAAATATTAGAAATACGATATGTGGATAATGTGTCAGCTATTACCACATGAATTTAATGCTTTAAAGTCGACAAAAACCATTGTAACTGTAGGTAAACGTTATATATTTAAAATATTTTTAAAGTTTTGTTTAGAAGATTAATATCTTATTTCATGTTAAAGTTATGCTCACAGCTGGCTAAAATAACGTTAGAATCCATCCACCACTTACCTCCTACTCGATGAATGAATCAACAATTGAGGTCTATATTAGCAAGCTAAATTTGCGACAAATTTTCCCCTGTAAATCTATCCACTATATAGATATTTTGCAGTTTTATTGTGAACACCTTGAGAAATAATAAAAGCACAAAAACCTAATTAATTCTATTATAACTGTTACTAGCGGCTGTGCCCCTGGCATCTAATGACTCATATGAAAATGAACTCAAAAAGTATACCTATCCCACGGCTAAAATGTTAATAAAATAGCCTAAAACCCTCCGGACCTTATGTGAAGCTTTCCTAAATAGCAGTATTGAATCAGTTTATTAATTCAAAACTCAAGCTTCAGACTAAAAAACCTTACCACTTTATACTATAGGATAGAAGAAAACTATATATACCAATGATCATAAACAAAATCACTCCTTTTATGATTAAAATCATTAGCTTCAAATCGGGGACACTTTAAGTTTGAACCAACCAACCACAGTTAAATAAAAGTTCCCAAAGTTTAAAGTTAAAATGAATGAAGGATAATATTATAAAACTTTGGGTATCAGTATAATTTACACTCTCATGTACCCTTCCTCCAAGATTTTGCTTAATTTTGCTTTTTAGGAAAGATTTACAAAGGTCCCAGAATTATAATAGAATATCTTTTAATCAAGACCTTTGAATGGTTTTAGGCTATTTTACTTCGCTCTTTACCTTTCCTAGAGACTAGGGGTGCAATATTTTAAGCACATTTGGTCTGACATAAGTTAAAGAGTAGCTTCCCTTAAAAAAAACTTCTTGTAAATTGTTCGACCTACTTTTGCAAATGGATAACATAGCATTTTTATTATATTGATGTAAATCTTTTTAACAATTTGTATTTGTATGTTAGTAAGTGAGGGAGGGAGGGAGGGAGGGAGGGAGGGAGGGAGGGAGGGAGGGGAAATTGGTATATAAATTATACTGGTACCCAAAGTTGTATACATACTTTTTCATAAATTTTCATAATCCATTGGTTGCATTGATATTGTTGTTTGAAGTATTATTTGTTAACTATTTGTTGTTAATTTATAATGAGGGGAAGGGGGGGGGGGTAAAAGTCGACCCCCGTCCATTTTCAATTTTCGTTCTTATTAACAAAAAAAACATTTTTGTGGGGTTGGGTTGTTTTGTTCTAGGGACAATCTATCTTGGAATGGTGGTGGCACCCTTACCAAAATTAGCTGTAAAACTTCCCAGGACGCAACACTGTAAAGGAGAACCATATCACAGGCAGATAGACGGAAAGACATCCTGTTACTTTTATATAAGGATTTACTGCGCTACTTATGGAAACGTTTATTTTTGTTTTGTATATGCCTACTATACCTTAATAAAAGCCAATTGCAAATATGTAAAATCATTAGTTACTCATAATTGATTATCAACTTATAGTCCATACATTCTATATACCACATAACCAGGAAGGGAGGGAACTTTGGGCATTGCACTGGTACCCAAAGTTTTATAATAATGTTTTTTTTTATTCGTTGGCTTGATAACTTTTGATTACTTTTAAAGAATTTTAATTGCTTGGTTAATTAATTTGAGTGTTCAAACGTTACAATCACTAATTGTAACCTACATAAGGTGTAATTTTTTATTCACAGTTGAAAAATTCATAAATTTATCGGCTATTGTCATATCCCTTTAAAGCCCTCCCATATCTATAATACAAAGTAGAACGATGTCTGTCTGTCTGTTTGTTTGTCTGTCTGTTTGTAGCGAAAAATCTCGCTAACCGCTGAACCGATCGGGTTCTCCTTTACAGGGTAGCTTCTCATAAGTCCCGGGAAGGTTTATAACTATTTTCTTGGGGGGTGGTACACCCCCAACCCCCAACCCCCAAACAAAAGGCTAGAGGCTAGGGGCGAAGCCGCTAGTAATAACATAAAGATGTAGGTTTAAGAAAAATAAGAATAACAAAATCCACTCGATCGACTCTATCCGCCCCCCCCCCCTGAGAAAAAAATTTGAAATTGTAAGTAAAATGGAAAATAAAGGGTTAACTTACCCGACCCTCCTTCCTTCTTTCCCTCGAGTACCTCTAGGGGCGAAGCTGCTTAGTTATGGATAAAGTGACTTCAGATTTATTTACTTATTTATCCTAATTTTTGTAATACAGTAAATATAGCAAAATAATGGATATATTATAAACTTGGATATAATATAATATTGACAATTTGTCGTCAATTTAGCATGCTAATATGGGCCTCATTAATGAATCAGTTCTTTAACCCAGTAGGAGGAGAAGTATTTGGGTAAAAGGGGGTATGGGGGTATCGTTATTTTAGCAAGCTGCCATGATCAATTTATCAGAGTACATGAAAAAATGGTGCAACATCCAAGTAATAACATATCCATTAGCAAAATATAATGTGGTTGCTTTAATTATACTTTTATTACAAAAACATTAACTATATATGCATATATATATTTATACTTAGCAGGGATTTAAAGGGATACGATTTTGATACACAAAATTACCCCTTATGTAGATTACAATAAGTGGTTGAAACGTTAAGATACTCAATTTAATGGACCAACTAATCAATATTTTTAAAAAGGCCCCAAATATATTTTGCCAACAAATAAGGAAACACTTTGGGAACTAGTGTAATAAACAGCCCAATTTCCCCTCCCTCTCTGTATATTTACAGTATATTGACCTACATAGTAAAGGCATTAAGAAGTGTAATAATACTTAAATACAATTATATAATGTAACAATCGATATATAATTATTTGGATGTTGCTCCAGATTTCCATAGCCCAGAACCTGCCCTCTGTACCAATACTAAGCTTCACTGAAAATCATATATTTAATACTTTAGATTTATATAAAAATTTTCTCTAAAATTTACCAAAACCAAAAAATCCTCCAAACCACCAGGGGTCTAAAGCGATAGGACAATGGCCGATAAATGGCCAAATTGATTGAACTCAAAATTACCCCTTCTGTAGATTACTATACTGTAGAGGTTGTTGAAACGTTTCGACACTCAACTTGATGAACCAATTAAAATTTAAGTCCCCAAAGTTGTTTAGCCAAATAATAAGAAAACGTTATTATAAAACTTTTGGGACTAGAGTGTCTCTCCCTCCCTGCAAACCACAATCTTGTAGACGATTTTAAAAATATTTTGGTTACACTAATTAACTAAATCACCCAAAAAACATGAACAACAAGGATGACAACATCCATAAAAATCAGATCAATCGGATAATTAGATCACATAAAATGTTTCTGTTAAAAATGTAAAAAAAATTAACATGTTTAGAATGGACGTACGGACATTCTGGTATTGTGTTGCTAGCTACTCTTTCTAAATCGTATCTAACTACTAAAGGAATCACACCATGCAAAGTTTTGAATCGGTAGGACAATTCTAACCTGTTTAAACGAAAAGAGCTAACTGTGATGTACGGACGGACGGACCGACCTTAATTATAGAAAAGCTTCGCTTTTAAAAAACATGAACAAAAATACATTTTAACTGTTCTTTAATTGTTTTAACCCAATAATAATTTAGAGTTAAATAGACAAAAAATTATCATGTCTGGAAAATATCAGGAACAAAGAGGACAATGGGTTGTTTATTACACTGGTCCCCAAAGTTTTATGATAACGTTTTCTTATGTTTTGGGAATTTTTGGATGAATTTAGTTGGTTGGTTTATTAAGATGAGTGTCCAAACGTTTCAACCACTAATTCTAATCTACAGGAGGGGTAATTTTGTTTATTATCATTTGGGACCACTGAGAAAATATAGCAGACGAGATCTAATATGTATATTTTGTAATTTGGCTCGACTTGTTTGGCTCAAAATTATGTCTTAAAATTAATTGACAACCTAGATGTTTTACTATAAACGTTTTTCTCGTATTCATTCGAATCCGGTGGATAGGAACCGGTTCTCATCCATACGAAAAACTATGTCTAGCATCGTATTAAAAACCGCTTTCTACGAATATAAAAATTTACTATAGTAATATTAAAACCAGTTTTTTAGCCGGTGCCTTCATCACCTCGGGGTTAAAAAAACTAGTTTTAATCTTATAATTGTACATTCTATATCCGCGGAAAGCCGTTTATAATACGATGCGAGAAATAACTATTATTAGTTTGTATCACCCAATCAGGATCGATAATATCAAAAACTTTTAAGTGTATCTTATGCCCGAGGAGAATAATATTCAGGGATCTAAAGGGATAAGACAATGGTCGATAATTTGATGTACATCCCCAATAACATTACACAAAATCCCCCTTTTTGTAAATTACACTTAGTGATTGAAACGTTTTGACACTCAACTTAATAATCCAACCAATCAAAATTTATAGAAAGTCTACAAAGCTGTTAAGCCAAAGAATAAGAAATCATTATTATAAAACTTTGGGGACTAGTATAATAAACAGCCATTATTCCCAGTCTCTCTAATAATATGTTTTTTTAAAGTTTGAAACAATGAAACTCTTCTTTACAGACACGAGACAACCTTTTTGCCTTGCACATTTTTATGACTGTCTGTTCTTGAAACTATACAGGAATAGGACAATTGGCGAAAATTTAACTTTCCTCCAAATTATTATATGAAATTTTGATGAAGCATTACAAAGTGTCTCAAAAAATCAGCCATGTGACGTCATAAAAATGAGAGGAGAAGAGGGAAAGAAAATCTCTTAAAAAGAGATCAATAATCCTTAATTTTTTGACGTCTCATTGATGATTTTTTAAGAGACTTTGTAAAGCTTCAATTTTGCTTTATGAAGCGAGTAGAATTGCCTGTAGAGTGTCCTCTCCCTACCAATGATTGATCATTTTTAGTACCGTAGCTTCTCTATAATTCAAATTTATCCTTTCGTCTGTATGTCTGTAAACAATGGAATGGAAGTAATTAAGTAATTTAAAATAGACATCTGTAATTTTTGTTAAAGCATCTAGTGTATAATTATCATCTGCCTATAGCTCACTTCAATCGATGATTTTTTACTTCGCAACTCTTGGTTGTTTTCATCCTTGTTAAAAATATAATCCTGTGTTTCTTGTTCAGCTGATATTTAACAGAGAGTAAGGGGAAAATAAGCTGTTTATTAAACTAGTCCCCAGAGTTTTATAATAACAACTTTGGGGACTTTTGATTGGTTGGTTAATGAAGTTGAGTGTTCATAAGTTTCAACCACTAATTTTAATCCACAGAAAGGTTAATTTTGATTGTAATCATTGGGTATATACATTATTTTATCGCTTATTGTCTTATCCCTTTAAATCCCTGGTTTCTTGTTTAGCTGATATTTAATTAGGTTTTGAAAATTGAGCTGAAGGTAAAAAAGGTTCAAGTTTCAAGGTGTTTCATCAACACAGTTGCAAGTTTGCAAAAAAAAAATATTTTATACATCTACATTTTTATTGTTTATTAGATTTTTATTATGCTGTTTTGATTACTAAAACTATTTAAACGATGCACCGAAAACAGAAGCAGTGGCTAAGCTCCCCCCAAAATAGATAAAAACCTGACCTGGACCTTTAATATGCTTCTCTTTAGAGTAAAACCAAATCACTCAAGCAGTTAGCGAGAACATTTTGTAAAAAAGATAAACAATTTTCAGTATGGCATTGAAACCGATTAATATCCGCTGGATTAGAACCGGTTCTCAGCCTTATATAAAATCATATATAGCATCGTATTACAGACAATTTAGGCATAGAGATCACAGAATTAATACCAGTTTTTTCAGACCAGGCTTTTGGCCCCTCGGTGCTATAAAATCTTTCTTTTATCTTACATTTTTTCATGTTAATATCCGCGGAAATCTGTTTATAAAACGATGTGATAAATAACTCTTTTTATTAAAAATATTATTTGCTATTATATTTGTAGTCTTTTTTGTAAAAATGTAGGAAATATTTGGTTCAAAATTTGTTTACAAATAAACAGTCTATAGATAAATCTTCAAAATATATTTCTACTATTCGAATAGCTAAACTAATACATAATATAAAAATTGAAACCAAGCTAAATGGCGTTGCCACAAAAGACCAAGAAGCAAAAGACCCAATTAGATCTTTTGTATTAAGTTTTTTTTCTTTTAGAATTAGGTCTTTTTTAAGAGATTGCACCAGAAATAAAAAAAATATTCATTTAGACAGAAAAATGCCGTAAAATACCGTAAATATCCCCCCCCCCAAAAAAAAAAGTTTGCGACTTTTAAAGCTGAAAGTACAAGAATCTTTCTTTTGCACGACTTATTAACATATTATGTTTAAATTAGCTTCAACACTTTTTATGTTGGAGGGGGAGGGGGGTTGATTTCCGGAATAGGCTAAAGTACCTACCAACGTCTAAAAAAAGCAATTTTAGTTGCTGTATATTCTTTACTATCAGCTACGCCCCCTAAAGGCCTCTAGTGGCACTTAAATATTTCCTTTTAAAATATTTAAGTTGCAAAATATTTTATCTATGTTAAGATTAGCTTTTTATTCATGTTTCTACGCTGGCGCCGCCTAGCGGCCCTCACAATATTTTTTGCCATTCATTTTTGGAGGGTGGTGGTGCACACCTTCCCAGGACCTCTGAGAAGCTACAATGTAAAGGAGAACCATAGTGGTTCAGCAGTTAGCGAGATCCTTCGGTACAGAAAGACAACAATACTGTTACTTTGATCAGGAATTATTTTATTGTACTTTCCATGGATCTAAATAGATAAGACAATGTCCGATAAATTGACGTACATCCCCAATGACGGCACACAAAATTACCTCATCTGTAGATTACAATTGAAACGTTTGGACACTCAACTAAATGAACCAACCAATAAAAATTCAATAATAGTTCACAAAGTTGTTAAGCCAACCAATAAGAAAACGTTGTTTAGGGACAGGATAATTAACCCCCCCCCCCCCCCCCCCTACCATTAACGGTAAAATAACGTTACTATAAGACTTTGAGTAATTGTAAACAGACCATTGTCCCCACCCTCCCTGCAAAAGTTTATTTCGTTTGACTTTTAACATGTTTCAAATAAATATTAAGACATTTTTATGACATAATTAATATTTATAATATCATATAAAGTTTTATATCTATTTATATCTTTAAACAATGCTTACGGTTTAAATAGCGCAGCTTCGCTATAACTAGCGTATCTGTCTGTATGTATGTTAGTCCTCGTAGGAAAGTTAAGTAATTGCTTGTACCCTCCCTTATTATAGTTGTAAGGCTTCCTTGGTCCTATAGGAAGCTACACGGTAACGGAGAACTTTATCGACTTTTTTTACTTATTTAAAAGAAACAGGATGTTTTTCTGTATGTGTATCTGTTTGTCTGTACCGAAGAACCTCGTTAACCGCTGATCGATGTGGTTCTCCTTAAATGTGATGCTTCACATAGCTCATAGGTTTATAATTATTTTTGGGGGGGGAAGGGGGTTCTACCACTCTCCAAACAAAACTCGCCCATAGAGTGTATCCAGGGATGTGTCCCCCTAGTCCCTGGTTGGGTTTAAGCCAGGGATCTTAAGTGATAAGGGCCGATAAATTGTTGTACATCCCCAATGATGACACAAAAATTTATCTCTTCTGCAGATTATGTTTATGGGTTGAAAAGTTTTGACACTTAACTTAATGAACAAATCAATTACAATAAGTGGTTAAGCCAACCAATAAGAAAACGTTGTCTTAAAACTTTGGGGACAAGCTTTATAAACAGCCTATTATCCCCTACCTCCCTGGGTTTAACCTCTGTTTGACAGCGCACATCTCCATCTGTGATTTAAAAGATTGCTTTGCATAAATATCATAATCAAGGTGACGTCATACAGGTAGCCAATTTAATTAGGCGGAACAACAATTTTTAAAGACACATACTATTGTTGGGCCAACAGCATAGATGTATATACAGACAACTACCTTTTTTCCTACCTCAATGACGTTATTCGTCTGCTACCAAATTGTTTTCTGCCACTTGGCTGTGTGAATACACACTACTACACCATTGGTTGATATTCAATGACCCAATTGAGAGTCAGCACAAGGCCAGTGCGTTGGGCAGATACAATTATTTAACCATTTCCCCTCTAGTTTTTACTCTAATGTTTGGCCAATCTAGTATCTTAAAGTAGCATAGCAGCGTAGCTATGATTAATCCGCAAATTACTCAATGGTAGAAAGATGTATTCTTTAGTTTTCATGACTTGAACAGCGATTCACTAGCAGGGGGGGGGGGGGAGGTAAGCCATTGGGGTTGAAAAGGGGGGAGATAAGCCTTCCTAATTTCAATTATAAAGGGGGTGTTGACACCCCTCTTATTCATTCTACCGCACGATACTGCTTATAATTAACTAATCAAATAATTGCGGATCATTTAAAACAATAAAGCTTTAATCGTAGGGGGACAAAGTCACTAAAAAATCAGCCACATGACGTCAAAAAATGAGGGAGGTGAGAGAAGTAATGGCAAAGAAAACCCACCCCAAAAAAAGAGATAATTCCTCATTTTTATGACGTCACAAGTCGGATTTTTGTGGGACTTTGTCAGCCTACGCTTTAATTTTTTTAAAAGACTTAAATCATCCCCAAAAACTCACAAATCTAGTTTTATAACAATATTACATAAAAGTGCAACATATGTCTTTATTATTTTTTTTATATGAGAAAAATTTTTGGAGTGCAATGCTACCTTATTAATCCTCCTGTATATATAACCTTGATTTTGATGTGCTAAAAAGATGAACTGAAATTAGTTTCCGAATGTGAACACATTTTCCTAGGTGTTTCCCAATCCTATCTCAATATTTGCTACTGGCTAAAAAACCTTCAAACTTCAAAAAAAAATCTAAATTTGAATGTATTAACGATTTATACATTATACATTCAAAGTTTTGATTTTTAAAATTTTGATTTTTTTTTTTTGGAAGTTTGAAGGTTTTTTAGCTAGTAGCAAATATTGAGATAGGATTGGGAAACACCTAGGAAAATGTGTTCACATTCGGAAATTAATTTCAGTTCACCGCTAAAAATCGTGCGCAAACATTTCTGTTTTAAATTCTGATTTTAGTATTCATATGAAACAGCTAAAAAATAGGTTATGATTTTATTGCATTTTAAAAAGATTTTAATCGCTTTTTTGTATTTGAAGGAATTTTTGAATATAATTGTTAAATTTGTTAACTTTTATTAGGTAAAATTTGATTTTATTAAAAATTGAAATTTGCAATTTTTTGAAATGTTTCGCTGTTTCGTATGTTATAAATTATTTCTGTTATGTGTCTTTATTTAAATTTTGTCTTCTTTTACTTAACATATGTATGTACAATACAATGTATCAGGCATCCCAAGAGATGAGACAATGGCAATACACAAAATATAGATTACAATTAGTGGTTGAAACGGTTGGACACTCAACTTAATGAATAAACCAATTAAAATTCACAAAAGTCCCCAAATGCTAACAAATAAGGAAACGTTATTACTTTGTGGACTGTTTAAAATAACTGGTTACGAGCCATACTGAAAAATATGTTTAACATTGTATTACAGACAATTTGCCACGAATTTTAAAATAAAAAATCCTAAAATTAATACCGGCCTTCGGTCCTTGGGTTGAACAAAAATGGTCTTAATCTTTTAACCTTCATTTTAATATCGGCTGAAAGCTGACTATAATACGATGTGATAAATAAATAATCTATTTTTTACCAAAAAATCCACTTATTTTAGTGATTTTTATATTTTCTCGCATGCTTCATACATAAAATTGACAAATGCTCCAAAATTGGTAAATTGTATTTAGTTCAAAGCGCTGCTTCGCATACCAATTTACATAGAAGACGTTTTTACAAACTAGGTAAAAATGGTTATTCATGCATATTATCATAGACAGCTTTCCGTGGGTATAAAAATTTTATTTTAATATATGCAGAAAATTGCCTTAATACTTTACATATCCAAAATTATTTTTTAACTGGTATTAATTCTATGATTCTGACAATCTACAAGTGTTAATGTTCGTTGTCCTTCCATTTCAGAGCTTCTCTTTTATTTTGTTGTCATCCTTGTTTTTATCTTAAGAAGTACATATTTATCTTAAACGCTGATCTTTTGCTAAAGAAGCTTTTAGAATTAACTTTTTTTATTTCAAGAATCATTTAAATGGAAAAGGTTAAATTAATGGATTTATTATTACTTGGATCTTACACCAGATTATTATGTACCTACTGGATGAACAAACTGACCAATAAATGATGTCGATGTTAGCAACCTAAATTGACGATATTCTACATCAATTGTTCACTTTTTTTGTCTGCTAGCAAATTACTTTCTGATTTTTTTAGCGACTTGGCTGTGTTAGTATTCCTCAGATATTTAAGACTCAATTGAAAGTCGGCAATTTGACCCCAACCCTTGGACATACAGTTATTTAACCCCTGCTCGGCAAGAGTTGATCTTATAAGAATATCTGGTCTGTGTCGGTCGTGGCGTCCGGTCAAAGTCGGTTAGGTGGCACCAACTTTAGAAAAAATTCTAAATGAATCTTAATTTCTACATTATGACTTTTGTGTATAAGGTAGAAACCTAAAATTTTTTTGGTGAATACTTAGAAATCAATGACCTTCTGAGAAAAGTTGTGTTATGACCGTTTGACCGCTCCCTGGCCGACTTTATGACCGATTTTTGTCCGGCTTTTACTACAGACATATATCATGAATATCGTGGCTTCTATTACAGCTAAAGACCTATCAATTTTTTGGTAAATCCTTGAGCAACAATAAACAGATAAAAATATTAATTGGCGCCGCCAACCGCCGTTTTACCGCCGTAACCGCAGAAAATGGCGGTTTCCGTTATTTGCCGTTTTTCGGCAATAAACAGAAAAAGTAATTTTTTTGTTATGAAAAATAAAAGTTCGTCCTAAAATTTGGTCATCCTAGCTGCAAAATTGGCCGCTCTACAGCTGTTTTAATAGTTAGCGGCTGGCCGCTAAAAAGCGGCTAAGGAGCGGTCTGACCGCTATGACTAGAAATAGTAATTTTCTCTAAAAATACACATGAACCACCAGAAAAATTTTATGTCTCTAACTGTAACAGGAGCCGAGATAGAGGGGGGGTCAATATGACCCCCCCCCCCCCCTTCGATCTATTTAGTTGGGAATTGGGGCCCGATCTGTAAGGGTTAAAAGAGAATAAACACTCTCCCCTATAAAGTCTATTGATAAAAATTCTTCCAAAATGTAAAATTTACCTATTGAAAATAATAAATTATATTCTTTGAAATAAATAAATCCGCGAAGCCTTACATTGAAAAACTACCTCAAATCTAAAAACCGAAAATTTCTAGTAATAAAAGTTCAAAAAAATATTTGGTAAATGTTAAATCTATATAACTTTTTCGTGGAAAATAAATTCTATAGAAAAATGTGGAGGGGAGAGGATATAAGAATAAATTACACTGGTTTTCAAAGTTTTATAAATATGATCTATCATTGCTTATATGATTTTTGAAATAATCACAATATCATAAGCAATGCATCTCTATAAAAAATGAAAGTATGTCCTTTTGTGTATCCTGTATTTAAAATTGTTCGTTTCCTCTTTTCCTTCTGATCTTAGAGCTTCGCTTTTATTGATGTTCGAATGGCTTCGAAACTGATTCATATCCGCTGAATTAAAACCGGTCTTCAGCCATACTTAAAAATCATGTATAGCATCGTATTAAAGAAAATTCATACCAGTTTTGTTAGCTATGGCCTTCGACTCATTGGGGCTACCAAAACTGGTTTTAATGTAATGATTTTTCATTTTAATATCTGCGGAAAGCTGTCTATAATACTATGCGATAAATAAATATTTCAATACTTGTGGATTTTAGCTAAAATATTAATTCTTTTTTCCAAAAAATGTTATACCTCTCTTTCTGAGAGATTATATGAACTGATAACAGTTTTAAGTACTATATTGATCTTCAGGGAGGGAGGGGACATTGGGCTATTTATTACACTAGTCCCCAAAGTTTTATAGTTTTCCTATTCGTTGGCTTGTCATTTTCTGGGAGTTTTATGAAATTTTGATGAGTTGGTTCATCAAGTTGATTGTTCAAACGTTTTAACCTCTAATTATAATCTACATGAGGGGTATGCATTGTTGGTATACATCAATTTATCGGCCATTGTCTTATCCCTTTAGATCCCTGATTTAAAGTACTATTGATCTTTACCCCACCACGATGTCGCATAAAAGACAGGAATACAGAGAGTTGACAATGATTGATTATTTTATCTTTCCTTTCATTTAAAAAGGCCCATATCAATTTTTGAAGCCAAAAAAAACATTTAATTCAATGATAACACAGCCTATAAGATTCCTTTGGGCTACTACCAAACTTACTTGAAAATCATAAAACGATCAGCCCAGCCGTTAACGAGATTTTTCGGGACATACAAACGCCCACAACTTACTACTTAAAGATAAAACAAGCAGGGGTGGGGGAACCATTAGGCTGTTTATTACTCTAGTCCACAAAGTTTTATAATATTGTTTTTCGTGTTTTTTGATTGGTTGGTTCTTTAAGTTGAGTGTCCAAGCGTTTCGACCACTTATTGCAATCTGCAGAAGGGGTAATTTTATTTATCATCATTGGGGATGTATTATCCCATTAGATCCTTGCAAAATAAGAGACTTTATTTTATATGTGCTTTATACCTTTATTACTGCTTAAACCAATTTAACAAAATGTTAATGGCATCGAGAGTGAAAAGTTTCTGGATTACGGGTTCGGTCTATTGGTTGAAAAATATATAATATAGAAAATAGTAATAGTTATTTCTCGCATCGTATAATAAACAGATTTCCGCGGATATAGAATGTACAATTATAAGATTAAAACCAGTTTTTTAGCCCCGAGGTGCCGAAGGCAAGGGCTAAACAATTCTACATTTTTATATTCGTAGAAAGCTGGATATAATACGATGCTAGACATAGTTTTTTCGTATGGATGAGAACCGGTTCCTATCCATTGGATTCGAATGAATACGAGAAATAGATTTCCAGTAAGGCTTCGATTAAAAAAAAACACATTGATTTAAAGCAAATGTCAATAAAGCTCTAGAAATGATTCTCCTAATTGGACGAGTACCATCCTACAAATCGATGTTGCATAAGATTTTCATGTATTCTGATAAAGTGATGCTGGCTAAAATAATGCACAGTGCGATCTTTTGCCAAAAAACGGGACATTTAGAGTAGACAAAAGTAAACTTCAAAAAATAAGCTTGTATTTGAAAAAATGATGTAATTTCTTTTGCTTTAACTCGGAAATAACTTAAATTTTGCCTCTGTTAACTTCTAATGTGCATTTGGTAAGTACTTCTTGCTGTTTTGCAGGAGCGAAGTTACCCTATTTTTGAAAAATCTATAAAACATCATAACTTTAGTTAGGATAGGAATATTTTAACAAAATCAACGTCTATTTAAATATTTCTTCAATGCAAACAATGTTTGTGAACAAGAATATAGCGTCAGGTGCACCCAGTTCGAGTCCCGGCATTTTTAGGTAGGCCTAGAATAAGTAAAGTAAGACACTAATAAGGCATGTTTTCAAATATTTTTTTTTGTAGATATAAACAACAATATTATATTTTTTCAAAAACTTTTGATTTTGTGTTAATAGCTTTATTCTAAGTCTAGCTATCTTCATTTAAAGTTTGTATAAGAATATAAACATAATTACTTATATTATTCTCACACGTATATTGCTCTCTCTCTCTATCACACGCATATATTATAAGGTTTTAGAAAATATTATAAAAATCCCCAAATTTGAATTTCTGCTGGACAGAAACCGGTTTGAAATACAAATTTTTCTAGAAAATATGAAATTTAGCAAATTTAATTGCTAAAATAAAAGTATTTATAAGTCATCTTTATTTAATGACTCATTTAACCCTTAAATGTCCATTAAAAGCGCGAGAATGGCAAAAATTGTTAAATATCACGCCATCGGCGGCAAATAATGGCAAAACGGTTCGCCGGAGGGGAATAATGCAGAAGTCAAGAAAGATCCGCCTTAAAACATTTAAAATATTGCAGAGATGACTTTGGGCTCTAAAATGACTCCTTCCCCCTCTAACAAAGGAAAATTTGAAATTAACAAGAACGAAATTGTTCAAACCATGCAATGTAAAATGCTCAATTACTCAAAAACGGCCGGGAGGCCCCAGGTTGTGAAAACTGTTTTATACACAATACATGTTGCATATTAATATTATTATTGCAAAACCCGGGTCCTCCTGGCCGTTTTTGGGTAAAATAGAGAAAACTGATTTTTTGGGGTTAAAAATCTTAATATTTTTGGTGAAATTTTCTCACAAAATGTCAATTTACACCACCAAAAAATATTTTTTTAAAATTTTTCTTAAATTAGACATTAGTATCTGAAAAGTACCTCAATCAAAAATTATTTGCATAAGCTGAACATAAATGTATTTTTTGTTGCTTTGAAAAATTTGTGTAAAAAAATCTGGAAAATCATCAAAACTAAAAAATTTCTTTTCTAGCTGTCTACTTAACGCCATTATTAGGTCCTAGGATAGATAAAAGTCGATTTTAAATTTTTTGGATGTCCCGATTTTTTTCAAAAGATCGCACTGTGTAATGATACAACCACCCCGTTGACCCCATCCCTTCTCCTGCTACAGGATGAACGAACTGTCAAATAAATAAGTTCCAAATTAGCAACCTAAATATATATTATTTATCCTCTGTCAATATATCCACGTATAACCTACATCCATTTCTATTATAGGTATTTCTTTATTAAAGTTACTAGCGGCTTAAAAATTTAAGGCGAAATTCGTCAAAGGACCAAGGAAATCTTTTACAAAACATAAAGGACCAAGGAAATCTTCAGCAAAAAAAAATGGGGGGGATTTTTTTGTTTTGGGGGGGTTGGGGGTGTCCCACCCCCCAAGAAAATAGCTTAAAACCACCACAGGACCAATAGGTATATACCCTGAAGAGTAGAATCCAGTTCAGTGGTTACCGAGATCTTAAGGGACAGACAGACGGACAGACAAACATCGTTCTACTTTGTATTATAGATGGAGAATGGAGGGAGGGAGGGGGACTTTGGACTGAAAGATAAAACTATGCTGGTTCCCAAAGTCTCAATCGTTGTTTTTTAGATTTTTATTAGATCATACAAATAATCAGTGTTTGAACTTTTTAACCAATAATTTTATGAAGGATATTTAGTAGCAGGTAAATGTTGACTTACTTGCCGAAGTCTTTTTATTTTTTGCTAAAATATTGCATGAAAAACTAGCTAATTTACATGAACACTTTCGTGAAGTTGTTCACGAGTCTTTAACATATTAAAATCAGATCAGTGACATTTTTTTCAGACATTTCCGACATAAGGACTTTATAATACTTACTAGCGGCTACGCCCCTAGAGGGAGGGTAAGTCGACTCTCCACCTTGAAATAAAATCAAGGGGAGTAACTTTTTTTTAAAAAAGGCGATTTCTTGAGAGGGTAGTGTTAACCTCCCCCAAAATAATCATAAACCTTCCCTGAATCAATGAGAATCTTCTTAGTAAAGGAGAACCACATCGGTTCAGCGGTTAGTCATATCCTTCGGTAAAAACAGACATCTTGTTACTTCTATATAAGGATACAAACAGCTTTTACCCTAGGCCTAGCATGGAAATCATTTGAATTATGGAAAGAAAACGAAGTAGCGGGGTTCGTCGTATTTTCACAGTTATTGATAGGTTGTTTTAGGTTATGTAAATGGATTGCCCCACTGAGGTAGAAAATAGGAGAAAAGTTACTTTAAAAATACGACGAAACCAGCTACTTCGTTTTCTTTCCATGATCCAATCATTATAATAACATAGAATCTTTTTTTTCAAAGGCTGGCTTAAAAACTTTAGTGTTTTTTTATACTTTGATTAAATTGTAACTAGTTTTGTACACTTTTTTCTACTAATAACTGCATTACAGAAAGATTTTAAAGGGGAGTTTTGTACCGAGCCTTACCTTAGATTACCTCGTATGGGCGGGATTACAGTCCAGGACTTCTTCGACTTGATGTACTATACGCACCCTTCTATGTCCAAACACCCAAGGTTATTAGGTGAAGTAACATCCATCAGACAACCAACTCTCTGTGATTGCACGACCTTTGTCTGAGAAGTCCTAACTGTGCATGGTGACGAGTTGCGCCTGTTTTGAGCCAAGGCATTCCCCCCACTCTAACGGGAACCATTTTTAACGTCTTTAGTTATGACGCGGTGTCGGACCGGTTTTGGGCCAAGGCATTCCCCCCACTCTAACGGGAACCATTTTTAACGTCTTTAGTTACATAATGACGCGGTGTCGGACCGAGATTCGAACCTATCATCTTCCCGACGACGAGTTCAGGCCTTAAAAGCTGTCCTAAAATTTTCCTATTGGAGACATAATTGAAGGGATCTAAAGGGAATGGCCGATAAATGGATGTCATTGTCCATCATCAAAGATAATACACAAAATTCTATAGATTTAGATTGATTGAATGAACCAACCAATCAAAATTCAATAATATTCCTTAAAGTTGTTAAGCCAACAAATAAGAAAACGTTTTTATAAAAATGAAATGGGGACTAGTGTAATAAACAGCCAATAGCCTTTCTTTTCTGACATAAATGTCCTTTTTGGTTGTTTACTTCTTCCTTGTTTAAATCAATCATGTTTAACATGTTTTGATTTAAATAAATCATGCAGCTTTTTATACATCAATTCTTTATCTTTCTTCCTTTTTTTAATTCCGCTTTTTTTCTTTCTTTTTCTCTCCCTAACTATCGATAAACTAAACTCGTATAATAGTTATTTATCGCATCGTATCATGAACACCTTTCCGCTTATATTAAAATGAAAAATTATAAGATTAAAACTGGTTTTAATTTCATGATTTTTATTTTAATTTATGTAATACGATGCTATACAGTGTGGCTAAGAACTGGTTCTACTCCAACGGATATCTATCGGTTTCGAAGATATACTGGAAAGACCTTTCTCGTATTCATTCAAATCCGGTGGATAGGACTCCAACGGATATCTATCGGTTTCGAAGATATACTGGAAAGACCTTTCTCGTATTCATTCAAATCCGGTGGATAGGAACCGGTTCTCATCCATACGAAAAAACTATGGTTAGCATCGTATTATATCCAGCTTTCTACGAATATAAAAATATACAATCATAAGTTTAAAACCAGTTTTTTTAGCCCGTGCCATCGGCACCTCGGGGCTAAAAAAACTGGTTATAATCTTATAATTGTTCATTCTATATCCGCGGAATGCTGTTTATAATACGATGCGAGAAATAACTATTAACTAATTATCAAAGTCAAATTTAATGAAATGAAATTTATCAAACAGAGTTTACAACATTTCATTTTTAAAATAATCTTGCAAATATTAGAATTAATCGTCCTAAAAATGTCTATCCAAACAAGGTCTAAAATGATAAGACAATGGGTGATAATTTGATGTACACAATAATGATACACAAAATTATCTCTTCTGTAGGTTACAATTAGTGGTTGAAAGTGAAACGTTTATACACTCAACTAAATAAAAAAACCAATTAAAATTTAATATAGTCCCCAAATTTGCCAATCCAACGAATAAGAAAACGTTACTATTAAACATTGTGGAGCAGTGTAATGAACAGAACACCCCAATGTCCCCTCCCTCCCTGCTCTGGAGCTCTAAATGTTAAATTTGCTCACGAATGCACAAATTTAGAAATGACAACCCTAGCTTTAGTGCTTTGACATATAGAGTTCCTAGGAACCTACAAAAAAAATCAAAGTTATTTATCGCATCGTTTTATAGACAGCTTTCTGCTGTTATAAATATGAAAAATTATAAAATTTAAACCTGCTTTGTCAGCCCCAAGCCTCTAAAAAGTTTTAAATTTAAAATAAAAATTTGGTTATCGAATTCAACTCCCCCCCTATTTAAGTGCCCCTAGAGGCGTCTAGGGGGCGTAACTGCTAGTTTTACATATTTGCTGTACTTTTTTGTTGCTTTTATTTGCTGTTTTTACCATTGTCCCCTGTGACATGCTGATATGTTAGTAAATCAACGATAAACATATTTTTAAAACAATCACCACACAAGACAGGGATCATTTTTCCTGTCTAAAATACGATTAAATGACTCGATTTTTCGTTCTCTATATTTTTTTAATGAAATTTATTTTGTAGAATACAAATTCCAAGATAAAATAAGAACAATCAGCCAAATTCTATAAAATATGCATCACGATTTAGACAAACATAAAAATTATTCACCAAAAAAGGTTTTGAAAAGGCAGGGAAGAGTGGACACTGGTCCCCAAAGTTTCATGTTAACATTTTCTTATTCGCTTGGCTTAATAACTTTGGGGACTATTACTGAATTTTGATTGGTTGTTTCATTTAGTTAGCTGCTAAAAAGTTTTAACCACAAATCGTAATCTCAGGGTAATTTTGTATATCATCATTGGGGATGTACATCAATTTATCGGCCATTGTCTTATCTATTTAGTTCCCTGTAAAAAAGTTTGGAAATTAACAAGGACACATTGGGCCATGACACACAAAGTCACATGTAAGGAAATAATCATGGAGGGATGGGATATTGAGCTATTCATTACATTGGTCCTCAAAGTTTAAAAACGTTCGGGACTTAAACAATTACAGAAATATAGTTAAAGATATAGGTAAAAATGAATAAAGAGGACACATAAATAAAAAGAGCTTTAAAAATTAGGGATCATGGAAAGAAAACAAAGTCATTCCTAAAAGAGGACAGAAGTCACCTTCCTAGGAAGTACATAAGTAGCCTTCCTTAAGTGAGAATTTGTTGGATGAAGGGCATAACATGCCTCCCTTAACAAAGATTTTGCAAGATTGAGGACATAAGTAGCCTCCCTTCACCTCACAAAACCTAGCTTTTTGATCCTTCACATAGCAAAATCTTGCATAAAATTGGTTTTTGGTCCTTCTCATAGCAAAATATTGGAGAACTTAGCTTTTCTGTCCTTCACATAGCTAATTCTTGCAAAACATAGCAAATTCTTGCAAAACATAGCAAATTCTTACAAAACATAGCAAATTCTTGCAAAACATAGCAAATTCTTACAAAACATATCAAATTCTTGCAAAACATAGCAAATTCTTGCAAAACATAGCATATTCTTGGAAAACTTAGCTTTTCTGTCCTTCACATAGCTAATTCTTGCAAAACATAGCAAATTCTTACAAAACATAGCAAATTCTTGCAAAACATAGCAAATTCTTACAAAACATAGCAAATTCTTGGAAAACTTAGCTTTTCTGTCCTTCACATAGCAAATTCTTGCAAAACATAGCAAATTATTGCAAAACATAGCAAATTCTTGCAAAACATAGCAAATTCTTGGAAAACATAGCAAATTCTTGGTAAACTTAGCTTTTTTGTCCTTCACATAGCAAATTCTTGCAAAACATAGCAAATTCTTGGAAAACTTAGCTTTTTTGTCCTTCACATAGCAAACTCTTACAAAACATAGTAAATTCTTGCAAAAACATTGCAAATTCTTACAAAACATAGCAAATTCTTGCAAAACATAGCAAATTCTTACAAAACATAGGAAATTCTTACAAAACATAGCAAATTCTTGCAAAACATAGCAAATTCTTACAAAACAAGCAAATTCTTGCAAAACAGCAAATTCTTGCAAAACATGGCAAATTCTTAGAAAACTTAGCTTTTCTGTCCTTCACATAGCTAATTCTTGCAAAACATAGCAAATTCTAACAAAACATAGCAAATTCTTGCAAAACATAGCAAATTCTTACAAAACATAGCAAATTCTTGGAAAACTTAGCTTTTCTGTCCTTCACATAGCTAATTCTTGCAAAACATAGCAAATTCTTACAAAAAATAGCAAATTCTTGCAAAACATAGCAAATTCTTACAAAACATAGCAAATTCTTTCAAAACATAGCAAATTCTTACAAAACATAGCAAATTCTTGAAAAACATAGCAAATTCATACAATGAAGGTCCCAAACTCAAAAACGAATTTTCAGCGCGATCCGACCACCGATTCTCTAGATATGGTGACCTTGTGTCCTTAGTACCAACGGTAAGATTTGGGAAATGGTTCGAATCCTTAGTAAATTTGGCTAAGTCCAAAAATTTTTTGACACTTTTTCGACCTGGTGTCCTCTCATTAGGTACGCTTGGTGTCACCTGGGTATTTTTTCTTCAAAAATTTCAAAAGTGTCAAAATATTTTTGGACTTAGCCAAATTTACTAAGGATTTGAACCATTTCCCAAATCTTACAGTCGGTACCAAGGACACCAGGTCACCGTATCTCAAGAACCAGTGGTCGGATCGCGCTGAAAATTCGTTTTTGAGTTTTGGATCCTTATTGTAAGATTTTGCTATGTTTTGCAAGAATTTGCTCTGTTTTGTAAGAATTTGCTATGTTTTGTAAGAATTTGCTATGTTTTGCAAGAATTTGCTATGTTTTGTAAGAATTTGCTATGTTTTGCAAGAATAAGCTATGTGAAGGACAGAAAAGCTAAGTTTCCCAAGAATTTGCTATGTTTTGTAAGAATTTGCTATGTTTTGCAAGAATTTGCTATGTTTTGCAAGAATTTGCTATGTTTTGCAAGAATTAGCCAAATGAAGGACAGAAAAGCTAAGTTTCCCAAGAATTTGCTATGTTTTGTAAGAATTTGCTATGTTTTGCAAGAATTTGCTATGTTTTGTAAGAATTTGCTATGTTTTGCAAGAATTTGCTATGTTTTGTAAGAATTTGCTATGTTTTGTAAGAATTAGCTATGTGAAGGACAGAAAAGCTAAGTTTTCTAAGAATTTGCTATGTTTTGCAAGAATTTGCTATGTTTTGCAAGAATTTGCTATGTTTTGTAAGAATTTGCAATGTTTTGCAAGAATTTGCTATGTTTTGCAAGAATTAGCTATGTGAAGGACAGAAAAGCTAAGTTTTCCAAGAATTTGCTATGTTTTGCAAGAATTTGCTATGTTTTGCAAGAATTTGCTATGTTTTGCAAGATGAAGGACATAAGCAGCCTTCCTAATGTAAGAATTTGTCAGACAAAGGACATAAGTCACCTCCCTTAAGTTAGATTTTGTAAGATGAAGGACATAAGTAGCCTTCCTTAGATCAATTTCCAGTGACTTCTGTCCTAATTAGGAATGACTTTGTTTTCTTTCCATGATCCAAAATTAGAATTAGATAAAAATATGAAAAATCCTTAAACTAAATTAACAGGATGTCTTTGTGTTTGTGTGTTTGTTTGTACCGAAGGATCTCGCTAACCGCTGAACCCCCAACTCCCCCAAAAAATGAATAATCCCCCCAAATTTATTTTTATTTTTTTAAACTTAAAGTGTCCCTAGAGGCCTCTAGGGGCGTAGCCGCTAGTTGTAGATATAGAGACAAAGAAAGGTCCAAATCAAGTCCTAAAATGTAAGTATGTCCTTTAAACAGTATCCTAAGTAGCTTTAAACAAATTTGCTGACAATTTGTTTCGATTTTTATACATTTAGATTCTGATTATTCAGTTCAGACACTCTACAAGTGTTAATGTTCATTTGTCCTACCGATTAAGAAGAAAAAACTAACATTGATTTTCTATTTTTTAAAAGTTCGTTCTACCATTTAAATTCAAAGCTTCGCTTTTATGGATGTTGTCATCCTTTTTTCTTGATTTTTTATTCGTTAAACTGCATACATATTTGGGGCGTATCCTCTTTATTAAATCCTTTTTATTATTGCTTTTATTACTGAATTATCATTTTATTAAGATTAGACCTATATATTAAAAACATATTGAAGGGTTTAAAGTTGTGTTTATGGCAATAAGTCAGGGAATAGGCCTTAAGGGGACATTTTTACACTAGTCCCCAAAGTTTTATAATAATCCTACCTTATTCGCTTACTTAACAACTTTGGACACTTTAATTAATTTTGAGTGGTTGTTTCACTAAGTTAAGTGTCCACACGTTTAAACCAAAAATTGTAATCTAAGAAAAAGGTAATTTTGTGTAGCATCATTGGGGATCTAAATGAATTTATTGGCCATTCCTTCAGATTG
Source organism: Acartia tonsa (assembly GCF_053477335.1). NCBI lineage: Eukaryota > Metazoa > Arthropoda > Copepoda > Calanoida > Acartiidae > Acartia > Acartia tonsa. Next base: position 46,905,309 of record NC_137267.1, read on the forward strand.
TTTAGCAATGGTTTTTAAAAGCGAAGCTTTTCTATAATTATTAAAAGCGAAGCTTTTCTATAATTAGGGTCGGTCCGTCCGTACGTCCGTCCGTCCGTACGTCCGTCCGTCCGAGATAGATAGCTTTGATTAGTTAATTTAGGCATGTTAGAATTGTCCTATCGATTTCAAACTTTGCATGGTGATTCCTGTAGTAGTTAGGTACGATTTAGAAAGAGTAGCAACTCTATAATCATTACCAGAATGTCCGTACGTCCATTTTAAACATGTTGATTTTTCTAATTTTTTAACAGCAAATTTTTATGTGATCTAATTATCCGTTTGATCTGATTTTTGGTATTTTGATTCCTGTGCAAACAAAGAACAATATTTTAAGCGAAGCAACTCTATAATCAAATCCTAAAAATGTAAGTATGTCCATAAACTCAATAAACATTATCCTGTATCAAGAAGTTTTTCAACAAATTTACTTACAATTTTGCTTCGACTCTTATACTTTTATATTCTGATAATTCAGTTTAGACACTATACAAGTGTTAATATCCGTTTGTCCTACCGTTTCAGTGCTTCGCTTTTATGGATGTTTTTATCCTTGTTTTATTACTTTTATCTTACCCCAGATTTTTAATTCTACCCCTTTGCCTACTATTAGATGAACAAACTGAACAATAAATGAGTTCCATGTTAGCAAGCTAAACTGACAAATATTTTCCCCCGTCATAATATCCATGTATAATCTTCCATTCTTTTGTTTAGCTTATAAAAATAAAGTTATAGTTATACGGTAATATTTACGCATAAACAAATATTAATATTATCTTATGATTAAATTATGATAATTATTTTTCATTTAAATATTGATTTAATTTGGTAAGAATTTATAAAAAACTACTTTAACATTGGTTAGGATTACGTAATAAATTTTGTGATTAATTAAAAGTAGCTAAAAAAGACGTCAGGGGTAGTTAAACTCCTGACGTCAGACAAAAAAGACATCAGAGGTAGTTAAACCCCTGACGTCAGACAAAAAAGACATCAGGGGTAGTTAAACCCCTGACGTCAGACAAAAAAAGACATCAGGGGTAGTTAAACCCCTGATGTCAGACAAAAATGACATCAGGGGTAGTTAAACCCCTGATGTGTCTTTTTTGTTTGGGGGGAGGGGGTGATGGCTTTTTTGCTGTTGTTGAGTAAATATTTTCCAGTGGGGCTGATCGAATCTGATTGATATCCGCTAGCTATTAAAAGACAGGGTAAGGTTTATATCTATATTGGGGGAGGGTATCACCATATCTCCAAAGAGAAATCGTTCCTACCTAGAAAAAGTGTCAATCCCCATAACAATAAAAATGGTGTATAGTCCTTTTCTTGGCAACGCCCCTTAAGGGGCGTTACTTCGTATTTTCACAGAAGCTTCTCTCCTATTTCTAGCCCCTGCGGGGCCAATTGCCTAACCCTGCAGGGCAATCACCTAACCAAATATCACCTAACCTAAAATAACCTATCAATAGGAATTTTGAAAATACGACGAATCACCCCTTAAGGGGCGTTGCCACGAAAGGGACTATACTTTTTCTTTTAAATTCTAAAATTAAAAATGGGGTTTCATCTATAACCTCCCCCCCCCCCCACTACTCCCCCAAATCTCAAGTACCCCTAAACTTGTAATAGATATTACACAAGAAAATAATTTTATTTATCAAAAGTTATAGACAAGCTATAATCTTTAAGCTGATCAAATTCTTCAGATTAAGATTTAAACTTTTTTTATAATGTTGAGTTTCATTATTTCTAAATTGACTGTTAAAGTAGCCCCCTCTCCCCTATTCTAAATCAATTTACGGTCCTACGACAAACGCAGGAGTCCCAAACGTCGGAGTGGACAAACGCAGGAGTGGATACTTAACCGAACCTAACCTATTTTAAACTATTTTTTAGGTTTTTTAAATGTCTAACCCCTGCTGGGGGCTTATTTGTATATTCATATCTTAACCTAACCTAACCTGTATAGAAATACCTAATTAAATTAATATTTTAACACTCCTGCGTTTGTCCACTCCGACGTTTGGGACTCCTGTGTTTGTCCTGAGCTGGATCCCAATTTACATATTTACAGGGAGGAGAGACATTGGGCTGTTTATTACACTAGTTCCCAAAGTTTATAATTACGTTTTGCTTAATCGTTGGACAAAGAACTTTGGGGACTTTAAATTAATTTGGATTGGATGGGTGTCGAATCATTTCAACCACTAATTGGATACTTACAGAGTAACAGCAACATTAGAATTAATATTGGAAGTCTGAATGGGTGAGGGGGGGAGAGGGGTCAAGTCTCCCTATTGTGAAAAAAAAATATTTTGCCGTCTAGAACTTTTCTAAATTTTCAAAGGAAAAATTCTTTGAAATTTAGAGGGATAACAAAAAGAAATTTTTTAAGGAAAAGCTCATCATTTGGCTAAATTAAAAAGTTTAATAAAAAGATACTTTTTTATTTTAGTATATATAGACAAAATAACAGAGAGGGAGGGGACATTGGGCTGTTTATTTCACTAGCCCCCAAAGTCTTATGATAACGTTTTCTTATTTGTTAACTTAACAACCTTAAGGACTTTTATTGAATTTTGATTGGTTGGTTTATCTAGTTGAGTGTACAAACGTTTCACAACCACTGATTGTGATCTACAGAAGGGGTATTTTTTTAATCATCATTGGGGATGTACTTCAATTTAACGGCCATTGTCTTATTTCTTTAGATCCTTGCTTTATCAGAACGTAAAACATTCTATGATGTTTAGTTTCTACCTATAGATATTTAATTACTTGGATATTATCACAGGGAAATTATGTAGTTAGTTTAAGTTGCTACTATAATCAACATTTATTGGTCAGTGCGTTCCTCCTTTAGGATAGGATGGGCGGTTTTATTATAGAAGCCAGCTGTATCAGATTAGGCGAAAATCTGGTGCAGTATCCACGTTTTTATATATAGATTTTACTAAAACTAAATGGCTAAATATGAATTTTTTTTTTATGAAATTCTACCTTTTAAAGCTTGCAAAGATATCTCAAATGGATTTTTCATTATTTGGATTTCATGTTCTCTAATAAAGTGAAACTCGCAGTGGACTAAAATAACGATAACCCTCATCCACCTACTTTAACCCATCCCCTCCTCTCCTACTATAACAATGAACTGTCCAATAAATGATTTTCATTTTAGCAACCTAAATTGACGACAATTTTTGTCCTGTCATAATATCCCCGTATATCCTATATCCATTTTATTAATAAATCTGTAATTTTTCAGAAAATCTCAAAATGAACCGTACACTGCTTGCTTTTGGCCTTTTGGCTGTTGCCTTGGTTTGTGGAGGAAAAACTAAGAAAGAGGTAAGATTCATATAAAAATAATGACGTCACACTGGCCTACTATGGTCAATTAAAATGTATACTGGCCTGTCATTGGTCATTTGCATAGAATCCTTCCCTCATCCAATACAGAGCCATTAAATGCTAATTGAGCATCCGCTTGAAAATAAAGAAAGGGAAATAGAATGAGGAAATCCTCTATTTTGCAAAAGCATGACAGACAAACAGACAAGCAGAATTAAATAGTAGCTCCGCTTCAAGAAAACCTAATTTGTTGTCCAAGTTCTAGACAGATACGATGCCAGAGACAAGTATTTGGAATATAACAAAAAAGAGAATTACATATCTCTTTGATCAGATAAATTTTCAATAAAGGGGGGGGGGGGTGGAGGACAACTTTCGAGGGAAGAGTTGTTAATTATCCCCCAACCAATTGCTGCCTATTGCACCATCAACTAATTTGAGGCAAATTAGTTAGAAGTAAGGGTAAAATCTAATATTTTTAAAAGCGAAGATTTTCTATAATTAGGGTCGGTCCGTCCGTCCGTCCGAGATAGATAGCTTTTATTCGTTAATTTAGGCATGTTAGAATTGTCCTATCGATTTCAAACTTTGCATGATGATTCCTGTAGTAGTTGGGTACGATTTAGAAAGAGTAGCAACTCTATAATCAGTACCAGAATGTCCGTACGTCTATTTTAAACATGTTGATTTTTCTCCTTTTTTAACAACAAATTTTCAAGTGTTTTAATTATCCGTTTGATCTGATTTTTGGTATATTGATTCCTGGGACAACAAAGAACAATATTATAAGCGAAGCAACTCTATAATCAAGTCCAAAAATGTAAGTGTGTCCATTAGGGTGGGTTCATATCGGAATTAGACAAAGCGGGGATATGCAACAGATAAAATTAACCTTAAAAACATTTCTGACCGAAAAAGAATTTTAAAAAATTGAGTTTTAGAACACGACCACTTAAAAATATAATTCATTACTTATTAGTGTGCAAAGACGACATTAAAAAAAAATTTTGAATCAGAACGATGGCTTCATGGTGCTCCCTGGAAAGGCCTTGAGGAGCTGAATCAGGAACTTTTGTCCGTTTCAAAATATCTCGTTCCTAGCCTTAGAAATCACTAAAAAAACAAAAATTTTTAAGGTTTATTGAGAATTGTCCAATTTGTAGAGGTTTTTTAGATTTTCTCAGGCTAGGAACGAGATTTTTTGAAACGGACAAAAGTTCCTGACTCAGCTCCTCAAGGCATTTCCAGGGAGCACCATGAAGCCATAGTTCTGATTCAACAAATTTTTGACTCCCATTTACAAATAGCTATACAATTGAATGTCTGGTCGTCAGCGGTTTTAAGACTTAGGATAAATTTTAAATCATCCAGAGGTGTATTATATCTATATAAATTGAGTGCAGATCCCCGCTTTGGCTTCAGAAAAAAAATGTCCAAAATCAACCCACCCTAGTGTCCATAAACATTATCCTGTTTTTAAGCAGTTTTTCAACAAATTTTCCTACAATTTTGATTCGACATTTATACATTTATGTTCCGATTTTTCAGTTCAGATACTATACAAGTGTTAATGTCCGTTTGTCCTACCGTTTCAGTGCTTCGCTTTTATGGATGTTGTCATCCTTGTTTTTTGAAGATCTGAGGGGGTAATTGCATGTAATAGATTGCTCAAAAAAAATTATTATATCTAACCTAGTCAACTACCTGGCCCAAGTCTTGGGGACCTTTTTTGTCTGCTAGCAAAATGCTTTTTTTGTAGCGACTTGGCTGTGTTAATATTTTCGATGCTATTCGCTGATATTAAAAGACACAATTGTAAGTCGGCACATGGTCCCCATCCCATGAATATGATATATATATAGGTCGTGTCCCCTCTATTCTTTTACTTTATTGTTCTAAATAGTTTTTCAGCATATATTTTCCTCTGTCTGCTAAGATGCACCGATCTTGATTGACTTATAATAGACAAATATGATACAGGCTATGCCAACAGTGGCGCAGCAATAACAAGCTAACAAAATTAGATTACTTATGTATAGCTAGATAAGATTTACAATTTCGGAAAGGTACTGTCAATAAATCACTGTATATGACTTTTTTATCATATGAAAATTAATGTAGGAAATGTTCCTAGAATATTAAAAATCCTTTATCCTATTATATAAAGTAGTAAGATTTTTGTCAGTAAAGAAGGATCTTGTTCACCGCTAAACTGATATGGTTCTCTTTTACACTGAAGCTTCTCATAGGTCAAGGTTCCAGATTAGCTATATCCATGGAGTAGCTTCGCTTCTAATAAACAAATAATAATACATTCCGAGCCAAAAATATAATTATCTATCTTATACACAAATATAACAAGGATGTTAACATCTATAAAAACGAAGCACTATAACGGTAGGACAAACGGAGTGTATAGTGTTAGAACTGAATAATTAATAAGAATATAATATAAGAGTCAAAGCAAAATTGTAAGTAAATTTGTTGAAAAAACTGCTTGATACAGGATAATGTTTATGGACATACTTACATTTTTAGGACTTGAATTTAGAGTTGCTTTGCTTATAATCAATCAATATACCAAAATTCAGATTAATCAGATGATTAGTTAGAACATAAAAATTTGTTGTTAATAAAGTAAAAAAAAATTAACATGTTAAAAATGGACATACAGACATTTTGGTAATGACTATAGAGTTGCTACGCTTTCTAAATTGTACCTAAATACTTCAGGAATCACCATGCAAAGTTTGAAATCAATAGGATAATTTTAACATGCCTGAATTAACGAAAGAGCTAACTGTGACGGACTGATAGACTTACAGATGGACTGACGAACGGACTGAGCCTAATTACAGAAAAGCTTTGCTTTTGAAAATAATAATAAAGATATGTTATGGGAATTATATTTTTCTTAAAGTAGCAGTATGTGTGTGTGTGTGTGTGGCTGCATATGTGTGTTTGTGTTTGTGTGTGCATGTGTGTTTGTTTGTGTAGAAGAAAAATATCTGTTGCTTAATATCTGTAAAAAGGCTAGCTAAAAAATATGAAAAAATAAAAATAAAATGTTTTAGGATAAGTCCGAGGATGAGCTGTTGGAACTAAGTGAGTCCCAGAGTTATGGATATGGTTATGGTACTAAGGTCAGAACTTAGTTTTTTAGTAAGTGCTCAAACCATATAGCCCCACTATTTTTTGAGATTTTGAATATCCCCATGTCAATTTGCAATATGCATTTTCTACTTCATGAGTCTCAGAGTTATGGATTAGATATGCTTATTGTAATAAGGTCAGAACTAAATAATAGTTGATAAGTAAGTGCTCAAACCAAATAGCCCCACTCTTTTTTGAGATTTTGAATATTCCTATGTCTGTACACATTTTCCACATTTATGTTCGCAGATTTCACAAAATTTAGATCATCAGCTTTCATTCTTTATTAATATCAATTTTGCATTCATAATACTGTTTGCAAAAATAGCTTCATGCTACTTTTGGCATTTTTATGAAAGCCTTATATAAAAGTAACAGAATATATATTTGCCTGTCTGTATCTTGATATATGCGTTGGACTATAGAAATAAAATAGATCATTAAAAAAATTGCATTAATAACTTGAAACAAAAGGAAAAGGGTAGTTTTTTAATGTTCATTAAGTTTTCTTAAGTTAAATAACAACGCAGTTATAGGCCCTGCAGGATTAGAGTACCGCAGGTATAGAACCTGCTGAGTTTTGGCCCTCCGATGAGTTCAGGCAAAGGAAAACAAACTACCACCCCTTTATGTTCATTTAATCAAAAAATGGGCGGGTGTAAGTGCTCAAAAGGAACTTTGATGGAAAGTACCAAAAAACCTTACTCTGTTTAAATTGATGGACCACATGGAACCTCTACAGTGTATGTGCATGGATTTGGTACAGACAATGACGTCTATAATGGATAAATTATTACATGGATGTTGCACCAGATGTCCATGTACTCTGACAAAGAAATACTCGCATCTGGCTAAAATAAGGATACTTTTTTACCCTTCCCTACTGGATGAACGAATTGACCAATAAATGAGATCCACTTCAGCATGCTAAATTGACGATAAATTTTCCCCTGTCAATGTCTCCACATATATCATATATCCATTAAATTTAGGTTGAAGGTCCACATGGAACCTCTACAGTGTATGTGCATGGATTTGGTACAGACAATGACGACTATAATGGATAAATTGTTACATGGATGTTGCACCAGATTTTCATATACTCTGATAAAGAAAAACTCGCAGCTGGCTAAAATAACGATACTTTCTTTTACCCTCCTCCTCCCCTACTGGATGAACGAACTGACCAATAAATGAGATCCATTTCAGCATGCTAAATTGACGACAAAGTTTCCCCTGTCAATGTATCCACGCATATCCTATATCCATTATATTTAGGTTGAAGGTCCACATGGCACCTCTACAGTATATGTGCATGGATTTGGTACAGACAATGACGACTATGATCATCATGCTGCTGCCCCTCATCATCTTAAGGAATTCATTCTTGGATATTCTAATTAAAATGTTATTTGTCATTAAAATATTCACGAACTTTTAACTTAGAAAAGTGGTAAGTTTTTTTTGTCTCTAGATAAGGGATTTCGAAAACTAATAAACCGATTGAGTTCTCCACTTTATAGAAGCAATTTATAGTTTGCTTCAGACATATTTTATTTTTAGATTTAAGTCTTAAGAATTTTTTAAGCTATTTTTCTAGCACCTCTCAGTTCCTTTTAATACAAATATCCTAGATCTTAGTGGCGAAGCCGAAAGTTTTATATTTCAAATATATATAGATGTTAAGATATGATATGATGACAATACAGGGAGTAAGGGAGGGAACAATGGATCGAATATTCAATTTTTAGGAGTCTCAGACTTTGGGGACTGGCTCAAAGGGAATGTGCAAGAATTTAGCAGTTTCTGACTGAGTTTGGGGACTTGCGCATAGAATGCCGCTACTCGTTATGTATGTTTTGAATATTGCAGACGGGGAGAAGGGATAAGGGAAGTGGGGGGAAGGGAAATAAACACTCGTTGTGTTAGTTTGGAATGTAGCAGACGGAGAGAAGGGAGAAGGGAGGTGGGGGCAAATAAAAATTACACCAAAAAACCTCAATATATTTCATCAAAAACAAGTTGTGATTTCACTTTACATGACGCTATGGAAATCTATTATTCAAATAACAATCCCTTTATAATTTCCTACAAATTTATTGGATTAAACTGGATTTCATGCCCTTTCTTTGATAACTCTTATATTGAATTAATTGCCCATTGTCCCCTCCCTTACTCCCTGATGACAATACCTATAAAATCATACAGAATGAAAATGATGCTGTATAGGGAGGTCACCACAATGGCTACTCTGGCTACGGACATATTGACGGATATCTCAACGCGGATCATGGCTACACTTATGACAAGGTATACATTTTTTTTGAAATCGAGGCTTTTCTATTAATTAGGTGATTGGTCTGTACGTCCATCCGTAACTCTAATCATTAATTTAGGCATGTTTAGATTGTCTTATCTAAATTTTGACATTTTATTCATTATTATCTATCATTAACTCCTCCTACCTAAAAAAAAAGTAAATACAGTGCATGCCACCACGCCCCCACTCTTCCTATCAATATCAATTTTTCCATTGGGATAAAAAATTATTTTATAAGGGTATTAGATTTCTTGCGTTTTTTGCAAGCCATCATACCTACCAATATTTTGCCCGGTTTCAAATCGATAAGATGATTCATAATTTTATCACCAAGCTATCCATTATAAACGTATTTACGGACACTCTATTGCAGTAAAAAGTCTTACTTCCTTATAAAAAAGTACAGTTTTTGTGTCGTGTGTTTGTCTGTCTGTTCTGAAGGATCTCACTAACCGCAGAACCGATATGTCATAGGTCATAGGAAGATTTATAACTATTTTGGGGGAGGGAAACACCACCCTCCTAAGAGAAAATACCCCTATATAAATTACTCCCCACCTCAAAAGCCCCTAGAGGCTTCCAGAGGCATAAAGACACTAATCTGAAAATGTGTAAATCTGCGTATATGTTTGACAATTTAAGTACTCATGAATTTAACATTAATTTTTTTGCGAGTATTTGCATACTCTGGCGTCATAAAGGGATAGGTAGATAGTCTAGAAATACAAGTTTATATCATAGTAGCGAAGCTTCTCTATAATTCACTTTGTCTGTCCGTCCTTCAGTCAGTCCGTAACGCTATGATCAACTGATTAATATTAACAAATATGAAAATACATGAGAAAGGTTTCGTGATTTTTTCTCCAATATATTTAGATTTCTATTCCTTATTTTATTAGTCGTCATGGGAATCTTTACGGAAGATTTCAGCTGTCTATCTTATATACCAGTCGAGTAAATGGCATTTCCTCCGTAGCGTTACGGACTGACTGACGTATGGACATAGACATAAAAAGTTTTTAAAATTAATGATGGTTTTATGAATGTTACTTATTGCAAACTTCAAAACTGTCAAATTGAAACGTTTCGTGTGTGTGTATGTGTGTGTGTGAGTGTGTGTGAGTGTGTGTGTGTGTGTGAGTGAGTGTGTGTGCGTGTGTGTGTGTGTGTATGTGTATTTGTCCAGGGAGGGAGGGGAATATTGGACTGTAAATCAAATTGTCCCAAAGTTTCAAAGACACGTTTCCTCATATGTTGGCTAAAAAAACTTTCATGAATCTTGATTGGGTTAAACAAACCAGCAGTGTCTAAACTTTTCCACACTGATGTAAAAAAGGGGTACTTTTGTATATCATAATTATTTGGGGGCTCACATAAATTTATCGTTCATTGTCATATCCATTATCCCGTTATGTCAGTTATAGAGATGAGTTTATGTCATATTTGGTGTATTGCCACGGAGCAAGCCAAGAAAGGGTTAAATGTTTTGCGCATAATAGACAGCTTTCCGCGGATATTAAAATGAAAAATTATTTGTTAGCCTTAAGTGGCCGAAGTCCCGGACCAACAAAATTGGTATTAGGTTTATGAGTTTTATATTATTATTCGTGGAAAATTGTCTGTAATACGATAATATACATGACTTTCCAGTATGGCGGATATTAATTGGTTTCGAAGCCTTACTGGAAAAGAACGTTTAAAAAAATTTCATTCTTTTAAAGTTAATTTCGTGATATTTTTCGGCTTAATTCCAAATTAAATTTTCTTTATTTTTTTATAGGTGTGAATTGACTGTGAAGTCCTCTATCGTTTTAATCATTAACGTTTATAAAAAAAAATCAAGAAGATTTATTGTTTAGCACCCCCTAGTATAATTGTAATGGATTTTCCATTGTGACTTCGAAACTGCTGGATTAGAACTGGTTCTAAGCCATACTGAGAAAAATCATATTACAGACAATTTTCCCCGAATATAAAAGAATCATACAATTAATACCATGCCTTCAACCCCTCGAGGCTAACAAAACTGGTTTTAATCTTACATTATACAGCGGAATGCTGTCTATAATACGATGCGGAAAATAAATAGTCTACTCTTGTACTATTTCCTCATGTTGGAGATGTATCATAATATAATGGATATACAATATACGTGGATATTATAACAGGGGAAAAATTGTCGTAATTTAGGTTGCTATTTACCCTGTAATTTCTTGGCCATTTTATCCAGTTGGAGGGGAGGAGATTTGGTAAAGGGGGTGTGTTAGCCCGCTGCAAGTTTCACTTTATTAGAGTACAGGATAATCTGGTGTAACATCCAAGTAATAATAAATCCAATGTTGTATCATGATATTCTCTAGTTTGACATTTTGCAAGTTTTAACTTGTCACATTTAAAGTACCCAGGGATCTAAAGGGATAAGACAATGGCTGATAAATTTATGTACATTCCTTACCACTTTTGTAAATTTCAAGTAGTGGTTGTAACGTTTGAATACTCAACTTAATGAACCAATCAAACAAATTTTAATATAAGTTCCCAAAGTTGTAGAGACAATGAATAAGAAAACTAAATAAAAAACTTTGGGGACATAAACACTAACAGCCCAATTTCCACTCCCACACCCTGTGAAGTAACAAATCTTAAATAATAGTATTGTTCAGTGGCGTGCAGAGGATTTTTTAGGGGGGGGGGGGGGTAAAGCACTTACCTCTAAATCAAGAGGGTGTAGGGGAATTTGAGCTTTATTTAGGTGAATTTCAGAATGGGTGTAACTTTAGTGTCAGGGGGGTGTATGGAGATGTAAATAAAACAAGGATGACAACATCCATAAACGCGAAGCTCTGAAACAATAGGTCAAACGAACATTAACACTTGTAGAGGGTCAGAACTGAATAATCAGAATATAAATTATTTAAGTCGCAAAAAATTTATAAGTATATTTGTTGAAAAACTGCTTAAATACAGGATAATGTTTAAGGACATGCTTACATTTTTAGGTCTTGATTATAGAGATGAATCGCTCATAACATTTACTTTGTTATCCTAGGTATAAGTATTTTTTTTTTAAAATCATAGTTTGAAATTGATAGGACAATTCTAAAATGCCTAAATTAACGAAAAGAGCTATCCGTTACGGACGGACAAACGGACCGACCCTAATTAAAGAAAATAGTGAAAACCTGGCCCCATATGAAGATAATGGGATATTTCTTTTTTTTGTATTCATTCGAATCCGGTGTATAGGAACCGGTTCTCATCCATACGAAAAAACTATGTCTAGCATTGTATTATATCCAGTTTTCTACGAATATAAAAATGTACAATCATAAGATTAAAACCATTTTTTTAGCCCGTGCCTTCGGCATCTTGGGGCTTAAAAACTGATTTTAATCTTATAATTGTACATTATATATCCGCGAAAAGCTGTTTATAATACGGTGCGAGAAATAACTATTAAAATATTACCAATAAAACAGAATTTGTAAGGTTCCTTTTAAAATACATTTAACAAATCTATCTTTAGCAACATTTGTTAAATATCAAAAGAAATTTTCCTTTTGACTTGAACATTATTTTTGAATAGTTGAAATATTTTAAATTTTAAGAGAAAAGATATTATTGTTTTCAATTATAAAGATTAGTTATTGTTATCATTTGATCAATATTTTTTTTGTAAATTATTTAAGTACGAGAAAAACTTCTGAAGCACTAAAACAATTTCAAGCAGAATAGAGATAATCTAGAAACATACTCTCTAAATCAGCCAATAGTGGAAAAAGTAAAACTGTGGAAGAACAACCCAGCCATGGTATTGGTTAAAATTGTGTAAATATTTTTTTGTAGAAAAGGGGATGATTTTTTTTATTTCGTTCGCATTATAGAATATTTATGAATAGTTATTAAGAGTTATATTCCTTATGATAAAGTTAGCTCTCTAGAAATTATATTCTCGAAAAATTTGGTCACTTGTATTACATTAATGCAAAAAAATATATTCAGCAATATTTTAGTTTTTGAATTTAGAGAATTTACCACGTGTAATGGGATGCGATACTCTAACACCCAAGGATATTAGGTTAAGTAACATACATCAGACAAAAAAAAAACCTTTGATTGCACGACCTTTGTCTGAGAAGGTAGTAGTGCGTGGTAGTGAGTTATGCCTATTTATGGGCCAAGGCATTCCCCCTACTCTTACTATTTACATCGCGCACCTGACATAGCAGCAGTAGGAACCATTTTTAACATGTTTAGTTGTGACGCTGTGTCGGTCCGAGATTAGAACCTATCACCTCTCCGCAGACGAGCGGATGCGCTACATGTTGAGCCACGATCGCAAGTTAAAAAAATTTAAGATAACTTATTTTGTTTATTCTAGGGTTATGTTGGTTATGGGCATGGCAAGTACTACAAGGATAGCCCCTACTATGGCAAGGTAAATATATTCTAAAATGAAAAAAAGTTATACAAAAAATCTTATAGATTATAGAGTTGCTACGCTTTCTAAATCGTACAGAACTACTACAGGAATCACAATATCAAGTTTAAAATCGAAAGGACAACTATGACACGCCTAAATCGTTACGGAAGCACAAGGCGACCCTAATTTTAAAAAAGTTTCGCTTTCAAAATCACATTTTTTAGGTCTAGACTAAAAGAAAGGTAATTTGAATGAATAGGTTGTCCCAAACATCTTATTTGATTGATACATTGGTCAAAGAGAGAGGGGACAATGGGCTGTTTTTTACACTAGTCCCCAAAGTGTCATAAAAACGTATTCTTATTCGTTAGCTTAGCAACTTTGGGGACTTTTAATGAATTTTGATTGATTGGTTTTTTAAGTTGAGTGAAAACGTTTCTACCACTAAATGTAATCTACAGCATGGGTATTTCTTTGTAACGTCATTGGAGATGTACATGAATTTATCGGCCATTGTCTTATCCCTTTAGATCCCTGCATATTGGTAGAGGAGTTCCTAGTAATTTTTTCCACAGAAAAATCACAACAAAATAAGTGGTTTTACCAACTAAAGTTCTGCAGTATACATATACAAAAAAATGTTAATTAAAACAATTATATTTATGTGAAATATTAACTTATGTAAGAGTACAAAATTAATAACTTATGGAACTTTTGCGCTTCGTTTACCAGCAATAGAAACCAATTGGAACTTATTTTCTCGTATTCATTTGAATCCGGTAGATAGGAACCGGTTCTCATCCATATGAAAAAAAACTATGACTATGATGCGAGAAATAACTATTATTAATTGTATCTTGGTAAAAGCAATATTCGAACAAATCACCTACCTAACAATTAACATAAAGTTTTCAGCTTAAGCAACGGTTACAACTGCTAATGGAACAATGGAACATGTCTATCTGGAGACAGGGATCTATGACAATAGCCGATATATTGTTGTACATCCCTAATGAGGATACACAAAATTACCCCTTCTGTAGATTAACATTAGTCGTTGAAACGTTTGAACAGTCAACTAAATTAATCGACCAATAAAAATTCACTAAAAACTCCAATGTTGTGAGGCCAACGAATAAGAAAACGTTATTATGGTACTTTGGGGACTAGTGTAATAACAACCAATTAAGCTTGTGTTTTACAACCAAAGGCCTTGTTTAAGTCAAAACGCCATTCATACTCCATTAAAATTACATATAATTTTAATAGTGCCTATAAAAATAACGTAATACTGGCCTACCGTTGGTAATTGCATTTGCATTGTATGACGTCATTTTTATAGGCACTATAAAGAGCTTCTTTTAAAAAGAGAGAAAAGACAATTTTGAAAAGCCAAAACTTAAGAGAAAGTCTTTGTATTTCATTTTATAATCAAATATAAACAATCCATTGTCCCTTTCCAAGAACTCTGATTCCATAAAAATTTCACAAATTAAAGGGATAGAAATCCTTATACTAAAGTAACAGGATTTTTGTCTGTTTGTTTGTCTGTGTGTACCAAAGGATCTCGCTAACCGCTGAACCGATTGGCTTCTCCTTAACAGGGTAGATTCTCATATGTCCCGGGAAGGTATTTAACTATTTTTTTTACGTTCTCGATTTTAAAAGAGAGTTCAACGCAAACATAAACGTCAAACGCAACATAGACATATTTTAAATATAAAAAATACATTTAAACTGCCACTAGAGGCCTCTAGGGGCGTAGCCGCTAGTTAATAATAAAGAAACCAAGGTTCCACAGCCATTCAGGCAGCCAATTTTTTTTTCTTTTCGCTAGCAGATGCTAGGCATCTTAGAGCAAAACTAAGATCTGAAGGGATACGACAATGGCCTATAAATTGTTGTACTTTGTACATCCCCAAAAATCATCCTTCTGTAGTTTACAATTAGTGGTTAAAAAGTCACTTAACTTAAGGAACTAACCAATCAAAATTCCATAAAAGTATCCTAAGTTGTTAGGCCAACAAATGAGAAAACGTTTTTATAAAAACTTTGGGGACTAGTGTAACAAATAGCCCAATGTCCCCTCCCTCCCTTATAGCAAAACCATTAAAAAAAATTGTACCTTTCATACTAACTGTTTTCTAATATTATATAAGAATATCAATGAGCATATTTTTTCGAATAAATGAAAAATTTTGTATTGTATTGTATTGTCACTTATCTTCGGTTAAATCTAGGTTTGTTGGGAATGGGATCTTTTTAAAAAGCGAATAATTCGGGTCTGTACGTACGTAATAGTAACTCTTTTTGTCAATTTAGGCATGTTAGAACTTTTGATGTTTATTCCTGTAGCAATTATGTACGATTTAGAAGCGCTTCAACCCTATAATCGCAACTAAAAAGTCCATTTAAAATAAGCTGTATTTTACTTTTTCTGTGTGTTATAATTATCCTATTTATATGAATATGCAAAAAAAAATCTTAGGAAAACAAGGTACAATACTTTAAACAAACCATCTCTACAATACAGTCCTTAAAATGTCCTTAAATAGAATCCTGTATTTACGCAATTTTGAATCAAGTTTATATAGAAGTATTTTGTTAAATATTAAATTAAAATTATGCTTATTAAGTATTGACAATCTCTACAAGTTTTTATGTCCCTTTGTTCTACCATTTGGTATTAGAGCTTCGCTTTTATGAATGTTGTCATCCTTGTTTCTCTGATTTTTAAAGGGATCTAAAGGGATAAGACAATGGCAGATAAATTGATGTACAATGTACATCCCCAATGATGCTATAGATTGCAATTAATGGTTGAAAAGTATGGATACTTATCTTAATAAACCTACTAATAATAATTCAATAAAATCACTAAAGTTGTTAAGCCAACGAACAAGAAAACATTATAATAAAATTTTGGGGACTAGTGTAATAAACAGCCCAATGTCCCCTCCCTCCCTGGTAAGTCCTTCCATTCAATCTTTTTTTTCCTGAGAATGACATATCATCTTTCATTATTATCACATCAACACCAGGGACAACAGGTATAGGGCAACAGCAAAAAAAATATCATGTAAAAAATACAAGTTTTTGAAACATCATATGGGAGTAAGTTAATTAAAGCAAAGAATTCACTGAAAACTTGGATTAAAAATTAGTAGCGGGACAAAGTGTCTCAAAATCAGCCATGTGACGTCATAAAAATGACAGATTATCCATCTCTTTTTTGGGGGTTTTCTTTCCCACTTCTCCTCACATCTCCCTCATTTATGGCGTCACATGGATCATTTTCGACACAATTTGGTCTTAGTCTTATTAATATAGTATGATCCATTTATTCCTGACCAAATCTGGAGATATTATATTTATCTTTTATCAAATTGTATTCTATCTTATCAAATACAGAAAGGACTCAATTTTCTAAAAAATAAACGAAATGGGAAAAAACTAATTAAAAGCGAAGGTTTCCTATAATTAGGGTTGGTCCGTACGTCCGTAACGGATAGCTTTTTTCGTTAATTTAGGCATGTTAGAATAGTCCTATCGATTTCAAACTTTGCATGGTGATTCCTATAGTAGTTAGGTACGATTTAGAAAGCGTAGCAACTCTATAATCATTACCAGAATGTCCTTACGTCCATTTTAAACATGTTGAATTTTTACTTTTTTAACAACAAATTTTTATGTGATCTAATTATCCGATTGATCTGATTTTGGGTATATTGATTCCTGAGACAACATAATGTTATAAGCGAAGCAACTCTATAATTAAGTCCTAAAAATGTAAGTAATGTAATAGCTATTTCAGTTGTTATTTATTCGACCAATTTTGCGTGGTTTTTTTTCATTAAGAAACCGAGATTTTAAGGATATTTTCTCGTATTCATTCGAATCCGGTGGATAAGAACCAGTTCTCATCCATACGAAAAAACTATGTCTATCCATTTAATAATACGATGCAATAAATAACTATTCTCCATCTTTGAGATACACATTTTCATCTAAAACCCTGAGTCACAAAAAGTCTGAAACAAACGAGGATGGCAACATCCATAAAAGGCTCTTGAATAAGACTGTATGACAAACGAACATACACACTTGTAGAGTGTCAGAGCTTAATAAGCAGATTATCAATTTGTAAGTCCAAAGAAACTTGTACATGAGTTTGATGAAAATTGCAATACTAGATTCTGGACATACTTACATTTTTTGGACCTCATTATAGAGATACTTCGCTTATTATATTGTATGTTATGTTGTTTAATGTTGTTAATATTCAAAAAATCAGATGATTAGTATAAAGATATGATACAAAAAAATATTGTCCAAAAAATAAATTAAAAAGTTTAAATGAACGCACGGACTTTCTGGTAACGATTAAAGAGTTGCAACACTTTTTAAATCTTACATTATTTACATCATGCACAGCTTAGGACAATCGATAGGACAATTCTAAAATGCTTAAATTCACAATTGGAGCTACCCGTTACGTACGAACAGATCCTAATTACAGAAAAGTTTCGCTTTTAAAAATCATCTAAATTGAACTTAGAAATATGAAATTTTAAGAAAAAGCTTTCAAGATTAAAATTAAATGCACCTGAGAAAAAAAACAATATCTCAATTGAAAAATAAAATTTTAATATTTCATAAGTGTTTTTTTGTTTATTTTTCGTAATGTTGGTAAATTTGGTCATAATTAAGAACAGATTTAATTGAAAAGAGCATTTGATTAAAGTTTACAGAAAAAAATTACCACTTTTTTAATTTTAGGGTTATGGCTATAACGGCTACGCTCATGCTGGTTATGCTGCCCCTGTGCATCATTCCGCTGCTCCCGTGCATCATGCCGCTGCTAAGGTACATCATGCTGCTGCCCCCGTACATCATGCTGCAGCTCCTGTGCATCATGCAGGTAAATAATTTTCCTTGGGCAAGTAATCAGCTAGTAATAATATTTACCAAGTTACTTATTACAAGAAATCGGCAATAAATGCCAAAAAAGAATATCTATACTTCTATTCTATAGGTGCCCCCTTCACCCCTGCACCCCACCACGGTGGCTACACCCCCTACTATATATATATAGAGATATTTGTGTAGGTGCCCCCTACTACACCCCTGCACCTCACCACGGTGGCTACACCCCCTACTATATATATATAGAGATATTTGTGTAGGTGCCCCCTACACCCCTGCACCCCACCACGGTGGCTACACCCCCTACTCCCCCGGAGCTGGCTATGGAGCCCCTGTACCATTTGTTGGCAGTGGTTTTAGGTAAAATTATCAATTTATGGTAAATTATATATATGTAATGCAGTTTTGTAAAATATAGGGATCTAAAGGGATAAGACAATGACCGATAAATTGATGTTCATCTCTATTGATGATGCACAAAATTACCCCTTCTGTAACGTTTGGTTGGACTTGAACCAACAAATAAAAGTCCTAAAAGTTGTTTAGTCAACGCCTAAGAAAACGTTATTTTAAATCTTTGGTGACTAGTGTAAAAAAAATTAAATCATGGAATGAAAACGAAGTAGCGGGTTTGACATATTTTCACAGCTGCTTTTCTGCTATTTCTAGCCCCTACGCGGAAAATTCCCTAATCCTGTGGGGCAGTCATTAACATTAACCTAACCTAACTTAACATAACAAATCAGAAGCTATTGTGAAAATACGACGAAACCATCTACTTTGTTTTCTTTCCATGATCCAAAACATTTTGTTCGTAGGTACGGGTACGGCTATGGTCATGGTTATGGAAGCATTCATCACTGAACAATTGTAGAATAGCTGCGCATCGTATTATAGACAGCTTTCCGTGGATATTAAGATGAAAAATTATACGATTTAAACCAATTGTGTTAGTGCCGAAGGCGTGTGCTAATGAATCTGATATTAATTTTATTATTTCTATTTTGATATTCGTGTAAAGTTGTCTATTAAACAATACATGATTTTTCAGTATGGCTGAGAACTGGTTCTAATATACCGGATATTAATCGGGTTTGAAGCCATACTGAAAAGACTTATTACGCGTCTAGTACATTCTTCTTTTTTAAATTTTAGTGTGTAGTTAAGAAAAAAAGTAAAAAGAAGTATAAAAGTTTTAAGAAGTAGAATAAAAGTATTAAACGAGTATGGTTTCATTAACATGGATATAAGAATAAAGAAATAAGCTGTAAAGATAATACTGTTTTTCATAGACGTTCAAGGGTGGAGGTTATGGGGTGTTTGCCCCCCACTAACTTTGAATCCCCTTGAAAATTTTAAAAATACATTTGATTAACCCCCCCCCCCCCTCAAACCAACAATCCCCTCTTTTTACCCCCCCCCCCCCCACCAAAAAGAAAAAAATTAATAAGCTTAAACGTCCCTGCTGTTTTTGGTTGTTATTATTATTTACAAATTCAATAAAACATTAAAATTGTTTCTTTTTACTTAAAAAAAGAGAATAATTGATGCTTTTTTCCCATCCATACTTTTTATGCTTCCTATTCTACATTAAAACTTCTATAAAATTTAAATCTTTTAATGAAAAGTTTTATTTTATTTTATCATGTTTTTGCTCAGCATTTTTTATATTTTTTATCATTTATTTAATAGTTATTAATCGCATCGTATTATGGACAAATTTCTGTGGATTTTAAATGAAAAATTATAATATTTAAACCCGTTTTGTTGGCCCGGGTATTTTACACTGCTTGGAATTCTATGGAAGATGAAGATAGTCCCTCAATGACGTCATAAAAAAAAGGGATGAGGAGAGGAGGAGTGGGAAAGAAAACCCCTAAAAAATAATTGATAATCGCTAGTTTTTATGACGTAAAATGCTGATTTTTTTAGGGAGTTTCTTCGTCTTCAATTCTATGATTTTTATATCAATATTTGTGGAAAATTGACTGTAATACAATGCTATGCATGATTTTTCTGTATTGCTAAGAACCGATTCTAATCCGCGGTTTCAATGCCATACTGGAAAAAAGTTTTATTAGATTGATCCTTTGAAGTAGACAAAAGTATTACCACTTTTTTGTGACTTTAGGTTAATTTTATATTTTTGTATAAAAAAAGGTATGCAAATTTTAATTGTCTGAATTTAAGCTTTTTAGTCAAATGTCTAGTCTTTTAAACATAAACTGTAAAAAATATTTTTCTGTATCGTATTACAGACAAATTTCCGCGGAAAGTAAAACGATAAATTATAAGATTAACTCCAGTTTCTTTAGCAACGAGGGGCCAAATTCCCGGGCAAACAAAATTGGTATTGATTTTATGATTTTTATTTGAATATTTGTGGAAAATTGTCTGTAATACGCTACATATACATTATTTTTCAGTATGGTTGATAACTGATTATAATCCAGTGGATATTGATCGATTTCGAAGCCATACTCGAAGTGTGAAAGTTATTTAATAGATTATTATATTGAAACAATAAAAGTATAACTTGATTTAGAAGTGCCATATTTAACTTATGTAATTTATTTATTTATTGTTATTTATATAATTTTTTATCTTCATAATAATAAATATATTTAAGCACTGAAACGGTAGGACAAACAGACATTAACACTTGTATAGTGTCAGAACTGAATAATCAGAATATAAATGCATAAGAGTCGATGCAAAATTGTAAGTAAATTTGTTGAAAAACTTCTTGATACAGAATAATGTTTATGGACATAGTTACATTTTTAGGACCTAATTATAGAGTTGCTTCGCTTATAATATTGTACTTTATTGTCCCAGGAATCAGTATACTAAAAATCAGATCAATCGGATAATTAGATCACATAAAAATGTGTTGTTAAAAAAGTTTTTAAAAACATGTTTAAAATGGACGTACAGACATTTTGGTGATGATCATAGAGTTGCTACGCTTTTAAATCTTACCTAACTACTAAAGGAATCACCATGCAAAGTTTGAAATCGATAGGACAATTCTAAGATGCCTAAATTAACGAAAAAAGCTATCCGTTACGTAGTGTGGTATTCGGCAACCGTGAGCCATGTCTATGGCACCCCTGATCTGGGGTTCGGTGGAGGGTCAATGGCCCTCCCCCGAGTCCTGGGGAAGGGGTCTAGTGACCCCCTCCCTACGCTTAGAATTAATGATTTGAATCTGTCATGTTTATTATGGTTAACTGTATTCTTAATTCTCCCCCACCCTTTCCAGGGATGGGGGAATCATTATTGCCCAAACTGACCATTGTATATGTATTATTTATGCTTTTATGTTATGATTATTTATTCCTATCCATGTAATTATTGTTTGTTGTATATAACTGCAGTATCTCTTAACCCTTCAATAAAGTGACAACTGAAAGTAGATGTTGATCATTATCTAGTGAAAGCTAGAGAAGCGTAGCTTCTCTATAGTAAGGTGTCCACGTCTGTCACACTGCCGTAATCTAATTGAACTCCGGTGTCTGCCATTGATCCTCGGCGGATACCACAACTTTGGTGACAGCTGTGTGAGATTACGGCGAACCACAAGTGTAGAGCAGACGCGCATCTGAGGCTAAGGTACTCCCAGCAGTGAATCTGGCAAAACTGACGCAAGCAACCTGAATTACCCACCCTGGACAGCAAAGTTTAACTCTGCATCCGGCAGTTGTGGAAGCAAAACAGCGAAATCTGACGAATAACCGCGAGCAGCGCTGATATCTAACGGAGAATTGAGCGCCAAAAGGGCTGAAACAGGCCTGCGGACCGGCTGAAACAAGCCAAATACGTGTAGACGGCTGGAAATAGGCCAACTTTACTGCAAGAAATAGCAGGATCCGAACCAGTGGCGCTAGCAGGACGGGACATTCCCTGCCGCCGATAGGCTGAAACATGCCACATAGCTGCAAGCTGCGAGCTAACATACGGGTGTAGTGCACCAGAACAGAGAAAAACTACGTCAACCCCGAGTATCCTGAGAAGCTACAACGCAGCCACCCATCTAGAAGACAGATATTATATCACATTTGCAGGGATTACCACCCTAATGTGATGACCAAACAATAGATTTATGAGCAAAGCTTGGCAAACAAATTGTTGTGTTGTGATAAATCTAAGAATAGAACAGGCTTGGATTACTGTTTATTGTGATAACAGCTAAAAATAGAACAGAGTTGGTCAACAAATCTGTTATGCAATTGTGATAAGGACAGCAATAAAAGTTAGATGTAATATAATCAAAACAATCTCAAGCCCACAGCACAATAACAAATACACCCCTTATTCCAAGGGAAGGGGAGGGGGCCCCTCTCCATTTGAAGACAAATACAATCAGGGTTATATAACAGATAAGCCTAAGATTAAGAAGCAGAGGCCCCATTACACCAGCACACAGTTACCCCCCTCCCTCACAGTGGGAACGGACGGAGTTACCCCCGTCCCCTCACGCGCTTCCCCCTTCCTACCCACACTAGGCTAAGTCCGTCTGTAGTGTGGAGCTAGCGATCGGATATACAGAGCGCCATTCACGGGTAGCGCAACAAAGTGCGGAAAACATCATAAATCCAACGGACGAAGCGGACCAATGAGGAAGCGAGCTGAGGGGTGAGAGCGCGTTTTCCCCGTGTGCGCGGATTTGACGGCGCGAACGCGCGTTACAAGGACAGAAGATTCCACGCACACACACACACACACACACACGCACACACTTTCACACCAGAGCAGAGCTACTCCATAGCATCTAACAGGGGTATTTTTAGCAAATAAAGAATTGCAAGTTTCTTTCCTCCTAGCTCTAGTGTGATAAGGGAAAACCCAATCAGTTCCTGACAGCAGTTCAGACCCTCAACATCTATCTACCTCAACACCTAACTATTGATAAGTACAGCTAAGTTATACCTTTGCAACTAAAACTCCCAACCTAGTGATACAAACAGTGTTGGCTGTTAGGCTAGGAAGCCTCAAGTGACAACCCATTCATTGTAGTCCTGTATAACTTTGTGCCCGCCGTTTCACCGTTGACCTAATGGACCAGCATCAAGTCCCAGGAGGTGACCAAGCCCCAGGATGGCTCCAGGATGACCCTCAGCCGGCCCCAGCCGAGTACCGCAAGCTTATGCTGAGCAATCTGCCGGAGTATAGAGGGCCGCCCAAGCAGTCCTGGTCGGCACATATCCGCCGACTGGAGATGTCCTGGGCGGCTTACCGCGTGCCACCTCATGATTCCCTCAACCGCCGCAACGCCCTACTACTGTCATTGGTAGGGCAAGCGGCGGAAATGGCGTCCCATCTGTTTGGCGAGGCAGGCCAAGCCTTGACCTACGAGCAGGTCAAGACCGAGTGTGAATTGTTATTTCGCCCTGCTTTTGAGTCCCAAACGCTTAAACAAGCGTTTAGGGACTACAAGCAACACTCGACAGAACCTATACAGGCGTACATATCAACAAAGTGCGCCTTGTATAGGGACGCCTACAATCATGAGGATCTTGAATTGTTGGTGGACGAATTAAACCGTGGAATTCGTAACGCCAATGTAAAACGCCTCATGATGAACCATGAAATTGCGAGTGTACCTGAGTACACTCGCAAGGCCATGTTCACCGTGACCATGGTTACTAAGCAGCTGAAGGAAGGTGTGTGCTTAGTGGACTCGACCGACGGGCTGACTGGATCTGCCTGCATCCAGTTGCCCCAATATGATGAGTCGGAGCCAATGGAGATTGGCTCCTTGGCTCCGGGTCTCCACCAGATGGGGAAGGTCGCTCCAGATGACAAGGTTCCAGGCCGCTGCTACCGCTGCCAGGGGAGAGGCCACCGAGCTCGAGACTGTCCAACGCCTGTGGAAGTTAGCCTAGAGGAGAGGCGCACCCAGCCACGCCGTGACCGTTCTGCCAAGTGTGAGCGTTGCCACTATGACGGCCACACGGCGGCCGAGTGTAGAGCTGACTGGGCCCAGGTAGCCAGCCGCAGGCGCACCGCCGACAAAGGTGCCCCTCCAGGGAAGCCCAGCAGAGTGGCCCATATGGAAGGGAGCGCGCCCCCAGCACCACCACCGCAAGCAGCCGCCTCCAGAGCTGCGGACCGAGCCGATGGGATGCCGCAGTTCGGGACTGTCCCAGCTAGGATCAACGTACTGGGCGGCGCGGCTGAACCCAACCGGGTTGGCCTAGGCTTCCGTCTTAACCATCTGGGGCCAGAGCTGATACAGCCCAACAACATAGCCGAGCCAGAGGTGCTGAGGCCCCAGCCTTTCAGCCTCAACATGATGGAACCTGCCCGACTGAGCCTACCCAGCAAGAGTGGAGGGGCGCTGCCCAGCGTCCCTGAGACGGTGTATGGGGAGGCCCTGGCAGCCGCTGAACGAGAGAGGCAGGAGGTGCTAGCCAGCACCTCTGCATCGATGTATGGGACGCCACCCGGCGTCGCCACCTGGGATGATGGGGGGGTGCTATCCAGCGCCTCCCACCGTGTGCCTGGGGCGACAACCGTCGCCGCCACCGAGATACCTGGATCCTGGAACGAGCCAGCCTCCAACCTGATGTCTGGGGCGACAACCGTCGCCGCCACCGAGAGACCTGAGTCCTGGAACGAGCCAGCGGTCCCAGAGGAAGGGGTGACACCCGTCACCCCCAGCCAGCCAGCGCCACCAGCCTGCAGGGAGAGCCCAGCTACAAGCCAGCCAGCGCCACCAGCCTGCAGGGAGAGTCCAGCTACATGCCATCCAGAGCTCTCTACCAGCCAAGGGAACCCAGCGGCTCACCATCAGGATAAGTTGAATTTGTTAAATGTATTGAATCCAAAACCTTGTAAACACCCAGCCTTGCCTGTGCCCCCTGCACTTGAGGCTGGGGAGATTGAAAATTGGGGAAATAAGGGCTTGCCTGTGCCACATGCACCTGAGTTCCTAGGGCAGGGGAGGGCATTGAGTAAGGGCGAGCCTGTGCCACATGCACTTCAGCCCCATGCCACTGGGCATGCCTTGGACCAGGGAAGGGAGCATTTAGGGCTAGGGGAGCCGACACCCAGGCAAGTGCCAGTCGCTTGCCAGTCTGTCATTAGGGAGGGTATCGGGGTGCCTCGGCCGCATACAGATAACGCTCAATGGAAATTTGTGTCTAGCCAGGAGCAGCCCAGCCGTGTCCAGCCCCAAGAAGCAGCCGTGACCAGAGCCGGAGATCCCCAGCCGCGTGCACGAGGAAGATGGTTACCTGGAAGCCTCTCCCATTGGTGGATGGTCCTGTGGGGCCTCCTGCTGGCAGCCGTGTGGCCTACAACCAGCTACGTCCTGGTGGGGTGGGACTGTGCCAACCCCACCCATGTCACGTCTTACAACAAAGAAAAGATGTGTGACACGGAGCCCCTACACCAGGAGGTGCCCCTGGGCCACGACATCCACGTCCTGCAGCAAGTCAAGGTGAGGGAAACCACTGGGTTCAGCTGTCAGCTCACCGTGTCCCAGTGGACATTCAGGTGTGGGGTATGGGGTCACCTCAAGGTGACCTCGGTCCCCACCCTCATGAGGCCAACCAAGATAGACCCAGAAGCGTGCCGAGACCTGGCCAGGAACCGAGTATACACGTTGCCAGGCAAGACCCAGCCACTGACGTTCCAGCTGAACCACCCCCTGTTCTTCACCGTTGATGTAGTGGGCGCCCTCGTCAACAGCCCCGAGGGGGTGGGTTGCGAGGGGGAGGACGTCCACTTTGAGGGCCAGCTCTACCGCAATGAATTAGTGCTCCAGGAGCGGCGGCTGCTGGTCAAGGAGGGGACCTATGTGGTGGAGGATGGACGGGTGGAGTCCCAGTCTGACCACCTGACCCTCGATTGTCCCCATTCAGAGCTGTCCTGTATCACTGGGGAAGCAACCTACGTGTGGGACCACCTGGGAAGAGATTGCCCCTTGAGGCTGATCCGCAGCCTCCAGCCCAGCCTGGTGAGGGATGCATATCTGGTTGACCATCAGGCCCAGTTTTTCATCAACATGACCAGCCCCACCTCAATTGTGAACTGCGACTTCGAGGCCCATGCCACCAACCATCCAGCGCTGTTTGTGGCAGCTGACCCAGCCGCGGCTGCGCTGCCCCGAGTGTCGGCCAGGGATGTTGACGTTCCCCTCCAAGCACAGATCCATGCAGGTTATATTGGATTCACCCTGGAAACCCGCATGAGGAGCACTGCAGCAGAAGAAGTAGCGGCCAACTGCTGGAAGCTCCAGCAACTAGATCCGGCCCACCCGGTGCGTGTCCAGGGGAGCACGTTCTCGGTACTGAGGGGAGACATCCTGCTGCAGCTGACCTGCCAAAGGCACAAGTATGTTGTCCGCGAACACAAGGAGTGTTGGGACAAAGTGCCAGTGGAGCCCACAGGTTTTGTAGACGCCGTGACGCGGGTATACAGTGAGCACGCCACCAAGATTCCCTGTTCCTCCACCTACCCCCTGACTGTGCACGCAGAGGAAGGCTGGATAGAGTTAACCCCTGCTCCCAAGAAAAGGCCACCCCCGCTGGATACGCCTAAGCAGTTGTTGACCGACCCCTTAGATGACTTCAGTTCAGGTGGTTTGTATTCACAGGCTGAGTTGAACGACTGGCAACAACTGCTGGCGTTCCCAGCATACAAGAGTGCCATGCTGACCGGCCTATCCTATGGCTCCTGCGTTCAGCAAGGCAGCTGTTCGGCCACAGGAGACCATGGGATAGTGTCCTACAACATTGACCGACTGGCGGAGGAAGGAGAGGCAGCCCTGGATGTCTGGGCAGGATTTAGACAAGCCATCCACGAGTGGGGAGATGGCGCCGCCATCTTGTGCTTGCTGCTGCTGATCCTCAAACTGCTGGGGGACCTCACCATCATTTCTCTGGCAGCAGCACAAGGAGGAGTCCGGGCAGCCCTGAATGCGATATCACAAGTGTTCCTGTACCACCCAGCCTTGTATAAGAAGGCGATGGCTAGAGCCAGGCTCAACCATGCCAAGTCCCGGGACTTTTCAGTGGACTGGGATGCCATTCCCATCGGCAGGGAAGCAGCCGAGGAAATGGTGTCTATGAAATCAACGGACAGCGGGCATGACCGCCCAGGTAGACCAGGACCGCCTTCTGGCAGGCCCCGCGGCCCCTCAGGAGGACAGGCCGCTGCTCAGACACTCAACCTGGCAGCCAGTGCCCCAGCCGCTGCCAACAACAACCCGCAGGTCCCACTGCTGACCGTCCCAGCAACAAATGTGCCACCACCAAACCTGATACCTGCCGGCGCTGACCAACGTATCCAACCCAAGGCAGCCTCTGCCTTCTATCCCACATTGGGAGCCCATCAACCCTAAGAAGATACTCACCACTAGGATTCCATTGAATCATTATCGTTTGTATATATTTTAGCCCTAAGGAGCGGGCCGAAGGCCTCAACCACTGTCGGAAGTCTGGTAGGGAAACCATCTCCCAGCCTTCCGAGGGGAGAGTTGTGGTATTCGGCAACCGTGAGCCATGTCTATGGCACCCCTGATCTGGGGTTCGGTGGAGGGTCAATGGCCCTCCCCCGAGTCCTGGGGAAGGGGTCTAGTGACCCCCTCCCTACGCTTAGAATTAATGATTTGAATCTGTCATGTTTATTATGGTTAACTGTATTCTTAATTCTCCCCCACCCTTTCCAGGGATGGGGGAATCATTATTGCCCAAACTGACCATTGTATATGTATTATTTATGCTTTTATGTTATGATTATTTATTCCTATCCATGTAATTATTGTTTGTTGTATATAACTGCAGTATCTCTTAACCCTTCAATAAAGTGACAACTGAAAGTAGATGTTGATCATTATCTAGTGAAAGCTAGAGAAGCGTAGCTTCTCTATAGTAAGGTGTCCACGTCTGTCACACTGCCGTAATCTAATTGAACTCCGGTGTCTGCCATTGATCCTCGGCGGATACCACAGTAGCACTCGCAGCCGCTACAAAAAATAGTTAGGGATCTAATGGGATAAGAAATAATTTGATAAATTGATACACAAAATTACCACTTCTATAGGTTACAATGAGTTCGTAAACTCAACTTAATAAACCAACCAATGAAAACTCACTAAAGTTGCCAAAGTTGTAAAGCCAACGAATTATAAAACATTATTAAAAACTTTGGGAACTAGTATAATAAACAGCCAAATTTCCCCTCCCTTCCTGGTCTGTAACAGTCGCAGCCGCCCCCAAAAAATGCTGCTTAATTCTTAGCTTTGATTTAGTTTGTCAAAAAATTTTAATTATGTTTAGATTTAGATTTTATGACTGCCACCCAGCGTTGCGGAGCCGTTTGATTTTGGTACGGCTCCGGCTCCAGCTCCGGCTCAAACCTAAAATCAAGAAAAAACTCGACATATTTTTTTTCACGTCAATTTTTTGACTTTTTAAGGTTTTAAAAGTTCAATTTTTGATAAAAATTTACTTGAAAAACTTAATAGGGGCATTTGCACATGACAAAACAGAGTTACCAAATTATAATTTATAAAAATCTATTTATTTATCTAGTTCAAAGCCGTAGCCGTTTTTTAACGAAAATTACGGGTCCGGCTCCAGCAATATATGGCGGCTCCACGGCTCCCGGTTCCGGCTCCGCAACACTGCTGCCACCTTTAGACATCCTATAGGGTGGGGGTAAAGGGGTGTTGTTCCCTCTTAAACTTTGAAACCGCTGATTTTACCCCAACCAAAATTTTTTAGAAATACATTAGATTACCACTTTGAACCTTTGAAAACTTTAATTTCCTCCCCCCAGTACCCCCTCCTCTCCTGGAAATAAAAAGCTTGTACGTCCCTGCTACCATCCATTTATCAAGATTTGTTACTCTAAAAAGTATACATTATAGAGCACCTTAAAATCAACAAAAAGACAAATTCTTTAAAAATTTTATTTATAGAATAATAAATTTGGATTATTGCTTATAATGTGTTAGGCATAAATTTTTAACAATATTTTATATTCAAAACAAGGATAACCAATTTTCAAAGGATAATACATTGGGAAGGATTCAGGATGGACCTGGATGGCTGCTCAGGAACTTTCAGGTAGAAAATTTAATCTCTCTTGTAAACCTGAAACAGTAAAATGTTGTCTGTTTGTGTGTCAGTACCAAAAGTTCTTGCTAACAGCTTTCCTTAGATACTTTCCTTTATAGTGAATCTTCTAATTTGTCCTGCATTTTTATTTTTTTAAGTATATTACCTCCACCAGGGACGTCCAAGCTTTTTATTTGGGGGGGGGGGTAAAATTTTTTGAAGGGGGGGGTAATTCGTTTTTGGGGGGGGTAAAATGGCGCGCAAAGCGCGCCGCAAATTTTTTTTACCCCCCCCCAAAATTTTATTCAAAATTTAGTATTAAAAATGCGCGCGAAGCGCGCAAAAATTTTTTTGTTAGAGATTTTTTATTTTGGGGGGGGTATTTAATAATTTATCCCCCTAAAATTGTTTCGGGGGGGTAAATACCCCCTCCTAAATGGTTGGGGGTGCCTACGGCACCCCCAGGGTAGGGGTAAATCTTAAATGGGGGGGGTAAAATGAAAAAAATTTTGGGGGTGCCTACGGCACCCCCAAATTCGTTTGGGGGGGGTAATCGCCCCATTACCCCCCCCCTTGGACGTCTATGACCTCCACCCTCCCGTAATTTTCAAAAAAATCACACCCTAAGAATTTTAATTAATTTTTATATTTAAAACAAAAATTTAAGAAGAATGAAATGGATATTAACAATTCAATTATTAGTCGAGTCCTTTTGTAAGAAAGGGTTGTCAGAGTATATATGTGCCTAAAACTGGACCCTATACATACTGTAATAAAGTTCTCTCTATGACAAATATGGTAGGGGGACAAAGTGTCTCAAAAATCAACCATTTGACGTAATAAAAATGATGGAGATGAGAGGAGAGGTGGGGAAAGAAAACCCTTAAAAAAGAGATGAATAATCCCTTATTTTAATGACGTTACAAGGCTGATTTTTGAGACACTTTGTAAAGTTTCTCATGTAGATGCTGTAATAAAGTTCTTTCAATGACAAATATTATATGTTCAGACACAACAACAGTTGCTGAAGGCCTATGATTATTATGATGATGATTACCTGAGTTGCTGTGACTCCATCACAAGTCATAGACATCACAATTTTGTCATCGAAAAATTCTCTCACCTAAATATTTGTGCTAGATTTATTTAAGTTTCTGGATACAAGGACAATTAAATCAGAGAATGAGGGGACAATGGGTTGTTTTTTACTAAAGTCCCCAAAGTTTCAAATTAACGTTTTTTATTCGTTGGCTTAACAACTTTGGGGACATTTTTGATTGGTTGGTTTATTAAGATTAGTGTTCACACGTTTTAAGCATTAATTTTAATTTACAGAAGGAGTAATTTTGTGTATCACCATTTGGGATGTACATCAATTTATCAGCCATTGTCTTATCCCTTTAGATCCCTAGAAAATTTTCAATTGTGGCATAATATCATACATATAAATTTTTATGAAAATCAATATTTCTATCTCTGAAGTCTATTCAGACTTTCTGAAATGTTTAATTCAAGTAAAATTCTTATTCAAACATTCAAAATCTCTCTCTCTCTCTCTCTCTCTCTCTCTCTCTCTCTCTCTCTCTCTCTCTCTCTCTCTCTCTCTCTCTCTCAGTCGTTAGATAAATAAGACATTTCAGGGATTCAAGACCTAGACAATTGAAAATAATTCTAACACATTATCTAAAACCAGAGTCACTCCCTCTAGAAGCATAAAGTACACTTGAGAGAATGAGGGAAGTTGACCCTTTCAATTTTAGTTTTAAAAAGGGAAAGAAAAAAATGTTTTGTTTTTCGTATTTTTTCTGGGGACAATATCTCTTGGGATGGGGGACATAAATAGTTGTAAACCTTCCCTAGACCTATAAGAATCCACATTAAAGAATACAGACAAAAAAAGCTAACTACTTAATGTAATTTGACTAGAGGCTGTGTAAGGGCTTTGTATTTGAAAAACCTTACAACTTTATATATTAAGCCCTCAAGGAAGATTCTTACAAGTAAATGATTACAAAAAGAAGTGTAGTTATGTTTTGCTAAATTTTTTTAGTTATTTATCGCATCGTATTTTAGACAACCTTCCGAGGATATTAAAATAAAAAGGTAAAAGATTAAAACCAGCCCAAGGTCCGGGCTAACAAAACTGGTATAAAATTTTATGAATTTTATTTTAAAATTCGTGGAAAATCGTCTGTAATACAAATGCAATACACAATTTTTCAGTATGGCTTGAGGACCTGTTAGAATTAAGAGGATGTTAACCAGTTTTGAGAGGCATTACTTGAAACTTTATTACCTATACATGTGTTCCTGCAAGGTTTGAAAGATTTTAGATGAACTGAAATTTAATTTCCGAATGTGTACACAGTTTCCTCGATGTTTCCTCATCTCAATATTTACTTCTAGCTACAAAAGCTTCAAACTTCCAAAAAAAATCAAAATTTGTAAATTAAAATTTTGAATTTACAATGTATAAATCGCTTATACATTATATCGCTTTTCAATTTGACCGGAGTAGCTGAAAATAGCGTTTGCAATAATTGGGTTATCTGCTGTACAACTTTGGAAATTAGGGAAGAAATAGGCAATCCATTTTCAGCCAATCTAACGACAAATGGGCTTAACACTTTTACTTTGAATTTACTTGGAAACTTTCATTTTATTTACATAAAGCCATGGCTTCAAGGGATAGGACGTTCAATAGTTATTTATTGCATCTTATTATGGACAGCTTTCTGCGGATATAAACTTGAAAATTTATAAAAATAGTTCAGTTTTGTTATCCCGTGTTAAAAAAACTGTTATTAATTTTAAGAAAATTTAGTTTTAATATTCGTGGAAAATTGTCTGTAAAACACTGATATACCTGATTTTTCAGTATGACTTAGAACTGGTTCTATTCCAGCGGATATTGATCGGTTTCGAAGCCAAAATGGAAAATATTTTCTCGTATTCATTCGAATCCGATGGATAGGAACCGGTTCTCGTCCATACGAAAAAACTATGTCTAGCATCATATTATATCCAACTTTCTACGAGTATAAAAATGTACAATCATAAGATGAAAACCAGTTTTTTTAGCCCGTGCCTTCGTAAAAAAATTTTAAAACAGATACAACTCCTTGATTAAAGGGTATTATTAGAAAAACAAAGAAAAAATGTGATGTTCTTCCCCCAATTTAAAAAAAGGCAAATTCCCCTGAGATTATTTTTTCCAATTTGCCCATGTCAGAAAAAAATAGATGTCCCAGGGTGGGGGTAAAGGGGTAATAACCCCTCTCAAACTTTAAACCCCATATTTTAAAATATCTTAAAATTCTGTTACTACTATACTAAGTACATTGAAATAAATATAAATATATTTTTATTTATACATGAAAGGATTATTATATGTATAAACTTAAAGCAATAAATTTTATTTGCTTTTGGTGCGTGAAGTAGGGGGCAATAAATACATTATTCTCAGTAGCGCAGCTACTCGTTCAATCATACATCTATGTCCCAAGAGGGAACTTAGGGAACCCCCAACTTTCAATTTTAGTTTTAAAAAGAATAAGTAAGAAAATTATTATGTTATTGTTTTTAATAGGCGATTTCTCTTTAGGGGGGGGGGGGAGAAAAAGCACCTTCCCCCAAAAAACTTATGAACCCTCCCAGGACCTATCTGAATGACTGTCTTTCTATCGTCATCCTTTTAAGGCTATATATTGTTTAACTACCGGCTACGCCGCTAGGGGCACTTAAGGTAGAAGGGGGGAAAAGTCGACCTTATCCCTCAATTAAATTTGAGTTTCAAAAGAGTAAAAAAATTGGGGGGGGGGGGGAAGGCACTCTCCTCAAAAATTTGAAACCTTCCCAGGACCTATAAGAAGCTTCACTGTAAAGGAGAACAATATTGGTACAGCGGTTAGCGAGATCCTTCAGGACAGAAAAAAAACGCTTACTACTTTATATAATACTAGTTGCTTCGCCCCTAGCCTCTAGGGGCTTTGCCTCAAGAGGAAATTAAAAAAATTAAGTACTACTGGTGCTGCCGCCAGTAGTTTTATGTGAACTAACTTCCCCTTAAGAAAAAAAAATTGGGGGGGGGTTATTTTTGGGGGGATTGGGGGTGTCCCACCCCCCAAGAAAATAGCCTAAAACCACCACAGGACCAGTAGGTATATTATCTGAAGAGTATAATCCGATCTGTTGAGTGGTTACCGAGATCTTAAGGGACAGACAGACAGACAGACATCGTTCTACTTTGTATTATAGAAGATTGTTCTGATGTAGTGGCCAGTGTTATCCTTGTTTTTCCAAAAATTGTATAACCTTTGGTTTAAAGTTATAGAATGCGTCTAGTTTTTTATTGGAATTTTAAAAATATAGCAAGTCAACTCACAATTTACAAACAAGTAAAATATAATAATTCTTTCAAAAATTCCAACCTTATCAGAGTTTTTTTTATATATTTTAAGTAAACTATATATGTTTTTAAGTAAGCATACATATAATTATATTTATAGATTTAGCATATTTTATGTCTTTTTTATGAGCAAAACTTTTTTTAGTCATCCTGTTAAAGATGTGTTGTATAGTTATTTGGGTCCTGTACATTGTAATGTATATTTTGTTATAAATTGCTTTAAATTTTTATCTATTTTTACCTTTTTTTATTTTAAGTGTAAAATTTTTTGAGGACACCCTGTAGCAAAAGTGTATGAAAAGTTATTTAAGTCCTGTATCTGATTTATTTGGTACATGGCAGAGAGTGAGGGGACAATGGGTTGTTCATTACACTAGTCCCCAAAGTTTTATAACAGCGTTTTTTTCTTATTTTGTTGGCATAATAACTTTGGGGACTTTTGTTGAATTTTGATTGGTTGGTTCATTAAGATGAGTGTTTAAATGTTTCAACCACTAATTGTGATCTACAGCAGGGTTAATTTTGTGTATCATTATTAGGGATGTACAACAATTTATCGGCTATTGTCTTATCCCTTCAGTTCAATGGGTACATGGTATATCATGTTTACAAAATTGTTCTAACAGGATGTATGTTTTTAATCTCACAAATTCTCAGATGTTTTTACTTTATATATAAATTAAAAAAAAATTTTATTAAATTATAAATTTAGAATAGTATTTAGAACAATAAAACAGCTAATAAAAAATGACGTCATACAATACAAATGACCATTTTTTATTATACACCATAAGCTGCTTCCTAAACAATCAGAAAGTAAAATATTTAAAAAGTCTTTGACTAGAAAATAAACCAATCTTTTTTTTAATAACTTAAGCTTCAGAAAAAAAACCTTACTACTTTATATAAAAACTAGCGACTATGCCCCTAGAGGCCTCTAATGGCACTTAAGGCTGATAACTCAATTTCTTTTTAAGATTTTAAAAGAAAAAGTAAAAAAGATTTTTGTGGGGGGAATTTTTTTTCGGGGGGATGCCGCCCCCCCCCCCCCCATTTAAATTTTAGTTTAAAAAAAAAATTTTGAGGGGGGGCAAGGGTAATTTTTTTCTAGGGGCGATTTCTCTTGGTAGGGTGGTGGTACACTCCCCCAAAATAGTTATAAACCTTCCCGGTACCTATGAGAAGCTACCCTGTTCAGGAGAACCCGATCGGTTCAGCGGTTAGCAAGATCCTTTAGTACAGACAAACATCCTTTTACTTTATTATAAGGATAATGTACTTACAGCCTTGACATCCTTCTCTCCCTTCTTGGTGGCCTTCTGGTCAGTAATGAGCTTGTTACCCTCCATAGAGACAGTTGTCTCACACTTTCTACCATCTGAGGTCTCCTCAGAGAAGGGGACTCCCAACCTGTAATGAATTATTTATTGGTCAGTAATGAGCTTGTTACCCTCCATGGAGATAGTTGTCTCACACTTTCTACCATCAGAGGTCTCCTCAGAGAAGGGGACTCCCAACCTGTAATTATTTATTGGTCAGTAATGAGCTTGTTACCCTACATTTAAAAATTCGGGTATATTTCCTTTCGTGGCAACGCCTGCCTCTTAGGTGGCGTTTGTTTGTAATTTCGCAGAAGTTTTTCTCCTATTTTTAGACTCTGTGGCGGGCTTTAACCCTGCGGGGCAATCACCTAACCCAATATAACCTAATCTAACCTATGTGTGTGTGTGTAGCCATTGTTTCTTAGTGTTTGGACCTAAGTAGTCATGGAGTGGGCGAGACACTTTTGTATGCTAGCACTAGGGCCAGTTTAAGGTTCACGCTCAAGTACAATTACTTGACCTGCTGTCTCAAGGGACCTACTCTTTATTACCTAACCCTTGCCGAGTATGGCAGGTGTCCCAAATTAAGTCACCGAAATGAATGACGCTCTCCACAGAGGAGCTTGGGTAAGGGTTGCACTGATATTATGTACGTGACTATTGAGTATCCAAACAACCCAATTATCACCCTCCTTAATCTAACCTAAAATAATTTATTATATATAATTAAAGTAAATATTATTTTAGGTTAGATTATTAATAAATTAAATTAATATTCTAACCTAAAAAAATTTATTAAAAGCCATTTTAAAAAAATGATGAATCGCCCCTTAAGAGGCGTTGCCACGAAAGGGACTATACCCAAAAATTCTTATTGATTCTTAAACTTTAAGCTATGTAGTGCACAATTATCACTTGAATTCCACATTAGTGAACTTTGATATTTCTTGTATAGGTGGTTACATGAACGTCTAATGAGGAGATTATAAAATTGGTGTTTAACCCCCTCAAAATCTTTAAAAATACATTAAATTATCTGCCTCAAACCTTTGAAACTCCTCATTTTAATCCCTCATAAAAAAAGCTTGAACATCCTTGTTTATTTGATTAGGAAAATTTAATCAAAATTCTGATTGAAAGATCAGTGAAAAAAAACGTGCAATTTTCAAATTAAAATTCTAAAAATATTGTAAGAGAAAATAAATATTCAACATCTAAAATATGAAATAGACTAAAATATCCTTATAATCTTTTATCACCACCCTCCCAAGAGAAATCGCCCCTAGATAAAAATCTCCCACCCCCCCCCCAAAAAAAAAAAAAATATTTTTTACTTTTTCTTTTTAAATCTAAAATAAAAAAATGGTTATTAAATTCAACTCCTAACTTCTCAAGTTCCTCAGTTCCTCTAGGGGCGTAGCCGCTAGTAAAAGATAATTGTAACTTACTTAAATTTAAGTTCAATAGCCTTCATGCTTGTTGAAGTTTTCATAACCCAGTTACCTAAAGAAAATTTAACAGTTCAGAAAATGGATTCATACATTCACACGATGACAAAATATAAAAGTGTAAGAATTTTAAATTAGTGAACTTTTAAATGATGTGGGTAAATCAATTAATTTCATTGATTTAAAGACAGCATTCCGCGGATATTAAAATGAAAAAATGATTTTTTATTTTGATGTTCTTTGAGACCAGAAAGCAATTGGCTATCAAACGAAAAAGCTAACTGATGACAGGAGTAGACATTAAATTGACAAATGTCCTATTAAAGTCAATAGTCCTAATTTTCGATCTTGTTGCTTAGTAACTTAGCTAAAATTGAAACATCCTTTTTCATATTCTATATATCAAAAATAATATCCTGAAATGAAGCCCCATAAAAAAGCTTAAAACAATTTTCTTCAAAAACGGAATTAATATTAAAAAACAAACATGTTTAATAACTTTATTAATCAGTGTTTCTGGGGAAAACAAAATGATATGGATTAGAACCGGTTCTCAGCAATACTAAAAGCGGAAAGTTTTCTATAATACTTGCGATAAATAACTATTAAAGATTAGAAAGAACAACCTTTTGCTTATTCCAGAGTCAACCCCCTCCCGTCCCCAAATTTTCATATTAATTGAAAGGTATGCATAAACCCTGCGGGACCTATACCTGCGCTAACCTAACCATGCAGTGTGCAGTGCTACCCCCAAAAAAAACAAAGCTCGGCAGCCGTGTCTAAGCCTCAAATTAGAACCTGTTTGGATGCTTGGAAAATAGAGATTGTCATATTTTGGCCTGATTTATGTAGACTTCCAGGTAAATTTTAAAATTGTAAAAGTTTGATTTCCCCGAGGCTTACAGGTGGCTGACGAGCAACTGCCGAGCCGTAAAATTAACTCCCTATGATTAATAATTAATTTTTACCATCATTTTCTGTGATTTCCATAACAGGGGTGGAGGCATTGGCGGCCTAAAATAAATTACAACAAAAAATTATGGATGGTAATACAGATAAGGTCATATCAAGAGAAGATGTTATACAAAATTATTGAAAAAATCTCGAAACCTTTCACCTACATTTTTACAATCTTAAATAATTCTATTTTGTAGTATAACTGACAGACCGACGGACCCAAGTAAATTATATACTGGATGCGGAACTTGGACAAAGTAGCCTCGGACAAAGTAGTGGTTTAAAAGTTCGTGGATTTTACAATTTTGAATATTGATTTTACAATTTTGAATATTGTTTTTACAATGTTTAGGTTAGGTTAGGTTATGGGCTAGAGGGCCGAGCGCCCGCGGCTAGGCAGGCCAGGGGGCCGAGCTCTGCGGCCATGAACTTTATTAACACTTTCCTTAGGAGGCTACTTTTCTGAAGTAAATGTCCTAAGGCTACTTTGTCCTAGAGGCTCATTCGTCCGAGGCTACTTTGTCCAAGATCTCTGGATGCTCATTACTATAGAGAATCTTCGCATTATTACTTCCCCAAACTAAGCAATCTATCTTGATTCTAGAAAATCACATTCTTCCAGAGTGTTACAGACAGGTGGACAGACAAAGTGAATCATGAGTAGCTTCGCTAAATTAATGAGATAAATTATGATAGTATTGATAAAAGAAACTTTAAACATAACAAAATAAATTCCATTAAATGATTAGAAATCTGTCAAAATTATTTATAATCACAAAAATGTTTGTATATATGATATCAAAGTAAAAGAATAGAGGGGCCACGAGCTGTGTCGACTTTCAATTGGGTCTTTGAATATTAGTCAATAGCGTCGGAAAAAAATAAACATAGCCGAGTCGCTACATAAGAACAGAAAGCAATTTGATACAGACGAAAAATGTCCCCATGACTTGGGCCAGGTAGTTCACTCGATTGGACGTCTATTTTTGTACTTTTATCATTTGAACATATTGTGAAACTTGTTGTTATAAACTTTATTCATTTCTTTCTTTGAATTTTGATTTATCCAGGGAGGGAGGGGACATTGGGATGTTTATTACACAAGTCCCCAAAGTTCTATAGAAATTTTTTCTCATTCGTTGGCTTAACAACTTTGGGGAGTGGGACTTTTTTTGGATCTTGATTTTTTGGTTCATTAAGTTGAGTGTCCAAGCGCTTCAACCTCTAATTGTGATCTACAGACGGAATAATTTGGGATGTATATCAATTTATCGGTCATTGTCTTATCTCTTTAGATCCCTGAATTGCATAAAAATGCCTTGCCTTTCTGAGAAGAAATCCGACGCCTAGGGCCTTCAGAAATTCATCGTAGCCTTCGGAAGAGACACGGGTGAACTTGCCTGAAATAATAAATGTATAAGTATAGATGTATAATTCAGACAACTACATGCCCAAAATTGGTGAAGACCCTTTTCATCTGCTAACATATTGCTTTCTATTCTTCAGCAGGGACTTGGCTGTGCTGCTGTTAATTTTTTACTTTAATCTTGCAATCACAGAGAAACTGAATTCGCTAATCGCTTTGTATTTCCGTCAGTCCGTAACTCTTTGGGGGAAATATTATTTTTTTTTGTTCTGAGGTGAATTCTTTAAAAAGATTTGCCTTACTAAAATCAGTTTGCCCCACTAAAATCAGTGAGGCTTGCTAAAAATTTAAAGGGGATAGTTTTGCCTAACTAAAGTTTTAGTGAGGCAAACTGATTTTAGTGAGGCAAAAGTTTTTTTTAAGAATTCTCCTCTGCTATTCAATTTAGACTAATATTTTTTTTCATTTAAGTCTAAAATCTGAGTCAAAACAAATATATAAAAGATAAAACCTAACACAATCAAAGGTCAAGAGAAGAAAATGCATTAAATATGACCAACATTATCAATCCTTATATAAAAGTAACAGAATGTCTGTAAATCTCTCTCATGCATCGTTGTGAAACTAGGAATATTTGATATTATGATGGATTTACTAAAAGCCTTAAACTTGCTTTAAATTTACTAAAAGCAATACAATTGTGTAATTTACTAAAAGCCCTACAACTATGTACCTGTAAAATGCACAATGGTGAGGCTTGGAGTGATAAATATTGATATTTTAATATTAAAGGGTGTGCAAAAAAAACGCGAACTTTTTTAAAATTTAAATTGCGCGGCTTGTGTTAATAGTAGAAAAATGTTATGCATATTGTTAGAACCGCTATGAACTCTATTTTTTGGAAATATAAGAACGGATCCTGTGCTACGTATAGTTTGGGAGCTACGTGTTAAAATGTCCCAACGTAAAACTTGACTTGCGAGTAAATTTTAAAATAGAACTAAAAATTAGAGAAGATATTTTGCAAAAATTGATGCGTACATTTTTAAATTTCAAATTGTGCGGCTTGTGTTAATAGTAGAAAAATGTTACGCATACCGTTAGAACCGCTATAAACTGTATTTTTTGGAAATATAAGAACAGTTCCTGTGCTACAAATAATCTAGGAGCTAGGGGGTAAAATGTCCCAAAATTTACTCACAAGTCAAATTTTAAGTCAGTTGGGACATTTTAACATATAGCTCCTAAACTATACGTAGCAGAGGAATCGTTCTTATATTTCTAAAAAAATAGACTTCTTAGCGGTTCTAACGATATGCATAACATTTTTCTACTATTAACACAAGCCGCGCAATTTGAATTTTTAAAAAGTCCGCATTTTTTTTTGCACACCCTTTATGTTAATATTATAAACTTGCTTTTAATAACTATAAGCCCTATATCTTTTTAAAAGCCATACAATTGTGTAATTTACTAAAAGTACTACAATTGTATATACCTGTAAACTGCACTATGGTGGGACTAGGAGTGATTAATATAAATATTTAATATTATGATAGATTTACTAAAAGCTATAAATTAACTATAATCCTTAAATTTACTTGCCATAGATTTACTAAAAGCCATACAACTATGTACCGGTAACTGCACCATGGTGAGACTTATCAATATCTTAATTATTCTACAAATATTGTACCTGTAAACTGCACGATGGTGACACTTGGATTGATTAATCTGAATAATTACTATTTTGATGGCGGATGAAGGCTTAAACGTGCTATAAATTTACTATGGGCCATAAATTTACTAAAACCTCTTTTAATGTGTTCCCTTAAACAAAGGAAAAATAATAACCCTTTACATATTTGAATAAGGTTTTTGTATAAATATAAACTTTAAAAAAAATAATTTACTAAAAGCCTAGAACTTCCCATAAATTTACTAAAAGCCATACAACTATATACCTGTAAACTGCACCATGGTGAGACTTGGAGTGAAGTAAAGTGAACACAAGAAAATAATTTTGAGTCAACTCAGAAACTTGCAGAGATAAGGCTAATGTAAACAAATAGAGGCATAGGGACAGATTTTCTCCAAACTAAAGAAGGAAAAATAAATCTATTTTTCAATGTTTGATATTCAAAGTAGTGAATCTACTCTGTATTTGATTTTGTCTGTATGTCTGTAAGTTATGGAAGAGAGTTATTTTCTCTGCTGCTATTCTAGATAAACGGCGGATTTTTTGTGAACATTCTCTATACTAATGAGCATCTAGTATGTAATTTACTTAGGCCCGTCGGTCTGTAAGTCATACTACAAAAATGAAAATATTTTTTGTTAAGATTTGAACATCAAATTTAAGTTTATGATTTAATAGGATTGTTTGTCTGTCAGTCGTAATAAAAAAAATTCAATTTTTAAAATGTTTTTATACAAATGTAAAAGGTGTTCATAATTTCTGTAAATTTATTCTTGACTAGCGGCTACGCCCCTAGAGGCCTCCATGGGCACTTAAGGAGGAGAGAGTCGAATTTAATAATTCAATTTCTTATTTTAGATTTAAAAAGAAAAAGTAAAAAAAAAATTTTTTTTGGGGGGGGGGATTTTTCATTTTTGGGGGGTTTGGGGGTGTCCCACCCCCCAAGAAAATAGTTATAAACCTTCCCGGGACTTATGAGAAGATACCCTGTTAAGGAGAACCCAATCGGTTCAGCGGTTAGCGAGATCCTTCGGTACAAACATACAAACACACAAACATCCTGTTACAATTATTATAAGGATTTTTTACTTAATTCTGATTTTATATGCTTTGCTTCTTATGGCTGTTATCATAAATTTAAAAAAAGATTTATAAAATTTGTCCTTTACCATTAAACATTTAACATTGATAAAGGAAAAGATATATTTCATGATTATCAGAGTTAATTCTACGATAACCTAGTCAGTCCTTGAATAAATCATCCTTATATAAAAGTAACAGGACGTATGTGTGTTGGTTTTTCCCGAAGTATCTCGCTGACTGCCTAACCCATAGAAAAAATGACACACCTCACAATTTTTGTTAATTTTTCATTAAAAAAAACTAAATTTAAAAGTGGCAAGGGGAGCCTTAACCCCCCACCCATACCTGAAGTGCCCCGAAGGCCTTTAAAGTTAAGTAGTAAAGGTTTTTGGTATTTCCGTTAAGATCACAATAACTACAAAACCAATTAAATTCTTCTTGAAGGTAAAAATTGTCTAAAGATGGTTTCAGGCTATTTTACTGGTCTTACTCTCCTGGAGGTAAATCTGCAAACCAAAAAAAATGCACAATTAAATAAGTCATAAAGTTCAGACTTTATAACTCATAAGACAAAGAAACTAACAGTTATTTATCAAATCGTATTAAAGATAACTTTCCACGGATATTAAAAGAAAAATTATAAGAGTAAATCGAGTTAAGTTGACCCTGAGGGGCCGAAATTAAACTGTCTGTAATACGATGCTATAAATGATATTTCAGTATGGCAGAGATATGGTTCTAGTACAGCGGATAATAATCAGTTTCAAAGCCTTTCTGGAAAAAAAAAACCTTTTACTTACCCTTCACTCTGCGTCTTTATTAGGTTGGACACATTTTTTGATTAATTTTATTCTGATAATTTTGATAAGAATTTTATCAAATTTGTATAAATCATAAATTTTGTAGCAAACCTACTCTAAAATCCTATCAAAATTGTATACAAGAATTCCTGAATTTGGCATTTTTTTAGCGATTTTGAAAGAACTCATGTGCGATTGCTCTACGAAATCGCATGGGATTGTAGCTCGATAGTAACTCAACTTTCCTGCTTGGAATGGATTTAATATTGTTTGGATCTTACAACAGACTATCATGTACTCTAATAAATACAAAACTTTTTAAAAATTCGACCTCATCCTCCCCCATCCAACTGGATGAACAAACTGACAAATAAAAGACAGGGGAATAAGCAACCTAAATTGACAACAAATTTTTATCACATTATATACAATACAAGGTTATAACGATTTTGTTTAGACCTAAAAATTAACATTTACTATAAATCAGCCGGATAAACAAGATTTTTCTGGCAATTCTAATCTTTTTAAAAGTCAAAGTCCTAGTTTATAGTAAAAGAGATAATTCTTAATCTTAATTATATTTTCCACGAATATTAAAATGAAGATCATAAAATTAATACCAGTTTTGTGAGCCCGGGCCTTAGGCCATTCAGGGCTAACAAAACCGGAATTATTCTCATGATTTACCGTTTTGCTATCCGCGGAAAGTTGTCAATTTACTTACAATTTGTTTTTATTATATACATTTATATTCTAATTATTCAAATCTGACACTCTACAACAAGTTCGTTTGTCCTACCACTGTAGAGCTTCGCTTTTCTGGATGTTGTCATCCTTTTTTACATACTAGGGGCTTTGCCCCAAGAGGTTTGATCAACCTATTTTTGTGTTTTTCAGATTTAAATTTTTTTTTGGGGGGGGGGAGTATTCTACCTCCCTTTTTTGATTTTAGTTTTAAAGAAAAAAAATTGGGGGGGGGGGAGATATTTTTCATTTTTTGGGGGGGTTGGGTCTGTCCCACCCCCCCCCCCAAGAAAATAGCTTAAAACCATCACAGGACCAGTAGGTATATTCCCTGAAGAGTAGAGCCCAATTGGTTCAATGGTTACTGAGATCTTAAGCTTCAGACAGACAGACGGACAGACAGACGGACAGACAGATAGACAGACAGACATCGTACTACTTTGTATTATAGATATCTATATGTTGTTGAAGAGTTCGAAATAAAAGATTACAGATAGAATGACAAAAAGCGCAAAAATATTGATTTATTCTGACTCTCAGAAAAGGCAAAAAGAACATTTAGATGTATTTTTGTGATAATTATTTTTTTCCAGGGAGTAAGGGGTTATTGGGCTGTTTATTACACTAGTCCTAAAAGTTTATAATAAGGTTTTCTTAACGTTAGCTGAACAACTTTGGGGAATTTTATTAGATTTTGATTGATTGGTTAAGTGTCCAAAAGTTTTAACCACTAATTGTAATGGATAGAAGGGGTAATTTTATGTAAAATTTTTGGGGATGTACATCAATTTATCGACCATTGTCTTATCCCTTTAGATCCCTGATTTTCTTCTTTATTTTTGTTTTTCATCTTAGTTCTGGAGATTGTTAACACAAGAATGACAACTTTCAAAAATAATGTTAATGAATAGAGATACATCTCAGGGTATCAGGTTAAATAACACCCCAAAGACGGGTTAATCCTCAAAAGCCCCGCTTCAAATACCCAGTAATAGAAATTAAAATTAATATTTTAAAAAGACAGCCAACTCTTTAATTGCGCGACTTTTATGTGGAATTCTTAATTGTGCATAGTAAAGAGTTGCACTTTTTTTGGACCACAGGGTGTTCCCCCTTCTCTGTCTATAAATGTCACGCATCTGACATAAAAGCAGTGGGAAATATTTTAGCGTCTTTAGTTATAAAAATTAGTCACCACCTCTGATGACGAGCGGTCGCGGGTCAATCTTAGACTTATTAAGAATAGATACTATGGCATTAACAATTGTAAAAACTGAAGAGTAGCTCCGCTTGTAAACAGGGAGGAAGGTGGGGCAAAGTTTTATGATAACGTTTTCGAATTCCTTGCCTCATCAACTTTGGGGACTCTAATTTTAACTTGGTTCATTAGCTTGAGTGATCAAATGTTTCAACTACTAATT
This sequence comes from Acartia tonsa, assembly GCF_053477335.1. Taxonomy (NCBI): domain Eukaryota; kingdom Metazoa; phylum Arthropoda; class Copepoda; order Calanoida; family Acartiidae; genus Acartia; species Acartia tonsa. The sequence continues at coordinate 46,949,844 of NC_137267.1, forward strand.
GTAATCTGCTGAAGGGGTTATTTTGTGTATCATCATTGGGGAGGGCATTAATTTATTGACCAATATCTTATCCCTTTAGATTCCTGGCTTGTAAAACTGTTTACAACAGAAAAATACAATGTGCAACTAAAAAGTTTCAAGAAAATCCCTCCTTTTCAACTCTTTCTTAAAAGGTAAAATCTCTTTCATCGTTGAATAATTCAATCTTACCACCCCCCCTCCCCAATTCTGAGAGGTCTTTGATTTGAGTCTGGAACATTACGTGTTATACAAGAAATGTTACCTACTGTTGCTATGTCAGATACGTGACATAAAACGCTGGAAAGTGTCATATGTTACGTCAAAAAAAATACGTCTATTATCCTCTTTTTTAAGGGTTTCCTTTCCTACTTTTCCTCTCATCCCCCCATTTTAGACGCATTTTTATGACGTCACTCATGACACTTTCTAGCGCTTCGCGTGACATCAATAGTAAAAATGCATTGGCTCATATAAACATTGCACAGCTTCCATACTTCCAAACAGAGGTCGTGCAATCAAAGAGTTGGTTGTCCGTTGCCTTACCTTTTATCCTAATAGTAGTTAGAGTGTTATATCGCATGCCTTAACAAGTTGATGATGCCTTGATGGTTCTCAAGATGATGTCAAAAAAGAACCCCGCCAAAACGAGATAACTACTGGGTCATTCACTAACAGTAAGAGGGAATTGCCCCCCAGTAAGGGATTAAATTGAAAATAAAATAAAATTGTAATTTTCAAATAAAAAATCATTTTATTTAATCATAAGAAAATTTCCATTTGATTTTCTTTTCAGCTTTTTTTTAATTATAAAAGTTAAAAATGTTTTTTATATTTTTACTAGCGACGGGGGCCTAACCTTTCTTGGGGTAAACTATTCCAACGTAACCTAACCATAATGCCTCATAATTAGATTTAAAATGTGGTATTTTGTATGGTTTAAATTGTTAAAAGTGTAAACCACCATTCCAGTTTCACCTCTCTTGAAAGTGGAATGGTACATTTCAAAAATCGTATCGGCATTGATGATATCATCAAAAAGAGAGGCAAAATTGGAATGGTAGATTACAAAATTCATATCGGCGTTGATGATATCATCTCCAAAAGAGGGGAAAGTGGTAGATTGCGTTTTTTAGAGGATCAAAACTGTAATCATAGATTATATTTCTGCTTCTTTAAAAATGAATTCAACTCCCCAACTGATAAATAGCAAATAACTTTGAGGGCTTTTACTGTATTTTTATTTGTTGCTTCATATATTTAAGCGTATAAATGTTTCAACCACTAATTGTTATCTACGGAAGGGGTAATTTTGTGTATCATCATTGGGGATGTACATTTATTTGTCGGCCATTGTCTTAATCCCTAGATGAATAGTGTAGCTGTGCTACCAAAAAAATATTTTTCTAAAATGCAAAAATCTTCAAAAAATATATCTTTATAGGATCAAAGTGCAATTAAATAAGTGATAAGCAGAAAAGGATGATTATATTCTTCATAGGAAGTCTGAGGAAAGCCTGAGAAAAAAAATACTTTTAGGATCAATGATTGATTTTCTGTGCTTTTAGAGAAGTGGATGAAATGATAAATTCACTGAGTGAAAAAGTCTTCTTAGTTATTTATTGAAATATATTTCGGTGGACATTGCACCCTCTTCAGTCTAAATGACATAAATCATATTACTTTAATTTACATATTAAAAGATAAGTAAAAATAAAGAAATTTGTAGAACTATAAAGGCAGAAAATGTTGCTAAATAAAGAAAATAATATGATCAACCTTGTAGTTTAGTTTGATGTTAAAAGTGAACTGATAGGGATTTTTTAGCAAGAGACAAAAATCAGCGGGGGGAGGGGGATGTTTAAAATACATTAATATATATAAATTTTAATATTTAACATTTTTAATAGCATTATTTTTAAAATTTTGCCTTAGGTAGTTTATAACTAATGGATTGTGCAAAGATTAATTTATGAATTTATGCTCCATTTTCCTAATCCTCCCTGGTTATCTATAATACGAAGTAGAACGATGTCTGTCCGTCCGTCCGTCTGAAGCTTAAGATCTCGGTAACCACTGACCCGATTGGATTCTTCTCTGAAGGTAATATTCCTACTGGCCCTGTGGTGGTTTTAGACTTTCTTTCTTTTTGTAAATTAAAACAAAAAAGCGGGGTGATGAAACCCCCCCCCCCCCTTACTTTTTTTCGTTTTTTTACAAATTACGAACGAACAATTTTACATAGGAGGGGGACTTCCCAATACCTCTTGAATTGGGGCGAAGACCCTTGAGGCTAGGAGAGCTTAATGCGAATGGACAAACAGTCATAATTATAGAATAGCTTCGCATTTAATTATAAACTGATGATAATGAACTTTTGATAAAGGTTACATAAATTTATTTAGTCGAGCCTTGATAGAAAAAATCGAAAAATAAAATATATCATATTTTTTTTAAAAACTTCACAAAAAATAGACATAAATAATAATTGCTGCAGCCTCCTAGCTGGCAGATGGACGGACAGAAAAGTTTTATAAACATGTTCTCTTATTAGTTGGCTTTGAAACTTTTAATACTGTTATTAATTCATGATTTTTTAGTTCAAATTATCGACAAATTATATTAATCTGTAGTAGGGTTAATTTTGTTTATCATATTTGGGATCTACGTCAATTTATCGGCCATTCTATTCATTAAGACCGATTTACCTACATTTTTGTTGTGATTCTTAGGGGTGCTTAATTTTTTAAAAAAATACTTCTTTGACATATTAAAAAAACTTATTTAAATCTTTTAAAATTATTTTATTTTAGATTTGTTCAAAGTACAAAGCTATTTATTGCTTAATCCCAACTTCAATAGAATTAGCGACTATTTCAAGTGCAAAAAGTAAATTTGGAATTTTCCTATAGTCGAGTCATAAAAGGTGAAATACTACAATAGAAAATTTAACAAAATACCCCACTCTATTAAAACGAATTTTTTTTTATTAATTTTGAGGGTGGTTAATACCACTTTACCCCCACCTTTGGAAGTCAATGCCCAAGTGTGCAGGGATATTATAGGGATAGATCCCACTTTAAAAAAGTAAGGCGGGGGGAGCGGGGTTCTGGGGGTCCAAAAAAAGGTTTAAGTAAAAGCACTTTTAAATGTTTGCAAATAGTATATAATATGTCAAGGTTATAAGGTATATTCCAGTAAAACCGAATAATATCCGCTGGATTAGAATTAGTTCTCCGCCATACTGAAAAATTAGTTATTTAATACCTATATTTGCGACAACTTTTGTTTTATAAATTCTTCCAATTTTTAACAACTACAAAAACCCCGCCCCTCTCGGAGAGCCTCGAACCCACAACATACGGATAAGGTAACCAACATTCTATAAATGAGCTATGAAGGAGACCAATTATCAGTGGTGAAAATAGACAAAGTAGACAAAAAATTAATTCTTATAGTATACGTTAAAATTTTACACACTTTCATGTCTGTCATCATAGCTCAGGGGTAGAGATGAGGTTCCAATATATCCAAACACTAAATATCATTTTCACTCTGAGATAATAATTAATATTTGGTATAAGTAAAAAATATTTTTAAACATTTTCATTATATCAAAAAGCTATTGCTTGCCAAAGTATATAAAATTAAAACAAATATTGTTTCAGTGGTCAGTCTTGAACCACCCACCTTGAAACTTGACATCTGGTATCAGTAAAAAATATTTTTAAACATTTTCATTATATCAAAAAGCTATTGCTTGCCAAAGTATATAAAATTAAAACAAATATTGTTTCAGTGGTCAGTCTTGAACCACTCACCTTGAAACTTGACATCTGAAACCTGACGCCTTAACCAAAAGAGCTAATTCAGCATGACAAAATAATTACTGTTTTACAGCCTTAGTTAACATGCCTAAGTATATAAAATTTAAAAAAATATTGTTTCAGTGGTCAGTCTTGAACCACTCACCTTGAAACTTGACATCTGAAACCTGACGCCTTAACCAAAAGTGCTAATTCAGCATGACAAAATAATTAGTACAGCCTTAGTTTCAGTGGTCAGTCTTGAACCACCCACCTTGAAAATTGACATCTGAAACCTGATGCCTTAACCAAAAGAACTAATTCAGCATGACATGATAATTATTGTTTTACAGCCTTAGTTTACATGTCACAAGGCATTTTTTGACACCATACACCTATCATAGAGGCCGTATTTTTAGAGATAATGAAAAACACCTTTTACAAGTTTGATGTGCTTTTTTACAGAGAACAAGGACATATAATTATTTTTTCTATATTCCGTCTGGTTGTTTCTAAAAATCGAAAAACTCAGTTTTTTCTGACTCACCCTGTATATAAAATTGAATAAAATATTGTTTCAGTGGTGAGTCTTGAACCACTCACCTTGAAACTTGACATCTGAAACCTGAGGCCTTAACCAAAAGAGCTAAATTAGCATGAGACAACGATTGGTGTTTCACAGACTTAGTTTACATACCAAAGTAAATAAGATTGAAAAAATATTGTTTTACAACCTATTTTAACATAATAAAGTATATAATATTGAAAAAAAATATTGTTTCCGTGGTAAGTCTTGAACCACTCACCTTGAAACTTGAAATCTGAAACCTGAAACCTGACACCTTAACCAAATGAGCTAAATTTGCATGAGACAATGATTGGTGTTTCACAGACTTAGTTTACATACCAAAGTAAATAAGATTGAAAAAATATTGTTTTACAACCTATTTTAACTTACTAAAGTATATAAGATTGAAAAAAAATTGTTTCAGTGGTCAGTCTTAAACCACTCACCTTGAAACTTGACATCTCAAACCTAATGCCTTAACCAAAAGAGCTATATCAGCATAAGATAACAGTCATTGTTTTACAGCCTTAGTTTATATGACAAAGTATATAAGATTGAAAAAAAATATTTTTTCCAGTGTCAGTCTCGAACCACCCACATAGAAACTTGACATATGAAACCTGATGCCTTAACCACAAGAGCCAAATCAGCATGAGACCACAACTATTGTTTTACAGTCTTTGTTTAAATGCTAAAGTATATAAGATTGAAAAAAGTATTGTTTCAGTGGTTGGTCGGGAACCACCCACCTTGAAACTTGACATCCCAAACCTGATGCCTTAACCAAAAGAGCTAAATTTGCTTAAGGTAACAGTTACTGTTTAACAGCCTTAGCTTACATGTCAAAGTATATAAGATTTTTAAAATATTGTTTCAGTGGTCATTCTCAAACCACCCACCTTGAAACTTGACATTTTAAACCTGACGCCTTAACCAAAAGAGCTAATTTAGCATGGGACAATGATAATTGTTTTACAGTCTTATTTTACATGTTAAAGTATATAAGATTGAAAAAAAATATTGTTTCAGTGGTCAGTCTCGAACAACCCACCTTGAAACTTGACATTCCAAACCTGACGCCTTAACCAAAAGAACTAATCTAGCAGGGGACAATAATAATTGTTTTACAGCCTTATTTTACATGCCAAAGTATATAAGATTGAAAAAAATAATGTTTCACCCAGTGTGAAACTTGGCATCTGAAACTTGACGCCTTAACCAAAAGAGCTAAATCAATATAAGTCAAAGGTTATTTTTTTACAGCCTTGCTTAACATGCCTAAGTCTATAAGATAGAAAAAAATGTTGTTTCAGTGGTCAGTCTAACCACTAACCTTGAAAATTGACATCTGAAACCTGATGCTTTAACCAAAAGAGGTACATCAGCATTGGACAAAGATTATTGTTGTACAGTCTTAGTTTACATGCTAAAGAGAGAAAAGTACATATAAAAAACATAGATTTCATGACAAAGGAAAAATAAAAAAATAAAATTATGCAGCATTATTTATATAAAAACCCACCCCTGTTTATGTTACAACATGTTGCGATGAACACAACAAAAAATCTAAAGAGGTCGAAATAAAGAAATTTCAGTTTGTAAAGTTTATTAGATAGATTTTAAATTGGTTATTAAACCATGCCAATATGAGGTGGCTTTTTAGAAAAAGAATGCCACAAAAGGATTTTATAGTAATATAGAGCGTATTTTATATTGTAAAACCAAAAAAAGTAAATAAAATATTGAATAAACCTAGCCAATAGCGAGATAGTTATATCGAGCCAACTCTAGTATCTTCATATTACAGGCAATTTTCCACGAATATTAAAAAAATCATAAAATTGATACTAGTTTTGTTAGTCATAGCCTAACAGTTACTCTTGCTACTTATTATTTACTTAAAAAATAAGAATTTTTAATTTTATTATTTTTAAAAACTAACATGATCGTTCTTGAAATGTATGACTCTTCTTTAGTTAGGGATTTGCACAGATGTTTTAAATTTAAACAATTTTGATATTTATTTGTTTAATTATTATTGGTCGACCACTCCCGACCCATCTTCAATTTTAGTTTTAAAACTTTTTAATTTTTGGTGGGGAGGGGGAGGGAATATTTTTCTGGAGCGATTTCGCTTGGGAGGGTGGTGGTATCCCTCCCCCCCTCCCAATATTTATTAACCTACCGTGTAAAGGAGAACCATATTGGAAACAGACCAAACAGACAAACTTCCTGTTATTTTATTACAAGTACTATCAAATACGCCTCTAGAGTCCTCAAGGTATTTTTGGGGGGAAAAGGGGGGGGGGTTAATTGAAATTTAATAGAAGTTTCAGAGCCAACGAATAATACAGCGTTGTTATAATTCTTATTATTAGTATTAGTCTCTTGTCCCCTCCGTTTTACCACTATTGATTTAGAAACATTTATTAAAAGTAATCCCAATACAAATATAACATCAAGATGGCATTTTCCTACTTTAATTCTTTTCTACTGTTTAAATTTTTCTCATGATGCACATAACAATGGATATATAATACGTGGATATATTGACAGGGGAAGAATTGTCGTCAATTTAAGTTACTAATATGGACCTCATTTATTGCTCAGTATTCATCCAGTTGGAGTGGAGTGTATGGGGGATTAATAGTGGGTATCGTATTTTAGCCACCTGGGAGTATTGATTTATTAGAATACATGAAAAGCTGGTGCTCCATCCAAGTATTTATGCATCGATTCATGTACTATGATTTTTAGAAATATGACTGTTTCCTACATTTAGTTGCGAGTCTACTCTATAATTCGAATTGTCCGTCTATAATTCTGAGGTAATGTTCTCGTCTTCTATTTAAGATTGATAGCTGGTATAACTTTTTTTTGTGGGGGGGGGGGGGGCGGGGGGGGGGTACCACCGTCATCCCAGGAGAAATCGCCTCTAGAAAAAAATACAAAAAAATCTTTTTAAAACAATATAAAAAATGAGGTGTATTCTGTCCCCCCCCCCAAAAAAAAAAAAAATATATATAAAAAATAAACACCCCCAAGAGGCCTCTAGGGGCGTAGCTGCTAGTGTTATCAAAATTTATGATTTTATAATGCACAACTTTTTCTCTTTCTTTTCTCAACCGTTCATCCATGATTAGTTTATTGTTTTGTGCTTCGCTTCCTTTGGATGTTGTTTAAATGAACTGATAATTTCAGGGAGGTGGGCTTTTTATTACACTAGTCTCCAAATTTTTATCATAACGTTTTCTAATTCGTTGGTTTGACAACTTTGGTGACTTTTGTTGAATTTTGATTGGTTGCTTAATAACGTTGAGTGTCCAAACGTTTCAACCACTAACTGTAATATACAAAATTTTTACTTTTTGATCATGGGAAATACATCAATTTATCGGCCATTGTCTTATCCCTTTAGATGTACTAATAGCTCTAACAACAAATGACGTAAAAGATAGACTTGATCTTCTCATAATAAATTATTTTACATCAAGGATGACAACATCCATAAGTAGCGAAGCAAAATATAATGGTTTGGCAAACAAAAAAGAGTGTTATAGTAAGGGATTTAAAAGGATAAGACAATGGCCATTAAATTTATGTACATCTTCAATGATGATACATAAAACTACCGCTCATGTAGATTACAATTGGTGGTTGAAACGTTTGGACACTCAATTTGATAAATCAACCCATCAAAATGTAATAAAAGTCCCCAAAGTTTCTGATGCAATGAATAAGAAAACGTTATTATAAAACTTCGGGGACAAGTGTATTAAAGAGCCAAAAGTCCCCTCACTAACTGTTTTAGATCAGATGTTAAGTTATCATAACAAAAAAAGGGAGTAAAAGAAATAAAGAAAGACATATATTCATGTATTTTCAAGCATGACTGCTAGAACGACGAACTAAGTAAATTATATACCAACTCTCATTGGCATAGGAAATCTGTAGAAAAATTTAAGATGTCTCTCTTAAATAGCAGCTGAGAAATTCACGTTTTCCCCACACCGAATATACAAATCTAATCATAGAGTAGCTTCGCTACTAAAAAAATTATCTAAAAACTAAGCGCATTCATTTATTTACTGTGTATCTTTTATCGGTTTTCTAAACATATTCTACACATAATAATTTTAACAAGGATAATTTTGTCGAAGCTAGTAAAATGATGCAGAGATTATGACGTCAAAAAAATAACCAATGGGAGGCCAGTATACACTGTGAGTGAACAATGGTAAAATTTATAGTGGCCTCTAACTGGTTACTTTTTTTGACGTCATAATCTGTGCCGCCACTTTTACTAGCTATAATTTTGTCCATCAAGAAAATACAGAAAAAATCACACCTATTGTAATACATAATTCATTAATTATATTATATGCTTCGCCTATAACACTACTCCTTATTGTAATAGGAATCACTCAGTATTCCAAAAATCAGATTAATAGGATAATTAAATCATACATAAATTTGGTTGTCAACAAAGCAAAAAATCAGCATATTTTAAATGGACGTTTTTCTGGGATTTCTGGTAACGATTATATAGCTGCTACGCTTCTTTAATCTTACCAAATTGTTATAGATAAGCATTGCTTTTCAAGAAATTATTGCCAATGAAGCGTACAAAGTACGGTATAAAGACAAGTTATAGAACTGTCATGTTTTTACAAATAACCTAGCCGCGCTACTATGAGTATTTTTAATTCTTGTCAGTCCTGTTACATGAAAAAGTACTTGCTCTATTTACATTACAAAAGGCCTAATATAAACATTAAATATAACGTTTTGCACTTTTACAATGGCTATATTATTACTTGAATGTTACACCAGATTTTCATGTACTCTGATAAAGTAATAATAAAGCAGCTGGCTAAAATAACGATTCCTCCCATCGAGCCCCTTTATCTCATACACTCCTACTAAATGAACGAACTGACCAATAAATGAGTTCTATATTATCAAGGGAATCTCTAGCAGACGAGAATATTTTTATTTATATTTTTGTCATATATTATTATTCAATTCAATATTTCTAGGAAAATTAACTATTTATAGCTAGCTTGATAAAATGAAGAAAAAATCCTATTGTACAAAACTGTGTATATTTCTAAACAATAACATGGTAGGATTGTTCTTACAGTGTTTTCCATCGGTCATTTTATGGGATTTAGGATCTAGGATACAGGCTTTATATATACAGCTGTATTGATGGACGGGCACACCATAATTGTAGAAAAGTTTTAAACAAAATTATCCTAAAGTATTTTCTTCTTTTTATTTGAAATAATAGGTCTAATGTAAAAATGAATTACGTCCACTTGATAATGACGTAAGATTACTAAAGATCAGAGGTGGATTCTTAAAAAAAATTTGCCCTACTAATCGCTTAGTGGGGCAAAATTGTTTTCGTGAAAAATCCTCAAAAATCACATAAAAAATCTACAAAAATTAAATAAAATCTTATGTTAATAACCCTTCTATGATTTTGATTCTTTTTTGTAGATTTTTAATGTGATTTTGGTGGATTTTTCACGAAAACAATTTTGCCCAACTAAGCGATTAGTGGGTCAAATTTTTTTTAAGAATCCACCTCAGGAAGGGAGGGGACATTGTGCTGTATATTACACTTGTACCCAAAGTTTTATATTACGGTTTCGTCTTATATCGTTGACTTTGGGGACTTTTATTCAATTTTGATTGGCTGGTTCAATAAGTTGAGTGTCCAAACGTTTCAACGGCTTATAGTAATCTACTGATGGGGTAATTTTGTGTATCATCCTTGGTTATCTACATCAATTTAACTCCAGTCTTATCCCTTAAGATCCCTAATTAAGATTCATCTTTGTCTTAAACCTCATGAAAATTAAATAATAAGGGGGGGGGGGGAAGTTCTGACACATTTGCGTAAACATGGTATATAGGCTTTATCTTTGGACTGAGAGGATAGGTTATTAAAGATAAAATCATTCTTATATGATGAATTTTCCCAAGTTTTGAGATTTTTTGGATAGGCCTCCAGGTTCAGGAGCTCCAGGCCTCCAGGTGGCCTTTGTACAGGTAAACATAAGAGTTAGAGGTCAACTCATAAAACAAAATATGCATCTTTTTTAATGTTATTCACATATTTAAGAAAAATTCATCATATAAGAATGATTTTATCTTTTATAACCTATCCTCTCAGTCCAAAGATAAAGCCTATATACCAGGTTTACGCAAATGTGTCAGAACTTCCCCCCCCCCCCTTGTATATTATTTGCATTACTTTTTAACAATGTTGAGAAAAAGTACAAATAAAACACAATAACTTGTGAAAGAATATTCGAATTTTCCTTGTACAAAAAGAATGTTTAAAAGAAAAGCTTTTCTAAAATTAGATTCGGTCCGTCATTACATTTGTCTGGGACGGATAGCTTTTTCCGTTATTTAAGGCATGTTAGAATTGTCCTATAAATTTGAAACTTCCTGTAGCAGTAATATATTAGAAGTAATATGATAAACAAGGATGACAACATCCATAAGTAGCGAAGCACAAACAATTAAATAAGAATTTAGATATTAGTTGTCAAAAGCATGTATATTAGGAAAAACTCACGAAACCTTTTCAACATTTGTTTTTAATTTGACTAACAGACTAACGGTCAAAGTAAATTACATACTGGATGCTCAAAATAACGGGAAATTTAATTTTGATATTTTTAACTACAAAAATTTTAAAAAAAACGGACCATAAACACCAAAGATATGAGGAAAAATGTGAAAAATATAAAAATAGCCAAAAACCTGCAAAAAGGCAGTCTGACCGCCATTGATGTTTTCTTGAAACGACAGGAAATTTAATTTTGATTTCTATAACTGAAAAACTTTGGAAATCGGGCCGTAAATACCAAAGTTATGGAAAAAATTGTGAAAAATACAAAAATAGCCTAAAACCTGCTTAAAGGCAGTCTGACCGTCATAGTTGTTTTCTTGAAACGACAGGAAATTTTATTTTGATACTATAACTGAAAAATTTTTGGGAATCGGACCATAAACACAAAAGATATGGAGAAAAATGTGAAAAATACAAAAATAGCCTAAAACCTGCTAAAAAGCGGTCCTACTGCCATTGATGTTTTATAGTTAATTGTGCTCTTTAATAATGGGAATGTTGTCAAAAAATTTCAGCCTTTTATCTTTTATAGGAGCCGAGAAAATCACGTTTCCCCCAAACTAAGACGGACATACGGACAGACGGACATTTCAAATTATAGAGTAGCTTCGCTACTAAAAATTGTAATAGCATTTTAGAGTGACCGCTTTATCTATCTTTCTATCGATGTATATTTCTACTAGCGGCTTCGCCCCTAGCCTCTAGGGGCTTTGCCCCAAGAGGTAATTAAAAAATTAAGTACTACTGGTGCTGTCGCTAGTAGTTTTATGTGAACTAACTTTCCCATAAGAAAAAAAATTGGGGAAAATAGGTACCTACGCAAGAAAAAAAAAGAAAAAAATTAGGCGGGGGATTTTCATTTTTTGGGGGGTCGGGGGTGTTCCACCCCCCCCCCCCCCAAGAAAATAGCCTAAAACCACCACAGGACCAGTAGGTATATTCCCTAAAGAGTAGAATCTGATCGGTTCAGTGGTTACCAAGATCTTAAGGGACGGACAGACAGACGGACAGACAGACGGACAGACAGACGAACAGACAGACGAACAGACAGACGGACAGACAGACGGAAATACAGACGGAAAGACAGACGGACAGACAGACGGACAGACAGACGGACAGACAGACGGACAGACAGACGGACAGACAGACGGACGGACAGACAGACGGACGGACAGACGGACACAAGTATTTTTCTAAAGCCATGTGCTTTAGAAAAAGATTGACCAACCCGAATCCCAAAACCATATCTTACATTAGTTGCTTCGCCCCTAGCCTTTGTTATCATAGGTCTTCTTATAATTTTTATTTTATTATCCGCGAAAACCTGTTCAAAAATTAAATTTTATAATGTTTCCAAGATTATGAAAGATTGAAAATTTGAATAAAATGTAATAGTTATTTCTCGCATCGTATTATAAACAGCTTTCCGCGGATATAGAATGTACAATTATAAGATAAAAACTAGTTTTTTAGCCCCGAGATGCCGAAGGTACGGGCTATAAAAAAACAGTTTTAATCTTATGATTGTACATTTTTATATTCGTAGAAAGCTGGATATAATACGATGCTAGACATAGTTTTTTCGTATGGATGAGAACCGATTCCTTTCTACCGGATACGAGAAATAAATTTATTATTACCTGGATATTACTCCATATTATCATGTTATTTAATAAAGTGAAACTTGTAGCGGGCTAAATTAACGGATCTCCTATCTCCACCCCATTTAACCGCATCCCCTCCTTTCCTACTAGATAAACGGCCATATCAATAAATTACACGGAAATAGCAACTTAAATTAACGATCCACATATATTAATCATCCATTAATGTAAAATGTGATGGAATGAAATAAATGCATTTTCTGAAAAAGAAAAAATAAACAAAATTAGATTCTTTGCCCTTAATTGCAAGGTCATCTGTAAATTGAATTTTAGACAATTTCAAAAAATGTACTTAAATTTTTTTTCATGGAAATAGTTAGTATCCTTATAATAAAGTAACAGGATGTGTGTTTGTCTTTTAGTTTGTTTGTTTGTACCGAAGGATCTCGCTAACCGCTGATCCGATCGGGTTTCCCATAACAGGGTAGCTTCTCATAGGTCCTGGGAAGGTTTATAACTATTTTGGGGGAGGGTACCACCACCCTCCCAAGAGAAATCACAAAAAATCAAGAGTTCAACGCAACATAAACGTCAACGAAACATAGACATATTTGAAATATAAAAAAAGTGCCACTAATATCTGCTAGTTGATAATAAATAGATAGATAACAAAGTTAACTTGTGAAATGTGAACACCTAAAATAAATATACTTTGATAATTTTATGATTTATATTTCAGTAGTCAAGCTACTCGTATCTTAATCCTAATATAAAAGTAACAGGATGTTTGTCTGTGCCGAAGAATAACGCTACCAGTAAACGTCTGCTCCATCTTTCAAGCCCTTCGGTTTATCTGTAGGACTTTATAATTCAAAAGTAGAATTGTTGCTATTAAAAAAACCAATAAGTTCTTTTTCAATTTTGTATTGTGTAAGTTTTGCTACAATATAATGTTGATTTCCTTGTTTATTTAATAATTTACTCTATGATTAAAAAATATATATCATTTGATAGACAAAATTGCAATAATCACCTTTTGTAATAGTGAAGCTATTATGCCCTCTGTCCCCTTTAATTTAATTTTTAAATTTCTATCATGAGCAATGGAAAACTTTTAAAATTCTTCATCTACCTAAAATCTCATTTTAAAACGCCTGCAACTTTTTTTGTAATTGAATCAGAAGTCTTCAAATAAAGAGTAATGGGTCTACTTTCAGCAGTTAGATAGGTGTATTTCTTGCAGGCTTTCCTTAAGGGGTTGGGGAGTATTAATGGTAGTAATGTGGATATATTGAATTTGCCATTTCATTTTTTTATCAGAAGATGCAAAAAATCAATTTGATGCAATATATGTAAATATTAGCAGTAAAACTATTTTTTTAGATAAGCAAAACTTAAAATTTATCTATCATACAAAGAAGAATGGTGTCTGTTTGTTTTTATGTTTGTCTGTCTGAAGCTTAAGATCTTGGTAACCGCTACTCTACAGGAAATACTACTACTAGTTCTGTTGTGGTTTTAAGCTTTTTTGGGGGGGTAAAACAACCCCAAGCCCCATAATATTTTTTTGGGGGTTGGAAGATTCGTTCTGTCCTAAGTACAGAAATAATTTTAAGAATTGTAATGTAGTGAGTTGATTTGAAATCTGCATCAAATTTTAAGGATTTTTTATAAAATTCGTTTTTTGTATAATTCTTTATCTAAAAGCGGAAATACAAATTAAGTTAATTAATTTTGGCATCCGTGATTGGTGGATTTAAAAAAACTGCGCTCTGATTGGATGTTGTACATCATTCAACCAATTAGAGCGCAGGTAGTTTAAAATCCACCTATCCTATTGGTCAAAATTAATTAACTTAAAATGTATTTCCGCTTTTAGATAAAGAATTTTACAAAAAACGAATTTTATAAAAAATCCTTTAAATTTGATGCAGATTTCAAATCTACTCCCTACATTAAAATTCCGGAAAACTTATATCTCTTACTGTACATCCCCAATGATGATTCACAAAGCTACCCCTTCTGTAGATTACAAATAGGGGTTGAAACGTTTGGACACTCGAAGCCTAATGAACAAACTAATTATAATTTAATAAAGGTTTCCAAAGTTGCTGAAAAAAAGAATAAGAAAACTTTATTAGAAAACTTTGAGGACTAGTGTAATAAACATCTCCTTGTCCCCTTCCTCCCTGCTATTTTGTATAAAAACAAGACTGCCGAACGGAATTTATTCACTTTGCTTCACAAAAATATGAATATTGCTTTCAAAATTATAAGAATTACTTTTAAAATCCTCAATTTAAATTGAAAATTAAATTCAATTGACGTAGGTGAATCAGACACTCTTTTAGAGGCCCTAGTAAAATTTAAAGATTTGCATTAAGTTTTTTTTTCATAAGGGGTGTTCAAAGTTGTTAAGCTGTTTCTAGGGCCACCACCCTAAAACTAAAATTCTGGCCAAAATTATCCTTATACTAAAGTAACAGGATGTTTGTCTGTACCGAAGGATCTCGCTAACCGCTGAACCGATCGGGTTCTCCTTAACAGGGTACCTCGTCATAGGTCCCGGAAAGGTTTATAACTATTTTGGGGGAGGGTACCACCACCCTCCCAAGAGAAATCACAATAAAATCGAAAAAAATTTAAATATTTTCGCCGCATAGTGTCGCTAGCGTAGTCGCGCTGCGTAGAGACACGAATTTAACAGCTCTTAACATAGACAAATTATTTCTCAAATTAAATATTTAAAATAAAAAGAAACATTTAAATGCCACTAGAGGCCTCTAGGGGCGTAGCCGCTAGTTATAGATAAAGTGTCGTGTCGACGAACGTTCAGACTTCCTATTAATTATAGAATAGAAATGCTAATCTTACCATAGACAAACCAATTCTTTAATTGTAATCACTTTATTTATTACTTATAAGCAAGTTATTATTATGTATTTAATCAAACAGATAGCAATGAATAATTATATGTTATACCTATAGATTATAACCTATATAATCTAAACCCCAAGTACTAAGATTAATAGACTATAACCTATATAATCTATACCCCAAGTAATGAGATTAATGAGCCTTATCCGAAGGCTACTGACGAGGATTTACCTACAAGCCAGCAGCAATAACCCCTCAGCGAGTTCAAGCCGATGAAAGAGACCTTGCCAGTAGCAAGATCAAACCAAAACTGACTCTTTAAAACAGCTTAAAAACTCTAGAAGCTGTGGCTAGCTCTAACTTGTATTATGAATCTAAACATCAATGCTGACTAATATATTTAATGGAGTGTAGCTCCCCTTAAACCCATATACTACAAAAGTGAAAATACTGGAAATAAATGTGAAACTGTTAATATTAAGCAACTAAAATGCTCAAAATTTACAGCTTATTTTTCAACAAAACAAAAAAAACAATATAAATGAGTTTAAACACAAGTCTCTAATTGATAGTAAAAAATTTAGTGGTGCATTTTGAGTATTTTTGTCACTTGATAAGCATAGTTTTTAAGCTCCTTTGAGTGCTTAGAGGCCTCTAGGGGCACTTGAGGAGGGGGGAGTTGAATTTGATAACTAAATAAACATTTTTTAACTTAGATTTTAAAAGAAAATAAAATTTTCTTATTGGGGGGGCGTGCCCCCTATTTTTTAAATTAAATTTTTTTGTAGGGGAGGCAAATTTTTTTGGGGGGCGATTTCTCTTGGGAGGATGGTGGTACCCTTCCTCAAAAAAATTAAAACCTTCCCAAGACCTATGAGAAGCTACTCTGTAAAGGTTCAGCGGTTAGCTAGTTCCTTCGGTACAAACATACACACAGACTAACAGTTTCCTTATCTTTGTTAATTAAACATAGGTATCACCAGGGAGAAAATTGCGAAAGATGAATAAATATTTGCTTTAAGCCAGGGATAAGTCAATTGATGGTAAATTGATATATTTCCTAATGATGTAGATTACAATTACAACAAGTTTGAAACCATCTGATCAAAACTCAATAAAAGTTCCCAAAGTTTAGCCAGCAAACAAGATCACGAGGTTGTAAAACTTTGGACACCAGTGTAATTTACAGTTCAAAGTCCTGCTCCTCCCCGTCTTATATATTAGGAAGGGATGTTAAGGTTCAAACAAACAAAACCTTAAAACTTTATATAATACTAAATATTTATATAAATACAACTTACTTTGTTCTCATTCTTTAATGGAATCAGTTCCAATAAAGATGTTAAAAAATAAGGGTTATTCAAGGATGACAACATCCATAAAAGCGAAGCACAGAAACGGTAGAACAAACGGACAATTAACAGTTGTATAGTGTCAGAACTGAATAATCAAAATATAAATGTATACGAGTCGAAGCAAAATTGTAAGTAAATTTGTTAAAAACTGCTTGATACAGAATAATGTTTATGGACATACTTACATTTTTAGGACTTAATTATAAAGTTGCTTTGCTTATAATTTCGTACTTTTTTTTCCCAGGAATCAGTATACAAAAAATCAGATCAATCGGAAAATTAGATCACATAAAAATTTGTTGTTAAAAAAGTAAACAAATCAACATGTTTAAAATGGACGTACGGACAATTTGGTAATTGGTATTTTGGTTATAAAGTTGCTACGCTTTCTAAATCGTACCTAACTACTGCAGGAATCACCATGCAAAGTTTGAAATCGATAGGACAATTCTAACATGCCTAAATTAACGAAAAAAGCTAACCGTTACGGACGGACGTACGGACGGACCGACCCTAATTATAGAAAAGCTTCGCTTTTAAAAATATATGTCTTTGCAGTTTGAATCCTTTAAAGGGACTGACTAGCAGTGTGCTCAGATGAAAATTTTGCTCAAGTCCATTTTTTAGGTCGCGTGAAGTCCATTTTACATGCACAAAAGTCCAATTTTGTCACTTTGGGAAGAAGGGGGGCAAAAAAGGGGAGGGGGGAGAAAATTTTGAAAATTTTTCTCAAGTCCATTGAACATCGGGAGGTTGCTTTTTTTCAAGTCCATTGAAGGTTTTCAAAAGTCCAATTTTCGAGAAAAATGGACTTGAAAAGTCCAATCTGAGCACAGTGCTGACTAGAAAGTAAAGAATATGTGTTAAAAAATGTTACCACCCGCAGGGTTTTTACAAGATTGTATATCCTGAGAATTTTCATTTTGAATGGAATGGAATGGATAGTTTAGTGTATAATTATAGTTGTATAAATAAATACTATAAATTAAATCATTTAATCTTCATATTCTGATATTATATGATGTAAAATGATTTTTAATTTCAAATAATTTTTTTTCAATAAATCCTTTTACTAAAAATTTTCATGACATCAAATCTGATTTTAATTTGAGTAAAAATTCGTATTAAAACCTCTTTACAAGAATGAATCATTGAATGTAGAATATACGTGGATATTATGGCAGGGGGGAAATCGTCGTAAATTTAGGTTGATATTTTGTCTGTTATTTATTGGTCAGTTCGTTGGTCTAGATAGGAGGTGAGGGTTTGGTATAAAGGGGATTTTTAGTTTAGCCCGCTACACGGCTTACTTTATTTAAAAAAAAAAACATGATAATCTTGTGTAAGATCCAAGTAATAATAAATCCATTTTTAAAGTAAGCTTGCTTGCTAAGCAATTTGCCGATTAATTAATTGGTTTGGGTATTTTAGTTTAATTTTTTTTTACAAAAATATAAATATTTCTGAAGGCTAGTATTAAAACTCAAACTATCCTATCAAACATTACTGAAAGCCAGCAGGACAGACAGACAGAAACAAACTGCTATAAGGTAGCTGCGCTAAAAAAAAAAAATTTTTCTTAATCAGCGAATGTAGCATAACAGTGTAGCTAGTCGTCGGGAGGGTGATGAGTTTGAACCCCGTCTACAACCGTATCATATCTATAGACATTATATTATAAACATCTTTGCCTAGAAACGGCGCAAATGTAATTACAAATGTAGGTATCTCAGACAAAGTTCATATTATCAAAAAGTCACTATTATTTAAAGTTCCCGAAGTTGTTAAGTCAACGAATAAGAAAACGTTATTATTAGACTTTTGGGACTAGTGTAATAAACAGCTCAACATCCCCTCCCTCCCTGGTTTACTATTAATAGAATAAAAATATTTTGAGACCTCCCAAAAGTAAAAATAACACCACCAATTTCCTTATTTTCTATCAGATTTTCATCTCTCATAAATATAACGAAAGAGACAAACATTTTAAAATGTATCGTATTATAGAAAGCTTTCCGCGGACAATAAAATTATAGTATAGCTGAGAACCAGTTCTAATCCACCGGATATTAATCGGTTTGAAAGTCATACTGAAAATTATTTCCTTATTTTGTATCAGATTTTCATCTCTCAGGAATATAACGAATAGAGATTAGTACAAATTTTTAAAGTTTTATAAAGAAAAAATTTATATTTTTTTTTTGGGGGGGGGTCTTTTTTTCTAGGTACAATATCTTTTGGGATGTTGGTTAATGGTTATATTCTCCCCCAAAATAGTTATAAACCTTCCCTAGAACTATGAGAAGCTATAAAGGTTAACCATATCGGTTCAACGGTTAGCGAGAACCTTCGGTACACACAGTCAGAGAGACATCCTATTTATCTATAACAAAGTAGAATCATGTCTGTCCGTCCGTCCCTTAAGATCTCGGTAACCACTGAACCGATCGTTTTCTACTCTTCAGGGTATATACCTATTGGTCCTGTGGTGGTTTTAAGCTATTTTCTTGAGGGATATGAAACCCCCACCCACCCCCCCCCCAAAAAAAAAAATTTGTTTAGGCAGTTATTTGAAAATAAATGGCAGCACCAGAAATACTTAATTTTTTTTAAAGGCTAGGGACAAAGCTGCTAGTTTATTTATATGGGATTATAAGAAAAGAAGTAAATAAAAGAATCAAGCAGTAGTCAATATGAGTTGTCTTATAAATATGCAATTGTATTAAATACAATCAATGATGTACAAGGGGGTAAAGTTAACCCCCTCATTCCAATATTTTTTTAGGTGTGTGGGCATTACTCACTGACATGGGAATGATATTCTGACAGACAACTCTAAAGGAAAATTTCCCCACAACCCCCTTCCCCTTTTCCTCCCCCTTCTTTTCAACCCCTCTTCAAATACATGACAACAACAAAATATACCACAGATTTCTACAAAGTCAGCCGTAATTTAGACCTCATTGACAGCAATTAATTCAAATGTCGGAAATAGTCCCTTTCGTGGCAACACCCCTTAAGGGGCGTTTCGTCTTATTTTTAAATGCCCTTTTATAGGTTATTTTAGGTTAGGTTAGGTTTTATTGGGTTAGGTGATTGCCCCACAGGGTTATGCAATTGGCCCCGCAGGGTTAGAGTCCCTCGCAGGGGCTAGAAATAAGAGAAAAGACACTGTGAAAAATACGAAGAATCACCCCTTAAGGCGTGTTGCCACGAAAGGGACTATACCCCAAATGTCTTATTTACCAAGTATATTTGCGATAACTTTTATTTAATAGATTCTTCCAATTTTTTACATTTACAAAAAGGCCTGCTTCATTGCTTCAAGATCCATGTCAATTCTACATAGGAAATAAATGTCTATAAATGAGCTCAAGTTTTCCAAGGAATAAATGTTTAAAACTCATAGTGCTCCAATAATCCATAATAAACTCTCATTGCCCAGAACGAAAAGACCCAATATTTTACTTTATTAAGAATAAATTCATTTTTTTCTATTTCATCTTGCTATTTACATAATATTGAAGTATTTAATTTCTATTCTTAAAACAGAAAATTTAAATTCATAAATAATAAATTTAAGAAAACTTAGTTTTAAAATAAATTGATTCTAGCGCCCCTCCCTAATGTGTTCAGATTTAGAAACAAAAATTTTAAAAATTTTAACTTTTTTGTAACAGTTATATAAAAAAATATAAATTGGAAAATAAATTCCGTAATTCAAATTGCATTTTTGAAAGAATGAAAAAGGCATTATCATAAATACGTATCTAAAGATTAAATAAAGAAATCAAAAGAAAATGGAAGAAAAAGCAAGTAAGAGAAAGGTTTAAAAAAGACAAGAAAACGCTGAATGTTAATATGTTCATAGTATCAAAGGCTTTAATTATAAAATAACGTTAGTAGTTGAACTTGAAGTAATCTTTATGTTTAAGTAGATATATTTATTTTTATTTTCTAATATTTCCCCTGTGAATATACAGTGAACCCCTTCCCCCAACCCCCCCCCCCCAAAAAAAAAAGCATTGGAATTGTCAGGGAAATTTTAACAAAATTCATATTTCTATCTCTTTCTATTCTAAATAAAAAAATGCATAAAAGAATATTTTAAAGGGACTGTGAACGTAAATTTTTCTCATCTTAATATCAAATCTAAACATTATCTCATTCATAATATCTCACAGATAGAGCAAAACGCGCTTTTGTTTGCTTAAAAAACGGCTTTTTCCGACGATTTTTATAAGGTACAGGGAAAGGAAGGAATTTTCCATATTATATAAAATGTGCATTAAATTGCTTTTTTCTCTCATTATATAGCTAAAATTAAACTTTTTCACATAGTTCTTGATTTTTCCTAACGGTTAAGCTGACTTTTAACATAATCCTTGCTTTAAACCAATGTATAGTTACTTAGAAATTGATAAAATAAGCAATATTTTTTATTGAAAATCAAATACAATAACAAAGCTAGAAACAGGTTTTTATTAGTATCGAATTAACTTTAGATGGCCCATCTCTCGCCCACCTTTAATTACAAATTTGTAAATAATAAAGACGCAATATTTCTTTATAAACAGTCTGATAAAAGTGTAAACTAATTCTCAAAAGTGGGTTATTTATTGTCCAACACAATAAAAAAGGATATTATTATTTTAAATAACCTATGAGATTCAACCCTTTGTAGACAGTGAGGTATTGTTTTGGCAACAATATGAATTTAAAATAGGTCTTTATTACCTAATTACTACGTTATAAAAAAACTAATTGGCAATTTTATATCATAAAATAAATCCTTAACAGTAAGTAAATTGTTTCAACTATATGTGACAAGTTAAATATCCCTACAAACATAATAAGAAACAAAAAACGTTCAGATTTTCCCTGTTTTTTTCCTTTTTCCCTCCCAAAATACCATAAAATCAAGGCATTATTCCTGGATATTTTTGTTAATAGGACGTTTTTGGTTGATCAGTGTAGTGAAATGTGCTTAGAAAATGTTAAGATTTGATTATCAGATGAGAAATTTTTACGTTCACACTCACTTTAAACTAGTGGATGTGTACCTAGCATCCAGGGGCTCTGTAATAAAAGGGGCAGAAACAGGCTAAAAAAATTGCTTAAAACCATCTAAAAATGAAATAGTCTAATAACGTCATGGGACCTATTTGAAGCTTACCTAAAATAGAGAACCCAATCGCTTCAGTAGTTATTGAGATCTTAACCTTCCGACAAAAAAAACTTTATATATTATTAGCGTTTGAGCCTTTATTATATACGGACTAAAAAAAAGCTTAAACCCATCCAAAGACTTAAATCTGAAAATGAAATAGCCTAAAACCATCACGGGACCTATGTTAAGTTTATATAAAATAGAAAACCCAATCAGTTCAGTAGTTATTAGATATTAAGAATGATACATCACATTTACTCCTTTACAATTTCTTACAGACAGACAGACATTTCAATTAGAGTACAAATAAACATATGATAAACATCGACATAAACTTAGGGAAGTTCATAAAAATCTAATAAGATAGACGGACTATAATTTGAAATGTCCCTCTGTCTATTTTTCCTAATTACTCGGACCCTAAAGGCGGCCTGAGGCCGCTTCGTCACCAGTAATATATAAATGTAATAATATAATTGTTATATATAATATATATATTTTTTTGTATAAAATTTTGTATTTAATATTTACAATTTTATTTGCCGCCTCCTGCACCACCTCCAAATCCAAATCCACCACCGGCACCACCGCCTAAACCTCCTCCAGCGCCACCGCCGAATCCGCCTCCAAACCCGCCGCCAGCTCCACCAGCGCCGCCGCCAAATCCACCGCCAGCCCCGCCTCCTCCACCGCCTAGACCATGGCCTGCGCCGCCACCAGCTCCACCACCAAATCCACCGCCAGCACCTCCACCAATGCCAACACCGCCACCTGCACCACCGCCGAATCCACCGCCAGCACCTCCTCCAACTCCACCGCCTGCCCCTCCACCGAATCCACCGCCAGCACCTCCTCCAACTCCACCGCCTGCCCCTCCACCGAATCCACCGCCAGCACCTCCTCCAACTCCACCGCCTGCCCCTCCACCGAATCCACCACCGGCACCGCCGCCTAAACCACCAGCTCCTCCACCAAATCCGCCGCCAAAACCACCTCCAGATCCACCAGCGCCGCCGCCAAAACCACCTCCGAAGCCGCCACCTAATCCTCCGCCTTTTCCGCCGCCCAGTAATCCCCCAAGTATGTTAGGTATTATTCTGCCGCGGATTGGGTTACTGCCTCCATTTGATATACAAAGGCTGACCGCCAAAAGTGCCGCAAATGTACGCATCCTGAAAATACAATAATTATTGATTAGGTAACGGGATGTTTATCTGTGTGTGTGTGTGTGTGTCTGTCTGTCTGTAGCAAAGGGACTTGAAAGAGAGTTGAAAGTAGCTCTCTAAAGTATCTAAAAAGAAAAGTGACATCATACAATACAAGAGGCCATTATACAGACTAAATTACCAATAGCAGGCCTGTTTACATTTTAAGAGTAGGCCAGTATGGCGTCATTTTATATAGGCAATATAAAAAGGTTCGTATACTATTCATGGTGTAATGGATAGGACATCTGAGGATGAATTAATCTTCCTCTAAGGAAGATTGTAAATTGTAAACATTAATAGATTCAAATAGTACACTAAGATTTTAAAAAAAAATATATTCATACCTTTTAAATTAGATTGAGCTGTGTTCTTACTAACTGAGTAAGGAATACTGATTCTATTCCACTGATGATCAACCTTTTATACCCAAATATTTAGGGTATAGAGCCAGGTTAAATTCTAAATCTCCGCCCATTTTAAATATCATTTGATAATAAGATTATGAAAGGGTTAAAAAGAGGTGGAGTATTTTTTTAATTCTAGGTATTAAGAAAAGGTTGGGGGGGGGGGGGGGGGGTTTAATCTCTTCCCCTATCCAACGTCATTAAAATTAGAATCTAAATATCTTGAAGAAATTTTTAGTTTTTACCTGTTAGAAAAGCTCCGCCCATTTTGCTTTTGCTTCTATATCACGTAACAGTAATCAGGGATCTAAAGGGATAAGACAACGACCGATAAATTGATGTATATCCTTAAAAATAATACACAAAATTACCCCTTCTGTAGATTGCAATTAGTGTTTGAAACGTTTGTATACTCAGCTTAATAAACCAACCATTACAATTCACTAAAGTCCCCAAAGTTGTTGAGTCAGCAAAAAAGGAAACGTTATTATAAAACTTTGACGACTAGTCTCTTTTATATTTGAACCCTTCCTTATAGATAATGAAATATTATACCAAAACATGAATTTTCAATCAAAAAATTAATTGTTTTGTTAAAATTTATAATAACTATTTCTCATATTACATAAATTGAAATAATATATCATCCGCACCCTATACTTCAATCAGAAAAAAAGCTATAACCATCCGAAATCATCTAAAAATTATATAGCCTATGTAAAGATTCTTTAAAAAAAGATTCAATATAAGTTATCAAAAAAAGTGTTTGATTGCCACTTTTAAAAAAATTAATGCATCTGTAATATTTATTTAAGATAAGAAATTAATGAAAAGGTTAAAAGTTCTCTATCAAACAATTTGTATTCATTACAATTATTTGGATCTAGTACATTTCACGGTAAAAGTTTCTGGTGACGATTATTTCCAAAAAAAATCTATGAACTTTAAAGTAGGGTTGGGTCGGATACTTTTTTGTCCGGATACCGGATATCTGGCTGATTTCTAATGCCCGATATCCGATTCCGGCCGGATATCTGGCCAACGTTCGATATCCGGCAATTTACCGGATATCCGGCCTGATAACCGGATATCTGGCGTCAAAAATCAGCCGGATATGATGTAACCCGATAGTTTTAATATCCAGTATCCAGCCGAATATTGAAATTGGTCGGATATCCGGATAACCGGCCAGACCGGATATCCGGCCCAACCCTACTTTAAAGGCTGCTAACTGCATAATGGCTGAAGTAACTGTTTTAGTTATGAAGCAGTTAGTCCGAGAATCGAACTCAAACCCCTTCCCTAGACCTACTGTGGTAATACGGCAACAGACGGACGGGTAGTTTACAGAATTGCTACGCAGTGGCTTATCATGACAAGCCTTCTGCACTAATCCTATTATATCACCATTTACCTCATGACCGCAGATGACCCCGTTGCGCAGCGGTCAAACTGGACTGGCTAAATATGGGGAGGGGCACGGACACGCAGCTATCACGCGCCCCTCACGCAACTATACAACCGGGAGGCGATGCCTCCCCTTTTACCACAGCTACCCCCACAGGCTGTCTACCGCCGTGGGCTACGCCCTTGTGTCCCACACCCCCTTCAAACCTAACCTATTGTTATAATCTATTTGTATATATATAGTAAACATCCATTGTAAATGTATTCAGTTAAATATATAATTTCTGTATGACTAAATCCTGCTAGTTTGTTTTGGTAGAATACTTCAAGGCTAGGGCTCGTTGGATTCGAACTCGCAACCGGTGAGCTGAAACGCTTCGGCTTACCACATCTTGGTGTCAGCGTGTTTCAATCGAGCCCCACAGAAATTAGCCTATTCTACCTCTGATTGGACCCTTTTGCAAGTAAGGGGACAGTCAGCTGCCAACTGAGAAGCCAACTGACCCGTGAGACGGCCTTTTTAGGTCGATTTTCCATCATTTGAACGCATTATGTAGGCCTCTGGCCTATGGCAAGCAGATTTAGCCTGCTAAAAGCGCCAGTTTACGGCGTTTTTTTCCGTACCGTGTAGGAGTAGCGCTAGGTGCGCAGCCACGGTAATCGTATAATTTAGCTCAGACGGCTACAAAACTGAGTCTAAACTGGCAAGTGTAGCTGGGACAAGCCCCAGGACACCCAGGCCAAACCTACAAGACGGACAGCTAAGTGCTGGTCTCCCTGAGAAGGCAATGTGTGGCTGCGAAGCTTCAGCACACAAGTAAGGCCTACCACTGCGACGGATAGCAGAATTTGAGCCAAAGGCACGGCAGGACGGGACATTCCCTGCCGCTGCCTCCCAGGATTCGAACCCGAGGCGCTGCAGGAAGGGCCATTCCCTGCCGCCATCTTTTGGGATTCGAACCAGCGGCGCTGCAGGACGGGACATTCCCTGCCGCCGCCATCCATCTGACCTTTGCAGGACGGACATTCCCGGCTGCCGGTGCTTCCAGAATCACACCTAGAGCTCCTAGTGATAACTACACATAAGTGTGTATAAATGTCAACCAAGTGATAAAAAGAAATATAAAATTGTTGACCCAGTGATAATTGATAAGCTCTAGTGATTTGAAGCTACAGTATAAGCCACCACCAGCGGTCTACACACACACACCATGGTAAGCGATACTACCATAGCTGCGGTTCGGCCACCGCCGAAGTTTCTGCCGACCCCAGCCGAGCGGGAGGCCCCCCTGTCTCAAGGGCAGGACCTCCACTTCCCCTGCCACATCAGGGTGAGGTTTCCTACTCCTGACCCTGCCCAGCACGTACAGGTTGATGCCATGGTAGATTCTGGCAACCGTGTACCAGGGTCTGCCATCATTTCTGAACACCTCATGCACGCAATGGGCGTGCAGCGCATGTTGGTTCCAGACAACACCCAAATCCTGACTGCTAATGAGGAAGGGCAGCCCCTTCAGGTAATTGGAAAATTATATGAATTATATATGGCAGTTTCACACACTCTTATACTCCATCTGTACCACGTGACTGTGGTACGGAATCTCTCACACCCTCTGAACCTAGGAGGGTATTTTCTCAAGGAGTTCGGAACTAGGCTCTGTTTCGACATGCAACCCCCCTGCTTGTGGGTGCGTGGGGAGTTTATCCCACTCCGTGGCGTCCCCATCGACCGGGAGACAGCCGAGAGAGAGTTGAGTTACGAGGGGCCTCTGCCAGGCCCACTGCCAGAGCAGCCGCTAGGGGAGCCCGCAGCTGGCAGGCCCTCGGCAGCACGGCTGGACCCGGCCAGAGTTTTAGAGGCACAGACACAGGATCCCCTCTTACTCCGTGTCCGCCAGTGGGTGGCCGACGGCAAAGCCCCAACTAAGGCTGAGCTGCGAGGCAAGGAACGGGACAAGCAGCAGTATGCCAGCCGCTTCGCAGCCCTGGGACTCGACGAGCATGGCTGCCTCACCACCACCGACCAGACCCTGACAGGAGAGAGGACAAGATACCTGCTGCCTTCGGCCCTCCAGCAGGACGCGTTTTTTCTGGCCCATGGGACCCCCATGGCCGGGCACTTTGGGATGGACGCTACTATTGCCCGCGTCGCCATGCATTTCTGGTGGCCCAACCTGTCCCGTGACGTCCGCCTGATGGTTCAGACTTGCCCTGAGTGTGTACAGAAGGTCACCAAGGAAAGGTTGAAGTTAGGGATACACGTGCCCTCCCGCCAGGGGTATCCACAGCAAGTCCTGTTTATTGACCTGGTGGGGCCCCTGCCAGAGACACCAGCCGGGAACCGTTACATCCTCACCTGTCAGGATGGGTTCAGCCGGTTTGTCAGCCTCTACGCCATCCCCAACAAGCGCACTCTCACGGTGGCTGAAGCCCTACTGCACCGCCACCTGGCCACGTTCGGATGTCCCCTGAAGATCCACTCGGACAATGGGATGGAGTTTACTGGCCAGGTATTCAAGGAACTGGCCTCCAAGCTCGAGATTGGCCTGACACATCCACCGCCCTACATCCCGCAGTCCAACCGGGTGGAGAGGTTCCATCGGACGCTCAACACAGGCATGCGGCTGTTCCTGGACAGAGACGACAACAACTGGGAGCCACACTTGCCTGCCATTGCCTTCGCCTACAATACCAAAGCCTGCAGATCCACAGGCGTGACCCCGTTCCTGGCCTACTTTGGGAGAGAGGCCAAGCTTCCGGTGGACATGGTGCTCCGGCTGCCAGACACTGAGTATGCCTCAGTCCCAGCCAACGTCCAAGCTCTCCTGCAACGCTACCATGCCGTGTACGACGCAATCCAGCAGCGAGAAGAGGGAACCATCCGAAGGAGCGCGGCCGCCTACGAAGGCACGGCCAAGTACGAAGTTGTAGACCTGGTCTGGTATCTGGCCCCCCGCCTGGTGCCAGGGAAGTCAGCCAAGATTACCAAGAGATGGACTGGCCCTTGGAAGATAGTGAGACAAGCCACAGACGTCCATTATGTCATCAAACCTGCCTCTCCAACAGCCAAGATCTCGGAAATCACCGCGCATGTCGGCCGACTGCGCAAATACACCGGAGATGTAACTGCCCATCAGATTCCAACAGACATCCATGGCGACCTGGACGGCGACGAGGACGCCACTGAGCTGCCCGCCGGAGCTGCGGCGCTGCCAGCTAGTGACCCAGGACAGTTCCCAGTGTACCAGCCGGCAGCCGCCGCCCCACAGCCCAGCGGCCAGGATCGCGACCCTGTAGAAGAGAACCTGCAGCACCAACCCAACGAACCACCGCCGCCGCTGCCAGCCCCAGAGCCACCTAGGGATGCCATCTGGAACCCTGATACTGACATGGAGCCCCTGCCGGCCAGCAGCGAACCTGCAGGAGGAGAAGCAGCCACTGAGATGGAAGTGGCGGCCCCAGAGGGTGAAGCTGAAGCGATGTGTCCCCTGCTGATGACAGCTGTACCCATCCAAGTGGGAGCTAAGAGGCCAAGCAACCTGGACCAAGCAGGCGCTCCCATGGAATTTTACGCGCCTGCCTCCATCGTTATTCCCCCCTTGGGAGCCTCCAGAGTGAGCCTAGGCCTCCGTGTCCAGTTACCAGCCGAGACAGAACTAGTCCTGCAAACAAGGCAAAACTTCCAACGACGGGGCCTGGCTGTCGCCAACCCACGGCTGGAAGCCAACCGGGAGTTGACAATGCTGATATCCAACCACAGCCAGACCGAGCAGCGAGTGTCCCGCGGAGCCTGTATAGCCAGAGCTGTCCTACACCAAGCCGTGCCCCAGGAAGATGTTGTCGTGCGCAGACAGAGGCTGCCGTATCCCCAGGTTCAAGGCCTGGTGGCTCGGGAGCCCCGCAGCCCTTGAAGGGGAGGTTGTGGTAATACGGCAACAGACGGATGGGTAGTTTACAGAGTTGCTACGCAGTGGCTTATCATGACAAGCCTTCTGCACTAATCCTATTATATCACCATTTACCTCATGACCGCAGATGACCCCGTTGCGCAGCGGTCAAACTGGACTGGCTAAATATGGGGAGGGGCACGGACACGCAGCTATCACGCGCCCCTCACACAACTATACAACCGGGAGGCGATGCCTCCCCTTTTACCACAGCTACCCCCACAGGCTGTCTACCGCCGTGGGCTACGCCCTTGTGTCCCACACCCCCTTCAAACCTAACCTATTGTTATAATCTATTTGTATATATATAGTAAACATCCATTGTAAATGTATTCAGTTAAATATATAATTTCTGTATGACTAAATCCTGCTAGTTTGTTTTGGTAGAATACTTCAAGGCTAGGGCTCGTTGGATTCGAACTCGCAACCGGTGAGCTGAAACGCTTCGGCTTACCACACTACAACAGTCGGGGGATACAGTTTAATTTACTGATTAAACGATATCAAACTGTATAAAAATGACTTTCGAACCCCCCAAACTATGCAGGGGCTATTGGGCTGTTTATTACACAAGTCCCCAAAGTTTTATAATACGTTTTATTATTAGTTGACCCAACAACTTTGGGGACTAAAATTGAATTTTATTGGTTGGTTCATTAAGTTGAGTTCTCAAACTTTTCAACCACAAGTTGTGATCTACAAAATTTTGTGTATCATCGAGGATGTAAATCAATTTATCGGCCATTGTCTTATCCCTTTAGATCCCTGAGACTAGCATACTTAATTGATAACAATTTATTAATTAATAGTTATCATACAACAAAGTTAAAATTAATCTACTTTCGTAGCTACTCTACAAGTCTTAAGTTTCTGTGCATTTGTTGGAAGGGAGGGGACATTGGGCTGTTTATTACACTAGTCCCCAAAGTCTTATAATAATCTTATTCGTTGGCTTAACAAGCTTGGTGACTTATTGAATTTTTAATGGTTTGTTCACTAAGTTGAGTGTCCAAACGTTTCAACCACTAATGTAATCCAAGAAGGGGGAATTTTGTATATCATCATTGGAAATGTACATCAATTTATCGGCCATTGTCTTATCTCTTTAGATTCCTGATTTGTTGGTCTTTCTATGTAAAGGCCATTTTTTTCTTAGGACAATATTTCGGTACACCGACAAACGTCCTAATGCGACAAACGTCCTAAACGACAAACGTCCTACTACGACAAACCTCCTAATGCGACATCTCTTAAGTAAAACTGGTATTATCCTCTTAGAAATATTTTTTCAATATTGAAAATTTGAGTACCCCCCCCCCCCCCCCCCGACAGCGAACTATGAACTCTGGCCGCAGCGCTCGGCTCCCTAGCCTCCCTAGCCGCAGCGCTCGGCCCCCTTGCCTGCCTAGTCGCAGCGCTCGGCCCCCTTGCCTGCCTAGCCGCAGCGCTCGGCTCCCTAGCCTAAAACCTAACCAAACCTAAAATAGTTGTTCGTCGGTAGTTGGGGGGGGAGCCGGGGGGGGGGGGGGTACAAAATTGAAAAAAAAATTTCTAAGAGGATAACGCCGTAAAACCTCCTAAAAGTTTTTAAAGAAATAAATCTTCCAAAATTTGGGTAAAAATGTTTGGAAATTAATTGAAAATTTTGGTAATAATTTTAAAAAATATAAGGTCGAATCTTGTAATGCAAGGATGTATCAGGTTCGAAACCATGCTGTTTAATAGCCAACACAGACTTTGGGAAAACTGTCGGACGGATTTTTAAATTTCAGCCTGTGTGCAAAGTTACCTATTCAAGAAATAATATTCAACATTGAATGAGTTCCGAGTGTATTATTGCCATTTTGGATTTTTTTTTGTTCAACTTTTTTAACAGTGGTGGATTTTATCCTAAAATTTTGGAAAATTTCTTTATTTTTTAATTTTTGAAAAATTTTAGGACGTTTTACTTAAGAGATATCGCATTAGGAGGTTCGTCGCATTAGGACGTTTGTCGCAATAGGAGGATTGTCGCATTTGAGGTTTAGGACGTTTGTCGCATTAGGACGTTTGTCGTAGTAGGAGGTTTGTCGGTGTACCAATATTTCTCTTGAGAATGTGGTGTCAACCTCCCTGAATATGGCTATAATTTTCCCTTGACCTATGAGAAGCTTCATTGTAAAGAAGGACCATATCGACTTAGAAGTTGGTGATAGACAGACGTACAGACATCATATTACTTTTATATAAGGATTAATGGGGTGCGCATGGTTTTGCCAAAAGGGTTTTAAATAAACGAGAAATTTTGACACTGTTTTGTAAAAACTCAAAATTATTGCACAAAGTTCATAATTTGAGTTTTATAAGACTAATAACCTTTGGATCTAAGGGGATATAACAATGGCCTATTAATTGATGTACATTCCCAATGATGATACACAAAATTACCACTTCTATAAATTACAATTAGTGGTCGAAACGTTTGGATACTTGAATAAATGAACTAACCAATCATAATTCAATTAAATTCCCCAAAGTTGTTAAACCAACCAATAGGAAAATGTTTTAATAAAACTTTAGGGACTAGTGTAAAAAAAATGTCCCAATGTCCCCTCCCTCCCTGCTAATAACCTTTGCTCTTTATAAATACACATTCTTTCTAAATAATATCATTTCATTCTAACAAGGATGACAACGTCCATAAAGGCAAAGCTCTAAAATAAGAAGGAAGGACAAACAAACAATAACTCTTGTAGTAGAGTGTCAGAAATTAAACAGTAGAATATCAATTTGTCAAAAAGTCTTACAAATTTTGGTTAGCTCTTTTCCTAATAATTTATATATTTAAGAATTGTCCTATCGATTTCAAACTGTGTATGAAGATTTCTATGACAGTTAGGTACGAGTTAGAAAGCGTAGTAACTCTAAAATTGATAATAAAAAAATCCGTAAGTCCTTTTAAATCATGCTGATTTTAACTTTTTTGACAACAACTTTTTTATGATATAATTTTTTTATTTATCGGATTTCCTAGTACAGCAAAATACAATATTATGAGCTTGGCGTCTCTATGACAAAATCCTAAAAAATTGCTTTTACTGTATCCTGTATTCACGCAATTTGTGTATAATCCTCTTATTTTTTTCAGTGCTCGGTCCCCTAGCCATACAATCTAACCTAACTAAGTTTTAATTTTTAATTTTTTAGGTACCTAATTTTTTTTTCTCAATTACCTCTTGGGCGGCTAGTTAATTACAAAGAATTATTTTATAGAAGGGGTTATTTTGTGCATCATCATTATGGATGTACATTAATAAATCGACCAATGTCTTATCCCTTTAGATCCATGCAATGATACATTCTCCAAATGTTAAAATATTATACGCAGAAGGGCTAAATAAGTTAAAAGCGTATATCATTGGTCTTTGGTTAATATAAGAAAATATTTTGGCAATATCTGTAGAATAAATTAGAAATTATGGAAATATAATGGATGTATATTAATACTTGGATGTTGCATCAGATTTTCAAGTACTCTGATAAAGTAATATTCATAGCTGGCTAAAATTACGATACCCCCTTTACCTTCCCATCCTGTTTGACATACGAAAAAATAAATGAGGTCCATATTCCATTTGTCAATATATCCATGCATATCCTTTATGAATTGGAATTAGTTAGAATAATAGATATAATATAGATACATACTCTATAAAGCATCCATCAGGAAAACAGCGGAGACACAATCCTGCCATATTGTTGGTTAGAAAGTGTACAGATATTGGAGAGAAAGAGTAGTTATTTCTTTCATTTCATTTGCATAATGAGTCAGCTAGGAATAGTTGCATTTTTGGGTATAGTCCTTTCCATGACATTCCTCCATAAGGAGCGATTCTTCGTATTTTTCACAGTAGCTTTTCTCCTATTTCTAGCCCCTTCGGGGGGCTCTAACCCTGCGGGGCCAATTACCTAACCCTGTGGGGCAATCACCTAACACAATATAACCTAACCTAACCTAAAATAACCTATAAAAAGCCATTTTAAAAATACGAAGAATCGCTCCTTATGGAGGGATGTCGTGGAAAGGACTATACCCGCATTTTTTAAGGATAAAGCTTTGAATGGGTATATTATACCACAAAAAAATTCTTCCCTCGAATCATATAAAGCATATGACAAAACATATATAAAAGCTAGCTATGCATAGCTAAATATATTAGGATAAAGTAAGCTTACTGCTTGGAATCTCTGTTTATATGTTTGACGGGCTATGGAGCACAAAAGACCATCTAAATCTTTTTTCTAAATCTTGAAAGTAGTGTAAACAGGGATATCTATCTACATCCAAGAAAGAGATCTAAAATCACACAGTAGGACAAACGAATGAAGATTAACACTTTTAGAATGTCAGAACGTTTTAAAGTTAAATTAATAAAGGTTTATTTCCCCGAGGCTTATAGGTGGTTTACGCTAAGAATAAGGTATAACCAACAAGCGAAATAAATCTAAAATATAATATTATTTGAGGGGCATATGGAGAGGTCGTAAATTTTACGATGTGTTGCCCCCCAACGACAGCTGAAAAAGACGCATAAGTTTCGTGATTTTTTCCCGAATTAATTTCGTTGTTGGTATAAGCTGGGTTTACGCACGGCTGCCGAGCACTGTTGTTTATATTTAAAACGTTACCTAGAGTACTTTATAAATAGGTCATACCAAATCCAGAAACAATAAAAGAACACAAATAAAATACCAAGAAGGGATCAGTATTGTACATTCAGGAACAAGGGACCTCGATTCTAAAAAAACTAACTGAAAAGTGAAAATTTACCCACAACCCTCTTCCTTCTTTTCTCTATTCCTACCCACTTCTATTTGGTCACAGAACAAAACACGGCAACATTACACTAAAATATCAAAATTTGTTGTATCTGTATATCTGGTTGTAAGTTTTCTAAAATTTTAATTAAATTTAATCCTATTTGTAAATGCTTTGTAATCATTATTCTTTTTAAAAATATTTTCGGAACATGCTTAGTTTAAAGAGGTATTCTTAGAATATTAAAGTAAAAGGATAGAGGGGGCATGAGCTATATGTAACTATGCCCCAAGGAGGATAACCTATCATAATATTTTATTGGGTCTTTGAAATCAGCGTCGGAACTATAAACATAGCCGAGTCCCTATAGAAGAACAGTAAAAATTTGCTTGCAGACAAAATAGTTCTTGGCCACTTGGGCCAGGTAGTTGTCTAGATTATACATCTAAACTTATACTTTTATTTTTAGATTTAGTAAAACAAACACAAGATACATATTTCATACACAGTATGGTTGAAATATCAATTTGTCCAACGGTTAGCGAGATCTTAATCTGCTGACATCATGTTACTTTAAATAAAGATATATCCTTCCGTCTATTCCCTGGAAAGTGTGCTAAAATTATTTTGGTATAATACATATAAAAGGTTGGTATTTTTATAATTATACGATAAACAGTAGATTTATGTAATGATACTTCTTTAAAATAACAAGGATGAAAACATTCATAAAAAGTAAAGCTCACAAGATCATACCGTCAAACAAACGAACATTAACGTTTTTAGAGTAAAAGCGATTTTAATTCTATTTAAAAGTACTAGCGGCTTTGGAGGTGATAAAAAAAATTAAGGCGAAATTCGTAAAAGGACCATGGAAATCTTTAGCAAAAAAAAGGGAGGGGGAAATTTTGTTTTTTGGGGGGTTGGGGGTTTCCCACCCCCCAAGGACCAAGGAAATGTTCTACAAAAAAAGGACCAAGGAAATATTCTGCAAAAAAAATGGGAGGGGGAATTTTTGTTTTTTGGGGGGTTGGGGGTTTCCCACCCCCCAAGAAAATATCCTAAAACCACCACAGGACCAGTAGGTATATTTCCTGAAGAGTAGAATCCAATTGGTTCAGTGGTTACCGAGATCTTAAGAGACGGACAGACATAAAGCTACTTTGTATTATAGGTAAGGAAAATTGATACTGAATACAGTAGGAGAATCGGTATATTATTACTTGGATGTTGCACTAGATTTTCCAATTCTCTGATAATGTGATGCTAGCAACTGGCTAAAATAACGATACCCCACCCCCCCTTTACTCCATAATGGGTGAACGAACTGACCAATAAATGAGACTCCATATTAGCAACCTAAATGGACGACTATGCAAGATTTTAAGTACCTTCCAACAGTGAACCTTAGTATTTTTAAAAGCAAAGATTTCTATATTAGGGTTGGTCCGCCCGTCCGTCCGTGCACAACGGATAGCTTTTTTCGTTAATTTAGGCAATTGTCCTATCGATGATTCCTGTAGTAGTTAGGTATGAATTAGAAAGCATAGCAACTCTATAATCGTAAATAGAATGTCCGTACGTCCATTTTAAACATGTTGAATTTTAACTTTTTAACAACACATTTTTATTTGATATAATCATCCGATTGATATAATTTTTGAAATTCTGATTCCTAGGACAACAAAGTACAATGTTATAAGCGAAGCATCTATATAATCAAGTCCTCAAAATGTAAGTATGTCCTTAAACAATATACTGTAGTTTTTCAACAAATTTACTTACAATTTTGTTTCTACTTTTATACATACATTTATATTCTGATTATTCAGTTCTGATACTCTTCAAGTATTAATGTTCGTTTGTCTTACTGTTTTAGAGCTTCGCTTTTATGGATGTTGTCATCCTTGTTCTAGTTAATATAGTAGGTTTGTGCTTAATATATTTAGTTATGTCGAATAAAAGGAACAGTTTCACCATGGTTTTATGTGAAATGTTTAACAAAAATATTAAGCAAAATATTATACTTTTGTGTCAAAGCTTTTGAAACAACAGTTTGAACCCAACAAAACGTTTGATGTTAATTTTAAGTCTTTTTCCTATAAAACCATGGTAAAACTGTTTTTTTTAGTCGACATATACTATACTACTTTATTAAGCCCTAGCGGCTACACCCCTAAAGGCTTCTAAGGACACGTAAAATTGTTTCTTTTCAATCTATTTTGAAATCAGTGATTTACCAAAAATATTTTTTTATGGTGTTAGTTATGTTTTTAGCTAATTGCAAAAAATATCAACAGGGCGGCGCTTTTTTCTATTTTTGTCAATTTCTCTGGGTGGTACCCTCACCCAAAATAGTTATAAACCTTCTTAAGACCTATGAAAAGTTACCCTGTTAAGGAGAACCAGATCGGTTCAGCAGTTAGGTTAGCGAGATCCTTTGGTACAGACAAAAATACATCCTGTTACTTTATTACAAGGATAAACCTAGTATATTCACCAAAATAAAACCTGGTTCACTCATGGAAGGTGCTTAGAATCTCTTCCTTTCGTTTGTGCATAGTCTTCTTTTACCCTGTTGATATATCCACATATATTATATATCCATTAGAAAGAAAAATTATAATATTCAAAACAAAAGCTTTTACATTTAATAAATATTTTTGAACTAGATGGAACATTTCAGAGGATTATGCAGACATACAGGGATAGTTCAATTAAAGATATTTCTTTTTTAAAAAAAATAAGGGCGGTTTATTGTTTAGGAGTATTAAAAGCAAAAAGGTAATCTAAAACCATTCCATGACTCTAATCTAAACATAAAATAGCCTAAAACCAGCTTGGGACCTTTGCATATTCAATCTTTCCTAATATGGAGAACTAAACCCTGAACCAATTCATTATGCAATCTACATTTTCCTGGATATTTTGTCTATGGTAGTCCATAAGTGTACAGCTTTACAGTACATTGTTTCTATTTGTTAAAGCAACACTGATCCACTTCAATATGCAAATCAAAAGAAAATCAATGGGAAAACGTTTGTTTTGCACTTTTCTCCACCTTTAAAAATTGATTCTGATAAAATAACAATTTTTTAAGGGATTTTTTTAGAAACAATGTACTTATGAATTACCATAGACAAAATATCCAGGAAAATGTAGATTGCATAATGAAGTGGTTCAGGGTTTAAATTGGTTCAATAGTTATCAAAATAAAATAAAAGATTTCTACTTTACATATTATGATGCAGACAGAAAAACTAACATTCAAGACATGAAGAAAAGTTTTGCTTTAAAAATGATATTCATGCATTGTGTATAAACAAACATGAATATTACATTAAATAATTGGATTAAATACAGGGAGGAAGGGGACATTGGGCTGTTTATTACACTTGCCTCCAAAGGTTTATAATAAGGTTTTCTTATTCGTTAACTTAACAACATTGGGGACTTTTATTAAATTTTAATTAGTTAATTCATTATGTTGAGTGTCCAAACTTTTCAACAACTAATTATAACTTACAGAAGGTATATTTTTTTGTATCATCATCGGGGATGTGAATCAAATTATCGGCCATTGTCTTATCCCTCCATATTACTGATTAAATGAGACAAACTTTTTAGAGAGGGGAGGCTACATAAAATGTCATGTAGGCGTCTGGAAGAGGGTTCTAACACTGCGTCGATAACATAAACCCCTACCCCCTTTAATTTTGAAATAAATCCTATTATATAAACTAGGAAGCTTTTTTCGTCTGTAGGGAAGTATCTCACTGACCGCTGAACCAATATGGTTCTCATTTACAGTGAAGCTTCCCGGGATGGTTTGAGGCGATATTGTTTTTTAATATATAAGTTGGACATGGTTTTTGGCTATTTTTCTGCCTTTCCATATTATATCAAATATAGAGCCCCTAGATGCTAGGGGCGCAGCCGCTAGTTGAATATAAAGTTATACCTCCTTTGCCCTAACCATGCGAGGCTACCCTGTACCAGATATTAAGAGTTAAGACTCTAGTGGGCTTGGTGTCCCTTCGGGTTCTAGACCTCTCCACGCACCTTGAAACATACTCCGCTTATGATTGCGGTGTAAAGCGTCTATTCGCCAACCCTTTGATTGCACGACCTTTGTCTAAGAAGTCCTAACTGTGCATGGTAATGAGTTGCGCCTGTTTTATACAAAAGCATTCCCCCTACTCGCGCACCTGACATAGTTGCAGTGGGAACTATTTTTAATGTCTTTAGTTATGACGCGGTGTTAAGATAACCCCTCCTCTTAAATCTATTTCAAAATAAGAGGGGATTTATGGCTAGACTAGGCACTTTTAGGGAAACCACCTTAATTCAATAATGAACAAAACAGAAATGAACCATTCTTTAGTAAATTATAATTTTCTTATGCTAAAATAAGTATATATATAAAATGATATAATATTGGTATGAAGAAATGATGTATCTCTATTTTCTAAGAAACCATCTTTCATCTAAATTTCTGCTTATTTTAGATATTTTTACAATAAAACTGTTCTTTTTTGCTATTTTTGTTCCTCTGAGCTGGATCTTTAAATCATTCTAGTGGTGAGCCAGATCAGGGTGAGCCAACTTTCCACCAATGAGAGCACAACATTTTATTAAATGCCGCGCTGTGATTGGCTGAAATTCGGCTCACCCCGATCTGGCTCATCACTAAAATGATTTTAAGATCCAGCTCTGTAGCGCCCAAAGAGTCTAGGGGCGCAAACACGTGTAAAAGCTTTGAGAATGTCTAAATAACATTAAATAAACAATTAAATGAGTTGATCTGTCGACAATTAATTTGTTTAAAGCTTTATTCGTGATTTTTTAATCTTTAAAGATTCGCTCTCATTAAACGTAATAACATCTAATTGCAAAAGACCTAATCCTAATTAAGTATTTTTAAGGATTAGGTCTTTTGTAGCAACGCCATTAAAAATTTTGTCCGTTTTCTGATAACATAACCTGAGGTTTATCTAAAATATTTTTCTTATGAAAGAATTATCAAGAAATATTAAAAGGTCTAAGAAGAAATAAATTTGGGCATGAATAATAAAAGTTTTAACTGTATAAAAATTAGACAACAAGGACGTTTAAGTTCATTTTTTTGGAGAGGGGGGCCGGGGGGGGGGGGCAATATTTTTAGTATAAAATGTCAAAAATTCACATAATTCTAAACGAATAGCTTATAACTATGGAGGGGGATTTCATACATTTCATCAATTTTTAGGAAGATGGGTTAAATCATTGCCCCTCCCCCTAGAAACGTACGCTATTGTACATAAAGCTTTCAGTTGCTCTAATATGGTACAACTAGAGTTGGCTCAATATAACTATATCGCTATTGGCTAGTTTTCTATAAGTACATATCTATTTATCTTTTTCTCAATAAATAAATTTTCCTCCCCCGCCATTACTATCTAAAAGAAAGAAGTAAATATTTATTAATTCAAATGATTTTAAAAAGATTTTTTCAATTATAATTTTTTCACATTACCATCACCAAAGGGTTAATATGATTAAAATTTTAGTTTTAATATTTTAACACAAAGGAAGTGTCGCCACAATCGAATTCTTTTAAAATACAGTTTTCTTAGATTTACTCTATTATGAACGTATATTTTTTATTTATGAAAAAAGGATTAAATACTTCAATGTAATTCAAATATCTACATGAAGTGAAAAACTTAATTCTTTCCATAAACAAATAGAATAAAGGTCTTATCGCTTTGGTCAATGAGAGTTTAATGAGGATTATTGGAGCACTATGAGTTTTAAACACTTTACCATTGGAAGACTCGAGCTCATTTATAGACGTTTATTTCCTATATAGATCTGTCATGGATCTTGATGCAATAAAGCAGGCCGTTTTGTAAATGTTAAAAATTGGAAGATTTCATTAAATAAAAGTAATCGCAAATATACTTAGTAAATAAGGAACTATGAAGAATTTGCCAGTATAAAATATATACAGGAAATTCTTTTTTTTAAGTTTGTCTCAAATAATTAAAATTTGTCTAATTTGGTGAGAAACCGGGAAAAAAAATTCTGCGGGAGCGGCCGCCGTTTTTTTTTCTTCACAAACCCACCTTATACCCCATTAAAGCGACCGCCATGCCAAATTGTAGAGTTCTACTCCTATTCTAAAGTGTAAAAACACACACCTTAGGATACATACTTTCATCTTAAGAAGTTGATTATAGAGATGCTTCGCTTATAATATCATACAAAAAGTTGTTGCCACAAAAG
The DNA here is from genome assembly GCF_053477335.1 of Acartia tonsa. Classification (NCBI taxonomy): domain Eukaryota; kingdom Metazoa; phylum Arthropoda; class Copepoda; order Calanoida; family Acartiidae; genus Acartia; species Acartia tonsa. The sequence goes on from NC_137267.1 coordinate 46,989,925, forward strand.
TAAAACACCATCATGTTAACAAGGATGACAACATCCATAAAAGCGAAGCTCTGAAATGGAAGGACAAACGGACATTAAGACTTGTATAATTTCAGAACTGAATAATCAGAATGCGAATGTATTGTATAAGAGTCAAAGCAAAATTGTAAGTAAATTTTTTGAAAAACTGCTTGATACAGGATAATGATTATGGACATACTTACATTTTTAGGACTTGATTATAGAGTTGCTTCGCTTTTAATATTGTACTTAGTTGTCCTAGGAATCAGTATACCAAAAATCAGACCAATCGGATAATTAGGTCACATACAAATTTGTTGTTAAAAATGTAAAAAAATCAACATGTTTAAAATGGACGTACGGACATTCTGGTAATGATTATAGAGTTGCTACGCTTTCTAACTCGTACCTAACTATTACAGGAATCACCATGCAAAATTTGAAATCAATAGGGCAATTATAACATGCCTAAATTAACGAAAAAAGCTATTTAAAAAAGTAAAAAATCAACATGTTTAAAATGGACGTACGGACAGTTTGGTAATGATTATAGAGTTGCTACGCTTTCTAAATCGTACCTAACTACTAAAGGAATCACCATGCAAAATTTGAAATCGATAGGACAATTCTAACATGTCTAAATTAACGAAAAAAGCTATCCGTTACGGACGGACGGACGTACGGACCGACCCTAATTATAGAAAAGCTTCGCTTTTAAAAAGGATGTACAGACTTTCTAGTAACAATTGTAGAGTTCATACACTTTCTAAATCGTACTACTAGAGGAATCATCATAAAAATTTTGAATTCGATAGGACAATTCTAACACATGTAAAAATTAACGAAGAGTTAACTGTTACAGACAGACGAAACGAGCCCAGAAATAGAAATAAGCAACAAGCGAAAAAAATCTAAAATAATAATTAGGGGGCAAATAGAGGGGTCGTTAATTTTACAATGTGTTGCCCCCCAACGACAGCTGAAAAACACGTATAGTTTTCGTGATTTTTACCGAATTAATTTCATTGTTGGTATAAGCTGGAACGAGCCAAATTATAGAAAAGTTTATCTTTTAAAAATAGAAGGCTATATATGAAGAATGAATTTATTTACTGAATACTAAAACAACTAACTTTAATAACAACAATTTTATTATAACAAAGTTACAAATACCAATGGATAACATTCAATTAAAAACTATTTTCATATGAATTTTTAATATTTTAATACAGATAACCAAATGTTAAAACAACATATTTGATTATCAATTTTTCTTTTATTACCCAAAATAAAAAAAGACCATGACAGGTTCTAAAGGGTAATACAATGGTCGATAAAATGATTTAAATCCCCAATGATGTTACACAAAAGTACCCCTTCTGTAGATTACAATTAGTGGTTGGAACGTTTGGACACTTAACTTCATGAACCTACCAATCAAAATTCAGGAAAAAGTCCTAAAAGTTGTTAGCTAACAATTAAGAAAACGTTATTAAAAATTTTTGGTACTAGTTTAATAAACAGCCCAATATCATCTCCCACCTTGAAAATAATCTTTAATCTAAGTTGATCCACTAATATCTCTAACTAATTATCAGGGCTCAGGGATAGGGGAATAGGGATTAAATTATTTTTTCCCCGAATTTAAATAAAGTTCTTAAACAGACTTTTGATTTTTTTTCTAATGTAAATGAGCTTTGGATAATATTTTCAGTATGCCCTCGAAAACGATTAATATCCGGTGGATTCAAACCGGTTCTCATCCATGCTGAAAAATCATATATAGCATCGTATAACACGACTAAAAAATATAAATCCTAAAAATAATAACAGTTTTGTTTGCCTAGGCCTTCAGCCCCTCGGAGCTAACTTGTTTTCATCTTGTAATTTTTCATTTTAAAATCCGCGGAAAGCAGTCTACAATACGATGCGATAAATAACTATTATTCCACTAATTTATCCCCACTACTTATTCCCTGGATCCCTGAATACAAATGCACTAGGGGTGGTGGGGGGAAGGATTACTTGCCAATCCACTTCCTGGTGGTGTTGTCCATGACCATGTGTACCATATTGTCTATAGGATGGATGATGAAGGGGATAGAACCCAGGCCTATGCCGGTCACAGCCCACTTCCTGATATAAAGGTATATATTTTACAACCAGTTTGGCGTGTTTTATGACATATATTACACTAGTGGCTTCGCCCCTAGCCTCTAGGGGCTCTGCCCCAAGAGGTAAAATTACCTGGAGATGTCCCCACTCCAACACTATTTTAAATAATTAAAAAAAATAATAAAAAATTGGTGGGGGGATATTTTGTTTTTTTTGGGGGGGGGGGGGTTGGGGGTATCCCACCCCCAAGAAAATAGCCTAAAACCACCACAGGACCAGTAGGTATATTCCCTTAAGAGTAAAATCCGATCTTAAGGGACAGACGGACAGACATCATTCTACTTTGTATTATAATAAAGATGTACTAATTGCAGCTCGCACCATTAGGTGTAATTGCTTTTTATTGTGTCGTAATATAGACAGTTTTCCGCGGAAATTGAAATATAAAATTATAAGATAAAAATAGTTTTTGTCGGCCGCGAGGGGCCGAAGGCTCAGACATACACAACTGATTATCAGTTGTGTATAAATGATTATAATTTTTATTTTAATGTTAGTGGAAAATTTGTAATACGATGCTAAACATGATGTTGGAGCATGGCGAAGAACCGGTTTTAAAGCCGTACTGAAATTTACAATTACCTTTTGGCCTCAGCAACCTTGGGAAGAGCTCGGGCCAAACCAAATAGAGAGGCGGCACACAACCGGTTTATAAAGAAACCTAAAAAAATATATAAAATTATAAAAAAAAATATAAACACCAAAAGTAAAGCTTTTCTACTTATTCTACGTCCGCCTATAACCTTATACATTTAGACATGTTGGAAAAGTCTGGTAGATTTCAAACTTCCATCAGGATGATCTCTTTTAAAGATACAATTTTATCATTATGTTATCATTTTCACTTCATTTTTGGGGAAAACACTTACTAATACGTTTAGGTATACCTAATTTATTATAAGTATTTTCATATTAAGCATACTGTATTTATTTACTAGCGGTTACGCCCCTAGAGCTCTAGTGGCTCTTAAGGTAGCAGGGGGAAAATTCGACCTCATCCCATTTCAAAATTGAGTTTCAAAAGAGTAAAAAAATATTCTTTTTTTTGGGGGGGGGGGAGGGGGTTGAAGACACCCTCCCCAAGACCTATAAGAAGCTTTGCTGTAAAAGAGAACAATATCAGTTCAGCGGTTAGTGAAATCCTTCGGGACAGACAAAAAACGCTTACTACTTTATATAATAGGAGGATATAATTATAAGATATATTTATTAAAATTTTTTGTTTAAAATTCTATGTAATGTTGAAAATTAAATGCTTTGATGCTTTATGTTTTTAAATGACGGACTAAATTTTTGAGCCCGGCTTTAATGAATGTTGTCATCCTTGTTCAATTAAAAAATTCAAAAAATAACACTAACCAAAAATCGACGAATAAGCGTAAAAAAAGATAAAAACAAGAACGTGAAAGTATATCTTCATATAAAAGTAACATGATGTGTGCCTGTCTGTCTGTAGTAAAAAATCTCGGAAATCGCCGTACCTATAATAATATGGTTATTTTCTAAAGTGGGAAGGTTTATAATTATATATTTTTTTTATTTTACTTCATAATATAGGGGGGGGGGGGTAGATTTCTCCCCTTTTACCTAAGTTCCCCTAACGGACATAAGGAGCCGTAGCCGCTATTTATAGTATAGGTTTATAAGTTTTCATGAAAAATTATGCCCTTAGCTTTAGAGTAAAGAAATACAAACCTTTTAGATCCGCCTTGAAAAAAATTCTAATAATGCATGTCAAAAAATTTTAAATGTTGGACGCTGGGAAACCTTCAAATTAAAATTCAGCTCTCTATCTTTTAGCCGAGTAAATTACAATACAGAGTAACGTATGGACGGACAGACAAAGTAAGTTATAGTGTTGACTCAATACTAAAAATAAAACTAATTCTCTTTAACAAGAATCCAATGAAAAGAAAAAATAATATCCTGAAGAGAACAAGGATGACAACATCCATAAAAGCGAAGCACTAAAACGGTAGGACAAACGGACATTAACACTTGTATAGTGTCTAAACTGAATAATCAGAATATAAATATATAAGAGTCGAAGCAAAATTGTAAGTAAATTTGTTGAAAAACTGCTTGATACAGGATAATGTTTATGGACACACTTACATTTTTAGGACTTGATTATAGAGTTGCTTCGTTTATAACATTATACTTTGTTGTCCCAGGAATAAACATACCAAAAATCGATCAATCGGATGATTAGTTCACATAGAAATTTGTTGTTAAAAAAGTAAAAAAATCAATATGTTTAAAATGGACGTAGGGACATTTTTGTAATGACTATAGAGTTGCTATAGAGTTTCTAAATCGTACCTAACTACTAAAGGAATCACCATGCAAAGTTTGAAATCGATAGGTTAATTTTAACATGCCTAAATTATCGAAAAAAGTTATCTCTCTGTGACGGACGGACGTACGGACCGACCCTAATTATAGAAAAGCTTCGCTTTTAAAAAGACTATTAATTTTGATGAATATCAATATTAAGTTTCTTCTAATTATGGAAATAAAGTTTTTAATTAAATTACGTATTTATATTTCTTATTGAACTTTAGTACTTTTTAAATGTAAAATCCGAGGAGCCGAAGTTTTGAGCTAACAAAACTAATAATAACCTTATGATTTTTCTTCTATTCTTCGTGGAAAATTGTACGTAAAACGATGATTACATGATTTTTATTTCTGGCAGAGAACAAGCGCATATTAATCGGTTTCGAAGCCATACTGAAAAAAACCGCCACTCGATATACTTTAAAACGTATAATCATACTCCAATCAAATGGCCGTAGAATAATTGTGCGAGGAAGCCACAGTCGGACGGATGGACAGACAGACGGACAGGCAAATAAATTAATTAAAGTCAAACATATTTAAGTATTAAAATATGGTGGAATATTTAAAAACAGAAGATAACATGCCTTTTAACATGTAAGAAAAATAATATGTAAAAGAGTAAGGTGATTAAGGTATAGATGGGGGGGGGGGGTATAGTATAAATTGGGAATAGTTATTTATCGCATCGTATTATAGACAGCTTTACGCGGATATGTCAATGAAAAATTATAAGATCATTTTAAAAAAAAATAATAAACAATTGTCTTTAATACAATGCTGTTTTTCAGTATAACTGAGAACCGGTTCACATCCTGCGGATATTCATCGGTTTCGAAGCCATACTGAAATGATATTTATTCTGAGATGTAACTGGAAACTCGTTAAAACTTTGCAGACAAAGGACAACAGCATCTTCATCCAGGGATCTAAAGGGATAAGACAATAGTCGATAAACTGATTCCTAATACATAAAATATCCCCTTCTGTAGATAACAAATAGTGTTTGAATAGTATGAACACATAACTAAATGAGCCTACCAATCAAAAGTCAATACAAGTCAAAGCCAACAAATAAGGAAAATATCATAAAACTTTGGGGACTAGTGTAGGGAGGGTTCAGGGGTACTCGACCAACTTCCATTTTTAATTTTTGTTTAAAAGACTTTTTTTTTGGGGGGGGGGGTAGTATTAATATTTTTCTAGGGGGTACTTTTCCTAGAGGCGGTGGAAGTACCCAACCCCAAAATATTTATAAACCTTTCCAAGACTTATGAGAAATACACAGTAAACCAGATCCATGTCATCGTCTGTTTAGTGGTTAGCAAGATCATACGGCACAAACAGAAACACACAGATCCTATTATTTTTATAAAAGGATATCCCTTTATATCCCAGATCTTGATTAATTACTACAAATCTCATTTACAAGGGGACACAGACAAATATTCTCAAACATATTGTAGGCAAGAAAGGATAAAACATATTCAACACTTTTAATTAAAATTTTTTTTGACGTTCATTAAAGTTGCCTGCAACACCAATGTATCTGTAGCTACTATACCTGAAACAACGACAGAAGTACTGCCACACCAGAGTGTCTGTAGCTAATATACTGAACTATAACAGAAGCACTGCCACACCAGAATGTCTGTAGCTACTATACCTGGAAATATGACAGAAGCGTGCTGCTACACCATAGTGTCTGTAGATACTATACCTGGAACTATGAGAGAAGTACCACCACACCAGAGTGTGTGTAGCTACTATACCTGCAACTATGAGAGAAGTACTGCCACACCAGAGTGTGTGTAGCTACTATACCTGGAACTATGAGAGAAGTTCTGCCACACCAGAGTGTCTGTGGCTACTATACCTGGAACTAAGACAGAAGCACTGCCACACAAGAGTGTCTGTAGCTACTATACTTGGAACTATGACAGAAACACTGCCACACTAGAGTGTCTTTATCTACTATACCTGGAACTATGAAAGAAGCACTGCCACACCAGAGTGTCTGTGGCTACCATACCCAGGGTTGTCGAATTGGGCACTTTTTTTGATATTGGGCGGCCAAATTGCCCAAAAGGGTTCTGGGCGGGTTTTGGGCGCCTAAAAGTTGTTTTGGGCACCCTTTTTGGGCAAATGTCGTAAAAAGCATATAAAAAGGATATGAAATAGCCTAAAACCATACCTAGACTTATTATAAGAAATAAAATAGCCTAAAATCATCTCAGGACCTATAAAAGCTCCAATGGAAAGGAGAACCATATCGGTTCAGCAGTTAGCGAAATCCTTCTCTAGATACAAAAAAAGCTTACTAATTTATATAGTTAACTAGCGGCTACGGCCCTAGTGGCCTCAAGGGGCACTTGAGGAGGGGAGAGTCAAATTTGATAATCCAATTATTATATTAGATTTAAAAAGAAAAAGTAAAAAAACAATTTTGGGGGGAGGGAATAATTTTTTTTTGGAGGGGGATGGGTTTCCTCCCCCCATTTTTATTTTTAGTTTTAAAAAAAAATTTAAAAAAAATTTTGGGGGAGTGTAATTTTTTTCTAGGGGCGATTTCTCTTAGGAGGGTGGTGGTACCCTCCCCAAAAATAGTTATAAACCTTCCCAGAACCTATGAGAAGCTACCCTGTTAAGGAAAACCTGATCGGTTCAACGGTTAGCGAGATCCTTTGGTACAAACACACATACTCTCAAAAAAACATACACACATCCTGTTACTTTAGTATAAGGATATCACCCAAAAAATAGGCCCGCCCCCCCCTCTTTTTTAACCCCTCCCCTTTTTCTCTCCCCCTAAAAGGGGGGTGCCCAAAAGGACCTTATATTGGGCGGCCCAAAACCGCCCGCCCAAAACTGCCCGCCCAAAAGCGCCCGCCCAAAATGACAACCCTGACCATACCTGAAACTATGACAAAAACACTGCCACACTAGAGTGTCTGTAGCTACTATACTTGGAACTATGACAGAAACACTGCCACACCAGAGTGTCAGTAGCTACTATACCTGGAACTATGAGAGAAGTACTGCCACACTAAAGTGTCTGTAGCTACTATACCTGGAACTATGACAGAAGTACTGCCACACCAGAGTGTCTGTAGCAATTATACCTGAAACTAAGCACTCACACACCAGAGTGTCTGTAGCTACTATACCTGGAACTATGACAGATGCAAATGCCTGCCACACCAGAGTGTCCATAGCAGAAATGGCAACCTCCTTGTTATCACCACCAGACTAAAAATAGAAATATTTAAAAAAATTCATTTTATAAATATTTAATATTGCAGCAGTAATGTAAATTATGGGGTCTACTTGCTCTAAGGTTCGAGAGACAAATTAAAAAAATACTTCTACTGCTTCTATTAGCGCGTGACAATAATAGGAAGAGTTGGGGAAATTCCTTGGCCCTGGAACAACCACAACTCATTACCTTGCACAGTTTAGACTTCCAGACAAGGATCGTGCTATCAAACATGACTTTATAGCCGACTAAACTGATTTACAGAGCGGCTTAATCTCTAATACAAGGTAGAACGATGTCTGTCTGTTTATACCGATGGATCTCGCTAACTACTGAACCGATCGGGTTCTCCTTCACAGGGTAGTTTCTCATAGATCCCAGGAAACTTTTTATAGCTAATTTCTTGGGGGGGGGGGGGGGTGAAACCCTGAACCCCCCCCCCCAAAAAAAAATTTGTTTTCATTTTTATTTTAAGTCTAAATAAAATACGAAAAATTAGGTTGATCAAGCCTTTTGGGGCAACGCCCCTAGAGGCTAGGGGCGAAGCCGCTAGTGTCCTATATATAAGCTTCGCTACTTCCTAGAACTAGGTTTAATTAAATACGCAGTGGGGTAAAATAACAACCAATATAGAATCTAATTAAAACAGGTCAAGTGTTTTCTTTGCAAACCCTAACTCTCAAATTAAATAAATTAAGGAAAAGTAAAATAAAATGTAGTTTAATCTCAGGGAGTGAGAAGAGAGTTTTAATAATTATTCTTCCCAAATGATTAAATATATAACACTAGCGGCTAGAGGCTATAGGCCTCTAGGGGCACTCGAGGAGGGGGGAGTTACTTTTTAATTTAGATTTTTTTTAAAGTAAAAAAATTTGTTGGGGGGGGGGGTAATTTTTTTCTAAGGGCGATTTCTCTTGGGAGGGTGGTGGTACCCTCCCCCAAAATAGTTATAAACCTTCCCGGGACCTATGATAAGCTACCCTGTAAAGGAGAACCCGATCGGTTCAGCGGTTAGCGGATCCTTCGGTACAAACACACAGACAAACAGACAGACATCCTGTTACTTTATTTTAAGGATTATAAAACAATCAAAAACTTGGATTTGAAATTACAACGGTACCCAAAGGTCTATTAACAAGTTATCTTTTAGCTTAAATACTTTTTCGTTTTATTGAATATTTGTTTGTTTGTGTTAAAATATTTGTTTCAACACTATTATTCAGGGGGGGGGGGGGGAGGTTAATGCAACCATCTCGTAACCAATGATTTAATAGGACTTAGAATCCGAATTTCTTTATGAAACTTGGCAGGAGTAATCTTTGGCAGGTCTATTTTCCCTAAATTAACCAAAAAGTTGAAAAAGTAACAGCTCAGCCGTTTTTTTTTTTGGCTATTTTTAGGGCAAATCTGTCATAAATTACGTAGGAATCAATTTTTTGAAACTATATTTTTGCTTTAAATTTCTAGTGCCAGCAACTACCGACTAGAACCGTTTGAAAACGTTTTGGAGCGGCAAAGGGTATTATGTGAAGATAGGTTTCGTGACAGATTTGCCCTGAAAATAGCCCAAAAATGACTAAACGGCTGAGACGCCAGCCGTTAGCTGTTACTTAAAAACACCCTTATTCAATCTACAGAAGTGGTAATTTTGTGAATTGGAGACCTAAAACTCCCTGACCAGAGCAGTAAATTACAATAACACACAGCTTCCTCCTTTTTCAAATCAATGTCTGAATATAATTTTACCTTTAATTTCTTGCTAGCCTTATCTTGAGTATCAGCAAGCACATAACCGCTGGCTACTACATAACTTAATCGAACCCATCTAAAAAAAAGATTAAAATTAACTACTGGAACCATTTTTAAAGCGGCTGTTTTTACTACCTTTCTTAGCTACCACATAGGGAACACTAACACATTTATTTCTTCTATTTTCAAATTTAGGGGGATGGTTTTGACTAGGCCACTGATTTTTTTTTATAACAGCTGCCATAACCAATAAAAAATTATCAATTATGATTATCATGATTATAGGAAAATAATAAATAAATTTATTACCTAACAATTTTTGGGGGTAAACTGGTGGATATATTATTACTTTGATCTTACAGTAGATTTTCATGTTCTTTAATAAAGCTAAAATAACAGCTGGCTAAACTAGCGATACCCCCCATCCTCCCCTTTATCCCATCCTAAGGGTTGAATGAACTGACCAATAGCAAACTTAATTGACAAAAAAAAATTTCTTGTCAATATATCCACGTACATCCTATAGAAGGATGGAAAGAAGGTACAAAACGTACTACAGACAGACTGACCGACCAAAACTACTTGTAGCAAAGCTTCTCTATACAAACTGTGTCACCTGACGTGAACCAAAGCTCTGAAAGCTTCTCCCACTTCGTTGGCGTAACCAAGGAACCTAAAATCAATTAAAAAGTTAATGACAGATATCTATAATACAAAGTCTGTTCGTCTCAAGCTTCATTTCTCGGTAACCACTGAACTGGCTCTAATTTTCATAGCTACTGATCATTCGGTGATTAAGACTATTTTCTTGTGGCGTAGGACACCTAGTAGTCCCTAGATGCTAGAGGCGAAGCCATCCGTATAATGTAAAGTAGTCTCTACGTTTGAAGCTCGAAACCGGACGGACGAACCTATTACAGAACAGCTTTTAACAAATACACCTAAGTTGCACAATTTTAAGTGCCTACATAAGTTTGAAGCCTAAACCACTTATAGTTTTAATGGAAGTAATTTATTTATGCAGGGGTCTATTTATAAAGGGATAAGACAATGGCTAATGGGATAAGATAAATTGATGTACATCCCAAATGATGATAAAACAAAATTACCCCTTATGTAGATTACAATTAGTGATTGAAACGTTAAGACTTAAAGAATTAAATTACCAAAATTCAACATAAGTTGTTGAGCAAACGAATAAGAAAACTAGTGAACTAAACAGCCTAATGTCCCCTTCCTCTCTGGAACAAATGCATCTCAAAACAATTAGGACTTTCAGACAAGGTAAGACAATAAAAGTCCGCATTTTATGCCGTTATATCAAAACAGAAATGCCTATTAAGATATATAAGTTTTCCGGAATTTTAAAGTTAGGGGGAGATTTGAAATTTGCATCAAAGGGGGGGGGCGAAAGTGACACTTTTTGAAACCAAAACTAAAAACCAAAGGAACTCAACTAAAAAAAGAGTTACAGGTCTGACATTTTGCATGGCAGTTCCTTTATAGGGGTACAATATGGAACTGTGAAGAAACGGCGGCGGAACCGCCGAAAACCGCCGTTTCCCGCCGAAATTTTTTTTGCCTTTTCTCGCCAAATTAGACAATTTTCAATCATCTGAGATAAACTTTTTTCATAAAAATTTCCCTCATATTTACCCTTGACACTTGTAATATTTCATACATGTCAAAAAAAATCGCAAGTGTTAAGTGCAAATATAAGGAACGGCAGGAAAGTGGAAGGCTGCTAATGCAGGAGAAGAGAAGTGTGGTAGAGAGAGAAGAGAAGTATGATTTCATAAATGGTATGGTTTTCGGCTGTATTCTTGAAAAAAACTTCCATGAAAAGTACCTCGAGGAAAATTCTTACAGATCAGTGCTATTTTTAAATATTTTCTTATCAACTTTTGAAAAAATTGATCTGCTAAGAATTTTCAGATACAAATGCGAGATGATTTTTGCTAAATGTTTATGAAGCGGTGTCAAATACAAAATGAAGTGCACTATTGAATGCAAGAGAACATTTCAAAACCAGGTTTTAATCGTTTTAAGTTTTTATTGATATTTTTACAATAAGGTTACATAACAAAGTAAAAACTAATTCTTGTAGCTTATGTCATTGTTCAATTATTACCTACTCTATACTGAGGTGTAAGATTTTCCACCAAGGGTTTTTATTTTATACTATTGATATGTAATTATTTATCTATGTTCATTTCTTAAAAATAATCAAGTTTTCTTTTATTAAGGAGGCGTATGATTTACATGTCCAGCGCAGCCTAAAGTGTGAAGAGTGTGGCCGTGGCTTCTGCTTTCCTTCACGACTCAAGCAACACCACAACCGAAGTTTGTGTAAATCCAACAACAAACAAAAAAGGAATCCAGCATCAGCCAATTCACAATTCAAATGTGAAAAGTGTCAGAAAACTTTTTCAGCAAAATGGAACTTGGAAAACCATAAAAAATTCATCTCATGTTCAAAGCCAGGTAAATGCATTATACTACCAGAATTATTTGCATACTTTGAAATAAGGAAAACAGCATTCACAAGTAGCAAAGTACATTAAAAAAGGTTTTAGTTTTAGAGTAGATTTGCTGCCTACAAAATATTTTAAAAATTGAAAATAAAGTTTCATTAGTTATTTTAATTGTTTTCATAACATACCTATTATTTTAATGTTTAGCAAATGAGAGTCTTGCTTCACCTGTTCCCGAGGAAAATGAAAATTTTACTTTTCAAGATGTAGACAAGTTTTTTGTACAGGTAATTCTTAAAGTTGTAATTTAATTATTATTAATGATAACATAATATATTACTGTCCTTTAATGCAGTTATTTGATGTCTATCTTTCAAATAAGTATGATGTATGTTAGTCTATCAATATCTAATTTTGCGTAACTTTGCAATATTTATCAGATTTTATTTTGTTTTCATTGTTTTAGTTAATTCAAATGTTTTAGGGGCCAAGTTCATGTTCAAAAATGAAGGATTTTTCTCATTGCCATCAGTGTGGAGAAGAAGTATCTGAAAAAAGTATTAAGTTCAAACACAATGACAGGTGCCAGTGGAAAAAGGATGATGAAACACCAATAAGTTACTACAGGAAATTACACGCACACAACAATGACAGATATGCCGAAGAAATACTAAATACTCTAGCACCTGTACATAAAATTGATTTTTGCGACATATCAGACATGGCAGTCTCCAATACCTATCCTCTCCTCTTTAAAAAACAACAAAATATGGGTCAAAATATTAAATACTACAATAGAAACAATATCAAAGCAATAAAGAAATACTTAAAAGTAAGGAAAAATATAATATTACCAAAATTCATTCAAATTATTCAAACAAACTCATTTTCTTCTTTCATTGGACCAAAATTTACAAAACCAAGCAATAGATTATTAAAAAGACATAGAATGGTGTTAAAGGAAACGGAGAGCTGCTTCATTATTACCAAAAAAAAGAATGAGACAATTGACAAAGATACCATCAAACCAAGAAACAATGAAGATGAAATAGTTGTGGAGGAGCAAGTGACTCAGGATTTGTTGACACCCTCGGAGCTTGTGAGCGTGGTAAACATGGAGGTAGATTCAGTATGGGATGAGGAGGAGGGACGTTTTATTTCACCGCCAGCAAACAGTAATTCAAGTGTTCAAAGTAATAGACCATATTCAGAGTTTGATTCAACGAAAACAATACATCCAAACATTAGAAAATACAGAAACCTTTTTTTAAATCCAGAAAAACTAAGCAACTCAGACTTCCAAGCACTAATCCACACAACAAAACCACAATTTTTAAAGTTTACCTCACAGCTCCGTTCAAACCTTAAATATTGTAAAGAGGATGACCTAAACATGTACAGCAAATCGTTTTTATTTCGGTTAAGGCTAGCTAGCTGTTGGACCCAGGATGAAATAAGCACAGTTTTCGGGATTCCAACAACAACAGGGCGAGATATTTTCTGGAATTTTCTCCGCCTATACTACCTGAATGAAGTAAACATTCCAAACTTTTTATTAGAGGATAGCAGGCAAATGATTGAAAAGGTTTTGGGAGATGCCTACAATAGTACTGACATTTACTTCAGGTAAAGATTATTTACTTGAAAAATTATATTTCCAAAATATCAAGACTTGAATATATATACTCTTGTGATATATGTATCCGTTGAAGATATAATATTTTCATTAAAAAAGATTGCCAAAACTTTAAGTTGTGCTACATTTTTTAATTATTCATTTTCAAAAACTAATGTAAAACGTTATTTTTGTGATTTATGCTTCCAATGATTTTTCAAAGCTATACAGTTTTAACATTTTGTGATATCATTTCAATTATTAGGACTCTTACTGATGCCATTGAGGACCCTACTGGTAGAGGTAGAAAAGGAGTAGTCTTGCAGGTGGATTCGACATATGTACCCATAGATGTATCATCTGATCCACAGCTACAGAAAATGTTATATTTCCCACATGCTGGAGGCCATTGTGTTAAAGTAATGGCGTTTTCAACACTACACCCAAAGGTAATTAGTTTTTGTTTTGTTTTCAAATGTAGGTAAATTAAGTAATAAGTAATAACCAGCTTTATTTTTTTTTCTCAAAAATGATAGAAACTTTATATATACTTATTTCATTGTTGCTTTGAAATATTAAAATCACAAGAAGTTAATTAAATGCAATAGTAATATTCTTTAGAACTTAAACTTTATATATACTTATTTCATTGTTGCTCAAAATCACAAGAAGTTAATTAAATGCAATAGTAATATTCTTTAGAACTTTAAAATCACTTATGATAATTTAGGTAGTTTATCTCCTTCCATGCTGTACTAGTCAAAGCCCTGCAAGTGGAGATGCAGTACTGATTGGGCATGCTTTACAGATGCAAGAAATTAATAAAGACCCTGCGTTAAAAAAACTTTTAACGGGTAGTTCAAAACACTTTGTCATTTTAGTAGCTGATGCTGGATTCCAGGAAAGAATAATTAAAAACATATAACTAATTTGATTTTATATTCTCTTGATAATATTTAATACAGGGGTTGGTTTTCTGTTTATTGTTTTCATATTGTCATTCTCATCAAGGTTTTAAATATTCTTTTATTCACAGTACGTCGGAAAGTTAAAATTACCTCCTGAAATTTTCAAGGATTTAAAAACTTTGATAGATGAGGTTGGAGCAGTGTTCTTAGGTAAGTTGGTTTGATAATATACACTACTAGGTACTTTACACTATACCTGGATTCTCATGTGTTGCTTTTAAATGGTCATTATATTGTTTTCACACATTATCACATGTAAATGTACACTTTTAGATTATTAGGTGTGTGTTTTTTTTTAATTGTTATAGGGAAAGAATTTACACATATATCACATGTAAATGTACACTTTACCTTTACTTTTGTATATTAGCCTTTACTGTTTAGCGCTAACGCTATTAAGTCTAAAAGATTGATTACATAAATCACAATTAAATGGCTTTTGTATATTAGCTTTTACTGTTTAGCGCTAACACTATTAAGTCAAAAAGATTGATTACATAAATCACATTTAAATGGCTTTTGTATATTAGCCTTTACTGTTTAGCGCTAACGCTATTAAGTCTAAAAGATTGATTACATAAATCACATTTAAATGGCTTTTGTATATTAGCCTTTACCGTTTAGCGCTAACGCTATTAAGTCAAAAAGATTGATTACATAAATCACATTTAAATGGCTTTTCTATATTAACCTTTACTGTTTAGTTCTGGTGCTATTAAGTCTAAAGGATTGATTACATAAATCACATTTAAATGGCTTTTCTATATTAACCTTTACTTTTTAGTTTTGGTGCTATTAAGCATAAAAGATTGATTACATAAATCACATTTAATTGGCTTTTGTACATTAACCTTTACTGTTTAGTTCTGGTGCTATTAAGTATAAAGGATTGATTACATAAATCACATTTAAATGGCTTTTCTATATTAACCTTTACTGTTTTGTTCTGGTGCTATTAAGTCTAAAGGATTGATTACATAAATCACATTTAAATGGCTTTTCTATATTAACCTTTACTGTTTAGTTCTGGTGCTATTAAGCATAAAAGATTGATTACATAAATCACATTTAAATGGCTTTTGTACATTAACCTTTACTGTTTAGTTCTGGTGCTATTAAGTCTAAAGGATTGATTACATAAATCACATTTAAATGGCTTTTCTATATTAACCTTTACTGTTTAGTTCTGGTGCTATTAAGTCTAAAGGATTGATAAAATAGATCACATTTAAATGGCTTTTCTACATTAACCTTTACTGTTTAGTTCTATCGCTATTAAGTCTATTGTTGTTTTAGGTACTAAACCAGAGGAATATTTACTGGAGGTTGACCAAACAACTAAGACCATGAGGAAAGTAGAGTTTGACCCAAAGAAGATCACTGTGTCTCAAAATACTATAAAATTTGCGAGAATCTTCAGAGCAAAAAAACGAAAATCTTCATTCAACTGTACAACAGAAATACCAGGAATTTATAAGTATTTAAATTATTATTTCTTGTCTTACATTAATACTTTTATATATTAGTTCCTTACTGTTCTAGACTGAATTGGTTTGATTTAAAGCAACAGGACCTTTAGATGTTCAAAAAAAAATTTACTTTTATTTGGAAAAAAAATACTTATATTATTTTAATTAGATTATAAAAACAAAGCAGCCACTCTCAATGTTGGAACCACTTTTTAAAGACGCCAAACTTAAAGTTAGTCGACTAACTGGCATTGTGACAACAGTATTTTCTTTAAACAATATTGAGCATCCAGGCAAATAGATATTTATTAACTATACAATTAAAAACATCTTGTGATTTATGCATGCTTTATCTTTCTTTATTTTTCTAAGCCCAAGCAGTATCATGACTAAAGATATCCAAATTTGCATATTAAGACCATTTAACTGCAAATCTTTAATATGCTGCTGAGACTTCCAGACAAAGTTCTTACAATCAAATGTTTTTTTTCTGTATATTATAGTTTAGATGTTTTGTGGATGTACAGCCATACCTAGCCCTATACTCTCTTAGAGATATTGTTCTTATATATGCACAAAACTAAACCAAAAAGTTATATATCTATTAAAAAATAGGTTTCGGAGTAAATTTTCTTAGACAAGACCAAAAGGAGGAGAAAGCACGTCAAATACTCTCGAATTTTAACAATGAAAATTGGTTAATTCATGTTAATGTTACTAAAATGAGAGGATGGAAAAAGGTTGAACACTACAAGGTTCTACAAGAAAAATATCTCTTTCCCAAACTTACAGAAGATACATTTCAACAGATATACGAAGTTACATCATCCATCCATGCTTTAAAAAAAGGTCTCAAGGTTGCCAGCAATTTAAGGAGAAAAGAGGTTGACAGAATGGATCCAGATGAGATAGCAACTTTTGAGGAATACAAAAATCTTTTAACAAGTGCGAACAATGATGTAACAGTTGCAGTGTTGAAAATAGAAAGCGCACCTGAAAGTTACATAGAAAAAGAAAAAGAAGGGTTACTTCCTGCCTGGCCAGGGAAAGGTTATGCAGTTCAAATAAAATGTCCACCAAGCAATAAGAGCGACTCTCAACCATCAAATACCAGGAATCCAGTCATATTCATTCTAGAAAAAGAAGAACCGAATCCATTAAATTGCAGTGATGTTTTTAAACGGATAGGGGCTATACACTGTTACAAGTATGTTTTTTCTCATTTTTATATGATTTTAGTTTTCAACCATGCAGTTTTTGAATAGGAATTTCCCGCAAAATTAATTGGCATATCTCATTAAAATAATTTGTTGTGTTGATTCTGGTCCATTTCCCTATCATTTCATTATATGTAAATCAGTGAAATATTTATCTATTACAGGTGTCCTACCATCTCAGGCGGAATTTCTGGTTGTTGTCATATCGGTCTGTTATTAATAATTGGATCTTGCCCGTGGTTTCTGTTAAAGAATTATAATAAAGGTGTTCAGATTATCACAATTAAAAACAAATTTTTGCAAATTTTGCACCCATCAGAATCCGTTCAAACCCAGGTAAACAAAAGAGTTTACCAATTATATAATTGCAAAGAAAAAACCTGTGAAGAAAAGCGTAAAAATTGTAAATTTACAAATCCTACTAAATTTCTCAGTCAGTTTAATACTGGTGATATTCATCCAGTGTCAGATGCTTCAGGAGAAACGGCATCAACTCAGTACTCTTTTACCAGTACATCTGAGAATGAAAGCAGCGATGTTTCTATGTTAGACACTCCTGTATTGACAGAGAATTGTGATGTGCCAATTTCTTCACAAATAACAGTTTCAATGTCTTCACCAATAGAAGGAAATGTTTCAGATTCATCCATCACGCATCCCTCACAAGAACCAATGTTTCAGTTTTCAACCCAAGAATCACTTAATAAAATTCCATCACAAGATTCATCAATTCGGTTTGCTACTAAATTTTCAAGTATTTCATCTACAGTTTCAAGCTCTCAAACTAAATCAAAGATGTCACAGGTATCATCCGGATCATCATATTATGGCCAAACAGGATCTAACATTGAGAAATATATGGCGAAGAAAGTAAAAAGAAGACCACATTTGTTTATACCCCCAAAATCTGACAATCCAGGTTTGTTACATACATTGAAATTATTCATTATATTTCTTTGCATATTTTATCACTTGTATAATTACTATTATATTTTAGTCTTGGATTGGAATAGAGACTCCCTGCAAAAGGGCCTGCAAAACAGAAGTCTTTTCTGTTATCTTAATTCGTTGATTTTTCTATTACATCGTGTCACATTTTTAAATGTGTTTAAAGAGGAGCTGATGGGAGCTGCGGATTATCCTTTGTCCTTACTAAGGTACAAATAATCAACTTAACTTACTTAGGTTACAATAAGTTTTTCAAAAATAAAGTCTATTTGTTTGATAAATTTTTGCTACAAAATCAAGCTTAGTAAATCAAATAATTCTGCCTAGGAAATGCTATATCATTACCTTAGTTAATTATCCACACTATTAAAGTAAATATTGAATATATTTTTTAGAGCTATATTGTTATCACTTCCGACGAGCGGGAACAGTTTTTCATGCGAATTGTTCATAGAGTCCTGGAATAGCCTCGCCCATGTTAGGTAAGAACAACTTTATTATTTCAAGGGAATGAAGGGAAATGATTGTTATTTAGCAAATATGGCCAGAAACACACTTTTAAAGGAAATGCCATTCTCATATGATTTACTCAAAAATCTGTTCAATAAAGCAACGTTAAATATATACACAATGACACATAAAGTTTAATAGTAAAACACGTTGAAAACAGGGAAGGAAAGGTAAAGATCGTTATTTAGCAAATATGGACAGAAACACACTAATGTGCCTTTAATAGGAAATGCCATTCTCATGTGATTTTTCCAAAAATCTGTTCAATAAAGCAAAGTTAAATATATACACATAAGGTATAATAGTAAAACACGTTGAAAACAGGGAAGGAAAGGTAATGATTGTTATTTAGCAAATATGGCCAGAAACACACTACTGTCCCTTAAATAGGAAGTTCCATTCTAATGTGATTTACGCCAAAAATCTGTTCTATAAAGCAACGTTAAATATATACACATAGGAAAACACATTGAAAGTCTCTTTTTGATGTTTATATATTACAGAGAAAATCTAAAAGTAATGATTTTTACAGGTTTCAAACCAACCTACAGCATGACCCTTGCGAGTTATTATCAGCCATTTTATCCCGGTATAAAAAGTATCTAAGGTAATAATTAAAGTATATAATTGCTATGGTGGACATGCAATACATTCTATGCTACAAAAGAATTAAATAATCTACACCCTTATATTGGTTTTAAATCTATTTATGTGGCCCTTTTTTATCTTTAAAAAAACATATTACCATAAATTGTTCTTTTTATTAAGATTAAGTGCCCTATCATCATATCCTGCGGTTGCAAGATGCCAGTGTGGATCAGAAGAAACAATGTAGGTTTATATATCAAAATATCTCTTTGTGCATCCATATGTAATAATGACAGAATAGGTTTAATCTATTGTTTGGTTAGTATGTCTGTTTTCAATCTCATCATATTTTTTTTTTTAATTTTTAAAACAAATATTTTATATTTTAGGGATCTCCATGAAGGAATAGCAAGTAGTGAGTTACCCATTCTGGATGTATCAGCACATGAGGAAACTTCATCAGTTCTCTTGGATGATTTGTTTAACGAATTTATCAGGTTCTAATACTTTTAATTACTTACCTAGTAATCATTCTGACAATAAATGTAACAAGAATAGGTGTATAACCGAAATAACTACCTGGCCCCTGTCTTGGGGACCTTTTTCATCTGATTTCTGCTATTTTGTAGCAACTTGGCTGTGTTAATATTTTCGATGCTATTGGCTGATATTTAACACCTAATTGAAAGTCTGCACAGGGTCAACGGTGTAATTTAACCCCTTCCCCCTCTATTGTTTCACTCTAACATTTTGACAACAAAACCCTTTCTAAAATACTCTAAAACCCACTTTTTCCTTTCGTCCATAGGAAAACTGAAATTTGTTAAGGAGATTGTTGTGATCAATTAGCATCTAGTCTATATATTTAGGACACCATTCAACGTTAAATGCAAAGATTGCAAGGCCACCTGTCAAGCACACATGATTGAGAAAAAAGGTTGTATTCGATTTATACAAATAAATCGCAATTGTTTTAATGGATTGAAAAATAATATTAGATTAGTTTTAAATGATAATGTTGTATGTTGCATTTTACATAGAAGGAAATATTCAATATAAGATTAAATAGATGAATTACAATAAAAGTAGAGCTACATTAATTTACGATTAATGCCAGATTAAATTTTCGGGTTTTTTTCATTAGATTTGTATCATCTATTTAATAATATTGAATATTTTCTTATAGTACCAATTGTTCATCTGGTCATTATGTTACTGCATCAAAAATTGGAAAAAATTGGTTCCTCAATGATGATGAAAAACCAATTGAGCCAATTGACATTGGCGATATTGAAAAAGATGTAGTCTTTCTAGCAGAAAAAGTTTAATCAGAATATTTCTGAACTTCATATTTCTTTTATGCTGGTTTTCCTCAAATGCATGCTTTCACATAAATTATTACTAATATTACCTAAGCTTTTTTATTTTTGTTGTAGAATTTATGTAGAATTAATATCAGTAGAAAGCTTTTTATGTGTGTATTTTGTACAAATATTTATTTAATAAATATAGTATTGAATTTCACTAACACATTATAGTAATTACCTAGATAATATTGGTTAGGTTAATTTTGGTAAGTTGATTATTTAGGACTTCCATAGTTATTTTATTCTACAAATGCTTTTTTTAAATGCATGTGCTTTTTTTACTTAAAACTAAAAATTAAAAACTGGTAACAGGGTTAGAAAGGGTTTTATGTGTGTTATTGAATTACTAATTAATGATGATTAACATAGAATTGCACTTCCATAGAATAGTAATTACCTAGATAATTTGTGTTAGATTAAGTTTGGTAAGGTGATAAGTTTTTAATAAGTTTATTAACAATAAAAGACTGAAGTTTTTGGTCAAACTATCAAGTGCAAATCTATTTCATTATGATGAAAATGTTAAATGTTTTGTTTTGATAATAAAATGGTTTAAGTTTAATTGTTTTTTGTTTTTTATTTTACCTATTTATCTATTAATGTGTTGTAAACAACTGTTTTTTTTTTGGATGCATGAGGTCCTTTGATTTTTAACGTTTTTGAAAAAATACGGTGTTTTTCTTTAGATTTTATACAAATGTTGTGCTGAGGAGACAACAGAAGACTGCTTAAATTGGATGCATGGATTGCATGAGTTTTTTTTGAGACCTGTGTGGAAGCAAATTAATGAAGGATTTTAATCCTAACAATGTTGACATCATTATTCCGAAGTGTCCTATCAAAGTATAATTAGGTAAGAATGAATTCACACACCTGACTTTTATTGTATTAATATGTCTTACGTCATGATTTAAAATTTCATGTCATTGATATATTCTTTATTAAGTTCAGGTTTTGATTCTTGTGTGATTAGGTTTTATGACTATCTAAAAAGGATAGTTGCACGAGGCGCATCAAAATAGTTAAGTAGTCGAATTTTTTCATGCTTAAAAACATATAAAACAGAACAGCGAACTTATGTGCCAATGAGTGTCATAAGAGTCACATTTATTCACATAACTTTCATAATAGCCTTTGTTCCTCATATGTCTACCCAAATTACCATTTCGAGATAATCATTCATCACACAAATCACAAGAGTTTCATAAAAGGGATAGTTAAAAAAAATTAAAAATTGAGAACTGTAATTTTTTTTCTATTTTAAATAACGTAATAATGCATAATATAAAGTTATTGATTAAAATTAAAAGATTTGACTACGGGTTTTCCTCAAAAAATGAGTTTTACCTATATATTAATGTGTTGTAAACAACTGGGTTTTTTGGATGCATGAGGTCCTTTGATTTTTTACGCTTTTGAAAGTAAATTGTGTTTTTCTTTAGATTTTATACAAATGTTGTGCTGAGGAGACAACAGAAGACAGAAAAAGCTTAAATTGGATGCATGGATTGCATGTTTTTCTTTTTGGAGACCTGGGTGGAAGCAAATTAATGAAGGATTTTAATCCTAACATTGTTGACATAATTATTCCAATTAAAGTATAATTAGGTAAGAAGAAATTCACGCAAAACTTACTTTTGTTGTATTAACATATCTTACGTCATGATTTGAAGTGTGTTGTTAATGTTATATTCGTTATGAAGTGCAGGTTTTGATTCTTGTGTGATTAGGTTTTACGACTATCTAAAATTGTACAAAATCTTTTTACAAATAACAACGCCTTAAATTAGTTATTTGTGATTGATTAAGATACCATTTCATAGAAATAATTGTAAGCATTGATCACAAGAATTCCTTTTTACATCATAATTGCATAAGAAAGTAAATAATGAGGAGTATGGCACAAATAAAAGTTTTGTTTCAATATTTTATGAATGTATTACATCTTCAAAGGATGTTTTTGTCTCAAGAGTATAATTTTAAAGTCTTAGTGCATTGGTAATCAAGTTAAAAAAATTAAAACTCTTTCAATTAGAAAAAATGCACTCATCATCAAATATGAAAATACTGGGATGATTCAAATAAGTTCCAAGAGCATTTCATACAATTAAAGTACTACAACTTCTGAAGTAGATATTGTCCCATAATTGCTAATTATCTCTGAACAATCTTTATATCTTAAACTTTTGAAATTCTGTCGTTTTTATTTGTTATGTTTAGATAAAAGTTTTTTTTTGTTTTGATGCATGGTATTTTAAGTTTAGTTAGCATATCAAGCTTTTATGAAAATAGTTAATTAAAACGAAACTTTTTTTTAGGAATAAGAATGAGTCAGCATGACAAGAAGATACAGGCTTTTGAAATGGAAGCGAAATGTTATTAACACAAATTTTTTAAATGATGCAAAGGAAGAAAATATTTTCATATTAAATGTTTTCAAAGTGTAAATTATTTTAGTTCCATAATCTAAATATGTTGACCTCTAGGGGGCCCTTTGGGTTGTAGACGAATCATGCACCTTAAAACATAATCCGCGTCTTATAATTACAATGTAAAGCGTTCATTTGCCCGATAGACATCCAACCCTTTAATTGCATGGTCTTATTTGGAAGTCCTACCTGTGCATATTAATGAGTTGCGCCTGTTTATGGGCCAAGGCATTCCTCCGTGGGTTATTCTAAAAAGGGTAAATCTTTTTGATATAGACAAAAATGATAATATCATTAAAAGCAAAGCTCAACCAATCAGACAGATAATGTAACATTGACAAGCATAATCAACAAGTAAAGTTTTCATTGCTCGGATTTGTTAAATTGTACCTAAATATTTCATAAGTAATCGTAAAAAGTTTGAAATTGATAGGATGATTATAAATAGCTAACCCTGTCAGAAAGACCTAAATTAATTCTTGTAAAGCTTTGAAAATATGCCGTATTGTCTAAATTAACGGAAAGGGAATGATGTTTCGTGTATACTTTATATAATTTAAAAAAAAAATAAAGTATTTGAAAGAATATGTAAAGCTCAATGAATTTTTTTACACAAAATTTCTGTTAAGAAAATATAAAGTAATGTCATACTTTGTTAATGGAACATAAAAAAAACGAAACAGGTTTTTTTTTTAGGCGAGAAATATCTTAATTAATGTAACTTTGACTTTAGCAATGTGTATATTAGCATTTGATAGCATATTAAAAAATTTAACGGCGATAAACGGCGATAAATGGGCGATGGCAGCGGTTCCAACGTTATTTTTTCACAGTTCCTAAACAAGCAAAATAAAAGAAATTGTTGTGCGAAAAAAACAAGGCTGTAACTCATTTTTTGGCTGAGTTCCTTTATTTTTGTGATTGGTTTCAAAAAGTGTCACTTCCGCCCCCCCCCCCCCTTTTGAGGATTTTTTTTATAAATTTCGTTTTTTCTATAATTCTTTATCTAAATGCGGAAATGCAATTTAAGTTAATTAATTTTGGCATCTGTGATTGGTGGATTTAAAAAATCTGCGCTCTGATTGGATGGCGTACATCATTCAACCAATTAGAGCGCAGGTAGTTTAAATTCACCTATCATATTGGTCAAAATTAATTAACTTAAAATGCATTTCCGCTTATAGATAAAGAATTATACAAAAAACGAATTTTATAAAAAATCCTTAAAAATTGATGCAGATTTTAAATCTCCCCCTAACATTAAAATTCCGGAAAACTTATATATCTTAATGCCTATGCTTCTAAACCAAGAAGTAAGAAAAATACAAAGAGCTAACCATTAATGCTTAAAGTTAGGGTCCTGGGAAAACTTTCATATTTTACAACAAAACAACCATTTTTCTCCTTAAAAAATGGCTGTAGGGTGGTTGGGGACAATGAGCTGAATATCATACTAGTCCCCAAAGTTTTCTAATAACTTTCATTATTCATTGTTTAACAAATTTCGGGACTTTTAATGAATTTTGATTGTTTGGTTCAACCATTAATTTTAATCTACAGGGGAGTAAATTTTGTATATCACATTTCCTGCTTAATTACACACCTAGTCCTTTTAAAAAATATTTAATTTCAATTTCTTGTTTGTTTCGCAAATTTGTAATTGTCGATTTTTTAAAATTGTTCTCAACTGTTACAGGAATCATCATGGCAAATTGAAAACGATAGGAATATTTTTTGTTGTTTTATATACTACCAATCTATCAAATTAGATTCAGGAGTCTAAAGGGATAAGACAATGATGATTACTCCTTCTGTTAGTTACAATTAGTGGTTGAAACGTTTCGACACTTAACTAAAGGAGCCAACGAATAAGAAACGTTATCATAAAACTTTGGGGACAATAAACAGCCCAATGTGCCCTCCCTCCCTGCTATACATCAGATTACTATGAAGAATGGTTATTGATAAAAGGGGATTTATTCTTTAACCAACCATTTTTCAGAGGTTTCACAAATTTACAAAAAAATATTAAAACTTTTTACATCCCTATATAAAGTAATAGGATCTGTGTTTGTGTGTCTTTCTATCTCTAACAGCTAAACCCATATGGGTCTCCTTTCCAAAAGCAGCTTCTCATAGGTCCTGGAAATGTTTGTAACTACTATTCTAAAGGAAATCGCACCTAGAAAGTCCTATGTAAAGCTTTCCAAAGCCAATGTGTTTGACTTTGTGATATTGCAAAAACATCGTAAATTTTCTAGAGTATATTCACTTTTAGTATGAATGGAATATTTTTTGGGCTTCGAAACCGATTACTAACCGCTGGATTAGAACCGGTTCTCAGCCATACTGAAAACTATTGTGTAGCGTCGTATTACACACAAACTTCCACGAATATTAAAATAAAAAAATAATAATAATAACAGTTTTTTGGCCCGAGCCTTCGGCCCATCAGGGCTAGCAAAAATGGTTTTAATCCTAAATTTTTCATTTTTATACCCGCGGAAAGCTGTCTATAATACGATGCGAAAAATAACTATTCTTAATCCTGATACTTTAATACCAAGCTTTCAGTTAAAAGGAACCAAGAAGAATTTAAACCAAGGCCTCTCAAGTCACCAATTTTAATTGTTTTTTTTTAAAAACATATTAATTCTTAAGTTAATGCTACCATTTTCTTTTATCTAGATTATTTTACATGGGAGATTCCCATGACAATTAAAACCAGTTAATTAAAGCCGCCTGTAAGCCTCGGGGATGTCAAAATTTTACAATTATAAAAATCAGCTGGAAGTCTAGAACTGAACCAAATATGGAAATCCCACTTTTTAAAAGAATTACAAAGCATCCAAACGTATTTAACCCTTAACGGTCGGGGGGGGGGCGTTGAACGCCCCCCATCCGGTTTTTTCTATCTCATTTTCTGTGTGTGAAAGATAAAGAGCCCAAACTGCGTGACTTTTTAAGTTTGGGTATGACACATAACCGAGAGTTGAAATTTTTTGAATATCTCCATCCTGGCGGGCACAGGATGCCAGCAAACCTGGCAGGGTCATCCAGGTAAAGAGCAAAAATATTTTTTTGACTTAAAAAAAGCATTGTATCTTGCCAAAATACTAAAATATCCTCTAGTAGTACATCCTCATATTAAATACAGGTGTTCAAGTCAATTTCAGGTTCCAGGTATGCTCCTGCAGGTCCTGATCCTCCAGGTCTCCAGAAGTCTTTAAATTGCTCCTGTGGCCTCAATTTTTGACTTAGAGACTTCAAATTTTAAACTTAAGCTTTTCTAACATGTCTACATAACGCATTAAAATTTCATAAAGATCCGCCGCCGTTTTCCCGCCGACCGCCGACTGCGGCGGCTGGCAGCTGCCAAGTACAGCTGCGGCCGCTGAAATTTATATTTTGATATTTGAAATATAAAATTTAAATAAAGATTAACATTTTCTGCAAAAAAATTTTTATTCTAGCTTAAAAAATAAAAAAATTACAGCCGTTTGAAATTTTTAAGTAAAAAAGGACCTAAAAACAAAGGTTGTTAAATAAAAGGGTGAAGGAAGCGAAAATTGACCTTGACTTACTTAAGGTCGGAAATTCATCATAACACAGGGGACTTACACAAAATTTTTTAGCCCTCTAGCTCTAATAGGAACTGAGATAACGCCCCCCCCCCCCCCCCCCCGACTGATTAAGGTGTGGCAAGGGGCCCGACTGTAAAGGGTTAAATTTGAGGCTTATCGCGGTTGCCAAGCCCTGGTTATTACATTGTACAGTAAATTTCTGAGAGAGAGAGAGGAGACAATGATGTCTTTATAACACTAGTCCCCAAAGTTTTATAATAACGTTCTCTTATTCGTTGGCTTAACAACATTGGGGAATTTATGGGAATTTTGATTAGTTGGTTTATTAAGTTGGGTGTTCAAACTTTTTCAGCCATTAATTCTAATCTAAAGAATATTTTTTGCTTCATCATTATTGTTGTACATCAATTTATCAGCCATTGTCTTATCCCTTTAGATCCCTGGTAAATTTGCACCTAGAAATTCATTAACAATTCATTAGTAACGACACGTTTACTATTACATACTTTCTCTCTTTTCTCAAAACTTTATCAGCAATCAAAGAACGGTCAGATTGGTAAAATGGATAAATTTCTAGAAATCTAAAAGGATAAGACAATGGCCGATAGATAAATGTATATTAATAATAATGAAACAAAATATTTTTTCCTTTTGTATATTATAATTAGTGTTTGAAACTTTTGGACACTAAACTTTATTTAACCAACCAATCAAAATTCAATAGAAGTCCTCAAAGTAATTAAATAACGAATAAGAAAACGTTATTATGAAACTTTGGGTACAATAAATTGATGTACACACAAAACAAAACTTTCTTCATTGCTTAATATTTCCCGTATGGCTTTAAAACCGAGGATTATAAATCAAAACCAATTTTGTCATCCCAGGCTTTCGTCGGTTCGTGGCTAACAAGGCAAAAAGCTGTCTATAATACGATGTGATAAATAACTATTACATATGACTTTATCCCTACGTTATCATAAGACAATACGTTCTCTTACATCTTTACTTAATCAAATAATGTCAACAAAAGAAAAGTTTTTGTTGTTTAAGTTATACAAGACAGGTTTATTTAACCATCTTCTTTGTCACATATTTAGTAACAGAGATGGGTTTTTAAAAGATGCCGCGTTTTTTCTCGACATTTTTTACGCTATGAATAACAAGCGCGGCATTCTCGAAATCTAAACAGAGTAGACAACTATTTATTTAATTATTTCGCTTTTGTTGGTAGAGCCTTTTTAATAGAAAAACAAATTATCTTAAATCCATTTTTGCTGCATATTAATTAATATATCTTTTAAGAGCTATATTAGACATCATACAAATGGCTAAATTAATAATTTTTAAATTTTGAATTCTTAAGTTGTATACTCTGTTTAGATTTCGCGAATGCCGCGCTTGTTATTCATAGCGTAAAAAATGTCTAGAAAAACGCGGCATCTTTTAAAAACCCATCCCAGAGATGGGTTCTTAAAAAAGAATGCCGCGTTTTTTCGAAATTTTTTAGACATTGATTGATTGAACAAAGACGATATCGTTATACAGAGTTTACAATTTAAGAATTCAAAATTTTAAAATTATTATTTTAGCCATTTGTACAATGTTTAATACAGCTCTAAAAAGATGCATTAATTAATATACAGCAGAAATGGATTGAAGATAATTTGATTTTCTTCTATGAAGGCCGTACCAACGAAAGCGAATTATACAAATGGCTAAAATAATAATGTTAAAATTTTGAATTCTTAAGTTGTATACTCTGTATAACGATATCGTCTTCGTTCAATCAATAAATGTCTATAAAATGTCGAAAAAAACGCGGCATTCTTTTTTAAGAACCCATCTCAGTAGTCTGTAAATGGATATAGAATACGTAGAAACATTGACAGGGTAAAAGTTGTAGTCAATTTAGGTTGCTATTAAGGGGTGGATACAAAACGGCGATTTTCAAAACGGTTGATATTACAAAACAGTGAAATCACAAAACAGCGAATGTTACAAAACAAATATTTTACTAGGACCTATTAAAAAATCTACAATCAAAAATAAAGAAATATGTTCTAAAGTTGAAAAAAAAATCTTCCAATTTTAATAATTTAATGCATAAAGTCAATAGTCACTTAAAATTCATGAACGTTGCAAAGTTTATCCCGTCGAACAAAGGTGGAAACATACACACAACCCATTAAAAATCACCGTTTTGTATCCACTCACTAATAAGGACCTTATTTATTTATCAGTTTGTTCATCTAGTAGGAGGGGAGAGGATGGGGTAAAGGAGGGCTATACATTTAGCTAGCTGCTAATATCACTTTAAATTATTAAAGTACATGAAAATCTGGTTCAACATCCAAATAATAAAATATCGATTCTAAAATGTCTAACTATTCTGGATCAGAATGCTAAAAAGTGGAGCTATTTAAAGGTCCTGGAAAGGTTTTTGATTTGGAGGGTAATACCTCCATCCGGCCACCAACCCCAGATAAACCGTCCAAGAAAATAAACCACGCATACCCTCACCCCTATTGATTTTTTGGTCTACTTTTTCTATAACTAGCGGCTACGCCCCATAGAGGCCTCTAGTGGCACTTTAAATGTTTGGGGTTTTTAAAAAAATAATAAGATACCTTGCAATGTTGCTCTGGAGTCTCTATTAAATTGCTACGATACTTTGCAATTCGACGAAAAAAAATTTCTTTTGGGAGGGTGGTGGTACCCTCCCCCAAAATAGTTATAAACCTTCGCAGGACCTATGAGGTACTACCCTGTTTTGGAGAACCCGATCGGTTCAGCGGTTAGCGAGATCCTTCGGTACAAACACAGAGACACACAAACATCCTGTTACTTTAGTATAAGGATGTAGTGAAGGTTAAGTTATAGGCGATTGGCTCACCTATCCCACCCCCTTCCATCTTTGGAATGTGTGGGGCCTAAACACTAAATTAAGTATTATTATATAAAATGAACAATCTACACACTTACTTTTCTAATATTTCTGATTTTAGCTTCATAATACATTTTTCTTTCAAAAAAAACTTAAAAAGATTTCCGTTTTCTGTAGTATAAGAAAAGGATTCTGTTAAAAAAAATTCTGCGGCAATTTTACATTAAAAAACCCGAGGCATTTGCGTAAATGATAAAAATTGTACCTACGTTGCTATGGCGGGCACGTGACACAAGTAGTCGGTGCAGGGGGAATGATTTGCCATTAAACATGGGCAACCATTACCATTCAAAACTAGGACTTTCAGACAAAGATCGAGCAATGAAAATCCCCTGGCTAAATAGGTAGGTATGTTACATTAAAATAAAAAAAATTTAGAAATTATTTCAAAGATTTTAACTATACCTATTACCTATTGATTATGATTTTTAAAAATGAAACCTTTTCAAGGTCTTTTTCCTCTTAACTTAATGTTTTTCATCAGTTTTTCCACTTTATGAAAATTATTTATCCTGTTTAATACGTTTTTAAATCTATTCATCTTAAAAGTATTTTTTACTACTTATAATAAAGTACTAGGATGTCTATTTGTTTGTTTGTAACGAAGGATCTTGCATATCGCTGATCCGATATGGTTCTCCTTTACAGAGTAACTTCTCATAAGTCCTGGAAAGGTTTATAAAACTATTCTGGGGGAGAGTACCTTCCCAAGAGAAATCGCCCTACTGGTGTGTCCCTATAGGTATCCACCTCTCCACTACCCCTAGTTGTCTCCTACCTTACAGGTGTGTCACTATAGATATCCACCTCTCCACTACCCCTAGTTATCTTCTACCTTACAGGTGTGTCCCTATAGGTATCCACCTCTCCACTACCCCTAGTTGTCTCCTACCTTACAGGTGTGTCCCTATAGATATCCACCTCTCCACTACCCCTAGTTGTCTCCTACCTTACAGGTGTGTCCCTATAGATATCCACCTCTCCACTACCCCTAGTTGTCTCCTACCTTACAGGTGTGTCCCTATAGGTATCCACCTCTCCACTACCCCTAGTTGTCTCCTACCTTACTGATGTGTCCCTATAGATATCCACCCCGCCACTACCCCTAGTTGTCTCCTACCTTACAGGTGTGTCCCTATAGATATCCACCTCTCCACTACCCCTAGTTGTCTCCTACCTTACAGGTGTGTCCCTATAGATATCCACCTCTCCACTACCCCTAGTTGTCTCCTACCTTACAGGTGTGTCCCTATAGGTATCCACCTCTCCACTACCCCTAGTTGTCTCCTACCTTACAGGTGTGTCCCTATAGGTATCCACCTCTCCACTACCCCTAGTTGTCTCCTACCTTACTGGTGTGTCCCTATAGATATCCACCTCTCCACTACCCCTAGTTGTCTCCTACCTTACAGGTGTGTCCCTATAGATATCCACCTCTCCACTACCCCTAGTTGTCTCCTACCTTACAGGTGTGTCCCTATAGGTATCCACCTCTCCACTACCCCTAGTTGTCTCCTACCTTACAGGTGTGTCCCTATAGATATCCACCTCTCCACTACCCCTAGTTGTCTCCTACCTTACAGGTGTGTCTCTATAGGTATCCACCTCTCCACTACCTCTAGTTGTCTCCTACCTTACAGGTGTGTCCCTATAGATATCCACCCCGCCACTACCCCTAGTTGTCTCCTACCTTACAGGTGTGTCCCTATAGATATCCACCCCGCCACTACCCCTAGTTGTCTCCTACCTTACTGGTGTGTCCCTATAGATATCCACCTCTCCACTACCCCTAGTTGTCTCCTACCTTACAGGTGTGTCCCTATAGGTATCCACCTCTCCACTACCCCTAGTTGTCTCCTACCTTAGAGGTGTGTCCCTATAGGTATCCACCTCTCCACTACCCCTAGTTGTCTCCTACCTTACTGATGTGTCCCTATAGATATCCACCCCGCCACTACCCCTAGTTGTCTCCTACCTTACAGGTGTGTCCCTATAGGTATCCACCTCTCCACTACCCCTAGTTGTCTCCTACCTTACTGGTGTGTCCCTATAGATATCCACCTCTCCACTACCCCTAGTTGTCTCCTACCTTACAGGTGTGTCCCTATAGATATCCACCTCTCCACTACCCCTAGTTGTCTCCTACCTTACAGGTGTGTCCCTATAGATATCCACCCCGCCACTACCCCTAGTTGTCTCCTACCTTACTGGTGTGTCCCTATAGATATCCACCTCTCCACTACCCCTTGTTGTCTCCTACCTTACAGGTGTGTCCCTATAGATATCCACCCCGCCACTACCCCTAGTTGTCTCCTACCTTACTGGTGTGTCCCTATAGATATCCACCCCGCCACTACCCCTGGTTGTCTCCTACCTTACAGGTGTGTCCCTATAGATATCCACCCCGCCACTACCCCTAGTTGTCTCCTACCTTACTGGTGTGTCCCTATAGATATCCACCTCTCCACTACCCCTAGTTGTCTCCTACCTTACAGGTGTGTCCCTATAGGTATCCACCTCTCCACTACCCCTAGTTGTCTCCTACCTTACAGGTGTGTCCCTATAGGTATCCACCTCTCCACTACCCCTA
The DNA here is from genome assembly GCF_053477335.1 of Acartia tonsa. NCBI lineage: Eukaryota > Metazoa > Arthropoda > Copepoda > Calanoida > Acartiidae > Acartia > Acartia tonsa. The sequence goes on from NC_137267.1 coordinate 47,022,151, forward strand.
GTTGTCTCCTACCTTACTGATGTGTCCCTATAGATATCCACCCCGCCACTACCCCTAGTTGTCTCCTACCTTACAGGTGTGTCCCTATAGATATCCACCTCTCCACTACCACTAGTTGTCTCCTACCTTACAGGTGTGTCCCTATAGATATCCACCCCGCCACTACCCCTAGTTGTCTCCTACCTTACTGGTGTGTCCCTATAGATATCCACCTCTCCACTACCCCTAGTTGTCTCCTACCTTACAGGTGTGTCCCTATAGATATCCACCCCGCCACTACCCCTAGTTGTCTCCTACCTTACAGGTGTGTCCCTATAGATATCCACCCCGCCACTACCCCTAGTTGTCTCCTACCTTACAGGTGTGTCCCTATAGATATCCACCCCGCCACTACCCCTAGTTGTCTCCTACCTTACTGGTGTGTCCCTATAGATATCCACCCCGCCACTACCCCTGGTTGTCTCCTACCTTACAGGTGTGTCCCTATAGATATCCACCCCGCCACTACCCCTAGTTGTCTCCTACCTTACTGGTGTGTCCCTATAGATATCCACCTCTCCACTACCCCTAGTTGTCTCCTACCTTACAGGTGTGTCCCTATAGATATCCACCCCGCCACTACCCCTAGTTGTCTCCTACCTTACAGGTGTGTCCCTATAGATATCCACCTCGCCACTACCCCCTTCTTGATTGTCTCCTGTCATTTTCTGAAAATAATAATCCTATTATATAAAGTAGAAAGGGTTTTTGTCTGGGGCTAAAGATTTCAATAACTAATGAAAAGATTGACTTCTTCGTTTTAAGAAAGCTTCTGGATTTTTCTAGATAATTTAATTTTATATCTAAATTTAGTTTTAGGCTATTTTCCTTTTTTGAACATAGTGATCCTTCCCCCCTATAAACCCAATACATTCTAAATATATTAAAATAGCTAAAAACGAGTTTCTTGGATATATTTCTAGGGTAACTTGTGTATTATTAATATTTGATATCATTTACGTATAAAACTTTTTATTCTTCAACATAAAAATGTTCAATATAAGTAAGGTTCAAAAATAGTTTGTTAAAGAATGTAATAAAGTTTTTATACCAATCAAATTCTATGTAGGTAATGAGTTTCTATAACCGTTTAATTATTATTATAAAAAAAAATAAAAAGCCGTTTTCACGGGGAGAGCATAGGCCGCTGACAATTTGTCAGTGTTTCTGTAACAATGTGGCTTTTTTATGGATAAGGGATAGAGTTGTCTGCCCTAAGCCCTATGATTGCGGTGTAAAGCGTCCATTTGCCCAACAGACAACCAACCCTTTGAGTGCACGACCTTTGTCTGAGAAGTCCTAACTGTGCATGGTAATGTGTTGCGCCTGTTTTTGGGCCAAAGCATTCCCCCTACTCTGACTATTTATATCGCGATGCGGTAGGTGTTGTAGTTGTTGTTGTAGCCAAGATTCTCTGAAGTTAGGACTCAGATGCACACGGAGACTGGAAATGAGAATCTTTTGGCCAATCTTAGATTGGTAAGCTTCGCGCACAGCTGATTGTATTCTATGTTACATTACAAGCTGACCCGCAATTCTCGTGGGAGCTACTCAATTATTACATCACCCTGGCCTAGAGTTTTGGCAGGTGTTCCATATTAAGCCACCCTAATTAATGGCACTCTCATACGAGGAGCATGGATGAGGGAAAGCATGGTTAGAGCTGCTTGATTTGTAGAATCCTAACTTCCTACAAATCTCCCCCCTTACAACCCTAGGGCATCTTAGGGAAGGTTGCGTGATCATAATCTGACAAATGATATGCGGTAGGTGTTGAGCCACGGTCGCGGGTATTTAATTATTTTTTAAAATTATTATAGTTTAATAATTAATTTCAAAATAGAATAAATAAACTAGTTACTTTAGGCTATTCAGTTAATTATTCATCTTAATAAATAAAAGATTTTTGATTTAAAATATCTTTAATTAATTCTTGGAACTGTTTTTATAAATGACTAGAAAAGAGATTTTTTTCTAAAAAAATTAAATAAAAAAAAATATGGATAGAATATACGTGGATATTATGACCGGGGAAAAATTGTCGTCAATTTAGGTTGCTAAATTGGTAGGCTAAATTTAGCGTCTTGAGTTTTTTAATACTTGTCATTATCATCATTATATATAATATCTTTTAAAATTTGGTTCGATTCTCGGAAGTGAATTATAGAGAACACCAAAAAAATTTTAAATTATAAAAAGCATTTTAAAATATTACTAGAATATGGAATCCGCCAGAAATAAGAATCCGGAATCCGCAAGAATCCGCCATTTTTTGGAGGGATTCTTGTAATAATCCGAATCCGGTCCAAAAATTTGACGGATTGCCATCCCTAGTGCACACACTAATGAAATGTCAGTTATGAAAAACAAACAATGTTTTGAAATGTTGAAAAGAGGTCAAGTAAAGGTTTAAACTTGAAAAGCCATTAGTCTAGACTTACTAACAACAACAATGGATATATTGTTACTTGGATGTTGCACCACATTTTCATGTACTCTGGTATAGTAATACTAGAAGTTTGCTAAAATAAAGATAACCCCAATCCACCCCTATCCCTTTTCCTGTTGAGTCCATGTTAAATTGACAACATTTTTTTCTCCTGTAAATATCCACTCATATTCTATATCTATTACTACGAAGTATATAAAAAGAACAAACATGGATTTTTTGACAAGTCATTTGTACTAAAAATATTAAAAGTTTTGGCCTGACAAATAATATTTACTCCTGTTCTTAGTAGCGAGAATACTCTGTAGTTTAAACTGTCGGTCTATCTGTCCGTCTGTCTGAAACGTTTTCAGGGATACGTAATTTTCTCGGCTCCTTTCAATTAAATTTTTGTGTCTATAGGTGAAAGGTCAACATTATTTTCATAAAGAATTTGGATATAGTCCCTTTCATGACATCGCCTCTTAAGGGGCGTTTCGTCGTATTTTCACAGTAGCTTTTAATAGGTATTTTAGGTTATGTGATTGCCCCGCAGGGTTAGGCAATTGGACACGAAGAGTTAGTGCCCCCCTGCAGAGCCTAGAAATAGAAGAAAATCTAATTTGAAAATACGACGAAACATCCCTAAAAGGCGTGGTCACGAAAGGAACTATACCCAAAAATTTTAACATAGAGGTATCGCCAATGGACATTAAATTATCCTATATTGTTATCTCCCTCCTTTCAATTATCAATGTTAATATCAATTAAAAAAGAGAAAATACAGTAATAAGGAGTTGATTTAAAAAACATATTTATAAATGTATTTTAGACTAAAACAGTGCATTTGATACAGAACATATATAGCAATGTTGTCAGGAATTTTGATTGTATTTCTTCATGGAACAAATAGATAACATAACTCATAACTCAGTTTAAGAGTAGCTTCTCTGTTAAAAATTAATATAATGAAGTTTTCTGTTTGTTTCCGAATTAATTTAAACAAATACAAGATGAAATAATATACAACACATACAAAATATAAATCACTAGGAATCATATGACTGTGTACGAGATGACCGTCAAGCCCAAACAAATATATTCACTAATTCACCTACTAAACACAGTAACAAACAGTACACACCTATTGCATAATGTGCTCAGGGAGAGAGGGGACATTCACATTGGGCTGTTTATTAAACTAGTACCCAAAGTTTAAAACTGACGGTTTCTTATTCGTTGGCTTAACAACTTTAGAACTTCTATTGAATTTTGATTGGTTGAATCATCGTATTACAGACAGCTTTCCGCAGATAATTTAATGGCTGAAATTCAGTTCGAATCCAACGGATATTAATCGGTTTCGAAGCCATACTGAAAACAACTTTATGGCTTTTAGCTGTAAGTGATTAGGCTTCACTAATAACTATGAAATCTTACTAAAAATTTTTTGTCTTTAACTATTGCAAGGTTATTTTTATTTTTACAGGTAGAAAAAAATGCAAAGATTGCCACTTAATTTGATGTCAAGTGTTATTACAGTAAAACTTAAAATTTCAAATTAGGTATTAGCAAATAATTTCAATTTTTTTAAGGTTTTTAGTAGAAAAGCTACTCTACAACTCGCGTCGTCCGTCCGTCTGTACGGCTACTTTTATGACCTTACACCCAGTCTATTGTTTTGTCCGTCGGCCTGTCAGTAATGAAATGTATTCATTTTCAATGAAGAAATGTGATTTAATTCTAAAGAATAGCTAATATTTTTATGTGAATTTTCTTTTTACCGTTAGGCATCTACTTAACTTATGCATTCGTTTACTTTCCTTGGTATTTTTCTAATGCTATATGTAAATGATTTTATATATAATCATTTATATATTTCATTATTAGATATCAAAGTAAATCTGTAGCAAAATTTGAATTAATTTGGCTGCTTTTTAAAAGCTTATGTGTTGCTACTTGGAAAGCTTAAAAAGGCGGGCCTGAGACCGGGTCCATAATTGTCTAATATCAGAGTATCACATAAGTATTTCTACCTTGTCTAAGATGTAACTGTATAGTAATTCTACTGGAAATTACTGACTAAAGAAATCTACTAAAGTCATGCTTTTTCATGCCCCACCCCCGCCCATTATGACACACCCCTTGCCCCAATTTATTGAGGTGTAAGTTTGCTTCCCCCATGATTTGGGAAGCAAGGCTTTTCTATGATTAGGATATGTACGTCTTTATAACAGTGCAGTGATACAATATTCAATGCATTTGTTGGCATCGTTGCGGAGCTGTTTGATTTTGGTGCGGCTCCGGCTTCGCAGAGCCGTCTGTGATAATGGCGGCTCCGGCTCCGACCTAAAATCAAGAAAAACTTGACATATTTTTTCCCCCACGTCTATTTTTGACTCTTGAAGGTTTTAAAAGTTAAATTTTTGATAAAAATAGACTTGAAAAACTTAAAAAGGGCATTTGCACATGCCATAACAGAGTTACCATATTATAATTTATAATAAATCTCTTTATTTATCTATTTCGGAGCCGTTTTTTTAACGAAAATTACGGCTCAGGCTCCAGCAAAATAGGGCGGCTCCACGGCTCCGCAACACTGTTTGTTGGTTTTATGAACGTTATGAAACTTCTCGGTGTTAGTTGTACAAGGAAGGAAACTGCGCTTTGCCACAGGGATCTAAAGGGATAGGACAATGGCCGATAAATTGATGTATATCCCCAATGAGCATACACAAAATTATCCCTTGTATAGATACTATTAGTGGTTGAAACGTTTGGACACTGAAGTATATAAACCAACCCATCAAAATTCAATAAAAGTCCCCAAAGTTGTTAAGCCAACGCATATGAAAACGATATTTTAAAACATTGGGGACTAGTGCAATAAAGAGCCCATTGTCCTTTCCCTGCCTGGTTTGACAACGTAACGTGAAAATTGTTTCAACCATTTTGTTTATCTGACAAATACAACACTCCAGACCACAAACAATGAGCTAGAATATTATCTATCTATGTATCTATCCCTGCTACTAATATTTCTGTTCAAATATTTTTATTTGCAAATAGTTGCGACATATTGCAGAATATGCGAATATTTAAAGAAAGAAAAATATTTGTTGTCAAATAGAATAGCAAGCAATTTTATTCTAATTTGTATTATAGCTCTCTAGGGGCAATTGGGAAGTGGGAAAGGGGGGTATTTTCAATCATAGTTTAGAAAAGAAATAGTAAAAAAAGTTTATTTTAGGGAGGGTGATTTTTTCTCGTGCGATTTCTCTTAGGTGGGTTGTGTTACCCTCACCCAAAATAGTTGGAAAAAACCTTCACAGGACCTACGAGAGACTACTTTGTATAGAAGAACCGTATTGGTCTAGCTGCTACTGAGATCCTTCGCTACAAACAAAAAACCTTACGACTTTATTAGGATGGTTATCTCGCTGAGTTCTTTACGTTGGAGAAACTTCTAATAGGTTGACATATAATATATTTTAAGTCTTGGAATGGTTTTAGTCTACTTTGCTACTTTGCTACTCACTCCATACCCCTTCAAATTTAGAACCGCAAGAAGCTAAAGGCCCATCCGCTTGTTGACATTATAAAAGTAGAATTGAGTGCTTAACTAACCCTTAACGGTCGGGGGGGGGGGGGGGGGGGCGTTGAACGCCCCCCCATCCGGTTTTTTCTATCTCATTTTCTGTGTGTGAAAGATAAAGAGCCCAAACTGCGTGACTTTTTAAGTATGGGTATGACACATAACTGACACATAACATACTGATCCTCCAGGTCTCCAGAAATATTGAAAAGGCTCCTGTGGCCGCAATTTTTGACTTAAAGACTTCAAATTTTAAACTTCAGCTTTTCTTACATGTCTCCATAACGTATCAAAATTTCATAAAGATCCGCTGCCGTTTTTCTGCCGACCGCCGGCTGCAATTTATATTTTGATATTTCTAATGTTAAATTTATACAAAGATAAACATTTTCTGGAAAAAAATTGTTCTTCTGGCTTCAAAAATAAGAAAATTACAGCCGTCTGAAATTTTTAAGTAAAAAAAGATCTAAAAACAAAGGTTGTTAAATAAGGGGTGAAGGAAGCGAAAGTTGACTTAGACTTATAAAAAGTCGGAAATTCATTGTCAAACAGGGGACTTGCACAAAAAAATTTAGCCCTCTAGCCCTAATATGAACTGAGATAATAAGGTTCGATTAAGGTTCGGCAAGGGGCCCGACTGTAAAGGGCTAAAGACATTACACATAGTTCCTAATGCTATGTCAGATGCGCGTCTAAAATAGTTAAAGCCTTTGCCCAAAACAGGCGCAACTCATTAGGACTTCCAGAAAAGGGTCTTGCAATCAAAGAGTTAGTTGACTGTTTCTTGTTTATTTTGATTTTTACAGCTTGAATACAATTGTAAAACTTTAACAGACAGAAAAAGCAAAATAGTCTTCTTCAGACTAAATAACATAGCATTAAAAGGATATAAATAATGTTTTTCTGTGACCAAAGCATTTTTGTTTCTGCGATAAATTGGTATACTTCAATGTAGTGTAAAGGGATGGGTACAGGTTGAAGAAATGATAAATTGGTATACTTCAATATAGTGTAAAGGGATGGGTATAGTTTGAACAAATGCTATCTTAAAACAAAATTTTTGCCAAGTAAAAAATCTCTTATAATGTTTGACATTAACTTGAAGTTCAATGCAAAGAGTGATTATTTTTGACCAGCTAAAAAATAATTTACCAAAAAAACGAGAGATGAATAGTGGTATTTTTTACCACTTAGAAAGCTCTTTGGAAAAGTGTCTATTTTTGTTAAGATTAAATGGATCTAATCCTTTATACTAAAGTAACTGGATGTCTATTTGTCTGTGTGTCTATTTGTACCGAAGGATCTTGCTAACCGCTGAACCGATTGGGTTATCCTTAACAGGGTAGCTTCTCATAAGTCCCAGGAAGGTTTATAACTATTTTCATGGAAGGTAGGTGGGACACCCCCCTCCCCCCGAAAAAAAATTTCCACCCCCCTAATTTTTTAAAAACTTTTTCTTTTATAATCTAAAACAAGAAATTGGGTTATCAAATTCGACTCCCCCCCCTCAAGTGCCCCTAGAGGCCTATAGGGGCTTAGCCGCTAGTTTAAAAAAAAGGACTAATACACTTCTGATAGGCTAACCGTTATAGCCGAAATGGCAATAAGTCTCTTTTTTAGTGTTGATGTGCAAGGACGACCAAGATTTTTTTTGAGGTGGGGGGGGGGGGGTAAAATGAGAGGGTTCAAATTTTGAGTTTATCCCCCTCCTTGGACGTCTATGTTGATGAAATAAAGGATATTAAATCCCATATTACTACTACTAAGTTAGGACTTTCAGACAAAGGCCTTGCTACAAAGAGTAGGTTGTCTAACGGTGTCACTTATATTTAGACTTGAAAAGTTAATAAGCCAAACAACTTATCCCACACCTCTGATGTTTAACGCAATATTTATAAAAGCAAGCTAGGAAAAAAGTAAATTTATGGTTCAGAGTTTTCTTGTCAACTTTTTAAGTATTCTAGCTTTTCATTTTTATTATCTTTGCCTCGGCTTCGATAAAGACAAAAGGAAACCAGGGAGGGAGGGAGGGGTCATTGGGATGTTTATTACACTAGTCCCTAAAGTTTGATAATAACGTGTTCATATTCGTTGGCTTAACATATTTGGGGACTTTAATTTAGTGTCCAAATGTTACAACCACTAATTAAAATATCTATAGCTGGGGTTATTTTGTGTATCATCATTTAGGATATACATAAATTTATCGCCATTGTCCTATCCATTTAGATCCCTGAAAGAAAACACTCTACTCGCCCAACAATTTCATCCTTTTTATAAAAGTAACCTGATGTTTATCAGCCTGTGTGTTTTAATAGCGAAGGATCTCGCAATCTGCTGAACCGATATGGTTTTCTTAACAGTGAAGATTCTTATAGGTCCTGGAAAAGAATCTCCCCCCCCCCAAAAAAAAACGAAATACATTCAAAGAAATTTCTTTTAAAAATAAAATTGCCCTAAAAGTTTTTTAGGAGCTAGGCCGCTAGTATAATAATATGATTTTTTTTCAATTTCTATACATTTATTTTTTTAATGACTAATGATGATTATCGGCTTGTTAACTAACTCACCGTTCGTCTGTCCATAGGCTTCCAATGAACAATCACCGCTACTAAGGATGTTGTAATCCTTGTTAAACTATACTGATCAATTAAATTGAATTTAACGTAATCTTAAGATTTTACTCCAAAATGCCTACATTGAAATTAATAGATATATTATTACATGAATGTTGCACCAAATATTCATGTACTCTTATAAAGTGATACTCACAGCTGGCTCAAGTAACGTTACACCCCATCCCTTTTCCCTTTACTGGATGAACAAGCATACCAATAAATAAGGTTCAAATTACAAATACACCCCATCCATCCACTTTTTACCATTCCCTTCCCTCCTACTGGATGTACGAGCTGACCAATTAAAGATGTTTACATTAGCAACCTAAATAAACAAATTTTCCTGTCAATATATCCATGTATTATATATCCATTTAGGAATCAATCAACCTACGAACAAGGATAACTATAAACCTATAAACGCAGCAAAGCAAAATGAGATAACAACCGTATATACCCAGGAATAAGGTATAACCAACAAGCAAAATAAATCTAAAAAAATATTTGGGGGGCAAATGGAGAGGTCGTCAATTTTACGATTTGTTGCCCCCAAACGACAGCTGAAAAACACGTATAGGTTTCGTGATTTTCTTCCGAATTAATTTCGTTATTGGTATGAGCTGGTATATACCACTGAACCGATATGGTTCTCTTAACAGTAAAGATTCTTATATATCCTGGAGAGGTTTATAACTGTTTTGCGGGAGGGTAAAACCACCCTCCCATGAGAAATGGCCCTTAGAAAAATTACCCCCCACCTCAAGTGCCCCTAAAGGCCTCTAGGGTCGTAGCCTCTAGTTCTACTGGAAAGAAATCCCCTAGTAACAAATTTGGAGGAGAGGATTTTTAGAAATCATTAGGGATAAGACAATGAACGATAAAAGGATAAACAAAAATTAACTCTTCTGTAAATCGAAATTATTGGTTAAAAAGTTTGGACACTATTAGATCGAAACCAACTAATCAAACTTCAATAAAAATACCCAAAATTATTTAATCAATAAACAAGATATCTACCGTGGTTATAAATGAGTTGTACTGGCGTAATATACAGTTCAAAGTCCCCTCCCTCCCTGGATTAAAATAATCTTCCATTGTCTTATACTTAGAATTCAGAAAACTTGGAAATTGATTGATTCTGCGAAAGCATTTAAGAAATTTACATTTCTAAGAGAAACAGAAATTCTTTGTTTTGGTTGCGAAGCTAAGCTCTATAATTCACTTTGTCCGTCCGTCCGTAATCAATGAATTGGGGGAAACGTAATTTTTTCGGCTCCTATTCAATATAAACAGCTGAAATTTTTAGTGAAGATTCCCACTATAAATGCCCATCTAATATATACATTGTTTTGTCCGTCTGTTTGTTATTTGGGGTGCTAGATTGACTTCTAGATTTTTACGTTTTCGTGATTTTCTCAACTCCTTTTCAAGATAAAGGGCTGAAATTTTTAGGGATTAATTATTTTTATATTCAACATAGTTTTACTAAGTTTCATTAATATTTTTTTTTTTTTAATTGGGGTGCTAGATCGATTCCTAGATTTTTTTAGGTTTTTATGGTTTTCTCAATTTCTATTCAGGATTGACGGTTGAAATTATCAGGGATTGAGTATGCTCATGTTATACATATTTCCATCAAGTCTCATTAGGATTTGTCTATTAATTGCGGTGCTAGATCGATTCCTAGATTTTTAAGTTTTCATGATTATAAGGTTGCGTGATTTTAAAGGTGTGATGATTTCCCTAATTTACCAATGTCCAATATTAATATTTATTATATGACACTGCTTTATAGTATTTTTTTCCTGATATACAATCATAATTCTTTAGCTTCGCTACTTATGGATGTTGTCATCCTTGTTTCTTTCCAAGTATTAAATTCGAATGAAAGAATATAATAGTAAAGGATGACAACAAGAACAAATGTATAAAACAAACGTGAGGTCAATGTAAGTCACTGATAATATTAGATTAGGGAATTCTTCCTTATAAATTTCAGAAGCTAATTTCCGAGAGGGCTTTAAAATTACATTAGTTACTTCCTTAATTAATAACTCTGGGGATAATTGTTCCAAGTCAACCCTTTAATGACAAAAACTTTTTAAATTTTAATCTTATAATTGTACATTTTATATCCGCGGAAAGCTATCTTTAATACGATGTGATAAATAACTATGAAACTTGTCATACCACCCTCGCTCCCTTAATTTTTTTTATTATGCGTAGTTTATATCAAAATTAAGCTTGTTAAAGGATTAAAACATGTTGTTAAATTCTAAGATATAAAAAATTATTAATTTTCTAAATCAATTGAATTTAAAAGTCCTGTTTAAAATTAAATTTGACGCAGTATTTTGATTTGAGACATTGCGTTTAAAAAAGAGCATTTTTAATAGGTAGTTAATATTATAGTGTAAATAATTAAACTATAACAAGGATGACAACATCCATAAGTAGCAAAGCTCCAAAATTATGGATAGATATCCGGAAAAAATTAACTATAGAGCAGTTTAAAAAACATTAAATTCAAAAATATTAATGTGGGGATATGTAAATTGTGAACTTATTTAATCCCTAAAAATAATAGCCGTCTATCTTGAATAGGAGTAAAGAAAATAATGAAAACTTGAAAATCTAGGAATCGAACTAGGAACTAGGAACTCCAAAATTATGGATAGATATCCGGAAAAAATTAACTAGAGAGCCGTTTAAAAAAAAACATTAAATTCAAAAGTATCTAAACCTTGTAAGATTTATAACGTGAAAATCTAGGAATCAGAATATTAAAGTATTCCATCCCTGAAAATTTCAGCTATCTATCTTGAATAAGAGTTGAGAAAATCATGAAAACTTTAAAAAATAGGAATCGATTTAGCACCCCAATTAATTGACAAATCTTAATGAAACTTGGTAAAATTTTGAAGAATGTTAACATATTTAATCAGTGAAAATATCAGCCTTCTATCTTTTACAGGATCCGAGAAAATCTCGTTTCCCCCAAAACGTTTCAGACATACATACAGACGGCCATTTCAAATCATAGAGGAGTTTCGCTACTAAAAATGAATACAACGCAAAAAATGTATGAATAAAAAACGTGCATTATAATGATCAAAAAGTTTGAAATTATTTTAAAAACATTATCTATGAATGAATAAACAAAACTTTAATCAACAAAATAATTTAATCTTTTCTTTTTCAGGGAGAGAGGGGACATTGGGATATTTATTACACTAGTCCCAAGCGTTTTCTTCTTTGTTGGCTTGGCAACTTTTAAACTTTTATTGAATTTTGATTGGTTGGTTCATTAAGTTGAATATTTAAATGTTCCAACCACTAATTGTAATCTACAGAAAGGGCAATTTTGTGTATCATCAATTTATCTGCAATTGTCTTATCTCTTTATATCCCTGTGGTTTTTATATTTAAAGAAATTAACTGCGAAATAATTCAAGAAAATAAAAACATTTATAAACATTATGTACATTGTGTTTTTACTTTTAAATTAATTTTCTGATTTGAGGCTTGACACTCAATATTCGAGTTTATGTTCGTTTGTTCTAACGTCTGAATTCATTCCTTCGCTTAAATAAAGGTTGTTTCATCCTTGTTTTATTAGGATTAAATTGTAAGCTATCTACCTATTTATTAAAGATCATTCATACCCAATCAAGAAAGATACAAGCAATATTTTTAAAGCCATAAAGGGGACTATGTAAGAAAGAGAGCACTGATGTAAGGCATTTTTGAGTTGATATACTTTCTTTGTGTTACTGTTTCTTTCTGATTGAAAAAAGTTTAGGTTCAAAATGCAAATCAAATGATTCGACGCAAAAGCATACTTTTTCTATGACAAATGAATATTTAGCCAAATGGGTGGTATATTGTAATAGTGAAAACATGTTGATTAATGCACTTTTTTATTTTACAGCATTTTTTGGCACAGTGAACTCAACAAAACATTTGATGGTATTTCTTCAAAAATTCAAAACATTTCAAAGTTTTTTTTTCATATAAAACAATGATAAAACCTATTAACCTTAAAGTACTTCTAGAAGGTGCTTAAAATCACTTGCTTTCATTCGTGCATAGTCCCTTTTTAAACAATATAAAATAAAGTATTTTTGCCAATAAATAATGCCATGCAAACCAAGATTTAAAACTAAAAAATATAATTATTTTTCTCGTATTCATTTGAATCCGGTGGATAGGAACCGGTTCTAATCCATGAGAAAAAACTATGTCTAGCATCGTATTATTTATCGTATTTTTTAGCCGGTGCCTTCGGCACTTTGGGGCTAAGAAAACTAGTTTTAATCTCATAATAGTACTTTCTATATCCACGGAAAGCCATTTAGAATACGATGCGAGAAATAACTATTCATGCTTTTGTTTACCTTAAACAATTATATACCGAGATTATTTTACATAGAAAACATCATAGATTCTGAAAATAACACATTTTTTTACTTATTTTTACTTTATTTTTAGTTACATATATTTTTTTTTTACAAAATTATTAAAATATTTTTATGTTTAATCACAGATTTTTTTACTATATTTATAGTATAATAATACATTTATAAGGTTACGTGAGTTCATTGTTGCAATTTTATTATTCATCATTTTTCCATCTTTGTCTAATTCAATAAAAAGACACTAAGAATAAGTAAGGGCTCGGCAGCCGCGCATAAGCCTCAAGTTCAAACCAGCTTTTAAACATATTCCGAAAAGATGGATTGTCACTTTGGCAACAGATTCAAAATTGCCTCAGAATTTTTATAACGAGTTATAATATGACGATTTCACTAAGGCTTACATGCGTCTGACACGCGGCTGCCGAGCCCTGTTTAGAATTGAAAACAGACAAATCAATTTATTAGTTAGTTCCATATTTTGCAAGTTTAATATTAGCAAAATGGAAAAAAATGGAAAAATCCGCAATTGGCAGCAGCCTTCCACCCTTAAGATTTGTTTCAATCTAAATTTTTGAATAATGCTACCCCTTCCTTCTTACAATATCACTTATGGTAGAAAAAAGATTGGGAATAGTCCCTTTCGTGGCAACGCCCCTTAAGGGGCGATTCGTCGTATTTTAAAATGGCTTTTTATAGTTTATTTTATTTTAGGTTAGATTATATTGGGTTTGGTGATTCTCCCACAGGGATAGGCAATTTGCCCCGCAGGGTTAGAGCCCCCCGAGGGGCTAGAAATAGGAGAAAAGCTACTGTGAAAAATACGAAGAACCGCCCATTAAGATGCGTTGCCACGAAAGGGACTATGCCCAAAAGATTTAGGTTGTATAAGACATGCAAAATATAACAGCAATAACTAAATAATATTAGATTACATATGTATAACCTAGATTTACAATATTAAAAAAGATTTAATTACAATTTTTCCGTTAAACTGTTTTTTAAAAAAATATTATTTTTGACAGTAAAAAAAGTTATTTACCTAACTATAGATATAAAAAATATAATTCTATAAAAAATTTTATTCTAACAAGGACAACTAAAAGTTTTCTGGTACAACAGTTTAAATATTGTTGTTTTTACTAGATCTGCAAACTGTAAGCTTCAATGGAGATTCTCGTCCTTCCAAAATCTTGTACACATCCCTGAGTACAAAGTTTTATTATTATTTAATACGCATCGCATTAACACAGCTTTCCGCGGATATAAAAATAAACAATTGTAAGATTAAAACTAGTTTTGTTTGACCCGAAATGCCGAAGTTACTGGCTAAAAAAACTTGTTTCAATATTATGAAGAAAACTGAATATAATCGTAAACTATACACGATTTTTCCTTGTGGCTTAGAACCGGCTCTAATCCAGTGGATATTAATCAGTTTCGAAGCCATACTGTATAATCATTTTAATTGCTAAATTAAATCAGTTCCTATTCATGTATTAGCAGGAAAGGAGTTGACATTGGGCTGTTAATAACACTAGTCCCCAAAGTTTTAAAAGAACGTTTTCGTATTCATTAGCTTAACAACTTTGGGAAACTTCTATTGAATTTTGATTAATTGGCTTAAGTTGAGTGTCCAAACGTTTCAACCAGCAATTGTAATCTACATAAGGGGTAAATTTGTTTATCATCAATGGGGATGTATAATGTATATCAATTTTTCGACCATTTGTCTTAAAAATATTTCTTTCTTACCCGCTTCCATAGATGGGTCTATCATTAATATGTGTAATAACATCTCCTGATTGTAGGCCAGCCTTGTCTGCTGGAGACTCAGCCACTAGCCTGAAATAATGGATCTATTATTACTAGGGATGTTACACCAGATTATTGATATGTGTGATGACATCTCCAGACTGTAGGCCAGCCTTGTCTGCTGGAGACTCAGCCACTAGCCTTAAATAATGGATCTATTATTACTTGGATGTTACACCAGATTATTGATATGTGTGATGACATCTCCAGACTGTAGGCCAGCCTTGTCTGCTGGAGACTCAACCACTAGCTTGAAATAATGGACCTATTATTACTTTGATGTTACATTACACCAGATAATCATGTACTCTAATGAAGTGAAGCTTGAAGTTGACTAAAATATCAATCCCACTATTAATCCCCTTCATCCAATCCCCACCCACCCCTCTTTATAGAGTAACGAACTGACTAAAAATGATGTCCATGTTAGCATCCTAAATTGACACCTAATTTCCCCTTTGACAGTTATAAATCTATCTCAACCATAACATTTAAATTAGTAACTGTCATATTATCCACGTATATTCAAAATCTATTCCTAGATGAAATTTTCAACGGGCAATATGTTTTTTTTGTACAGAATACACTGTGGGAATGGATATTATGACTGGGGAAGTTGTTGGCGTCAATTTAGGTTGCTAATATGGTCAAAACGTTCCTAAATGGTCAGGGAGAGGGGAGAGGATGGGGAAGATATTTGGCAGATTTCGTAGATTAATATTACCGGGGATTTCTAAACCCACCTCTGTGAGTATCAATAGTTTTGCCTTTAACTTTTCTGTCGGTGAAAAAAATGCATTCTTCACTTAGATAGGTATTAAATTATTATTTAACCGTTCTGAACGTATTTCATTTGTGTCTTACATAAGTTTGAAATATGTTCGAATTTTACATATCAAATGAAAAGGGATTGTTTCATTAATGTTATTTTAGTCAACTTGGTATAGCAGTTTTAAAGATCTTTATTTCTTCAAAGATAAACAAATTGCATGTAAATTTGTTGCA
This sequence comes from Acartia tonsa, assembly GCF_053477335.1. Classification (NCBI taxonomy): domain Eukaryota; kingdom Metazoa; phylum Arthropoda; class Copepoda; order Calanoida; family Acartiidae; genus Acartia; species Acartia tonsa. The sequence goes on from NC_137267.1 coordinate 47,038,066, forward strand.
AAATTGTTTAAATACAGGATACTGTTTTAGGGCAAATTTACATTTTTAGGACTTAATTATAGAGTTCCTTTGCTTTTTTGACCCACCCTAATCATCATTGGTTGTACATCAATTTATCGACCATTGTCTTATCCCTTTAGATCCCAGTGATGAAACACTCCTTTTTAACTTTGCAAAAGGGTACTTGGATTCTAGGTAAATTGGTATATAGATCAAGTTAAGATGGTTTTTCTCAGAAATAGATTTTCTACAAAATAGAGTCTTCTGTTTAATGTCTGGGATATAAAGGGATAATACAATGGCCCATAAATTGATGTAAATCGCCAATAATGTTACACAAAATTATCTCTTCTTTTAATTACAATTATTGGTTGAAATGCTTGATCACTTAACTAAATGAACCAACCAATCAAAATTCAATAAAAGTCCCAACGGTTGTAAAGCAAACGAAAATAAAACATTATTATAAGACTTCAGGGACTAGTGTAATAAACAGCCCAATGTCACCTCCCTCCCTGAAATTTTCTCCAAAATTGAGTCTTCTGTTTTAGGTAAGATGGTTGCCAGGGATGGTCTGTTCATTAAATAGTACTCAAAGTTTTATAATAACGTTTATTTAACAACTTTGGGGACTCTTATTGAATTTTGATTGATTGGTTCATTGAGTTGAGAGTCCAAACGTTTCAGCCACTAACTATAATCTACAGAAAGGGTAGTTTTGTTTATTATTATTGGGGATGTACATAAAATTATCGGCCATTGTCTTTTATTACTTTAGATGCCTGGATGGTTGCAGTCAAAATTGACACAGGAATTGTTTAGGAGCACAGCTACTCTAAAGGAAGTCTTCCAAAAAGATGGATTGACTGTTCAGGAACAGGTTTAGACATTCAGCTGAATTTAAAGTTATATTGTGACGATTTTACCAAAGCTTACACGCGGCTGACGGGCTGCATGATGATTCCTATAGTTGTTAAGTAGGATTTAGAAAGCGTAGCAAATCTATAATCATTACCACAATGTCCGTACGTCCATTTTAAACATGCTGATTTTTAACTTTTTAAACAGCAATTGTTTATTGGATATAATCATTCAATTTTTCTGATTTTTGGAGTACTGATTCCTATCAAAATAAGGTACAATATTATAAGCGAAGCATCTCTATAATAATAAATTCCTAAAAATGTCCTTAAACAGAATTCTGTATTTAAGAAGTTTTACAACAAATTATAATTATGACAAGGTATATATTTAAATATATTTTGTATATTTAGATCTTTTTTAAGAGTTAATGGTCGTCTGTCATACCAATTCAGAGCTTCGCTTTTATGGATGTTGTCATCTTTGTTATTAAAAAAACGGATGACAACATCCATAAGTAGCGAAGCAGAAACATGGACAAAGGGAAAAGTATGTTTTAGAGCAAAACTTATTAAGAGAGAAATAGAAATGCGATTTTTAGACAGTATAAAATCATACAACCATTACGGCATCACCGACAGACAAAGTGTATTAAAGCATCACTCTTTAAAAAAAACCAATGGAGAGAAAGTGCGGTAACTAGAAAAAAGGATGACAATATCCATCAGTAGAAAACCACAAATAATTCATGGAAGGACAAACAGACAAAATGAATTATAGAGAAGATGTTCAAAAAAATAAAGCAATTAACAAAACCTGAGATATTAATAAAAATATATTGTCGCTGTCTTTTATGCATGACCGACAGACAGACAGACTGGCGGACAAAGTAAATTATACACTTGATGCTCATTGATACAGAAATCTTTATAAAAAATCTGCCGTTTATCTTTAATAGTAGCCGAGAAAAACGCATCCCCCCCCCCCATAGCGTTACGAACGGACGAACAGACTGACAAAGTGAATTATAGAGTAGTTTCGCTACTTATAAGTAAGTAAAGTAAATAGACTAATCTTGTACTATAACAAACTGTAGAGAAATGTTTCTTAAGAAAATGTTATATCAATTTCTTAATAAAAATGTTACATATGATATTCTATATGTACCTTATTCTTATTAGTAGCGAAGCTACTCTATAAATCGATTTGTCCGTCCGTCTGAGACAGAATAGGGGAAACGTGATTTTCTCGGCTCCTGATTAAGATAGAAGGCTGAAATTTCTTGTCAGCATAATTAAGTATAAATCATGAATGCCAGTCGGACCCCTTTTTAGCAGGTTTTAGGCTATTTTTATATTTTCTAATTTTTCTCCATATCTTTGGTGTTTATGGTCCGATTTTCAAAATATTTTCAGTTAAAGAAGTAAAATTAAATTTCCCGTCGATTAAAGAAAACAACCATGACGGTCCGACTGCTTATTTGCAAAATAAAATAAGGTTTTCTCCGATAAATCTATTCTTGATTTTTAAAAAATTTTTGTATATTTATTTATATATTTTAATATTCTATAGAACAACAAGGATGACAGCATCCCTTAAAGCGTAGCTCTAAAACGGTAGAACAAACGATTATTAACACTTAAAGAATGTATGCGTCTAAACAAAATTGTAAGTAAATTTGTTGCAAAACTGTTTGAATACAGGATATTGTTGTAGGACATAATTACAGTTTAGGACTTAATCATAGAGATACTACGCTTATAACATCGTACCTTGTTGTAATAGAAATCAGCATTCCAAAAATCATATGAATAGGAATAGGATAATAAGTAAGATCACATAAAAATTTTTTATAAAAAGGTTAAAAATCCACATGTTTTAAATGGACGTACGGACTTTCTGGTAACTATTATAGAGTTGCAACGCTTTTAAAATCATACTTAACTGTTATAGGAATCATCATGCCAAGTTTGGAGAGGATGGGAAAAGCAAACTGATACGGACGGACCGACCCTAATTATAGAAAAACTTCGCTTTTGAAAAGTAATATAAAGTTACAAAAAAAATTATATTGGCACTTTTTTCCTGGTTTTTATAATAAAAACTTATTAAATATTATTTAATATATTCTTATTTTTCTTACTAGCGGCACTTGAGGTGGTGGGGGGTTGAATTTGACCCACCCCACCTTTAATATTTTAGTTTTTTTTAAAAAGAAAAACATTTAACTTTGTTTATTGGGAGTTATTTTTATTGGGGGCGATTTCTCTTGGGAGGGTGGTGGTACTCCCCCACCCCCCTAAAACAGTAATAAATCTTCCTTGAAGTTATACAAGTTCACTGTAAAGGAGAACTATATCGGTTCAGCGGTAAGCAAGAATCTTCGTTATACTGGCAGACAGACTTTCTGTTTCTTTTATAAAAGTATAAATAGGGAAGCGAAATAAAATTTGAAACAATAACCAAATCATGTAAAGAAAACGAAGTAGCGGGTTTCGTCGTATTTTTACGCCTTTCTCCTATGTCTAGCCTCTGTGTGGGGGGCTCTAACCCTTCAGGCCAATCATTAACATTTACATTAACTGTGAAAATACGATGTAAGCCGCTACTTCGTTTTCTTTCCATGATCCCAATAACCTATATAACTTACTCTTGATGTTCCAAGTTTCATAACTGGCAAATTGTTGCATTTAATCATGAAAAAAAACAATTGTTTAGGAGAAAAGTTTTTTTTCCAGTTCATTTTAGGAATAATCACTAAACAAAAATCTTCCTGAAATTCTAGTCAGCTTTTAAGTAATAATGTCAGGCATCTATAGGATATGACAATGGCAGATAAATCAATGTACACCCCCAGTAATGATACACAAAATTACCCTTTCTGTATATTAAAATTAGTGGTTGAAATGTTTGGACACTTTTCTTTTAATCGAAATTAGATAAAAGTCCTCAAAGCCCACGAGTAAGAAAACGTTATTATAGAACTTTTGGGGACTAGTGTAATATACAGCCCAATGAACCTTCCCTCCAGAATTTTTCAAAATTGTGTTTATGTATCAATTTCTTTTTCTTCGAATTAAAGTTTAATATTTCGTTTAAGCTGATTAAAAAAATTGAAAATGATTAAAAATTCAATAATTTAAACTTTAATGCTTGTTGCTAAGTTCAGAATTTAGTAAAAATTTATTTTCAAACATAATTTTGTTATTTAAAAACAGAAGTTAAATCTAATGTCCTCCCAAGGAGGGAGAAGAGGTTTTTGACATTGTTATACTTTAATCCTAAGATAGGGGGTGAACCCTTTGATTACACGACCTTTGTCTATAAGTCCTAACTGTGAATGGTAAAGAGATACGCTAGATTAGGGCAAAGACATTCCCCATAATCTATAACTATTTATGTCGCGCATCTGACATAGTAGCAGTAGGAACCTGATTTTTAACGCGGTGTTAGGCCGAGATTCGAACCTACCACCTTCCAAACAACGTAAATTAATTTACCCAGGGATCAGAAGGGATAAGACAATAGCCGATAAATTGATGTATATTGTACATCCCAATAATGATACACAAAATTACCCAGATTACAAATAGATGTTGATATGTTTTGACATATAACTTAATGAAACAACCAATCAAAATTCAAGTCCTTAAAGTTGTTGAGACAACGAAAAAAAAATAGTATCATAAAACATTGGGGACTGGTGGAATAAACAGCCCAATGTCCCCGTCCTCCCTGAATTTTGTAAATTGTGTTTATGTATCAATTTTTATCTTTGAAGTAAAATTTAATATGTATTTCTTTTAATATTAAAAATAATAAAAAAAAACTTGATCTTTATAGGACTTTGTTGCTAAGTTTAGAATAGGTATACCTAATAAAAATCAAATTTCGAACTTTTTTTGTTTTTCTATAAGAAAAGTTTAATACGTAACATTATCTTCGATAATTCTGTAAATTTATTAGAATTTAACTCTAAAACTTGTGGGACTTGTGAAATATACAGCCCATTGTCCCCTCCCTCCCTGACTGTTCTCAGCCACCATACAGAAAAATCATGTATCGTATCGTATTAAAGACAAGGATAAAATAAAAAAAAATCATTATATGCATCATGCATGTATACCAGTTTTCTTAGCCCAGGACTTCATCACAATGGGATCAATAACTATCATGTGAATGTCCGTTTGTCTTGAACGAATTCCCTGTCTGTAAATATCATACAAAAAGCTGTTTTAAATGGACGTACGGACGTTACAGAGTTGCTACGCTTCCTAAATCATACCTAACTGTTAAAGGAATCGTCATACAAAGTTTGAAATCAATAGTACATTTCTAACTAAAGGAAAAGAGTACCTGGATAGAAGACATGGGTTTCTTGATTACAACATGAGCATTTGTCAATATCAGTCCATTAGATTCAACTAAAAATAATTCCTTAAATAAAACTACCTAATATCAGGGATCTAAAGGGATAAGACAATGGCCGATAAATTGATGTTCATCACCAATGATGATCAACAAAATTACCCCTTCTGTAGATTACTATTAGTGGATTAGACAGTCAACTGAATGAAAAAAAAATGAAAAAAATCAATGAAGTCTCCAAAGTTGTTAAATCAAGAAATAAGAAATCGCTATTATAAAACTTTGGGGACTAGTGTAATAAACTTGAACTAAGGTGGGTTCTTAAAAAACCTTACCCCACTGAACTTTGGAACACTCATTTGGAACACTCAATTGCTCCCTTGTTTTCCCATTTTTTTGGAACATCAAATGGGGTAAATGTGATTCTAATTCTTAAAAAAAAATCAATTGAGAAAAAAAAGTGTGGCAAAATAATGTTCCAAAGAGTGTTCCCTAGTTCAGTGGATTAAGTTGGGTAGCCATAATTAAATTTGGAATATTTTTTTTTAATTCAGAGATTTTTCATATATCTAAATTAAGCATAAAAAACATGTCTAAAACAACAAATACCAACAAAGACAAAAAAAATTAAAATTTTTATTCAAATAAAACTTGGCACCCCATTTTGTCGCCATTTTGTATAGGCATTTACCTAAAATGAGAAGACAATTTTTCTCAACAATTTGTTCCCTTTTTTAAGAACGATTTTTTTGGAGTCAATTGTAAGCAGTTAATTCCTTTTACTTTGATTTATTAGTTTTAATTTTTAAAAAAATTACAATGTGAAAATTGGGATTTTTTGTCAAGTAATTTTTTGTCCCGAAAATAGTGGTCCAGTGAGGATAATTTATCCCCACTCAAAAAATCATTTTGGAACATTATAACAAGTGGGGGTAAGAGTTTTTTAAGAATCAATATTACCAAATTTTTTATTTGCCCCACTGGTTATAATGTTCCAAAATGATTTTAGTGGGGTAAATGTTTTTAAGAACCCACCTCTGCTCAATGTCCTCTCCCTCCCTGCACAGAATCTCTCTAGCTCAACTTCTTCCAAAACAAAGAAAATAAAATTCGATGGTAACATCTTACTAATTTTAATTCTACTAGCGGCTACGCCTCTAGAGGCCTCTAGGGGCTCTTGAGGAGAAACATATCGGTTTAGCGAGCTCCTAGGTACATACAGAGACCCTGTTATGGAGAGGATTAAATAAAATGCTAAAATATTCTTGTACCACACTTTGAAAGAGAAAAATTGGTTGTGATGTACTTTTTAATTAACTTACACCATACAGAGTCTTTCAAATTGAAACAAAGTAAATACAAAAACAAATCCTTGAAATAGTAAAATAAATCCGATAATTAAATAAAATGAATATAAAATTTCATTATTATTAATTCAAAATGCACTGTATATCGAATATTATACGTGGATGTAATGACAGGGGAACAATTGTCATCAAATTAAATTGATAACATGAACCTCATTTATTGGTCAGTTGAAGGGTAGCTGGTGTTGTAAGAGGGGGATATCGTTATTTTAGCCAGCTTCAAGTTTCACTTTATTAGAGCGCATGAAAATCTGGTGCAACATCCAAGTAATAATTTATTGATTTAAAATACAAATAATATTCACCTATAAAACCAGATCCATTTGATACAGTTTTGGGTTCCCCTGTATAAAAATTTCTCCGACTCGGATCCTAAAAGAATAAATGTACAAGTATAGATGAGTATTATTATTCAGACAATAAACTACTTGCCCTACTTTGTCATTCTGGTTAATTTTACAGGGACTCGGCTGTGTTGATATTTCCTATTGGACCTTATACAAAATTGGGACAAAGTCCTCGCCTTGTGGACAGTGTTAAAGATAGCTCATACCAACTCTAATTTTTACTTCAATATGTAAACAACATTATGTACGTAGATATTATGACAGGGGAAATTTTGTCGTCAATTTAGGTTGCTACTTAGATAATCATTTATTGGTTAGTATTTTCTTCCAGTAGAAGGTAAGGGGATTGGGCTAAAGGGGAGAATGGGGGGTTTCGTTATATTAGCCAGCTGGAGAGACTTATTTTACTAGAGTAGGCGAAAATATGGTGCAACATCCAAGTAATAATTTATCCATTAGTTTGTCTTACCCTGATTTCAATGTGAACTATGGAAGGAAGAGTTTCTTGGACCACGTCAGCAACAAAATTATATTGAAATCTCCTGCACCATTTTTATCTTCTTCTTTAAGGTACCCAAAGTTTTATATCCATGTTATCTTATTCCTTGGCTCAAAACTTTGGGAACTTTTATTGAATTATAATTGGTTGCTTCCAAATTATCTAGTAATGTCCTAGCTTTTTAAACAAAAAAATACTAAAGGATATTTACATCAATGTATCAATCATTGTCTTATATTTTGTCCTATTGTTTCAAAAATTAGCTTTTATGGATGCTGTCATCCTTGTTGTTTGAAATAAGAACAATTTTTTTTATATCAAGAAAAAATGATGAAATTTTAAAGAATTTATCAATGACGGCTGTAAAGGAAAAAGTTGATGTTTTTGCGACAGAGAAAGAAAAAATTTCCTTGATTTTTTATTTCCATCATCGCCGCCCCCTCCCCCTCCATCTCCACTAAATTTCTCCGCAGCAGTGACGCGAAATCTGAAAGTAAAACAAGAATAATATATTACAGAGGTTTATCAAGTAGGAACAATGATCTTTTGACTTAGTAATGTAACATTAATGTCGATAAGTTAATTTTATAATTTAAGAGGTAATTCTAAATTTTATACTAACGTTCATTCATTCAAGAGAATTGCAGAGTATCTGTACTACCAAGAAGTCTTCTCAGTTCACTATTGCCTCTCTCATACCTAAATATAAAAGATTGGGTCTTTTCCTGAAAAAAAAAAACAATAAAATCCGGACTTTTGCTTGTCCGCGGATTAAACCTACAAATTTAAGAGCTACTATGCTACTTAAAATATTATCAATTATGTATTTATTTCATCTACGTCAAGACTCAAAGGATCTTTAGTTCATTGTTTAATTCAAGATAAACGATTATTAATAGACCACTTTTTTTATACCTTTTCATACTAATATAAACGCAGTTAAAATTAACAAAATTGAAGCATTTTGGAATTTTTTATAATTTCTAGTTATCAAATGAAAATAAACAAAGATATATTTTTAAATCTTCTATTTAAAGTTTTGAATTATTAGGTAGTAAGAGAAAATATAAAGAGATGAAACAAAAAACAATTTTAATAATTCAAAGAGCGTATTTATAATCTTAGATTACGAACAGCCAGCAAGTCAAATATTTTGCAGTGAATTCGGTTATGGAAAAAAAATTATTTGGCCAAGTAATTTGTTGTTGTACTAGGATTTTCTAGGTTTATCAGTACATCTAAAGGGATAGGACAAAAGCTGAAAAATTAATGTCCATTCCCAATGATTGTACTCAAAATAACCCCTTCTAGAGATTAAAATTAGTGGTAGAAACGTTTGGATATTCAACCTAATGAGCCAAACAATCAAAATTCATGAAAAGTCCCCAAAGTTGTTGAGCAAGCAAATACGAAAACGTTATTATAAAACTTTGGGGACTTGTGTAAAAAACAGTCCAATGTCCCCTCCCTCTCTGACATTATGCATTATGAATAACCCAAAAATTCTATTAAAAGAGAGAAAGTTCATCATTGTACCTTTCATCCAGGTAAGGAGGAGACATATTATATGTACCCAAAGTTTTAAAACAAGCTCTCTCATTCGTTAGCTTAAAAACTTTGGGTATTTTAATCTTGTTTGGTTGGTATAAACTAGCAGTGTCTAAACTTCCCAACCAAATTTTTCAACCTTCAAAAGAGGGGTAGTTTTGTTTATCATCATTGGGGCTGTACAATAAATCGACCATTGTCTTATCCCATAAGATCTCTGATATTCATCTTCCTTTCAATAAATAATGAAATATTTATGTAAAGTAAATAATAATATTATGTAAAACCAACAACATTCAGTTTCAGGGATCAAGAAATATTCTTCTCATTTGTTATCATAAAAATAGCAACCAATCTCATAGGAGTTTGAAGTTGTAAAAAATCTAGGTATATTGTTTCAAAAGTTTTTAATGTCCAAGAAATGCTATTGGGTAAGGTGAAGCAAACACCCCCCCCCCCCACCCTCTGAAAAAAATATCCAAATTTTTTTTTATTTTCCAAGAAAAAAATAAGTAAGTTATTGTAGGGGGAATCACTTATATTTTAGGGCAAAGTTGAAGGAGTCAATTTGAAAATATAAAAAGGTTAGCAGAGAGTTTTAATGTTGGAATCAAAACAAAAATTGCAATAAATTTTCTTTTTCCCTGGAAAATCTTAAGAACTATTGGTAGACATTTGTTTAAATATACAGGGTGTTTTTTTAATGGAACAAAAGTATTGCTTAATATAACCCACTTGCCATTGACAGAAATTAATAATCTATATCTTAATTTCTTCATTGGGTTGGGGAGTTTTGTATAAGAAAAAACTATTTACCGATTTTCAACAAATTATGCCTTAAAATCCGGTTTTTCCAAAGTACCTATTTTTGGAAGATTTTTTGATCATGACTAATTTAAAGTGTGCAAAAATGCGTAGGTACAGTTTTAAAAATCAATTTGTGCGGCTTGTTTTAATAGTAGAAAAATGTTACGCATACCGTTAGAATTGTCATAAACTCTAGTTTTCAGATATATATGTATCATATTCATGCTATTTGTATTATAGAAGCTACGTTGGAAAATGTGAGAAAGGTTAAAAGATTTGAGTAAGTTGGGATATTTTACCACGTATCACCTAAACTATACGTAGCACAGGAATAGTTCTTAAACACCCAAAAACTAGAGTTTATGACGATTCTAATGATATGCATAACAATTTTCTACTATTAACACAAGCCGCGCAATTTAAATTTTAAAAATGTACACATTTTTGCACACTTTTTAAATTGTTCATGATCCAAAAATCTTCCAAAAATAGGTACTTTGGAAAAACCGGTTTTTTAGGCATATTTTGTTGAAAATAGACAAGTATTTTTTTCTTATACAAAACTCCCTAACCGAATGAAGAAATTAAGATATAGATTATTAATTTCTGTCAATGGCAAGTGGGTTATAATAAGCAATACTTTTGTTCCATTAAAATAAAACACCCTGTATATCAGAACTTTTTCAGGGAGGGAAGGACATTGGGATGTTTATTACACTAGTCCCCAAAGTTTTATTATAACGTTTTCTTATTCATTGGCTTGACAAATTTGAGGACTTCTATTAAATTTGATAAGTTTGGTCGTAAAGTACCCAAACATTTCAACCACTAATTGTAATTTACAGAAAGGTTAATTTTGTTTATCATCATTTGGGATGTATATTAATTTATCGGTCATTGGCTTATCCCTTTACATCCCTGATATGCATCTCTGAGAAAACTCAAGAACTATTGGTAGACATTTGTTTGAATATATATCCAGAAGTTTGCATATAAATTAAAGGATCATACGATACACAATAACATTTATCCAAGGACAATTGCATAACATAAATCGATATTATTATATTATTTCTCAGATGTTAAGAACTTTTTCCGCTTTAAGATTAAGAAGAAAAGAAAGGACATGAAACAGTTGAAATATTTCTAGATTGAAAACAAGGATGACAACATCCATAAAAGCGAAGCACTGAAACGGTAGGACAAAAGGACATTAACACTTGTACAGTGTTAGAACTGAATAATCAGAATATAAATGTATAAGAGTCGAAGCAAAATTGTCAGTAAATTGGTTGAAAAACTGCTTGATACAGGATAATGTTTATGGACATACTTACATTTTTAGGACTTGATTATAGAGTTGCTTCGCTTAAAATATTGTACTTTGTTGTCCCAGGAATCAAAATACCAAAAAACAGAACAATACGTAGCGTACGGACCGACCCTAATTATAGAAAAGCTTTGCTTTTCATAAACTTACTTATTTAACAAACTGTTACTTCTATTTTCTTTACCACTCGAATTATTCGAATCTGTCTGCAGTTTATTTTGATCTGTTTCATCCTTGTTATTATTGAATATACTTGCTACAGATAATAAGATGAAACCGAGCAGTAACTCAGGATACAAATGTCTTCGTTTACTTTCTTCTTTGCTTCCTAAAAAAATGATAACTTCAGAGTATAAGAAATATATGTAAAATATACGTAGATGTTATGACAGACTGAGGAAAAATTGTCGTCAATTTAGGTTGCTCACATGGACGTCACTTATTGGTCAGTTCGTTCATCCAGGGGATGGGATAAAGTAGGTTTTACAATATTGAAGTACATGAAAATCTGCTGTGAGATCCAAGTAATTATATATCTATTCAAAGATCCTGGATATTTTTTTGTTTTTAAAATAATATATAATGTGTATTTACCTTCATTATGTTGGCTATTTTGTGTTAGATGTTGGATAGGCGAGCTTTTCAATTTAACTTCACTAAAACAAAAAATATTAAGATATGTTTTATATTTATCCTTTTCACAAATCAAAGTAACCCGAGATGTGTAAGTCTGTCTGTAACAAAGGATCTCGTTAACAGCTTAAAAGATATGGTTCTACTTTACAATATAGCTTATCATAAATACTGGGAAGGTTTATCTATTTAGGGGGAGGGTACCACCACAAAACCAATAGAAATTGCCTCTTTTTCACTTTCTTCAAAACTAAAATTAAAGGCGTGGTGGCAGATCGACTCTAGGGGCGTAGCCACTACTTTTTCATAAACTAAAGACAAATTCGTAATGTTGAAAAAGGACATACAGACTTTCTGGAAATGATTAAAGAGTTGCTACACTTTCTAAATTGTACCTAACTGCTACAAGAATTATCATGAAATCTAAAGGACACTTTTAATATGTCTAATCTAACAATAAGAGCTTCAGTAAAAGACAGACGGACCAACTGTGAATGTAGAAAAGCTTCGGTTTAGAAGACACTTAGATGCAGGGGCTGCTATTCAGCAAATCAATTCCATTTGAAATTGCTGACAATTAGATATTTTGTTGGAGTAAAACTTGTTTTTTGGTGAAACTGAAAGGGAAGTGGGTAGGTAAGAAGGGGAGAAAAAAGGGAAGGGGGTTGAGGGAAAATTTTCCCTTAGAATTGTTTGTCTGAATCACATTCCCTTTTCCCTGCATAGATGAAGAAAAAAATCGGGTATAGTTAGTCCCTTTCGTAACATCGCACCTTATGTGGCGACTCTTCGTATTTTTCACAGTAGCTCTATCCTATTTCTAGCCCCTGCGGGGCCAATTACCTAACCCTGTGGGGCAATCACCTAACCCAATATAACCTAACATAACCTATAAAAAGCCATTTTAAAAATACGACGAATCGCCCCTTATGGGGCCATATTACGAAAGGGACTATTCCCAAAAAATATGATAAAAAGACTAGACTAGACCACATCCTGTATATAAAAACTAAATACACTAAACTTATTTAATTAAGTCCTACAGAAATTAAGATATGTAAAATTATGCATAAAAAAAGAGTGCTTTTCTTTAAACTGTTTATCAAACATGAAACCCCGATTATCTCTATTTTTAAATCATATTTATAATAAGAGGGAGAAGTTTTTTTCCCAAAATTTTAAGCCCGTTTAAAAAAAACTTAAAATTGTGTGTAACTTTACCCCTGAAATAATATGATTGATACTGTAACAAGATATCTCAGGGTGAAATAGGGAGGCTAAAAAATTAAACTTGTAGCTGGCTAAAAAGACCCTTTTTTCCACTATTAAAATTTTTTTTTAAATCAATAAATCACCACTCAAACCTTTGCAACCCTCATTTTACCCCCCTAAAAATTAGGGTTGGCAATCCGTATCCGAATCCGGGATCCAGAATCCGCCAAAGTTTTGGTCAATTTTGGAATCCCAATCAGGAATCCGTTTTTTAATAGCGGATTCGGATTCTTAATTGGTAGGCTAAAATTAGCGTCTTGAGTTTTTTCTTTCCAATCCCCCTTTTTGAAGGCAAAGATTACTGATTATCATCATTATACATACATATATAATATCTTTTAAAATCTGGTTTGATTCTCGGAAGTGAATTATAGAGAACTCCAAGAACTTTAATTTTTAGGACATATATGTAGCACTTAATTTAAAAAAAAATCCTTTTAAAATATTGCTAGAATCCGAAATCCGCCAAAAATAAGAATCCGGAATCCGCGGGAATCCGCCATTTTTTTGGACGGATTCTTGTAAGAATCCGAATCCGGTCCAATAATTTGACGGAATGCCATCCCTACTAAAAATAAAAAGCTTTGATGTCCTTGCCATGTACCTTGTCCTTTATCCCTGACCAGGTATATAAAAAAGTTTGATATATTCTGTCAGAATTAATCAAGAATACACTCTTAATTTATTCTAGCATCAAACTTATATAAGTCAGGGATCTAAAGGGATAAGACAATGGCCAATAAATTGATGTAAATCTCCGATGATCATACATAAAATTATCCCTTCTTTAGAATAAAATCAATAGTTGAAACGTTTTAGCACTCAACTTAATGAACCAACGTATCATAATACAATAAAAGTCCCCAAAGTTGTTAAGTCAAATAATAAGAAAACGCGGTTATTATAAAACTTTTAGGAATTGTGAAATAAGCAGCCCAATGTCCCCTTCCTCCCTGTTACAAGGTATTATTTCATTCATGTTTTTATAACAATAACAATGTAAGTGATAAATGAGCATAATTGAATCTCAGTATTTCATCTCAATTTATCATCACGACAAGGACACGTCATATTAACAAGAGACACAGAAATCATACTGAAAAATCATGACAAGCATCGTATAACATTGCTTGACCTAACCTTAAAATTATATAACTTGCTCTTTCCCTTTACTCACTTTGAAAAATATAAATATAAGATTATAAAATTGTATTTTATTTTACAGAACCAATGAAATGTATAAATGGATATAGAATATGCTTGGATATTATGACAGGGGAAAAACTGTCATCAAATTGGGTTGCTAACACTTTTTGGTCAGTTCGTTCATTAAGCAGGAGAGACGGGGATAGCGTAAAGGGGGTCGTTATTTTCGCCAGCGACTAGTTTTTTACTGAGTACATGATAATCTGGTGTAAGATCCAAATAATATTATATCCATTGGTGAATGAATACCTTACATGGGGGACTGTCTTAACATTCTCCTCTACTTTCCTCCATCCGTCCTGCTAGCTGTGGCCGCAGTTCTGACGGATGATAAGCGGCCAGCTGCCAGTTTGACTCTGTGTCCAGATAATGCTTCTCCCACACATTTTGATAACATTATTTTATTAAATCTGAAAACCGTGATATTTTTTATTATTTGTGCTTCCCAATAAAACGCAGGGATATACAGGGATAAGACAATGAATGATAAATTAATGTACATGAATCCTAAATAATCAAAAACAAATAACCTCTTCTGTAGAAAAAACTATTGGTTAAAAAATTGGACCATCTCAATCAAATAGAAAACCTAAATTTTTTGAGCCAACGAATATATGATAACGTGGTTGTAAAACTTTGGGTATTAGTGTAATTTACAGTCAATATTGTCCCTCCCTCAGTGATAAAATGTGAGGTTTTTCAACGAGAAATGTAGAAAATAGAAAACAAAGTATCATAGAGATATCAAAAAGTGACTTCCCAAACGAAAGGTTTAAAATTTACATAGTATTTTACCAATATTTTGTGGACAATTATTAATATGATTATCAAATGCTTTGTCAATATCAAAGTGTATTTAATTCGTTTTCTTTTTATGGTACTCTAAGATGTTATCAAAATTAGTGATGGGAATCCGGATCCGGAATCCGAATCCGGAAACCGGAATCCGCCTAATTTTCGGCCAATTTTGGTATCCGAATCCGGATCCGGAATCCGTTTTTTATAGCGGATTCCGGATTCTAAATTGGTAGGCTAAATTTAATTTAAATAGGTTAGAAAATACCTAGCACATTTTTAGGACATACATAGCACTTAAATTTTTAAATTTACTAATGTGATGTAAATGTTTTAGTTATGCTGGAAGTCAACACTTTAAACAAATCAAGGCTTCAACCAAGTAACATAGTGATAAATTAACGAAAAAAGCTATCCCTCTGTGACGGACGGCCTTTTAAAATACTGCTAGAATCCGGAATCCAAATCCGGAATCCGCCAAAAATAAGAATCCGGAATCCGCAAGAATCCGTCACTTTTTTTGACGGATTCCTTCAGAATCCGGAATCCGAATCCGGCCCAAAAATTCGACAAATTCCCATCCCTAATCAAAATATCTTTCATTGTTCCTTATCGAAAGCATAAAATTCATTAAATAAAAAAAGGTTTGCTTATGTGAAGATTTTTTATTTTAAAATTCTTAAAATCACAACACTCAGTAATTGATATCACAAAATATTTTTATGTGCGTCATAACTTGTACTAAACTTAATATAGACAGATGTTATTAATAAGAATAAGCTGAAGCAAATCTACTTCAGTTCACGGTAAAATGTTCCTGCTATCGATTATTTGCAAGGTTTAATTAATTTTCAGGGCTGTTAACAGACAAACGGTGGAAAGTATTGATTTTAAATTTTAACTGGCACATTTTTTCTTTCCATGTGTGTGCATCATTTATTGGCTATTCCAGATTATTTACAGGTTTTCTTAGGCCGCCTAAAACGGTGTGCGGGCAAGCCATGTACAATCAGCCACTTGGCAGCTAGTAGCCATTCAATTTCAAATTTTTAGAGTTTACCGATACCAGGAACATTTTACCCTAACCTGCACTAGATCCGTTTTATCTGCTATTAGGAAATCCTACTTAAAACCAAATAGAAGGGATAATAAAAATTAAAATTTGCAATTTAACAGGCTCTTAATACAAGTAGATATGCAATTTGACAAAATAATAAAAGTTTGATGAAATAAAGAGGTATTTTTTGTAGGCAAGAAATTATGGCACTCAAAAATAATGCATTTTGTTTACAAACAAATGAAGTAGCTTGAAAATCGCACCAAAAACATATAACAGAAATTCTTAGGTACCTAGTTAAATATTAACAAATTTTTACATAAACACAGTAGTAAGTTTTTTTACCTGACTCTGGTTTAAAGCTATTTTTCTAACCCCTCCCTCCCTCCTTTTCGACTACAGAGCTCCTAAAGGTTAGGGGCATAGCCGCTAGTTTCAAACAATTTAATAACAGTTTAAGTAAAAAAAAATTCTGCCTAGGTACCTAATAATATTCTGTCCCACGTTTTTTTTTAATAAATGCACTTAATCTATTTTTTCACAGGGATTATAATAATAATTATCAAGAGATTTCGGTATTTTGTTTCAAAAAAGGTTAGAAATCAGCAAAAAAAAAAAATTTGTTGTCAAAAAATATTATTAGAAGTTTTATTATGGATGTAATATTGATATTAAATCCATATACGTCCAAGGGTGGGGGTAAAATGGTGTCTACCCCCTCAAATTCTTTTTTTTAAATGCATTACATTATCCCCCTTAAACTTTTGAAAACCCTCATTTTACCCACTTGTCTTTGATACAGATATTGAAATTCTACATGTTAAAAAATTGTAACCAATCAGAACCTCTCCTAAGATTCCTGATAATAATATATATGATATGAGGCAGCTATTGTGAAAAAGTTTAATATAAGAGAATACAATAAGCTCTCTCTCTCAATCTTATATTAAACACAGTAATATAATATTAGGGAAAGAAATAAGGAGTCATTCAAATAATTTATTAAACTCAACCAAAAATAGTCATCGTATTATAGACAGCTTTCCGCGGACATAAAAATAAACAATAGATTAAAACTTAGCACCATTAGGCCGAAGGTCCAGGCAAACAAAACAGGTATTTATTTCAATATTCGTGGAAAAATGTCTTTATTACGATGCTATACATTACATTTCAGTATGGCTGAGAATCAGTTCAAATCTAGCGGATATTAATCGGTTTCAGAGCCATACAGAATTTTTTTTATTGAATCCTTATCTCTATCCCACAAAATATCAATTTAAGAATATTAAAATCTACAGTCTTGAAAGCATTTTCATGTTTTTTATGTCATCCTAAAAGTTACATTTCTAAAAGCTCTAACAAAATTTCGTTTTTATCACATCTACGTTTTTAATTAAACACAACTCGTTACATCTTTTTAAGTACTTTTTATTTTTGTATTTTTTTACTTTTAACTTTTTTTTCATACAAAAATATTGATTCGCTTAAATTTCATTTACGTAGGAGGTTTTAGAAAAAAATAAAACTTAAAAATAAAATTTTTAAAATTTTACAAAACGGTTATATAAAAGATTTTAAAGAGAGGGGGCGGTTGTGCCACTTTTTGAAACCAAAACTACAGGAATTCAACTTAAAAAAAGAGTTACAGCACTGAAATTTGGAACGACAGTCGCTTTAATGAGGTACAATGTGGAACTGTGAAAAAAAGATGGGTAAACAGCCGCTATCGCCGTTTCCCGCCTAACAACAATTCGGCGATAGTGGCGGTTCTGCCGCCGTTTCTACAAAGTTCCACATTGTACCTCTTTAAAGCGACTGGCATTCCAAATTTCAGTGATGTAACTCTTTTTTTTTAGTTGAGTTAATTTGACTTTTAGTTTTGGTTTGGAAAAGTGTCACAACCGCCTTCCCCCTTTAATAAATTGAGCAAATTAAAACAATAATAAAAGAGATAATGAGATAAATTAAAAGAAATTTTTGCAAACTCTGTGTTTAATAATA
Organism: Acartia tonsa; assembly: GCF_053477335.1. Taxonomy (NCBI): domain Eukaryota; kingdom Metazoa; phylum Arthropoda; class Copepoda; order Calanoida; family Acartiidae; genus Acartia; species Acartia tonsa. Next base: position 47,056,160 of record NC_137267.1, read on the forward strand.
CTCTTATAAAATAATAATTTTAAAAATTTTAAGTCTCTAAAAGCTTAATGATCAACATAATAATTAAGTACTTCTTTATTTTAATACATTTGCTTATGATTTATTTATAAATATATTATATAGGTAGAATAAGGTCTTTTACATTATATTATGATACTTGCAATTATAGGTCATTAATATAACTTTCAGAAATAATTCATGTAGGTAACAAAAAAAGAATTAGGATTTTAAAATAACATTGGTAGAACTTAAAAGCAAAATTTTTTTTAGAGTTTAATGAGATTCGGGATGTAGGTGAATCAATGCTTACGTTTAAAATTCTGGTCCTTGTAGCTGGTGAAAATTAAAAAATAAAATCACCTTTGATGTCCACTTTCTCCCTACCAAACCATAAAAATAATTTTGCTGCCTATCCAAGAAATTATTTCAGAATCCCAAATTCAAATCTGTCTTAACATCAGATCTTTTTTTACAACAAGAGAACTGTGATTTACCAACAAGCTAGAAAAATATAAATCTAAAAATATAATAGTAATGTATTAATAATATGTAAATTCTAATGGCAACTAGAGGTTTACTAAATTGTAAATATGATAAATATTAATTCATTAACACTGGTTTTATTAATACATATTCAATTAATTTCTTAAAACATCATCTTTGAAACTTGTCTATAATGTCTATACACAGGGGTATAAAGGGATAAGATAATGGCCGATAAATTGATGTGTATCACCAATGACGATTCACAAAATTACCCCTTCTATAAAGTGGTTGAAAAGTTTGGACGCCTAACTTAATGAACCAACCAATAAAAATTCAATAAAAGTCCACAAAGCTGTTAAGCCAACGATTAAGAAAACGTTATTATAAAACTTTGTGGACTAGTGTAATAAACAGCCAATTGTCCCCTTCCTTCCTGGTCTAAACATGCCTAAGACTTAAAAATGATGTTTTTAAAATTAATATTTATGATATTTGCACTGAAACCTGTATTTTGATAATATTATGAAGCTCAACAAGACCTGACTACAGTCCTTTGTTGTACACAAGGATTTCTGGGGGGTTGGCCATTTCGCGGATTTTCTGCTGCAACTCAGGTTCCAGAGCGGTTGGCTTGATTGTCGCCTGTTAAAGAAATATTAATGTATTGGATTTATTATTACTTGGATCTTACACCAGATTTTTATGTTCATTAATAAAGTGAATATTCTAGCGGGCAAAAATAACGATCTCCACCATTCCCTTCCTTTACCCCATCCTACTGGATTAAACGAACTGACCAAAAAAAAAAAAGACAGGAAAAGCTAAAATGACAATTTTTCCCCTGTCATAATATCCACATATATATTACATCCATTATTGATCTAGTAATAAATTTGCATATTATGTAGATTAAAATTTTTTGTTTAAAAGTTTACACAATCAAGATTTATTGAAAGTACCCAAGTTTTTAAGGTAACCAAGGAGAGAATTTAAATAAAACTTTGGGTACTGAGTATAAATATTTGGTACCTGCTGCTTGAAAATTGCACAACACATGGGGGTTGCAAAGGTCAGAATCAAACCTAAAAATAATCATTAGTAAAGTAACTCTCATTCAGGGATCTAAAGGGATAAGACGGTTGCCAGTAAATTGATGCAAATCCCCAATGATGATACACACAATATTCTTCTGTGGTACAATTAATGGTTGAAATATTTGAACACTCAACTTAATGAACCAACCATTTGAAATTCATCAATAGTTCCAAATATTGTTCAGCTGCTAACTAATAAGAAAACTTTATTATAAAACTTTGGGGACTAGTGTAACATCCCAATGTCCCCTCCCTCCCTGACTCTTGATACTTCTTTCATTGGTAATATCCCTTTCTATATTACTAGCGGCTGCACCCTTAGCATCTAGGGGCTCTATGTTCGAAGGGGTGTTGAGCGGCAGAAAAATAGCTTAAAACCATACCAAGACTTTTTTTTATAAAAATAGAATAGCCTAAAACCATCTTAGGACCTATAAGAAGCTTCATTGTAAAAATGAACCATATCGGATGAGTGAGTGGTAAGCGAGATCCTTTGCTACAGACAAAAAAAAGCTACTACTTTATCTAATAGGACTAGCGGATAAGCCCCTTGAGGCCTATAGCGGCACTTTAAATGTTTTCTATGCCAATTTATTTTTGGTATTTCTTTTCTAGGCACCTTCCCAAGACCTATGAGAAGCTACATTGTAAAGTGAACCATATCGGTTCAGAGGTTATGGATATCCTTCGGTACACACAGACACACTCATACATCCTGTTCCTTTTATATAAAGATTGTACCTTTTAATTTTAATTATTGTGAAAATGACATGTTGAAGTTGAATACACTAATGGATTACTATGTACTGGGGGGAGATAATATATAATATTTCTTAGATTATTAAACCAGTTCCAACATTTAAAGAGGGCTAAAAAGTAATTCTTCCCAAATTAGAGTTTCCCATCCCTCCCCCAGGTTAATTAACTCCTAGGATAAAAAAATTAGGGTAGTAAAAAAATTGATAAATCATTTTACAGTAAGGCTTCGAAATCGATCAATATGCGCTGAATTGGAACCGGTTCTAAGCCATAATCATGTATCATATCGTTATATAGCCAGTTTTCTACTAAAATAAAAATAACAAAACTGGTTTTAATTTTATAATTTTTCTTTTTAATATCCTCAGAAAGCTGTCTATAATAGGTATTATATATGCGATAAATAACAATTCTCTGTATTTGTACTTCTTATCATAATATGTTAAATAGAAAACGTGTAGTCCTGAATTAAACCATAAAAAATCATCGATCGATAGAAGAAAAAAAAAGGGGGGGGGGGGGGTAATGCAACCATCTCGTAATCAATGTATAAATGGCACTTAGAATTGGAATTTTGATCTGAAATTTTGCATGAGTAATCCTTGGTAGGTCTATTTTCCCTAAATCGAACAAAAAGTAGCGGCTAACGGCTGGCGGCTCATCCGTATAGCCCTTTGTTGGGTATTTTCAAGCGAAATCCATCACGAAACCTCTCTCCACATAATGCTCTTTTTCGATCCAAAACGTTTTCAAACGGTTCTAGCCAGTAGTTGCTGGTACTAGAAATCTAAAAAATGTTATTTTGTATCATTACACATGATTTAAAGCAAAAATATGTTTCAAAAAGTTGATTTCTACGTAATTTATGACAGATTTGCCCTAAAAATAGCCAAAAAACGGCAAAACGGCTGGGCCGTTAGCCGTTACTTTTTCAACTTTTTTTCGATTTAGGGAAAATAGACCTACCAAGGATTACTCATGCAAAATTTCAGATCAAAATTCGAATTTTAAGTGCCATTTATACATTGATTACGAGATGGTTGCATTAACCCCCCCCCCCCCCACCTTTATTGGCTCTTCTAATAAATAACAATACAATAACGTATGAATGGATTTATTATTACTTGGATCTTACATCAGCGCTGGATCTTTAAATGTGTGGCCGTTGCCGTTGCTGCTGCCAGAGGTACAGCCACCAACTTAATAGCGATCTTTAAATCAAATTGGCTACGCGTAGCCACAAACACAGCTACTTTTGATATTTTTATCGTAAAACCATAGAAATTGAGGTTTTTATAAATGATAATGTTATTAGTTTTGTATTAAAATGTATAAATTGGTGTAGAGGCACGTGATGAATAGAAAAAAGTACCATCACAGTGGTAAGCATGTTGCCTGCCTAACCTTTTAGGGGACAATTTAAAAATACATGTTTTATTGGCAGCACTGGCAGTGGCAAAGACTACGGCTACGCCAGCGGCTACACATTTAAGGATCCAGCTCAGATCATTTTAATAGTGGGCTTTATAGCGGGCTAAAATAACGATCCCCATCCTTTCCCTTTACCCTATCCCCTCCACTCCTAATGGATTAAGGAATTGACCAATGAATGACAAGAGAAATAGCAACCAAAATGGACGACAATTTTTTTTCCTGTCATAATATTCCATACATTCTACATCCATTAGAGTAACTAACTAGCATGGTTTTAATAACTAAAATTAAACAAATAAATAGGATCTAATTAAATAAAGCAATGAATTATACTTATCAAATTCTTTACAAATTATCAAAAATGAGCTTATAAAATTAGGATTTATTAAAAAATCTGTCTCAAAAGTATAAAGAACTGAAAACTATCATTAAATATTTGAAAAAGACCTCCGGGGAACTTATGGTGGAGTTTTCTTTTTTGGAGGGGGGAAGGGGCATTTTTTTGTATTGGCAATTTCTCAATCCCACCCTTCCACAAAATAAACCTTCCCAGTACCTATGAGAAGCTACATTGTAAAGGAGAACCAAATCTGTTCAGCGGTTAGCCAGATCCTTCGGTATGACAGACAAACAGACACAAATCCTGTTACTTTTTATATCAAATCTACCCACATTTATATTTTGTACTTTTCCAATCAAAAGTTTCTAAGAAACAATAAAAAAGGAATTTAGTTTTTTGTTTGTTTTGAACGTAGATTTGCACATTCTTTTGCTGTATATTTGGTACAAAATGGAGAGAAAAAAAACGTCAATTTAAGATAGATGATGAAAAATTAGTTTTCATAAAATAAAGTACCTAGTAAGGTTAAGATCTCGATAACAACAGAAATAGGAGAGCTTCCCATAAGTCCCGGGATGGTTTTCGGCTACTTTTTAAAGGGGGGGGGGGGGGGTTAATGCAACCATCTCGTAATCAGTGATTAAATGGCACTTAGAATTCGAATTTCGATCTGAAATTTTGCATGAGTAATCCTTGGTAGGTCTATTTTCCCTAAATCGAACAAAAAGTTGGAAAAGTAATGGTTAACGGCTGGCGGCTCAGCCGTTTTGCCAATTTTTGCCAATCTTAAGAGCATATTAGTCACGAAACCTATCTCCACATAATACTTTTTGTCGCTCAAACACCTTATCAAACGGTTCTAGCCGGTAGCTGTTGGTACTAGAAATTTTAAAAATGGTTATTGCTATCATTTAACATGAATTAAATCAAAATTAATGATGAAATTGCCCTGAAAATAGGCAAAAAAAAACGGCTGAGCCGCCAGCCGTTACTTTTCCAACTTTTTGTTCGATTTAGGGAAAATAGACCTACCAAGGATTATTCATGCAAAATTTCAGATCGAAATTCGAATTCTAAGTGCCATTTAATCATTGATTACGAGATGGTTGCATTAACCCCCCCCCCCCCTTACTCATTTAAATTAATTTCAGAGTATGATAATTGTGCATTTATTTTATCCAAGATCCCCGCGGCGTGAACGGTTTACACAGCAGCTGAAATGAAAAAAAAACATACCAAGAAGACCAATCTGGATGGGGGCGTTGAGGTAGGGGCGTCTCTTGAAGGTACCCGCCATTTCCAACTTGTTCATCACCAAGGGTATCATCACCATACCTAGAAAAGAACAGATATTTTAATTTAAGATATCTTAAGAAACAAAAAAATGGATGATAAAATGATGTACAATGTACGTACATTCCCTGTTATAATAAACAAAATTTCCCCTTAATAAGACAATTATATGCTAAAAAAATTTTGGGTACCTGTGTAATTTACAGTTTAATGTCTTCTCCCTTCCTGTTCAAATCATACCTGTCTTTCACCAGAAATAAAACGGGTTTGAACTGTGAAGAAAAGTAATGTCTTGCTTGGGTTAATATAAATTTTCCAAAAGTATCGGAAAGATTTTAAAATTTCGTATCTGCGGATTAAATCTATGCCTATCTGTCTGAACACCTACGTAAAAAATGGAAATCCAATTAAAATTGTTTGAATCAATTCTTTGTTAGTTTTATTGTCAATTTCTTGATACTTTTCAAGAGAAATTATCATCATTATTTTTTTGGAAGAATAAATTTTAACATTGAAACAGTGAATAGGTATTCATACAACTAGTAAGGTTAATTTTACATATAATTTTTATTATTAACAAGGATGACAAAAATCCATATTATGTAACGAAGCATAAAAAATCAAAGATTGGAATATGGACGTGAATTTTTAAGAGTATTTGTTAAAATCAAGGATAGAAATGTATTAGAGAAATAAATCACAAAACCTTAAAACAACAAAAAAAAGTTTTTTTATGCTCCATAATGTTGGGTTTTAGCAATCTATCTTATATATGAGCTGAGAAAATCACAAATACCCTTAAACCTTTCAAACGGATATAGGAACATAACGACATTTCGAACGAATTATAGAGTATCTTCGCTACTAAAAACGAGCAATTATTTTTCTCTAAGAACTTACTCATAGTTTTACTACAGAATCAAACAACAAAAGACAGAAATTGAATTTCTTTAATTAAGACCATCTTTTCATTTATAAATAAATAAGAATTATAACTTCAATACAATTATAAATTAGAAACTTAAATTGTATTCCTTTCAAATAAAAGAATTTATTAATCGAATCATATTATAGTCTATAGACAGCCTTCCGCGGATAATAAAAATAATTATACGAAAGATTAAGACCAGTTTTTTAGCACTAAAAAATCATATACTGGATGCTCATTGGAAACTACACTATCTTATATGGCAAACGAGAAAATCACATTCTCCCAATGACTTAACGGAAAGACAGACTGACGAATATACAGATACTGTGAATTACAGAGTAGCTTCGGTACAAAAAATTAAAATTTTATTTTTTACCAATATTAAAGTTCATTTATAATCAGGGAGGGAGGGGACATTGGGCTGTTTATTACACTAGTCCCCAAGTTTTATAGTAACGTATTCTTATTCGTTGACTCAACAGCTTTGGCGACTTTTCTTGAATTTTGAATGGTTGGTTTATTAAGTTGAGTGTCAAAACGTTTCAACCACTAATCGTAATCTACAGAAGATGTACATCAATTGATCGTCCATTGTCTTAGACCTTAAGATCCCTGAGGTGAATTTTTAAAAAACTTTTGCCCCACTCATATCAGTGAGGCAAACTAAAAATTTAAAGGGTATAATTTTGCCCCACTAAAATTTTAGTGGGACAAAAGTTTTTTTAAGCATTCACCTCTGATTATTAACGTGCATTAAAGAAAAAATACGGGAAAAAAGTACTTTTAGACAATCTACGCATCCAAAAAGCTTTTACAGAGTAATCATTTGAATCCAGAATGAAATTGATATCTGATAAAAGAATCTATGGAGAAGCTATTAATCTTTTAATACAAATAATAGTTATTTATCGTATCGTGTCAAAGACAGCTTTTCGTGGATATTAACATGAAGAATTATAAGATAAAAACCAGTTATGGTATTACCTAATTTTTTTTTAATATTTGTGGAAAACTGTCTGTAATACGATGCTATACATGATTTTTAAAGTTTTTTTTTGATCATTAGTAGCGTAGTAATCTATAATACAAAGTAGTACGATGTCTGTCTGAAGCTTAAGATCTCAGTAACCACTAAACCGATTGGGCTCTACTCTTCAGGGAATATACCTACTGGTCCTGTGATCCCCCCACCAATTTTTCTTTTTCTTTTTAAAACTACAATTTAAAAAGACGGGTCGACTAATCCCCCCACCATAATTTTTTTTTTACTTTTTTTAAAAATCTCAATAACACTAAAATAAGTTGATCAAACCTCTTGGGGCAAAAAAGCCCCTAGAGGCTAGGGGCGAAGCCGCTACATTAAAAATAATACTTATCTTATTTGATTTAAATTACGTGTACATTTAATTAAAGTACGTGATTTTGTTTATAATATACTCATACCCAGGTATTTGAGAGAAATTTTACAGAAGGGGTAATTTTGAATATCATCATTGGGATTGTACATCAATTGTCTTATCCCTGTTGATCCCTGAAAAATATGACTAGCATCTTGTTATAGAGATACATATCTGCTGCGTGAAAAACATCCAATTAAAAAGGTTTACTCTTTCAACACTCAGACATTGACGTCATATGATTTCGGATATATTGTTCTTTTTTAAAACGAAGCTTTTCTACTTATAGTGTCGATCCGCGTATAGAATAATTCTTATAGTTAATTTAGGCATGTAAAAGTTGACTTATTTATATATTATTTCTTGTATGATGATTCCTATAACAGTTAAGTACAATCTAAAAAGCGTAGCAACAATAAAATTCCTGGGTATCCGATTCTTAGGGCAATTAGACACAATGTTGTAAGCCAGGAATCTCAATAATCAAATCTTAAAATGTCTGACGATAAATTTAAACCATCAACATAAAATAATAGGAAATTATCTTTTTTGTTACAATAAAATAACGTCAAACTCATAATTTATTGTCTTATTTCATTGAAATCCAAAATTATGGTTCAAGGGGGGGGGAAGTTTGTACAGTTATAGGAAATGAAATTCAGTACCAAATTTTGCACTGGCCGTTTGGGCTTGTTTTTATAGTTATCAACCTAATTCTTTTTGTAAGCGCTCTTATATGATTGGATCTACCTGTAAAACTTTAAAAATTGAATTTTGGGACTTTCCCTTAAAGGGGCTAGTGGAGCAAAAGACCCCCAAACACTAAAATTTTAAGTTCTGAGTCTATTTTCTGAGATATTGAGACGACTTTTTTTTTAATGAAAACACTTTTTAACAAAACCGAACTAAATAGTCAATACAAATTTCATTTTGGGACTTTCCTTCTAGGGGCTAGTTGAGCAAAAGACCCCCAAACACTAAAATTTTAAGTTCTGAGCCTATTTTCAGAGATATTGAGACGATTTTTTCAATGGAGATATTTTTAAAGAAACCAAACTAAGTAGCCATTACAAATTTCATTTTGGGACTTTCCTTCTAGGGACTATTGGAGCAAAAGACCCCCAAACACTAAAAATTTAAGTTCTGAGCCTATTTTCAGAGATATTGAGACGATTTTTTTAATGCAAACTTTTTTCACAAAACCGAACTAAGTAGCCATTACAAATTTCATTTTGGGACTTTCCCTTAAATGGGCTAGTGGAGCAAAAGACCCCCCAAACACTAAAATTTTAAGTTCTGAGCCTATTTTCAGAGATATTGAGATGATTTTTTTTTATGAAAACTTTTTTCACAAAACCGAACTAAGTAGCCATTACAAATTTCATTTTGGGACTTTCCCTTTCAGGGGCTAGTGGAGCAAAAGACCCCCTAACACTAAAATTTTAAGTTCTGAGCCTATTTTCAGAGATATTGAGACGATTTTTTTAATGAAAACACTGTTTAACAAAACCGAACTAAGTAGCCAATACAAATTTCATTTTTGGACTTTCCTTCTAGGGGCTAGTGGAGCAAAAGGCCCCCCAAACACTAAAATTTTAAGTTCTGAGCCTATTTTTAGAGATATTGAGATGATTTTTTAAAATGAAAATATTTTTAACCAAACCGAACTAAGTAGCCAATACAAATTTCATTTTGGAACTTTCCTTCCAGGGGCTAGTGGAGCAAAAGACCCCCAAACACTAAAATTTTATCTTCTAATTATTTATTTCAGTTATTTGAAAAAAATTTTCATTAAAAAAATCAGCCATAATGACTTTAAAAATAAGCTCAGAACTTAAAATTTTAGTGTTTGGGGGTCTTTTGCTCCACTAGTCCCTAGAAGGAAAGTCCCAAATGAAATTTGTAATGGCTACTTAGTTTGGTTTCTTTAAAAAAAAATTTTATTAAAAAAATCGTCTCAATATCTCTAAAAATAGGCTCAGAACTTATAATTTCAGTGTTTGGGGGGCCTTTTGCTCCACTAGTCCCTAGAAGGAAAGTCCCAAAATGAAATTTGTAATGGCTACTTAGTTCGGTTTTGTTATAAATATTTTCATTTAAAAAAAATCATCTCAATATCTCTAAATATAGGCTCAGAACTTAAAATTTTAGTGTTTGGGGGCCTTTTGCTCCACTTGTCCCTAAAAGGAAAGTCCCAAATGAAATTTGTAATGGCTACTTAGTTTGGTTTCTTTAAAAATATTTTTATTAAAAAAATCGTCTCAATATCTCTAAAAATAGGCTCAGAACTTATAATTTCAGTGTTTGGGGGGCCTTTTGCTCCACTAGTCCCTAGAAGGAAAGTCCCAAAATAAAATTTGTAATGGCTACTTAGTTCGGTTTTGTTATAAATATTTTCATTTAAAAAAAAATCATCTCAATATCTCTAAATATAGGCTCAGAACTTAAAATTTTAGTGTTTGGGGGCCTTTTGCTCCACTTGTCCCTAAAAGGAAAGTCCCAAATGAAATTTGTAATGGCTACTTAGTTTGGTTTCTTTAAAAATATTTTTATTAAAAAAATCGTCTCAATATCTCTAAAAATAGGCTCAGAACTTATAATTCTAGTGTTTGGGGGGCCTTTTGCTCCACTAGTCCCTAGAAGGAAAGTCCCAAAATAAAATTTGTAATGGCTACTTAGTTCGGTTTTGTTATAAATATTTTCATTTAAAAAAAATCATCTCAATATCTCTAAATATAGGCTCAGAACTTAAAATTTTAGTGTTTGGGGGCCTTTTGCTCCACTTGTCCCTAAAAGGAAAGTCCCAAATGAAATTTGTAATGGCTACTTAGTTTGGTTTCTTTAAAAATATTTTTATTAAAAAAATCGTCTCAATATCTCTAAAAATAGGCTCAGAACTTATAATTTCAGTGTTTGGGGGGCCTTTTGCTCCACTAGTCCCTAGAAGGAAAGTCCCAAAATAAAATTTGTAATGGCTTCTTAGTTTGGTTTTGTTAAAAATGTTTTCATTAAAAAAATCATCTCATATCTCTAAAAATAGGCTCAGAACTTAAAATTTCAGTGTTTGGGGGGCCTTTTGCTCCACTAGTCCCTAGAAGGAAAGTCCCAAAATAAAATCTGTAATGGTTCCTTAATTCGGTTTGTTAAAAATGTTTTCATTAAAAAAAATCATCTCATATCTCTAAAAATAGGCTCAGAACTTAAAATTTCAGTGTTTGGGGGGCCTTTTGCTCCACTAGTCCCTAGAAGGAAAGTCCCAAAATAAAATCTGTAATGGTTCCTTACTTCGGTTTTGTTAAAAATGTTTTCATTAAAAAAATCATCTCATATCTCAGAAAAAAAGGCTCAGAACTTAAAATTTTAGTGTTTGGGGGGTCTTTTGCTCAACTAGCCCCTAGAAGGAAAGTCCTAAAATGAAATTTGTAATGGCTACTCAGTTCGGTTTTGTTAAAAATATTTTCATTTTAAAAAATCATCTCAACATCTCTAAAAATAGGCTCAGAACTTAAAATTTTAGTGTTTGGGGGGCCTTTTGCTCCACTAGCCCCTAGAAGGAAAGTCCCAAAATGAAATTTGTATTGGCTACTTAGTTCGGTTTTGTTAAAAAGTGTTTTTATTAAAAAAATCGTCTCAATATCTCTGAAAATAGGCTCAGAATTTAAAATTTTAGTGTTTGGGGGGTCTTTTGCTCCACTAGCCCCTGAAAGGGAAAGTCCCAAAATGAAATTTGTAATGGCTACTCAGTTCGGTTTTGTTAAAAATATTTTCATTTTAAAAAATCATCTCAATATCTCTAAAAATAGGCTCAGAACTTAAAATTTTAGTGTTTGGGGGGCCTTTTGCTCCACTAGCCCCTAGAAGGAAAGTCCCAAAATGAAATTTGTATTGGCTACTTAGTTCGGTTTTGTTAAAAAGTGTTTTCATTAAAAAAAATCGTCACAATATCTCCGAAAATAGGCTCAGAACTTAAAATTTTAGTGTTAGGGGGTCTTTTGCTCCACTAGCCCCTTTAAGGGTAAGTCCCAAAATTCAAGTTTTAAAGTTTTACAGGTAGATCCAATCATATAAGAGCGCTTACAAAAAGAATTAGGTTGATAACTATAAAAACAAGCCCAAACGGCCAGGGCAAAATTTGGTACTGAATTTCATTTCCTATAACTGTACAAACTTCCCCCCCCCTTATTCTAAATACATCCACTTAATTTATGCATTGTTAACGATCTAATAATCAAAAAGTACAAAAATCATATTTGTTAAAAAAATTAAATAGGTTGTATAAAAGATACTTTAATTAATTCATTTTGTATAAAAAAAAAAGTATTTTGTATTGTTCTAATATACATGTTTTCTAGGTTAATTAGAAATCTAGAACCGGAATTGCATCCCAAGCCAAATTGTCACGCTCAGCTTAAGCTTGCCATTAGTAGAACAGGTTTTATAAGCAAACAAAAAAATTAGGCCAAGACCAAGTTATAGTAAGGTAATTCATCTAAGTTAGGTAAGTTAGTCCATAGGGGTAGTACTTTTCTCGGAAGACTTAAAAATATTTTAGGTAGTTTAAGACCTCCCTCGTCTTCCATATAGGCTCGAGTCGAAGCAGCTAGAAATCATCACATGGCTAAATCTTTACCTGGAGCTGCCGAGAGAATCCTGCTCTTGACCACCATGGAAATCTTTACCTGGAGCTACCATAACAATCCTGCTCATGACCACCACGGAAATCTTTACCTGGAGCTACCACGAGAATCCAGCTCATGACCACCATGTGCAACTGAGTCTTAACTTCAGAGAATCATGGCTACAACAACAACAACATGACCACCATGGAAATCTTTACCTGGAGCTACCATAACAATCCTGCTTATGATCACCATAGAAATCTTTACCTGGAGCTGCCATGAGAATCCTGTTCATTACTACCATGGAAATCTTTACCTGGAGCTGCCATGAGAATCCTGTTCATGACCACCATGAAAATCTTTACCTGGAGCTGCCATAAGAATCCTACTCATGACTACCATGGAAATGCCCTGTTTAGCAGCAATCTGGGATTTGCCAACCTTCTCCCCGGATTCTGTCATCAATGTAATACCCTAAATATTAGAAAATAATATATTCCATTTTTTTTAAAGCATTGATTTTCTCGCCTGCTATTTAAGATAGACAGCTGAAATTTTTGGTGAACATACCCGTCACCAAGAGCATCCAAGTTATAATGTACCACTTGGTCTGTCGGTAATGCTTCAATAAACATAAACACTTACTTCATCATATAATAAGGGTTTCGTGATTTTTATCATTTGTTGCGTATTATCTTTTATTTTTTAATTTCTTTATGACTCTATAACTTACTTTGTCCATTATGATTTTTTTAGATCGCTACAAATGGATGCCATCTTTGTTTAAAATACTTGAACGTCCATATTTTTTAAAGAAATCTTAAGTATATAGATTATAATACCTCTTGTAATTCAGATCTTCTCATCAATGGAATGTTGATACAATTAGCGGCTGCCACAGCGGCAAACGGTACGAAACGGCCAACAAGCGGCGGCAGGCTCTTAACCATGGCGTTCAGGCCCAAAGCAGTCCCCAGGGCACCGCCGGTAGCCGCCACGTAGCTGGAGCCAAGTGTCGACATGGGGATAGGAGAATCGCCGCTAAAATTAAATAAAAAAGTATAGGAATACTTTATATATTTTAACAAGCAGCTATGTCCAAAAAAGCCTTTAAGGACACTTCTTGAGGCTCCAAGAGGGAAAGTCAATCCCCGTTATTTAATTTATTATCCATCTATATCTGAATTAACCCGTAAATAAAATTAACAGCAAAGAATCTTGCTAACCACTGAACCAATTTGGTTCTCCTTTACAGTTGAGCTTCTCATATGTCCAGGGAAGGTTTATTACTATTTTTTCTTCTTTTTTTTGGGGGGGGGGGGGAGGGGGTGTGAAAACGAAATAAAGGGGGTTGATGGAAGATGTCGTTATTTTAGCCAGCTGCGAGCATCACTTTACCAGGGTACATAAAAATCTGGAGCAACATCCAAGTATTAATATATCGATTACCTTCTGTTGGTGTAGTTGACCACGGCATTGAAAGACTGATTGAACCATTGCCAGAAGACCACAGCGGGAGTTGTTTTGTAGAAAGTCATCATACAACCTAACAAAGCTGTATTATTAATCACATCTCTTGTAGAAGTGAATCGTCTTTTTTTAAAAAATAAGATACGCAAAATATTATGTATACAGGCGAGTGTTATAATATGCGGTTGTGAATGCACAACATATTTTCCTAGTTCATGTATTTTCATTACTTGGATCTTACACAAGATTATCATTTACTCTATTAAAGTTAAACTTGTAGCTGGCTAAAATAACGATAACCCCTTCCAAGTGGTGAACGAACTGACCAATAAATGATGTCATTGTCCGTGTTAGTAACCTAAGTTGACGACAATTTTTCTCCTGTCGTAATATCCACGTATATCCTGTATCCATGTGCTAGTTGCTTAAAGGTACCTTATAATAAAGTAACAGGATGTCTGTCTGTATTATACCTGTAATAACCATGTTACAAGGCACCTGAGCAGCCATACGTCCGGGGGGAAACATAAGCTCTCCTGAAATTAATAAAATTCATTACAATAATATAATATATTAAGAATAAATGATATTTATAAGCCATCTTAAGAGAAAAGACAATGGACGATAAATTGATATATAATATATATATAGGTAAGCAATGACGATAAAAAAATTACCCCTTCTGTTATGATTAGAATTATTGGTTGTAAAGTTTGGACACAACAAATCAAAGTTCAATAAAAGCAGCCACATTTTTAAAGATCTTAGAGGATAGGACAATGGGCAATAAATTGATTAGCAAACCCTAATGATGATACACAAAATTATCATTTTATAGATTACAATTAGTGGTTCAAACGATGACGCACTCAACTTGAGGAACCAACCAATAAAAATTCAGTAAAGGTCCCCCAAAGTAGTTATGCCAACGAATATAAAAAAATTATTTAAACTTTGGGGACTACTCTAATAAAGGGCTAAATAGCCCTGCCTCCCTGGCAGTTATGTAAAAATCGAACCGTACCTGTATCTGGATGGTAAGCAGAATCATATAGATGTTTGGCCGCCCAAATTTCATCCTCAGTTAGATGGCTGGCCTCGCCGGATCTGTACTTATCAATAGTTTCCTACAATAGATATAGAATATAAGTGGATATATAAACACGAGAAAATTTCATCCTCAGTTAAATGGCTGGCCTCGCCGGATAAATTGATGTTCACCCCCAATAATAATTCACAAAATTAACTCTTCTTTAAATCATAATTAGTCTTTGAAACGATTGTACACTCAACTTTACTTAATGAACTAACAAATCAAAATTAAAGAAAAGTCCCCAAAGTTGTTAAGCCAACGAATAAGAAGACGGTTATTATAAAACTTTGGGGACTAGTGTAATAAAGAACCCAATGTCCCCTCCCTTTCTGATAAATCTTACCTTAGCTTGTTGAAGCTGAAACGGAGTAGCAAACAGATTCAATGGATTCGTTGTTGTGAAGAAATGCTGAAAATAAAAGTTTTTTTATCACATCGTATTAGAGACAGCTTCCCGCGGTTATTACAAGTTATAATTTAAAGCCAGTTTTGTTGATCCCAAGGGCCCGATCTATCAAAACTGGTACCTAGTGATTTTATGATTTTTAATTTAATATTCGTGGAAAACTCTCTGTAATATCATCTAAACCGAATGACAGAAGGCCCGGGGTAAAAGCTGATTTAGTCTTATGATTTTTTTAGTTTTCGTGGAACATTGTTTGTAACACGATGCTACAAATGATTTTTCAACTGGCACTAATCCACTGGATTTTAATCAGTTTCGAAGTCAGTCTTAACAAAAAAAAACCGGGATTGCAATCGATATCCTCTTTGAATATTATGTTTTTTTTTCAGATCCGGTTTTAACCTAATAGAAATAATCTATTTTTTAGCCAAATTATTGATTTTTTAATCTTTAACATTAATTCATTAAATGGATTCCTTACAGAGTTCAATATTCAAATTATGTCTAATTAATTTTCATTAAATATAATAAAGATAAATTCTAAAAGTAACAAAGAATCTAATCAACGTCATGTTTAAAGTAAAAGTAAGTATTGTTTCTTTAGCATCCATTTCAATAAGCAAAGCAAATATAAACTATGTCTTTTCGGTCGGTTTGGTCAATAACTTAAACTTTCTTGTCGTCCTCATTGAGAAAATATAGAAACTTATTGTAGCACCTAACTCATGAACAAAGTTTAAAGTTGTCAGCCATACTATGAAAATCATGTAAAGCATCGTATTACAGACAATTTACCAAGAATATTAAAATCAAAACCAGGTTTGTTAGCAGGGCCTTCGTCCCCCTTTGGGGCTAACAAAAAACTGGTTTTAATCTTATAGTTTGAATATCCGGTAAAAGCTGTCTATAATACGTTGTGATAAATAACTATTCCAGAACATGGATATTTTTTGTTAAGATACTTTTGATGACAAAATTTCTGATTACTCCACCCCTATGAAAATCTAGCCCCACTTTTGGCTAAGTTCGTCATTGCTTTAAAAGAAATTTAACGTCAACTATTATTATATTATTTCTACTTTCTACCTATTGAATTTGACGTTACCTACCAGGGATAAAAAAAATAAAATGCAGAAATCTTTTTTTATCTGAAAAGTAAATTGAAAATTTTAAATAAAACAAACGCACTTTATTAAAAACATGGTTTTCCCCGTTCTTCAGGTGATTTTATAAAGCACTCAAAAAACTGTCAGTCTCTAACTTAAGGTTATAGCTATTTTATCAGCAATTAGCAATCTCCCAAGAGAAAACTATACTTCATAAAAAGAATGACCCACACCCCCGTCACTCAAGGGTCTTTAGAGGCCTCTAGGGGCGTTTCCACTATTACAAAAAAGTATGAACCCATATAAATTAACTGATCCATTTACCTTCCCTATATTCATAAACTCTATTGAAAGACATACAATATATATTATAAATATCGTTTTACTAATGAGATACCTCGTTAATTTTTTCTAGAGAAAGAGGGCGGGAATTAGGATTTAGAAAATTGATAGGAAACAAGAAAACATTTTGTATTAAACCTTTAGAATTTGAAAATAATGCTTGAATCGATTTTTATAACAAAATCATAACTTTCTTCTAAGACAAGCGGTCGAACATCTAAATGTTAAGACTTTATGGTAACAGACAAAAGTAGGTCTGAAAATAATCTGGAATTATTTTCCAATGTGGCTTCGAAACTGATTAATATTCTCTGGATTAGAATCAGTTCTAAGCCATACTTAAAAATCATGTATGTAGAGTAGTATCACTGACAGTTTTCCACGAATATTAAAATAAATTTCATAAAATTAATACTATTTTTGTAAGCCCAGGCCATCGGCCTCTCAGGGCTAACAAAACTAGTTAGCTTACCCTTGCTCTGCCCCAGTAGGAGTTCTGGTCCCACCTGGGCTGGTCAAGATTAATACCCCCCCCGCCCCCCCCCCTAGTGGGGTCACTCTGGTGCAACTTACCCTAGCTCTGCCCCAGTAGGAGTTCTGGTCCCACCTGGGCTGGTCAAGATTAATACCCCCCCGCCCCCCCCCCCCCTAGTGGGGTGACTCTAGTGCAACTTACCCTTGCTCTGCCCCAGTAGGAGTTCTGGTCCCACCTGGGCTGGTCAAGATTAATGGACATTCTCTGAAGATAGTGTCTGAAAAACTTGCTTAAATAATAATATGACAATAACAAGCACAGAGGGGAGATTATTACATGCAAAACATTTGACCTTTTTTTTTTACAGGATCAGGACTTTTTTAATTTAATACCAGTAGTAGAACAAAGTAGACAAAGATTTGTGGAAACGAATCTATGGCTTTAAGCTATAAACATAAACTAAAAAAATAGTTATAGTTTCAATTTCTTTATTTAAAATCAAAACGGCTCCGGCTCCATATTAGATAAAAAAGAGGTTTTTATCAATTTAATTTGGTAACTCTGTTGTATCGTTATTCAAATCCATTTTTATCAAAAATTTAACTTTTAAAACCTTCAAAAGTCAAAAATAGACTTGGCAAAAAAAATTTTGAGTTTTTCTTGATTTTAGGTCGGAGCCGGAGCCAAATCCAGAGCCGTTATTTTCACAGGCGGCTCCGCATCGCTGGTTTTAGGCTATTATATTTTTAGATCTGGGTACTAGGACGGTTTTTGTCCTTTCTTACCCCTTCAAATACAGGAGCATCCGCTAGTCACCTATATTGTCTGGAGAATAAATAAAATGTTTAGATTAACTTGTTCCACAAATGTAATGAAATAAAAAAAGTCCTCTCACTTAAAAAATACAAAAGTGCTCTTTTTAAATAAATTACAGTGATATTGAGCACTTATTAAAAAAACGCGCAAAAAACTACTTCTTCCCCATTATTAAAACATAAAAAAAACAATGACGATCACATACATAAACACATAGCGTATCACACTTGTATAAAAGTAGTAAAGAACTAGAGTTAGTCTTCATTCAAAGCTATCAAGTAAAATAACAAATAAAAAACTGTGTGTTTTAAAAAATTTAAGTATAAAAAATGTGAACTCAAATATATGAACCTTGTTTTTATAGCTTTAAAATTGTTTTAAATAATATTTTTAAAAGAAAAGAGAATACTTTTTAAAACTGGCAACCAAAAAATTACCATAATTTTTGATAGCGCAATTATTTAAATAACAATAGGTAAAAATTGTTTAAAAATTTGCAAAAGGGATAAAAGGGAAGGGGGGGGGAGATGATTATTTAAAACTACGTATTTCAGTACAGAAATCAAAAAAAAAAATCTCAACAATTTAAAAAAACAATAAGAACTAAAAATAATTCTCAAATATTTTGTTTCAAATAATGAATTACCTACTGTTAAGTTTTTTGTAATTGCTTGTATGATAATTATAAAAGATTTTTTATAAGTTAGAATTTCTTCAAAGTTTTTAATAGAAAAAAATGAATTTTTAAAAGCAAACTATTATACCTACGCAAGAACTTTTATTTGAACTTTGTAACTTAAAGCTTTAAAAAATTAAGTTTAACATTTGATTCTTATTATTTTCCATAACATGAAAAAATCTCAAGATTAGAAATCCCTCTTTTTAACCCCCTCAATTTAAAAAAAAAATGCAATTGATGACCCCCCTTAAACATTAGAAACCCCTCATTTTACTCCCCTTAAAATAATAAGCTTGGACGTCCCTATTTTATTCTGCTTTTCATTTTTCTGCATAATTATCATGTCACATTGACTAATTTTCCAGTATGGCTTCCAAATCGATCAATATCCGATGGACTAGAATCGGTTCTCAGCCATACTAAAAAATCATGTATAGTATCGTATTACAGACAATTTTCGACGAATATCAAAATATAAATCATAAAAATAATACTGTTTTGAAGGCCCGGGCTAAAAAAACTGGTTTTAATTTTATTATTTTTGATTTTAATATCCGCGGAAAGCTGTCTATAATACGATGCTATAAAGAACTATTACTACCAATATACTGGGAGGAGATCCTTCTTTTTCTAAGATTTTCTCACTTGCAGGAAATCAACGGCGGTAGTGTGAAGGGGGTGGGTGGCCGCGGTTGAAAGCGCCGCCTTGGTTGTAGTTGGTGGAAATGGGGCGGATATCATCCCACACGACCTCTTCGTGGTTCCCATATTCTGTGAAAAGAACGACGGCTGTAGAATCGCCGACGGCGGTAACCTCAACAGGATAAAATCTGCCATCCTGAATAGTTGAAGAATGTATATTGTATAGTGCTAATGTTAGTTAGGGATCTAAAGGGATAAAACATAAATAGCCGATAAATTGATGAACATTCACAATGATAATAAACAAACTTACCCCTTTTGTAGATTACAATTTGTCGTTGAAACGTTTGGACACTCAACGAATTGAACCAACCAATCAAAATTTAATTAAAGTCCCCAAAGTTGTTGAGCCAACGAATAAGAAAACGTAATCATAAAGATTTGGGGACTAATGTAATGGTCTTTCCCTCCCTGAATTTTAGCTTTCTTCTACAACATAGATGTTAGGATAAAAAAATATATTTGTGAGGGGAAAACTGAGGGGGTGACATAAACCAGTGAGGCGATTGTTATCTTTTAAAAATTACATCTAATTAGCCCACTGTAAAAAAAAACCCGCTAATTTCTGCCGCTAACCGCCACTGCAATTGGCAGCGGTCAACAAATAATCTGCCGCTGATTCTAATAAGCAAAGGTTAGAAAAAAAATAAAATTGTTTACCTCCCAATATTTCGCCATAACTTTATCTCCCTCCTTCAAATTAAGTTGATGATTTTGGTGGTTACTATTTTGTCCGGGACCGGCAGAAAATCCACCATTCGTAATGTTATTACTGCCAAATCCGCCGCCGCTACTGCTGGCTCTTGTAAAATTTGGTGGGGGTGTGGTAAATGCTTGGTGGTGGATGGGTGGCTCACTTCCTGCGCCACCCCGAAAGTTTGTGACGCCCCCTGGTGGCTGGCGTCTGTTACCCCCGCGATAGTTGTCCTTTTGTCGGTTGTTGTAATTACTGCTATTGTCACCAGATTCAAAGTATCCGCCATTATTTCCTAAATCATAAGGTATAGTGATTCCCCCACCCAAATTTTAAAAAAAAATCTTATAGGTATTCTGTTTTTTTTCGCGGGGGGGGGGGCAACACACGAAAAACTCCCCTCCCCCCACCCTTTAATTTCAGTTCATTTCAAAATAATTGAAGGGGAATTGATAAATCCTATTTTATAATTTAAGTAGCACATTTCTTTGTCTGTAGCTTAAGATTTAAATAACTAATGAATCGTTAGAGTTCTCTTTTGTAGATAAGCTTCACAATCACATTGGTCCTAGAATGATTTCAGACTCATCAATTTTTAGTTTAAGTCTTAGGGTGGTTTTAGGCTATTATTCTGTCTTTTATCATCATTTCGAATGGATAGCCCCTATATGCTAGAAGCGCAATCGCTATTTTTTTCTACAACTTCTCATGGGTAAAAATAATGATCTAACCTGAATTGAAGCCACCTTGATGAGCGGGAAGTGCACCAAAGCCCTCATTCATATTCTGAGGGGGCTGTTGAGATTGGAATCCCGGCCCCCGCGGGGCCGTGTAGGCATTCATGTCCATACTGTTAGGCTGAGACGTGGGGTTGTGAGAAAAGCTGGCACCTAAAAAAAATGATATTTCTTCATATGGTAAAATATAATAGGAATGTTTACTTTATAAAAATTTCCCTTTATTTTCATTTGACACTTATGATTTTAAAAAAAAAGTGACCTCTTTGAAATATTAGGTACCTAGTTAAAATAAAAAAAATAAAAATGCATGAAATGTGTCAAACAATTGCTTGGATACAATTGGAATTCTTTGCCTAAAACATGTCTAATCGTCCACAGCATCAAAATTCTTAATATTAAGTAATCAGGATAAGTCATTAATATAAGTCAAAATAGTTCACTATTATAGTCAACAAAAGTTTATAATAACGTTTTTTGTTCGTTGACTTAACAACTTATTGAATTTTGATTGGTTGGATCATTCAGTTGAGTGTCCAAACGTTGCATCCACTAATTGTAATCTACAGAATAGGTAATTTTGTGTAACATTGTTGGGGATGTACATCAATTTATCGACAATTGTCTTATCCCTTTAGATTCCTCAGCTAATTTTGTTGCCGGCTGCATAATAAAAACTTAGCCGCGTCCAAGCTTTTTTATCTGGGGGGGATAAATTTGTAAATTTTTTTCACCCTCCCAAAAAAATTTTTTTGTTCGGGATTATTTATTTTGGGAAAAAGTTGTTTGGGGGAGGGGGGGGTAATCCCCACTTTACCCCCCCCCCCCCCCTTGGACGTCCTTGCCCCTAACATCAAGTCTTACCGTGTCCCTCTTGTTCATGATCTGGAATGTGATGAGTGAGATGGGGGGCGGGGGCACCATTGTGGAACGCCCCGCGCGTGTAAACATTGGGGGGCAAGTAGCGGGATCTGTTGTCCTGTTGCGGGGCTCCTGGAGGATACCTGCCACCAGCTCCGCCTGGCGGGGGCCGTATATCACCACCAAGGTTAGGTCCTCCGAATCCTAAAATAAATGGCCATTTAAAGGAATAAGATAATGGTCAATAAGTTTATGTAAATTTTACATCGTTATGATAATATACAAAATTATCCCTTCTGTATGTTACAATTAGTGGTTGAAACGTTTGGACATTCAACTTTATGTATTAACCAATCAAAATTCAAAGGAAGCACCTGAAGTTGTTGAGCCAACGAATTAGAAAACATTATTCATATAAAACTTTGGGGACTAATGAAATGAACATTCCACTGTCCCCTACCTCCCTGTCACTCGAACTCGCAATTGAAATTTAGCGGTCATATTCGCTGAATCTCGTCATATTAATGACTTACTCTTTTTTATAGCATTATAAAATAAGAAATAGTTACATATTTAATTTCTTCTTTAATTTAGTTGGAACTAGTAACCAAGAGGAAAGGAAGTTTTGACACATTTGCGTAAACCGTGTGTATAGGCTTTATTTTTGGACTGAAAGTATAGGTTGTTAGGGATAAAATCATTCTCATATGATGAATTTTCCCAAGTTTTAAGATTTTTTGGATAGGCGACCAGGTTCCGGAGCTCCAGGCCTCCAGGCGATCTCTGTACAGGTAAAAATGAATTTTTTCTTTTAAGAGTTGGAGGTCAACTTGTAAAACAAAATATGCATCTTTTTGAATGTTATTCACATATTTGAAGAAAAAACATGCACATTTTGTTTCATAAGCTGACCTTTTTTCTTTTTTACTTGTAAAGAGACCGCCTGGAGGCCTGGAGCTCCGGAACCTGGAGGCCTATCCAAAAAATCTTAAAACTTGGGAAAATTCATCATATAAGAATGATTTTTTTTAACCTATCCTCCAAAAGTAAAGCCTACCAGGTTTACGCAAATGTGTCAGAACTCACCCCCCCCCCCCCCCCACCTTTTTCTTTAATTTAGTTGGAACTACATAGTAACCAATTTATTATTTAAAAATCTACCAATTAAAAAAAAAACAATGGTAGAATTACAATTAAATTCTAAATTGAATTGAAACATAACTATTCAATTGAACTTATTCATGGTAAGGATTTAATTCTATGAAATGGTTGTTTCAAGTCAGGGAACTAAAGGGATAAGACAATTGAAGATTAATTTATGTACATCCCGATGATGATACACAAAATTACCCCTTCTTTAGTTTACAATTAGTGGTTAAAACGTTTGGACAACCAACCAATTAAAATTCTATAAAAGTTCCTAAAGTTGTTGATCCAACGCATAAGAAAACGTTATCATAAAACTTTGGGGTCTAGTGTAAAAAACAGCCCAATGTCCCCTCCCTCCCTGGTTTCAAATGCACAGAGAGTTTATGGATACAGCGACAGGACAATAGCCTATGAAATATTCTAACCACCTCCCCGACTTATCTCTTTTATAGTCTAGAGTATTGTTAGCTTTAAACTGGTTGTTTCTTTATCTATTATCAATTTTATTTATTAACAAGGATGACAACATCCATAAAATCGAAGCTCTAAAATTTTAAGCAAAGACAAAAGAACAATAACTCTTGTAGAGTGTCAGAACTTAATAATTAGGATATAAATGTATAAAAGTAAAAAAAATTAAGTAAATTTGTTGAAAAACTGCTTAAATACAGCCACAGGATAATAATTAAGGACATGCTGACATTTTTGGGAATTTATTATAGAGATGCTTTTCCTATAACATTGTACTTTATTAATCTAGGAATCAGTAATAAAAAAATCAGGTCATTCGGATTATTATATTACATAAAAATTTGTTGTTAAAATAGTTAAAAAATCAACATGTTTAAAAAGGACATACGGACATTCTGGTAACGATTATAGAGTTGCTACTCTTTTTAAATCGGACCTAACTACTACAGGAATCATCATGCAAAGTTAGAAATCGATAGGACAATCATAACATGCCTAAATTAACTAAAAAATCTATCCGTTCCAGACGGACGGACATACGGAACGACCCTATTTATAGAAAAGCTTGGCTTTTTAACAATGACGAAAAAATGCATTGTTGGACAATTAAGAAAATAAAGTGGTAGGTACCTGGTTGTACAACTCCAGGTGGGGGACCATACACGCTATTCACTTGGCTCACAAGATTCGGTGGCACACCTACAATTAGGCAATAATGATTACATCACAAAAAGAAAAAGAAAAACGGTTCTTTTCAACTAAGTGCTGCCTGTCTAGCAATGACCCCTCCCCCCCCCCCCCCCCCTCCTAAAAAGGAGGGGCGAGTATGCTTTTCTCTATACCTTACCCATGGAGGGCAAACCAGTATCCATTATAACCTGACTTAACCAGATTAAAAGTTATAGTAAAGTAGAGATTGGTCCGTAGGTCCGTCATGCAGAACTTACATTAATTTGGTTTTGTACTTTATAGACCTGTGGCAGCCAAGACGAGTGGAACAGTAATAGCTAGGGTTGTTGGGACACTCTGGTTGGTGGTACTTTACCTTGAGGAATAGCAGCCAAGGCAGGTGGAACAGTACTATCTAGGGTTGGTGGGACACTGGTTGGTGGTACTATACCTGGAGGTGTGGCAGCCATGACATGTGGAACTGTATTTGCTAGGGTAGGTGTGTCACTGGTTGTTGGTACTATACATGGAGGTGTAGCAGCCAAGACGAGTGGAACAGTAATAGCTAGGGTAGTTGGGACATTCTGGTTGGTGGTACTATACCTGGAGGAAAGGCAGCCATGGCAGTTGGAACAGTATAAACTAGGGTAGGTGGGACACTCTGGTTAGTGGTACTATACCTGGAGGTGTGGCAGCCAAGGCAGGTGGAACAGTATTTGCTAGGGTAGGTGAGACACTCTGGTTAGTGGTACTATACCTGGAGGTGTAGCAGCCAAAGCAGGTGGAACAGTATTTGCTAGGGTAGGTGGGACACTGGTTGGTGGCACGGTGGGAATATGTCCCTAAAATTAAAAACTTAAACAAAAATATACATGCATTTCCATTCTTATTGAGCCACTTAACAAAATCCTTTTTTTAATTCTTTAAAAATACCTGAAAAAGCCAAAATGTGATTGGAAACAAAGTTATCAACAGCTTGTCAACAATGACGTCACAGGCCTTAACAGTGAAAATAACGTGTAGTGTACCTGAGCAGAATGACCGGAAAATCCCAGTGTAGCAGCCCCAGGCGGAGCCCCGTACACTTGAGTCTTGGGTGGAGCGGATAACCTCGGCCCCGCTCCAGCATCTCCTCCCATATTTGTTGTCTGGTCTGTTTGCTTGTTGTTCACACTACAACATGAACAATAGATGTATTTTTCTGAATGGTCGATAAGAAACAATAATATTAATCAGTCGTACAAAGCGCGCTACATGGCACTTCTACGACTAGTAAAAATAAAGTCAACCGAATGTCATAAAAACAGTTTTATTGCATTTTCAGGGGGTACCTATGACCAAACAGTGAGATATTGCACTGTCATAATTACAGTTTGGCAAATCTTTATCCTTTGAAATTACATATGACTGATAATGTAGATGTAATGAAAAAAAATATATTGCCCTTTCGTTCAAAAATATGTATACTTTCAAACAAAGAAGATATTTTGACTGTTCCTAACTGATTTCCTTTTGGTCCAGTTGAAGGATTAATGATCTATTCTTTCTATATATATTTCATAATTTTTAAAAATTATGCTTCTTAGTAGCGAAGGAAAATTTTAAAAAAATAAATATTTCTGGGAAGGATTTGAAGAAATGAAAATACTTACCTACCTTCCTTCTTAAAATTTTAATGCTACTGCGTGCATACCTACTTTCTTTCATAAAAATTGGAAAGTTTGTAATTGTCTTCCATCCATATTCAAGGAAGATACTCGAATTAAACATTGTAACCCCCCCCCCCCCAAAAAAAAAAGGCTTTACCTATCAGCGGAAGCCGCTTGTTTTGATTTTGATTCATTTCTTGCCGCCGCAAAATCGCCGGCACTGTGACTATTGTCTGGCAAATTGTCAGCTGCACCTGGCAGGGGCGGAAAGGCGGAGGGATTGGACATGGAATTGGCTAAATTTATTCTGGACATTCCAGACTCCAGCTCACCAAGGTCTAAAAACAGTTTCATTGTTGATTTAACAGATTTAACATGTTTGTATTTTTATTAGAGAAAGAAAAAAAAAATATATAAGATTTAATCCAGTTTTGTTAACCCCGAGAGGCCGATGTATCAGCCTAGGTCTTCGGCCCCTATGGGCTAACGAAACTGGTTTTAATCTTATAATTTATATCTTAATATTTGTATAAAATTATCTGTAAAACGATACAATAACTGATTTTTCAGTATGGCCGAGAATCGGTTCTAATCCAGCCGATATTTATCAGTTTCAAAGCAATACTGGAAAAAGATTTTAGATCTGTAATTGTATTAGAGAATAAAAACAAGGATGACAATATGCAACCATGCGTATCGAACCTCCAATATTATTACTAAAATTACTAACGTAACTGTGTATGTATTTGATGGGGGATGATAAGCAAGAAAAATAGCTTAAAATATGCTAAAACCCTACTAAATTCCGACAAAAAAAAAAGAAGAAAAATGCGCAAAAAGTAAAAAAAAGATAATTCTCACCTGACTTTTGTCTTGTCTGTCTTGTTTCCCTTCCATTCTGTTGTCTACCTCCCCTACCCCCACGGGTTGATTGACCGCTGGGCGCTCCTCCTCCAC
The DNA here is from genome assembly GCF_053477335.1 of Acartia tonsa. Taxonomy (NCBI): domain Eukaryota; kingdom Metazoa; phylum Arthropoda; class Copepoda; order Calanoida; family Acartiidae; genus Acartia; species Acartia tonsa. The sequence continues at coordinate 47,082,789 of NC_137267.1, forward strand.
CACGGCTTGAATGACCACTTCCACGACCTGATAATGAACATAAACGTTAGATCAGATAATTATGTGATTTATGACAAGCTGTCAAACCAAAGGATATATTATTCTTTGGATGTTGAACCAGATTTTCATGTACACTGATAAAGTAATACTCTGAGCTGTCTAAAAATACGATACCCCCCTTCACCATCCACCCCCTTTGCCCACATCAACTCCCCTCCTAATGGAAGGACGAATGACCAATAAATGAGATACATATTGGCAAGCTAAATTGACGACAATTTTACCCTTGTCATAATATGAATCCACGTATTTTCTACATCCATTAAAGCCAACTTTTGTTACCTACTTACCAAGTAATTTTCAATATTAATTTGGAAAGAAAAATTTTAACCTGATTGCTCGGCGAAACCGCCGCGTCTGGAGCCTCTATCGCTGCCGCCTCGACTTGACTGGCCACTACTACCGCCGCGGCCGTTCATGCTGCTGCCGCCGCGTGTAGATTGGCGGTCTCCACCGCCACCTCCCCGCCGATTATTATCGTAATAATCTCTATCTCTTCGATATCTAAAAAACAATACAATGAAATGTAATAAATCATTGAAAACAAAAATTATATTAATACCAGTCCGCAACGCATGATAGTCAGCTTTCAGTGGATATTAAAATGAAAATTAAGTTATAAGATTAAAACCAGTTTTTTTATCCCTAAGGGGCAATAGGCCCGGGCCAATAAAACTGGTTTTAATTTTATTATTTTTATTAAATATTCGTGGAAAATTGTCTGTAATACCAATAAGTAATAAACATTATTTTTCAGTATGGCTATGAACCGGCTCTAATCCAGCGGATAATGATAAGTTTCAAAGACATACAGTAAAATAATATACAAAATATAAAAAAAACTACTAACCTATCATCATTATTATCATAACCATTTTGTCTGCCCTTGCCTTGCTCCTTGCTAAATTCTGCATTATTGTGATGACCGTTCTGAAGATTTGACTTGACAGGTTTCGTGTCGTAACTAGATTCTTCTTCGTTTTGTCTAAATACAATTACTGTATTAGTAATAGATATCTATCATCGTATTATAGGCAGCTTTCCACGGATAATATATTAAAATGAATTATAAGATTAAAACCAGTTTTGTTTTGCCCGGGGTAAAATTTGTGGAAAATTGTCTGTAATACGATGCTATACACGATTTTTTTAGTATGGCCTAGAACCGGTTCTAATTCAGCGGATATTAATAGGTTTCGAAGCCATACTGAAAAACGAATTAAAATATTTAAACTTCATGTACCTATTGTCTCTCTACACTAGTATCCAAAGTTTTATAACATAGTTTTCCTATACGGTGGCTTAACAACTTTGGCGAATTTTGATTGGTTGGTTCATTAACTTGAGTGATTAAAAGAACTTTCAACCACAAATTTTATTCCTAAGAAGGGGCAATTTGTTGTATCATCATTTGGAATGTATATCAATTTATCGGCCATTGTCTTATCCCTTTAGATCGCTGAGTAATTAAAATGCGTGCTGCGCTTTTTATTGATAGTATTGTCCTTGTTGAACTGTAGTCATGTTTAATAGCTTACCTTCCCCCCTTCCCAGATCTTTTGGACTTTTCAACATCAGACTTATTTCTCGTGGCCGGAGTTTTGGTATTCTCGCCGCTCCTTTGATTGTTTCCTCCTTGTTTCTCATCTCCCCCGCCTCCTTTACCCCTCCCACTCCCTTCCCTGCTGCTACCCCCATTATTATTACCCCCTGTTACAATGGATATATTATTACATGGATCTTACACCAGATGTATCAAGTACTCTAATATAGTGAAACTCTCCCACTCCCTCTTACTGGATGAATAAACTGACCAATAAATGAAAACAACCTAAATTGACAATTTTTCCCCTGTCATAATATCCACGTATATTATAAATCCATTCCTGTTTCTCTGGCAGGCGTTTTCTTTCTCTCCTCCCTGTCACTCTGACCGCCCCTTTGTTGTCCCCCTTTAGCCCCCTCGCCCCGCTTGCTGCTATCACGGTTTGCTGCTGGTTCGTAGGTATGCTCTCGTTGTTTATATCCGCCACTGCTGGCGTTGTTTTGTTGTCTACCGTTATCCTGTCGCCGTCCTCCGCCATCTTGCTGTCTACGATCAGATTGGTAGCTGTTGCTATATTTGCCGCCTATTAACGGTGTAATGTTCATACTTTGTGGTAATATAAGAGAAGAAAAAATTTAAGTCAACTAAAGAGGATACTGGAAAGATATAAATTCAATATATGTACTCTTGTGAATTTCATACTTAACTTCATCTTTTAACTGAAAGTTGTTTAAATTCGGTAATATTTATTTTTTGCAACGTATTATGGACAGCTTTTCTGGGATATTAATATGAAAAATTAAATTCAGTTTTGCTAGCCCCGAGGGGCGAAAAAATTGTATGTAATTCGATGCTAAGCATGATTTTTTTAGTATGTCAGAGAATCGTTTCTAATCCAGCGGATAATCAGTTTCGAAGGCATATTTGAAATTACTGAATCATCTGTGACTACATCTGTAACTGTTTGTAACAGCCCTTATTAGATGAATAATACTTTTCTCTTAATTTCTTTAGTATGAGCACTTTCCTCTATTACTAGAACCTCTATTGTAATCTTCATCCTTTCTTCTATCATATTTGGAGTCAGGATAACTATTCAATTCTTTTTCCCTGAAAAAAAACAGTTTGTCATTTCAGTCAAAAGAACCTTTAAATCTTTCAAAGGGGGGAGGCGGATGTGCCACTTTTTGAAACCAAAAGTAAAACGTGCATGATCTCAGCCCATAAAAGAGTTACAGCTCTAAAAATCGGCAAAACAGTTGCTTTTGTGCAGAACAATATGGAACTGTGAAGAAACGGCGGCGAAACCGCTGCTCCAGCCGAAAACCGCCGTTTCCCGCCGAATTATTTTTGACTTTTCGCGTCCGCCTCCCTCCTTTGTAGGGAGGGAGGGGAAATTGGACAGTATATTATAAAAAAAGGGTCTCATTTGTACGCTTGAAACTTTGGTAGTTTTCAAATCCTGATTGGTTTGCACCAGGGAGTAGGGAATGTATTTTTAACAAAAAATTCTAAGTAAAAATTTCTCCACAACCCCCTTTGCTTATTTTTCCCCCTTATGTCCACTTCCATTCAGTTAAACCCAAACAAAAGTTTTAGGCCAACTCTATGCAAAACAGTTCCATTAAACCAAATTCAACCAAAGCTGTAGGTATTCATTTTTCTTCTAATGGACTCCAGCCCAATGATTTTCAAATGGTGCCATTAGAGCAAGTGCAGAGTAATGACCCTTGGATTTTGTTATCTAGAGAAAAATATTATATTCGTAAATTTGACCCTGTATTAAATATTAGAATGTAAAATGCAGTTGCAATGTTTTTAAAAAAATGAAAATAACAACCACACCACAATCCCCTCTTGCTACGCCCATTCAAAATCTTCAACCCTTTCTTTCAGCTGTTTTTTTTTTGTTTTGAAATGGTCTGCTGTTAGACCATAAATAGATATGTAGCGGGAGTGTAAATATGTTTAAAATGTCAAAAAAGTTTATAGGTAGGGTAAAGCGGGGCGATCTCGGTTTTGAGGTGAAGTCGGTATTTTTTTGACCACCTTCATTAAATGACATTTTTCTCCATGTTCTAATCGACTGACAGAAAAAAACATAAAATCAAATTTGTTCCTTATTAAATTGCCTACAAAAAAGTATAAAATGAAATTTTTGTGAGATGAATTTTTAGGGTACTTATTGGGTCTTAAAGTCGGACGACAAAAAAAATTTTTTTCGATTTTTTTGCTTCGGTCGGAAAAACGGTAAGTTGGACAAAAACTGGTAAGAGCTAGAGCTTAGACGTCTTCAGGGGACTTATTAAGAATCTAATAGGCTATCCATTTCCGTTTAAAACTTTAAAAAGGCTTGTATAGTTTTTTCTTAAATCGACTAAAAGTGAAGCGGGGCGAATTCGGTTTTTTCACTTTTTATACTAACTTTTTCAATTTTATATAAAAAAGTGAAATTTTCGAGAAAAAAAGTCAAATTTCTCGTACTTAGAAAAAATTTATTTTTTTTTGTAGAAAAAATTGTCCGATCTTCATAATTTTTTTTGTGAATGCTCTTTATTACATTTAGCAACTTTAACCTTTAGGGCATGCTGTAATTAAATCAATATGTCATAGGTTTTTTAAAGCTGGAAAATCGACCACAGATTTTGCCAAACTTTTCTCTTTTTTTCAACTTGATTTTTTTAGGAAATTTTGCTAATAGAACTAATTTTTTTTTGGCCAAATCTATTCAAAATTGCCTGAATTTTAAGGATCAGGCCTTTAAAGTCATAAAAAGTTTTTTTTTCTAGTAGTATTTTTATGTTTTTTATCAAAAAAATTTTCGGAAAAAAAAGTCAAATTTCGCGTACTTTGGAAAAATTATTTTTTTTTGTAGAAAAAATTGACCTATCTTAATAAAATTTTTTGTGCATACTCTTTATTACATTTAGCAACTTTTACCTTTTGGGCATGCTGTAATAAAATCAATACGTCATCGATTTTTCGAAGCTTGAAAATGCCCTACCGACTTCGCCTCAAGGCGGGGCGAAGTCGGTGCCGTTTTAGAGATCAATTTTGACAAACTTTCCAAAGTCCTAGGTTTACGTCCTTTTAGGACCTGATCGACTTTTCCGAGATCTTTCTTCTGGTCTTGGTCCCATTTAAAAAAAATAATTTTTACGATTTGCAGGTTCAAAAAACCGAAAAAAACACCGAGTTCGCCCCGCTTTACCCTATGTGTTTTTATTAATATGAATTATGAAAATTTAATTTTAACAGCATTTCTAATTACATAACCTTTTATAAAGATGCGATGCATCTCTACAATTCTTCAAATCACAAAGGATAAAAGAAACGTTAAATATCTTATTCAGATTCTTCAAAAATAGACTTTTTGTATGTATTATTTACTGATTTGTGTTTTTTTTTCCTTTACAGGACGATTGAGAATGATAACCTTAGTTATTGAAATATATATATGGCCTGTACAAAGATGTTAGTTTGATAAAGTAGTCTTGGGTTGAGATGGATCAATAGCTTTTAAAACTATGCAAAATAAACATTTAATTTTCGGCAATTTCAAATGGAATTAATTGCCTGAATAGCAGTCCCTGGGTTTGTACAAGCTATACGTGCCTGCCCAAACTTTTCTCCCAATAATTTCAATTTATCTATAGCAGGGATAATTTAATTATTATAACTGGGGTGAACACCGACAATTATATTATCCTACATAATTCATGAAATTAGAAAGGTAAATGTAGGTAATGAACAGAAAGCAGGGGGGGGGGGGGGGAGGGAGACATTGAACTGTAAATTTCGCTGGTACCAAAACTTTTATAATCAAGTTAACTTATTTGAAAACTAAATGAAACTTATGACTCCAAACTTTTCCAACATAAAATCTACAGAAGGGTTAATCTTGATCATAAATATTGGGGATATTCATCAATTTGTGGTCCAATGACTTATCCCTTAAGATCCTTAAAATATTGACGTGAGACTTACTTGGTTTCATCTCTCTTGGGTTCTGAATCAGGAATTTTATCTCCCAAGAAATCTCTCAATGAGAAGCCCTGTTTGGTAATATAAGAACATAATATACAAGTTGTGAGCTTCTATTAAAAAAAGACTATTTTTGTTCTTTTGTAGGGACTCGGCTGTGTCTATATTTCCAATGTTATTAGACCCATCTATTATTTTACTTTGATATTTAAACTAACATGTCCAAAATATCAAAGTTTTTTTATAAGTTACCTAAATTTTGAAACCTTATTTTAAAAAAGGGTTTTAGGTATATAATAAGAGAAAGGCCAATATCCCTAAAGATAAAATTGTACCCCCCCCCCCCCCACGAAATATTGTCTTAAATATTAAGAGTTTTACATGTAAATTACATAATTTTTTCATTAGTTTTATAATAACGTTATCTTCTTCGTTGCCTATACAACTTTGGGAACTTGAATAGAACATTGATTGGTTGGTTAATTAAGTTGAGTGTCCAACCTTTTCAACCACTAATTGTAATCTACAGAAAAGGGAATTTTGTGAATCATCATTGGGGATGTACATCAATTAATCGGTCACTGTCTTTCCCTTAAGTACTCTCTTTATTTCAACATCACTTTATTGTGCAAAATAAAAATTAAATTTCATCTTTTTAATTTGAATAATCAAAACTTTCTTTTGTCCTACAAGTCCTTTGTTCCAATTGTCAGAAAAAAACAATGAGAAAAATAATCTATTCAATTTTTTGCCCTTTACTTTTCAATTAACCTTATAAAAAAATTAATTTTGATTGAGTTGTTGCAAAGATAGGTAAAAAAAAGAAACTAAAGGTTTTTTAAAGAAAAAAAAGACAAAAAAAAAGAGTGGAAAAAGTATTGTTAAAAAATAATATTCTAGTTGCGGAGTATGAAAAATTAAACTGTTTCTATCTAACCTTTAATGTTTTTAAAGGCGAAGTTTTTCTATAATCAGGATCGGTCTCTCGGTTAGCTCTTTTCGTTAATTTAGACATATTAGAATTGTCCTATCGATTTCAAACTTTGCATACAGATTCCTATAACAGTTAGGTACGATTTAGAAAGCGTAGCAACTCTATAATCATTACCAGAATGTCCGTACGTCCATTTTTAACATGTTGATTTTTCTATCGTAGCGTAGCATGATCGTTTTCAGAATGACCGTACGACCTTTTGAATCTTTTTGATTTTTAACCTTTTTAGTTTTTAACATTTTTAAAAAGATTTATAATTATCCTATTTATCTAATTTTTGGAATGCTAATTCCTTTTACAAGGTAAAAAGTATAACAAAACATCTCTATAATTAAGTCCTAGAATTGTATTTTCATTAAGTATCCGCGAAAAACTGTCTATAATACGATGCGATAAATATTATCTTATGTTCTTTCCTTCGGAGGCGGGGCTGATTTATCCTCCCTCTCCTCATCCCTCCTCCTTCCTTTCTTTCCACCTCTCTCTGGCCTTTCTCTCTCTCCTCCAGCGGGGTGCCCATCTTCTCCCCCCTGGCTCCTGGCAGCTCTCTCCTCCTCTCTCCTCTCTCTTTCCTTCTCTTTTTTGGCTCTGCTGTCTGCCAACGGTTTGTTGCCACCTCCAAACTTCTTTCTTTCCACCTTGGAGGCCTCTAAAGAAAAAGAAAAAATAATTTCATATGCTAAAGTAATATGATGTCTCTATGTATAATTGTTTGACCGCTACGATTTGTTGAATGGCTTCACAGAATGTTTCATCTTATTTTCAATTGTAGTTTTTTAAAAATATATTTTTTTTTTGGTGGGGGGGGGGCATTTTTTTAGGGGCGATTTCTCCTTGGAGGATGGTAGTACCCTACATGACAATTCCATGAAGACAGACACATATCCTATTACTTTCATAATTGATTAAAAGACTAGAAAGTGTGTTATTATAACTGACTCAAAAATATATCCCAAAATCAAAATGTTTTCAAACTTTTCATTAAAAAATAAGTTTATTTTGTCAAAAAAAAAGAAAAAAAAAAATACCTATCGATTCATAAGAATTGATTTTCAAACTATTCATCGAAATTGGACTAAAGCTATAATAATTTATAATTTCTAAAAATCTTGAAATAAAATAACAGAATGTCTATGTGTCTGTACTAAAGGATCTTGTGGACAGATATGGTTCTCCTTAAGAGTAAAGATTCTCATAGGTCCTGGTAAGGTGTAAAACTATTTTTAGAGAAGGGTAACCCCCCCCCGCCCCCCCCCCTCCAATTTTTCTTTCTTGTTCATTAAAACTATAATGCTAAGTGTAAAGACCCACTCTCCACACTTAAGTGCCCCTAGAGGCTAGTATTAAAAAAACACAAATTACCTTCAATAGCATTATTACGCTGGGCAACAAATTCCGAGTTATCCTCTTCCTCCACACTCTTTTCTTTGATACCCCCAAGGGCAGGTACACTCCCATTTTCTGTAGGTTTCTCTTTGCCGCCTCCTTCTTTGCCCTTGGCGAGTTTTTGACCGAAGGGAACCCATTTTGGGGGTCCGTCTCCTGCAGGGGGGCATACATGCATTAGGTTTAATGTTCTTTTTAAAAGAATTCCTGCTTTGAAGATCGTTTAATATCCGTTGGATTATAACCAGTTCTCTGCCATACTTAAAAATCATGGATAGAATCGTATTACAGACAATTTTCCACAAATATTAAAATCACCTTCATAAATTAACACCAGTTTTGTAAGCCCGAGGCAGAAATTTAACTAGGTTGAAAAATAAACACCCCTGAAAGTTAAACATATATTGTACCTAACACATATTGCAAGCATAGATTAATCCAAATTTTTTAAAAAGTTCTCTCAGTGTCTTAGAACCTAGATTAATAAATATGAGCACATAAATAGCTAACAACATACTTAGGTATTATTTATTGGAATATCTTAGTTACCTAAATAATATTTTTAAACAAAACTTAATGAATGTATTTCCTGCAACCGCCCCAACACTAGTTCTTTGCAGATAAAATAACTCTTTCTAAAATTAAACAATTTAGTAAATAAATATTATATAGAAGTAACAGGGGTGTTTATTCTGCACAGTGCACAGGATACATTTTTTTCCCCGGCTGCAGAATTTATATTTCATTTTTTTCTTCAAGAAGGTTGAAAATGTAAAATCTTTCAATACTCTTTATCTTACCTACTACCTACTTATTAACCCCTCCAATATATTTTTCTAGTTTTTTCCCCCCCATGAAGGGGAAAAATGTTTTCTGTACCTGCTTTTTTATTTTTTTATTTTCCCCCTCCAACATATTACTTATTCCCCCCCTTTAGCCGAAAATGCCATGCAGAATATACACCCCTGCAAAGTAACCTCAAATAAATAGGGTAGATCTAGATATCTAATCAGTAAATTGGACCTTTAACAATTAGAAAATGGTTGCTTGTAAAATTAGATAGATAATAATACCTTATCGTTATAAGATCAATTTAATCAAATTCTGATTGGTTGGTAATAAGTATCCGTGTCCAACTTTTTACATAATAATTCAAATCTACATAAGGGGTAATTTTATTTATCATCATTGGGAATGTACTTTTATCCTTAAATGTCTTGTGCCTTCAGATCCCTGACTAAAAAAAATAAAAGTCCCCAATGTTGTTAAGCCAACGAATAAGAAAACTTAATTATAAAACTTTGGGGACTAGTGTAATAAACAACCCAATAGTCCCTCCCTGTCTGCTAACCTGTAGTTTCCACTTTTCTATGAGGGCATCGACCTTGCCACCCAGGAGCTCGAAATTTTCAGGTGTTAGTTTGATCAAGCCTCCCATCACTGACAAGGTTTTTCCTTTCAATCTAAAACAGGAGAAATTTTTTTATTGCTCCGTATTAGAAACAGCTTTCCGCGGATATTACAAAGAAAAATTAAAAGATTAAAACCAGTTTTGTTAGTCTAGAGGGGCCGAGGGACCGGGCTAACAAAACTGATTGAAAAAAGTATTTCACTTCTTACGAACAATAAAAATAGCATATTTTTTTTATCTAATAACAATCTATTGACAAAACATTAAAAAAAAATTTTTCTACCTATTGAATTTTATTTTTCAATAAATAGGTATCAATTTAACTTTTATAAGAAGAAAGATTACAAATGAAACTTAAAAATAAGCTTATGGAATAACTTTTATTTATATAAAAAAGTACTTATGACTTAATCGAAAAGTTGCGAAACACAAGAAAAATATGGATAAGAATACGGACTAAGAGATTTTGATATCATTTGTTAAAATCAAGAATCACATAGGTATCTCACATATTTTTATATTTTTAATCTTTGGATTTTGCAACATGACTGACAGACCGACAGATAATATAAATCATTGGTATAGGGAAACTTCACAAAAAAAATCAGCCGTCAATCTTGAAAAGCAGCTGAGAAAAAAATCACATTTCCAACTTGGCATTACAAGCTAAATGACGGATGAAAATACAAATGTGAATTATAGAGTAGCATCGCTAATATTAAAAAGATTACTTACCTAACTTTAAGTCCAGGAGCTGATTTTGTAATGTTAATACTGTTAACAAATATCATCTTTACTTTACGTAAAAAGTATATAACAAGGATGACAACATCCATAAGTAGCGAAGCACACAAAATCGTGGATGGGAATGTTAACAAGTAGATTTAGAGTGTATTTTTTAAAATCAAGAAAAGATTTATCGGAGAAAATAAACACGAAACCTTGTTTTATTTTGTATGATGACGACATAAAAGATGCTCATAACAATGGGAAAAAATATTTTGATACTGATTTTCCAAAAAAGTTTGAAAATTGGACCAAAAACACCAAGACCAAAGATATGGGGAAATATGTAAAACATATAAAAATAGCCGAAAACCTGCTAAAAGGCAGTCTAACTGCCATGTTTGTTTACTTAAAACGACAGGAAATTTAATTTTGATATCTATAACTGAAAAAAAATTGAAAATCCGATTATAAACACCAAAGATATGGTGAAAAAAGTGAAAAAATATAAAAATTGCCTAAAACCTGCAAAAAGGCAGTCGGACCGTCATGGTTGTTTTCTTTAATCGACGAGAAATTTAATTTTGATATCTATAACTGAAAAATTTTTGAAAATCGGACCATAAACACCAAAGATATGGAGAAAAATTAGAAAAATGTAAAAATAGCCTAAAACCTGCTAAAATGGGGTCCGACTGGCAATGGCATCCATGTTTTATACTTAATTATGCTCCATATTAATTGGAATGTTAACAAGAAATTTCAGCCTTCTATCTTAAACAGAAGCCGAGAAAATCACGTTTCCCCTATTCTGTCTAAGAAAACCTACCCAATCTCTCGTAAGTCGGGGATAAAGTTATGTGTAATTGCAATTATAAACAAGGATGACAACATCCATAAGTAGCGAAGCACAAAATTTCGTGGATGGGAATGACCGTCATGGTTGTTTTCTTCAAACAACAGGAAATTTAATTTTGATATCTAAAACAGAAAAAATTTTGAAAATCGGATCATAAACACCAAAGATATGGGGAAAAATGTAAAAAAAAATAAAAATAGCCAAAACCCTGCAAAAAGGCAGTCTGACCATTATTGTTGTTTTCTTCAAACGACGGGAAATTTAATTTTGACATCTTTAACTGAAAAAAAATTGAAAATTGGACTAAAAACACCAAAGATATGGGGGAAAATGTAAAAAAATATAAAATAGCCAAAAACCTGCAAAAAGGCAGTCTGACCTTCATAGTTGTTTTCTTCAAACGACGGGAAATTTGATTTTGATATCTATAACTGGAAAAATTTTGAAAATCGGTTCATAAACACCAAAGATATGTTGGAAAATGTAAAAATAGCTAAAAACCTGCAAAAAGGCAGTCTGGCCGTTATTGTTGTTTTCTCCAAACGACGGAAAATTTAATTTTGATATCTTAAACTGAAAGAATTTTGAAAATCGGACCGTAAACACCAAAGATTTGGGGGAAAATGTGGAAAATTTAAAAATAGCCTAAAACCTGCTAAAAAGCCGTCCGACCGCCAGTGATGTTTTATAGTTAATTGTGCTCCTTAATGATGGGAATGTTGTCAAAAAATTTCAGAATTCTATCTTTTATAGGAGCTGAGTAAATCCCATTTCCCCCATAGCGTTACGGACTGACGGACTGACTGACGGACGGACGGACGGACAAAGTGAATTATAGAGTAGCTTCGCTACTAAAAAGGTAGGAGAAGGGGGGTGGGACTGATGTGAAACTTTTAGACTAAAATAAACTATTTCGACTAAAATAACTGAGTTTAGCACCGAAATTTGGCAACGCAGTTGCTTAAATCATTTTGACTTTTAGATTTGGTTTAAAAAAGTGTCACATCCGCACCACCTCCTCCCCCACCCCCCAAACCCTTTTATGCTACATTTATTAGAAAAATTTACACTATATTATAGCAGATTGAAACATTAATTTAACTTCCATTGACCAATTGTTAAAGAAAAATAATTTCCACCTACCCAAAACTTTAGATAGCTATTTCAAGATGCAAGACGTCTATTTAGAGACCACAGCACTGTTTTGGATGTCCCAAGGCCCAAGGCCTATGGTCCAAGAAAGTAACAAAATTGGTGGGAGAACTTGAGAAGTAAAAACAAAAAGGCATACAAAAAAACAATTCATGACTATGATAGGTATTAGGTATATATTCTGAATATTAACAAATATCTTTAAGCAACTTCCAAAAAAACAGACAATAGAACTCAAAAGTACCTAGATATGTAATCCTTAATTTTTGGCGCATTTTAAATTATAAAGATAATTTTCCTATCAATTTTGGTGAACTCAACGCCATGGCAAGTGGTGACACCATCTGTCATGGTTATTTTTAACATTCTGGGTCCTCCAGCATTCTCTTCTTGCACCTAGAGGATAATCGATATATTATTACTTGGATGTTGCACAAGATTTTCATGTACTCTGAAAAAGTGATACTTTCAGATGGCTAATATGATTCCTTCCATCCCCTCCCATTCGATGAATAAACGAACTGACCAAGAGGGAGGTCATTTTCTAGTAAATCCCGTAAAGGTGTGTGTTATAAGGCCTAAAAATAGGAGTAGAACGATAAGGTGCTCTATATATTTGTATTCCCTATTGAATAGAACAATAGGGAATTTTTTTTTTTTTGATAACCGTACCTGGAATATCTTAAAAAAATAAGAAATTTCTATCAAACGCTTTGTTTGGCTCAAACTGACAAAAATTTAAAAAAAATATAATTATAATAATAATGTTTTCTATAGGTACAAGGTAAAGGTTAAGAACAATCTATACCATTAAACAAAGGAAGAACCCATTCTTTACAAGTTGCACGAGCAGTGAACATTAAAATGAAACTTTAACAAATCATTAATACAATGACATTATTATTATAATTATATTTTTTTTAAATTTTTGTCAGTTTGAGCCAAACAAAGCGTTTGATAGAAATTTCTTATTTTTTTAAGATATTCCAGATACAGTTATCAAAAAAAAAAAAAAAATTCCCTATTGTTCTATTCAATAGGGAATACAAATATATAGAGCACCTTATCGTTCTACTACTATTTTTAGGCCTTATAACACACATCTTTATGGGATTTACTAGAAAATGACCTCCCTCTTAGTGAGGTCCGCATCGCTTTTATGGATGTTGTCATCCTTGTTTATTTTAATGTAAAAGAATAGTTATATCCATGGACATTAAAATGAAAAATTCTATGATTTAAACCAGTTTTCTTAGCCTTGAGGGGCCTAAGGCGAGGTCTAACAAAACTGTTATTAATTTTATGATTTTTATTTTAATATTCGTGGAAAATATTCTGTAATTTAATGTCATACACGATTTTTCGGTATGACTGAGAACCAGTTCCAATCCACCGGAAATTAATCGGTTTCGAAGCCATTCTAGAACTTATTAACTAGTTATCCTCCTTACCTTTGGAACAGCTATATTTCTTATTCTGGTGATCATGAGAACAACATTTCCTGATATTTCTGTTATTTTTCCTCTGAATTACAACAAAACTTTAAGAAATGGGAAGATGGTACACACAGGGATCAAAAGGGATAAGACAATGGTTAATAAATTGATGAACATCCCCTATTATGATACAAAACATTACACCTACTGTAGATTACTATTAGTTGTTGAAACGTTTGGACACTGAACTTAAAGAACCAACCAATCAAAATTCATTTAAATCCCTAAAGTTGTTAAGAAAACCTAATTATAAAACTCTGGGGACTAGTGTAATAAACAAACCTCCTTGGGCACGCAAAACACAACTATCTAAGCATTAAAAATATTAAAAATCTGGGAAATGTAAAAGTTTGTTTCCTGTTGATATCTTCTGGTAGAATTCCCCGTCCGATTTCTTTCAAATCCAAGTCCAATGCCTAAAAAAAGAATCTATATTAGTTATTGTCACATTGTATTATAGACAGCTTGCCGCGGATATTAAAATGAAAAGTTTAAATAAAAACCTAGGGTCTGACAAAACTGGTAGGTATTAATTTTATCATTTTAATTTTGATAATAGTGAAAAAATTTCTGTAATACGATGCTTTACATGATTTTTCAGAGCTGGATCTTTAAATCATTTCAATGGTGCGCCAAATCAGGGTTAGCCAACTTTCCACAAATGAGAGCACAGCATTTTACGAAATGCCGGCTGAAATTCGGCGCAACCCGATTTGGCGCACCATTGAAATGATTTAAATATCCAGCTCAGTATGGCTGAGATCCGGTTCTGATCAAGCGGATATTGATCAGTTTCGATACAGGAAAACTAATGGTAGAACAAATTAGAACACATAATAATAATAGGTATGTAATAATCATTGTATTCCCCTTGATTTCCTGTTTAGCACAAAATGGAGATAATGTCATTTTAGCCCGCTGTGAGTTTCATTTTTTTAAGAGTACATGATAATCTGGTGTAAAATCTTAATATAAAATCCATTGTTATCGTTTTAACTCTGATACAAAATTGTCCTTTTCTTTCTGGCCATAAAGTATAAAAAAAACTGTTAAAAATGACCACAACAGAGACTAGACTAAGTAACAAAAACGTATTTGCGTCATCACCCCATTTTAGAACTATCTGTATAATTTCTAAATAGACTTATTGAATAGAAAATTACCTATAACATATTTTAAAAACCTAGGTATATATAACAAAAATACATTGTTCTTTCATATTTAAGTACATATTCTCAAACAGTGGCGTACACAGGATTTTGCCAGGGGAAAATTTTCACACCCTCTTTAAACCAAAATCGGGGGAGGTGGATAAACGCCTCTGTTCTCATACATTATTCTTAATACAACATAAATAAACTAATGATTGCGCCCCTAGCATTTATTGTTATGTATTCAAAGAGGTATAGAAGTGGAAGAAAATAGCTTAAATCTAAAAATAATAATACAATCCACAGACCTATATGCAGCTTCTCTAAAAAGAACTCAATCAGTTTAGTATTTATTGAAATATTAAGCTTTAGACAAAAAAAAATTTATATACTAGGATTTCAATATTATTTACTGAAAATAGTGACCTACCTGCTTAATAATATCATTGGCTTTTGGATTTGTATTACCATCTGAACATATTTCTATTCCTTCTGGACTCAAATACCAACCCTATAATAACAAGGATGACAACATTCATAAAAGCGAAGCTCTGAAATGGAAGGACAAACGGAAATTAACACTTGTATAGTGTCAGAACTGAATAATCATAATATAAATGTACAAGAGTCAAAGCAAAATTGTAAGTTTTGTTGAAAAACTGTTTGATTCAGGATAATGTTTATGGACATACTTATATTTTTAGGACTTGATTGTAGAGATGCTTTGCTTATATCATTGTACCTTGTTGTAATAGAAATCAGTTTTCAAAAATCAGAAGAATCGGATAATTTTAACATACAAAAATTTGTTGTCAAAAAAGTTAAAAATCGACATGTTTCAAATGGACGTACGGACATTCTGATATTGATTATAGAGTTGCTACGCTTTCTAAATTGTACCTAACTACTACAGGAATCACCATGCAAAGTTTAGAATCGATAGGACAATTATAACCTGTTTATATTAACGAAAAGAGCTAACTCTCTGTGACGGACGTACGGACGGACCGACCCTAATTGTAGAAAAGCTTCGCTTTTAAAAATGAGCAATTGGACGAACTTGAAAAAAATGTTGGAAGCGAATCTCTAATAAAATAAAGTATGGTCGCACTTACGCAACGGATAGCTCTTATCGTTAATTTAAGGTTTTTTTTAAATTTTCCTATCAATTCCTGAATCCTATAACCAGTGCAGTTTCGGAGTCGGAGCCGGGAGCCGCCATATTTTGCTGGAGCCGTATTTTTCGTTAAAAACGGCTCCGGCTCCGGACTAGATAAATAAAGAGATTTTTTATAAATTATAATTTGGTAACTCTGTTTTTTCATGTGCAAATGCCCCTTTTAAGTTTTTCAAGTGCATTTTAATCAAAAATTTAACTTTTAAAACCTTCAAAAGTCAAAAATAGACTTGGGAGAAAAAAAATATGTCGAGTTTTTCTTGATTTTAGGTCGGAGCTGGAGCCGTATCATCACAGACAGCTCCGCGGAGCCGCACCAAAATAAAACGGTTCCGAAACGCTGCCTATAACAATTAGGTTCGATTTAGAAAGCGTAGCAACTTTATAACTACCAAATATAAATTGTTTATTCGGCGCGTTATTCTCTTAGGATTTTGTTTTTCAATTTTGATAATGGTTGTATCTTCAATTAGAGGTTGAAATGTTTAAATACTCCGCTTAATGAACCAACCAGTCAAAATTCAATAATGGTCCCAAAAGTTGTAAAGCCAACGAATAACAAAACGTTATTTTAAAACTTTGGGGACTAGTGTAAAAATCAGAAGAAAAGCAGAAGAGTTGGAATAAATCACAACTTTAAAAAATCCAGAGAACACAAGTATAAAACACTTGTATAAGAATAAACTCGGTTTGAGCCAGTTCCATCATTTATATATTTCCAGGGATCTAAAGGGATAAGACAATGACCGATAAATTACATCCCCAATGAAGATACACAAAATTGCCCCTTCTGTATATTAAAATTAATGGTTGAAACGTTTGGACACTCTACTCAATGAACCAACCTATCATGTCCACAACGTTGTTAAGCCAACGAATAAGTAAACTTTATCATAAAATTTTAAGTACTAGTGTAATAAGCAGCCAATGTCCCCTCCCTCCCTGGATGATTGTTTACCTTTTCCTCCAACTCTTCCGAGAGTCCCATCTTTTAAACAAATATTACTTGAACCTCTGAAATCAGAAAATATTTTAGGATTATTTTTGGTTCAATATTAAGCTTAATAACAGGTTCAGAATATATTTTAAACTAAAGCTAAAAATGTAAATTATTTGACAATCTTTTACTGTAAAATGGAAGATATAATTGTTATTTTATTAAAATTGATAAATAAAAATCCTCAATTTTTTTATTATGTGCAGATCAGTTTTTAATATAATATTGTCATCATTAAAATTAAAATGAATCAATATCATATTTTTATTAAAAAATTGAGGATTTTTATACTGTCAAAAATTATTTATTTCACAATTATAACACATAAATAGTGTGTCATGTACTATTTTTAAATACATGAAATGAAGACCAACCCCTTGGGCTAAGGTTTTGTACATTTATTTGCTTAAATATAATTTTAAATGGTTTAATATTTTGTACAGTGCATTATACATTGTATACAGATAAAGAACAAAAAGATTTTCTATTATTAATATAAATGTACAGACCCCTAGTGCCAATTAATGGTCATCAAAAATAAACACCTGTCATATTAAAGTATTTTTACATTTAAATTCAATAATTGAATGTAAATAAAATAAAAATTGGGAGCGAGATTAAATTTGAAATGTGTAATCTATTTTAGGTATTTCTTTTACAATATTTCTCTAATGAAAAATACTTTAGCTGTTAAAAAATTCAAATCTTTAACACATATTAATTTTTTTTTACAATGAAAACAAATAAATAATAATACTGAATGGAGATTTAAAATTGCACAAGACTCAAAAAGTAGTTTTAGCTTTTATGCTTTAACATTTTAGCAAGCTTAAAAGTTTCAGAATTACATGTAGAAAACAACAAAATATTACAAGTTGACAAAATTTTAAACAATACTAATACAAAGAACATTACAAAGTAGAATGATAGTTCAGTAGTTTTATATAAATAAGATCAAAGGAAGATACAAGGTTTTTCTTAATTAAAATACAAATACGAATTGCCTCATTACTTTAATCAAATCTTAATGGCATATGTTTTGTTTTTTCTTAAGATGTTATTACAATTTGGATAATTCCAGATAATGGATATAAAATATACGTGGATATTATGACATTGGAAATTGGGATTGATACTTCTTTCCTCATTTTTTTGTAAATACTTTGCTTCAGAAGGAGAGGAGGGGAAGGGTATCGTAATACTGAAAAATGGATATATTATTACTTGGATGTTACACCAGATTTTCATGTTCCATGTAAGCAACCTAAATTGACTACAATAATTCCCCCTGTCATAATATCCACGCAAATTGTATATGAATCCATGTATACAATACATAATTAAGCATGAATAAGAAAAACCTTGTATCAAGAACATTAAACATTGGTGTTGGGTTGGATATTAATACAATGTGGTGTACACGGATTCTAAACAAGGGTCAGGAATTATGCATCTATTTATTTAACACATCGTATTATAGGCAGCTTTCCGCGGAAATTAAAATGAAAAAATTTTAAGATTAAAGCCAGTTTTGTTCACCGCGATCGCGAGGGGCCAAAATCTGGCATTTTATGATTTTTATTTTAATATTTGTGAAAAATCACCCATAATACGGTACATGATTTTTTAGTTTGGCTAAGAACCGGTTCTAAACCAAAGGATATAAAGAGGTTTCAAAGTCTGTGGAAAAAAATGTCCTAATCATATTGATAATGGTAATTCAAGACTTCTGTTTGATTCAAAAATTAAAATAGAACTTTATTATATTCAGATGCAAAATCCCTGATATTCCTGGCTCAGAAAATATTAAAAACTGGCTTCGTACATACATAAAGTTAACAAACGCGTAAACATTAACAATTTTTTTCAAAATTTTCTATAGGTAATTAAAACTGGATTTATGTCTGGATTTATTAAAAAATCCACCAAAAAAATATCTAGCATTACATAATTGCCAGTTAATAATAAAAAAGTTATAGGGGTAAAGTTCTAAAATTTTGAAGGTAAATTTAAGCTATTTACATTTAATCTTAACACTAAGTGAACAAAACCTTTGAAAATTGAAGCACAAAATACATTCAACTTCCAAAGGGATCAAACATTATCCTAGTCTAAAGAGAAATTTGGAGGGGTTCCCCTTTACAAAATCATATTTTAATGTTTTTTAGCTATAAGGGGATACGGTGGGTTTATAAAAATTTTGTTCGAAAATATTATAACAAGTTAAAACACCATAAAAATAATTTAAAAAAAAAATTAATTTAAAACAAAAAAAAATTTTCCTTTGCTATTTCAACTATTTTCAATCAATAAAGAATTATTTTATGACTTAGTAACTTGTTCCTTTATCCCCGAACCCCTCCAAATTGTCTCAGATTTAGTTTGAGTATGGTGACTACTTTATAATTTATGAGTAAAGCTGTCTACGCCTCGCCTGACGCTGTTTGTCAAACCTCATCTCCATTTCTTCAAGCACCTTAGGCGTGTACCTGAAACAAAATTTTAAATATTAGACATTTAAAGAACATCAAGGATCTAAAGGGATAAGACAATGGCCGATGAATTGATGTATATCCCCAATGATGATACACAAGCTTCCCTTTCATTAGATTTCAATTATTTGTTGAAAAGTTTAGACACTAAACTTGGTGAACCAAACCAAAAAAATCATTCGCCAAAGTTGTTAAGAAAACTTTATTATAAAACTTTAGGGACTAGTAATATGTAATAAACAGCCAAATATACCCTTCCTCCCAGGAAGAACATATAAACTTAACTTGAGATCTACAAAATGATTTAAAAAATACCTATCAACTCTCAAATTAAAATTCTGGGAATACTTCTATCTCTTAAAAAAGAATAGCTTACCTAACGACTAGTTTGACACTTGTTTTAGCAGCCTTGAGTAGTTCTACGGCCTTCTCATGAGGTTCACCCTCCACACTTACTCCGTTCACGCTCAACAGCTGATCTCCTCGTTTCAAACCTCCATGCCTGTCTGCAATACCTCCAGGAATGATTCTGGAGATATAAATTGGAGAGTTTTGTTCTTTTCCTCCCATAACATTGAAGCCAAGACCCTCTTCAGTTTTTGGGAGCTCAACAACCCTGCAAAATTTAATAGAAATTAAAATACCCAGATAACAATTTAATGTACATTAGCGGCTGCGCACCTAGCAATCTAGGGTCTATGTATTCAAACTTTCAACGGGATAAGGAGGTACCTAAAATAAATAGATAATTAAGCTTAAATTTAAACAAACAGCCTTAAACCATATACAATACATTTGTATTACTGAAAACTTTAATATGGTAGAATCTAACAATAAGTCCAGAAATGAATGAAAAATACCTTGGGTGGGCATGGCCTTCACTGGCAGCAAAAGCAGCCACAGTAGCTTTGGCAGTTGCGCTTGCACGGATGTCCGGGGAGCCTGAATATAAAGATTGACATATAAATATAATCCATGTGATAGTGACGGACGCTAATAAATAAGTTGTAAGTTTAAAAAATTAACTATGTAAAGGTTAGGGTTGGCAATCCGGAATCCGGATCCGGAATCCGGGATGCGGAATCCGCCCATTTTTTGGGCCAATTTTGGAATCCGAATCCGGATCCGGAATCCGTTTTTTAATAGCGGATTCCGGATTCTTAATTGGTATGCTAAAATTAGCGTCTTGAGTTTTTTCTTTCAACTCTCGCTTTTTGAAGGCAAAGATTATCATCATTACATATAAAAAATTTTAAATTCTGGTTCGATTCTCGGAAGTTAAATATAGAGAACACCAAAAACATTAATTTTTAGGACATTTGTAGCACTTAAATTTTTAAAATTTTTTTAAAGCCTTTAAAAATCCTGCTAAAATCCGGAAACCGCCAATAATAAGAATCCGGAATCCGCAAGGAATCTGCCACTTTTTTTGACGGATTCTTTTAAGAATACGGAATCCGAATCCGGCCCAAAAATTCGACGGATTGCCATCACTAGTAAAGAAAGGTTTTTTTTAAATAAAAAGAACATTGCGAAAGATTAAAATAATGAAGGGCTAAAGGATTCTGTAATACTTTAGCAATTAGAAAGAACATTTCCAACTATGAAATGAAAAGTATTACAAAATAAAGCTAAATATTTATTCATTCTATATAGAAAAAAAGTAAAAATAGATGAATTTTTTTTCTGAATTTAATCCGGTTCATACTGAAAAATCATGTAACAGTATTATATCACACTTCAAACAATTTTTCACGAATTTTCAAATAAAAATCATGAAATTAATACCAGTTCTGTAAGCCAGGGCATTCGACCCCCTAGGGTCTAACAAAACTGGTTTATTTTTTCATTTTATTATCCGCGGAAAGCTGTCTATAATATGATGCGTTTATTTACTTAATTATACCTTCAACGTCGACAGTCTCGTAGATATGTTCATAAACCTCCCTAACCGCGTTCAGAAACTCGCTCTGCAGCACTTTCTGGAGCGCGGCCAGCTTAGTTGCAGGAACCTCGCCGCAATATTTAGATTTCTGCAGCTTTTCAAGGAGCTCACAGGCGCGCTTGATGTCCCTGGATAGGGTTAAACTCTCCCCCATCTCAGACATCTTGATTCTAAGAATCAATATAATATATGTTAAAAATAAATAGGTAGGCATTTAAGTATTTAGACTTTATAAAAAGTTTTTTCCAGTATCATAACCTCAAAACCAATTAATATCCGCTGGAATAGAACCAGATCTCGGCCATACTGAAAACTCGTGTTTAGCATCGTATAAAACACAATTTCTTACGAATATCAAAACACACAAAAATCATAAAATCATTTTAAGAGTTTTGTTAACCCAGACCTCTAGCCCCTCGGGGCTCACAAAACTGGATATATATCTTATGATTTTTTATCTTTATATCCGCGAAGAACTGTATACTTTTTGTACGATGCCATTAATATCTATTATAAGATAACTAAATAGGTATTTAACTAAATATTTGAAAAAATCATAAAAAAATATATTAACCATATTATAATTTTATAATAGGTATTATTTACATAAAAACAATAAATAAAAAACAATTAAAATTAAAGAAAAACCTTAAAATAGTTAGGTATGTTTTACTATAGCAGAAAATATTGATTTTTTGTTGAAAAAAGTTGCAACCTTTCAGACTTTAATAATATCATTAATGTTGAATATTTCTAAACTAAAGTTAGTCTAAAAATTGATTTTTTATATAAAAATGTATATTAGCGTTAAATTATTGTACGAAAATGCGTAAAAACATGGATTTTTAATAAAAATTAACAAAAACATTGTCCATGACGCCATTAAGCGCATATTGTTTAGGAATGCCGCGTTGTTTTGTGGCAGGGTTTGACGTAAGGAAAATGTCGTCTTAGAAAATAATAATATTAGAGTCAATGAGAAATGGGACTTGTTGAATTCGATTGGTTGGTTCATTAAATTGAGTGTCCGAGCTTTTCAACTAGTAAATGTAATCTACAGAAGGGGAAATTTTGTGTATAAACTTTGAGAATGAACATAAATTTATGGATTAATGTCTTATCCCTTTAGATCCCTGGTTATTTTAACCTGGATCGGGATTTGATAAATAGATTTGAAGATCATAATAGATTTTAGGAAGCCGTAAAACGTTCGACGGAAAGAGGACTTGATTATTTTAATCATCCATCTATTGACTGTACTAATTCAACTCTGTAGAACTACAAAGCTTACAGAAATATATGTATTAAAAAGACTGGTTGTAATAGAAGCAATGAATAAAATAATATTTTTAAATAAAGATTTCACGAGTATGCGTACCCAACTTCTAAAAAATAATTAAATAAAAAGAAAACAATAAGAATATTTTTTTATCTAAAAGTAAAAATAAATGTTTTAAACAGATCATATGTAAGAATTATTCTATATTGTATATTTGTATTTTTATAAAGAGACACCTAGCGGGGGAAATTAAATCTACATATTATACTATTTTAGTTAATTTTCAAATAATTTGATATTTTCTGGTAAACTTGGATCTTTGTGGCTCCCATTTAGACCAGTCCAGCCTATTATATTTGTAACTGGCGGCTACGCCCCTAGTTGCCTCTCAGGGCCCTTGGGGAGGGGGTAGTTGAAATCGCCCAATTTTTCATTTTAGATTTAAAAAGAAAGAGTAAAAAACTATTGGGGGCAAGTAATTTTTTTGTAGGGGCAATTTAGTGGTACCCTCCCATTAAATGATTATGAATCAATCGATCAGTGGTTGTTCAAATCTTAAGCTGTAGACAAAAGACCTTTCTACTTTAATAAATAGGTTATTAAATTAATATGAAGTTTGTCTGTCTCTGTGTACAGAAGGATCTCGCTACCTAAGTGCTCAACCGATGTGGTTCTCCTTCACAATGTTTTCTCGGTCCTGGGAAGGTTAATAGCTATTTTTGGGGAGGGTAAAATAACTATCCAATGAAATATCATCCCCTCCTTTTTTAAAAACTAAAATTGAAATGTAAGTTTGATTCCTTCCCTCACCCCCACAAACCAACTCTAGAGGCCTCTAGGGGCGTAACCGCTAGTATCTAACTATCTTTTTATATCTTTATATCTACCAATACTTTCTTTATATACAAGTAACAGGATCTTTGTGGGTCTGGCTGTATGAACACTCTACAAGTGTTAATGTTCGTTTGTCCTATCGTTTCAGAGCTTCGCTTTTATGGATGTTGTCATTCTTATTATTTATCAATTATCATTTTTTATGTCACTTTATTGCGCTTTTTAACCCTTTACATTTTCTCTTTCTTTATCACTTATATTTTGTCCAGCTCTCTTTGATTAAATATATGTGGCGTTATTCATAATCCTATTTTCCCTTCTAACATTTTTGTATGTAGAAATATTTTTGTCATCGTATATTAATATCATAATGTGTTTATTTGGTTTGAGGGGGCATTTAATTTTTTTCATATCTATAATACAAAGTAGTTTGATGTCTGTCTATCTGTCCGTCTGTCCGTCTGAAGCTTAAGATCTCACCACTGAACTGATTGGATTCTACTCTTTAGGGTATATACCTATTGGTCCTGTGGTGGTTTTAAGCTATTTTTTTTTTGGGGGGGGGGGAGTGGGACACCCTCAACCACCAAAAAACAAAAAATCCTCCAAACCCCCTTTTTTTGCCAGGCATCAGCCTGAAGCAGAGCGAATTTTTTTTAACAAATCTGTACTAGGCATCAGCCTGTAGCAGAGCCTATTTTTTAAAAACAAATTCTATATAGGAGGGTTGACTTCCCCTTACCTCATAGGGCGACGCCCCTAGAGGCTAGGGGCAAAGCCGCTAGTACGTATTAAGTTAGCTATAGATAGTTATATTGTTTTAGAATAAAGCTATGACGATTGAAATTATATTGTCCACATATACATAGTTGCTCGTATTAGTGGATTCATAATTGATTAAAATAAACTAAATCTAATTTCTGCAAATTAATGAATTAGCTGATAAAGCTGGCATTGTTCTTGTCCATTTTATAAAATTATATAAAAGTTTATCGAACACTCTGAACAAAAGTTTAAATCATATTCTACGTCTATATTTGTAATGGATTTTATATTACTTGGATCTTACATCAGATTTTTTATGTTCTCTGATAAGGTGAAACTTGCAGTGGGCTAAAATAACTAATCCCCCTTCCACACCCTCTACTCCATCCCTCCCCTAATACTGCATGAACGAACTGACCAATAAACGAGTTCCATGTTAGCAAGCTAAATGTTTCCCCTGCCAATATATCCACGTATAATGTATATCCTATATCCATTATATTTGTGTATGCATTGTTTGTGATCATGTCAGGCGGGTACTACAGATAACTTTTAAAATACATAGAATAATTGTCATAGAGTTTCAAACAGGTGATCATGTCAGACGGGTGGTAGAGATAACTTTTAAAGACCATAGAATAATTATCAAAGAATTTCAAACAGGTGATCATGTCAAGTGGGTAGTAGAGATAATTTTTATAATCCAGAGAATAATTGTCACAGAGTTTCAGACAGGTAGTAGTGTAAGCTATACAAAATGCATGTTTTAGAATCCATAGATTGATTTCAATAGAGTTTCAGACAGATAGATATGTAATTCAGTTAATATTATTACTTTAAAATACATAGAATAATTATCATAGAGTTTTATATAGGTAGATTTGTAGACCTTTATAATCCATAGAATAGTTATCATGGAGTTTCTGACAGGTAATTGTGTAAGTCAGGAAATAAAAAATAAATTTAAATTTCTTAGAATGTTTATCACATTGTTTCAGACATTTAGATGTGTAAGCCAAGTTGTATTAATGACTTTAAAATGCATAGAATAATTCTTTTAGAGATTCAGACAGGTTTCGAAATTATTATAGATAACTTTAAAATTCATAAGTTATGTTATTTGACATGAGGAAAGATTTAAATGGAAGCCAAAGCAGTCATTTTTTTAAAATTATTTTTTTAGTGTAAGATATTTTTTAAAAATGCAGTACTTCTTAATTTTGTATTATTTTATGAGATGGCAAAAGGCGTTTCTAAATAATGTTATTCTATGGGATATACATAAAGGATGTTAAAGAATTTTATTTGAAAGCTAAAATGATTGGTTTGGTTTTGATGTATTTCGATTTATTAAAATAGTCAAGGAGGTAATTGCTTTTCTACTTACTTTTATTCTATATTTGATTGATTTGTTTCTAATTTGTATTATTCTGTGTTGTAGACATTTCTTGAAAGAAATTGTGTACTTCTAGATTCATATTTTTCTTTGCAATATTAAAAGTTTATTGTCTTTCTATATATTACTATTCTATGGGATAATCATGACATAATTCTAATTTGTATTATTCTGTGTAAAAGAAATGTGAAAATGTTGTACTGCAAGAATATTTTTATCTATGCAATATTTCTACAGCATGACCCTCGAAAAAGTATTTTTAAGCATCTGCAGCCCTTATTTCTCAATGAATTATTAAAAAATGCATATGTCCTTGTTCTCCATAGTATTCCACGTAAGTAGATATAAAAATATTTTTTTTACCTCCATTAACACCGGAGATTTTTAGAGCTAAAGTTTTGAAAAAGTGACTGAGAAAAAGAATTTTTTTTTGTTTCTCTTATTTTTTGGATGGTTAAATAATGTTTTTCTGGCAATTGAATAATGAGACACAAAGAAAAACAAGTTAACTAAATATTTCTTTTTTATTCCACCAAAAAATATAAATTTTTAATGACAAAAAATAATACTGAATAAATTGATTATTTGCAAATTTTAGGTTATTTATTAACCCTTATTTATAGAAAAGGATTAATTATGACAGTTGCTCCGCCTACTTTTCTGACATCTCAATTATTTAATAAGGGGTAAATTAAGCTTTTTAGACTAAAAAATCATTATGTTTTATTTTTATTTTCTTTATAACTTTTTTGTTATTAAAGTTAGGATTGTGAAACAAAAATAATTTTCCTGCTATGTTCATAGAGATTTATTTGTTTTTTTAATCTTAAACAATTTTGCCTAATAAGTAAGTTTTTCAAAATATCATTAAACTAAAAAGACTCAAAAAATATGTGTAAAAAAATGCTTTTTACTCAAAAACTAAATTTTTTATTTCATTTTTGTATAAAGTTTCTGCTAGTAACAAAAATAAAAGGATTTCTAGCTAAATTTTGCTAAAAAAGTCGTATCACGTTAAAAGTTACTTTTTCCTCAGTCACTTTTTCAAAACTTTAGCACTAAAAATCTCCGGTGTTAATGGAGGTAAAAAAAATATTTTTATATCTACTTATGTGGAATACTATAGAGAACAAGGACATATGCATTTTTTAATAATTCATTGAGAAATAAGGGCTGCAGATGCTTAAAAATACTTTTTCGAGGGTCATGCTGTACTTAGTTTTATTTTGTTTTTGATTGGTTTCTAATTTGTATTATTCTGTGGAGTAGACAATCCTTTTAAGAATAGTTGAATCACTAGAATCATATTATTCTATGCAATATTAAAAGTCAAAAAGTTTATTGTCTTTCTGCATATTACGATTCTTTGGTATAATCATGACATAATTCTGATTGTATTATTCTGTGTAAAAGAAATGTCTTTGTGAAAATGTTGTTCTACAAGATGTATTTTATTCTATGCAATATTAAAAAGTCCAGAAGTTCATTGTCTTTCTACTTAGTTTTATTTATTTTTGATTGGTTTCTAATTTGTATTATTCTGTGTTGTAGACATTTCTTTTAAGAAATTGTGTACTACTAGATTTATATCATTCTATGCAATATCAAAAGTTAAAAAGTTCATTGTCTTTCTACTTAGTTTTATTTTATTTTTGATTGGTTTCTAATTTGTATTATTCTGTGGAGTAGAGAATCCTTTTAAGAAAATTATATTATTCTCCAGAAGGTCATCTTTCTACATATTATTATTCAATGGTATAGGCATGACAAGAAGGAAGTTAAAAAGTTTTATCTGGCTGCAAAAGGCTTTAAAAAGGGTTCAGAGTGATGATACATACGATATAACAAGCTAGGCATGCACCAGATATGTGAAGATATAGGTAATTAGTAGTATTGGTTAATGTTGACCATATTGTCTCGCCGTTTGCTATAGTGATTATGAACGAAAAGGACATGTAAATAAGTTGAAACCATGCAATCAATATTTAATAAAGATTTATGCCAATAAATAAGAGAACTTTATTTTAAAACTTTGGGTACCAGTATACTTTACAGTCCAATGTCCCCATTCTCAATGATAAAGACGCAAATAAAGAATATACAATTTTCATTTATGAGAGGGTTAGAGAGTGTTGCACTATCAAAATATTAAATTTTTCTATGTACTAATGAACTCATTATTACTTTAATCTTACACAAGATTATCATGTACTCTAATAATATAAAAAATTTATCTGGCTAAAATAACAAAACCCGCAATCCATGTTCTTTACCCCATTCCTTACCCTTCTACTAAACGAACTGACCAATAAATAAGATCCATGTTAGCCATCTACAATTGCCAAAAAATTTTGCCGTGTCATAATATCCACATTGTTCTCTATCCATTTACCATATTCTACACAGAACTCAATATCTTCACGACTAACTTTTACGGCCTTCTAGTTGGATATCACTTGTGCAAAAAGACTTGTTTTTCAAAAGCGAAACTTTTCTATGATTAGGGTCGGTCCGTGCGTCCTTCCGTAACGTTTAGCTTTTTCGTTCATTTCAACAGGTAAAAATTGTCAGATATACAACTTAGAAAGCGTAGCAACTCAATAATCGTTACCAGACAGTCTATTTGAAACATTCTGATTTTTGTATGTTAAAATTCATCTGATTTCTTTAATACTGATTCCTATTACAACAAGGTACAATCTTATAAACGAAGCACCTCTATAATCAAGTCCTAAATACGTTAATGTTCGTTTTTACTTCCAAATGTTTCTCTTTTATGGATGTTGTCATCCTTGTTTTATATCAAAGTATAGATTGATAGATATAATAACAATATAAGAACAACAAAATTCGTATCTGTTACATAAAGTAGTTAGGTTTTTTGTTTGAAGCTTAAGATCTCAATAACTACTGATCTGATTGGGTTCTTTATTTTAGGCAAGCTTCACATGGGCCCTATGATGGTTTTAGGCTGTTTTTTTTCAGATTTAAGTCTTTGGATAGTTTTAAGCTATTTTTCTAGCCGCTCTCTACCCCTTGAAATACACAGACCCTAGATGCTAGGGGCGTAGCCGCTAGTATAAAATAAAAGTAATAATATGTCTGTCAGTGGCTTGAGATTTTACTAACCGATATGGTTCGCCTTTACAGTGCAGCTTTTTATAGATCTAGAAAAAGTTATAAATACATTTTCTCGTATTTATTCGAATCCGGTGGATAGGAACTGGTTCTCATCCATACGAAAAAACTATGTCTAGCATCGTATCATATCCAGCTTTCTACGAATATAAAAATGTACAATAATAAGATTAAAACCAGTTTTTTTAGCCGGTGCCTTCGGCACCTCGGGGCTAAAAAAACTGGTTTTAATCTTATAATTGTACATTCTATATCCGCGGAAAGCTGTTTATAATACGATACGAGAAATAACTATACACTTTACAATTTCTTATTGAAATTGATAATAAAAGTGGGTGATCGACTCACCCCCCTCTCACATCTAGGGGCCTAGTCGCTAGTTGATTAATAATCTGTCAAATCGTTTTGTTTTACTACATTTTACTTTTGCGGTTCTGATAAAACATACCTGCAGAATTTGTTTTTGGCACATGGCGAGGGGTGTATCAAAGGATATAGGATATACGTGGATATATTGACAGGGGAAAGTTTTTCGCCAATTTAGCTTTTTAATATAGACCTTATTTATTGGGTAGTTTGTTTTTCCAGATGGAGCGGAGGGGATGGGATTAAAGAAGTGATTCGGGGGAATCGTTATCTTAGCCAGCTGCGAGTATCACTTTATCAAAGAACGTGAAAATCTGATGCAACATCCAAGTAATAATATATCCAATAGTGTAGTTAAAATACTAAAAGTTCACTTGTCCAAGTCACAAACTTTAAATAACTTGGAATATTAGATTTTCCAGTATGTATTAGAACCGGTTCTAAGCCATACTAAAAAATCATGTATTGTATTATATTATATCCAGTTTTCTCGGGGCTCACATAACTATAGTTTTAATCTTACAATTTTACATTTTTTATCAGCGAAAAGCTGTTTATAATACGATGCGAAAAAGAACTATTATTTCATTTTAATATTTTTATATTTCCTTATAAAAAAGTAACAGAATGTTTGTTTGTCTTTGCATTCAGTATATTTGACCCAGGGATCTAAAGGGATAAGACAAAGGCCGATAAATTGATGTAAATCCCCAATGATGAAACACAAAATTACCCCTTCAGTAGTTTAAAGTTATTGATTGAAACGTTTGAACACTCAACTTAAAAAACCAACCAATCAAAATTAAATAAAAGTCCCCAAAGTTGTTAAGCCAACAAATAAGAAAACGTTATAACAAAACTTTGGGGTGTAGTCTAATAAACAACACACTGTCCCGTTGATTTGACCAGTCAAAGTAATATGATGGGTTAGAATTTAACTGTTAAAGAAATCAATTACATACATATATTATCCTTTATAAAAGTAACATGATGTATATATGAATGTCATTCTGTTTGTTTGTTCCGAAGGATCTCGCTAACCGCTAGCTGAATTGATATGATTCTTCTTTACAGTGTAAGTCTTGAGAAGGTTTATACTGCTTTTGTGGGTAAGGTTATAGTATGTTATATTTATCCTGTGGAAAAGTTAACGGCAAGTTTTTTCTTCAGGTAATATATCCTTCGTAGCCACATGTACATTTATGACAACGGAAATTCTATTATGTTTAACCAGGGATCTAAAGGGATAAGACAAAGGCCGATAAATTGAGGTACATCCCCTATGATGATACAAAAAATTATAACTTCTGTAGATTTCAATTAGTGGTTGAAACGTTTGGACACTCAACTAGTGTACAAACAGTCTAATGTTTACTAGGCATCATTTTATTCAGGTGTAAAAAAAAGCAAATCTTGTCTACAAATATGATATAAATTGTAGTCAATGAAGACGGATCTATTTTAATTAAAAAGAGTTTTTTGGTACTCAAAATTTTATATCCAATTTTTTGTCTCAAGAAAATTGGGTACTTTTAATGAATTTTGATTAGTTTTTCTAACCTAGAAATTTTCAAACTTTTCAGCCAATAAATCCTTATAATAAAGTAACAGGATGTCTTTTTGTCTGTTTGTGTGTTCCGAAGGATCTCGCTAACCGCTGAACCGATCGGGCTCTCCTTAACAGAATAGCTTCTCATTGGTCCCGGGAAGGTTTATAACTTTTTGGGGGGAGGAAACCACCACCCTCTCAAGAGAAATCGTCCCTAGAAAAAAATTATCCCCCCAACTAAATTTTAAAAAAAAAATTTTAAACTAAAATTAAAAATGGGTAAAAATAATTTTTTTTTACTTTTTCCTTTTAAAATCTGAAATAAGAAATTGGGTTATCAAATTCGACGCTTCGGGTACAAGTCCTCTCCACGCCACTTTTCAACATACTATGCATTTTAACTCTCTCAATCGCCTAGGGTATCAACAACAACCATCAGACAACCAATCCTTTGATTACACGACCTTTGTCTGAGAAGTCCTAACTGTGCATGGTAGTGTCTTGCGCCTATTATCGGCCAAGGCATTCCCAACCACTCTAACTATTTATGTCGCGCATCTGACATAGCAGCAGTAGGAAGGAACCATTTTTATCGTCTTTAGTTATGACGCGTTGTCGGACCGAGTTTCGAATCTATCACCTCCCCGACTACGAGCGGATGCGCTACGTGTTAAGCCACGGTCGCGGGTTTTGTGTACATTGATACTTGTTTTAATAATCGTTTTTGCCTTTATATGCAAATTTATAAGGTTAATAAATTGTCGTTTGTTGAATGGGACACATTGCAAATATATTTTTAAAAGCACGGCTTTTCTATAATTAGGTTATTTTGTCCGTCTGTCTGTAACGGATTGGTTAATTTAGCATGTTAGAATTTAGATGATTCCTGTAAGAGTTAAGCAAAAATTAGAATGTGCAGCAAGTATATAATTAAAACATATTTTTTTTTTGACCATAATTTTTAGAAATAGTACAATTAAACAAAAAATATCCATACGAAGCTATATGTGTATACTAGTGGCTACGCCCCTAGTGGCCTCTAGTGGCACTTTAAATGTTTTTTAAAAATGATACATTACCTATCTATGTTGCTTTCAAGTTTCTCGATGCCTAGCTATGTTGCGTAGGAGTCTCTATACAAATTTTTTTCTCTCGATTTTTTGTGATTTCTCTTGGTAGGGTGGTGATACCCTCCCCCAAAATAGTTATAAACCTTTCCGGGACCTATGAGAAGCTACCCTGTTAAGGAGAACCCGATCAGTTCAGCGGTTAACGAGATCCTTTGGTACAAATATACAAACACACATACTTTAGTATATGAATGAAATCATTTACGTCCATATCTTTATGTAAAAGTAACTGGATGTCGGTGTGTCTGTCTGTCAATCAATGTGTACCTAAAGATCTCACACACCGCTGGATCAATCAGATTATCCTTTGTTATGAAGATTCATATAAGTCCCAGGAAGGTTTTTAACAAAACTGAAATGTTAATATCCCCCCACCCCATCTCCCTTTTCTATTTGCTCCTAGAGGCTTTTAGAAGCGTAGGTCCTGCATGGCTATACAATTTTAAAATTGTTTAGGTATTTTTTATTTTTTTACTTTGCAAAGCTGCATAAGAACTAATTGTAGAATAGTTTTGTGTTGAGAAAAAAATAAACATTTGACCACCCAATCTGTGAAATTTCACAGGAAGGCAGCGGACATTGGTCTGTTTATTACTCTAGTCCCCAAAGTTTTATAATTACGTTTTCTTATTCGTTCGCTTAACAACATTGGGAACTTTAATTTAATATTTATTTGTTTTGTTTATTAAATTGAATGTCCAAAAGATTCAACCACTAAATGTAATCTACAGAAGGTGTAATTTTTTGTATCATCATTGAGGATGTACATAATTTTTTCGGTTATTTTCTTATCCCTTTAGATCCCTGAGAATTTTATGATTAACACTTTAATTGCTGCAACCTTTGTCTGAGCCTATCAGGTTTTACACCACAGAGGCACTCCCCTGCACGCTCTGTAATAGATATCAGGGATTTTAAGGGATAAGACAATGGTCGATAAATTGATGTACATCCCCAATGATAATACACATAATTAACCATGCTATAATGCTATAATTACTTTTTAATTTGGGCGGAATATTGTGTCTGAGAGCCCATCTAGAGTGTTAACTCTTTGATTAAACTTTTACCTATATACATAACTGTCATTTTCATAGTGCGATGGACATACCGACCGACTAACAGACTAACCGATCGCCAATTTAACACCTTGGAAAAAAAGGTTATTGTTTATTAGCATCTTTTTGTATAGGGATAAAACAATGACCAACAAAATGATGCACATCCCCAATGATGAAACACAAAATTACCCCCTCTGTAGATTACAATTAGAGGTTGAAATGTTTGGACACTCAACTTAAAGAACCAATCAAAATTCAATAAAAGAACTATAGTTAACCAAATGAATGAAAAAAACTTTGGGGACCAGTGTTATAAACAGCCTACCGTCCCATCCCTCTTTGTGTGTTTTCATTGTTTGATTGGCTTGCCGACCGACTAACCGATCACCAATTTAACACCTTGGAAAAAAGGTTAACGTTATTAGCATCTTTTTTTGTATTGGGATAAAACAAAGACCAATAAAATGAGGAACATCCCCAATGATGAAACAACAAAATTACCCCCTCTGTAGATTACAATTAGAGGTTGAAATGTTTGGACACTCAACTTAATAAAGCAACCAATCAAAATTCAATAAAAGAACTATAGTTAAGCAAATGAATGAAAAAACTTTGGGGACCAGTGTTATAAACAGCCTACCGTCCCATCACTCTTTGTGTGTTTTTATTGTTTGATTGGCTTGCCGACCGACTAACCGATCACCAATTTAACACCTTGGAAAAAAGGTTAACATTTATTAGCATCTTTTTGTTCTAAACTACACAAATTAAATATAATTTACATACAGATTACAATACCAAAGAGTAACTTTTAAAAGAACTGGCAGTCGCACCACTCGTTATTCGAATGAGTATAGAGGGACTAAAAATAGATTTGAATATGAATATAAGACAGTCCAAAACAATTCCTAGAACTATGTGAAGCTAATTACCTATAACAGAGAACCAAATTGGTTCAGTAGTTAAGCTTCAGACAAAAAAATAACATTACTACTTTATATAAAGGGATAAATTAGCTCACAGTGCTTTCGGAGGTGCTTTGACTTTTGTGTCAGAATCAAATTGGGACACAGTGCATTTCATTACCCTTTGTTAGGTACTTAATTTCACTTTAGCTTTAGATAATATTTAAGCACACTCTATAACTAGTTGTGATATATGTCTAACAAGCACTAAAAGATCTTAATAAAAAATTACTGATTTTAAAAATCTTAAGTAGTATTAAATAGTTTTTAAAAAATCAATATTTCAACATTTTCATCATTATATTTATTTAATTCATATTTGATTATATAACTCCAATAGCAGTCCGACTGCTTTGAAGCAGCTTTTTAACCTCTTTTTCCTGCTGATTTCCACAAATTTGGTTTTTCCTTTCTTCAAAATTTTATGAATCTTTGAAATTTATGGTTTTCTTTTATCAAAGTGATCTAATGACAATTTTACTTGATATGTAACAAGACTTTAATCCGACGAAGACCAAAATACATAACTTTTGCGCCACTTTTGACGTCATATTCTCCATCTCTTTTTTATGGGTTTTCTTTCCCACTTCTCCTCTCATCTTCCTCATTATATGACGTCACAGGAATCAAAAGTGACACAAAAGTTATGTATTTTGGTCTTTGTCCTATAATCCATCACAGAGCTAAAAAATACTACTCTTTGTAAGTTACTATGTGGTAAAATCTGGGCATCTTCTTTGTATACCGTTATATATTAAAGTGTGAATGGATGTATTATTACTTGGATGTTGCACCAGAGTTTCATGTACTCTGATAAATTGATTCTCACAACTGGCAAAAATAATTATACGCCCTTTACCACATCGCCTCTCCTCCAAATGGATGAACGAACTGACCTTTAAATAAGTAGTATTTTAGCAACCAAAATTGACGACCAATTTTCCCCTGTCAATATATCCACGTTTTTTATATCCATTATAATGTGTGAATTACATTCACATTTCAGAATGCTCATTTTTACCAGGGAGGGAGGGGACATTGGGCTGTTTAATACAACAGTCCCCAAAGTTTTAAAATAACGCTTTCTTATTCGTTGGCTCAAACCTTGGGGGACTTTTTGTGAGTTTTGTTTGTTCCTTAGATTGATCGCTAATCGTTATCTACAGAAGGGGTAATTTGTGTTGTGTATCATCATTGGGGATATGCATAAATTTATCGTCAATTATCTTATCCCTTTAGTTCCCTGGTGAATTACAATCATATTTGAGAATGCTCATTTTCACAAAATGCAGGTTTGGGCTACGAAATTACCTATATGACCTTTCAAACATGAGCAAAAAGAATAAATGTAAAAGTATAGATGTGTAGTCGAGAAGACTGTCTGGCCCAAGTGATGAAGACCCATTTCGTCTGCTTGCAAATTGCTTTCCTTCCTTTAGTAGGGCTGTGTTTATATTTCCGATGTTATTAGTTGATTTCAAAGACACAGGTTTCCTTCCACATGGTTAGAGTTACATAGCCCCTCTATGATTTTATTTCAATGCAAAAACAAACATCTCTAACATTTGGTTATTCAGAAGTAGGCGATTATTCCTCTTGGATAAGAAAGGGTAAAAATGGATTTATTATTACTTGGATCTTACAGCAGATTATCATTTACTCTAATAAGGTAATGCTAGCAGCTGGCTAAAAATAACTATACCCCCCATCCACCCCTTTTACCCTTTCCTTCAGAGCCATTCTTTCTACTTAAAGTACAGAACCATTTTGCCTACATTATTGTTCAGAGGTTCCTAATCTTGGAGACCTGCTCAACCATAGCCCTAGGATTTCTTTTTCAATATTCCACAAGGTAAATGATTAAAGTCCCTCAACAGATGACGTCATACGATAGAATAGCCAATGAGAGGCCAGTATACACTGTAATTGACCAATGGTAAAATTTATGCTGGCCTCTCATGGTTATTTTATATGACGTCATAATCTGTTGAGGGACTTTTAATCATCTTCTTCAACCAGAGAAAAGTCTTGAACAGACGTTTATTTCGTAGCCGCACCATACCTCTCTCTTTACTAGTGTTTGTGGCATGAATATTATAACCAAAGTCACGTTTTTCTCAACATTATTAACCATCTTAAAATTTCATTCAAAACAGCAAAATATAATAGGAGCATTTTGAAGTAGTAAGGTTTTGATGTCTGAAGCTTAAGATTTCCATAACTACTAAATTGATAGAGTTCTCTATTTTAGGGAAGCTTCACATATGTGTCTCGGGTTGGTTTTAAGCTATTGTGTTTCTAAATTTAAGCCCTATGGTATGGTTTTAGGCTATCTTCCTATCAATTTCTTACCCCTTTGAACACAGAGCCTCTCTAGATGCAAGGGGCTTAGCTACTAGTTTTTCATAAGTAATTAAATTATTACCAGGAATAAATTATTACCTTTATTGTTATCTTGTTTTTTGCTGAGCTATTAACTTAACTTTTTTTCCACAAATTTAGCTATTTTGAATTTAATGTATTTATTTAAAAACTTACTTTTGTAGCAATTATGTCCGTTGTCAAATTACAATCATGATTTATTTTACTTTTGAAAAATTCAAAACAGTATATTGATCTAATTCTAATGAATGTAGAATTGACGTGGATAATATATCAGGGGAAGAATTATCGTCATTTTCTGAGCTATTTCCCTTAATGTTATTTTTCAATTCGTACATGCAGTAGAATGGGAGGGTAAAGGGTAAAGTTGGGCATTAGGAGGATAGTGTTTTAGCCCGCTGCAAACTTTCATTTTATTAGAGTACATGATAATCTGGTGTAAGATTCCAGTATTACTAAATCTACTATTGAACTAAATACACTATTTGGAATATTCCTCTGTATAAGCTGTAGGTTGGCTGCTTCTGAGTAAAGCCCTCATTAATTGTGACTGCGGCTAAGTGAGGCTTACAGTGATTGTGGCTGCGGCTTATTTCGCCTATAAGTATGTAAGCCGCATGGATGACAGCGGCTGAAGCTTCCAAGCCCTGTCTAAAACTGCAAAATGAGTATTAAAGAGTAAGAGATATAAGTTTTCCGGAATTTTAATGTAGGGAGTAGATTAGAAATCTGCATCAAATTTTATGGATTTTTTATAAAATTCGTTTTTTGTAAAATTCTTTATCTAAAAGCGAAAATACATTTTAAGTTAATTAATTTTGACTAATAGGATAGGTGGATTTTAAACTACCTGCGCTCTAATTGGTTGAATGATGTACGACATCCAATCAGAGCGCAGGTTTTTTAAATCCACCAATCACAGATGCCAAAATTAATTAACTTAATTTGTATTTCCGCTTTTAGATAAAGAATTATACAAAAAACGAATTTTATAAAAAAATCCTTAAAATTTGATGCATATTTCAAATCTACTCCCTACATTACAATTCCGGAAAACTTATATCTCTTATTAAAGAGTCCCCCTCACAAATATAATATGTATTCTTAATAATTTTTTTTTATAATTTTTAAATAAAATTTTTGAAATGCGTATTCAGTTTAAATTTTGCACATATCAATTTTATGTATTATTTGCGCGGTGCTACGTGATTTTACATGCGAGTAGGGAAAATACTCAAGCTATGCTTGAACGACATACGTCCCAATACTTGAATTTGGTGGATTTACAAATATTAACAAAAACATATGTTAAACATGCTGCGTTATTTTTTGGGTATAGCTTTCTATCTAATAAAATCAAGTACCTAATTAACTAGATATTTAATTTATTTTCCATTATGGCTTCGAAACCGATTAATATCTGTAAGTTTCCACGAATATTAAAATAAAAATAAAAATATTAATACCAATTTAGTTAGCCTGGGCCTTTGACCTCTCGGGGCTAACAAACTGGATTTAATGCATTGAATAACTATTCCTACATAAATAATTTTTATTATAAATTTATCTCTTTTTTGTTGTCACAATTTTCGTCTTTAGAAAGTTATCATCCTTGTTTTATATAATACCCATTAATTTCAGGGAAGTAAAGGACATTGGGCATTTTATTACACTAGTCCCCAAAGTTTTATAGTAACGTTTTCTTATTCGTTGAATCAACAACTTTGGGGACCTTAATTCAATTTTGATTGGATGGTTTATGAATTTGATTGCACAAACGTTTCAACCACTAATTGTAATTCACAGAATGGGTAATTTAGTGTATCATCTTTGGGGATGTACATCAATTTATCGGCCATTGTTATCCATATAGACTCCTGAATAAATTCGAATTCTCTCTTCTGATTGGGACTTAGATAAAATACGTATCAATTATAGATTGCAGAGATATCTATTATCCAAAAAATCTACAAAATATTCATAGCCAATAATATTAAAAAGGCACTTTATTGATTTGTTTCAACTTTTTTTTAAATCTCAAAAATTAGGACACGTTCTTTTGATTGTTTATTTTTTTACTTAATGTCATTAAAATTGATTTACTATTAATTTTATTTTATATCAGATTATCATGTACTCTAGTAAAGTGAAACTTGTAGCTGGCTAAAATAACGACCCCCCCCCATCCACTTTATTTACCCCATAACCTCCCCTTCTACTTGATTAATTAACTGACCACTTATGAGGTCTATATTAGCAACCTAAATTGAAGATAATGTTACCCTGTCGGTCGATATATCCACATATTCTATATCCAATGCATTGGTGGATTTAGCTAAAATGACTATCTTATATAGTTAAAGAAATACAATATTAGCTTACTTACTTTATAAATTAGTTTTAGTAATGGAAATAGAATATACGTGCATATTTACAGGGGAAAAGTTGTCGTCAATGGACATGGAAATCATTTATTGGCCAGTTCGTTCATCCAGTAGAAAGGAAGGGGATTTGGTGAAGTTTTAGCCAGCTACTAGTCTTACTTTATTAGAGAACATAAAATTCTGGTGTAATATCCAAGTAATAATATATCCATTGCTTCAGTAAAATGCAAAGGACAGAATAGTTTTAGAGTTGCTATGCATCTAACCTCTGCCTTGGAGCCATAATAAAATATTCAATCCCCATAACTAACAAATGCGTTAAAAATAATTGAAAATTTGGAAAGAAGGATAGTTTGCATACTAAGTAGGCATATTTAGCACCTATATTTACAACAGTTGGGTCCATGAAGGATAGTTTTCATACTAAGTAGGCATATTTAGCACCTATATTTACAACAGTTGGGTACATGAAGGATAGTTTTCATACTAAGTAGGCATATTTAGCACCTATATTTACAACAGTTGGGTCCATGAAGGATAGTTTTCATACTAAGTAGGCATATTTAGCAACTATATTTACAACAGTTGGGTACATGAAGGATAGTTTGCATACTAAGTAGGCATATTTAGCAACTATATTTACAACAGTTGGGTCCATGAAGGATAGTTTTCATACTAAGTAGGCATATTTAGCACCTATATTTACAACAGTTGGGTCCATGAAGGATATTTTGCATACTAAGTAGGCATATTTAGCAACTATATTTACAACAGTTGGGTCCATGAAGGATAGTTTTCATACTAAGTAGGCATATTTAGCACCTATATTTACAACAGTTGGGTCCATGAAGGATAGTTTTCATACTAAGTAGGCATATTTAGCACCTATATTTACAACAGTTGGGTCCATGAAGGATAGTTTTCATACTAAGTAGGCATATTTAGCACCTATATTTACAACAGTTGGGTACATGAAGGATAGTTTTCATACTAAGTAGGCATATTTAGCAACTATATTTACAACAGTTGGGTCCATGAAGGATAGTTTGCATACTAAGTAGGCATATTTAGCAACTATATTTACAACAGTTGGGTCCATGAAGGATAGTTTTCATACTAAGTAGGCATATTTAGCACCTATATTTACAACAGTTGGGTCCATGAAGGATAGTTTGCATACTAAGTAGGCATATTTAGCAACTATATTTACAACAGTTGGGTCCATGAAGGATAGTTTTCATACTAAGTAGGCATATTTAGCACCTATATTTACAACAGTTGGGTTCATGAAGGATAGTTTTCATACTAAGTAGGCATATTTAGCACCTATATTTACAACAGTTGGGTCCATGAAGGATAGTTTGCATACTAAGTAGGCATATTTAGCAACTATATTTACAACAGTTGGGTCCATGAAGGATAGTTTTCATACTAAGTAGGCATATTTAGCACCTATATTTACAACAGTTGGGTCCATGAAGGATAGTTTTCATACTAAGTAGGCATATTTAGCACCTATATTTACAACAGTTGGGTCCATGAAGGATAGTTTTCATACTAAGTAGGCATATTTAGCACCTATATTTACAACAGTTGGGTACATGAAGGTTAGTTTTCATACTAAGTAGGCATATTTAGCACCTATATTTACAACAGTTGGGTCCATGAAGGATAGTTTTCATACTAAGTAGGCATATTTAGCACCTATATTTACAACAGTTGGGTACATGAAGGATAGTTTTCATACTAAGTAGGCATATTTAGCACCTATATTTACAACAGTTGGGTTCATGAAGGATAGTTTTCATACTAAGTAGGCATATTTAGCACCTATATTTACAACAGTTGGGTACATGAAGGATAGTTTTCATACTAAGTAGGCATATTTAGCACCTATATTTACAACAGTTGGGTACATGAAGGTTAGTTTGCATACTAAGTAGGCATATTTAGCACCTATATTTACAACAGTTGGGTGCATTTAAACTTAAACAAGTGCTTATCTTGAAGAAATATTTATTAATGCTTAAAGCATGTCCAAGTTAGTTGAAAAAATGTAAATTGATAAGCATATTTTTTACACATATCATACAAACCCAGCTAAGTTAATTTATTGTTGTGTTAATAAAAATATAAGTATCCTAATGTTAGAATTTGCCTATTGATTTCAAACTTTAAAAATTGCGTACGTCTATTTAAAACCTGCTATTTTTATCTTTTTGACATTTGTTTGATATTGTTAACCTATTCATCTGATTTTTGGAACAATGATATTCTGTTCTACTGTTTGATATCAGTGCTTCGCTTTTATGGGTGTTATCATCCTTGTTTTATAAAACGCCGATGTTTTTCTTCTTGCCTTAGGTTTTTGAAGGCCCCAACATAGAATTTAAACTATTGTTTTTAGAGATAACTTTGATTTAATATTCCTAACTGTACAATATTACTTAGAATACGATAAACAGTAAAAAAGTCTGCATATAATATTTCCTTTTTCCTCGTTTTAGGCGTAGCTACTCAAAAAATTTTTTTGCTTTTCCCATGTTGGAAATTTGGAATAGGCATTTATCAAATCGTATTATAGACAGAATTCCGCGGGAATGAAAAGTTATAAGATTAAAACCAAATTTTTAAAGGTATACTGATATCAATATTTTTTTCATATTTTTTTTTAGTATTTATGGATGATTCTCTGTAATACATTGCTATACATGATTTATCAGTATGACTAAGAACCGGTTCTAATCCAGCGTTTAGTCGTCGGTTTTAAAGCCATCTGGAAATGGTATTTTTTGGCTTCAATTCTTTTAACAATTCTTGACAGCCGAAAGTTGAAGGTTGATGATTTGCAACTTAAAAAAAACATTTACTAAACCTTTATAGTGCTACCATCCATAATTTTGAAAGACAAAACTCTAAATGCAGCTTTTTATGAACGTACATATATACCAATTATAAAGCGGCTGTGCAAAGAAATATAGAAAAATACATTTCATATCGCATTTTTACATAACTGTTTTTAATATTATCTAGTTTTTAAATGCAATATTTTCATGAAAAGAGTTTTTACTCCCATAACATTTTTATTTCAAATTGTTCTTCTATGTTTTTATGTGCTATGATTGACAGCTTAGTCTATTTAGAAAAAGAAAATATAACCAAACAAGGATGGCAACATCCATAAAAGCGAAGTTCTATTATAAGAAGTAAGGAGAAAATAACAATAACTGTTGTAGAGTGTCAAAACTTAAAAAGCAGAAAATTAATTTGATGTCTTTAAAAAATTAAACATAAATTTGTTGGCAAATTGCTTAAATACAGGATAACTACCGCCTCCCAATTGAAATTTTTATTTTAAAAAGAAAAATTTATATCTTATTTTTTAGGGAATTCTTTTCTGTGGGTGATTTCCCTTGTGGTGTGGTGTTTCCCTGCCCCAAAATAGTTTACAAACCTTCCAAGTAGCTACGAGAAGATACATTAAAAGGAGAACCAAATCGGTTCAATGGTTAGCAAGACCCCTAGGTACAAACACACAGACACAAACACAGAAAAAGTGGCATACGCACACCCAATAATTACAATGTGACAGTACTGATAAACAATATTGTATTTATTTGAATGCAAGCAAGGATTGCCGAATTTGTGAAAGAAAGAAGCCAATTTTGTCAAATATATCCTTATACTAAAGTAACAGGATGTTTGTCTGTGTGTTTGTCTGTGTGTCTGTTCCGAAGGATCTCGCTAACCGCTGAACCGATCGGGTTCTCCTTAACAGGGTAGCTTCTCATAGGTCTCGGGAAGGTTTATAACTATTTTGGGGGAGGGTACCACCACCCTCCCAAGAGAAATCGCCCCTAGAAATTTTTTTTACGTTCTCGATTTTCGAAAGAGAGTTCAACGCGAACATAAACGTCAAAAGCAATATAGAATATTTTAAATATTTTAAAAATAAACATTTAAAGTGCCACTAGAGGCCTCTAGGGGCGTAGCCGCTAGTACTATTACATAAAGTAGTAAGCTTTTTTTCTGTAGCGAACCACTGCACTGAACCGATCGGCTTCTCTTTTACAGAGTACCTTCTCATAGATCCCAGGAAGGATTTCTTTTACTTTTTAAAACTTTAAATAAAAAAATGGACTATGTATTGTAATTCAACTCCCCCCTAGTCAAGTGCCCCTAGAGGCCTCTAGTACCTAGTAAATCGCTAGTAACTATTAAAGAATAAAGGGAGCATGAACTATATGTAACTCTGTCAACAGGACGGGGACTCGAGCCCTTTCAAAAAGAACAGAGACCAATTTGGTAG
Organism: Acartia tonsa; assembly: GCF_053477335.1. Lineage (NCBI taxonomy): Eukaryota > Metazoa > Arthropoda > Copepoda > Calanoida > Acartiidae > Acartia > Acartia tonsa. The sequence goes on from NC_137267.1 coordinate 47,125,723, forward strand.
CAGTCGAAAGGGTCTACACCACTTGGGCCGAGCAGTTGCCTAATTCAGAATTCTTTAATTTCTACTTACGAATTTTATTGTCCCACTGCACAACTATGACTTGTGGGGCTCCAAAAGTTAGAGTTTCGGTATTAACACATATAATGGGACTGTATTGTATAAGAAGTCAATGGTTTTAATATACATTTTGTTTAAATTATTTGTTGCTTTTATTAAAATTATTGAATTAATATTTTTAATAACACTAACATACACAAAAATATGTTATTGTAGAATATTGTTTGTTTATGATCAAACTTATGAGGAATCAAATAAAATTGAAAAATAAATTTGAGACACCTAGTGGCAAAATTGTAAACTGCATACAATACAAATTTAAATTTTCTAACATCCTACCAAATGAAATAGCTATGTTTTCGTCTGGAATTATAGGTCTTAAATACTGCTGGTCTAAATTGGATGTAGTTTTTTTTAGGAAATAGAAATATTGAGATGCTTTATTTGGGTTGGTGCGGATATTTTTTGGCCGGATACCGGATTCCGGATACCTGGATGATTCCTAATGCTGGATATCCGGTATCCGACCGGATATCTTGCAAATTACCGGGTATCCGGCATTTGAAATCAGCAGGATATCCGATATCCGGATAGTTTCAATATCCGGTATCCGGCCGGATATCTGGCCCAACCATAGCTAATAAAAAGGATGTTTGTCTGTCTCTCAAAACCACATGCATAAATCTAAACCAGTTGGTGTATAAGATGACAAGGATAATCACGTCCAATATTATTAGAAAAATGCAGAGATCGAAAGGGTAATGTTGTCATACTTGTTATTAAACAATTATATAAAGATTTATCTTTATCAGTCTTGTTTTGCATACAATAATTTTATCATCCTTGGTCGTTAACAGGTGGTATTTTACAGCATATTTCCTTTTAAAATCCACACCCTTTTCAAATAATTCGAATTATATTCATAAAGGAATAAGTTTTTGATTTTTTTTTCTCTGAAAGTTTATAGTAAACCTACCTTGGACAATTATAAAGACTCATTAAAAAATCTGTATGATCTATGATATGGCAAACGTAGGTACTATTTTTAACTTCTCTAGTAAGTCCTAAATATACCTCGGCAGCACAAAAAATTTCTTAAATGTTTTGCAACTTAAAACAATGGATATATTATTTTGGATGTTACACCATATTATAATGTACTCCAATAAAGTAAAACTTGTAGCGGGCTAAAATAACGATCCCCATACTCACCCCTTATATCCCCTTTCCTCCCCTCTTACTGGATGTATGCAAGAATCAATAAATTACAAAATCGAAAACTGAATTGACGACAATTTTTCCCATGTCATAATGTCCATGTATAGTTATACTCTACATCCATTAATTAATCACTTATTAAATCATATAATGATTCCTTTACCCCTATATTATTGAGGACCCCTTCTATTGTTGATTACTGATCTGATCACACCTACCCTCAATTAAATCAAGAAAGTTTAATGGTATGTTGCACAGAAAAAAAATCACCCCCCACCCACCTCAAGGGTAAACCATGTACTGCCTTTGTAATGCAAGAAGAGATATCAATCGTATTATAGACAGTTTTAAAATTTTAAAATCAAAACCAGTTTTGGCCCAGTCTAACAAAACTGGTTTCAATATTATGGTTTTTATTATAGTATTTGTTGAAAATTGAAAATACGATGCTATACATGATTTTTTCAGTATGGTTGAGAACCTGTTATAATCTTGCGGATATTAATCAATTTTAAAGCCATACTGAAAAGAATGTTTTCTCTAAAATTGTATGCACATGATCTTGTTGACATTCTACTTTATCTCAATTCAATACAGGTATATGGTTGAGGATATATCTAAAAGTTATGATTATCCAATCAAAATGTCTGTTAAAACCTGCAGAATCATTCACAAACACTTTAGGCGAGTCCCCAAAGTATTAGACCACTAAAATATTAAATATTTATTCCATTAACCCATTCCTAGATACCTATGTATTGCAAGAAATCATATTTTCAGAAAATGTGTTTGGCAATCAAATTTATCTTGATTCAAGACAGAAGTATGGCTAAGGATAATTATAATAGTTATGATTATCCATTCAAAATGTCTGTTAAAACCTGCAGAATCATTCACAAACACAAACAAGAATCTTGAATCAATACAAGTGTATGTGTGAGTATAAATCTAATAGTTAGATGTTTATCCGATTAAAATGTCTGTTAAAACCTGCAGAATCATTCACAAACACAATAAGTGAGTCTGAGACCGCTGAAATATTGAATATTCAATCCATTGTCCCATCCCTAGATACCTGTGTGTGCTTCCTCTGTAATATAAGAAAGCATATTTTTAAATTTAATTGTTTGGCACTCAAATTTATCTTGATTTAATACAGAGGTATGGTTGAGGATAAATCTAATAGTTAGATGATTATCCAATCAAAATGTCTAAAACAAGCCCTAAAAATTCTCATTCAAATTCATAAGGTGAACACACTCTAGTGTATATACATATATGTATGTATGTACATATGAGGATATGATAAGTGTTTTTGCATTACTATGGCTTCGAAACCGATTATTTTCCGCTGGATTAGAACCGGTTCTCATTCATCCTAAAAAATCATATATATCATATTATTTCAGACAATTTTCCACGAATATTAAAGTAAATAACATAAAATTTTGTTGGCCCGGTCCCTCTGGTTTTAATCTTATATTGTTTTATTTCAATATCCCATCCGGGAAAAGCTGTCTATTACGATGCGATCAATAGCTATTATAACTTTAAAATACTAAATACAAATCTAAAAAAAACTCTTTCTTTTGTCCTTATATTATGGAGCAGTATAAATTTAAAAATCAGTATTAAACAACATAAAATTTTGATTTTTACTGAATCACAAAGAATAAGATATCGATAAATTGATGTATGTACATCCCCAATTATTATAAACAAAATTATCCCTTATTAGATTACAATGATGAAATTATGAAACGATTGGAGACACTCAACTTAATGAACCAACCAATCTAAATCTAATAAAAGTCCCAAAAGCTAACAAATAAGAAAACGTTGTTATAAAGTTTGGTGAATAGTGTAATAAACAGCCCAATATCCCATTCTTTCCTGAAATTGTGGCTACTTTTCTATTTTGAGTAGTAATGAGACAACACCATAATGATACAAGTTAAGATAAATCGGTGTGTATTCTAGGGGCTCTGTATTATTCTGTATTCTAGGGGCCTTTTAGTATGTAGAAACAGGGAATAATATTTAGCAAAATAGATAGTAGCAGAGAGGAAGGGAATATTGGACTGTTTTTTACACAAGTCTACAAAGTTCTATAATAAAGATTTCTAATTCATTGGCTCATCAACCTTGGAGGAAATTTATTGAATTTTGATTGGTTGGTTCATTAAGTTGAGCCAATTTTACGTTTTTATCGTAATTTTAAAGTATTTTATTCTGTCAGTGTGTAGCAAAGAATCTTGTGAACCACTGAACCGATATTTTCCTCCTTTACAACGAAGCCTATGGGTTCAGGTAAAGTTTATAACCATTATAGTATACCTTTCAAAAGAGTTACATTCATTCCCCCCCCCCAAAAAAAAAAAAATTTCCATTTTCAAACTTTGGGAGCCATGCAGCATAATGGCATCAAAACCGAATATCCACTGAATTAGAACTGGATCTCAGCCTTACTGAAAAACCATGCATAGCATCGTATTACAGACAATATCCCGCGAAAATTAAAGTAAAACAATAAAATATACCAGTTTTGTTAGCATAGGTCTTCACTTCAGCCCCTCGAGGTTAACAAAAATAGTTTTAATCCTATAATTTTATTTCAATAAACGCGAAAAGCTGTCTATAATACGATGTGATTAATAACTCTTATATATTTTTAAGGATATATATCCTATCCCTGCAAGGCTTATTAGCATAAATAAAACCCCTATATTATGATATAGAAGAGCTAGGTGCCAAAATTCAGACAAATTTGTTGTTAATTACACAGGAAGGGCTACTAATATAGGTGAACAACCCAGAGATCTAAAGGGATAGGACAATGCCCGTGGAGTTGATGTTTATCCCCAATGAATTTACACAATAGTACCTATTAGATTAATACTAGTTGTTGAAACGTTTGGACACTCAACTTACAGAATCAACCAAATTAAAATTCACTAAAAGTTACCAAAGTTGTTGAGCCAAGGAATAATAAAATTGGCTAACAGTGTAAAAAACAACTTAATGTCCCCTCCCTCCCAATTTTGAGACACAAATAAGAAATATGTCAAACAGTTTTACCCGAGATCTTAACCCCCTAAAAAGTCAAGCACCATACCTTAATCGGCTAAAAGCGACTTGATTTCTATATTTCGTATTTCGTAATATGATATTTTAGTATTTTAGTAACAAAAAATGCTTTGTTTAAGTAAAAATGTATTTATATGCTCTTTACCTGGAAGACCCTGCCAGGTTTGCTGGCATCCTGTGTCCGCTAGGATGGAGGTATAACTCTTAATAAATAACACAAAAATTTGAAGTGTTCAATATAAGTTGTCGGACCGACTGACGTACATCACAAAGATAAAAAAAAACTTTGCAAGTCAAATTGTAAAGTGAATTGAATACTGATGTCTCAGGGGTCTAAAGGGATTGGACAATTGAAGATATATTTAAATACATACATCCCCCAATGTTGATATACAAAACGATTAACATCATTGCTTGAAAGTTTTACACATAATTAGTTTCAAACCAACCAATTTATGAATTGATAAAATTACCCAAAATTTTTAAAGCCATCGAATATGAGAATAGTTATTTCTCGCATCGTATTATAAACGGCTTTCCGCGGATATAGAATGTACAATTATAAGATTAAAACTAGTTTTTTTAGCGCCGAGGTGCCGGAGGCACCGGCTAAAAAAAACTGGTTTAAATCTTATGATTGTACATTTTTATATTCGTAGAAAGCTGGATATAATACGGTGCTAGACATAGTTTTTTCGTATGGATGAGAACCGGTTCCTATCCACCGGATTCAAATAAATACGAGAATATGATTATAAAACTTTGGGTACCAGATTAATATACAGTCTAATGTCCCCTCCCTTCCTCCCTGATAAGTCCCCACCTTAAGTAGCATTGTGTTTACATGTTTAATGGATATGTGACCAGCTGAGGGGACAAGTATATGAAAAACTCAGGGATCTTAAGGGATAAGACAATGGACGATAAATTGATAAACATCACCAATGAAAATATACAAAATTACCCCTTCTATAGGTTGCTCTTGTTGATTAGCACATCTAGTTTGAACCAACCAATCAAGATTGAATGAAATTATACATATTTTTAATTGTTTGCCTACCATTGAGAAAACGTGATTATTAAACTTGAGTACAATTATAATTAAAGGTAAAATGTCCCATTTATCCCCCTTACTGTGAAAACTATCTATAGTACAAAGTAGAACGATGTTGTCTGTTTGTTTGTCTGTCTGTTTGTTTTTGTAGCGAAGGATATCTCTAACCGCTAAACCGATCGGGTTCTCCTTTACAGGGTAGGTCTCATAGGAAGGTTTATAACCATTTTCTTGGGGGGTGGGACACCCCTAAACCCCCCCCCCCCCCCCAAAAAAAAATGAAATTACCACCCCCCAAATTTTTTTAAAAACCAAAATTAAAATAGTGGGGTCGACTAACCCCCACCCAAAAAACAAAAAAAATCCCCCCTACAAAATTAAAAAAAGAAAATTTTCTTTAAAAACTAAAACACGAAAAATTAGTTCAATCAAACATCTTGGGGCGAATAGCTGAGCATCTCTATAAATTCAAATGTCTATACTAGTAACGTTTAGAGTTTCATATGATTTTCTCGGTTGCTTTAAAAGATAAATGAGTACATTTTTTTTATTAACGTTTCCAACATAATTTATCTCTCAGTTAATTCTGCTATTGTGAGAAAGATATTTTATAAAATTTCTTCTTGTTATAACTTATAATTTTGCTAATAATGATCCCTCTCTTGAACATTTATAAGCCAGACACTTGATTGTTATTGTCTAAACATTTCATAATGTTCGGACATTCCAGGGAGGTAGGGAACATTCCAGGGAGGTAGGGAACATTCCAGGGAGGTAGGGAACATTCCAGGGAGGTAGGGAACATTCCAGGGAGGTAGGGAACATTCCACGGAGGTAGGGAACATTGAACTGTAATTTATACTTGTGGCCAAAGTTGGTGTTTTCCTCTTAGAAATATTTTTTTTCAATTTTGAAAATTTGAGTATTCCCCTCCCCCCCCCCCCCCGGACAGAACAAATATATTAGGTTAGGTTGGGATTTAGGCTAGGGAGCCGAGCGCTACGGCTAGGCAGGCAAGGGGGCCGAGCGCCGCGGCCAGAGTTCAAACTATCCGTGTCTAATCTTTACACCCAATACATTTTATTTGTAGAAGGGATGATGATATTGTTGATCACAATAAGAGTGGTAATAGTTATTTCTCGCATATTTATATTCGTAGAGAGCTGGATATAATACGATGCTAGACATAGTTTTTTCGCATGGATGAGAACCGGTTCCTATCCATCGTATTCGAATGAATACGAGAAAAAAATTTATTGTTTATTGTCTCAATAAAGGTACTAAGAAAGAGAGGTAATCAGGCTCCACCAATAAAAATATCCTGGGAGAACTCGGCAGACCTGCTATTGGGTAGAAACTGTACACATTTTGGTATGAAAAGCCTTATTTTTTTATTTCTTCCTCATAAAAAAGTCGGCTATAAACGGTCGAATTTCTTAATTAAAACCCATAGATCAATTAGTTTCCATAGCTTTCAAATTTCGTTCGGACAGGTGCTACTAACAATACTCCTTAACTTTTTATAGATTCATATACATTTAAAAAATTGAAAAAAATAGGAAAAATACTATTAAACTTAGATAAAATACGAGTATATTCCCTTTCCATTTTTATAAGTGCAATTTTTATTTTGAAATTAATTGTCACGAATACGATGCATTTTTATATTTTTTTTATTTCGTCGGTTCATATGTTGTAAGGTGTTAAAGCAATAATACCCTCTAATTAAATCAAAACCCTGTATCCGAATATTAGGCATTAATTGTTCTAAATGTTGACGAGATCTTAAAGTACATACCACGCACAATCTATTTAATTTTTTAGAAGTATCTTCTGTAAACTAAAGGAATACAGTTTATACTCAGGTAGTTAACATATGATATACCAGTTTTAAAAAACAATTATTTGGTATCTTTTTTAAAGATAATATTGTAGTCTTAATTTTCTCATATAAAGTAAAAATAATAATAATAAAGTAACGTGCAATATTTTTTTGTAATGTTTAAAAAATATTTAAATTACAAAAAAAATCTCATCAAATAGTTTTAGTTAATACTGAATAAATGATGATAAATTCTTTTTTAAAACTATCTAAAAGTTCTTTTTTAATTGCGACAAATTGTTTTACTATACAATATTCTTCTTGTCTCATAATTCTATTATTGTCTCATCCCTTTTACAAACACAGTTTTTTACACTGCAATAAACCTTTAAAATTTATAGAATAACTTTTCTTTGGGTAACATTTTATAATTAGTAAAGTAATTACAATCCTATATCGCATCTTATTATAGACAGCTTTTCGCGGATCTTAAAATGACTAACACATTTTTATTAATTTTATAATTGCCATTTTGAAATTCGTGGAAATTTGTCAGTAACACGATTCATTTTTTTTTCAATATGGCTAAAGGCAGATTTTAATATAGCGGATATTAATTGGATTCGAAGCCAAATATTTTTTACTTACTAAATTTCATTACTAGCGGTTACGCCCCTAAAGGCCTCTAATTGCACCTTAAATGTTTTATTTATTTCAAATATCTAATTTGAGAAATAATGTCTATGTTGCGTTTAAGTCTCTACGGAAAAGCGAGAATATTAAAAAAGAATTAAAAGCTACCCTGTTAAGGAGAACCCAATCGGTTCAGCGGTTAGCGAGATCCTTCGGCACAGTCAAACAAACAGAAATCCTGTTACTTTATTATAAGGATTACCAAAAGTAAGTCTTCATAATAATAAAAATTCTTAGCCAATAATTTTTTAGCTAATTTCCAAAAGTGACCATTTTGTATGGTGCGATTGTCTTCCAGCTATGCGGAAGTTTTGTTTTTGGGTGTGCCTCCTCCCCCCCCCCCCCCGCCATTTCATTGCATTTTTAAGACGGGGGATGGAACATTTATCATATCCCCCCCCCCCTCCTCCCATCACTACGTGACCCATCCCAATATTTTCAATCTTGTTTTCAACGTAGGGGGTTCCAGGGTGGGGGAAACTCCCCTTTAAATAAGTTGGTTTGTAAAACAGTAATTATAAAATGCAAATAAGAAAATAAAATGTTGTTAGCTTAAATTTTGGGATTGCAATGATATTTTATTATGTTTTGCATAGGGTAGCCAGTTCAAAATGAGCTACTTAAGTGCAAAGAAGTGCGTGTGTATATGGTTTTTTTCTTGTTTACTTTTTTACTACTTTAGGTTAGGTTTTATTGTATACTATGTAGCTAAACAGGAGTTCTGTTTATGTTATTCCAAAATTAAGGAGGGTCAGGGCTTCAGTGCTCGACAGGCACTTTGAGGAAAAGCTCCCAATGAGACTGGCGGCCATCCAAAATGCAGTCAGGTTGTTAGCCGTGCGGCTTACTAAGCCTCAACAACAGACACAGCTACCCTGGAAAATTTCTTATTACATCTTATTACAATGAGTACTGTTGGCTTTCCACAGATTTTAAAATTAAATATTATAAGATTTAAACCAATTCTATTAGTCCGAGGGGCTGAAGGCAAAGACTAACAAAACTGGTATTAATATATTTATATGATTTTTTATTGGTAGAAAATTGTCTGTAATACAATGCTATTCATGAATAGCTGAGAACCGATTCTAATTCAGCGCATATTAATCGGTTTCCAAGCCATACTGGAAAGATTAAAATAGCGGTTTTATTTGAAATATCAATTCCATGTAAATTATGTTGGTCTTTCACGCGTTTATAGTGCTTAGTACGGTATTAAGTAAATATTTTGTAAATATGTGTTAAACAATTTGGTAATATGCCTAAATATCATCCATAATAATCACTACAAGAATAAAAATATCAGAAGCGTTATTTCAGTATGGCTCTAAAACTGGTTAATATCCTATCGATGTGAACCATAATAAAAAGCACGTATAACATTTTATTACAGACAATTTTCCAGGAATATTAAAATAAAAATCATAAAATTAATACCGGTTTTGTTAGCCCGGACCTTTGGCACCTCAGTTAACAAACTGATTTGAATCTTTGAATATTTCATGATATCTGCGGAAAGCTGTCTATAATACGATGCGATAGATAACCCTGCTAATAGTTATAAACCTTGCCCTGACCTATAAGAAGCTTCACTGTAAAGGAAAACCATATCGGTTCAGCTGTTAGTTAGATCCTTCACACATACAGATAGGCACATATACATCCTGTTACTTTTATATAAGGATAGTAGGTGATTTGAGAGTAGCTGTACTTCCAGCAATGAATATTGAATAATGACCATTTATGGAGGAATTAGAACAGTTGGAACACAAATATTGAACATGTTTAACGGTAGTCGATTAATTATTACTTGGATGTTGCACCATATTTTCATGTACTCTAATAAATTGATACTAACAGCTGGCTAAAATAAAGCTACCCTCCATTCACCCGATTTACCCCATCCCCTCCTCTCCTACTGGATAAACAAATTGACAAATAGATGAGTTCCATAATAGTAACCTAAATTGACGACAAATTTTCCCTTGTTAATATATCCACTTATTCTATATTCAGTTTAACAGTCATAATAGAGTGGCAATGACTTTTAAAAAATTTAGTCAATCCACAGCTACTCTACAACTAGAGTTTATTTTTCTGTCTGCTCTTACTAAACCAGTTTTTTTTTATAAATTTAACAAAATATAACAAGAAAGAAATTTTTTTTTTGTAAAATGAATTAATTTTCCATTTTGTTATCATTACTTAAGGCAGGTTAGGTTGTATTGGATACTAGGAAGCCCCGCAGTGTTAGCACCCCCCGCCCCCCCCCCCAGGCATAGGGGAAAAATTCACCTTTCTTTTTAATATGGGGGATTAAAGTGCTCCACAGGAAGTCCTTAATAACTTTTAGTTGAAACTTTTAGACAAATAACAACGGGTTTTTAAAACCCCTATGATGAAATAAACGTAGATGCTTTAAGAACATAATTTTATTTTATAAAAAACGACTCTAATAGTATCTCTACTATGCATAAATTACGCTCATTAGATGGACTTGAATGATATAATCACATATGACCCACCCACCCACCTACATATGCAAATTAGAGGGTGCCATAAAGTAATCATTTTTGGTGCTGTCACACAATGTTGAGCACTGAAAGCCCCAACCCATTATCTGTTGAATAAATAAAAAATAATTAGAGTTTAGTTTTTTTAATTCTTTAAGTAAGGTTATATTGGTTACTTGATAGTCAAGCCTTCGGCCCATCGGGGATAGCAAAACTAGTTTAGGCTTATAATATTTCATTTCAATATCCGCGGAATATATGATGCGATAAATATCTATTATTGTAGTTTTGTAATTTGTGCCTCCCGCTAACCTAAATATGCATTGAACAAATCGATATATTATTACTTGGATGTTGCACCAGATTTCTATGTACTCTAATAAAGTGATGCTCGCAGCCGGTAAATATGATACCCTTCATCCACCTCCCTTTTTCACATCCTCTATCCCTCTTACTGGATGAACGAACTGACCATTAAATGAGGTCCATATGAGCAAGCTAAAATGACGACAAATTTTCACCTGTCAATATATCCAGACATATCATATATCCATTAGTGAACAATAATTCATCAGCAATTAATAATGGAAACTGCCATAAAAGTACAAATGGTTAAATGGCCTGCAAACTGTACTTTTACAGTTATAATGCAGGGAGGAAGGGGACAATGGGCTGTTCATAATACTAGTCACCAAAGTTTTAAAATAGCGTTTCTTAATTTGGAGGCATAACTACCTTGGGAACTTTTATTGAATTTTGATTGTTTTGTTTATTAGTTAAGTGTCCAAAGGTTTCAACCACTAATTTTAATTAATAGAAGGGGCAATTTTGTGTATTAGCAATGGGAATTTACATTAATTTTTTGCCCAATGTCTTATCCCTTTAGATCCCTGGTTATAATGTACTTTACAAAATTGAAAATATTTATTTTTGATTTCATCAAGCTTATTTAAACATAACTTTACTACTTATATAGCATCATAACAAGAAAATTTATCACACTTCTCCTCCCATATCTCCCTTTGATGACGTCACAGGCTTATTTTTTTGACACTTTTTTCATCTTTTCATAAGCAGTTCAGACAGACTGACGGACATTTCCAATAGATGAGAAGCTTTGCTACTTAAATAAAGGGGATTGGCGTCTCAATATAATCAGGGATCTAAAGGTATAAGACTTTGGCCGATAAATTGATGTACATTCACAAAGGTTATACACAAAATTACCCCTTCCGTAGATTACAATTTGTAATTGAAACGTTAGGACACTCAACAAAATGAACAAACCAATTAAAATTCAGTAAAAGTTCCATAGTTGTTAAGCCAACGATTTAGAAAACGTTATTATAAAAGTTTGGAGACTTGTAATAAAGATCCCAATGTCCCCAACCTTCCTGGGTAAATGTGTGGTAAAAATATTAATCGTGATTGTTGGGTATTGTTTTCATAGGGTTATTGGACACCAACATTTTTTTAGTACCGAAGCTACTCTATATATAACTTTGTCTGTTCGTCCGTCAGTCAGTCCATCTGTCAGGTAGTCCGTCAGTTTGTACGTTCTTTCGTACGTCAATCGGTACGTCCGAAGTAATGGTTAGCTCTTACCGTTAATTTTAGCATTTTAGAATAGTCCTATCGACTTTGAAATTGGCATAATGATTCCTATAACAGTTAGGTACAATTTAGAAAACGCAGCAACTTAATAATCATTACCTTTAAACGTCAAACATGATGCGAATTTGGAAAACTTTTTGGAAAACATAATTAATTTCATAATTAATATGGATATTATTTCCATGTAAAATTTTATGGTCAATCTCATAGATAATCCTTATAATAAAGCAACAGGATGTCTATCTGTCTATTTACACCGAAGTATCTCGAAGGATATGGTTCTTCTCTACAGGATAGCTTCTCATAGGTTCAGGGAAGGTTTATAACTATAACTCCCTTAAGAGAAATCGCCCCCAGAAAAAAATTCCTCAAACCAAAAATCTTAAAAAAACCATCCTTCGACCATCCTGCTCCCCAAAAAATTTTTTAAAAAACTTTTTCATTTAAATCTAATATAATAAATTGTTTTATCGAATTCAACTTCCCGCTCCTCAAAAGCTCCTAGAGGCCACTAGGGACGTATCCGCTAGTAAGAGATAAGACAATGGCCCATAAATTGATGTACATCCCAATGATCATAAACAAAGCTACTTCTTATGAAGATTACAATATTAGTAGAAAAGATTGGGAACAAACCAATCAAAATTTAATAATAGTACCCAAAGTTTTTAAGCTAAAGAAAACGATAACGTGATTAACAAAACTTTGGGTACTAATTTACAGTCCAATGTCAGTTCATGTACAACATTTATCTTTTAAAATAGGTAAACATTGTACATCAAAAAATTTGCGATGAATTTTAAAACTATGTCTAGTTTTTTTATACAAATTTAAAAGTATGTGCTTTTTATAACTTTAACCCTTTCAAATTTAAGGGATTTTTATTGTCTTTAAGACCTTTACATATTAGGGAGGAAAGGAACATACACTAGTTCACAAATTTTATGATAACGTTTTCCTATTCGTTGGCTCAACTACCTTGGAGACTTTAATGAATTTAGATCGAATGGTTCATTGGATTGAGTGTACAACCACTAATCGTAATATACCCCTAGTAGTTTTTACCCCTTTTCGGTCAGATTAGAAATCCACAGTCACTAGATTTCAGATTTAAATCTGTCTCAATATGACTCTTTGTTACCAAAGTTCAGATATGACAAAATTTGACCAAAGTTCAGATTTCAATCTGAAATTTAGTGACATTATGTCAGGTTATTTTCTCATTTTTGGCAATGCAAACAAATCTGACACAATATCACCAAAAGTCATATATGACATTTAGTGACATAGAGTCAGAGTTGGGGAAATTACCTAATCTGACACATTGTTACCAAAAGTCATATATGACATTTAGTGAAATAGAGTCAGAGTTGGGGAAATTACCTAATCTGACACATTGTTGCCAAAAGTCAGATATGACATTTAGTGACATAGAGTCAGAGTAAAGAAAATTACCTAATCTGACACAATATCACCAAAAGTCATATATGATATTTAGTGACATAGAGTCAGAGTTGGGGAAATTACCTAATCTGACACATTGTTGCCAAAAGTCATGTATGATATTTAGTGACATAGAGTCAGAGTTGAGAAAATTACCTAATCTGACACAATATCACCAAAAGTCATTATGATATTTAGTGACATAGAGTCAGAGTTGGGGAAATTACCTAATCTGACACATTGTTGCCAAAAGTCAGATATGACATTTAGTGAAATAGAGTCAGAGTTGAGAAAATTACCTAATCTGATACAATGTTGCCAAAAATCAGATATGACATTTAGTGACATAGAGTCAGAGTTGAGAAAATTACCTAATCTGACACAATATCACCATAAGTCATATATGATATTTAGTGACATAGAGTCAGAGTTGCGAAAATTACCTAATATGGCACATTGTTACCAACAGTCATATATGACATTTAGTGAAATAGAGTCAGAGTTGAGGAAATTACCTAATCTGACACAATATCATCAAAAGTCATATATGACATTTAGTGACATAGAGTCAGAGTTGAGAAAATTACCTATTCTGACACAATATCATCAAAAGTCATATATGACATTTAGTGACAAAGAGTCAGAGTTGGAAAATTACCTAATCTGACACGTTGTTGCCAAAAGTCATATATGACATTTAATGACATAGAGTCAGAGTTGCGAAAATTACCTAATATGACACATTGTTAACAAAAGTCATATATGACACTTAGTGACATATAGTCAGAGTTGGGGAAATTACCTAATCTGACACATTGTTACCAAAATCATATATGACATTTAGTGACATAGAGTTAGAGTTGGGGAAATTACCTAATCTGACACATTATTACAAAAGTCATATATGACATTTAGTGACATAGAGTCAGAGTAAAGAAAATTACCTAATCTGACACAATATCACCAAAAGTCATATATGATATTTAGTGACATAGAGTCAGAGTTGGGGAAATTACCTAATCTGACACATTGTTGCCAAAAGTCATGTATGATATTTAGTGACATAGAGTCAGAGTTGGGGAAATTACCTAATCTGACACATTGTTGCCAAAAGTCAGATATGACATTTAGTGACATAGAGTCAGAGTTGAGAAAATAACCTAATCTGACACAATATCATCAAAAGTCATATATGACATTTAGTGATATAGAGTCAGAGTTGAGAAAATTAACTATTCTGACACAATATCACCAAAAGTCATATATGACATTTAGTGACATAGAGCCAAAGTTGGGGAAATTACATAATCTGACACAATATCACCAAAAGTCATATATGATATTTAGTGACATAGAGTCAGAGTTGGGGAAATTACCTAATTTGACACATTGTTGCCAAAAGTCATATATGACATTTAGTGACATAGAGTCAGAGTTGAGAAAATTACCTAATCTGACACATTGTTGCCAGAATTCATATATCACATGTATTGACATAGAGTCAGAGTTGAGAAAATTGCTTAAAGGAAACCTGCAAGAAATACCACGCTTTAACTATTGAAAGACTGTTACAAGTAGATCCAATACCCCAAATTTGTAGCCTTCAGCTTTAATAACAAAAAAGTTGTTGGCATTTTAAAATGACAACTTATGTACAATGAAATTTTTTTTTTAAATTTCAACGCTCATGTTAAAAACTCTGAAATTAAACTACGTAGCCTAGAGACATAATTATAAGCTTTTTTTGTCATAAATTTAGGTTGCCAGTAACTAATTATATACATTTTAAACAATACCTATTTTTATAGTCAAAATCATTAAACAAAAAAATTAGTTTAACTTACATTGTACCTAGAGTGCTGTAGTATTTCATTGAAATTAGCAGAAATTATATTATAGCAGAAACAAATGAAACTAAAGTAAGCTCAGCTGTGATTGGTCATTGAGCTGATTAAGCCTTCTGATTGGCTGGAAATACTACAGTACTCTAGGTACAACGTAAGTTAAACAACCTTTTTTTGTTTAATGATTTTGACTATAAAAATAGGTATTTTTTAAAATGTATATAATTAGTTACTGGCAACCTAAATTTATGATTAAAAAAGCTAATAATTATGTCTCTAGGCTACATAGTTTAATTTCAAAGTTTTAACATGAGCATTGAAAATTTTTTAATAATTTTCATTGTAGATAAAATGTAATTTTGAAATGCTTAGAATGTTTTAGTTATTGAATCTGAAAGCTTCAAATTTGGGGTTTTGATTCTACTTGTGGCAGTCTTTCAGCTCTTAAAGCGTGTTATTTCTTACAGGGTTCCTTTAATCTGACACGTTGTTACCAAAAATCATATATGACATTTAGTTACATGAGTTGAGAAAACTACCTTATCTGATACATTGTTAGCAAACATCATATATGACATTTAGTGACATAGAGTCAGAGTTGTGGAAATTGCCTAATCTGACACATTGTTACCAAAAATCATATATGACATTTAGTGACATAGAGTCAGAGTTGGGGAAATTACCTAATCTGACACATTGTTACCAGAATTCATATATGACATTTAGTGACATAGAATCAGAGTTGGGGAAATTATCTAATATGACACATTGTTACTAGAATACATATATGACATTTAGTGACATAGAGTCAGAGTTGAGGTAATTGCCTAATCTGACACATTGTTACCAAAAGTCATATATGACATTTAGTGACATAGAGTCAGAGTTGAGGAAGTTGCCTAATCTGATACATTGTTACCAAAAGTCATATATGACATTTAGTGACATAGAGTCAGAGTTGAGGAAATTGCCTAATCTGATACATTGTTACCAAAAGTCATATACAACATTTAGGGACATAGAGTCAGAGTTGAAAAAATTATCTAATCTGACACAATAACACCATAAGTCATATATGACATATAGTGACATAGAGTCAGAGTTGGGGAAATTAACTAACCTTTCACATTGTAGCCAAACATTATATAGGACCTGTAGTGACATGGAGTCAGAGTTGAGAAAATTACCTAATCTGACACAATATCACCAAAAGTCATACATGACATGTAGTGACATATATTCAGAGTTGAGAAAATTACCTAATCTGACACATTATTAACAAAAGTCATATATGACATTTAGTGACAAAGAGTCAGAGTTGAGAAAATTACCTAGTCTGACACAATAACACTAAGTCATATATGACATATAGTGACATAGAGTCAGAGTTGGGGAAATTACCTAACCTGACACATTATTGCCAAATGTCATATATGACATTTAGTGACATAGAGTCAGAGTTAAAGGGACTGTAAACGAGAAAATTTCTCATCAGATTATCAAACCTTAACATCATCTCATTCATATAATCTCAAAGATAGGGCAAAACTGTCTCTCGTTTCCATAAAAAACGGCGTTTTCCGCCAATTTTTATTATGTCGAAGATTGGGGAAAAAATTTCCGGACTATATAAATGTGCAATTATTTGTCTTTTTTTCCTTCTATAGCTAAAACTATAATTTTAGCCTTTGTAGACAGTGAGGTATTTTTTTGTCAATAATACGAATTTAAAATAGGTCTTTATTACCTAATTACTAAATTATAAAAAAAACTAATTGGCAATTTTATATCATAAAGTTAAATACCCCCACAAACATTATAAGAAACAAAAACGTTCAAAGTTTCCCTGTTTTTTCCTTTTTCCCTCCCTAAACACCATAAAATCAAGGCATTATTCCTAAATATTTTTGTTAATAGGACTTTTTTGGTTCATCAGTGTAGTGAAATGTGCTTAGAAAATGTTAAGATTTGATAATTTTTACGTTCACACTCTCTTTAAGAAGAGAGCTGGTATAATGGAACTTGTTCCTTATTATAATGGTTTTTCTTGTATTCATTTGAATCCGGTGGATAGGAACCGGTTCTCATGAATACGAAAAAGCTATGTCTAGCATTGTATTATATCCAGTTTTCTACGAATATAGAAATGTACAATCATAAGATTAAAACTAGTTTTTTTAGCCGGTGCCTTCGGCACCACGGGGCTAAAAAAACTAGTTTTAATCTTATAATTGTACATTCTATATCCGCGGAAAGCCATTTATAATACAATACGAGAAATAACTATTATGACTTTTGGTTCGTTAGGTATCCAAAGTTTTATAAACATTTATTTTATTTTAAAAATATAGGTACTTTAATTGAATTTGATTATTTGATTTGTTTGTTCAAAATAAGTAGTAAACAAAGTTTTAAACCAATAAATTTAATCTACATAAGGGGTAATTTGCCTATCATCAATGGGGATATATGTAATTTTATTGTCCATTGTCTTATCCCTTGTACATTTGTTCCTTTTGTTACAGTTTTTAATGGCTTTTATGATCATTAGTTCATTACAGGTACCCAAAGTTTTATAACCACGTTGGTTCTGAAACTATGGGTAACTCTTAATTTATTAAAGAAGGTGTATCAACTTTTTTGCTTTTTATTTAAGATAGCTAGCCGGTTCTTTTAGTAAGTAGTAGATGTAAAATTTTTCATAGAATTCAGATATGCAATCGTTTTTTTTGTAGACCTCTTATTTTTTAAGTAATTTAAGTTTTTAAAAAAAATAATTAAGTCGGTTTTAAGGTACTAAAACGCAACAAAATAAAAGAAGAAAATGGCCAGTAGGAACAAAAATAGTAAGATCTTTAATTTGACACCTTACTTTTAAAATTCTGTTGAGTAATTATTGAAGAAATCAATTTTTTTAACCTCGGTTTAATCAAAACTTTAAAGTAAAATATAATCTCCCACAGGCATAAAAAATATGGGTTCATATATACCTTTAGAATCAGAAAAATATTACAAATCCATTGTAAGCAAAATTGAAAAAAGTAAAAAAATAAAAATAATAAAAATGGCCTAATGTATTATTTTTTACAGGTAACACTTAATTTTAACTATTAAACTAGCCAATCACAAGTCTCAAAAATTGACTAATCGGGAAGCTTAACCTCAAAACCTCAACCAATAGAATTGACAAAAAAAAAGGATAATGTTCATAGAATATATACAATAGATACTACAATGAAAATAGTGATACTTACATAACATGTAAAGAACGAAAAATTATGAACAAATATGCTTCAATCTGTTTATAAACTTCAAAACAATGCAGTTAAAAATGCTTTATTGTTTCTTGTGTTTAAAAAATATCTGTTACATTGTATGTATATTTATTTAGGTTTATTTCAAGTTTCAAGTTTTCAAGTTGTTCAACCCTTTAAAGCCAAAAATTATGATTCTTAAAATAAACTTATATTTTTTATTATAGTTTTATAAAACTTTTTCAATTTAGCTTACAACGGATTCATAATATTTTTCTGATTCTAAAGTTATATATGAACCCATATTTTTTATGCCTGTGGAAGATTATATTTTACTTCAAAGTTTTGATTAAACCGAGGTTAAAAAAATTGATTTTTTCAATAATTACTCAACATAATTTTAAAAGTAAGGTGTCAAATTAAATATCTTACTATTTTTGTTCATACTGGCCATTTTCTTCTTTTATTTTGTTGTGTTTTAGTACCTTAAAACCGACTTAATTATTTTTTAAAAAAACTTAAATTACTTAAAAAATAAGAGGTCTACAAAAAAACCGATTGCATATCTGAATTCTATGAAAAATTTTACATCTACTACTTACTGAAAGAACCGGCTAGCTATCTTAAATAAAAAGCAAAAAAGTTGATACATCTTCTTTTGATTAGTTTGTTTATAATCATTGGAATGTATAACATTTTATTATTCATTGTCATATCCCTTAAGATCCATTTTTATTGTAGCTTTAAATATTTCTTCTCTTTAATAATTATGACAGATATTTACAGTGATGGAGGGGACATTGGAATATAATTTAAACTGGTCCCCAATATTTCATGAAGTAATATCATTTGTTGGCTTTCCAAATGTACAATGTTTAACTTTTCCACCAATCATTTTAAATTACATTGGGCGATTTAAATTAATTAATCATCCATTGTCTTATCCCTTAACATCCCTTATGTTAAATTCTTGGTTGACTAATTATTTTTAATAATCTATGTCTCTCAGGGATGAAAGGGGATTAAGACTATGGATGATAAATTGATATACATTATACATTCCAAATGATGATAAAAAAATTATTTGCTAAAAAGTTTTAACACTACTATTCTGGAAACAATGAAACAAAATTCAATAAAAATACTCAAAATACTCCCACATCCCTAAAAATAATAGTAAGAGGGGGGTGGAGGGGTGTTAAAACTTGATGCTGTTGTATAATTTATCCATCGTTTTGTATGCAGACAAAAATAAAAGGATAAACATGACTTTATTATTATGATTAAATTATATGCAGCTATCTTCAAAAGAATTAAAATATTATGATATTTGATAAAAAAAAAGTGTTGTATCTTTTTAGATATCCTTTCTGTCTAGTTTATTTCCAGGTTCTCGTTTTTGTGTTTAAATTTACGTGCATTTAGATAGGTTTACCATTATTTTAGCTTAAAAAAGTAAGAAAGTTATAAAAGTAATAAAATAAAATGGCCTAAACCCATCTCAGGAAGCTTCCGTGTATAAAGAACCATATTGGTTCAGCAGTTAGCAAGATCCTTAGATAAAGACAGACAGACATACAGACAAAGGTCCTGTTACTTTGTTATAAGGAAAAAAATAAATATCCTAAAACCATCTCAGGACCTATAGGAAGCTTCATTGTAAAAAAAGAACCATATAAGTTTAGATGTTAGCACGATCCTTTGGTACAGACAGACATACATACATACATACAAAGATCCTGTTACTTTATTATAAGGTATAAAAATAAAATAGATTAAAACCATTTCAGGATCTATAGGAAGCTTCACTGTAAAAGAGAACCATATAGGTTGAGCGGTTTGTGAGATCCTTTAGTACAGACAGATATACAGACAAAGATCCTGTTACTTTATAAGAAATACAAATAAAATAGCCTAAAACCATCTCAGGACCTATATGAAGCTTCACTGTAAAAGAGAACCATATAGATTTAGTAGTTAGCAAGATCCTCTAGTACAGACAGACATACAGAAAAAGATCCTGTTACTTTTTTATAAGGAATAAAAATAAAATAGCCTAAAACCATCTGAGGACCTATAGAAAGCTTAACTGTAAAAGAGAACCATATAGGTTGAGCGATTAGCGAGATCCTTTAGTATAGACAGACATACAGACAAAGATCCTGTTACTTTATTATAGGAAGCTTCACTTAAACAGAGAACCATATAAGTTCAGCAGTTAGCGAGATCCATTAGTACAGACAGACATACAGACAAAGTTTCTGTTACTTTATTCTAAGGAATAAAAATATAATATCCTAAAACCATTTCATGACCAGTTTGAAGCTTCACTGTAAAAGAGAATTTTATAGGTTCAGCGGTTATTGAGGTCATTTGCTACAGATATAATAAAAACTTACTACTTTATATATCGATAATAAGTTCTTGAAATCTCAATCTTCAGACAAAAAAAAAACCTTACTACTTTATATAAATGAATAAGGATAATAGTCATTTTTCGCATAGTATTATAGACAGCTTCTCTTAGCCCGGGTCTAACAAAACTGGTAGGTACTAAATTAAGTTTTTTATAATAAAATTCGTGAAAATTGTCTATAATACGATGCTATACATGATTTTTCAGTACTGTTGAGAACTGGTTCCTATCCAGAGGAATCTTAAATGGTTCTGAAGCCATACTGGAAATTTTTAATAAGATAAATTTATGCTTGAAAATTGTTTTAATAGATATTATCATTTGTTGCATTTTTTAAAATTGAGATCTGAAATTAGCGCAACTTTGTACATTTGCGTCAATTTCTATTTTCGGATATTTTATCCCGGCGATCTGTTTACAAATAGGGTAGGGGTTTAAAAAGGGAAGCGTATGAAGTCAGTATTTTGCTGACCGGCACGGCGTAAACTATAGTGTTATGTGTATATGGTGAAATGGTGATTAAATAAGTTGAGTGAGTGAAGATCAATAGGGAGTTTTGACGAAAATTATAGTGTTGTATAATAATAAGTTAAAAGAAACCAAAAAGAATTTTAAATTATTATTCAACTGTTAATTTAAATAGTGCTTTAAACAATTTGATTCAAATACTGAAAACAAAGGGTTTGAATTTTTATTGTTTATTTAGTAATGTTTAATGATAATTCAATCTTATTCAAATCTTATTCAAATTTTATTCAAAGAGCCCAAAAATATCTAGAACAAAAAGTCAACACGGTCTTTTTGGAGTGACTGAGAGGTAAGAATAATTCCGTAAATAATTCTTTTTTCATGTAAAATCGGTGCATATAATATTGTAGAAAACGATTTGGTTGTAAGTAAGGAAATAGGCGGAGTCAAAATACTATTTGAATTTTCAAACATTGGAAAGAAATTATATCTAATATATTTTACATAGAATTACATAAAAACTTTAGCATTAAGAATACCACCCCCCTTTAAAATATTAGTACAAGGACTATGGCTTATTGACTTATGGATTGTTTATATTTATATTACCACAGAGATAAACATCTTAAAAACTAAAATTTTTAATTTCAATGTACATTAGAATCTAGTTTGCAAAAGTTCGAATCTTGTCCCAACAGCGCGTTATATCTAGATATTTTAAAAAGGGTTCATGTTGCTGCTATGTCAGGTGCGTGACTTAAAGCTATTCTAGGCAGTCCTACCATATAAAGTAGTAAGGTTTTATTGTATGTAGCATAAGATTTTGAAAGAAACCGAAGCAATAAGTTCTTTATAATATATAAGCTTAAAATTTTATTTTATTTTTTTGAGGATGGTTTTATGTTATTTTGTTCTCTTACCTATAACTTTGAATATCGAGATACCAAGCTCCTAAATGTTAAGTGCAGCGGCTAGTCAAGTAATTAATAGAGAAACAGAAATTTGTGGTTTATGTTCCTATAAAAAAGTTGAATTCTTACACTTTACTGCAATATTTTTTTCATTAATCTATCCCTACACTTAGATTTTTGTTATGAAAATAAACCACAAGAAAATCTACGAATTTAATAAGGAATAGTTATTTATTGCATTGTATTATAGACAGCTTTCTGCGGATATAAAATAAAAAATGATAAGATTAAAACCAGTTTTGTTAGCTCTAAGGGGTCGACGTCCCTGGCTAACAAAACTGGTATTAATCGTGAAATCGTGAAAAATTGTCTGTAATATGATGCTCTACATAATTGTTCAGTAAGTCGGAGAACCGGTTATAATGCAACAAATATTAGGCGGTTTGGAAGCCATACTGGAAAACATTTTACCTAATTTAAGAAAAAATTAATACAAGTAGCGTAGCTAAAACTAAAGCTTTATATTTATTAACAAGAACAACTAATCTATAATTAGTGTAGCTTTTTGTACATAAGTCGTGCAGCTACGTGCAGCTATATAAAATTCTTGTATGCCCCCCCCCCCCCCCCCCCCAAACAAATTATCGAAATACATTATATTCCCCCACCTCTCCCCTGACATTCGAGCCCCTCAACCAACAAAAAAATAATGCTTGTATTCAGGGATCTAGAGGGATAAGACAATGGCCTATAAATTAATATACATCCCCAATGTTCATACATAAAAGTACCCCTTTTGTAAATTGAAAATAGTGGTTGAAACATTATGACACTCAACCCAAACCTATCAAATTCAATGAGTCACAAAAATTGTGAAGCCTAAAATAAAAAAAAAATGTTATTATAAAACTTTTGGGACTAATGCAATAAACTGCCCACTGTCTCCTCTTTCTTTGTAAAATAGTGCAGAAATAAATAACTAACAAGTTTATATTAATCAAGTAAAATTATGATCATAATTAGAGCGGCAAAAAAGACATATCTTAATTATATTAATAACCGAGCCTGCTTGCTGCCAGGGAGGTGTAGGGTTCGATTCTGGTCACACCGCGTTTTAGAGACATTAAAAATAGTACTAATTGTTGCTATATATAAAAAAAGATAATAATAGTGAAAGTAGGGGGAATGTTTTGGCCCATTTACAGGCGCAACTACCATGCATAGTTGAAACTTCCAGGCAAAGATGGTACAATTATATTGAATATAGTTGTAATGGGTTGCTGTTTGTTAGGCATAATTACTTAAAACGTTTTTTTTATATATTATATATATTTTTGAGCAACACTTTTAGAGAATTAGGGACCATTGGACTTTAAATTACACTAATACCAAAAGTTTTATAACCACGTTATCTTATTTGTTAGGTTTCAAAACTTTTTTGTTTTTTGATCAATAATTTTATCCTACAGTAGGGGAAACTGTCAGGGATCTTAAGGGATAAGACAAAAACAATTAATTGAAAAACGAAATAATTTCTGTAGATTAAAATTATTGCCTAGTTGAAACATTTTAAAGCTTTTAAAGAACTAACCAATTCACATTTAAGTACCCAAAGTTTTTAATCCAACGAATAAAGGAAATATTAAACTTTGTTTACTAGTGTAATTAACAGTTCAATTTCCCCTACCTCCTGAACTTTGTTCATTTATCATCATTAGGAACGTATATCAATATATCATCCAATGTCTTATCCCTTATGATCCCTGGATAAACATAAAGTAATCCTTATAATAAGTAAAAGAGGGTGTGTCTGTACCAAAAGATAAGGTTTTCCTTTACAGTGCATCTTCTCATAGGTCCTAAGAATTATAATTTGGAAGAGGGTACGACCACCCTCCAAAGAGAAATCGCCCCTAGAAAAAAACAACCCTCCCCCGTAAGTATTGTATATTCTTTTAACTAAATTTAAATCGAGTGGGTTGACTCCCCCTCCCCCCTTTAAGGGCCACTAGAGGCCTCTAGAGGCGAAGACGCAATTAATGTATTTGTGTAGAAAGGTATTCAAATTGATTCTCTAAAATTCCTGAAAAATAGTTTGTTGATACAAGAGTACCAATTAAAAGCTCTAGAATTCTATAGTCTGTCACACTATAGGGGAAATATTGTCAACTATATTGAAGTTAAACAGCTGAGATATTTGGTACTAAAATACATTTCATATTTTTCTGCTTCACTACTTATGAATATTGTCATCCTTGTTATTATTAATGTTCAGCTCCGCTTAGAAGTATTTTTTTAATCAGGATTTTAATCCCCCCCCTTTCCATTTATAAAGCTTGCATGCCCTTGATTAAACCTCTTAGAGAACATTTGTTGGTGTGATAGAGTAGCTTCACTTTGACCAAGAATGACAATATTCATAAAAAAAATAAGTTTGTCAAATCAGGTTTTCAGACAAACAAACATAAAAATAAGAATGCATTTCATGCTCAACATTTTTGTGCTGCAATTCTTAGATCGTACCTTACTGTTATAAGAATCATCATAAAAGTTTAAATCGATAGGATAATTATATCATGACTAAACTAACCTAAAGAGCTATCAGTTATGGATGGAAGTACGGACGCAGGGACCTAAATTATAGAAAAGCTTCCCTTATACATTTTTTTATTAATTCAAAGATACTTTACTATTTAGTGTGGGAAGGGACATTGTTCCAGTCCCCAAAGTTTAACAATAACGTTTTCTTTTTCCTTAACTGAACAGCTTTGGGAACTTTTATTAATTTTTATTGTAATCTAATTTTAATTCTAATCTACAGAAGGGTAATTTTGTGTATCATCATTGGTGATATAGATCAATTTATCTACTATTGTTATCCGTTTAGATCCCTGGCTACCATTACTGTTTTGTTTAAAGCAAAGCTTTTGTATAATTGGTGTTCATCCGTCCTTAGGATAATTCTATTGATCTACATTCAATTTTGTTCTAGATTTCTAATGTTAAAGTGGTAAATTAATTTAAATTTTGAAAAGTTAATGTTTGTTTGTCCTATCACTTCACTTTGGAGCTTTGCTATATGTATGTTGCCATCCTTGTTTCTTAGTTTAAATCGAACCTTTTATAGAATTTGGGTATTCTGTCCGTACATAAATGATAGGTTTTAGAAATGTTGTATCAATTTCAAACTTTACATGATTATTCTTTTAAGAGTAAGGTACACTTTAAAAAGTAAACCTAACTAGAAAGTCCGTACATCTATTTTAAACATTCTGAATTTTTTAACATTTGTCACAACAATTTTTACATGAATAATTATACTAATAATTTATTTTTTTAGCAATTGTAAATGTTCGTCTGACCCACCTCTTTGTAGATTCGCTTTTATGTACATATTTTGTCATCCTTGTTTCCTTATTTAATTAGGTACAGGGGTATAGAGAAAAAAGAGATAAAACTACTTATATAATACACATACAACAAAAATTAGAAATAAACGTGTCCTTTTTATATGTTCAGGTGAAAAAAAGATTTTATAATTTAAAGATGGGGGGAGTGTGGATGGGCTGATTTTTAGAGGAGGCTCTTACTTGTAGAAGCGAAACAAATATATAAACTGCCTAATTATCCCTCAAAGCTTAGAATCAACCTATTTTGAAGAAACTTTTAAAAATTTAAAGTGACCTTTTTTATTCGAGGTCATCTCTAAATATAAGTATTAGGGTATTAGACAATGGATGATAAATTAATATGCCCTTCTAAATTATATAATTATTGGTTAAAACGTTTTGACATTGCTAGTATATTATTTGACTAATCAAACTTTAACCCCTTACAGTCAGGCGCCTTGCCGCACCTTAATCGGTCGGGGGGGGGGGGGGGGGGGCGGTCAACGCCCCCCCCCTATTATCTCAGTTCCTATTAGAGCTAGAGGGCTAAAAATTTTTGTGCAAGTCCCCTATTTGATAATGAATTTTCGATCTTAAGTAAAACGAAGTCAATTTTCGCTTCCTTCACCCTTTTATTTAACAACCTTTGTTTTTAGGTCCTTTTTCACTTAAAAATTTCAAACGGCTGTAATTTTCTTATTTTTGAAGCTAGAAGAACAATTTTTTCGCAGAAAATGTTTATCTTTATGTAAATTTTATATTGGAAATATCAAAACATAAATTTCAGCGGCCGCAGCTGTACTTGGCAGCTGCCAGCCGCCGCAGTCGGCGGTCGGCAGGAAAACGGCGGCGGATCTTTATGAAATTGTAATACGTTATGTAGATATGTAAGAAAAGCTTAAGTTTAAAATTTGAAGTCATTAAGTCAAAATTGCGGTCACAGGAGCCTTTAAAGATTTCTGGAGACCTGGATGATCAGGACCTGCAGGATCATACCTGGAACCTGAAAT
Organism: Acartia tonsa; assembly: GCF_053477335.1. NCBI lineage: Eukaryota > Metazoa > Arthropoda > Copepoda > Calanoida > Acartiidae > Acartia > Acartia tonsa. The sequence goes on from NC_137267.1 coordinate 47,152,516, forward strand.
CGACTTGAACACCTGTATTTCATATAAGGATTTACTACCAGAGATTAATCTAGTATTTTAATAAGATAAAATGCTTTGTTTAAGTCATAAAAATATTTTTGCTCATTACCTGGATCACCCTGCCAGGTTTGCTGGCATCCTGTGCCCGCCAGGATGGAGATATTCAAAAAATTCAAACTCTCAGTTATGTGATATACCCATACTTAAAAAGTCACGCAGTTTGGGCTCTTTATCTTTCACACACAGAAAATGAGATAGAAACCCCCCCCCCCCCCCCCCCCCGACCGTTAAGGGTTAATAAAAGTACCCAAAGTGTTGAGCAAACAAACATAAATTGTGCTATGAAATTTTGATATTGTTGTAACAATGAGGGAGAGGACATTGGGCTATAAATAATGCTGGTACCCAAAGTTAATTAATATAGTTGACTCAGACACTTGAATTTTTTTTTTCTAAACTAGCAGAGTCAAAATTTTTCAACCAATAATTTTATTATAAAGTAGGATTGAAACGGTTGGACACTGTTAATAGTAAATTAATTGACTAATCAAAATGTAATAAAAGTACCCAAAGTGTTAAGGGAATGAATAAGAAATCGTGCTACAAAATTTTGGTATTATTGTTATAAGGAGGGAGGGTACATTTGGCTTTAATTAAATTATGCTGGTACCCAAAGTTTTCTTCTGTTGGCTCAAACACTTGAATTTGGATTTTTTTTCTAAACTAGTACATTTAAAATTTTTCAACTAATAAATTTATTCTACGGTATTTTATCTTGTTTATCATCATTGGGGATATGAATAAATGTATTGTCATTGTTTTATCCCTTGAATTCCTGTTAAAACTTTATAAGATACATACAAGGGAAGGAGGGGACATTTAACTGTTTATTACACTAGTCCCCAAAGGTTTCTCATTCATTGACAGAACAATTTTTGAGACTTTTATTGAATTTTAATTGGTTGGTTTATTAACTCGAGTGTCCAAATGTTTTAACCACCAATTATAATCTACATAAGGGGTATTTTTGTTTATCATCATTTGGAATTTATGTACATCATTTTTTTCGCTATTGTCTTATCCCTGAAATTCGTAAAATCAAAGGATACAGTATTGGATAAATACTAGTTAAATTATTCTGTCTTTCTGCAATAACAATATAATAGCAGCTATGCCACAAGAGGCCAGCGAAAGTCAACCTTCTCACTTTAAGTTATAGTTTTAAAAAAAATGGGGGGGGGAGTTATTTTTTTATATGGGCATTTCTCTTGGGATGGTGTTAGTACCCTCCCCCGAATTAGTTATAAACACTTTCAGGACCTCTGAGAATCTACACTGCACATACGGGCAACCAGGGGATTTTATTCACCACCCCCAAATCAAGTTTTAATCATTCTATGAGTATTATTATATCCATATTACATCAGATTTCAAAGGAATCGTAAAATTACGCTTTTTAAGTAAGCTTTCTAATGCCTGGAAGTTAAGAAATGCAAAAAATTTCTTACAGAAAAAGGCATATTTTGTGTGTTTCACCAACAATTTTAAAAGTATTATAAAATCTCTTAGAATTAACGTAATTAGACAAAATAACTTTTGTTAAGTCATGCATTACATGTATATTGAGAATATAAAAGAAAAAAGCACAAATTGAAGATATTAGTCCTACATAATTCTAGTTGAAGTCAAGATTTTAGTTTATTTTTGTTTGTTTTAAAGTCAACATTTAAGTAGACAGTATCAGGAAACATGTTTTCACCGGGTGCCACCGGCTAAAAAAGCGATATTTGATTACCCAAAGACATATTATAATCGCCAGTACTGGTTTCATTTACCCCCCCGCGCCCCCGTAGGGGTTTTTTGCCTGTTTTCTGAAGGTGGGTGCACAAAAACTTTGTAAGAAAATGCTTTTAAAGGCGCTTTTAAAGTCAAAATTTAATAACATAGTTGTTTTATTTCATTATATCCCTGCTTTATTTTACCTCTAAAATATATGGGTTTTTTCAAGTTTGATATTGCTGCGCTAATTTATTAGATAATTCTTCCTGTCAATATTGTAACAACCCGAAATTAGAATCTTAATAAGGGATATATAATTACTTGCATGTTGCACCATATTTTCTCCAACTAAAATGAAATGGTCTTTCCAGCATGCTAATATAACGATATCCCCTCCCCTCATACTGGACGTAAGAACTGACCAATAAATGAGGACTAAATTAGCAACCTAAATTGACAACAAAATTTACCCAGTTATAATATCCACGTATATTATGTCTATTATTTTAGAGTGTTTAGATAAATTGGAAACACTATAAAAGCTATTCAGTATGTAATTTACTATTAAATTTAAGCATTTGCTCTTTAATTGACCATATTCGCAATTTATCACAGTAGATTTTTTGTGCTTCGTTACTTATGAATTGTATCATCCTTATTGTTTTCCTTAGAGGTTGAGATAAAGATAGATAGTTGGATGATGGATAGATGGATAGATGGATAGATGGATAGATAGATAGATGGATAGATAGATAGATGGATTGATAGATGGATAAATAGATGGATAGATAGATGGATATATAAATGAATAGATAGATGGATAGATAGATGGATTTTGCAATTTACCACACTAGATAGATGGATAGATGATAGATTTTGGACTAAATGGTGGGAAGGGGCTAAGCCTAAATCAACACCTCTTTATGTTCGAAGTTTTAATGTAACTAAATAATTGTTTCTAAGGATTATTACCATTATCAATGATCTAAAGGGATAAGACAAAGGTCAATATAATTGATGTACAATTCCAATTATAAAACACAAAATTACCTCTTGTATAGATAAAAATTAGTATTCAAAACATTTTAACACACAACTGTAAATCTTTGGCGACTAGTGTTATAAACAGCCAAATGTCCCAAAGGTTAAGTTAATATCCAAATAACGTGGTGTTCTTATAATTAATTGAAATTGGAATTAGCAAGTGTTATGTGTCTGTCTATTGGTAATGCTTTATTTTTAAATTATGTAATTACTTGGTCTTTATTTTAAAACCTGCAGTTTTATTTAGGAAGGGAGGGGACATTGGGCTGTTTATTACACTAGTCCCCAAAGTTTTAAAATAAAATTTTTATATTTTTTGGCCTAAAAACTTTAGGAAGTTTTATTGATTTTTTATTGCTTGGTTCATTAAGTAGAGTGTTGAAATATTTTAATCACTAATTGTCATCTACAGTAATCAGTTTCGTAATATAATTTGATGTATCAATATTATGTAGGTATATACAATATACAATGATACATATATTAATCGCTCATTGTTTTGTCCCTTAGATCCCTGTTTGTTAATTAACCCTTAACAGTTGGGCCCCTTGTCGCACATTTATCTGTTGGGGGGGAGGGTGTTCTTTTTGCAGGTCCCCTGATTGATAATGAATTTCCGACTACAAGTGATTCAAAGTCAACATTCGCTTACTTCGCTCTTTTATTCAACAACCTTTGTTTTTAGGTCCTTTTTTACTTAAAAATTTCAAAAAGCTGTTATTTTCTTTTTTTTGAAGCTACAAATACAATTTTTTCAGAAAATGTTTATCTTTATGTAAATTTTATATTATAAATCTCAAAACATAAATTTTGGCGGCCGCAGCTGTACTTGGCAGCTGTAAGCCGCCGCAGTCGGCGGGTGGCGGGAAAACGGCGGCGGATCTTTAGGAAATTTTAAGACGTTATGAAGACATACAAAAAAAGCTTAAATTTAAAATTTGAAGTCTCTAAGTCAATAATCGAGGTCACAGGAGGCTTTTAAAGATTTCTAGAGACCTGGAGGATCCGGACCTTCAAGATCATATCTGAAACCTAAAATTGACTTGAATACCTATATTTTACATAAGGGTTTACTACTAGATGATATTTTAGTAAGATATAAGGCTTTGTTTAAGTCAGAAAAAATGTTTCGCTTTTTATCTGGATGAACCTGTCAGGTTTGCTGGCATGCAGTGCCCGCCAGGCTGGAGATATTCAAAAAATTCCAACTCTCAGTTATGTGGCATAGCCATAGTTAAGAAGTCACTCATTTATAGCCCTCTATCTTTCACACACAGAAAATATGATAGAATAAAACGAAGGGGAGGAGGGGGGGGGAAACAACCCCCTCCCCCTAAATGTTAAGGGTTAATATACAGATAAACAGTAAACAAGAATCATAATTTCATTATAAATATAGATATTAGATTATAAAAATGCCTACATTTATAATGGATTTATTATCACTGAACAAACTTGTAGCTGACTAAAATAAGGATTTCCCATCCACCCCCTTTACACCATCCCCTCTCCTTCTACCGAAATGAACTCCCAGGCCCCAACAACCCCTAATTTGACACTTTGAACACTAAAATCGGACTACAATTGACATAGATACACTTTAAAGGGCCCAAAAAGCTAGTGATAGAGTAGCTGCGCTACTGAAAAATTTTCATACTACTTTGATAAGTTAAGAAATGCATTCCCTGGCCTCAAACATTCTAATTTGACATTTTGAACAAGAAATTCGGGCTCTAAATAATTAAATCCCCTTTTTGGCTGATATGCCCCAATGTGCACTGTAACAAACAGACTGAAAGATACATATAGTTAGAGATCCTTTTACTTTAATACTAGCAACTAAGACTCTAAAATATCATTCTTCTTTTTTTTTGGGGGGGGGTCTTTTTTATTTATAGTGAGGAGATACCCTCCACCCAAATATTTTTTACAATTTACACTTTTTTGTTTACACAATTTTTATTTAGTAAAAGTCCCCAAAGTTGTTAAATCAGCGAATGAGCAAACGTTATTAAAAAACTTAGGGGACCAGTGTAATAAATAAGTGGTTGAAACGTTTGAACACTCAACTTTATGAACCAATCAATAAAAATACAATAAATATACCCAGAGCTGGCGAGCCAAAGAACAAGGAAAGGTTATTATAAAACTTTGGGAAATAATGTATTAAAATGCCCATGGTTTTTCCCTCCCTGTATTTTGATTCTAACTAGCGGCTACACCCCTAAAAGCCTCTAATGGGGGGGGGGGTGAATCAACTCCCCTTAATTTTCAATTTTAGTTTTATAAAGAAAAGGTAAAAAACATCTTCTCCGGACCTATGAGAAGCTACATTGTTAATTAGAACCATATTGGTTCAGCAGTTAGAGAGACCCAATTGTATTAAGAGACAAACTGACACTCTCATATAGACATCCTGTTACTTTTATATAAGGAGAAACAAATATATGAATTGTTAATTTCAATAGATAGATAGTGAAGTTTAAGTTTTAAAAGGAAAACTAAAAATTTTTATAGTTGGAGAAAATATTTTGTGTTGTATCTTTTTAGATATCCTTTCTGGTTAGTTTTTTCTCTCTAGATAATCGTTTTTGTGGTTAAATTTTTGTGTTATATAACAATCAAGATATTTGCATAAACCAAAGAGGGAGTGGACATTGGACTGGAAATTATACTGGTTCTATAATCTCTAATTTGTTGGCTTAAAATCTTTGAATATTATTTTGAAATATTAATTGGATGTTACATGCCAAACATACAGACTGAAAGTTTTAAAAATTTTCATTTAAAATTAGGTAAAATTAAAGTTAGAAGAACACTTTAGATTTTAAGTACCGAGGCATTTAAAAAAAGGTTTTAGTAGGATTATAATCAATGTTACTTTGTGTTTCGTGCAAAAAAATTGGTGGCATCTAGGAGTAAAAAAAATTACAGTAAAGATTGCATATTTGTGTAATTTAAAAAGAAATTTTGTAAATCTAACATTCAAAATAAGAGGCAAAAAAACTTTATGGGGGGGGGGGGGGAGTATTAAAAAAATATAGAAACTACTTCAAAATATATCACAATATGAATCTTGATCTTAGCAACATTAACAAAAACAAAAATATTGTTGCATATTCTGTGTTTTTTAGTTTTCTTTTTTTCTGATATAATATTATTATTTAGTTTAATAAATTGTTTAATTTGTTTAATTGAATGTTTAAATCAAATATTCATAGATATCTAATTAATAGTAATAATTTTTTCCTTATTTTTGCATCAAAGGTGTAGTTGCAAGAAATGCATTTAAACTTGAATTTAGTAAACTTCATATTTTTTATGTTCAATAGTTTATCTAGAGGACATACATTTGAAATAATTTAAATTTTCTACCAGGTAGTTTTAAAAATGACTAGTCCAGTGGTGCCTATTGATTGTTTTTCATTTTAATACAAAATTATATATGTTAGATGGTATTTTTGTAACTTATGCTGGCCATCAAACTTTTTAAATGCACTTTATGTAACTATCCCTTTAGATATTATTTGTTGATTATTAGTTTACCTATTGTCAATAATTAATGTAACACAAAATTTTAGAATTACTTCAATGTCAGGTTGTTAATTTTTTTTAGTCTGGTGTTGAAGTGGTTTTGAAAATCTTAAAACTACATCATAACTTATTTTTAAATTATTGATGAACATTTTTTGATGCATTTACCACACAAACAAAGAAATGAGAAACCAAGAAAGAGACAACTTTCAATAGAATAACTTAATTAAAAGATTGTTACATAAGTACAAAATCTTTTATGATAGTTACTTCTGTTGACCCATTTTCACAACTAGAACAACCAGAATCTTTTGAAGAATACCATCACTTAATTTTATAGTTTTATATTTTTTGTGTAAAAATTATTCAATTTCGTAAAATTTATTGCTATTAAAAACAAAATATCAGAATTATTATTTGTTTAAATAAAGAGTATGACTATTTGTCATTAAGAGTCAGATTAGAGTATGACTAATTTTTACTTGAATTCAGATTAGAGTATGACTGTTTGTCATCAAACATCAGATTAGAGTATGACTGTTTGTCACTAAAAGTCAGACTTGAGTATGACTGTTTGTCAATAAAAGTCAGTTTAGAGTATGACTGTTTGTCTGCAAATGTCAGATTAGAGTATGACTGTTTGTCATCAAATGTCAGATTAGAGTATGACTGTTTTTCATCAAAAGTCAGGTTAGAGTATGACTGTTTGTCATCAAATGTCAGATTAGAGTATGACTGTTTGTCATCAAATGTCAGATTAGAGTATGACTGTTTGTCATCAAATGTCAGATTAGAGTATGACTGTTTGTCTTCAAATGTCAGATTAGAGTATGACTGTTTGTCATCAAATGTCAGATTAGAGTATGACTGTTTGTCATCAAATGTCAGATTAGAGTATGACTGTTAATCACTAAAAGTCAGTTAGCAGTATGACCATTTGTCATCAAATGTCAGATCAGAGTATGACTGTTTGTCATCAAATGTCAGATTAGAGTATGACTGTTTGTCATCAAATGTCAGATTACAGTATGACTGTTTGTCATCAAATGTCAGATTAGAGTATGACTGTTTGTCATCAAATGTCAGATTAAAGTATGACTGTTTGTCATCAAATGTCAGATTAGAGTATGACTGTTTGTCATCAATTGTCAGATTAGAGTATGACTGTTTGTCATCAAATGTCAGATTAGAGTATGACTGTTTGTCATCAAATGTCAGATTAGAGTATGACTGTTTGTCATCAAATGTCAGATTAGAGTATGACTGTTTGTCATCAAATGTCAGATTAGAGTATGACTGTTTGTCTTCAAATGTCAGATTAGAGTATGACTGTTTGTCTTCAAATGTCAGATTAGAGTATGACTGTTTGTCATCAAATGTCAGATTAGAGTATGACTGTTTGTCATCAAATGTCAGATTAGAGTATGACTGTTTGTCACTAAAAGTCAGTTAGCAGTATGACCATTTGTCATCAAATGTCAGATCAGAGTATGACTGTTTGTCATCAAATGTCAGATTAGAGTATGACTGTTTGTCATCAAATGTCAGATTAGAGTATGACTGTTTGTCATCAAATGTCAGATTAGAGTATGACTGTTTGTCATCAAATGTCAGATTAGAGTATGACTGTTTGTCATCAAATGTCAGGTTAGAGTATGACTGTTTGTCATCAAATGTCAGATAAGGGATTAACTGGGCAAATTTTGAGGGTCAATTTAATCACAGATTACGATCTTAATCACCTGAACTTTGCTCACATTGAGTCAGATTCGTCAGATTATAATCTGAAATCCCCCCTGACAGATTAAAAATTTGGCGGCAAATCCTGAGTAATCTGAGTTTTAGTACCTTTTTGCGCAAAAACACAGGTTTCGTCAGATTACAATCTGACGAAATGTAATCAAATGTCAGAGTTGATTGATGAGGGGCGGGCAGATTAAAACCTGAGGAAAACCTGTCAAAACTCAGATTAGACAAGGTTTTGTCACTACTTGTCAGATTTAAAAACTACTAGGGTACAAAAGGGATAATTTTGTGTATCATTTTTAGAAAGTACATCAATTTATTTGCCAATGTCTTATCCCTATGGATATCTGTTTACATGTGCAGAAAACCATATTTTCCCCTTAGCGTTAATGGAATGAGAGACAGACAGCAAAATGAATCATAGAGTAGCTTCTCTTTAAAAAAAAACTAAACTTACAAAATTACTAATTACAGTGCAGTGTACAACCACTCCTCAAAATATAAATTTGTGTCCAGCATGAAATTTGGAGGAAATAATTAGAACAATAAATAGCACATCATATGAAGAATAAGATATATTTGTCAATCAATTTAGGTAATCAATTTAAAAGTAACGCATACACATAGACAGACAGAAAGACACAAAGATAGACATCAAACTATTTTCATAGTACACAGGAATCTAAAGGGATAGGACAATGATCGATAAATTTATATACATCCCCAACGATGATACACAAAATAACTCTTTTATAAAATACAATGTTAAGTTGAAACGCTTTGGCAATCAACTCATGAACCAACAATTAAAAATTCAACAGTAGTCCCCAAAATTTTTGAGCTAACGAATAAGAAAACGTTATTACAAAACTTTGGGGACTGTATTATGTTATGTGTAATAAACATATTATTGACTCCCCCCCCACCCCCCCTTGCATAGTACATCTAGGATATAAAATGAAAATATGCGTAAAAGCACGCAAGTGCACACACACACGCACCCACCCACACCCAAACACACACTTTTAGGTTAATTGAAAGAAGGATTAAAGCTACTCTATCATCCTTTTTTTGCCTAAAATATCCATTGAAAATTTGTGGTTTGTATGTATAGTCTTTGTTCTAAAAAAGTTTCAAATTATATCATTCATTTTCAAAATATCTAAATAAGTTCTTTTCAGTGGCGTGATGAGGGTTTTGCCAGTGGTGTGTGCGAGGCGAATCTGAAAATGTTGTCACTCCCTTAAACTAAAATCGATAGGGGGTGTGGGCTTTACTTCAGACAACAAGAGGGGTGTATCTGTTGAATTGGTAATGGGACATTTTATTTAAAAAACCATAAATTTGACTTGATAACTCCCTTGGTTGTATAGGGGGGGGGGGGGGGAGTAGAACCCTGTAGAGGAGTTTATGGGGGTTGAAAACCTTGGGGTGGATATTATATAACTTTAAAAAAATATCTTTTAAATTAAGTTTCGCAAATATTTTGTTATTTAAGCCAGCATTTTTTTTTATAAAAAAAAACAAAATATTATATAAATATGGTTTATTATTGTTGTTTAGATTCAAATAATCTTTACGCTCTGTTTAGAAACAATTTGGACCGGACAAAATTACTGAAATTCTGTGTTTAGGTTGATAGGAGGGGCATGAAGAAAATCAGGGACAGCGCGAGCTAGATTCCGGTCAGATCAACACAATTGGGGCACGCCAGCCGCAACCATATTTCGTCCACACTACAATTATTTAAACACTTTGAGGCCAAAGCTACAGAAATAAAAGGTAGAAATCCGCATTGAGGCTTATCTGCAATACTAATATGCACAATTGGAGGCTGATAGCGGCTGAAAACCAAAAAAAAATAACAAAAGTCGCTACAGGCGAAGGCAGCTAAATTCAACCGTAGCTGTTCTGTTAATATGTACAATCAGATCCCATCCTGTTGTAATTTTTAATTTGCCGCCGCAGCCAATGGAAGAAGTATTGGGCGGCCGCAATTCCCTGGACACATAGCACAGGCCTAGAGAATTGTTCAAAAGGGAGGAGGGAAGGGGATAACAGAAGGTGGGTTAGGAGGGTAAGGGAGGGGGGAATGTAAAATATGAAAATTGACCTGGGGAAAAGAGATAAAAGGCCAGGTATACACATAAAATAAGATACATATTCAGAAAAAGTATTCTAAAACAGAATATAGATAATTTTCATTTAAGTTACAATTTAGAAAAGTTTGGAAAGTTAAAACCCATTCTCCAATGAAATTCGAATTTCCCACAAAAAACTCTTTACTTTGATTTTCACTACAAACTATTAAATGGTTATCTAAGCTTTATTTTAGACATTTTAGAAGTCCATCTTTAGCGTAATCAAATACTTTTAATTGGATAAACCAATTAAAGAATGTACTTGCTGTCTAAGTTTAGCTTGAACACAAGATATTCATTAAACAATTCATTAAATCATTACATTATTAATATTTAAATTTTGCTTAGTAAGTTATGATTATTTATATCCATATCCCTAGAGACAAGAAATGATTTCTTATATTTCATTATCTTCTAGTGCATGGGGATATTTTCTCAGGGAAAAAAAGGGATAAGACAATGGCAGATAAAATTGATGACATCCCCTATGATGATGTTTACCCCTTCTTTAGATTTGTATTAGTGGTTGAAACGTTTCAACACTCAACCTAATGAACCAACCAATGAAAATTACTAAAGTCATTAATGTTATTAGGCTAACAATTAAGAAAACGTTATTGTAAAACTTTAAGGACAAGTGTAATAAACAGCCCATTGTTCCCTTCTCTGTCTGATATTTTCTACAATGTTAAAAGAAAAGCTTTTCTGTAATTAGGGTTGGTATGGATGTCCGTAACGGTTAGCTCTTTTCGTTAATTTAGGCATGTTAGAATTGTCCCATCAATTTCAAATTTTTCATGCTGATTTCTTTTTTTGACAACAGCTTTTTGTGCTAACCAAATGAAAAATAAATAATAAAAACTTCCAATAATAATGTAAAGCAAAAGTATAGTTATAAATATCACGAAAAGGTATAGATTCATTTGATTGTGCTTTTCAACTTTTTTTCTAACAACTCCTTTGAAAGCGAAGTTGTTAAAGATAGGGGCGTAGCCTCTATTAATCATAAAATGTAATAAAAATGAAAGATAAACGTTTACAACACAAAATATGTTGAATTTAAACTTGTTTTATTTTTAAAAGTTTTTATAGTAATTTAAATCTAAGGTTTCATGAGAATAATAAAATTATATTTTTTTCATAGTCAAGTTTTTACATCCCGATCTCAAAATTTTTCTTCTTCAAATTTAATTATCTTAAAACAAATCTTTTTGGCCTGTCATTCTGTGAATCCTTAGGAATTATCTAATTTTTCTATATCCCATCTCATTTTACAGCTGTAACATCCCCCCTCCCTTTCCCTATTTGTGCTTTCTCTAAAACTGACATCTTGTACCTGACTCACACCAAGATTCCTGACCCCCAGGGGACACCCCCATTCCCCCAGGGGACAATCCTGTGGGTGTGGCCTGGCCCAGAATTGTTACACACAGTAGCAATTATTCAGGGAATACTCGAGTTTTCTAGAAAAAGTTACCCTTCCACTCAACTTTCCTTAATATATAATAATTAGAAGCAAAGCTTTTCTGTAATTAGGGTCAGACTGTCAGTCCTTCCGGTACAGTTAGCTCTTTTCGTTAATTTAGACATGTTAGAAGTGTCCTATCCATTTCAAACTTTACATGGTGATTCCTATAATAGAGAAGTAATATTTAGGAAGCATAGCAACTCTATAATTGTTGCTAGAAAGTCAGTGCGTTTATTAAAACATGCAGATATTTTTACTTTTTTATTGATATAATTATCCTATTCATCTGCTTTTAGAAAGATTGAATCCTAGGACAACAAGGTACAATAAAATCAGCAAGGTATCTCTATAATAAAATCCTATAAATAAAAGCTTGCCCTTTTACTGTAACTTGTATTTATGCAAATCTGCAGCAAATTTATGCACTGTTTTGTTTAGACTTGTAGTTCTTTTGTCCTTCTTTATAATTTTAGAGCTTCTCTTTTGTGGATGTTCTCATTCTTGTTTCAATTATATCATGAGAGGCCTGACTCATGCAAAGATTCCGGAAAACTATGCATAAAATCCGAAGGAGAGGGGAGCGGTCAGCAGGTCAGCATTGTTTGACACTAAGACTGGGAGATATAATTGTATTATAAAACAAAGGGAAATGTAGAATAAGGAATCCAAAAATATTTTCATAATGGGGAAAGTTAAACATAAAGGACAAAAAGGGATAATGTCTTCTTGGAAAGTGTTCTCGGAGGGGTATATAAACTCAGAGTACCCAAGGGACAATTCAGAAGCCGCCAGGTTCTGTAAGACTAAACATGCCCGGCCACGTGAAGAAGACCTCTGGACCCGACCCAGATCCCTCTCCCTGGCTGTGTGTGTCCCATGAGCTGAAGGAGAAGAACAAGAATAAGCCTTATGACCCCAAGAAGTCTGTGTGGGTCCCCAACAAGGCTGATGGTGGCTATCTCGAGGGTCTCATTGAGTCCAAGGATGGTAATAAGGTGTCTGTCAACATCAAGGGTGAGGTTAAGGTGTTCAAGGAGGAGCAGGTGTGCCAGGTCAACCCTCCCAAGTTTGACTGCTCAGATGACATGGCCAGCTTGACCTACCTTGGTGATGCTTGTGTCCTGTGGAACTCTGTTGTCAGGTACATTAACCAGCTTATCTACACCTACTCTGGCCTTTTCTGTATTGCCATCAACCCCTACAAGAGGTTCCCCATCTACACCCTGAGAACCATGGAGATCTATGTTGGCAAGAGGAGAAATGAGTGCCCTCCCCATATCTTTGCCATTGCTGAGGGTGCCTACCAGGGTATGATGACCTCTGGTATGAACCAGTCTATCTTGATTACTGGTGAGTCTGGTGCTGGTAAGACTGAGAACACCAAGAAGGTTATTTCCTACTTTGCTACCATCTGCTCCTCTGGCAAGAGGAAGGAGGGAGAGGCCTCTCTTGAGGACAAGATTGTCCAGACTAACCCTGTCCTTGAGGCCTGGGGTAATGCCAAGACTGTGAGAAATGACAACTCCTCCAGATTTGGTAAATTTATCCGTATCCACTTCAATGCCCAGGGTAAGCTTTCTGGTGCTGACATGGTTGTCTATCTGCTGGAGAAGTCTCGTCTTACTTACCAGCAGCCTCTTGAGAGATGCTACCATGCTTTCTATAACCTTATGTCTGATGCTGTTCCCGACCTCAAGGAGAAGTGTCTCCTGTCTGACAACATCCTTGACTACTGGTATGTCTCCCAGGGTAAGCTGACTGTCCCCTCCATCGATGACAAGGAAGACATGCAGTTTGCTGATGAAGCTTTCAATGTCCTTGGCTTTACTGAGCAGGAGAAGTATGATGTGTTCAAGAACACTGCTTGCATGATGCACATGGGTAACATGACCAAAGACTTTGTGCCTGTAGGTAAGGAAGAGCAGGCTGAGATCAAGGATGATTCCAATGCCCAGAAGGTTGCTGCTCTTGCTGGTATTGACTGTGAATGGATGATCACCTATTTCTGCAAGCCCAAGTTGAAGGTTGGTACTGAGTGGGTGCAGATGGGTTCCACCTGTACTAATGCTGCCAACTCTGTTGCTGGTATTGCTCGTGCTATCTATGAGCGTACCTTCAGACTTGTTGTCGACAAGTGTAATGAGACTCTAATTGATCCAACCATGAAGAAGGTTCAGTACATTGGTGTCCTTGATATTGCTGGTTTTGAGATCTTTGACTACAATGGTTTTGAACAGATCTGTATCAACTATGTCAATGAGAAACTGCAGCAGTTTTTCAACCAGCACATGTTCACCCTTGAGCAGGAGGAATATGTTAAGGAAGGTCTTGACTGGGCCAATGTTGATTTTGGTATGGATCTTCAGAAGTGTATTGACATGTTTGAGAAGCCCATGGCTTTCCTGGCTGTCTTTGAGGAGGAGTCTCTCTTCCCCAAGGCCACTGATGAGACCTTCAGACAGAAGTTGTTTGATAACTTGCTTGGCAAGCACCCCAACTTTGCCAAGCCCAACCCAAGACCTGATCCTGATGCTCACTTTGCCATCATTCATTATGCTGCCACTGTGTCCTACAACTTGACCGGCTGGCTGGAGAAGAATAAGGATCCTCTCAATGACACCATTGTTGAGATGATTAAGAATGGTTCAAACTCTCTTATGATTCAGTGCTTTGCTGATCACCCTGGACAGCCCCTGGAACCCCCCAAGGATGAAGGTAGAAAGAAGAAGGGTGGTGGCAAGACTGTGTCTTCCTACTTCAAGGGCCAGCTTGATGATCTGATGACCACCCTTTACAAGACTGAACCTCACTTTATCCGTTGTGTTGTCCCCAACACCCACAAGATCCCTGGTGGTGTTGAGCCTGGTCTGGTTATGCACCAGTATCAGTGCAATGGTGTGCTTGCTGGTATTGCCATCTGTAGGAAGGGCTTCCCCAACAAGATGTTGTACCCTGAATTCAAGGCTAGATACAATATTCTGGCTGCCAAGGCTGTTGCCAAGGCCAAGAATGACAAGGGTGCTGCTGGTGCTGTCATGGATGTTATCCAGCTTGACAAGGAGAAGTTCCGTCTTGGTCACACCAAGGTCTTCTTCAGAGCTGGTATTTTGGGTTTCATGGAGGAGGTTCGTGAGGACAGAATTGGCTCCGTTCTTGCCTGGCTGCAGGCTGGTGCCAGAGGTAAGGCCTCCAGAATGCAGTTCAAGAAGCTGCAGGATCAGAAGCTTGCCCTGTACTGCTGCCAGAGAACCATCAGAAACTATTACATTGGTAAGACCTGGCTGTGGTGGCAGATCTGGACTGCTATCAAGCCCAACCTCAAGTGTACTCAGTTTGGCAAGTACAAGGCTCAATATGAGGAGAAGATTGCAATTGCTGAAGCCAACATTGACAAGGCTATTGCTGAATGCAATGCTGTCATTGCTGAGCATGACAAGATTATGAATGAGAAGAATGAACTTGTTCTGGCCCTGAACTCTGGTGGCTCTGCTGTCCAGGTATAGTCATTTAAACAAATTTTGAAGGAAAATGAACAAACATTTACAAGACAAATTTATGTTAAACAAGGATGATAACATCCATAAGTAGCAATGCACAAAAAATTATGTATGAAAATAAGGAGATTTTTATTTTTAGAAGCATGAAATTTTAAAAAAAATCTGATATATTTCATATTTCATATGCATACAGGATGCTCTGAATAAAAGGAAATTTAATTTTCATACTATTACCCACATAAACTTTTTCAGTTGGAGCAAAAAAATTTAAGATATGGGGAAATATGTTAAATTCTAAAAAAGATACCTGTTCTTTCATCTAAGAACACAAAAAAGGATACAAGTAAAAAAGTAGCTATGAATGTGCTTAATAGAAGTCTGACTGCTGTGGATGTTTTACACTTAATGGTGCTTCTTATGGATAGGATTGTTGACAAGAAGTTTCAGTTGTCTAACCTTTATAGGAGCTGAGGAAAAAACAATTTAGACTGACGTATGAACAGACATACATTTCAAAATATAGAGTAGCTATTAAAAAATTTTATGACAATTTTTAAAATTCTTTAAATAATATACTTAATAAAGAAGATTATTCTTCTAATTTAAGTTCACATATTCATTTTTTCAATAATCTTTTATTCTAGGATATTATTGACAAAACCAACCGCCTTGAAGCTGCCAAGAATGACCTGCAGAAGGAGGTTGATGGTCTCAATGCAAGAATCCGTGCTGAAGAAGAGACAATTGCTGGTCTGCAGCAGGCTGGAATCAAGGTTACTGCTGATGCTAACAAGCTCAGAGAGGAAATGAAGAATCTTGAATCAACTATTGAGAAATGTGAGGAAGATAAGAACACCAAGGATTCCCAGATCAGAACTCTTAGGGATGAGATTGCCCACCAGGAGGATCTGATTGCCAAGCTGAACAAGGATAAGAAGAGCACTGCTGAGAGCCGTCAGAAAATTGAGGAAGACATCCAGACCAATGAGGATCGTTGCAACCACCTGAGTAAGGTCAAGGGCAAGCTTGAACAGTCTCTTGATGAGTGTGAAGATGCTCTTGAGCGTGAGAAGAAATCTAAGGGAGATGTTGAGAAGATGAAGCGTAAGATTGAAGGTGACCTTAAGCTCACTCAGGAGGCCATCTCTGATCTTGAGAGAATTAATGCTGAGCTTGGACAAGCTGTCCAGAGAAAGGAGAAGGAATTTGCTTCTCTTGCTGCTAAGATTGAGGATGAACAAACTCTTGGTAACAAGTATGCTAAGCAGATCAAGGAACTGCAATCTCGTGTTGATGAGCTTGATGAGGAGATTGTTGTTGAGCGCAACAACCGTGCTAAGGCTGAGAAGAACCGTACTCAGCTGTCAAGAGAGCTAGAGGATCTTGGAAACAGGCTTGCTGAGGCTGGATCTAACACTGCTACTCAGATTGAGCTTAACAAGAAGCGTGAGGCTGAGCTTGCCAAGCTGAAGTCTGACCTTGAGGAGGCCAACATTTCTCATGAAGGTACTCTTGCTGCTCTACGCCAGAAGCACAACAACAGCATGGCTGATCTTGGTGAGCAAATTGATGCCATCAATAAGAACAAAGCCAAGTCTGAGAAGGACAAGGCTGGCATGGAGAGAGATCTCCAGGAAGCAAGAGCTGGTCTGGAGGAGGCCATGAGAGCAAGAGCTAATATGGAGAAGAACTGCAAGATGACCAATGCAACCATTGTTGAGACCAACCAGAAGCTTGATGAGCTTGCTAGAGCTCTCAATGAGGCTGACTCCACCAAAAAGAAGCTGCAGGTTGAGAACCAAGATCTGAACAGACAGATTGAGGAGACTGAAAATGCTATTGCAGCTCTGCAGAAGAACAAGATCTCTCTCACCACTCAGCTTGAAGATACCAAAAGGCTTGCTGATGGTGAGGCTAGAGACCGTGCTGCTCTGCTCACTAAGTACAAGAACCTTAACACTGAGGCTGAGAACCTGAGAATGAAGATTGATGAGGAGGCTGACAAGAAGAATGATGTCCTGAAGGCCCTCTCAAAGGCTCAGGCTGAGATCCAGCTCTGGAAATCCAAGTATGAGACTGAAGGTCTTGGAAGAATTGATGAACTTGAGGGCACTAAGGCCAAACTTGCATCCAGAGTTGCAGAGGCTGAGGAGCAGATTAATGCTCTGAACACCAAGATTGCCTCTACTGAGAAGTCCAAGCACCGTCTTGAGGCTGAACTTGAAGAGATGTCTCTCGAGTATGAGAGAACTCATGCTGCTGCTGTTATCACTGAGAAGAGAGGCAAGAACTTTGAGAAGGTTGTTGGTGAATGGAAGGCCAAGGCTGATGACATGCAGGCTGAGCTTGAAGCTAGCCATTCTGAATGCCGTAATCTAAATGCTGAAGGATTCAGACTGAAGGCTGGTCTGGATGAGGCCAATGAGCAGCTTGACATTGTCAGACGTGAAAACAAGAACCTGGCTGATGAAATCAAGGATCTGCTTGACCAGCTTGGAGATGGTGGTCGGTCCATCCATGAGCTTGACAAACAGCGCAGACGCCTGGAAGTTGAGAAGGAGGAGCTGCAGGCTGCTCTTGAAGAAGCTGAGGGTGCTCTTGAGGCCGAGGAAAATAAGGTAAATAGTTACATTAATTTTTTTCTTTTTCTTACAATAAATCATTTTTTCATTTTAAAATTAAAATTAAATTACTATCCTTTACAAAACTGTTTTTAAATATTTTACAAGAAAACTTTGCTTTATTTCTTCCTTTATCTATTTTTAATTATTTTTAAATTTTCCTACAATCAATTATAAACTATTCTAAATCTAGGGAACTATATAACAATTCTACTTATTTAATTGTTTATTTAAATACTAGCGGCTACGCCCCTAGAGGCCTCTAGGGGCATTTGAGGAGGAGATAGTCGAATTTAATAATTCAATTTCTTATTTTAGATTTTAAAAGAAAAAGTAAAAAAAAATTTTACGTTTGACGTTTGTTTTTCGTTGAACTCTCTTTCTAAAATTGAGAAATTTAAAATTTTTTTTATTTCTCTAGGGAGGGTGGTGGTACCCTCCCCCAAAATAGTTATAAACCTTCCCGGGACATATGAGAATCTACCCTATTAAGGAGAACCCGATCGGTTGAGCGGTTAGCGAGATCCTTCGCTACAAACAAACAGACAGACAGACAGACATCGTTCTACTTTGTATTATAGATTAACTCATTTTCTCGTATTCATTCGAATCCGGTGGATAGGAACCGGTTCTTATCCATACGAAAAAACTATGTCTAGCATCGTATTATATCCAGCTTTCTACAAATATAGAAATGTACAATCATAAGATTAAAACCAGTTTTTTTAGCCGGTGCCTTCGCACTTCGGGGCTAAAAAAATAGTTTAATCTCATAATTGTACATTCTATATCCGCGGAAAGCCGTTTATAATACGATGCGAGAAATAACTATTACAACATCTAATTGAAGTTAATTTTCAATACCAGAATAAGAAAGAAAAAATATTCATTATAGCTAATTTTTCTTTTTTTATTAGACCTTTGTCTTTTTAATAAGAAATAACCCAATGTTGTTTTACTCTATTTATTAAAACTCATACACTTACTTTTAGTCTTTGAAAGTACAGGTAAAATTATATGTAACTGACTCTATCTCTTTATTTCAGGTCCTGAGAGCTCAGCTGGAGCTTGGTCAGGTGAGACAGGAGATTGACCGCAGGATGGCTGAAAAGGAGGAGGAGTTCAACAACACCAGGTATATCTTATCAGCATGTTTTACATGGACGTGCAGACTTTCTGGTAATCATTATATAGTTGCTACACTACTTTAATCGTATCATCAAGCAAAGTTTGAAAGCAAAGGACAAAAATTGAACTATTTTCTTTAACTAACTTTCTTTATTTAACTTAACCTTAATTTCAATTTAAACTTGAAGTCTATTCAAATTTTAACATTTTAATGTTGTAAACTATTATTTATTTATTTTTTATATAAATTGATTTACTTTGGGTTTAATATATTTAATAATAGCCAGGGATCCAAAGGGATAAGACAATGGCCAATAAATTGATATATATCCCAAAACATGATACATTTATTACCCCTTCCAAAAATTAAAAAGTTAAAAGTGGTTAAAAGTTTGGTAACTCAAACAAAGTCCCCAAAGTTGTCAAGCCAAATATTACAAAACTTTAGGGACTTGTGTGATAAACAGCACTATATACCTCCCTCCCTGATTATGGCCCTGGCGGGTATAATAATATGCTAAAAAAATAGTTTTAATCTTATAATGGTACATTCTATATACACAGAAAGCCGTTTATTATACGATGCGAGAAATAACAATTCTAAACTTATATATTAAAAAATGTCTAAATTAGTCAGGCTAAGAGTATGATAGAAATTAATTACCATACACTTAAAAACCTGAAGTCTAGTTATTCCATGTCTCTTTAAGTTATTTTTAATATTTATCAACCGTTGGCCCCTGGATTGATAAAAAGCTAGGTTAGATGTTATTTAAGGTTTCAAATTTTTCTCTAATGACTTATTCCTATATTTCTGTTTACATATCTATATTTAGTAGCGCATCTACTCTATAATTAAAAATGTTCGTCTATTTGTGTCAATATGTCTGTCTGAAACTTTTTGGGGGGAAACATAATTTTCTCTGCTTCTATAAAAGGTAGATGGCTGAAATTTCTTGTCAACATTAACATCATTGTGGAGCACAAGAATAAAACATTCATGGCGGTCAAACTGCTTTCAAGCAGCTTTTTAGCCACAATTAAGTTTTATAACTTTTTTTCTCGGCGGCTGAAATTTCTTGCCTATAATAATTTTAGTAGCAAAACTACTCTATAATTCAGAATGTCCGTTTGAATGTCAATCTAGAAGTCAGTCTGAAACGTTTTTAAAGCAAATTTTCAGACATGGGATTTTGTTAACCATAGGTGAAAGGACAAGTAGATTTATTTTTTTACATTTTTACAGTTTTGTCTGGTTTTAAAATGTTCTAATAAATATAGGGACAAAAAAAAATTATATTGTAACTTTTTGTTCATAAAACATATTTAACAAGTTAACTTACTAAAAAGATGAATTTTACCTTCTTATATTAAAATCTAATATCTATACATTTTAAATTGATAATTTATTGATTTTTTTATTAGTAAAATCTTTATTTGTAGGAAGAACCACGCCAGAGCTATGGAGAGTATGCAGGCTTCCCTTGAGGCTGAGCAGAAGTCCAAGGCTGAGACCCTGAGACTGAAGAAGAAGCTGGAGGGTCAGATCAACGAGCTTGAGATTGCCCTTGACCACGCCAACAAGGCCAACAACGAGGCCCAGAAGTCCATCAAGCGCTACCAGGGTCAGCTGCGCGAGGCTGAGTGTGGCTATGAGGAGGCCTCCAGAGTGCGCCAGGAGATGGCTGAGAAGGCCAACCTTGCTGACCGCAGAGCCCAGGCTCTTGCTGGTGAGATGGAGGAGGCCAGAGCTCTTCTGGACTCTGCTGAGCGTGGCAAGAGGCAGACTGAGGCTGAGCTGGTTGAGTCCAGAGGTGCTGTCAACGAGATGACTTCTATCAACAGCAGAGCTGCTGCTGAGAAGCGTGGACTTGAGGGATCTGTCCACACTCTCCAGGCTGAGATTGATGATATGCTGCACCAGGCCAAGAACAGCGAGGAGAAGGCCAAGAAGGCCATGGTTGATGCTGCCCGTCTGGCTGATGAACTCCGTGCTGAACAGGATCACGTTACCCAGCAGGCTTCTTCCAAGAAGGCTCTTGAGGCCCAGCTTGCTGAGATGGAGTCTCGTCTCAATGATGCCAACGAGCATGCTATGCGTGGTGGCCGCCAGGCTATGGCTAAGCTTGAATCCCGCGTGCGCGCTCTTGAGATTGAGCTTGGCAGCGTGCAGTCACGCACCTCTGAGAGCATGAAGGCCCACCAGAAGGCCGAGCGCAAGATCAAGGAGCTGCAGTTCCAGAATGATGAGGACCGCAAGTCCCAGGACCAGATGTCTGAGCTGGCTAGCAAGCTGCAGCAGAAGATCAAGACCTATAAGAAGCAGATTGAGGAGGCCGAGGAGATTGCCGCCCTCAACCTTGCCAAGTACCGCAAGTCCCAGCAGGAGCTGGAGGAGGCGGATGAGCGCGCCAGACTGGCCGAGTCTCAGCTGACCACCATGCGCGGCGCCCGCGGAGGATCTGTCTACTAGAGAGAGCATCCTTAAACTTTATATATACTGGCTGGATTACTGTTGATGACCTGATTATTGATTTGTTGATTTGCTGAATGATAGAAGCTTTCCATTTCAATTTTTGTTTATTTTATTCAATTTTTGTGTTTAAAAATGTAAATAAATTTTGAGCAAGCAATACATATATTAATCTGTTTTCATTAGTATTTTTTAAAAAAATCGTCATCAATTTAGGTTGCTAAATGGATCTCATTTATTGGTCAATTCTTTTATCTAGTAAAAGGGGAGGGGATGTGGTAAAGGGGGGGGGGATTACTTTATTAGCTAGAGTACAAACAACATCCAAGTATTAATACATTGAAATACAGAATATTTATTCTCCTTTATTTTAAACACATATGGCATGCAAAATGTTTTGGCAAATTCCCATAAGCATGAAGTAAATAACCATATTACCACTAATAATCTAATTTTAAGGATAATTATTTGCAATAGTAATAACGTAGGTATATAAGGATATAATCAAAACATAAAACCCTGTTGGGTTTAGAATAAGGTTAAAACAAAGTAAACATATTCTATTAGTAAGTGTGAAATAGAAACCTAAAATAAAAAAACAAGTAAACTATTGCTCAGTAAAATTAAAGAAAAATAAGAACAAATTTTATGAAAATATAAGCATATTTTTGCAAAAATAGATCAGATAAGATTAGATTTATTATTCTTGGGTGTACATACATAGAAAAAAATATAAATAAATGAATTAAATGAGTATTATATACATTTATATATACAGTCAAATTTTATTGATATGGTTAATTTATAAAAAAAATTTCTTCCCAAATGGCAGTTTCCTAAAAAGTAGGAAGTATGCAGTAATGTGTATTCACACATTGTTTTCATACAGGCCATATAAGAAAGACAAAAAAATAGAAAAAAAGATAATGAGCAATAGATAAAATCATATTGGAGAGATAAGAATGATAATAGGAAGGATTGATTAGAGCATACAAGTCTCACACCATTATTGCAATAATAGAAATTTAAGAAATTTTCAACAAATAAGATTAATTGATGGTTTTTGTAAATTAGATAATGGTAAATTTTTATATCAACTACACAAAGTAGCTTGATGTGTGTATGTCCGTCCCTTAAGATCTCGGTAACCAATGAACCGATTGGATTCTACCTACTGGTCCTGTGGTGCTTTTAGGCTAAAACCAAAAAAATCCCCCCCATTAAAATAAAATGTATTAGTGGTTGCATTGGTTGCATCTCCAATTTTTTTTAAATTACCTCTTGGGGCAAAGCCCCTAGAGTCTAGGGGCGAGGCACACACCTCCTTTGTATACCTCAACATAAAATGTAGCAGATATTGTGGATCCAATTGAAAAAGTGGGATTCTACCGCATGTGTTTATGTTGATGTAAGTTGAAATGGCATGAAATTGTCTAGTTTCAAGCTTTGATACAACATTCGATATATTATTAATTGGATATTGCACCACATTTCTATTTATTCTTATAAAGTAATAGTCGCAGCTGGCTAATATAACGATACCCCCTATCCACAACCTAAACTACATCCACTCCCCCTTCTACTGCATGAACGAATAAATAAGGTCCAGAAAAGCAACCTAAATTTTCCCCTGTCAATACATCCATGTATTCTATATCCATTGCTTTGACACAACAGCACACAAAAGTTATGAGTGCCAAAATTATTCAAAGCGGGGCCTCTCTAACTTTTGGGTGTGACCGTTTGTCCGTCTATACGTTTCTGAAATACTAAGTCTCCTTAGGAATCGTAGCATGCAAGTCGATCAATTTTTTATTTAAATTTGACTAATTATCGAAGATGATTAAAGTACCTCCACAGATTATTTTGTCATACGATAGAATAACCAATGAGAGGCCAGCATTAATTTTACAATTGGACTAATTAATGTCTAACCCTATCTCCCCCCCCCCAAAAAAAGGATTATTTTTTTTGGGGGTGTTCTTAAAAAGTAAATTTCAACTGGCAGAGCGTTTAGAGAGATCTTGAGCATCATTCAGACAGATGGACAAACAGACAGACATCAAGTCTAGTTTTTACTATAGATTAATATTTTACTATTCTATCGTCCCGTTTTAAAAGCGAAGCTTTCCTATAATTAGGGTCGGTCCGTCCGTCCGGACTGGATAACTTTTTAAGGCATGTTAGAATTGTCCGATTTCAAGCTTTGCATGGTGATTCCTGTAATAGTTAGGTAGGATTTAGAAGCAACTCTATAATCGTTTCCTGAATGTCCGTATGTCCATTTTAAACATGTTGATTTTTAACTTTTTAACAACAAATGTAATATAATGGTCCGATTGATCTGATTTTTGGCATACTGATTCCAAGGACAACATTGTACAATGTTATAAGCAAAGCATCTCTATAATCAAGTCCTAAAAATGTAAGTATGTCTATAAAATTATCCTGTTTTTAAACAGTTTTTTAATTAATTTACTTACAGTTTTGTTCGACTTTGATACATTTTTTCTGATTATTCAATTCTGACACTATACAAGTGTTAATGTCCGTTTGTCCTACCGTTTCAGAGCTTCGCTTTTTTGGATGTTGTCATTCTTGTTATGTTGGATCTTGTCATCCTTGTTTATCATGAATAACCAGGCATTCCAAAAATAAACATAGAATATCAAGAGGTTGGCAATGTTTTGTTACCAAAACTTATTCATTTGTAACTAGCGGCTACGCCCCTTGAGGCCCTTGGGTCACTTTAGTCGGGGGCTGGGGGGATCTTCAAAATCTATCAAAAAACCTTTTCTATTACCTTCAGAGTCTTCCTGTACAGTGTACATACATGGTATTCTTATCGGTTAAGCGGTTAGTGAGATCTTTTGGTACAAACATACATACATCCAGTAATAAGGATTGTTGTAGCTACGTTAAATATCAACTGTCAATTTACAACCCTTTTTCTTGACGAGCTAACAATAATTGATTCAATAATTACTCAACAGAATTAAAAAAGTAAGGTGTCAAATTAAAGATCTTACTATTTTTGTTCATAATGGCAATTTTCTTCTTCTTTTTTTGTTTCGTTTTAGTACCTTAAAACCCACTTAATTATTTTTTTAAAATCTTAAATTACTTAAAAAATAAGAGGTCTACAAAAAAAAACTAGATTCTAAATTCTATGGTTCATTTTGCATCTACTACTTACTAAAAGCACCGACTTGCTATTTTTTAAAAAATCACAAAAGATAGGACACGTTCTTTATTGCATTGTGTTTCTCAGAATATTTCTATTCTTGTTGACTAAATGACCAGTTAAATTTGAGTAATGTCTTAATAACTTCTCCTCAGTATTGCTTCGAAACCGATTTATATCCGCTGGATTAGAAAAGGATCGCAGCCATACTGAAAAATCATAAATTGTACTGTATTATAGACAATTTTCTACGAATTATAAGAAGAAAGATCATAATATTAAAACCAGTTTTGTTAGCCCAGGCCATCAGCCCCTCTTTTAATTTTTTTAATTTACTATCCGCGGAAAATTGTTTATGAAACGATGCGATAAATAATCACTATATATAAGCTTCTTATTGTCATTTTTTTTCTCAATAGTCAGTATCTAAAACGCATGAAACTAGACCCCTCTTCAAAGAAGTGGTTTTGTCAAAGAAAGGTTTTGGAAATTGGTTAAAAGATTTTTCTTCTTGCGGATTGAAATTTTTTATGCAATTACAATTGGCGATAAATTGATGCACATCCCCAGTTATGATAAACAAAATGAAGCCTTTGGTAGATCAATATTAGTGGTGGGAAAGATTGGACACCGCTAGAATCCTTATATTAAAGTAACAGGATGCCTTTCTGTTTGTCTGTGTGTTTGTGTGTCTGTGTGTTTGTACCGAAGAATCTCGCTAACCGCTGAACCGATCGGGTTCTCCTTAACAGGGTAGCTTCTCATAGGTTCCGGGAAGGTTTATAACTATTTTCTTGGGGGGTGGGACACCCTCAACCCCCCCGAAAAATGAAAATTACCCCCACCCCCCCCAAAAAAACTAAAAATTTTTTAAAACTAAAATTAAAATTAAAAAATTTTTCACCCCCCAAAAAAGTTTTTTTTACATTTTCTTTTAAAATCTAAAATAAGAAATTGGATTATCAAATTCGACTCCCCCTCCTCAAGTGCCCTTAGAGGCCTCTAGGGGCGTAGCCGCTAGTAAAGTATCATTTTATAAAAGACAAAGTTTTTGGGCCAACCATTGAGAAAATGTATTTATCAAACTTTGGGTACCAGCATAAATTACACTCCAATGTCCCCTTCCTTTCCCTAAAGAATGAGGAACTAATAAACCAAACTTGTTAACACATATTGTGGGTGGGAAAGTGCCCCAGGGGGTTTTGTCCACTCCTACAAATATGTTTATAAATCACTCAATTTTCTGCAATGTATTTGCTTTGCAAAAAATTAAAGGGTGTCCAATTTTTCATACATTCTTCTTTTATTTCCACCCTGGGATCTAAAGGGACAAGACAATGACCGATAAATTGATGTACCTCACCAATGATGATACACAAAATTACCCCTTCTGTAGATTACAATCAATGGTTTATACGTACCAACCAACCATAATTAAATAAAAGTCCCCAAAGTTGTTAAGCCAACTAATCAGTAAACGATTTTATAAAACTTTGGTTACTAGTAGGGTTTGGGCCAGATACTTTTTGGCCGGATACTGGATACCGGATATCCGGCCCAACCCAAGTTACTAGTGTAAGTAATAAACAGCCCAATGTCCCCTCCCTCCCTGCTTTATTTCACTCATTTTTCTTTATCTTGTTTTAACACACACTCTCCCTGTATTTCAGTATCCATTTTAAGTAGCGGAGCTGCTTTGTAATTAAGATTTTTCCGTTTGTTCGTACGGTCAGTACTTTGCAATTGTTTGTTATTTCACCTTTGTAACTTTTGAAAGGTATTACATATATTTTATATTAACTAGCTGCTACGGATATAGAAGCCTCTAGGGGTACTCGAAGTTGGGGGAGGGAAGTGGCAATTCGAGCCCCCCCCCTCAAAATTGTAGTTTTAAATAGAATGGTACCCTCAACAAAAATAGTGGTAAACCTTCTTAAGAAAAGCTGCATTGTATAGGAGAACATTTGATGTTAGCGAGATCCTTTGGCACAGACAGACAGACACATAGATCCTGTTACTTTTATATAAGATTAAGGTTCTTATTACTGCACCACTATAGAAATTAAGTACCTTGTCTATTTATGAAAACAAGGATGACAACATCCATAAAAGCGAAGCTCTAAAATCAGAAGGAAGGACAAAAGAGCAATAACTCTTGGAAATGGCCGGAACTTATTAAAAAGCAGAGCATTAACCTCCTTATAAAATTGTTGTCCTAGGAATCAATTCTAAAAAGCAGATTAAAATGTTATTTATTTCATACAAAAAAAAATCAGCATGTTTTCAATGGACGAACGGAATATTGGGTAACGGTTATAGGGTTGCTATACTTTCAAAATCTTACCTAACATTTATATGAATCAATATGCCAAGTTTTAAGTCGATACATGTCTAAATTAACGATATGACCTATCCGTTACGGACGGACTAACAGATGTACGGACCAATTCTTATTATAGAAAAGCTTCGCTATCCTTATACTAAAGTAACAGGATGTCTCTGTGATTGTGTGTCTGTGTGTTTGTACCGAAGGATCTTGCTAACTGCTGAACTGATCGGGTTCTCCTTAACAGGGTACCTTCTCATAGTTCCCGGGAAGGTTTTTAACTATTTTGGGGGAGGGTACCACCCCCCTCCTAAGAGAAATCACAATACATCGATTTTTTTTCGAATAGAGACTCCTACGTAACATTGCAAAGTATTGAAGAAACTTGATAGAGACTCCTTCGAAACATTGCAAACATTTAAAGTACCACTAGAGGCCTCTAGGGGCGTAGCCGCTAGTT
The DNA here is from genome assembly GCF_053477335.1 of Acartia tonsa. Classification (NCBI taxonomy): domain Eukaryota; kingdom Metazoa; phylum Arthropoda; class Copepoda; order Calanoida; family Acartiidae; genus Acartia; species Acartia tonsa. Next base: position 47,179,917 of record NC_137267.1, read on the forward strand.
AAAAATATTGTACATATGTGCCTGGGGTAGAATAATAAGGAATTACAAATATTAAGAAAGGGGAAGGGGGGGGATGGACACTCCCAAAAATTCCTTAATTTTGGCGGATTTGTTATCCTAACTTCCGTAACTAAACGGGTTGAATATTGTTTCGGTGCAAAGCTTCTCTATAAAACAAAGGAGTCGACAGATTATTTTTATCATCAACTAATAAAAATTGAAAATGAAATAGGATATATGTACGAGGATATATTGATAGGGGAAAATTTGTCGTCAATTTAGGTTGCTAATATGGACCTTATTTATTGATCAGTTCAATAATTTAATAATAACCTCGCAAGAGAAATCGTCCATAAAAAATGAAGCCCCCCTTTATAAAACTAATACAGAAAATCGGTGTTTGGGGAGGGGGGGGGGGGGAGGAGCGACCTCTATACTGTAGCCTTATTAATTTATTTAGTTTTTAAACTTCAGGTTCAACTGCACTACTTAATAATATTGTCTTACTTTCAAAATAAATTTATTATTACTTGGATCTTACACCAGATTATCATGTACTCTAATAAAGTGAAACTTGTAGCTAGCACTGAATCAACGATCTCTCCCATCCGACCCCCCATCCACTCTCCTCCTTGACGAACTGACCAATAAGTGATGTCCATGTTAGCAACCTAAATGGACAAAAAAAATCCTTGTCATAATATCTACATATATTTAATATTCAATTATCCATTACTTGCAACTCAATGAAAAGAATACTAATATCAATACAATTTCTCGTATTCATTCGAATCCGGTGGATAAGAACCGGTTCTCATCCATACGAAAAAACTATGTCTAGCATCGTATTATATCCAGCTTTCTACGAATATAGAAATGTACAATCATAAGATTAAAACCATTTTTTTTAGCCCGCGCCTTCGGCACCTCGGGGCTAAAAAAACTGGTTTTAATCTTATAATTGTACATTCTATATCCGCGGAAAGATGTTTATAATACGATGCGAGAAATAACTATTATACATCTATAATACAAAGTAGCTTGATGTCTGTCCGTCTGTCCGTCTGTCTGTCTGTCTGTCCGTCTGTCTGTCTGTCCCTTAAGATCTCGGTAACCACTGAACCGATCGGATTCTACTCTTCAGGGAATATACCTACTGGTCCTGTGGTGGTTTTAGGCTATTTTCTTGGGGGGTGGGACACCCCCAACCCCCCCAAAAATAAAAAAAATCCAACCCCCCAAATTTTTTTTTTACATTTTTTGTAAAATCTCAGTAACTGCTGATCAAATTGGGCTCTACCCTTCTGGGAATATACCTACTGGTCCTCTGGTGGTTTTAAGCTATTTTCTTGGGGGGTGGGACACCCCAACCCCCCAAAAAATAAAAAAATCCCCACTTCCAAAATTTTTTTTTTTTAATTTCTTTTAAACAAAAACCAGTAATTGGGGTGTGGGAACCCCACTGCAACATGGGACGAAGCCCCCATGAATCCCCCCCCCTCAAAAAAAAATCAAAATATTTTTTTTTAATTTTAATTTTTGTGTAAGCGAACAACCTAGGTCTAATTTTTACGAATTGAATTTTTTGTGTATACGACAAACAACCTGGGTTTAATTTGTACAAATTAAAATTTGTGTGCATAAAGCGCACAACCTGGGTTTAATTTTACCACAGAGTAATTAAACAAAGAATAATTTTTTGAATATTTATATTAAGGAGGGTTGACTTCCCAAAACTATATAGGGCGAAGCCCCTAGAGGCTAGGGGCGAAGCCACTAGTTCAACAAATAGTGTAACTTCTTTTTTCGTTGCAAAGCTACTTTATAATTCACTTACTCTATCCCTCTGTAACAAAGAGACATGTGATTTTCTCAGCAACTATTTAAGATAGGCAGTTAAAATTTTTGGTGTAGTCCTCCCAAATCATTACATATCCTTCACCACCCTAAAAAATATTACATACCCCTCTGATTTTTTTTGGTGAGGGTATTATATTTGATAAAACAAAAGTATGAACCTTCCAATTGTTAGAAAAATGGATTTATAATAAAAGTGGATATATTGACTGGGAAAAATTTCTCGTTAATATATCTTGCTAATATGGGTCTTATTTATTGGTCAGTTCGTTTATCCAGTAGAAGGGAAGGGATGTGGTAAAGAAGGTGGATGGGAGTATCATTATTATTTCTTCATTAGAGTACATAAAAATGTGGTTTAACATCCCTTAATAATATATCAGTTGTTGGAGCCATAATTCAGTTCTATAGCTGTCAACATAATATAGCAACATGAGTAGAGGAAAAGGAATATTTAATGGTTATTTCTTGCATCGGTACCTCGGGGCTAAAAAACTGGTTTTAATCTTATGATTGTACATTTTTAGATTCGTAGAAAGCTGGATATAATACGATGCTAGACATAGTTTTTTCGTATGGATGAGAACCGGTTCCTATCCACCGGATTCGAATGAATACGAGAATAGTTATTTCTCGTATCGTATTATAAACGGCTTTCCGCGGATATAGAATGTACAATTATAAGATTAAAACTAGTTTTAATCTTATGATTGTACATTTCTATATTCGTAGAAAACTGGATATAATACGATGCTAGACATAGTTTTTTCTCGTATGTATGAGAACCGGTTCCTATCCACCGGATTCGAATGAATACGAGAAAAAATTATAATGCATGCATTTTTGCCAAATTATATTCTTCAAATTCGAAGCTTTTCTATGTATAGTATGTGTTAATTGTTAATGTTAAAGTCGTCCTATCGATTAATATCAGCAAAATTACGGTATATTTTTAAAAGCTAGAAGATTTAGTCTTTACGTCCAATATGAGGTTGTTTTTTTTTTAACAAAACAGAGACGCATAGAAACAATTTTTTCGTCTAAATTTTCATAATTATTAATATCCTTTTATTCCATATCCATATGCAATATAATACAGTACAGTTGACTGGGATCTAAAGGGATAAGATAATGGCTGATAAATTGAAATACATCTCCAATGATTATTTACAATATTATCCTTTCTGTAGATGACAATTCGGGATTGAAACGTTTGGACACTCAACTCAACGAACCAACCATAATTCAATAAAAGTCACCAAAGTTGTTAAGTCAACGAATAAGAAAACGCAATCATAAAACTTTGGGGATTAGTGTAATAAACAGCCCATTGTCCCCTCCCTCCCTGACAGTTTAGATGTGCTCGGGGTTACAGGGACAAATATTTACTAAAACAAATTAAGACAAAATGACTCTTTTATAATAATTAGTAAACCTTTGACTTCTCAAATATTTTTCGGTGATTAACGTCCTTTTTAAAGTACTAGCGGCTACGCCCGTAGATGCCTCTAGGGGCACATGATGAGGGGAGAGTCGAATTTGATAACCCAATTTATTATTTTAGATTATTTTGGGGGGGAGGGGGATAATTTTTTTCTAGGGGCAATTTCTCCTGGGAGATTGGTGTTACCCTCAACTAAAATGTTATAAACACAACCGGGACCTAAGGAGAACTCGATAGTTTCAGCGGTTAGCGAGATACTTCGGTACAAACACACAGACAAACAGACATCCTGTTACTTTAGTATTAGGATTATTTAAAACAAAAAAATTCAATTTTTAATTGTTCTTTTTTCACATTATTACCTTGGTCTGTAATTGCTTTGCTTTTTAGTTTTATATTATTTTTGTAAAGGATTATTTAGAATATACGTGTGTCTTAAATCTATGGGGAAATGTGATTTTCCTAGCTGCTATTTAAGATAGATGACTGAAATCTTCTCCATTCCAATGAACATCCAGAATGTAATTTGATTTGTCCGTGGGTCTGTCAGTCATGCTACAAAATAAATTTTTTTAGGGGTGGAACGGGGATTTTTCAATATTTGGGGGGGTTGGGGGTGTCCCACCCCCCAAGAAAATAGTTATAAACCTTCCCGGGACCTATGAAAAGCTACCCTGTAAAGGAGAACCCGATCGGTTCAGCGGTTAGCGAGATCCTTTGCTACAAACAAACAGACAGACATCGTTCGACTTTGTATTATAGATTATTATTCTTGATTTTAGTAAATCATTAGATCCTCTCTCAAACTCCTTTCTAAATTCGCATGAATTTTTATGCTTTGATACTACTAATACTTTGATGGATGTTGTCATCCTCGTTTATGCAATAACTAACCCTAACCGTGAGTGTATGGGTTTATATGGACGTGTGTGTTGTGTTTATGCAAAATTATGCACCATTAAACAAAACAAATGTTTGCTAAAAGCATTATTTATTGCATCACTACGAGGGCTAAAGGGTGAAAAATATTTTTCTAAAAGTATTTACAGGTGTCTACATAACAATAAGATATAATAATTCATGGATTAACAAGTTATCAGTATCCGAAGGCAGTCCAAAGTGTTGATTGATTAAACAATAACATTATAAACATTCGGTGAGAATTGATTAGCGCATGGCGGGCATCTGGGCGCTGGCAAGTCTGGCGCGCTCATCCGCCTCCTCCAGCTCCTGCTGGGACTTGCGGTACTTGGCAAGGTTGAGGGCGGCAATCTCCTCGGCCTCCTCAATCTGCTTCTTGTAGGTCTTTATCTTCTGCTGGAGCTTGCTGGCCAGCTCAGACATCTGGTCCTGGGACTTGCGGTCCTCATCATTCTGGAACTGCAGCTCCTTGATCTTGCGCTCGGCCTTCTGGTGGGCCTTCATGCTCTCAGAGGTGCGGGACTGCACGCTGCCGAGCTCAATCTCAAGAGCACGCACGCGGGATTCAAGCTTAGCCATAGCCTGGCGGCCACCACGCATAGCATGCTCGTTGGCATCATTGAGACGAGACTCCATCTCAGCAAGCTGGGCCACAAGAGCCTTCTTGGCAGAGGCCTGCTGGGTGACGTGATCCTGTTCAGCACGGAGTTCATCAGCCAGACGGGCAGCATCAACCATGGCCTTCTTGGCCTTCTCCTCGCTGTTTTTGGCCTGGTGCAGCATATCATCAATCTCAGCCTGGAGAGTGTGGACAGATCCCTCAAGTCCACGCTTCTCAGCAGCAGCTCTGCTGTTGATAGAAGTCATCTCATTGACAGCACCTCTGGACTCAACCAGCTCAGCCTCAGTCTGTCTCTTGCCACGCTCAGCAGAGTCCAGAAGAGCTCTGGCCTCCTCCATCTCACCAGCAAGAGCCTGGGCTCTGCGGTCAGCAAGGTTGGCCTTCTCAGCCATCTCCTGGCGCACTCTGGAGGCCTCCTCATAGCCACACTCAGCCTCGCGCAGCTGACCCTGGTAGCGCTTAATGGACTTCTGGGACTCGTTGTTGGCCTTGTTGGCGTGGTCAAGGGCAATCTCAAGCTCGTTGATCTGACCCTCCAGCTTCTTCTTCAGTCTCAAGGTCTCAGCCTTGGACTTCTGCTCAGCCTCAAGAGAAGCCTGCATACTCTCCATTGCTCTGGCGTGGTTCTTCCTAAAAAAAAAGATTTTACAAACAAAATAATCTATATATTATCAATTTAAAATGTATAGATATTTGATTTAAAAAAATAGTTTCTTAATTTTTAACAATATTTAACAAAATTATATTGGAGAAAGTAGTAATTTTAACTTTAGTTTTGCATGGGAAAATTAATTTAGTAAAGAATCACAATTAAATACAATAGCGATCAAAACATTTTTTATTGGATTTTTATGTACTCTGACAAAGTGGTGCTATTAGCTGGCTAAAATAAAAATATCCGAGACTTATCCATCCCCTTAACTCCATCCCCTTCCCTCCAACTGGAAAAACGAAAATGAGCCAATAAATGAGTTCCATATTAATAAGCAATTGACAACAAATTTTCTCCTGTCAATAAATCCATATATATCCGAAATAGCTTAGAACTGGGAGAGATAATGCATAGATTTTTTTAACCAAAGACCGTGTCCCAACTTTTGTGATTTAAAAAAGTAGCTAGTCGGTATTTTTAGTAAGTAGTAGATGTAAAATGATCCATAGAATTTTTTGTAGATCTCTTATTTTTGAACTAATTTAAGTTTTAAAAAAAATTTAGTTTGTTTTAAGGTACTAAAATAAAGGAGAAAATTGCCATTAAGAATAAAAATAGTAAGACCATTAATTTTATACCTTACTTTTAGAATTCTATTGAGTAATTATTGAAAAAATCTATTTTGTTGAACCCCAGTGATTCAAAACTTTAGGAGCTCGTCACGAATGGGTTAAAGAAAAGTCACAAAAGTTAGGACACGTTCTTTTCAAAAGTCATTACAAATAACCATACATTTTATATTATAGGGTACAGTAATAAGTTTATAAGATATAGATTATTAGATAAGCCCTAAATTTAAAAGAAAAACAGTTTTTCTCTATATGCATATGTATTCAATATGCCATTACTTTAAAATTTTTGTTAATATATCCTATTTTGTAATATATCCTTAACATTGTAAGCAGCGGTGTGCACAGAGATTCACTAGGGGGTTGTAAAACAACTTTGGCTGAAAAAGGGGAAGGTCTGACTTTCAAATTATGATTTTAAGGGGGTTGCTGACACCCCTACACCACCTTCTGTATGTGACTGATTTTTTACCCTTTGTAATTAGTTTAGAATATTTTTTTAGACCTTCAAATGAAGCAGCTTATAATAGTGCCAATAAAATAATTATGTTATACAATACAAAGTACTAATAATGGGCCAGTACACATTTTACAATTACAATGCATACTGGCCTACCATTTGTATTGTATGATGTCATTTTTTAAGGCACTATATGTTGTTTTTTCTTTATATTCAATGCTAGACCTAACCTTAAAAGATAAATCAAAATATTGTGTAGAATGAAAGTTTTCTCCTGTTTCACATTTCATATGTTTTTTTTCTTTTTTGTTGATAACAATTGTAACATGTATGTTTACCTGGTGTTGTTGAACTCATCCTCTTTGTCAGCCATCCTGCGGTCAATCTCCTTTCTCACCTGACCAAGCTCCAGCTGAGCTCTCAAGACCTGAAAACATCCAGGGATAAGACTATGGCCGATAAATTGATGTACATCCCCAATGATGATATTCAAAATTACCTCTCATATAGATTACAATTTGTAGTTGAAACGTTTGAATACAAAATTCAATAAAGTCCCAAAAGTTGTTAAACCAAGACATAAGAAAACATTATCATAAAACTTTTGGGACTAGTGTAATAAACCTACCAATGTCTCAACCATTCTTGAAAAAATCTGAATCAGTTACTATCCTAAATTTGTGTGTTTCAACTAATAAATCTATAAATTTTGATAAAGTATCACTGTACATCCTATAATATAAAGTAGTAAGGTTATTTTGTCTGAATCTTAAGATCTTCAAATTGCTGGTCTGAATAGGATATACTCATCAGGAAAGCTTTATAAATTATAAAGGTTGGTTTTATGCTATTTTCTGAACTCCAAAAGTAACTAGTCTTAATATAATGTAGTAAGGCTTTTGTCGGTAACTTGAGTTATTCATTTTAGGGAAGCTTCACATATGTCTTGAGATTTATTGAATTGAAAATTAATTTATTGTATGTGTAATTTACCTTGTTTTCCTCAGCCTCAAGGGCACCCTCAGCTTCTTCAAGAGCAGCCTGCAGCTCCTCCTTCTCAACTTCCAGGCGTCTGCGCTGTTTGTCAAGCTCATGGATGGAGCGACCACCATCTCCAAGCTGGTCAAGCAGATCCTTGATTTCATCAGCCAGGTTCTTGTTTTCACGTCTGACAATGTCAAGCTGCTCATTAGCCTCATCCAGACCAGCCTTCAGTCTAAATCCTTCAGCATTTAGATTACGGCATTCAGACTGGCTAGCCTCAAGTTCAGCCTGCATGTCATCAGCCTTGGCCTTCCACTCACCAACAACCTTCTCAAAGTTCTTACCTCTCTTCTCAGTGATAACAGCAGCAGCATGAGTTCTCTCATACTCAAGAGACATTTCTTCAAGTTCAGCCTCAAGACGGTGCTTTGACTTCTCAGAGGAGGCAATCTTGGTGTTAAGGGCATTAATCTGCTCCTCAGCCTCAGCAACTCTTGAAGCAAGTTTTAGTGCCCTCAAGTTCATCAATTCTACCAAGACCTTCAGTCTCATACTTGGATTTCCAGAGCTGGATCTCAGCCTGAGCCTTTGAAAGGGCCTTCAGGACATCATTCTTCTTATCAGCTTCCTCATCAATCTTCATTTTCAGGTTCTCAGCCTCAGTGTTAAGGTTCTTGAACTTGGTGAATAGAACAGCACGGTCTCTAGCCTCACCATCAGCAAGCCTTTTGGTATCTTCAAGTTGAGTGGTGAGAGAGATCTTGTTCTTCTGCAGAGCAGCAATAGCATTCTCACACTCCTCAATCTGCCTGTTAAGATCTTGGTTTTGAACCTGCAGCTTCTTCTTGGTGGAGTCAGCCTCATTGAGAGCTCTAGCAAGCTCATCAAGCTTCTGGTTGGTCTCAACAATGGTAGCATTGGTCATCTTGCAGTTCTTCTCCATATTAGCTCTTGCTCTCATAGCATCTTCCAGACCAGCTCTTGCTTCCTGGAGATCTCTCTCCATGCCAGCCTTGTCCTTCTCAGACTTGGCCTTGTTCTTATTGATGGCATCAATCTGCTCACCAAGATCAGCCATGCTGTTGTTGTGCTTCTGGCGTAGAGCAGCAAAAGTACCTTCATGAGAAATGTTGGCCTCCTCAAGGTCAGACTTCAGCTTGGCAAGCTCAGCCTCACGCTTCTTGTTAAGCTCAATCTGAGTGGCAGTGTTAGATCCAGCCTCAGCAAGCCTGTTTCCAAGATCCTCTAGAAAGCTGAGTGCGGTTCTTCTCAGCCTTAGCACGGTTGTTGCACTCAACAACAATCTCCTCATCAAGCTCATCAACACGAGTCTGCAGTTCCTTAACCTGCTTTGCATACTTGTTACCAAGGGTCTGTTCATCCTCAATCTTAGCAGCAAGAGATTGGAATTCCTTCTCCTTCCTCTGAATGGCATTGCTCAGCTCAGAGTTGATTCTCTCAAGATCAGAGATGGCCTCCTGAGTAAGCTTTAGGTCACCCTCAATCTTATGCTTCATCTTCTCAACATCTCCCTTAGATTTCTTCTCACGCTCAAGAGCATCCTCACACTCATCAAGAGACTGCTCAAGCTTGCCCTTGACCTTGTTCAGGTGGTTGCAACAATCCTCATTGGTCTGAATATCTTCCTCAATTTTCTGACGGCTCTCAGCAGTGCCCTTCTTATCCTTGTTCAACTTGGCAATCAGATCCTCCTGGTGGGCAATCTCGTCCCTCAGAGTTCTGATCTGGGAATCCTTGGTGTTCTTATCTTCCTCACATTTCTCAATAGTTGATTCAAGATTCTTCATTTCCTCTCTGAGCTTGTTAGCATCAGCAGTAACCTTGATTCCAGCCTGCTGCAGACCAGCAATTGTCTCTTCTTCAGCACGGATTCTTGCATTGAAACCATCAACCTCCTTCTGCAGGTCATTCTTGGAAGCTTCAAGACGGTTGGTTTTATCAATAATATCCTGAAAGAAAAAGATTATTAAAAAAAAGTTTCTTTAAACATCTCTAATAAAAAAATTTTAATTGTTATTTAGTTTAAAGAAAAAAAGGACAAAATCTATATTATTTTTTAAAACCCCTTTCAGATCTTTAAATTTGTCTTGTAATTTTATTTTCATTTCCTTGTAAAAATTGCTTTAAATGACTATATATTACCTGGACAGCAGAGCCACCAGAGTTCAGAGCCAGAACAAGTTCATTCTTCTCATTCATAATCTTTTCATGCTCAGCAATGACAGCATTGCATTCAGCAACAGCCTTGTCAATGTTGGCTTCAGCAATTGCAATCTTCTCCTCATTTTGAGCCTTGTACTTGCCAAACTGAGTACACTTAAGGTTGGGCTTGATAGCAGTCCAGATCTGCCACCACAGCCAGGTCTTACCAATGTAGTAGTTCCTAATGGTTCTCTGGCAGCAGTACAGGGCAAGCTTCTGATCCAGCAGCTTCTTGAACTGCATTCTGGAGGCCTTACCTTTGGCACCAGCCTGCAGCCAGGCAAGAACAGAGCCAATTCTGTCCTCACGCACTTCCTCCATGTAACCTAAGATACCAGCTCTGAAGAAGACCTTGGTGTGACCAAGACAGAACTTCTCCTTGTCAAGCTGGATCACATCCATGACAGCACCAGCAGCACCCTTGTCATTCTTGGCCTTGGCAACAGCCTTGGCAGCCAGAATATTGTACCTAGCCTTGAATTCAGGGTACAACATCTTGTTGGGGAAGCCCTTTCTGCAGATGGCAATACCAGCAAGGACACCATTGCACTGATACTGGTGCATAACCAGACCAGGCTCAACACCACCAGGGATCTTGTGGGTGTTGGGGACAACACAACGGATAAAGTGAGGCTCAGTCTTGTACAGGGTGGTCATCAGATCATCAAGTTGTCCTTTGAAGTAGTAAGACACAGTCTTGCCACCTCCCTTCTTCTTTCTACCCTCATCCTTGGGGGGATCCACGGGCTGTCCAGGGTGATCAGCGAAGCACTGAATCATCAAGGAATTACTACCATTCTTAATCATCTCAACAATGGTGTCATTGAGAGGATCTTTGTTCTTTTCCAGCCAGCCAGTCAAGTTGTAGGAGACAGTGGCGGCATAGTGGATAATGGCAAAGTGAGCATCAGGGTCAGGTCTTGGGTTGGGCTTGGCAAAGTTGGGGTGCTTGCCAAACAAGTTATCAAACAACCTCTGTCTGAAGGTCTCATCAGTAGCCTTGGGGAAAAGAGACTCCTCCTCAAAGACAGCCAGGAAAGCCATGGGATTCTCAAACATGTCAATACACTTCTGAAGATCCATACCAAAATCAACATTGGCCCAGTCAAGACCTTCCTTAACATATTCCTCCTGCTCAAGGTTGAACATTTGCTGGTTGAAGAACTGCTGCAGCTTCTCATTGACGTAGTTGATACAGATCTGTTCAAAGCCATTGTAGTCAAAGATCTCAAAACCAGCAATATCAAGTACACCAATATACTGAACCTTCTTCATGGTAGGATCAATAAGAGTCTCATTACACTTGTCGACAACAAGTCTAAAGGTACGCTCATAGATGGCACGAGCAATAACAGCAACAGAGTTGGCAGCATTGGTACAGGTGGAACCCTTCTGCACCCACTCAGTACCAACCTTCAACTTGGGCTTGCAGAAATAGGTGATCATCCATTCACAGTCAATACCAGCAAGCTGGGCAACCTTCACAGCATTGGTATCGTCCTTGATCTCAGCCTGCTCTTCCTTACCTACAGGCACAAAGTCCTTGGTCATATTACCCATGTGCATCATGCAAGCAGTGTTCTTGAACACGTCATACTTCTCCTGCTCAGTAAAGCCAAGGACATTGAAAGCTTCATCGGCAAACTGCATGTCTTCTTTGTCATCAATGGAGGGGACAGTCAGCTTACCCTGGGAGACATATCAGTAGTCAAGGATGTTGTCGGTCAGGAGACACTTCTCCTTGAGGTCAGGAACAGCATCAGACATAAGGTTATAGAAAGCATGGTAGCATCTCTCAAGAGGCTGCTGGTAAGTAAGACGAGACTTCTCCAGCAGATAGACAACCATGTCAGCACCAGAAAGCTTACCCTGGGCATTGAAGTGGATACGGATAAACTTACCAAATCTGGAGGAGTTGTCATTTCTCACAGTCTTGGCATTACTCCAGGCCTCAAGGACAGGGTTAGTCTGGACAATCTTGTCCTCAAGAGAGGCCTCTCCCTCCTTCCTTTTGCCAGAGGAGCAGATGGTAGCAAAGTAGGAAATAACCTTCTTGGTGTTCTCAGTCTTACCAGCACCAGACTCACCAGTAATCAAGATAGACTGGTTCATACCAGAGGTCATCATACCCTGGTAGGCACCCTCAGCAATGGCAAAGATATGGGGAGGGCACTCGTTTCTCCTCTTGCCAACATAGATCTCCATGGTTCTCAGGGTGTAGATGGGGAACCTCTTGTAGGGGTTGATGGCAATACAGAAAAGGCCAGAGTAGGTGTAGATAAGCTGGTTGATGTACCTGACAACAGAGTTCCACAGGACACAAGCATCACCAAGGTAGGTCAAGCTGGCCATGTCATCTGAGCAGTCAGACTTGACCTGGCACACCTGCTCCTCCTTGAACACCTTAACCTCACCCTTGATGTTGACAGACACCTTATTACCATCCTTGGACTCAATGAGACCCTCGAGATAGCCACCATCAGCCTTGTTGGGGACCCACACAGACTTCTTGGGGTCATAAGGCTTATTCTTGTTCTTCTCCTTTAGCTCATGGGACACACACAGCCAGGGAGAGGGATCTGGGTCGGGTCCAGAGGTCTTCTTGACGTGGCCGGGCATGTTTAGTCTTAGAGAAACTGGCGGCTTCTGAAGCTGAACCTTGCCTTACATTGTTAGTAGCGAAGCTACTCTATAATTCACTTTGTCCGTCAGTCCGTCCGTAACGCTATGGGGGAAATGGGATTTACTCATCTCCTATAAAAGATAGAAAGCTGAAATTTTTTGACAACATTCCCATCATTAAGGAGCACAATTAAGTATAAAACATCAATGGCGGTCGGATTGCTTTTTATCAGGTTTTAGGCTATTTTTATATTTTCCACATTTTTCCTCATATCTTTGGTGTTTATGGTCCGATTTTCAAACTTTTTTCAGTTAAAGATATCAAAATCAAATTTCCCATCGTTTGAAGAAAATAACAATGACGGTCAGACTGCCTTTTTGCAGGTTTTTGGCTATTTTTATATTTTTTACATTTTCCCCCATATCTTTGGTGTTTATGGACCGATTTTCAAAATGTATTCAGTTAAAGATATCAAAATTAAATTTCCGGTCATTTAAAGAAATCAACAATGACGGTCAGACTGCCTTTTTGCAGGTTTTTGGCTATTTTTATATTTTTTACATTTCCCCCCATATCTTTGGTGTTTATTAATCGATTTTCAAAATTTTTTCAGTTAAAGATATCAAAATTAAATTTCCCGTCGTTTGAAGAAAACAACAATGACGGTCAGACTGCCTTTTTGCTGGTTTTTGGCTATTTTATATTTTTTACATTTCCCCCCATATCTTTGGTGTTTATTAATCGATTTTCAAAAATTTTTCAGTTAAAGATATCAAAATTAAATTTCCCGTCGTTTGAAGAAAACAACAATGACCGTCAGTCCTATCCACGAAATTTTGTGCTTCGCTACTTATGGATGTTGTCATCCTTGTTTATATAGGCGTTTACCAGACAAGCTATCCTCCCTTTACCTTGATCTCCTAGGAAAAAATGTTCCTTACTTTTCCAGCCTCTTTTTGTTAATTAACTTCCCTAATAGATTCTTAACCACTTTCTTCCCCACCCAAGGGACAGAAATATATCCCCCCCCCCCCACCCAAGGGATATGTCCTGCCCGGAGAATTCTTTGAATCATTGTGTGGGACAAAAGAATTTATTAATGAGCTGAAAAAAATACGAAAAACAATATTTTTTATTCTAAATTAAATTTCGCCAAAGAAAAATGCCTTAAATAATTTAATCAATAAAAAAAGAAAAGGTAAAATTTTTCTGTTTAAAAACTGAGCCCAGGCCTAAATATTTTCTTGAGGGAAAAATGAAATATGTCTAAACTCATTAGAAACATTAGATTTAAAAGAATGTATTGTTTGTATAACACTTTGTATTACAAAACTTAATTTGTTTTATAAATTGAATGTATGTTTAATCTACTACTTGTAGCTATGGGCCTTAGAGAAAGAGGAAAGGGGAGGGGGGGAGATGGTTTTCGAACTTGCACTTTTAGTTTTAAAATAAAAGTAGAAAAAATCGTTAAATGATAATTTTTCGATGGCTTTATTTTCTTGGGATGGTGGGGGTATACTCCCTTCCCCCTTGCAAAAACAAAAATTGATTTAACCTTCCCTAGACCTATGAGAAGCTTCACTGTAAAACAGAATCCTTTCAGTTTAGCGGTTGACGAGATCCTTTGTTACACTTAGATATCTTGATTCATTTTTATATAATAATGATTAAATAAAAATGTCCAAAACTATTACGGCTTTTTAAAATTGTAGCAAGTTTTTTTATTGTGTGTCAACTATTTTTGAGCAACCTTTACTGACTTTCTGTTAACTAATATATAGTTGCTTCGCTTTCTAAACTGTATCTAACTGTTATAGGAATCACCATTCAAAGTTTAAAAGCGATAGAACAATTCTAACATGTTTAAATTAACGAAAAAAGCTAACCATTACGGACGAACAGACCGTTAAACAAATAAACATTATCATTTATAGAGTGGAGTTGATTTTCATATTAAAAAAAACAAAATTCTCATGAAGAATTTTACGAAATAAATAATGCTAAATGGTTTAGATTTAACTAATAATTATAATAATAATAATAATATTTGCCTCATTATTCCTATTCGTCCCAAGAAGTATTACAAAAACATGTTTTTACGACCCTATTATTACAAAAATCCACATAAAAGGTTCAAAATTGATAAAACGATTCTATCACGCATACAATTTTAAAAACGAAAATTTTCTATAATTACTTACAATATTTACAATTTTGTTTAGACTCATATATTTATTCTATATTCTATTTTTTTAGTTCTGAATATCTACAATTGTTAATGTTCATTTGTCCTACCGTTCTATAGCTTCGTTTTCATGGATGTTGGCATCCTTGTTGTTATGACAAGCAATTGTACAGTCCTTTAGAAGCACAGGCCGGTCAGCTCAGCATACAGAGTTACAAACACACTTAATGCAATAATGGATTTATTATTACTTGGATCTTAAAACTGAATGTCATGTACTCCAATGAAGTGAAATTTGTGGCTGGCTAAAATAACGATTCATCCCCTTTATCTCATGACCTTCCATCATACTAGATGAACAAACATACCAATAAGTGATGTGCATGTTAGCAACCTAAATGGATAATAATTTTTCCCCTGTCACAATATCCACGTATATTCTATATCCATTATACAAACAGACTTAGAAAAGAAATTAACAATAAATAAGAATAAATAGATGTGGAACTAAGCCTAAATTATAGATTTTCTATTTTCAAGAATAAACAAATTCTTTAGTAATGTTAGGTTAGGTTATAATGGTTGCTGCTTGGTAACCTCACATAAATGTGCCTAATAAAAAATGACGTCATGTAATTGTAATGGAACAATCGTAAAATGTATACTGGCCTATCATTGGTCATTTGCATTGTATGACGTCCTTATTTATTGGGCACTATAAGCTGCTTCAAAACCATACCCTTGTTTTAAATCAATTGAAAATGCGCAAGGGGGGGGGGATTTATTGCTTGATAATAGGGTTTTGGGAAAGCACTGATCTGTTTTATTTTTAACAACTCGCAGCTATTTTCATTGGGGAACTGCTGAGAACCTAGCTGCGACCTGCTGTTGTTCTTTGGGCAGGTACTAGGCCATAATATTCTTATCTCTTTACTCGTGAAAGTTAGGACACGAAGAGAAAGGTGTTTGACACGTCAAGCATTCTAATTATCCTAATTGTCTATCTTGTCTATCTTAGGTCACTTAATGGATGTAAAATATACGTGGATATTATGACAGGGGGAAAATTGTCGTCAATACTCGATTATTGTTCAGTTTGTTCCTCCGGTAGGGTAAAGGGGTGGGAGGGGGATTCATTATTTTAGCACGCTGCGTTTTTCACTTTATTAGAGAACATGAAAATCTGGTGTAAAATCCAAGTAATAATATATCTATTTGTCACCTTCATTTTTATATTACCTTATGAATTGAAGTATTTCTTAAGTGATTTTTCTGTAATAAAATTTGTTTTTCTATTAATACTTAAAAAATACTTTGTTATTTTCAACATTTAATAAAAAAAAAAAAGTTGTAGATTAATAAATTAATAGATACTAGCGGCTTCGCCCATAGCCTCTAGGGGCTTTGCCCCAAGAGGTGATCAAAAAAAAATTAAGGCGAAATTCGTAAAAGGACCAAGGAAACCTTCAGCAAAAAAAGGACCCAGGAAATATTCAGCCAAAATTTTTTTGGGGGTTGTGGGTGTCCCACCCCCAAGAAAATAGCCTAAAACCACCACAGGACCAGTAGGTATATTCTCTGAAGAGATCGATCGGTTCAGTAAATACCGAGATCTTAATCTTCAGACGGACGGACGGACAGACACCATTCTACGTTGTATTATAGATAGGTATGTAAAACTCTTTTGCAGTATGGCTTCGAAACTGATTATTATTCGTGCTTTTCATTTTAATATCTACGGAGCTCTTTATAAATGCAACGAATAACTATACCCAAACAGGTTAAATTTCATGTTCTACTAAATGAAAAATAAAAAAAATGCGAAAAACGATGTTGTTTTTTAACGTTCAATTATAATATATTTTTTCTTTGAAAAATGTTATCATTACTTATGTGGATTTTTTGCTTCATACAAAATGAAAAAAATGAGAATAAAAAGAATTATACAGCGTTTACGCAGTCAGTCTATAGTATTATATTAACGAACGAAATAATTAATGAACAAGGATGACAAATTCAATAAAAGCGAAGCACTGAAACGGTAGGACAAACGGGCATTAATAATATAATATAGTGTTGTATTTGTTGTTAAAAAAGTAAAAAATCAACATGTTTAAAATGGAACGGACATTCTGGTAATAATTATAGAGTAGTTACGCTTTCTAATTCGTACCTAACTACTATAGGAATCACCATTAAGAAAAGTAAATTTTCATTAAAATACAAATAACGAAAAACTGAGACAAATCTACGTTTAAAGACATAAAAGAGGAAAAAGTATTTAAATAAAGTTCATGTCTCAACAGACATTGTCGCCAATAAAGAAAGAAATATCTAAATAAAAAAAATTAATGTAGGTTAAAACGTCTTCTACAATTAGTCTCATATTCAGTAACTTTCAAAAAAATTATACTAAATACAAAAAAATAATATTACATCAAAATAACTATATTATAAATATTTATAAATGAACCAGGAATAAAGGCTAAGGTAAATCTTTAATTTTTTCACTTTAATAATTTTGCAGTATGAATTAACTTTTCTCAAAGATTGTAATTTTACAGAATTATATTTTAATCCTTTTTTCTTCATACATTTATCCCTGGTGATTTATATTTTATATCATTGTTTTTAAAATTTAGCAGACGAAAGCTGGTATAAGACATTCTTAATTGGGGAAGATAGGATGAAAGAAAAGTGTGATTTAATATCAATTTAATATAATAAAATATTTTTTTAAAATATGAATTATTATTATTTAACTGTCTTTAATAAAGTTTCTGCAATATCATTCCAAGGAATAAAAAATATTGACTGCACCTAATCACCATGCAAAATTTGAAATCGATAGGACAATTCTAACATGCCTAAATAACGAAAAAAGCTATCTGTCTTGGACGGACGGACCTACCCTAATTATAGAAAAGCTCCGCTTTTTAAAAGCAAGCACAATACTTAATAAATACTAACGGATTCGCCCCTAGCCTCCAAGTACCTCTGGAGCTGCAACAACTACTTTTAAATTATTAACTGCCTAAAAAAATGGAGGAGGACTTTTTTGTTTTGGGGGGATTAGGGATGTCCCACCCCACTAGAAAATAGCCTAAAACCACAATAGGACCATAATGTTTATTCCCTGAAGAGTAGAATCCAATCGGTTCAATGGTTACCGAGATCTTAAGGGACGGACGGACAGACATCAAGCTATTTTGTATTATAGATAGTTAAAGATTAGATCTTTTCATGAAAATACCATTTCTCGAATTTCATTCTTCTGCTAACCTAAAAAGTTACTTTAGGGGCCTAGAAATACATGTACAAAATTTCAGCTCTTTATCTCTACTGGCGACCTAGCGCCAGGCATGTAAAATATTAACAGATACCGGTAGCATGGCGGTTTTGACAATATCTCAGTAATGTGCAGGTTTTAAGCTCTTCTGCATATTTCAATTTAAACACATGAGGCCAAAGATATTATATCCAAAAAATCTTTTGTCAAAGTCTACTCTACACCTAGCGCCAGTCAGTTTTCTAAAATCATGCAGTTTATACCTGTGAAAAATGAAATCACCAGCGCTAGGTGTAGAGTAGACTTTGACAAAAGATTTTTGGGATATCATATCTTAGGCCTTATGTGTTTAAGTTGAAATATGCAGAACACCTAAATTCACTTTCCAAGCCATTCTATAAGCATTTTAAATTTTTTTATGAAATAACGGGATTTCAAAACTGCCTTTTGAAAAGGCCTAAAAAATATCTTTTTTTGTCCCTTTTTTCACTGTTTATAGTTACAACTTATTAAGATATTATTCTCAATTAAAAAAAAATTGGCGCTTCCAGCACCAAAACTGGCAAAAACAGGCAGTTAAACTTCTGTACCCCTACTTAACCCCCTAACAGACCCCCCCTCTATCTCAGCTCCTGTTACAGATAGAGACGTACAACTTTTTTCTGGTGGTTCATGTGTAGTCATAGCAGTCAGACCGCTCCTTATCCGCTTTTTAGCGGCCAGCCGCTAAATATTAAAACTGCTGTAGAGCAGCCAATTTTAAAGCTAAGAAAACTAAATTTTATGACAAACTATTATTTTTTATAACAAAAAAATACCTTTACTGACCATCACCGAAAAACGACAAATAACGGAAACCGCCAATTTTGGTGGTAAAATGGCGGTTGGCGGCGCTAAATAATATTTTTATCTGTTTATAGTTACAATTTTTTAAGATATTATTCTCAGTTAAAAAAAAATTGGCGCCTCCAGCACCGAAACTGGCAAAAACAGGCAGTTAAACTTCTGTACCCCTACTTAACCCCCTAACAGACCTCCCTCTATCTCGGCTCCTGTTACAGATAGAGATGTAAAACTTTTTTTCTGTTGGTTCATGTGTATTTTTAGAGAGAATTACTTTTTCTAGTCATAGCTGGTCAGACTGCTCCTTATCTGCTTTTTAGCAGCCAGCCACTAAATATTAGAAAAGCTGTAGACTTAGAGCGACCAATTTTAAAGCTAGGAAAACCAAATTTTATGACGAGCTATTATTTTTCATAACAAAAAAAATACTTTTTCTGACCATCGCCAATAAATGACAAATAACGGAAACCGCCAATTTTGGCGGTAAAACGGTTGGCGGCGCCAGTTTTATCTGTTTATGATCACAAAAAAAGACTACATACAAAAATTGGCTGGTCAAGAGCTGTTTTAAAATTCCGCAACTGGCAGCTTAAAAACAGCAAAACTACAGGTAGGAAATAAAAAATCAGTTTAAAAATAGGTCAAGGAGTGGCCAAACGGTCATGACCTTACTTTTTACGGAAGTTTATTATTGCTCAAGAATTTACAAAAAAATTTAAGGTCTCTAGCTGTAATAGAAGACACAATATTCATGATATAAGTCAGTCCTTTAATAGTTTGGGAGGAGGGGATGTAACATTAAATGTCTCTTCCAATTATCTTAATTAATATTATACCAAGCAGGTTAAAATTATGTAAGGCTTCCCTATTTAATAAAGAACTATCCAATCATTAGTCATATTAAGTCTTATATTTCTTTATCCCCTTTATCAAACATCCTTTATTTTTAGGTCCTTTTTAAACATAAATACTTAAAGGACTGAAATTTTCTTATCTCTTGAAATGTTTATTAATATGTAAATTACATTAGTTTCAACAATTCAACTGTGTTGCCCCTTTCCGGACCTTAATCAGCCAGTTTTTGTATGAAGTCTTTTATTGTGATCATAAACAGATAAAAATATTAATTAGTGCCACCAACCGCTGTTTTACTGCCAAAATTAAGAAATAGGCGTTATATATACTGTTAGAATGAGAAAAATATTACAAATCCATTCTAAGCAAAATTGAAATAAAAAGTTTACAATATAGTATATAAACTACAATAAAAGGAATTATATGAAAATATTATATTATATTATACAGGCAACCATCTTATTTCTTGAATTGAGAATAAAAATGGAAAGGGGGTAAAGAGGGGATGAAGAAAGTGTTGCCTGAACAAAAAAATATAATACGCCATTTTTTATTTTTTATTTTTTTACTTTTTTTCAATTTTGCTTACAATGGATTCGTAATATTTTTCTGATTCTAAAGGTATATATGAACCCATATTTTTTTTACCTGTGAAATGATAAAATTAAGTTCAAAGTTTTTATTCTCGTGGGTTTAAAAAAATCAATTTTTTCAATAATTACCTGACAAAATTCAAAAAGTAAGTCAAATTAAAGATCTTACTATTTTTGTACATAATGGCCATTTTCTTCCTTTTTTTTGTTGCGGTTAGTACCTTAAAATCGACTTAATTTTTTTAAAAAAAACTTAAATTACTTAAAAAATAAGAGGTCTACAAAAAAACCGATTGCATATCTTAATTCTATGAAAAATTTTACATCTACTACTTACTAAAAGAACCAGCTAGCTATAAAAAAAAAAGTTAAGACGCCTTCTTTTCGAACCCATGAGAATCTACCCTGTTATGGAGAACCCAATCGGTTCAGCGGTAAGCGAGATCACACAGACAAACATCCTGTTACTTTAGCATAAGGATTTTAATTCTTTTCTTGGTAAAATTATCTCATTTTTGATTGAACACTGAACATCTCCTCTACTTCTCCCTTTACCCATTTGTCAACTAATGATTTTTCACCACTTACCCAATTATAAACAGATAAGAATATTATTTAGCGCCGCCAACCGCCGTTTTACCACCAATTTTGGCAGTTTCCATTTTTTGTCGTTTTTCAGTGATGGTCTGAAAAAGTATTTTTTTTGTTATAAAAAATAATAGTTTGTCATGAAATTTGGTTTTCTTAGCTTTAAAATTGGCCACTCTAAAGCTGTCTAAATATTAAGCAGCTGGCTGCTAAAAAGCGGATAAGGAGCGGTCTGACCGCTATGACTAGAAAAAATAATTTTCTCTAAAAATACACATGAACCACCAGAAATAAGTTTTACGTCTCTATCTGTAACAGGAGCCGAGATAGAGGGAGGGTCTGTTAGGGGGTTAAGTAGGGGTACAGAAGTTTAACTGCCTGTTTTGCCTGTTTTGGTGCTGGAAGCGCCAATTTTTTTTTAACTGAGAATAATATCTTAATAAGTTGTAACTATAAACAGATAAAAATATTATTTAGCGCCATCAACCGCCGTTTTACCACCAAAATTGGCAGTTTCCGTTATTTGTCGTTTTTCGGCAATGGTCAGAAAAGGTATTTTTTTGTTATAAAAAATAAAAGTTTGTCATAAAATTTGGTTTTCTTAGCTTTAAAATTGGCTGCTCTACAGCAGTTTTAATATTTAGCGGCTGGCTGCTAAAAAGCGGATAAGGAGCGGTCTGACTGCTATGACTACACATGAACCACCAGAAAAAAGTTATATGCTCTATCTGTAACAGGAGCCGAGATAGAGGGGGGGTCTGTTAGGGGGTTAAGTAGGGGTACAGAAGTTTAACTGCCTGTTTTTGCCGGTTTTGGTGCTGGAAGCGCCAATTTTTTTTTAACTGAGAATAATATCTTAATAAGTTGTAACTATAAACAGTGAAAAAAGGGAAAAAAAAAGATATTTTTTAGGCCTTTTCAAAAGGCAGTTTTAAAATCCTGTTATTCCATAAAAAAATTTAAAATGCTTAGAGAATGGCTTGGAAAGTGAATTTAGGTGTTCTGCATATTTCAACTTAAACACATAAGGCCTAAGATATGATATCCCAAAAATCTTTTGTCAAAGTCTACTCTACACCTAGCGCTGGTGATTTCATTTTTCACAGGTATAAACTGCATGATTTTAGAAAACTGACTGGCGCAAGGTGTAGAGTAGACTTTGACAAAAGATTTTTTGGATATAATATCTTTGGCCTCATGTGTTTAAATTGAAATATGCAGAAGAGCTTAAAACCTGCACATTACTGAGATATTGTCAAAACCGCCGTGCTACCGTTATCTGTTGATATTTTACATGCCTGGCGCTAGGTCGCCAGTAGAGATAAAGAGCTGAAATTTTGTACATGTATTTCTAGGCCCCTAAAGTAACTTTTTAGGTTAGCAGAAGAATGAAATTCGAGAAAGGGTATTTTCATGAAAAGATCTATTAAAGATATTTAATATTACAAAGTACGTGAAATATCGTTAGGTTATAAGCACGTTCGTTTGTTAAAAGCGAGGCTTTTCTATAATTAGTGTCGGTCCGTCCGTACGTCCGTCCATAACGGATAGCTTTTTTTGTTAATTTAAGCATGTTAGAATTGTCCTATCGATTTCAAATTTTGCATGGTGATTCCTTTAGTAGTTAGGTAAGATTTCAAAAGCGTAGCAACTCTATAATTATTACCAAAATGTCCGTACGTCCACTTTAAAACATGTTGATTTTTGTACTTTTTTAACAACAAATTTTTATGTGATCTTATCATCGGATTGATCTGATTTTTGGTATATTGATTCCTGGGACACAAAGTATAATGTAATAAGCGAAGCAACTCTATAATCAAGTCCTAAAAATGTAAGTATGTCCATAAACATTATTCTATATCAAGCAGTTTTTCAACAAATTTACTTACAACTTTGCTTTGACTCTTATACTTTTATATTCTGATTATTCAGATCTGACAATATACAAGTGTTAATGTCCGTTTGTCCTAACGTTTTAGTGCTTCGCTTTTATGGATGTTGTCATCCTTGTTTTTTAAAAGGAATATAGGCTATGAATATTAAACTATACTGTATACATTATAGTAGACCCACAGATTTTGCTATGTTGAACTGTTGAATTAATGAAGATAAAGTTCTGCAGTAATTATAATGTTAAACTCCACTTTAATTTTATTCATTTGTATTCTCTTGTTCTTCCCCCCTCTCTCTCTCTCTCTATCTATCTATCTCTCTCTCTTTCTCTATATCTCTCTCTTATGAACAAAATACTTATTATTCATTATTCATTGCTTTTCAATATTTCTATTTTACGTCGTCCACTTTCTTTCTCCAATAAGACGAAATCCGTGGGTCTATTCACTTAGATCCAGTTTCTCTACTCCAAAAAGATGAAATCAATGGAACCTCTAAAAACTTTACATACATATATCAGGAAGATTTTTAGAACAGGTCAACTTTTTACTCTAATACAATTTGTTTAGTGTGGCTTTTAAACAGCGAACAATTTTCTCAAATTTGTTAAAATGTCTTTGATGAATTATGCCATAGATTAGTGCTTTATCGCATCGTATTATAGACAGTTTTCTGCAGTTGAAAATGAAAAATATATAAAAGCTTATAACCCTGAGATGCCGAATGCCTGACAAACAAAACTGGTATTATTTTATGATTTTAATTTTAATATTCGTGGAAAGTTGTTTGTAATAAGATGCTCTACATGTTTATTTTTCTATATGGCTGAGAACCAGTTCTATTTTAGCGGGTATCAAACAGAGGTGGGTTCTTAAAAAAATTTTACCCCACTAAAATCAGTTTGGAACATTTTAACCAGTGGGGAAAAGTACAAAATTTGGTAATATTGATTCTTAAAAAACTTTTACCCCACTTATTATAATGTTCCAAAATGATTTTTTGAGTGGGGATAAGATATCCTCATTGGAACATTATTTTGAAATTTGGAAGATTTATTAGGTTTTTGTCTTTGTTGATTTTTTTTAACATGTTTTTTATGCTTAATTTAAATATTTGAAAATTTGAAAAATCTCTGAATTAAAAAAAAAATATTCCAAATTTAATTGTGACTACCCCACTCGGTCTTTTGGAACATTATTTTGGTACACTATTTTTTCAATTCAATTTTTTTTTAACCCTTTACAGTCGGGCCCCTTGCCGCACCTTAATTGGTCGGGGGGGGGGGGGGGGCGTTCAACGCCCCCCCCTTATTGTCTCAGTTCCTAATAGAGCTAAAGGGCTAAATTTTTTTGTGCAAGTCCCCTGTTTGAAAATGAATTTCCGACCTTTTATAAGTCTAAGTCAATTTTCACTTCCTTCACCCTTTTATTTAACAACCTTTGTTTTTAGGTCTTTTTTTACTTAAAAATTTCAAACGGCTGTAATTTTCTTATTTTTGAAGCTAGAAGAAAATTTTTTTTCCAGAAAATGTTTAACTTTATGTAAATTTTACATTAGAAATATCGAAATATAAATTTCAGCAGCCGCAGCTGTAATTAGCAGCTGCCAGCCGCCGCAGTCGGCGGTCGGCGGGAAAACGGCGGCGGATCTTCATGAAATTTTAATACGTTATGTAGACATGTAAGAAAAGCTTAAGTTTAAAATTTGAAGTCTCTAAGTTAAAAATTGCGGCCACAGGAGCCTTTTAAAGGTTTCTGGAGACCTGGAGGATCAAGACCTGCAGGATCATACCTGGAACCTGAAAGTGACTTGAACACCTGTATTTCATATAAGGATGTACTACTAGAGGATTTTTTAGAATTTTGCTATGATAAAATGCTTTGTTTTAGTCAAAAAAATATTTTTGCTTTTTACCTGGATGACCCTGCCAGGTTTGCTGGCATCCTGTGCCCGCCAGGATGGAGATATTCAAAAAATTCCAACTCTCAGTTGTGTGTCATACCCATACTTAAAAAGTCAAGCAGTTTGGGCTCTTTATCTTTCACACACAGAAAATGAGATAGAAAAAACTTGATGGGTAAAGGGTTAAGAATGACATTCGCATTTACCCCATTTAATGTTCCAAAAAAATGGGAAAACAAGGGAGAAATTGAGTGTTTCAAACGAGTGTTCCAAAGTTCAGTGGGGTAAGGTTTTTTAAGAACCCACCTCAGTTTTGAAGCCAAACTGAAAAAAATATATTTATAGAAAATTTCCATGATTTTTCGGTTTGATAATCATAATAAACGCAGGAAAGAAAAACAGCTGTTTATAACTTGCTATCCGAAAGCCACACCAATGTTTATGACCCCATCTTCTGTATGACCCATAAGTTTTGCTTTACTTAAACTTTTAAAATAAAATTTAATCATGACAGCTTTACTTAGCATTTCAATTTACTTTACCAGGGAGGAAGGGGGCAATGGACTGCAAATTTTTTTTCTAACATTCTCTCTCATTCGTACTGAAATCCATCCTATTATATAAAGTAATAAACTTTTTTTTGTCTGTCCCAAAGGATCTCGCTAACAGATGAACCGATATTGTTTTCCTTTACAGTGAAGCTTCTTATAGGTCATGAGAAGGTTTTAAACTATTTTTGGGAGGGTGTCTTCACTCCCCCCCCCAAAAAAAAATTTTACTCTTTTGAAAATCAAATTTAAAATAGGATGAGGTACACTTTTCCCCCTCCTACCTTAAGCGCCCCTAGAGGCTTCTAGGGAGCGTAGGCGCTAGAATTCTATATTTTAAGCTATTACTACAACCCCATTTCTTCCTCCTCCTACTGGATGATCGAACTGACCAATAATTGAATTATATTGTAGCTAACTAAATTTCCCATTGTAAAAATATCCACGTATATTCTATATACATACATCCAGATGTATATCGGTGATATTAAAAGGAATTATGCACATTTAAAGATAAATCAACAATGATGACAACATCCATAAAAGCGAAGCACTGAAACAGTAGGACAAACGGACATTAACACTTGTATAGTGAATTGAATAATTAGAATATAAAAGTATAAGAGTCGAAGCAAAATTGTCAGTAAATTTGTTGAAAAACTGCTTGATACTGGATAATGTTTATGGACATACTTACTTTTTTAGGACTTGATAATAGAGTTGCTTCGCTTATAATATTGTTTATTGTTGTCCCAGGAATAAATATACCAAAAATTAGATCAAACGGATAGTTAGATCACATATAATTTTTTTTTTAAATAGAAAAATCAACATGTTTAGAATGGACGTACGGACATTATGGTAATGATTTTAGAGTTGCTACGCTTTCTAAATCGCACCTAACTTCTACAGGAATCATCATGCAAAGTTTGAAATCGATAGGACAATTCTAACATGCCTAAATTAACGAATAAAAGCTATCTATCTCGGTCGGACGTACGAACCGACCCTAATTATAGAAAAACTTCGCTTTTAAAAAGATATTAATATAAATTGAGGGATATTTATGAAATAATATGATGCTAAAAGAATTCCAGTCAAACATATGTAGAATATACTTGGATATTATGATAAGGGAGTAATTGTCTTCAATTTAGGTTACTAACATCGACATTACATATTGGTCAGTTCATTAATCTAGTAGGAGGGGAGGGCATGGGTTAAAGAGGGTGGATCGTTTTTTTTTGCTAGCTACAAGTTTCATTTTATTATAGTACATGATAATATGGTGCAGGTGTAAGATCTAAGTAATGATAAGTCCATTTAAATATATCAACATTCTAGACATTTAGAGATGCTTTGTAAAATTGTAAAGTATTAAAGCAAAAACGTCTGAATAGTTTTAAACGCGGCAAATATTTTTTACTCGTTAAAATCCATCACTAATTGTATAGTACAAAGCAAAAAGTAGCCTTTTCAAATTATACTTTAAATAGTTTTTAAACCGAAACTTTTCTACAATTATGGTTGATGAGTCTGTATGTCTGTGACGGCTATCTCTGTTCGTTAACTTTGGCATTTGAAAAGCATGCAACATATGGGTTGAATTTGTTCCACTGGCAAGATTTTTTGGTCTTTTGATAACTCGTTTTACCCCATCCCTTATCCTCTACCCCACTTTTGCTTTCATTACAAAATTCTTCCATCCTAACTTAGCAACGCTGCTCAATAATGTAGCTCACCAAATTTACACATATGGTGACGTTAACATGGGAAATACATATAATTAATTATGAAAATAATATATCCAAGTGCGTCTGTCGATAAAAAGAGAAAGACGCAATAAATCATTTAGCTCTTTATTTTTAATTTTTTAAGTTTAAAAATATTGTACTCGGCTATTCCTTGGCCGATTTAGGCTTTTAATCATATCCTGGCCGAGACAAATTTAGACCATTGACTAATCAAAAATCGGTTCAGTTAGAGGGATACCCAACGTCTCAATTTATTGCTACCAAAAGTCTTATAACTACGTTGCAATTATATAAAAACCCGTAAATTGAGTTTAATCAAAGGAGTATACTACACATTTAAATCACGCCCCCATCCCGTGATACAGCGTGGCATTAATTTGTCATCGACCCATTTCATATATTTCCACCTTCTAATACTAATATCAGGGAGAAAGGGGACATTGGGCTGTTTATCACACTAGTCCCCAAAGTTTTATTATAACGTTTTCGTTGGCTTAACAACTTTTGGAATTTTTTTCAAATTTTGATTGGTTGGTCAATTAAAATAAGTGTACAATCGTTTCAAACACGAATTGGGGGGTAATTTTGTTGTTGGGGATGTACCTCAATTTATCAGCAATTGTCTTATCCCTTTAGATCCCTGACTAATTTACTCTGATGGATTCATTTCTTAAAGTTTAGAGTGTCCATACGTTTTTGTGCAAAGTTTCACTAAAAATTTTCAAGTTTACGTCTATCTGTCTGTTTATTTGCCTTTCTTTCTAAATGTTTTCTTTGAATTGTATATTTGATAAAAGCGGCTACACCCATAGAGGTCTCTAGCGGCACTTGAGGAAGGTGGTTTCAATTCGACAACCCATCTTTTTTATTTTAGTTTTAAAAAGAAAAAGTAACAAAATTTATGGTTAAACTTCTTTTGGAGGGGAGGTGTGTGGGGGGGGGGGGTGGTTATAGGTAGTCGCCCTATCCCCTATTTTTTTAAGTTTTAATTATATAAATTAAAAAAAAATGATGGTGGATTTTTTTTCTAGGTTTATTTCTCTTTGGAGGGTGGTGGTACCCTCTCCCAAAATAGGTAAAACCTTCAAAGGACCTATGAGAAGCTACAATGTTAGCGAGATCCTTTGGTACAGACAGACACAGATCCTGTTACTTTTATAATAGGATTTCTGGATGGTTTTGTGTCACTTTATTTATATGACATACAGAATAATAAAAAATATACCTTTTATATAAGATTTGCTACTTAAAATGTGCGAAGAAATGTTACTTTGTATGAGCAATCATTTTATTTGGATATAAATGATCCTATGTAAATTTATAATGTCCTCATCATATTAAGGAATAAGGACTTTAAATCTGAGAATCTATGTGTCTATATGTACCAAAGGATCTCGCTAACAGCTGAAGCGATATGGTTCTTTACAATTTATCTTATCACAGGTCCTAAGAGGTTTTATAACTATTTTGGGGGAGGGTATCCTCCCCTTTCCGAGAGGAATCGGACCTGGAAAAAAAATACCAAAATATATTGAAACAAGAATATGCACTAAATCTTAAAATTAAAAGTATTCATGTCTTTTGAAGCTGGACTTACAGACCAACGGACTAAGTAAATTATATACTGAAAACACATCGGTGTAATTTTTCTTCACTTAAAATTAAGTTGCGTATCTTAAATAGCAGCAGTGAAAATCACATTTTAAAATCATTTGCCCAACAGGGAGGGAGGTGACATTGGGCTGTTTATTATACTAGTCTCTAAAGTTTTATTCGTTTCTTATTCGTTGGCTTAACAACTTTGGGAACTTTAATGAGTTTTGATTGGTAGATTCATAAAGTTGAGTGTCCAAACGTTTTATCCCTATTTGTAATATACAAAAGGAATAATTTTGTGCATGATCATTGTGGATGTACGTACATCAATTTATCGGTCATTGTCTTATTCCTTTAGATCCCTGTATCACTGTCCCTAATGATGATAATAGAAATATGCTTTTTTTATGATGATTAATTTGTCCAAGCCTTAATAAGGAAGGAACAACATCAATTGCATTTAACCAAAAAGTATACATATAAATTTAACCCACTTGAATCATACTGTCCTAAAAAACATAAGGTAAGAGGGCAGGAATATTTTTTTCCGCATCGTACTATGGATAGCTTTCCGCGGACATTAAAATCCAAAAGGAAAATTTTTGAGATTTAAGCCAGTTTTGTTAGCTCCGAGGGACCGGGCTATAATATAATTTTTATTTCAAAGTTAACAAAAATGATTTTCAGAAAATACTGATGTGATGGGGGGGGGGGGGGGGTGGAGGTTGGAGATATGTGACAGCTTACCGTGGACATTAAAATACAAAATGATATGAGATCAAATTCAGTTTTATTAGCCCTGAAGGACCGAAGGCCCACTCAAAAGTCACTACCAAACCCTATAGGAAGAGATAGTTAGCAGGGAGGGAGGGGACATGTGGCAGTCTATTTCAATAGTCCCCAAAGTTTTATAATGACGTTTTATTATTCGTTAGTTTAACAACTTTGATAATTTTATTGAATTTTGTTTGGTTAATTGATTAAGTTGAGTGTCCAAACGTTTCAACCACTTATTGTAATCTGCAGAAGGGGTAATTTTGTGTATCTTCATTGGGGATGTACATCAATTTATGTCTTTATTGTCATTGACTTATACCTTTAGATCCCTGGATAAAACTGATATTTGGGGGATATTTGTTTTGGAACTCAAATGTTGTTTAACTACTAGTTTTAATGTACAGACGGGGTAATTTTGTTTATCATGATTTGGGCTGTACACCAAATTTATCAGTCATTGTCTATTCCTAATTCCCTGACGGCGGAGATTTAAATTTATGGTTTATTACCAAAGTCTTGACTAACGTCTAGTCTGGAACTGAGACAATTATAAACAAATATATTCAAGTTCACGTTTAACCTGTTTTGTTTATCATCATTGGGGATGAACATTTATTAATCGTTGTTATGTCTGAGAAATAGTTCTTCGCGTAATTTGCTCTTATTATCAAGATATCTTAAGGCTTAGAAATTAAAACAAACCTAAGGCAACTTATAGTGCTTAATAAAAATTACGTCAAACAATACAAATGACCAATGAAAGGCCAGTATACAATACCAATGACCGATGAAAGGCCAGTATACAATACCAATGACCAATGAAAGGCCAGTATACATTGTAATTGACCAATGGTAAAATTTAAAATGGCCCTTAATTGGTCATTTGTATTGGACTGTTTATTGCTTTAGTCCCCAAAGTTTTATAACAACATTTTCTTATTCATTAGCTTAAGAACTTTGGTGACTTTTGATTTGTTAGTTAGGTTGAGTGTTCAAACGTTTCAACCTCTAATTGTAATCTAGAGAAGTGGTAATTTTGTGTATTAGCTTTGGGGATGTATATGAATTTATCGGCCACTGTCCTATCCCGTTAGATCCCAGGCTTAAATGCTATTAATGACATTTCATCAAACATAAACTAATTTATGTGTATGGTAATTTAGGCTGTATGGTTACCGAATAGCTTCAATATTTAAGTTGTAATAATGGATATAAGATACACGTGGATATATTGACTGGGGAATTTGTCGCCGAAATAGCTTGCTAAAATGGACCACATTAAATGGTCAGCTCGTTCATCCAGAGGGGGGGGGGGGGTGTTAAAGGGGATGGAATCGACATTTAGCCATATGCGAGCATCACTATAACAGAGTACATGAAAATCTGGTGCAACATCCAAGTAATAAATACATCGATTGTTGTAATAGGGTAATGAATAAGCAGCAGTCGCCATTTAATTTTATTATTAGTGAACTCTAACTGTGTGAGGTCAAATGATATTTTATGTCTAACTATCTCTTTGTTTATTATTAACTATGTCATTTATGTTTAAACACCCGGGGTTTTAGGTTAAGTATCACCCATCAGACAAGCAACTCTTTGATTGCATGACCTTTGTCTGAGAAGTCCTAACTGTGCATGGTAATGAGTTGCGCCTGTATTATGCCATTATTTTAATGTCTTTATAATTTTAACGGTCGCGGGCTTAATTGTGGTACGATCCCCCCAAATAGCTATAAACCATCCAAGGACCTATGAGAAGCTGAACTGTAAAGGAGAACCATATCGGTCTAGCGGTTAGAGAGATTCTTTTGTACAGACAAACAGACAGAGATCCTGTTACTTTTTTATAAGTATTTTTCTTTATGACAAATATTACTAATTTTACAGGAAATATTATTATAAACATAAATAATCTCAGTATTGCCCTTTAAGTAAGGGTGCTAAGATAATTCATTTTGATGAAACACTAGATGTATAAGTATAGATATATAACCCAGACAACTACCTTGCACAAGTGATGGGGAATTTTTTCGTCTGCTAGCAAACTGATTTCTTCTCTTTTGTAGCTACTTGACTGTGTTAATATTTCCGACGCTAATGGCTATTATTCAAAGACCACCCTCGTTGGTAGAATTACATATTGTTCGTACTCCCTCTATTCTTTTATTTAAATTGTGATAAACCTTAAAACGCGAAAAAGTAGCAGCAGACGCAAAATTTTTCAGCCGTAAGTAACGCTTTTTTTAAATCCTAAAATTTTTAATATCCACGGAAAACTGTATGCAATACGATGAGAAAAATCACTGTAGCCGTCTTGCGACATACGTCTTACATAGCATAAATAAAAACCATTTTAGAATCTTAGTTTAAACATTCTGACTTCATAGTTTAACTGTTTTCATTATCCTTATAATAAAGTAACAGGATGTGTGCTTGTCTGTCTGTATCGAAGAATCTCGCTAACCGCTGAACCTTCTCCTTAACAGGGTAGCTTCTCATAGGTCCAGGGAAGGTTTATAAATATTTTTGGGGGAGGGTACCACCACCTTTGAATTTAAATATTTGAGAGACTTGAACGCAACATAAAGAGGTATCGTAGAGACTTGAACAAAAAACAAACATTTAAAGTGCCACTAGAGGCCTCTAGGGGCTAGCCGCTAATTTTCTATAAAGTATTTTTAATTAGGACTTTGTAAATGCTTAAATTTTAGCATCCTTACTTATAAAACTGCCAGGCTAAGTCTATTCTGCGAGGCTAAAAAACATGCACACTTGCCAGAGCTATGAAAATTCAGGGATAAGACAAATTTAATGACATTTCCAGTATGGCTTCGAAACCGATTAATATCCGCCCGGTTAGAACCGGTTCTCAGACATACTGAAAAATCATGTATAGTATCGTATAGACAATTTTCCACGAATATTAAAACAAAAATCATAAATTGATACTAGTTTTGTTTGCTCGGGTCTTTGGCCCCGCAAATTCAACTCTCAACCTCCTCAAGTGCCCCTAGAGGCGTCTAGGGGGGCGTATCCGCTAGTATATTTATTGCATGTACCTTATTCGTGATTTCAGTCATGAAATAAAGCTGGGATTAGATGCAAGGATGTAAACAATAGTGCATACACACGTATACATATCAAACATTTTTTATAGAAAGGTTATTTTTAAACTATCTCCCCCCTCCCCCCCACCCTTATAATAGTAGCAACGCCACTGGGCTTCTTCAGGAACTATGTTATACACTGGAGTAAATTTGAGTTTTATCCTTGTATGAAAGTAACAGGATTTCTGTCTGTCTGTGTGTACGTGTCTCTCCGTAGATTAGGATCACGCTAAACGCTGGACCGATATGGTTCTCTTTGATCATTAAGCTTTTTTTTCAGAACCAGGGAAAGTTTATAGCTACCTACTGGAAGTTAAATTCCACCCTCCCAAGAGAAATCGACTCTTGAAAAAATTCCAACACCCTCACCCCTATAAAACTAAAATTAAAATTACTTGGCTTTAAAGGTCATATTCACTTGTTTATTTAGGGATTGCTGTTGATTAACTTAACATTGAATGCTTCCCTTGAAAGCTTCTATACTTATAGGTTTCTGCGATATTGTATGACAAATGAACACTCACACTTTGCGCTTTGAGGGAAACTGCCATTAATTATATTAGAATAAACCTAAATTTGTATGGTCAATCTTTCTAAGTATAGCAAACTTTGATTAAAAAATACTACAAATATATTCTTGGCAATGTAAAAGGTTGTTGTAACTTACAAACAATTTGCATGCATATTAATTATTCTTATGGTTAAATATTAAATATTCTGTGGCTAGACACTAGACCTTTTCATGAAAATACACTTTTTCAAATTTTAATCTTCTGCTAACCTAAAAAGTTACTTTAGGAGCCTAGAAATACATGTACAAAATTTCAGCACTCTATCTCTACAGGCGACCTAGCGCCAGGCACGTAAAATATCAACATATAACGGTAGCACGGCGGTTTTTACAATATCTCAGCAATGTGCAGGTTTTAAGCTCTTCTGCATATTTCAATTTAAACACATAAGGATAGAGGTATATTATCCCAAAAATCTTTTGTCAAAGTCTACTCTACACCTAGCGCCAGTCAGTTTTATAAAATCATGCATTTTATACCTGTGAAAATAGAAATCGCCAGCGCTAGGTGTAGAGTAGACTTTGACAAAAGATTTTTGGGATATCATATCTTTGGCCTTATGTGTTTAAATTGAAATATGCAGAACACCTAAATTCATCTTCCAAGCCATTCTCTAAGCATTTTAATTTTTTTTATGAAATAACGGGATTTTAAAACTGCCCTTTGAAAAGGCCAAAAAAATATCTTATAAAAAATGTACTAGACACACATATCTGTTTGTGTTGGTAGCTTACAATGTAAGGCCGAAAAAAAGATTAGAAACTTTTTACTAGAGCTCGGCCACGCGTCAATCTCAAATTCAAACCTGTTAAGATGCGTTTAAATTTTGTTTTAAAAAAGTCATTGCCATAATTGGTTCAGGTATAGACTTCCATCTGGTTTTTAAAATTCTTAAAGATTTATTTCTCTGAGCCTTATAGGCGGCTGACGCGCAGCTAACTAGTTCTGCTTAAAAAATAAAATTACCCAATTAACAACAATCGGACTTAACTACATATAAACATGCATATATATAAAAGTATACCCCATATTGTGCTTGTTTATGCTTTCTGAATTTTAATAGTTTGCGCATGAGAAGCAAAATGGATTTATTTTGGAGAGGTCAACTAATTACGGACATTTAGCTAAAATTTAATCAATTTTTATATTACTTACTCTCTGTCAGGCTGAAGCTTTAGATCTCGGTAACCGCTGAACCGTATGGGCTGTACTCTTCGGGGAATATAAATTATTTTGTTTTACTTTTTATAAACAATATCATAGATACTGGTTCTGCGGTGGTTTTAAGCTATTTTGTTTGGGAAGGGGCCACCAGAATAGAAAAATGAATCTATTTTATAATATATTGATCTATAGAAGTCGAATCCCATTTGTCAGAGTAATATTCACAAAAAAAATATTTAAACTTTCAAGGGCGTCCAAGCTTTTTTTTTTTGGGGGGGGTAAAAACTTTAGGGGGGGGGGTAATTCGTGTTTGGGGGGGGTAAAATGGCGCGCGAAGCGCGCCGAAATTTTTTTTTACCCCCCCCAAAATTTTTACTCCGGGGGTAAAATTTGATTGGGGGGGGTAATTACCCCCCCTAAAGTCTGTTGGGGGGGGTAAATACTCCCCCCAAATCTGTTGGGGGGGGTAATTACCCCCCCCAAACTAATTTACCCCGGGGGTAAAATTTTTGGGGGGGGTAATTTTATTATGTAAAAAAAGCACCTACCTAATCTATTAAGTTAATAAGTACTATCTTAGAACATAAAGTAGTAAGTAAGGTTTATTTGACTATAGCTTCAGATTTCATTACTTTTAATACTGAGTTCTCCTTTTTAGGAAAGCTTCACATAGATCCCATGATGGTTCCACACTATTATAGGTCAATCCTTTGAGTGGTTTTAGGCTATTTTTCTCCTCCCTTTTTACCCTTTAGAAAACACGAGTTCTTAGATGCTAAGGGCGCCACTACTATTCAAATATATAGTAGTATCTCATTCTTTAGAACATAAAAATACAATAATTAACTCACTAACCAATGAACCAATATGATTTTACTTTAAAGTGAAGCGTCTTATAGGTCCTGGTAAGTTTTATAACTAGTTTTGAGACACCCTGACATCCTCCCAAAAGAAATCGCCTATAGAAATTCTTTTTCATTATTTAATGAAATATTTAATTTAGTTAGGTATCTATTTTATGGAATCTTCAGTGCTTTACAATTACATCATAGATCCCCGGGATGGTTTTAGCCCTTATAAAGGCCCAAGCAAATAAAACATGATCAAACTATTAAATTTTTTGTTATCATGGTTAAGAACAGTAAAATTTTTTTTTAAGAACATTCAATTTGGGGGGGGTAAATACCCCCCCCAAAAATTTTTTTTTAAAGAACATTTATTTTGGGGGGGGTAATTACCCCCCCCCAAAATGGTTTAGGGGGGGTAAATACCCCCCCCAAAATCGTTGGGGGTGCCTACGGCACCCCCAATGTAGGGGTAATTTTTTTTGGGGGGGGTATTGTTCACAAAATTTTGGGGGTGCCAAATGGCCCATTACCCCCCCCCCCTGGACGCCTATGTAAACTTTCTTCAATAGCAGCTATATAAATCATACTTTCCCATATCGTTACGGATGACGGACGTACATATATTTTGAATCAAAGAGTAGCTTCGCTCCTAAAAAAACACCACCACGAATATGTTTTTGTTCATTTCGTGTATTTATATGACAGTTTTATTGATTTAGACTGCGGGTTGTAACAGAAAGCCCGTCTGTCTGTTTGTCCGTTACTTGCAGGAATCAAAAGGGATAAGACCATGGCCGTTAAATTGATTTACATCCCCAATGATGATACACAATATTACTCCTTCTATAGATTAAAATTAGCGGATGAAACGTTTGGACACTCAACTTAATGAACCAACCAACCAAAAGTCCCTAACGTTACAGGAAACATGATTTTAAATCTTTGGGGACCAGTGTAATAAACAGCCCAATGTCCCCCCCCCCCTCCCTGGTTGACACTTGGCTAGGGGTCAGAAGTAGTTTTAAAGCTTAATTATATTTTTGTTTATAAAGGGTGAGCAAAAAAAAATGCGTAGATTTTTAAAATTCAAATTGCGCGGCTTGTGTTAATGGTAGAAAAAAGGCACGCATATCGTTAGAACCGCTAAGAAGTCTATTTTTAGAAAATATAAAAACAATTCCTATGCTATGTATAGTTTAGGAGCTACGTGTTAAAATGTCCCAACTGACTTAAAACTTGACTTGCGAGTAAATTTTGGGACATTTTACCATCTGGCTCCTAGATTATTTGTAGCATAGGAACCGTTCTTATATTTCCAAAAAATACAGTTCATAGCGGTTCTAACGGTATGCGTAACATTTTTCTACTATTAACACAAGCAGCGCAATTTGAAATTTAAAAATGTAGGCATCTCTTTTTGCAAAATATCTTCTCTAATTTTTAGTTATATTTTAAAATTTACTCGCAAGTCAAGTTTTACACCAGTTCGGACATTTTAACACGTAGCTCCTAAACTATGCGTAGCACAGGAATCGTTTTTATATTTCCTGAAAATAGACTTCTTAGCGGTTCTAACGACATGCGTGCCTTTTTTCTACCATTAACACAAGCCGCGCAATTTGAATTTTTAAAATCTACGCATTTTTTTTTGCTCACCCTTTAGGTGTTTTTTTTTGTCAATATTAGATTTGTTGTTATATAATGATACTAGTGGCTTTGCCCCAAGAGGTTTGATAAAAGATTTAAAAGAAAAATAAAAAAAAATTTGAGAGGGGGAAGGTTAATCTACCCCACTATTTTAATTTTAGTTTTAAAAAAAAAATTGGGGAGAAGTATTTTTCATTTTTTGTTGGGGTTGGGGGTTGGGGTAAGGAGTTACAAACCTTCTCGGGATCTATGAGAAGCTACCCTGTAAAGGAGAACCCGATCGGTACAGCGGTTAGCGAGATCCTTCGCTACAAACAAACAGACAAACAGACAGACAGACAGAAATCGTTCTTCTTTGTATCATAGATATAATACCAAAGCATCTCTATAACTTACTTTGTCCATATGTCCGCAAAAAAATTAAAAGTTAAATTCACTAAATTTACTATCCATATTTATATAAAAGTAACAGGGTGTCAGTCTTTTGGTGTATCTGTAACTTTATAAGATCTCATTAACGGCTGGCGGACATTGTTCTCTTTTACAGCAAAAATTTTTATAGCTCAAGGGAACGTTTTTAACTTTTTTGGAGGCCTGCACCTTCACTTTCATTTAAAAACAAGGATGGCAACATCCATAAAAGCGAAGCTCTGAAACGGTAGGACAAACGGACATTAACACTTGTATAGTTTCAGAACTGAATCATTAGAATATGTATATGAATAAGAGTCAAAACAAACTTGTGAGTAAATTTGTTGAAAAACTGCTTGATACAGGATAATGTTCATGGACATACTTACATTTTTAGGACTTGATTATAGAGTTGCTTCGCTTATAATATTGTACTTTGTTGTCCCAGGAATCAATATACCAAAAATCAGATCAATCGGAAAATTAGATCACATAAAAATTTGTTGTTAAAAAATTAGAAAAATCAACATGTTTAAAATGGATGTACGGACATTCTGGTAATGATTATAGAGTTGCTATGATTTCTAAATCGTACCTAACTACTACAGGAATCACCATGTAACGTTTGAAATCGATAGGACAATTCTAACATGCCTAAATTAACGCAAAAATCTGTCTCGGACAGACGGACTGACTGACTGACGGACGGACTTACCGACCCTAATTATTGAAAAGCTTCGTTTTTAAAAACTAAAATTGAAAGTGTGGAGTGTCTATTTAACCCCTACCCCTTCCCTACAGTAACCGCTATAAATATTTCTTAAAATGTTTTCATGTCTGTGTGAAATCTAAAAGATTTAGATTTAAATTTAAATTTGAATTTTAGAAAGGAGTTAGAATTTGGGGGGAGGGAGGATTGCAATGCACAGCCCCCTCCCCGATTGTATATAGTTAAGGAATGCCTAAGATGCTGTCTAAAATGGTGCAAAAAATGGGGACAAATTTCAAATTGATTTGACGGGGCTGTTTATTTACGTCACAAGTGAGGGGAAAGAAAAGGGAAGGAGGAAAGAAACCCCCTAGAAAAGAGATGGGGGTATGACGTCACACGCCAAAACAATTTGAAATTTGTCCCCATTTTTTGCACCATTTTAGACAGCATCAATGCCTAATAGCGATCATTAAAGATACACAGAAACTTGGATGCAACCAATGGATTCAGGATATACATGGATATATTGACAGATGAAAATTTGTCGTAAATTTAGCTTGCTAATATGGACCTTATTAAATGTTCAGTTCGTTCATCTAGTAGAAGGTGAGGAGATGGGGTAAAGGGTGTTGATGGGGGTATTGTTATTTTAACCAGCTTCAAGCATCACTTTATCAGAGTACGCCAACATCTGGTGCAACATCCAAGTAATAATATATCCATTGTTGCAACTATAGTTGCAGAGGAATAATAATAAACATGATTAATCATTCTTTACAATAAATATCTTTCCAAACACAAACATGTGTATGCAAGTACAGGCGTGCACAGGTTTTTGGAAGGGGGTGCGCGAAACTCACCCGAAATGTTGACACTCACCATGATCCAAATCCAGGAGACTGCTTTAGGGTGATATATTACAGACAATAAGAGAGGTGTATTTAAGAAGAGACATCCCCATTGGCTGTATTAAGGGGTGTATCAGGGGGTTGTAGACACATAATAAGAACACGTAATTTTGCCAAGGGGGGGGGGGGGGATTCACCTAACACTGAGAAACCCACAATTTTGTCACGTTAGATTACAGGTTCTTTGCCATATTCAAAAGAAAGACCGAACGAAAAAAATTAAGTTAAAGAGAAGATTTTAATTTGTTTTGGAAAATGTCACAAGATATTTTAGAAAGTTATCTTTGATAGTAACAGAGAAAATTGAAGTCCAAGGCCAGTTTAAACCTTAAAGTAATAAACAAACAAAAAAAACCTTCCCTCGTTTTTCATAAATAGGGGGGGGGGGGGTGTTCCACATGTTATACTTTGAATTAAATGACAATTGAATTATCTATACAACTGAAGACAAACCCCAAACTGTCCCAGTTTTGAGCAAGACGATTCCAGTTACGTCATATACGTTTCGGGAAAGAAAAAAAGGAAGGGGGAATGAAAATCTGTTCAAAAGAGATGGGAGAAAAGGGAAGAGATTTTCTTCCCCCCTTCCCTTTTTATATGACGTC
The DNA here is from genome assembly GCF_053477335.1 of Acartia tonsa. Classification (NCBI taxonomy): domain Eukaryota; kingdom Metazoa; phylum Arthropoda; class Copepoda; order Calanoida; family Acartiidae; genus Acartia; species Acartia tonsa. The sequence goes on from NC_137267.1 coordinate 47,219,138, forward strand.
ACAGGAATCGTCTTGCTCAAAACTGGGACAGTTTGGGGTTTGTCCAACTGAAAAATTTCTTCCAAATCTGTCTGATGAAAGTACAAACTTGCAATTAAAGAGTAGATTTGCTACACTAAATATTAAATGCATATACATTTTTAAAAGCCAAGCTTTTCTATAATTAGAGTTCGTCCGTAACGGTTAGCTTATTTCTTAAATTTAGACATGTTAGACTTATCCTATCGATTTCAAACTTTGTAGCAATTATAAAAACGTTACCAGAAAGTCCGTGTGTCCAAGTCCATTTAACATACTAATAATTGATTTTTAACAATTTTGTTTAATTAATAATCTGAAAATTGATAAGTTTTCATGTTAAGTTTTGATACTCTACTAGAGTTTATGTTCGTTTGTTCTTTCTTCTGATTTCAATGGATGTTGTCTTCCCTGTTTGTATAAAGGCTACTGATTCTTTTCACGTAAAAGCCATTAACATCTTTTAACCCGGCCTTATCAGTTGGAAAAATAATGAAAATTGAAAAAAAGGCATTCGCATTGAAAAGGCATTGTACATATTGCCTTAGGACACATGTAATTGTCAAGTGTATTCCTGGATCAATACAGAGTATATCCTTATACTAAAGTAACAGGATGTTTGTTTGTCTGTGTGTCTGTACCGAAGGATTTCGCTAACCGCTTAACCGATCGGGTTCTCCTTAACAGGGTAGATTCTCATAGGTCCTGGGAAGGTTTATAACTATTTTGGAGGAGAGTACCACCACCCTCCCAAGAGAAATGACAAAAAATTTGGAAATTTTTTTAATATCTGGGAGACTACAACGTAACATACAAAATTATCGTAGAGACTTTAACAAACAAAAACATTTAAATTGTAACTAGAGGCCTCTAGGGGCTTAGCCGCTAGTAGAATATACATTGGGAATTTTTTGTCAATTTTTGTTGCTAAAATATACCTCATTCATTTCATGACAAGTTCGTTCATCTAGGTAGGAGAAAAGGGAATGGGGTAAAGGTGGTGAAAGACTGACTTCGTTTTTTAGCTAGTTGCGAGTTTTACTTTTTTTTAGAGTACATGAAAATCTGGTGTACCATTCAAGTAATAATATATCGAGTGTAATATATTATGATATGAAATGTAAAAATATCTAAATCTAGCGGTTTGCTAATAGCTTAATTCTATCCAAAGTCCCAAGTAAAAAATATGGGATAGTTGTAAACCATCCCAGGACCTATGTGAAGGTTCCCTAATAAGAAGTCCAAATAATCTACACTGAAACTGATAATAAATCTAATGATTCCTTGTTAGAAAGAGCAGTGTATTATTAGTCATTTTTATATAAAGTCTATCGCTAAATATAATTGACATATTAGAGATAAATTGGGCAGAAGCACGGAAAAGATAACGGGTAAGATGCAACCTCTGTGACGTCCAAACAATTCAACTAATAGATATGTGACGGGAGTGTAAATATGTTTAGAATGTCTAAAAAGTTTATAGGACGATTGAGAATGAAAACTTCTGTTTTTGAAATATTTTTGGTCTGTACAAAGATGTTAGTTTGATAAAGTAGTCTTGGGTTGAGATGGATCAATAGCTTTTATAACAATTCAACCAATATTTTTTGGATCTAGCGCAGTTCACGGTAAAATGTTCCTGGTAACGATACTCAAAGTTCTACAAAACTTAAAGGCCAAAATTTTAACCGACGAAAGAATAATTTGGAATAGTTATTAATAGCCATTCCAGATTATTTATAGGCCTTCCTATGCCGATTAAAAGGGTGTACGCGGGCGTGACATGTACGTTCAGCCGTTTTGCAGCCAGCATTCTTTAAAGTTCATAGATTTTTTGAGAGCATCCAAAGCGATGCGATAGAAAATTATCATTCTACACAAAAAAAATAATTGTAAAGTGGCCCTGAGCTCAGTTTTGAACGTATTTGAGGTAACACTCCAGAGATGGGTACTAAGCATATTGAGGGGTGAGGGGCGCAGTGGTGTTAAATGAACATGACGCATCAATTTTATATCCCATTGGATTCCTGTGCGTTTCTTGGACGCGCATATGCACGCGTATTTGGAATTCATAATTTGGGGGGACAAAACAGGATATAATCTACCGACTGGTTTCACTTAGGGATCTAAAGGGATGGCCGATGTTCATCCCTAATAATGATTCATAAAATTACCCCTTTTGTAGATTACATTTAACTATATAATTAGCTATAAAAAAAACTTTGGTGACTAGTGAAACAAACAGCCCTATGCCTCCTTCCTTCCTTAATTTCATCAGAATGGGGGTGCAAACCTCCAACCCAATCTTAACTCACCTTTGAGACGCATACCTAACAAGCCATGTCTCATAATATTCCAAGTAAGCTACAAAGTTTTACAAAAGGTTTAGCCTTTACAATAATTAAACACTTATATCATTATGATAAAGAGTTGTAGGAAGCACTGGAAAGCGTCATGTGTGACGTCATAAAAATACGTCTATAAGAAAAGATGAGAAGAGAAGTGGGAAAGGAAACCCCTAAAAAAGAGATAGATTTAGACGTATTTTTATGACGTCACACATAACACTTTCCAGCGCTTTGAGGTGTAGCACAATAGTAACAGATAATTAGCTTTTCTTTAAAGGGACCTAAATATGATAATATTATTTAAAATCATAGAAAACAAGTATTCAATATCCATAAAAGCAAACCTCTAAAATAAAACTGTAGGACAAACTAAGAAATCAGAGTTGTTACGCTTTCTAAATCATACCTAACTATTTCAGGAATCATCATGCAAAGTTTGAAATCAATGGGACAATTCTAACATGTTAAAATCAACGATAAGAGATACCCATTACGGACGGACGGAATGACCCTAATTATTGAAAAGCTTTGCTTTGAAGAGGACGGAGGGGAATGGGGGCTGTGGAATATTTTTTTAGAATTGCAAACTAAATCTTAAAAAATTTCCAATGTATCGATTTCAATGCTAAACTTGTTTTAAATCCTTGATTTTATGTGCAATGTGCTTGGACTGAGCAATGGATGTAGAATATACGTGGATATTATGACACTGGCAAATTTTTATCAATTTAGGTTACTAACACGTTTCATCCAGTAGGAGGGGAGGGATGGGTAATGGTGGTTATCGTTTTTTAGCCCACTGCAAGTTTCATTTTATTAGAAAACATAAAAATCTGGTATATGATTCATGTAATAATATATCCAATGGCTGAACATTTGGTGGCTATTGAATTTTGTCCAATTATTTATAAAATGTGAAGATTCACAATATCTTTCTACCACCAGGGATTTTAAGGGATAAGACAATGAACGATAAAGAAAAGTTATCTATCGCATCGTATTATAGAAATCCTTTTGCAGTTATTGAAATAAAAAATATAAACAATTAAGAAAAAATCCAGTTTTTCAAATTCAAAGTCATAATCTTTAAATATTTAGTTTTACAAAATTAAAGGATTTTTCAATACCGTAGCTCGCTTTCTAATGAAAACCATTGGGTCCAGAGGCCTTCCGGATTTTTGTCATCTTTACTACCATACACCCACATAAGTAAAACCATATCGTTCAGCAGTTAGCGAGATCCTTTTGTAGAGACAGACAAAGACACATATTACTTTTATATAAGGATATTTTAGGGTCAGAATGTTTTTAATATTATTTTTAAAAAAAATGTAGTATTTTAAGACATGAAGAAATATTTTGTTTTAATCAAAAATACAGTTACAGCAAAAAACATCACCTTTGGTTTAAAAAAATAACTATTGTACTAAAACTACTCCAGGGTATGGTAGTTTTTAAAAGGGAAGCTTTCCTATAATTAGGGTCGGTCCGTCCGTCCGTCCGTAACGGATAGCTTTTTTCGTTCATTTAGGCATGTTAGAATTGTCCTATCGATATCAAACTTTGCATGGTGATTTCTTTAGTAGTTAGGTACGATTTAGAAAGCGTAGCAACTCTATAATCATTACCAGAATGTCCGTACGTCCCTTTTAAACATGTCGATTTTTTTACTTTTTTAACAACAAATTTGTATGTGATCTAATCATCCGATTGATCTGATTTTTAGTATATCGGTTCCTGGGACAACAAAGTATACTGTTATAAGCGAAGCAACTCTATAATCAAGTCTTAAAAATGTAAGTATGTCCATAAACATTATCCTGTATCAAGCAGTTTTCAAGAAATTTACTTACAATTTTGCTTCGATTCTTATACATTTGTATTATGATTATTCAGTTCTGAAAGTATACAAGTGTTAATGTCCGTTTGTCCTACCGTTTCAGTGCTTCGCTTTTATGGATGTTGTCATTGTTGTTCCAACATCAATTATAAGCATTTAAACAAGAAAGAAAAATATCATTAAGAAAAGCTTTACTAAACTTTTACAATCACTAACAAATAATAGATAAAGATAAAGTTTCAATGGTTTAAAACTTTTCTCAAAAATTAAAATAAACATGTATTTGTACATAAGAAAGATAAATAGATATATACAGAATGTCAGCACACATAGATAGATAGATACAAAATGTCAACACAAATAGATAGATAGATAAAAAAACATTGCATATAAATCAACATTTCCACCCCATCCATCCATTACATTTTATAACAAGGATAACAAATCTGCATTAGCAACGCAGTAGTATATTAAAACTGAAAATAACATGAGAGAGAGAGTGGACAATGGGTTGTTTATTACACTAGTCCCCAAAGTTTTATAATAACGTTTCTCGTATTCATTCGAATCCGGTGGATAGGAACCGGTTCTCATCAATACGAAAAAACTATGTCTAGCATCGTATAATATCCAGTTTTCTACGAATATAGAAATGTACAATCATAAGATTAAAACCAGTTTTTTTAGCCGTTGCCTTCGGCACCTCGGGGCTAAAAAAACTAGTTTTAAACTTATAATTGTACATTCTATATCCGCGGAAAGCCGTTTATAATACGATACGAGAAATAACTATTTTTTTATTCGTTGAAATAATAACTTTGGCTACCTTTATTGAATTTTAATTGGTTGGTTCATTAATTTGAGTGCCTTAATGTTCCCACCACTATCTCCAATCTCCAAAAGGAGTAACTTTGTGTATCATCATTGGGGATGTACATTAAGTTATTGGCCATTATCTTACCCCTTTATATCTGCTAATCAAAATGTTTAGACAAAGGTGTTTTCAATGTTTATATGAGTAAGTAATAATTATTGCTAAATTATATTTTTTAATAGCGAAGCTACTCTATAATTCACTTTGTCTGTCTGTCTGTCTGTCAGTCACTCTGAAACGCTCAGCTAGAAATGCGATTTCTGAGCTAATACTTATAATAAAGTAACAGGATGTGTGTTTGTCTATCTGTTTGTTTGTACCAAATGATCTCGTTAACTGCTGAACAGATCGAGTTCTTCTTAACAGGGTAGCTTCTCACAGATCCCAAGAAGGTTTATAACTATTTTGGGAGAGGGTATCACTACCCTCCCAAGAGAAATCACAAAAAAATCGATTTTTACGAAGAGAGATTTCAACGAGAGACTTGAACCAAAAAAACCAAACATTTAAATTGCCACTATAGGTCTCTAGGGGCGTTGCCGCAAGTATTTAAGATCGCAGCTGATTTTTTTTGTGAAAATTCCCTATACGAATGAAAATCCAATATCTATACAATTGTCCGTCGGTCTGTCAGTCATACTACAAAATACAACTATAATTAAATTTATAAGCAGAAGCAATAACAAGAACTAAAGAGTTGCTTTGCTCTTCACACCAATTGCACTCAGATTTCTGCAGAGTAATAGGAATAGATCAATGAAATATAAAAAAAAATTCCACCAATTACCAATTGATATATTATTACTTGGATGTTGCACCAGATTTTCACAACCTCTAATTGAGTAATACTCGCAGCTGGCTAAAATAACGACACCCATCCATTTCCCCCCCCCCCATCTTCTAGATGAACAAACTGAACAATAAATGAGGTCCACGTAAGCAACCTAATTTGACGATAAATATTCCCCTGTCAGTATATCCACATAAAATAAATAAAAAGTTGTAAGTCTTGATTTAAAATTAAAGAGAGAAAATATATATTGTCTATTGACCAATCCCTGTAACTCTGTAGTAGTTGAGTGGTTGTCTAAATGGAATATTTGTGTTTTGATAGAAACATCCTATTAACATAACACATCCGTGCAAAGGTGCTTGCTGCAGAAAAATGGTTTGGTATTCTCAAAAAACAATGCATTGCTCTTTTATCATTTCTCTTATGTATACTACTAGCGGCTACGCCGCTAGAGTCCTTAAATGGCACGTAGAATTAAATCAGCTGTTTAACAAAAGATATCCGCTAGGCGGTGCAAGTTATTTTTTTATATCTTGGGAGAAGAAGGTTTCCCTAGGACCTATGAGAAGCCACACTGTAAAGGAGAACCATTTCGAACAGACAGACAGAATGATACACAGATATCCTTTTACTTTATTCTTAGGAAGATTTGTTTTTCTAAATATTGTATCCCATCTTTGATGATAGGTGCTTGAAAGGATATTTTAAACACATAATCATAATCACATTTTTAAAATTCAAACAATTTTTCAGTTGTACAGTTACTCCACTAGTTACACGTGTCAGTCAGTCTCTTTGTTCTCCTTCAAAGTTCCTAGTTAAGCACAGAAACACCCCTCCCCTTATTATTACAATAAATTGATATAAAAAAGGGAGGAAGGGGATGAGGAGGTTTTTTTTCTCTCATTTGTTTAAACTTAGTGAGGTTAGGTTATATTGGGTAATGGGTAGCTACCCAAGGATAGGACACTGGTGGTATAGGCCTCGCAGGATTAGGGACCCTTAGGATTAGGAATAAACAATGCAAACTACCCCCATATTATCAATTTTACTTTTAAAATAATAGAAAGGGGTTTTAAGGCTTAACAGATACTTTTAAGGAAAACAAAACTCTATTTCTACTCAATATTGGTCACTTTATCTTTAAGGCGGGGAATTATTCTATACTTCAGAAAAAATGCTAGATGAGGATCTTAAGTGACACACAAAATAAAACACCACACTATTTCAAACTGAAAGGACAAACGGAAGTAACATTTAAATGTATTATTTTTTTTATTGAATGGTTAAAGCCAGGGATGTAAAGATAGGGCAGTGAAGAACTAATTTTACAGTAATATATTCTGGATTAGAACCAGTTCTCATCTATACTGAAAAATCACGTATCGTACCGTAGTATAGCGAGTTTTCAACGAATATTAAAATAAAAATCATATTATCAATGCCAGTTTTGGTTGCCCCAGCCTTAGATCCATGGGGTTTTTAACCTTAGAATTTTTCATAAGAATATTAGGGAAAAGCTGTCTATAAAATGATGCGATAAATGACTATACTCAAATTCCCCCCTATTTAAAAGCAAAGCTTTTCTGTAATTAGGGTCAGTCAGTCCGTCCGTCCGTCCGTCAGTCCGTAACAGATAGCTTTTATCGTTGATTTAGGCATGTTAGAATTGTCCGATCGATTTTAAACTTTGCATGGTGAATACTGTAGTAGTTATGTACGTTTTAGAAAGCAGAATCCTGTATTTAATAAGTTTTGCAACAAATTTACGTATAGTTTTGTCAACTTATTTTCATCTTTTGTATATTCAGTTCTGACACTCTACAAAAGTTTTAATGTTCGATTTTCCTACCTTTTTAGAGCTTCGCTTTTATTGATGTTGTCATCCTTTTTATTCTTTATTTACCTATCCCTAATTCTCTGGTGAATAGAAGTAGCAAGGACAGGTCAAAAGATAAGAAACATTTTTCGACATAAAAAATAATTTTTTGTCCATATTGCCGTGAGGAAGATGAGTGTACTTCTATTTGTAAAAGCGGCAATTTTCTTATTCTTAGTAGACTTCTTTAATGGACCACCGCAGACAAAGTATTTAAAAATAATTTAATTACCAAAATTATGTGTGTATCATCTGTTGCTTGCCCTCAACCCTTGGAATTTTGTCAAGGGGCAATTTCCCTTTGAAGGGCGGTGATGATATTCCCTAAAATAATTAGAAACCTTCCCAGGACCTATGAGAAGCTATATTGTAAAAGGGGTTATATATCGGTTCAGAGGTTATAGAGATCCTTCGGTACAGACAGACAGATATTCTGAAATGTAAAATATTTTTACTTCTACAAATATACCTGTATATTTTTGCGAAGAGTAAGGGAGGGGACAATGGATCAAATATTCAATTTTTAGGAGTCTCAGACTTTGGGGACTGGCTTAAAGGGAATGTGCAAGAATTTAGCAGTTTCTGACTGAATTTGGGGACTTGCGCATGAAATGCCGCTACTCGTTATGTATGTTTTGAATATTGCAGACGGGGAGAAGGGATAAGAGAAGTGGGGGCAAGGAAAATAAACACTCGTTGTGTTAGTTTGGAATGTAGCAGATGGGGAGAAGGGAGGTGGGGGCAAGAGAAATAAACAGAATAAAAAGGGGCAGTCATATTCTTGCTAGCAGCTGGCCGGGTCCAATAATCTTTTAATATAAAAATCACACCAAAAAACCCCAATATATTTCATCAAAAACAAGTTGTGATTTCACTTTACATGACGCTATGGAAATCTATTATTCAATTAACAATCCCTTTATAATTTCCTACAAATTTATTGGATTAAACTGGATTTCATGCCCTTTCTTTGATAACTCTTATATTGAATTAATTGCCCATTGTCCCCTCCCTTACTCCCTGATATTTTTGCGTACGAGATCAAGATTTAGCGTATAGAATAGTTGAACGAACAGACCCATAGTATAGATGTATATATAGACAACTACCTCCCTTACTTTTTCAAAGACCTCTTTCGTCTACTTCTAAATTATTTTCTACTACTTGGCTGTGTTAATATAAGCGACACCATTGGTTGATTTTGAACCTAGTAGTAGTGTCTAATTTTTTATCTTCGTGACGTAACAAAAATCCATCTCTTTTTTAGGGGTTTCCTTTCCCACCTCCCCTCTCATCCTTCGATTTTTGTTACGTCACAATGATAAAAAGTTAGACACTATTACTAGGTTCGTTGATTTTCAATGATCCAATAGAAAGGTTGCACAAGGCGGTTGTGATGGGGAGATACAATTATTTAACCCTTTCTCCCTCTAGTGTTTTACTCTAATATTAAATGGCTGCTCTAGTAAATATAAATGAACCCAAAGTCCACACTACACATATTATCACACAAAAACCATATTGCTCGGCCAAATTTCATCTAGGCTTGTAAATCTTAGTTTAATGGATACACAATATATGTGGATATTAAGACAGGGGAACAATTGTCGTCAATTTAGGTTGCTAATATGAAACTCATTTATTGGCGAGTTGGTTCATCCACTAACAGTGTGGAGGATGGGGAAAAGGAGGTGGGTGGGGAAGATATCGTTATTTTAGCCTCTGCGAGTTTTACTCTATTAGATAACATGGAAATCTGGTGTAACATCCAATTAATAATATATCCATTCTTATTATTTTTTTGCTAAAATAAATGAATGGTGGAGGTGGGAACAAAAAAAGTGACATTGTTTTTTTTGTCCAATGAAACATTTAAATTTGTAGGCTTCTTCATTTTAGGTCAGTTCAATCAAAATATACTGGTTGCTTCGCCCTAGCTTTTAGGGAAGGGTGTGGGAGGTAAGAAAATAGCTTAAAACCTACGCAAGACCTAAAGAGTATAACCTATTGACAGGCAATTATCGAGATCTTAAGCTTCAGATAAAAAATTGCTACTTTACATTATATGATTTCGTACAGGGTTGTACTAAGGCACCAAAATATGCCCTGCAGGGTTAATTCATAAATAAAACCTTCTTTTTTGAATTTATTTAAAAATAGGGGGTTGGGGTTTTTGTGCTCGTTAGACATTTCGAGGGAAATCACAGTATATTTTTTTCGCCGCTAGTTGTGTGTTTTTGGTTTTAGCAGCTTATCCTAAAATATTGGGAGGGTGGTAGAACCCTCCCCCCAAATAAATATAAACCTGGCCAGAACCTATGAAAAGCTACACTGTAAAGGAGAACCAAATCAGTTCAGCAGACAGGCAAACAGAAGGACATCCAGTTACTTTATTTTAGGATATTAAAAACACATACACTTTGAAACCAATTTCAAAGAAGATAGACCTAGAAGAAATAATTTTATGAGCAATATCTTTAGATTGTTTCTGCTTATCTAAATTGTATCAAAAAAGGGTTCCTATCATGAAAATAGCACCTAAAACGTATGTTAAACAAGTATGACAACATCCATATGTTGCGAAGCGCAAAAAAAACATGGTTTGACAAATGGACAAAGTGTATCAGAGCTGGATCTTTAAATGTTTAGCCGTTGTCGTAGCCGTAGTCGTAGCTGTAGCCGTCGCCACTGCCAGTGCTGCCAATAAAATATGGATTTTAATGTTTAAAGTGTTTACGTATTATCTTTGTTTTTTTCTTCATATTTTTACTTAAAATTTTTAAAAAAGGTGGTTTTGATTATAGATCGCATATAGCCGTGGCCACGCGTAGCTAATTTGATTTAAAGATCGCTATTGGGTTAGTGGCTGTACCATTGGCAGCGGCAACGGCAACGGCTACACATTTAAAGATCCAGCTAAGTATAGAAGATATTAAGAACGATACAAAATAACGAAACCTACAAGTATGTTTTTATGTGTCATGACCTATAAACTGGCAGACAAAGTAAAAATACTGGATGCACTTATAATTATGATACTAACGTTACGGACGGACAGACTGGTAGTAGCTTCGCTGCTAACAGGAACAAATAAATATATATCCTTGAATAATCCTATTCAATAAAGTTTAAAGAATGTTTCTCCGTTAAGATCTCGCCAACCAATTAAGTTCTCCATTTTGGGTAAGATTCACATATGGTCAGGATTTTCTTAGACTATTTTAACAAGAGACAAAAAAAATGATTGTTAAATCAAAATTTTTTTTTCGTGTCTTTAAAAGTTAAAAAAGTACAATTTTATTCAAAACAAGGTCGACAACATTAATTAAAGTGAAGCTCTAAAATCAGAGGAAAAGACAAACGATCAATAACTCTTGTAGAGTATCATAGCTGAATCTTTAAATCATTTTGGTGGTGCGCCAAATCGGGGTGCGCCGAATTTTAGCCAATGACAGCACAGCTTTATATGATATGCCGCGCTATGATTGGCTGAAATTCGGCGCAACCCGATTTGGCGCACCACCAAAATGATTTAAAGATTCAGCTCAGAACTTAATAAGCAGAATATAATTTTTAGTACAGCTAAAATTTAAACAAATAAAATATCAGCATCTTTTAAATTGACCTTCTGATAACGAGTATAGAGTTGCTACACTCCTAAAACCGTACCTATCTGTTGTAGAAATCATCATACAAAGTTTTAAATCGATAGACCAATGCTAACATGTCTAAATAAATTAAAAGAGCTAACCGATACGAATAGACGGACTTACAGACTCTAATTATAGAAATATATGAAGAATGTTTGTATAAGATCTTTATAAAATTGATTTTTCCTTTTTTGGGTATAAATTGAAAAAGAATGATAATAGCCAAAAAGCTTATATTTTATACAAAGACGTGCAAGGGTGGGGGTAAAGGGGTGATAACCTCCCCATTTAAAATTTACCCCTACCCTGGGGGTGCCGTAGGCAACAGCAACCTTTTAGGAGGGGGTATTTACCCCCCAAACAATTTTGGGGGGGGGGTAAATAGTATACCCTGCCCAAAAATACAAAAAAAAATTTCGTGTGCTTCGCGCGCATATTTATTACTAAGTAGTTAATATTATTTCATTATTAGGTAGGTACCTTTTTATATTATCAAATTACCCCCCCCCCCCAAAAAATAAAAAAGCTTGGACGCCTCTGATTTTATATTACACATATATTTTATATACAAATATTATAATAGTTTAAATTTGAAACTAAAACACTTAAGTATTTGGATATATTTTAGTATATATGACAAAAATTCTGAAAGCCATTGGACCAAATCAGGGAGTAAGGGAGGGGACAATTAATTCATTTTAAGAGTTTTCGCTGAAAGGCCATGAAATCTAGATTTATCCAGAAAATTGTATAGGGTGTGTTAATCAAATTTTGAAAACTACAAAATACGAAGAAAGTTCTAAGAAAAAAACATTCATTTGAAAATTAGATTACCAGTACATGAGACTGACATAACCATTCTGTAATTAATTACTAGAAAAATCAGCCCTGGAACTTGTTCACCCCATATTCATAAATTTAAAAATGCCACTATATACAAGATGACGGGTAATAAAAATCTGAAATAGAAATGACGCAAATGACGCAAATTCTGACGCAAATTCTGACGTTTATCTAAAAATGCAACATATAATAATAGCTATTAAAACAATTTTCAAGCATAACTTTTATCTTATTAGGATAACAATTAAATAAGAAAAATATTTTTACCATATGAAATTCGTGATCAAACACCTAATTGAAAAAAAATGCAAGACATAGCTTTTATTTTAAGAAAGACTAGGGGCAACGCACGCCCCCAAGAAGGTGTTCTTAAGGTGGGAGGGGGATAAGTCAACCGCCCTTCTACTTTTTAATTTGAGTTTTAATAAGAAATATTCAGAAAAAAAATTTGGGGGTGTGATTTTAAATTGGGAGGGTGGAGATACGCTCTCCCAAAATAGTTAAAAACCTTCCCTGTACCTTAAAAAAAGCTTAATTGCAAAGGAAAATCAAACAGATGTCATTTTTTAACAATTTTATAAAAAAAAAACATTGGCGCACTTGTATAAACACCTTATCGCTAACAAGTTTTGAAATAGACAATCCAGATCCATCCAGTTCAAAGGGAATGGAGAAAGAGAGGGGGTGAATCTATCTGAAAATAGTTATGATCGAGATCTTCCTTCATCATATACAAGAATTATATTTAAGGGTTCTTAGATTTTGTATTACACAAATATCATAATAAAGTTTTTATCTATAAAATGATTTTTTTTGGAGAAAAAAAACTTGTTAAAACCAGCCATCTCATAACAAATTTTTCTGTCTGCTATATTCAAAACTAACTCTTGCACATTCCCTTTAAGCCAGTACCCAAAGTCTGGGACTCATAAACATGGAATATCCAATACATTGTCCCATCCCTTACTCCCTGGTACCCGATGGTTTTTATTAGTAATCCGTACGGTATTGAAAAAGTTTTAATTTTGTAAAATCAAAAAATTTAAGAAAAGACTTTTTTTTTAGTAGCAAAGCTAATTTATAATGCACTGTGTCTGTATGTTCGTCTGTAACACTATGGGAGAAATGTAATGTTTTGTAAAGAAAAATGAACATCGCCCCTTAAAATCAGTATGTCCGTTTGTCCATCACTTATTTTTTGTGCTCCGCTTGTTGATTTTGTTATTCTTGTTTTTTTTAGATTAAAATAATATATTAGTCTATGTGTTTATAAAAGTTGCAAGCAAAAAGATAAAGGTATAGGGAATTAGGTATTACAATTTTTTTACTAAAATAACGTGGGGATCTAAGGAGATAAGACAATGTCCAATAAACTGATGTACATTCTCGATGATAATACACAAAATTATCCCTACTGTAGAATACAATGCAGATTGATTGAAATGTTTAGGTACTTGATTAATGACCCAACCAATCAAAGTTAATTAAAAGGCCCCAAAGTTGTTAAATCAACAAATAAGAAAACGTTAAGATAAAACTTTGGGGACTAGTATCCAATGTTCCTGCTTGGTATGTCAACCATAATCTGAAATTAATGTGATGACATTCAGAAAACTTTTTTTTGATCAATCTAAGCCTTAGACGCCCAGCCCTAATTTCACTAAAAGAAGCACAAAAATAAATTATTTCATACTAAAATAAATCTATCTATAATACAAAGTAGAACGATGTCTGTCTGTCCGTACGTCTGTCTGTCTGTCCGTCCGTCCCTTAAGATCTCGGTAACCACTGAACCGATCGGATTCTACTCTTCAGGGAATATACCTACTGGGCCTGTGGTGGTTTTAGGCTATTTTCTTGGGGGGTGGGACACCCCCAACCCCCCAAAAACAAAAAATCCCCCCCTCATTTTTTTTGTAGAAGATTTCCTTGGTCCTTTTACGTATTTCGCCCAAATTTTTTTTATCACCTCTTGGGGCAAAGCCCCTAGAGGCTAGGGGCGAAGCCGCTAGTATCCTTATATAAAGGTAACAGGATGATTGTGTTTCTATTTTAACTGCAGGATCTCGGTAAATGCTGAAACGATATGGTTCTCCTTTACAGTATAGCTTCTCTTAGGTCCTGGAGAGGTTTATAGTTATATTAGGAGAGATAACCAACACCCTCCCAAGAGAAATCTAACCCAGAAAAAATGTTTATTTCTCCACCAAAATTTTAAATTTTCTTTTTAAAATCTACAATCGAAAATTGGACAGGGTCAACTTCCCCTTCCCTCCCCCCCCTAAAGTGCTATTAGAGGTCTCTAGGGGCATAACCGCTAGTACACTATCCTATAATTGGATTGAAAAATTCAAGAACAAATTTTTACCCCTATAATATTTTTTTTTGGACCTTATTGTCGTTTAAAAATTCCATAGCAGATGTTGTTTAATACGTTATTTTTTTTTGGCAGAAAAGCATACTTTATATAGTGACTTTTTACATAAAACACCTGCAAATTGGCTCTAAAAGCAGCTTTATGCAATCTTTACGACAAACAAGGATGACAACATCCATAAAAGCTCTGAAACGTTAGGACAAACGAACATTAACCCATGTATAGTGTCAGAGCTGAATAATCAGAATACAAATGTATTAAAGTCGAACGAAACAAAATTGTAAGTAAATCTGTTGAAAAACTGCTTAAATACAGGATATTGTTTATGGACATACTTACATTATTAGGACTTGATTATAGAGATGCTTCGCTCATAACAATGTAATTTGTTGTCCTAGAAATCAGCATTCCAAAAATCAGACCAATCGGCTAATGTTATCACATAAAGATTTGATGTTATAAAGTTAAAAAGCAACATGTTTAAAATGGACGTACGGACTTTCTGGTAACGTTTATAGAGTTGCTTCGCTTTTTAACTCGCACCTAACATCATGCAAAGTTTGATATCGATAGGACAATTCTAACATCAGAACATGCCTAGATTAACGAAAAGAGCTATCCGTTACGTACGGACGGACGGACATACGGACTGACCCTAATTATAGAAAAGCTTCGCTTTAAAAAATATGCCTTTTAGAAAATTACGGTACTCAGGGTCATAAATAAATAGCATTACAAACAACTGTGAAAATAATTCTAACCAGGGATCTCAAGGGATAAGACAATGGTCGATAAAATGATGTACATCCTCAATGATGATACACAAAACTATCCCCAACTGTAGATTATAATAAGTGGTTGAAAAATTAGGACACTCAACCTTATGAACCAACCAATTAAAATTCATTAAAAGTCCCCAAAGTTTTAAAGAAATGAATAAGAAAATATTATTGTAAAACTTTGAGGACGAGTGTAATAAACAGCCCAATATCACCTCCCTCCCTGAATTTTAGCATTATTTCAGTTTCAAAGCTACTATATATGTAATTGTTTATCTAAATGTTAATCGCAACACAAATCTGCCAAGTGTAAAAGGAATGAAAATAAAAGTCATGCATAATAAATCAAATGATAGTTATTAATCGCATCGTATTATAGAAAACATTGCACAGATATCAAAATAGAAACAAATATACGATTTATAACAGTTTTGATTTTCGCGAGGGATCGAAGGCCTGGGCTTTATTTTATTATTCGTGGAAAATTTTCCGTAATACGATGCTATACATAATTTTGACTCCAGTATGGCTGAAAACTGGTTCTAATCCAGCGGATATTGATCGGTATGTCTTTTTTAAATGACAACCCCCTTGATTGCATTCAGCTAGGGATGGTTTCAGCGGAATTTTTACCCCCTAAGTATGTGTATCAGCCCCGCTTAATTTCTACCAAGGGGGTTTGAACACACCCCCTTAAACCCCCCTTTTGCACGCCTCGATTCAACCCAGGGACGCAGGGGACATTTATTATACTAGTCCCCAAAGTTTTATATTAAATTTTAATTATTCGTTGGCTTTACAACTTTGTGAATTTTGGTTGGTCTATTAAATAAGTTGTCCAAACGTTTAAACCACTAATTGTAACTACAGAAGGGGTAAATTTGTGTATTGTCATTGGAGTTGTAATCAATTTATCGGCCATTGTCTTATCCCTTTTAGTCTCGTGTAAATTATCATGCTTGTTATTTATATAAACAAAGAAAGAAAGAACATGAAATTTAATAACGTGGCCATTTTTATTTAACTCGAAATTATATGCTGTGATTTTAATAAGTAATAGCATGGAAAAGTTCAGATATCTAAAGGAATAAGACAATGGCCGATAAATTGATATACAGCTCCAATGTTAATACACAAAATTATCCTTTCTGTACATTACAATAAGTGGTTGAAACGTTTTGACACTCAACTTAATAAACCAATCAATCAAAATTTATTAATAGTCCTCAAAGTTGATAAGCCAACGAATAAGAAAACGTTTTTGATAACTTTAGGGACTATAGGTAAAAACCAGCCCATTGTCCCCTTTATTCCTAAATAGAAACACTCATTGTTCAATTATTAAAGGAAAACATTTCCAGTATTACTTCAAAATCGATTAATATCCGCTTGATTAGAACAGGTAATACGATGCTATATATGATAAAATCATATATATAGCATCGTATTACAGAAATTTTCCACGAATATTGAAATAAAAGTCATTTGTTTAATACAAGTTTAATTTTGTAAGAGTAACAAAATCTTAAAAGTTTTCATTTCAATATCCACAGAAAGCTGTGTATAATACGATGCAATAAATAACTATTTTAGTTTTAGAAAAAAGTTCTTAACATATAAAAGAGTCTGACTTTTTTCTAGGAATAAGTAAGATCTTTCGGTACAATTACAAACATAAACCCCAGACAGACAAACACACATATTGTTACTTATTTTTAAGGCTCATTTAAATATATGTTTGAAATATAAGAATTTAAAATTAAAACAAGGATGACAACATCCATAAAAGCGAAGCACTGAAACGGTAGGACTAACGAACATTAACACTTGTATAGTGTCAGAACTGAATAATCAGAATATAAATGTACATTTTGGTAATGATTATAAAGTTGCTACGCTTGCTTAATCGTACCTAACTACTATAGGAATCACCATGCAAAGTTTGAAATCGATAGGACAATTCTAACATATCTAAATTAACGAAAAGGGCTATCTTCCTGTGACGGACGGACGTACGGACCGACCCTAATTATAGAAGAGCTTCACTTTTAAGACCGACCCTAATTATAGAAAAGCTTCGCTTTTAAAAATATCTTTACAAGTAAGTACACAACACAAAAAATTCCCCAAAATGTGTCGAGTACCCAACCCATCCCATTTTTTTCAACAAACGTCCACCACTACACGACAAAAAATTTAGTTGTCCGTAAGATCCTTTGAAGATGCGCCGAGTGACGCTAGAATATACGCGCGTCAAGCCGGCCCCCTCTATACGCTTTCTTACGCACATTTGCGTTCATACCAAAGACGCATTCCTCTACATACATGGGGGGTATGTTTATACACTCTTGCTTATTTCCTTTTTTCAATTCCGAAAAAAACTTTTAGTTTCTTTTGGACAAACATTCATATCTATAATATTTATTTATAATCAATAGCGGCTTTACCCTTAGCATCTAGGTATCTTTATTCTAAGAAGCAGAAAGGGACTAGAGAAATAGCTTCAAAACATCCCAAGACTTAAATCTTAAAATGAAATATCATCACGAGACCTATGTGAAGCTTACCATTAAGTAGAAAACCCAAAACATTTAAGTAGTTATTAAGATCTTAAGCTTCAGACCAAAAAACCTTACTACTTTACATAACATAGAGTGATCAACACAGTTTAATCAAACATGTTATTTTTATTTGATAAGTTCAATACACAGTGTTTCATGTTATAAACAATCTTCAGTTGGTTATAAATAAAAAGACATGATGCTTTAATGGGCATAACAGGATAGTATTGAGAACAAATTGCATTTTATTAAAGATGCCTTGGTTGACATGGTTTCCCTTCATTAATACAAAATACTGTTTGTTGATAAAATTACAACACTTTTACAAGCTTTTGATTTTGAGGGGGGTAAAATTAAGGGTTTTAGAGGTTTAAGGGAAGTAATTTGATGTATTTTTAAAAATTTTGAAGGGGGTAAAATGAAGGGTGTTTAAAAGTTTTAGGGGGTTAATCACCTGTTACCCCCCATCTCTGGGCGTCTTTAAAAGGTATTTTAACAAAAATATTTTTCTTTATTCTTTAAAATGTACTAAACATTTAATTTCGCGATATTTTTCGACAACTTTTTTACACGGGAAATGCCATACTTATACCAAAAACCCATCCCTTATACCCCCACTCCTTTTTTATTCCGAATCTTCTTCCCTTCCCTTTTTAGGGCATTCACATATACACAACTCCCCAGAAGGGAAGGTGTTGAAAGGGACGTGGGTAGTTATGAAGAAGAGCTTTGAGGTTGTGTAGTAAATTTTGAAGTGGATATAAAAAGTGTACACGGGAACCATAACCCCTACAGTGGTCAACAAGTGGTCATTTGGTCAACACGTCACGTAACTTATCACACACACACACATCAAAACACACAAAAATGGCTTTCAGCAAGACCCAGCTTATGTTAGTGTTTGCCGCCGTGGCGGCCCTTTCCGCCGTAGTGATTAACGGGCAAGACTATGAGGATGATGTTGGTAACGGGCTGCCCGGCGGCTCTGATGATATCCTCTCCGCCCCCTATGACGAGAGCTTCTCATGCGAAGGCATAAATTTTGTTAAATCAATATGACACTATGAATAAGTGATTTTTAATTATTTTTACTCATCTTTAGAATATTTGAACACTTTTTAGTAGCGAAGCTACTCTATAATTCCCTATGTCTGTCCGTCCGTTCGTTAGCACGTAACGCAATGGAGTATATGTGAGATTTTCTTGGTTGATATTGAAGATAAAAGGCTGAAACATCTTGTCAACATTTCGATTATTTTGAAGCATAATTACCTACAAAACATCTATGGCGGTCATAAGGCTTTTAGCTGGCTTTTAACTATTTTTATATTTTTCTCACATATATTTGGTGTGAAGCTTCGTATAGACCTGGGATGGTTTTAGGCTATCTATTTTTTTCAAATTTAAGCCTTATGGTGGATTTATGCTATTTTGTTTATAAGTTTTATCCTTTGGATGAGATTAGGCCTTTTTGTTTCCCTTTAAATAAAAGTTTCTAGATGGTATGGGCGCAACCGCTATGTTGTAAAAAAGTGGCTTAAAAAGTAAATAAAATACAATTGTAACAAAGATGACGACATCCATAAAAGCGAACCTCTTAATCATAAGGAAGGTCGAACGAACAATAACCCTTATAGAGTGTCAGCCCTTAATAAGCAGAACATTGATTTGTAAATTTAAACAAAATTGTACATAATTTTTTTTGCATAAATAGAATACAGTAAAAGGAAATACTGTCATATTTAGCATTTTCTTATAAAGATGCCTAGCTTATAATATTGTACCTTGTTGTCTTAAGGAATCATTATTACAAAAATCAACTGAATAGGATAATTATATCATACTACAAGTTGTTTGAAATGGACGTACGGACATATTTGTAATGATTATAGAGTTGATACGCTTTCTAAATCGTACCTAACTATTGTAGGAATCATCATCCAAAGTTTGATATTGAGGGGACAATTCTGACATGCCTAAATTAACTAAAAGACGAACAGCCGGAACGAACCTAATTATAGAAAAGCTTCGCTTTTGAAAAAGGTATAACGGTCCCCGACCATATAAACCCTTATCTGTAGTCACCAATCTCGACATTAGTTAGCAAAATTATCAAAATATACACATACACATATAACAAGAATAAGTTTGTCCATATCCAATGATATAAAGTAGTAAGGTTTTTTTTGTCTGAAGCTTAAAATCTCAATAACTACTCAATCAATTGGGTTCTCTATTTTAAGTAGGCTTCTGTTGTTAGGTCCTGTGATAGCTGTAGGCTATTTTATTTTCAAAATTTTAGTCTTGGGATGGTTTTACACTATTTTTGGTCTATGATTTAAAGTAGTAAGGTTATTTTTCTTTCCGGGGCAGGGTTTTGTCTATTTTCTTTCCAAATTTCTGATGCCCCTAAAGGCTTGGAACCCACTTTTAAAGAATAGTCATTTATCGCATCGTATCATAAACAACTTTCCGCGGATATAATAAATGTACAATTATAAGATTGGACCCTGTTGTCCTAGGAATCTTTATTACCAAATTCAGATGAATATGATAATAACTTCTTATGAGCGTATATTTTTTATGGATATAATACGATGCGATACATGATTTTTCAGTATGGCTCAGTACCGGTTCTTATTCAGCGGATATTATTGGGTTTCGCAGCCATACTGGAAATAATATTGAAAATCTTTTAAAATCTAAGCTAACAAAACGAGGCTACGGTCGGACATACCTTAGTTGTAGAGTAGCTGCGCTCCAAGATTATTTTATTATTTGGGGAGTGTCATCGTAGATATCAACTTTACAACTTTATTCATAGTTGAAAAAACGTAGCTGTTCATTCATTCACTTTGTTTGTAAGGCTTTCCGTCGAAATTTTAAGATTTTTTTATTAGTATTTGTGGAATATTATCCGTAATTCGATGTTATACATGCTTTTTTAGAAGCGGACGTTAATTTGGTTTCAAAGTAATACATGCATAGTTATTTATCGCATCGTTTTTTTTATACAACTTTCCGCGGATATATAATTTACAATTATAAGATTAAAACTATTTTTGTTTGCCCAGACGGGCCGAAGGCCCGTTTAACAAAACTGGTATTAATCTTATTATTTTAATTTAAAAATCGTGGAAAGTTTCTGTATTACGATGCTATACATGACGTTTCAGTATGGCTGAGAACCGGTTTTAATGGAGTGGATATTTATCGGTTTGACGCCATACTGGAAAACCTATTATTATACAACAGAATCAGTATTCAAAACGGAATGGCAGAAAATAGCTTAATACCATCCCAAGACTTAAATTTATAATTCAGTTCTTTTTATAGTATATTATTGAACAATTAAATGATTGTTGAACAGTTGAATAGTACGTTAAATTACTTCATGAATGAGTCTTTTTTCACACAAATTTCAAAAGGAAATTTAATTTTTTTATGCAATTTAAAAATAGGACATTAAAAATTGTTGCTAATTTGACAATGCTAATTTGCGAGTTTTTTTTCAAGCAGGGAGGGAGGGGACATTGGGCTGTTTATTACACTTGTCCCCAAAGTTTTATATTAATGTTTTCCTGTTTAGTGGCTTTAGAGCTTTGGGGACTTTATTGAGATCAAATTGGTTAAGTTGGGTATCGAAACGTTTCAACCACTAATTGTAATCTACAGTTGGAGTACTTTTCCGTATCATCATTGGGAATGTACATTGTCTTGTCCCTTTAGATCCCTGGTTTCGAAGGCAACCAACCAAAAATTAAAACAATTCCGTTCGTCAGCTTTGAACCCCTTAACTTATTTTAAATTAGAATTAAATTGAAGTAGTTTTTTCCCTGAAGGTTTAAATATTAGAAATGGAATGTCAAGAATGGATTATTCAAGATATAATTTTGATTTTGGAATTTATTTTGAATATATACTTTTATTTTTTAACTTAATTTTAGCAAGAGGAGTCCATTACTAAGGGGGGTCCAAATAGCCAAATAAAGGAAAATAATTTGCAATATAATTTGTGGAAACTGCGCATGCAGAATGAGAAAGTGAGAACGCGCGGATTTCCTTTCATGGATCTCAACTAATGGATATATTATTACATGGATGTTACACCAGATTTTCATGTTCTCTAGTAAAGTTAAACTCTTATCTGGCTAAAATAACGATTCCCTCTTACGCCCACTTTACCCATACCCCTCCTCCTACTGGATGAACGACCTGACCAATAAATTGTGTCCGTATTAGCAACCTAAATTGACGCCATTTTTACACTGTCATAATATCCACGTATATTCTATATCCAGTTCTGAAGCATTCATCATTATTCTGGGAATAGGGCACCTCAAGAGAAAAACTATTTTGCCACAAAGTTTGAACCTAGTAATAGTGTCTTACTTTTTATCTTTGTGACTTAACAAAAATCGAAGGATGAGAGGGGAGGTGGGAAAGGAAACCCCTAAAAAAGAGATGAATTTTTGTTACGTCACAAAGATAAAAAGTTAGACACTATTACTAGGTTCCAGAGTTTTCCGGTAGTAAAAAGTATCCTTTTTATATAAATTGCTACAATTTTAGTCTACAGAGAGATATTTAAAAAAACTGACTGAATATATCAAAACTGGGGGTAGAATATTTTTTCTTTGAGTGGCACATCCCCCTGGAACTTGAAAAATACGCCTTCAATTATTATTGCGCATTCTCACTTTTTTGAAGCAAAACTTTTATAATAATTATTTGTTGGACAATTTATCAATTTAATTAATTTATCACTTTTCTGGTGCATATCTATCTATTATTAAAGGAAAATAAAGCAATTAAAGCAACATTGAAATGAGTGTGATGACAAGGGCGGGGGGGGGGGGCAAGTTTTTGTTTGTTTGTTTATTACTTAGGCTTAGGTTAGGTCATATTGGATTGCCCGCAGGATTAGCTATAATAATATATTATTGCAATACAATGTCCTTCAAATTGGCGTCGTTGTTAAGAAAGATGCCATCCTTGTTTTTTTTCCATTCTAATATTTTTTTCTAATTTAGTGTAGCTCACGTTTATTTTTCTGCATTTTTATATTCATAGCAAATTAATTTTTAAAGAATACTGTTATTAGGCAAATAATTCGATAGGTCATTCCTTAATCAATATGTTACTACTTGGATGTTGCACCAGATTTTCCTGTACTCTGATAAAATGATGCTTGCAGTTGGCTTAAATAACGTTACCCGTTATCCAACCCTTTACCCTCACCTTTTGTCCTACTGGATAAACTGACCAATAAGTTAGGTCCATGATAGCAAACTAAATTGCCGACAATATATCCACATATATTATATATCCATTTCTACCCATCAGTAGCACAACAACATACAACAATCTAAATGGCCATTATACCTGGCAGACCTTTAAACGTACAGGCAAACCCTTAATGCAGTGTAGCATCCCTATTTGAAAGAGGGACAGGAAGAAATATCAAATTAGTATCAAATTGTTTGTTTAAATGACTTTAAATTCTTTTAAAAGGTTGGCTGTAGAATTTTTTGTTTACCGGGCAATTTTATCAATTTTATTCATTATCTAACAAAGAATGTATCATTATATTCAATTTTTTAAAGATATTTTTTACATTTATATCCTTAATATTCTAACAAGGATGACCCTTTGAATAGTAGCGAATAATTTAGGAAAATGAATTATTAAACTTTTTTTTCACTTATAGATAAAAAATATTTTATATTGCTCATTTCTTTAAGCTAATACTTTCAAAAATAAAAACAGAAGAAAGCCAGTAAAGAAGAGTGTCAAATAATGAAATAACATACAAACGTGGTAGACTTGTAGATAAGTCTCGCTCTAAGATTTATATAATTACATGGGAATTCAAGAAAGCAAATATGTATATGCAATAGAGACATTAGAATAGAGTGTAAAATGTTCTAAAATCAAATAGATTAAAAGATTTAAGGAATGACCAATCGATTTTCTTCCCTAAAAGTATAAATTATTAATGAGCTTCCTATGGGGGGCTCTTTATTCTAGCCAGCTAAAAGTTTTACTTTATTATTAGAGTACATGATAATCTAGTACAAGATCTAAATAATAATAAATCTATTTGGGTAGAATTTACTTCTAGTTCATATTTTGATTTTTCCAAGATTTTATATTGTTGCCAAAAATATTTCTCAATATTTTGCCAAGCATAACAATTGTCAAGCATTTATAATTATTTTTTTAATCAAAAAATAATTATTTCATTTGCCTTTATTATGTAATCGAGCAATGGATTTTTATGTTTTCTAATAAAAGGAAACTCGTGGAGAGCTAAAATAATGATACCTCCAATCCACCTCCTTTACCATATCCCCTTCCTTTCTACTGGATAAACGAACTGATCAAGAAATAAGTACCATATTAGTTACCCAACTTCACGACAATCTTTCCCCTGTCATAATATACACGTATATTTAACATCCATTAGCATTTGTTCTGTACAAAAGTATAAGGCGTTTATAATGTCGTTGTAGATATTATTTACATTTAAAATATTGCATAAAATCTAAAGAAAACCTTTGCCTAATAGATTGTTCATAAAGGTAATAGTTTTGGTTTCTTTTGACTTTTTCAAACTAACTCAAACCTTTGAATCCTCTCATTTAACACCCCAAATAATAAAAAAAAAGCTTGGACGTCCCTAACCCCCACCGATAAAAACTCAAGAAGGGATTTGGGCATTGAGCTGTTTATTACACTAGTCCCCACTTTAGTGAATTTTGATTGGTTGGTTCATCAAGTTAAGTGTCCAACCACTAATTTTAAACTACAGAAGGGATAATTGTGTGTATAATCATTGGTGATGTACATATATTTATCTGCCATTGTCTTATTCCTTTTAGATCCCTGTAAGGACATTTTAATCTACAGAAGGGGTAATTTTGCGTACCATCATTGGGGATGTTCATGACATCAATTTATCGGCCATTGTCTTATCCCTTTAGACCCCTGATAAAAACTGCTACGGAAATGTTAGCGCCTGATCCTTGTGTCATGATTTAACTGAATTTGTGATGGTGCAGGGCGAGATTATGGATATTATGCTGATGTCGCCAACAACTGTGAAATCTTCCACATCTGTCTTCCCGTCGAGGCATTCCATCCATTCATTTGGTTATAATTGATTAATTAATAACAAGGATGACATCATTCATAGGTAGCGAATAATTTAAAAACATTACAAGAATATACAGATAGACAAAGCAAGTTTAAAAGTAGATGTAATTTAAGTTGGGGACATTGGGCTGTTAATTACACTAGTCCCTAAATTTTTATATCTACTTTTTAGTATTTGTTGGCTTTACAACTTTCAGGACTTTTATTAAATTATGATTGGTTGGTTTATTAAGTTGAGTGTAATCTACAGGAGGGAAAACGTTGTGTATAATTATTGGGGATGTTAATCAATTTATCAGCCATTGTCTTACTCTTTAGATCCCTACGTAGATGGGAATCTTCCCCCCAAAAAATCCACCTTTAACGTTAAGATCACATACAGGCGGACGGACAATTGAAATTACAAAGTATCTCCGCTACAAAAAAATTGAGGAAATAAATTTTTCATATTTGTTGATAATCAATTATTAAAAATACATAAATTAATCGTTTGATTATGACAAATCAACGCATAAATTAAGGATATAGGAATCCTAATTCAAATTGATTTAAGCTCAATTTCGATGGGGGAGAGAGAGGGCAGATAAATTGCTAAAAAAACATCACAAGATCAAAGTTAAAAAAAATCCAGGACCTTAATAAAGCTTCTCTAAAAGAGTGAACCAAATCAACTGTATACTTTTTAGGAAGCAGCTTATAGTGCTTAATACAAAATGATGTCATACAATACATTTGACCAATGATAGGCCAGTATACATTGTAATTGACCAATGGTAAAATGTATAATGGCCTATCATTGGTCATTTGTATTTTATGACATAATTTTTTATTAGGCAATATTAGTTGCTTCATTTTTTTGCCCTAGCATCTCCCCTTAAAATGCAACTTTGCTTTTTATACAAATGATTGGATGGTGTATGACCGCAGGACAATGAGGGTAACGTGATCGAGTACGCCAAATGGAGCTTTGTTTGTGGGAACGGCACTGTCTTTGACCAGGAATTTGGAACTTTTTTTTCAAATATATATTTTTAGGCATTAATATCCATACAATAAAGTAACAGGATGTTTGTCTGTTTGTTAGTACCGAAGGATATCGCTAACCGCTGAACCGATATGGTTCTCTTTTGCATAAAAGCTTCTTATTGATACTGGAAAGGTTTATAACTATTTTGGGGGAGGTTACCACCACCCTCCAAATGGAGCTTTGTTTGTGGGAACGGCACTGTCTTTGACCAGGAATTTGGGACTTTTTATTCGCAATTTAATCGGTTTCGAAATATTATTCAAAGTGTTTCAATGAAGAGCGTATAATCTTATACTTTGCAATCCTTTTCAGTCTTATGCTCAGGGTTCCGTGGATGGGATATTGGAAGTTTTTGTGTTGCCCTAAATTTGCCAATTTTTATTGTGGTAGGACCTGGTTATGACCTGTTTTTAAGTATTGGGTAAAAGTTATTTCTTGCATCGTATTATAAACAGCTTTCCGCGGATATAGAATGTACAATTATAAGATTAAAACCAGTTTTTTAGCCCCGAGGTGCCGAAGGCACTGGCTAAAAAAACTGGTTTTAATCTTATGATTGTACTTTTATATACGTAGAAAGCTGGATATAATTCGATGCTAGACATAGTTTTTTTCGTATGGATGAGAACCGGTTCCTATCCACCGGATTCGAATGAATACGAGAAAAAATATTATTTTGACACATATTTTTTCTTTGATTGTCGTATTCATGCATCCCTTGTTTTGACCCTAGATTATAAGATTCAAGGAACACCTTTAACAAGATTAGATTTTAAACAGGGATAGGGATAAATAATAGTATTATAGACAGCTTTCCGCGGATATTAAAATGAAAATTTTTAAGATTAACACAAGTTTTGTTAGCCTTAAAGATTCAAGAGTCCGGGCTAAAAAGACTTGTAATACTCTTATGATTTTTATTTTAATATTCGTGGAAAATTATTTGTAATACGATAATATGCCTGATTTTGTAGAATGGCTGAGAACTGGTTCTAATCCATCTAATAGGACAATTGTGTATATCTGTATTGGGATATACATCAATTTATTGGTCTAATCTATTCTACTGTTGGATTTTCAGAAAACATGTTCACTGTCCACTAAAATGCGTGCATAAAAATATATATAAACTTCCTTACACCTTTTCAATCTTACTGTTGTAGCTATTTCACTCTATCCTATTTTAGCCCCCCCCTCCCCCTAAATCAAATTTATTTAGTGGTTTTTTTCTTCTGAGGTCGGTTTTTTATTGGGACGGTGTGTACCCTTTACTAAAATAGTAATGAACCTTCCCAAAACCTATGAGAAGCTACATTGTACAGAAGAACCATATCGGTTCAGTGTTTAGCGAGATCATTCGCTACATATCGACACACAAACATCCTGTTACTTTTAAATAAGGATATATTCGTTAACCGCTAAATCTATTACTATTTGTTAAAAGCAGGTTTTAGGCTGTGTAACTTATTTAACAAAAATGTTCTTAACTCAGTTCTTATCAGCGTTAAAAATCCTCCAAACCTTTTTTCTTCTTGAGTTTTTATAATCATACAATCTCTTTTTTCTATTCCTCTGAAAAGGATAATAATCTGAAATGCCAAGTACGGCTTATTTTCAGGGAGGGAGGGGATATTTGGCTGTTTATTACATTAGTACCCAAATAAGTTTTATAATGACATTTTCATATTCATTGGCTTAAACACTTTTGGGTCTTAATTAATTATGATTGGTTGGTTCATTAAGTTGAATGTCCAAACGTTTCACATTATTGCATTCTAAAGAAGGGGCAGTTTTATGTATTAACATTGGGGATATTGATCAATTATCAGCCATTGTATTATCCCTTTAAATCCCTGGCTTATTTTACATTCACATCTAAACATACACACACACACACACACATACACATACATACACAAACACACACGTACAGGCTTATCTTATAATGTCCTATCAATTTCAATCTCTGCATGATGATTTCTATACCAGTTAGGTACGATTTAGGAATCGTAGCAACTCTCTAATCGTCACAAGTGCGTACGTCCATTTAAAACATGCTGATTTTTAACTTTTTGACGACTAATTTTTGTATGATATAATTATTCTATACATCGGCTTTTTCAAACATAGATTCCTAGGGCAACAGGGACCAATATTATAAGCGAAGCATATCTATATACATGGACATACAAACACATAAATAAATATATGCATCAAAAAAACTTCAGTAAATCATTTTTTAAATAAGTTTTAATCTTACTGGACATTCAAACACACATTCACTCAACTTACTTTTTTATGGGGTGTTAATTACGCTAGTTCCAAAAGTTTTATGATAACGTTTCTTATTCGTTGCCTTAAAATTTTTGGTGACATTTATTGAATTTTGATTCGTTGGTTTATTAAGTTGAGCATCTAAACGTTTTAAACACTAATTGTTATCTACAAAATAATAATTTTGTTTATGAGCATTGGGGATGTACATAAATTTATCAGCCATTGTCTTATCCCTTTAGATGCCTGAGCGAAGCACTATGGTTAATTGTTAAATGTATTGGCCAATGAAAGCATTATAACCTACACGAACATGAGAATGTAAAAACAATATGATGTAAGGTATTTAATTTTAAATGGATGTTGCACCAGATTTCCATTTACTCTGATACAGTGATGTCCCCAGTTGGCTAAAAAAAACGATATGTTCATCCACCCCCTTTACCCCATCCCATCCTTTGGATGAACGATCTGGCTAATAAGTGAGATACATATTAGCAACCTAATTTGACTAAACATTTTTCCCTGTTAATATATCCACGTATATCCTATATCTATTTATAAAAACAATATGATGTAAGGTATTTAACCCCCATCACCTTTGTTTAACCATAGTACATAAATAAGATTTAAAGGGAAAGATTAATTTCATACCAAATTAAATATGTTTTAGTTTTTTAACACATGGATCTAAAGGGATAAGACAATGGCCGACAAATGGAAGTATATCTCCAATGATAATATATAAAATTAACCCTTCTGTTGATCACACTTAGTGGTTGAAACGTTTGGACACTTAACTTAAGAAATCAACCAATCAAAATTATAAAAGGGAGAGGTAGGTTTCGGGTAAAATTCGTAAAGGTGTGTGTTTTAAGGCTTAAAAATAGTAGTAGAACGATAATATTCACTAAATATGTGTATTTCTTATTGAAAAGAACTACAGACAAATTAAGAAAAAAAGTTAACATAAATTTTAGCGTTCTCCTACTGTTTTTAACTTATAACAAATAACCTTTACGGATTTTACCCGAAACCTACTTCTCCCTTTATTATTGAACTTTGGGGACTAGAGTAATAAATAGCCCATTGTACCCTACCTTCCTAAATTTTCCCAAAAAGAAGGACTCAACCAGTTCAATGGGATAAACTTATTGATGACTTGAACAATATCCCCTAAAAAAACCACAAGCTCTTTAATTTAAATATGACTTTGCAAGGATCTAAAGGGATAAGACAATGGCCGATAAATTTATGCCCATCCCCAATGAATGTCCTAAAGTTGTTAATCCAACGACAAAGAAAACATTATTATAAATCTGTGGGGACTTGTGTAAAAAAACAGCCCAATGTCCCCTCCCTCCTGCCCTTTAATTCAAATATGACTAACTTTGAGATGTTAGAAGGATCTATTTAAATTCTATTTGCATATTTCTATTTTTCAATAGATAATCAGTAAACTAGGAAGCTAAGTTTTTTTTTGGTGTTGATTCAATTTTGCAAAAGAACACCAATACTATTTATTATTTACCACTAATAGCGGCTACGCAGGTAGAAGCCTCTAGGGGCACTTGAGGAGGGTGTAGTTGATTTCAATAACTCAATATTTTATTTTAGAAAAAAATTCAAATCTGAAATAAAAAATTGGATTATCGAATTCAAAAGAATATTGTTTAGGGGGTAATTTTTTCTATGTAAGATTTCTCTTTGGAGGGTGGTACCATCCCCAAAATTATTATAAACCTTTCCAGGACTTATGAGAAGCTACCGTGTAAAAGAGAACCACATCGGTTTAGCGGTTAGCGAGATCCTTCGGTAAAACAAACAAACAGTAAGAGAGACATCCTGTTACTTTATTATAAGTCCCTAGCCTCTAAGGTCATTGTATTGAGGACCAGAGTACTTCGCTTCACTGTAAAAAATATGCAAGATTTTTAGAACACCCAGGGACGTCCAAGCTTTTTTATATTGAGGGGGGTAAAATGAGGGGTTTTAACGTTTGAGGGGAGTTAAAAAAAACCTCAACACCAACCTTGGAAGTCTATGTAAGTGTTATATGTTTTTTTATGAAAATTGGTTTTCAGCATTTTTAGCCAGTTATTAAGGCGTCTAAGATCTTTGAAACATATCTTTTTGTAAAAAGCCATAAAAAAGTCTTTAAACATGTAAAAGGAAACAAAAAAATATAACTTTTACATATTCTATAAGAATTGTTTATGAATATTAATTATTTACACTTCCTTGCTTGTTATGTTTCTAGCTACAAGCAATATTTGCCAGGGAGGGAGGGGATATTGGGCTGTTTTTTTTTACTCTTGTCCCCAAAGTTTTATGATAAAATTTTCTTATACGTTGACTCAACAACTTTGGGGATTTTTTTGAATTTTGATAGGTTGGTTCATGAAGTTGAATGTCCTAACGGTTTAACCACTAATTGTAATCTACTGAAGGGATGATTTTATAAACTATCATTGGGGATGAACGTAAATTTATCGGCCATTGTCTTATCCCTATAGATCCCTGGCTATGTCTAGTAAATTTCAAGGTTGTAGGGATGAGAATAGTTATTCATTGCATCGTATTATAGACAGCTTTCCGCGGATATTAAAACAAAAAAAAGGTATATAAGATAAAACCAGCTTTGTAAGCCCCAAATAACAGGACTGACAAAAGTGGTATTAATTTTATGACTTTTATTTTAATATTCGTGGAAAATTGTCCGTAATACCAATTTATACATTATTTTTTAGTATGGCTAAGAACCGGTTCTAATCCAGCGGATATTAGTAGGTTTCGAAGCCGTCCTGGAAAAACAATACTTAAATGTAAACCTCTCTTTTGAACGTTTACCTTTCCCTAAATGAGTTTTAGTAGTGTATAAAGTCTTGTCAAAAAATGTATATGCATATTCAAAATTTCATAAAAACATATTTATGCAAGAATAAAACTAATTCCAAAATTAAAATCTGTATTTTTAACTAATCTAACACTTTCTTCCCTTGTTTTGACAACTTTTAACATGCTTTTTTGGCTTTAAAAAAGATAAACTAAAAAATTTTGTTTGATGATAGCTCTGCTGGTTCAATTTAATAACTCTTAATAGAGTGTCATAACTTAATAATAAGCAGGACATTTTTTGTCTAAACAAGTCTAAACAAAATTGTACATAAATTTGTTGCAAAATAAGTATACAGTAAAAAACATACTTTCATTTTTAGGATTTGATTGTAGATATGCCTAGATTATAATATTCTACTTTGTTTTCCCAGGAATCATTATTTCAAAAAAATAAATGAAAAGGATAATCATAGTATACAAAAAAAACTCATTTTACCATTAAAAAACAGACTTAAAAAAATAAATTATTGAGAAACACAAAGTTCCAACTGAGCAATTTTTATAGCAAAACCTGATCTGCAACCACAGGGAGTATGCCTTCCCCTGCGAGGAGTCAGAGTCCCTCTACGGCATCACCGAGTTCGGTGTCATCCCAGAGAGCAACAAGTAGATGAGTCTGGAATCCTGAGCACGCCTGCCTTCCCACGACCACCCCCTTTATCATCTCCTAATACACCCCCTGCCATTTCCAAGCTCCTTTTCTCATGAATATACCTGTGAATATCAATCCATGTATTTCTCTCAGCAATATTTCGCGCCATTTTTCAAGTCTAGTCACCTTTTCGCGCCATTTTTAGAAGTCTAGACTCTTTTCGCGCCATTTTTAGAAGCCTAGCCTCTTCCCGCGTTTTAAAAGTCAATCCTTCTCCCGCCATTTTAAAGTTATTTAACAGTTTTATGCTTTTTCATTCCTTTTTTTATGCCTTTTATGCAATATCCTATTAATTTCCTAAAGCTGAGAATTTAATAAAATTCCTGTCCATGATATTATTATTGACCATGTCCTGAACATTCCTTCAATTTTCCAGAGCTTCTTTCTGTGTATGCATTGTTTTCAAACCAGGGAGAGAGGGAACATAGTCCCCAAAGTTTTAAGGCTTAACAACTTTGGGGACTTTTATTGAATTTTGATGTGTTGGTTCATTAAGTTGAGTTTCAACCACTAATTGCAATCCTTAAAAGGAAAAATTTTGTGTATCATCATTAGAGATGTACATCAATTTATCAGCCATTGTCTTATCCCTTTAGATCCCAGGTTTAAACAAACATGCTTACTTACATATTTATTACCACACAATTCTAATTAGTTTGTAGTTTTAAACTATAAAAGGTTAACATATTAGATGCACATGATCCTAATCTTTTTGAAAGGTTCAAAGGGGTCATGTAGTTAAGATGGTAACCTTTATATAGTTATTTTATTTATTAGATTTAGAACAAAAAATAATGATCTTCTACTAGATAAAGAAATAGTTTATTTTGGGCATTTTTGTAAACTAGTCATATTTTTACAGAAGGAACATTTGTATCATATTTTTTATACGTTTGTAAGCTATCTTTACAAAAATATTCAAGGTAGGGTTGGGCCGGATACTTTATTGGCTGGATACCGGATATCCCGCTGATTTATATTGCCGGATATACCGTATCCGGCCGGATATCTGGTCAACGCCGGATATCCGTAAAATTACCGGATATCCGGCCGAATAACTTGATATCCGGCATAAGAAATAAGCAGGATAGTTTCAATATCCGGAATCCGACCAATCCAGATATCCGGCCCAACCCTCATATTCAAGGCATTAGTTATCGCTGTGATTATTTGTTTTTCCTATTGTATAATTTGTATTTTTCTCCTTATAGATTAGTTGTGTATGTATAAATTGAACATTTTAATATCAATATTAATAATGTTCATTTATCTGTTTTTGTTTATTTAATATGTTAAATCATCATTATATGCTGCAATAATAAAATTGTTAAAACAGAATCAATAGTTTTTTTTATTATAATAATGTTTAATGTCAAATATGTTGCGCCCTTAGTGCCTCTAGGGGCACTTTATGGAAGAAGGGGGGGGGGGGAGGGAGTTGGTTTGGGGTATTTTTTACATAGTAGTGGAGCTCCCCCAAAAATAGTCATAAACCTTTACGGGACCTATAAAAGGCTTCACTGAAAAGGAGAACCAAATTGGTCAAAAAAACTTTCATACATTTTTTTTCGTGGCAAATTTTTCTAGAGGTAATTTCATTTAGAGAGTGGTGGTATCCTCCCTCAAAAATAATTATAAACCTTCCCAGTATCTTTAAAAGGCTTCACTGTAAAGGAGAACCAAGTCGGTCCATTAGTTAGGTAAACCTACAGATAGACATCCTGTTACTTTAATATAAGGATATACAATATACATAAAAGTTATAAAGATATAAAATATACTAAAAAGTAGTAGGTATTCCCACATGGAGGGAGGGGACTTTGGGCTAGTCCCCAAAAGTTTTTTAATACTGTTTTCCTTTTCGTTATCTCAACAACTCTGGGGACTTTTATTGAATCTTGGTTCATTGAGTTGAATGTTTAAAGATTCCAAACATTAATATTAATCGACGAAAGGGGTAATTTTGTGTATCATTATTGGGGATGTACATTAATTCATTAGCCTTATCTTATCTCTGAAGTCTACCATTATAAATACATATGTCATAGTTTACCTAGATTCCCAGTAGGTTACCATATTAAAACAAATCCTGAATTTTATAAGATTGTATAATCTAAATAGTTTTTTAGTACAAGATAAAATTATGTAAAGTCCAAAAATATTAATTATTTCATTTAGAGGGTATAGATGGGGGAAATAGGAATCTGAAATTATTTTTCTCGAAGCAGCTACACCACAAAATAATTATAAACCTTTATTGTACCTATAAGAGGCTTTACTGCAAAGGAGAACAATATTGGTTTATCAGTTAGCGAGATTCTGCTCTACACACAAAAAGACAGGCGGACATCTTATTACTTGTATATGAGTATTGCAGGCTTCTATTCTTTTATCAAGGATACATTGGGTTGTTTATTACACTAATCTTCAAGGTTTATAAGAAATTTTTTTCTTTGTTGGTTCAACAACATTAGGGACTTCTAATTAATTTTGATCGATTGGTTCATTAAGTTGAGTGTCAAGACGTTTTACCCTCTAATCACAATCTACAGAAAGGGGTCATTTTGTGTGTTGTTATTGAATCTAAAACATTTTATTGGCCTTTGTCTTATTCTTTTAGATATCTGGAGAAAATAGCCCTAATCTACCCTCTATTCTTATCTATAGTAATGATGATGGGAGAATAAAGACGTTCAATAACAAATAGAGCTACTTGTTAAATCCTTGTCTTGTAAGGGCATACAGTGTTATAATTAAGGAGGGGGGGGGTTCTATAACAAATAGAGCAACTTGTTAAAACCTTGTCTTGTAAGGACATACAGTGTTATAATTAAGGGGGGGGGGAGACAAAATAACAAATATAGCTACTTGTTCAATCCTTGTCTTGTAAGGGCATACAGTGTTATAATTAAGGAGGGGGGGGGGGGGTTCTATAACAAATAGAGGTACTTGTTAAATCCTTGTCTTGTAAGGGCATACAGTGTTATAATTAAGGAGGGGGGGGGGGGTTCAATAACAAATAGAGCTACTTGTTAAATCCTTGTCTTGTAAGGGCATACAGTGTTATAATTAAGAGGGGGGGGGGGTGGGGGTTCTATACCAAATAGAGCTACTTGTTAAATCCTTGTCTTGTAAGGGCATACAGTGTTATAATTAAGGAGGGGGGGGGGGTTCTACAACAAATAGAGCTACTTGTTGAATCCTTGTCTTGTAAGGGTATACAGTGTTATAATTAAGGGGGGGGGGGGTGGACAAAATAACAAATAGAGCTACTTGTTAAATCCTTGTCTTTTAAGGGCATACAGTGTTATAACTAAGGGGGGGGGGGGAGACAAAATAAAAAATAGAGCTACTTGTTAAAGGGCATACAGTGTATAATTCATAGGAGGGGGGGGGGGGGAGGTTGTTCATTAAATAATAGAGGTACTTGTTAAATCCTTATATAATTTGTGTGTCCTCACCCTAATTCCACCAATGCATCAAAGGGTGTTGTCAAGATAAAAAAAGCGAACCCCCCTTAACTTTTAATGGGGGTGTTAATAAACCTCGCAATTTTGGTTTTTTTTGGGGGGGGGGGGTGTCGAAATTCCCCTAAAAAAAACATCTGAAATCCATTTCTTTCTATTATCGCTATCGATAAAAAGAAACAAGTAGGAAATGCAATCCAGGCGGGCACAGGATGCCAGCAAATCTACCAGGATTATCCAGGAAGAAACCCCCTATTTGCGCTAATTCTTGTCAACAGTGTTTACATAGAGCATTTACACTAAAAAAAACC
Source organism: Acartia tonsa (assembly GCF_053477335.1). NCBI lineage: Eukaryota > Metazoa > Arthropoda > Copepoda > Calanoida > Acartiidae > Acartia > Acartia tonsa. Next base: position 47,254,887 of record NC_137267.1, read on the forward strand.
AAGAAGTTATTTACGACAATGTTCAAAAGTAGAGCAGCTTTAAAAGGAAAAAAATAAGATAAATAATGTTTTCCAAGAGATATTTGACTTAATTTTTTATTTTTTTTTATTTTTTATTTTGATTTGATTGTAAATACCAGCAGTGTCTAAACTTCTAGACCACTAATTTTTGTAGAATAATTGGCCAGTGGGGATGAATAAGTGTTTATCGTCCATTGTCTTACACCTTAAGATTACTGAATCTGATAAAATATTGTAATGTATGTATTGCTGTATTGGATTAGAACCAGTTCTCAGCTAAACTGAAAAATCAGACATGGGCTCGTATTAAAGACAAGTTTCCACGAATGATAAAATAAAAACCATAAGATTAATGTCTGCGGAAAGCTGTCTATAATACGATGCTAATACCTATTAAAGACCACAGTTTTTACAAACAAGGTAATTATTTTACTCCAAAAGACAAAAATGAAGAGAAAAGAGTAGACGTTTATTGTGAACGTTACAGACAGACCGACAGGAATAATATGTGGAATAGCATTTATACTTTCAATTATCTTTTTATATTCTAAACTTATATTTCTTTATCAGGCATTCAAATGGATATAGAATATAATTATACATGGATATATTGACAGGGGAATTTTTTCGTCAATTTGACATGCAAATATGAACATCATTTATTGGTCACTTCATGCATCCATTGGGAGGGAAGGGTGGGGAAAAGGAGATGGATGAAGGTTATCGTTGCGAGCATTACTGCATTAGAGTACATGAAAATCTTGTGCAACATCCAAGTAATAATATATCCAATGGCATTCATTTAGGCATAATAATGATATTATTATTTTTAGTCGGGTCTATAAAGAGGAGCTTAGACAATGACATGTCTAAAATTAAGTCTTATCATTAAGTATTAAAAATATGCTTCATAAATCTTCCATAGTTTGTAATAGTTATCTATCGCATAGTATTAGAAACAGCTTTCCATGAAAAGTTAAATACAAATTTATAAGTTTTGTTAGGCCGAGGGGCCGAAGATCCAGTCTAACAAAGCTGGTATCAATTTTATATTTCAATATTAGTGGAAAATTGCCTGTAATACGACGCGAAACATGATTTTTCAGTATTACTTAGAACCAGTTTTAATCCAGCGGATATTAATTGGTTTAGAAGCCATACTGGAAATTAGTTACACATAAGTATTACAAATATTACAAAAAGTTAAGCAATGATTTTAAATTAAATTACAAGAAAAAAATGAAAAAATATGATTAGGTATTATTGTTATTGTGATAAAATGTGAAAATGGAAACTTTTGATAAAAGTTCCCAACAATTACAAAAAGGTAATTTTTTTATATTAAAATAACAGGACCTCTGTCAGTCTGTTTGCACCGAATGATCTCGCTTACTGCTGAACTGATACGGTTCTCCTTTACAGTGTAGCTTGATCTCCTGGACAGGGTAATAACTATTTTCGGGGAGGGTGCCACCACCCTCCCAAGAAAAATCGCCAAAAAATCCATTTCTACGAAACTAGCGCCGCATAGTGACCTTTTGGATATTTTAGTTTAACAGCTGATCTTAACATAAATAGAGTTAAAGAAACCGCGTCAATAGAGGCCTCGAGGGGTGGTATCCGCTTGTAATTAATAATCTGATGGCATTTATTTGATAAAGGCGAATATTTAGTAAATAAAGGGTTGTTCCGTGAATGCTAATATAATAGGGGTGAAGCGTTTCAACCCCTAATGGCGAAGTCCGGCGACTGAGCCCCTAGCCTAGTGATTCTATCCAACAAGATACTTCAAGTGTTTACAGATTGAAGATTTATTCAGAACTAATTATGTGTTACAAAAATGCAGTTTATATACACAGATATAGATAATTGGGTAGGCAATCAAAAGGGATGGAGATTGATGGGGAAGCTTCATCTAGGTGAGGGAGAGAAGAGTAGGTCATCTGAGGGGGTCGGACTGGAACCCCTACCCCCTTATCTGCCGGCAAGTTGACCGTTTTAATCCGCCGCTGATAAACAATGGCTTTTGTCTAAGGGATCTTTGTGATGAGATAGAACACCTGATATCATATCTAAATTTGGCTTGCAGCAAAGCTTCTCTGTGAAACAACAGTCTGTCGGCCTACCACACTAACGTTCTTTACTGGTTTTGTTTACAAAAAAAAAATCAGTGGAGGTATTTTTGGGGGCTTGGGGGTGTCTCACCCCCTATCAACGAAGAAAATAGCTTAAAACCAGTAGATAAATTTCCCGAAGAGTATTGCCCAATCAGTTACCAAGATCTTAAGCTTCAGAGGGACGGACATACATCATTCTACTTTGTATTATATATATATTTTTAACTATTTGTTTTTAGAATGTAAAAATCTAGAAGGCTTTGAAATATACCTCTCTCTACTTGTCATAATTTGGTCGGCTGGAGTCATACACTTTGTCATCCTAGCGCTTTTTACGGCCAAAAAAGCAGTTTTAGCTGCCAAAGTACAGGTATAGATATTTATCGCATCGTATTATAGACAGCTTTTCCCAGTTATTAAAATGAAAATTATGAGATTAAAACAAAACTGGTTAAAATTATGGGATTTTCATTTTAATATTTGTGGAAAATTTTCTTTAATACATGATTTTTCAGTATGTCTGAGAGCTGTTTTAAACAGCTTTGAAGCCATACTGAAAATTACTAATTACGCGTTTTGAATAGTTAAAGGGTGAGCAAAAAAAATGCGTACCTTTTTAAAATTGAAATTGCGCGGCTTTTGTTAATAGTAGAAAAATGTAACGCATTTATGTACGTAAGAACCGTTAGGAAGTCTATTTTTTTGGAAATATAAAAACAATTCCTGTGCTACGTATAGTTTAGGAGCTATGTGGTAAAATGTCCCAACTGGCTTAAAACTTGACCTGTGAGTAAAAAGATTAAATCAAAGGGTATGCAAATAAAAATATGTACATTTTTAAAATGATTTTTAGAATGCAATCACTTAAAAATGCATTTCTTTAATAAAAAAATATGCAAAGACGACATTCTCCACTTATAATCTCAGTTCCTATTAGTACTAGAGGGCTGAATATTTTTGTACATATCCCCAGTTAGATAATGAATTTCCGACTATAAGTCAGTCAAAGCCATATTTCGCTTCCTTACCCTTTTATTAAAATAAAAAAAAAAACATAAGTTTTCCAACTTTAAACCTCTGAAACACCTCACTTTAACACCCTCAAAATAGGCTTGGACGTCTCTGACCTAAAGTTTTGTTGTTGTAGAAAATAGAAACGTTGGTGACTCAATACGCTGGCAACACAACTACATCTCAAAATTCAGGAATCTTTACTAACTTTAAATAAACTTTTGATTTAAAATTTTAATCAAAACATCACGAAACCTTTCACTGGAAAAAATTTCATAAATGCTTAAGTTGTTATTTATGGCATCATTAATAAACCTAGTTTTGGTAGCTCCGAGTGGTTAACTAAATTAGGGATTAATCTATTTAAATAATCTAACCTAATTCAGTGCTAGACCCAAAAAGGTCAAACTTTGTTTTATAAAAGAGATTAAAATGATTCAGTCTAAAACAAGGATTAAAAACATGTTTAACTTTAGTCATAACATTATCCTAAGTAGTATATTAGCGGCGGCTGCCACCTAGCATCTAGGGGCTCTGTATTCAATGGGGGAGAATCAGGGGCGTCCAAGCTTTTTCATTTTTTTAGGGGGGGGGGGGGGTAAAAATTTGAAAATAAAATTTTTTTTTTTTTTGGGGGGGTAATCTTTATATCATAGAGGAAAGCTTTTTTATTTGGGGGTAAAAATTGAAAATCCAAAATTTTGGGGGTGCTACATTTTCATTTGGGGGTGGGGGGGGGGGGGTAATCACCCCTTTAGACCCCTTTTGGACGTCCTTGGGCAAAGTGTTGATAGAAATAAGCTGAAAATCAAGACTTAAATCTGGAAATACAAAAGCCTAGAACTATCAGAGGGCCTATGTGAAGCTTACTAAAAATATATATAGAATAGAACCTGCAATCTAGTTCTTAAGATCTTAAGCTTCAGACAAAAACCTTTACTATTTCTTATGATAGGATTAACAGCTGCACCCGTAATATCAAGTGATGTTTAATATCCTAAAACCAATCCAAAAATTAAATAAAAAATACTATAACATAAGCCAACCTTTAACCTATTTGAAGATTCTCTAAAATGGACAACTCAATCGAATTAATGGCCTTTATAGACAAACAAAAACCTCAATGCTTTACTATTTACTAGAGGCTGCGCCCCTGCAGACAAGGACGTCCTTACCTATATGATATAAAGATTACCCCCCCCCCCCTCAAATGAATTTGAATTTAGAATTTTCACCCCCCCCCCCCCCAAATGAAAAGGCTTGGACGCCCTTGCCTGCAGACAATCGTAACATAAAGACGTATGGACCGATCTTGTTTTATGTAACTTTACAATTTTGCATTATTTTACGCGTAAGCAGAATGTAAAAAATGAGTCACAGTAACACACACATTGAAAAGGCCTTTTAATCTACTGACCTATATCTCTTTGTTAAACTTAACCTTGGAGAGTTTCATAGTTTGACAAGCTTAATCTGCAAAAAAGGACCTATAGTCTTGCATACCAGGGATCTAAAGGGATATGACAATGGCCGATAAATTGATGTAAATCGAAAACGATGATACATAAAAATCGAGGGAGGAAGGGTACATTGAGCGGTTTATAAAAAAGTCTGTAGTAACATTTTCATATTCATTGGCTTAACAACTTTGGGGACTTGAATTTTGATTGGTTGGTTCATTAAGTTGAGTGTCCACATGTTTCAACCACTAATTGTAATCAACAGAAGGAATATTTTTTGTTAACATCATTGGGGATGTAAATAAATTTATCGGCCAATGTCTTATCCCTTTAGATCCCCCAGATAAGACAGGGGGAAGGGGCTGTATATTGTTCTGGTACCCAAAGTCATAAAAACAGGGTCTTTAACTTAAAAATCTTAAGAAATTTTATTAGAGCTTGATTGGTTGGTTCAAACTAGCAGTGCCAAAATTTGTAATCTGCAGATGAGGTTATATTGCATCAATCCATTAAGATCCCAGCGGCTTGCAGATCAATTATAATAATTACTAGCGGCTTCGCCCCTAGCCTAGCTCTAGGGGCTTTGCCCCAAGAGGTGTTCAAAATTTTTTTTGACGAAATTCGGAAAAGGACCAAGGAAATCTTCAGCAAAAAAAGGGGGGAGAGATTCTTGTTTTTTGGGGGGTTGGGGGTGTCCCAACCCCCAAGAAAATAGCCTAAAACCCCCACAGGACCAGTAGGTATATTCCCTGAAGAGTAGAATCCGATCGGTTCAGTGGTTACCAAGATCTTAAGGGACGGACAGACAGACGGACGGACAGACAACATTCTACTTTGTGTTATAGATATCATTATGTTACAAAACGTTTCCCAACGGCCTTCTTCAAAAAGAACAAGTTTGTTTTAGCTTAAAAAGGATTACAAAAAATCTAAATCTCTAACATCTAATTGAAAAAAAATTAAAAAACCCAAGGATAACAACATTCATGAAAGCAAATTGCTCATTGATATAGATTATATTCACAAAAAATAAGCAGCCAGGTAAATTCTATTTCAAATATATCATTACGGACGGCCAGACAGAGTGAATTAGAGAGTAGCTTCGCTGCTGTTAAAAACAAACATACAGACTGACATTCTAAAATAAGCGATCGGAAAAATCTGCTACGAAGCTAATGACGGACGGACACGCTCTGAAATTAGAAAAACTTTCCAGTAATGGTTCGAAACTGATTATTATCCGCTGGATTAAAACCGGATCCAAGCCATACTGCAAAATTATGTATCGTATCGTATTATATCCAGTTTTCTACAAATATAACAATTGGAAAATCATAATATCAAAAACAGTTTTGTTAGCTTGTGCCTTCGGCATCTCGGGGCTAACTAAACTAGTTTTAATCTTTTTTTGATTTCAATATCCGCGGAAAGCTGTTTATAATAGTAGGCGACTATTCCTTAACATCTTTAAACTTATAAACTGTTCCTAAATGTCAAACTAAATGCATAATTGTGGTGGGCGCTAAACAAACAAATTTTAATGCTTTTTAACAAATTTATTTATTTACATATATATAGGTATGTGCACAGGCATTTACGGATAATAAAATAGCCCCATACATATACTAATAAATAATCGGCGGTTTCTCTACGGAAACCCTTTTTACTTTTAAAAAAAATAAATTGAAAATGATGAGGGGGTGAGTAGTTTTCTTGTGTATGTCTTTTTATACGTAAGGTTAGGTTAGGTTGTATTTAGTACAAGGTAGTCCCGAAAGATTAGGGCACCGCAGGTATAGGCCCCATTGGGGTTGGACAATCAAATAGGTCAGCAATAGCAAACTAACAACATTTTTGATGTTTTTTAAGGGTAAAAATACTAGTCATTATATTTTGTATAAATATCAAATCAATCCATGGATCTTAGAAGAATAAGACAATGGTGATTTATTTTGGGAGAATAGTGGTACCCTCAGGGGCGTCCAAGCTTTTTATTTTAGGGGGGGTAAAAATTTTGGAAGGGGGGGGGTTACTTCGTTTTTTGGGGGGGGTAAAATGGGGCGCGGAGTAATTACCCTCCCTGAAATCTGTTAGCAGGGGTAAATTTAGTTTATCCCCCCCAAAATTTACCCCCGGGGTAAAATTTTTCGGGGGGGTAATTTAAATTTTATTAAATATATAGTATTAAAAATGCGCGCAAAGTGCGCAAAATTTTTTTTATTAGAGATTTTTATTTTGGGGGGGTATTGTTTGGCGGGGGGTAAATACCCCCTCCTAAATGGTTGGGGGTGCCTACGGCACCCCCCGGGTAGGGGAAAATTTTAAATGGGGGGGGGGGGTAAATGGAAAAAAATTTGGGGGTGCCTACGGCACCCCCAAAATCGTTTGGGGGGGTAATCGCCCCATTACCCCCCCCCCTTGGACGTCTATGGGTACCCTCCACCAAAATAATTATAAACCTTTCAAGACCTTATGAGAAGCTACACCAGAACCATATCGGTCTAGCGATAGCAAGATCCCTTTTTACACACAGACAAACATCATGCTATTTATTTTTAGGATAATTGAGTTATTTTACTATTCCTTTAATCCTATATTAAAATGCCCTATAAAATACTCATATATATATTTGTATATACTAAAAGGCACTTTCCAAGACACACTGGCGCCCAGATGTTTTATTTCAAGCCTTTTTACAAGCGTAAATGCTCTAGAAAATGTCCGTCTGTCTTACTTGTCAAAAAGAAAATTTTAAAAATTCAGGCTGAATTGAAAAAGGATAAACGTGGATATTAGCTTGCTAATATGGACCATATTTATTGGTCAGTTCGTTCATCTAGTAGGATGGGAGGGGACGGGTTGAACGGGTTGGGTGGAGGTTATCGCTATTTTAGCCAGCCACGAGCATAACTTTATGAGAGTACATGAAAATCTGATGCAACATCCCCGTAATAATATATCGATTTCAGACTGTTTCTTGGATATCCTTATACTAAAGTAACAGGATGTCTGTGTGTTTGTACCGAAGGATCTCGCTTACCGCTGAACCGATCGGGTTCTCCTTAACAGGGTAGCTTCTCATAAGTCCCGGGAAGGTTTATAACTATTTTGGGGGAGGGTACCACCACAATCTCAGGAGAAATCGCCCCTAGAAAAAAATTACCTCTCCCGAAAAAGAGACTTGAACGAAACATAAACCAATTATTTCTGTAATTAGATATTTTAAATAAAAAAAAAACGTTCAAAGTGCCACTAGAGGCCTCTAGGGGCGTAGCCGCTAGTCCTTATACTAAAGTAACAGGATGTCTATGTGTTTGTGTGTCTGTGTGTTTGTACCGAAGGATCTCGCTAACCGCTGAACCGATCAGGTTCTTCTTAACAGGGTAGCTTCTCATAGATCCCGGGAAGGTTTATAACTATTTTGGGGGAGGGTACCACCACCCTCCCAAGAGAATTCACAATTAAATTAGATATTTTAAATAAAAAAAAACATTTAAATACCACTAGAGGCCTCTAGGGGCGTAGCCGCTAGTTTATAATAAGTCATCTCAAAAAAACGTTTTATTTTGACAACGCCAATAGATAGCAATAATTATTTTAGTTCGAGCTTTATTTATTAAGGGGGTGGGCGTATTACCCCTCATAGACCTTTAAAATTTCAAGTTTTCTCCCCCCCCCCAAAAAAAAAAAAATTTGTAGGTTGAAGAAAAAATACAATTCTTTTCAACTAACTTCTTCGTTCTAGATATGTTTGAAAAAGATGCAAGAAATAATTTGTTATTGTTTTAATTTAGATATATATACATTATTAATTTTGTACTACCTAAATGGTGAAAGTCAATTTAGACAAAGATTATTTAGGAAAGTTTGACTTTATAATAACGTTGGATAGTGTAATAAAAAAAGTGCAATGGATGTAGAATATACATGGATATTATAACAGGGGAAAAATTGTCATCAATTTAGCGTGCTTACGTGGAACTCTTTTATTGGTCAGTTCGTTCATCTGGTAGGAGGAGAGGGGGTGGGGGAAAGAGGATGTAGGTAGAGGTGATCTCGTTATTAGAGAACATGAAAATCTGGTCAAAGATCAAAGTAATAATATACCCATTAGTGTGACTGTGGCATGACACGTAGGCTATACTCAAAGCACGCCTGTCTCAAAAAAAGCCTATCTCAAAAAACGCGTATTGGATAGGTGATAGTTTCAAATCTCGTTCCAACACCGTGTCATAACTAAAGAGGTTAAAAATGGTTCCAACTTTTGTTATGTCTCGTGCAAGAAATAGTTAGTCTGAGTAGAGTGAATGCCTTGGCACAAAATAGGAGATCATTTTATTACCAAGTTAGTTCTTCCGGGCCAACAGAGCTGGGTTTTAATTTATAATACGATGCGATGAATAACAATTTCAAAAATTCTAAAATTCTAAATTCTTATTGTTCTGCACGGTCTAAATTGACTAACACCAAACATAATTTTGAGTTATCTATCTAAAAAAAATCCACGTGCTCATGAATATATCAAGATGTACTTTAGGAAAACTTTCCAAATATCGCGTATGTTTTGATAGACAAGCTTCTCTATACACAAGGTATTCCCATACGTCCATTCTACGTCAAAGTACTCAATCTAACATGGCTTTCATTTTCTTATTTTTTAACAGATTTAAACAAGTAAAATTCTACTAAAAATTTCGGCTCAATACCAGCTGAGTATCCACAAATTTCCCAATAGTAGCTGAGTATCCACGCATATTTCCCAAGAGTAGTTGAATATCCACACTTTTCCCCTATGGTAGTTGAATATCCACAATAGTTTCCTATTGGTATTTTCATTATATCCTTTCATAATGCTGATTCCGATGACAATAAAGCACATTAATGCAAGCAATTCACAGCTATCATTTGACTTTAATACAGATTTAGAAACCAATTATTAAAACATCCATAAAAGCGAAGCTCTGAAATGAAAGGACAAACTAACATTAACAGGATAATAATGTATAAGTCTATATAAAATTATTGTAATTGTAGTAAATTTGTTGCAAATTTTCTTAAGTATATGCTACTGTTTAAGGACATACTGACATTTTTAGGACTTGATTATTATACCTTATCGTAATAAGAATCAGTATTCCATAAATTAGATATCCTCAAACTTATAAATAATAAATATTATTTATAAATAATAATATATCAATCCACGTATGTTTTTGTCTTGAATTTAAGTTGTACAAAGAAGCCAAAAATCTCCACCCACTTATTGCAAGTTTGCACTTTAAAACAAGGATGACAAAATCATTAAGAGCGTAGTTGGGCATACAATAATCAATTTGATTTGTTGGTAATTAAGTTCTTTATAATGTGCTTTACAGGAATCATAACGCCAAGTTTGAAATCGACGGACGGACAGACGCACAGACCCTTATTTTTAAAATGATCAATCTACAGGGCTAATAATCCAATATTTTTATTGGACCAAAAATCCCTAAAGCTACGATTTTATAGAGTTGATATAATTTCCCAGAAATGTAGAAAAACTTTGCTTTCATTTATTACATTATATGAAAAAAAATGTTAAAAAGGTTAAAAAGCAACATGTTTAAAATTGACCTACGGACATTCTAACATGAGTTGCTACGCTTCCTAAATCGTACTTTTTGTATTAAATCGATAGGACAATTCTAACATGTACAAACTAACAAAAAAGCTAACCAAAATAATTGTTTAAAAACTTTTTTCTCCCAATGGTAGTTGAATATCCACACATTTTCCCAATGGTAGCTGAGTATCCAAAAATGACCCCAATATTAGCTGAATATCCACGTGGATACTCAGCTGGAATTGAGCCAAAATTTCATATTCAGTGATTGATTTACAATAAAGCTATAACTTTATATAAAAAAAGGAAAGTTTTTTTGTCTAATGCTGAAGATCTCGGAAAGTGGTAGTACAGACACAATAAAATTACTATAACAATGAATAACCTAAATCCTAATCAGTTGAGCCCGGGTTACCATGAAAATACGTATATCCTATAACGTTCTAAAATATCCTATACCTTGTCTCCCTTTCACCTATCTAAGAATAATAGGTATGTTTTACATTTTAAACAAATGTTGAAAAGTTTTCAAAAGCGAAGCTTTTCTGTCCGTCCGTCCGTCACCCACAGATGGCTTTTTTTCATTAATTTAGGCATGTTAGAATTGTCCTATCGATTTCAAACTTTGCATGATGATTCCTTTAGTTGTAAGATACTATTTAGAAAGCGTAGCAACTCTATAATCATTACAAGAATGTCCGTACGTCCATTTTAAACATGTTGATTTTTTTTACTTTTTTAACAACAAATTTTTATGTGATCTAATCATCCGATTTATCTGATTTTTGATATGTTGATTCCTGGGACAACAAAGTATAATGTTATAAGCGAAGAAACACTATGATCAAGTCCTGAAAATGTGTGTATGTCCATAAACATTATCCTGTATCAAGCAGTTTTTTTTCAAATTTACTCACAATTTTCTCACAAATATACCTACTGGTCCTGTGATGGTTTTAAGCTATTTTCTGGGGGGGGGGGGGGGTGGGACACCTCCAACCCCCCCCCCCCCCGCTGAATCGATATGGTTCTCCTTTACAGGGTAGCTACTATTATTTGGGTCGGTCCGTCCGTAACGGATAGCTTTTTTCGTTAATTTAGGCATCTTAGAATTGTCCTATCGATTTCATATTTTGCATGGTGATTCCTTTAGTAATTAGGTACGATTTAGAAAGCGTAGGAACTCTATAATCATTACCTAAATGTCCGTATGTCTATTTTACTTTTTTAACAACAAATTTTTATGTGATCTAATCATCCGATTGATCAAATTTTTGGTATATTGATTTCTGGAACAACAAAGTATAATGTTATTAGCGAAGCAACTCTATAATCAAGTCCTAAAAATGTAAGTATGTTCATAAACATAATCCTGTATAAAGCAGTTTTTTAACAAATTTACTTACAACTTTGCTTCGACTCTTATACATTTATATTCTGATTATTCAGTTCTGACACTATATAAGTGTTAATGTCCTTTTGTCCAACCATTTTAGTGCTTCGCTTTTATGGATGTTGTAATCCTTTTTTTTATGATTCCAAGAATCTTATCTTTTCCAATAAATATAGAACTGTCTTTGATTTGTGTTTTTTGTTGTTAATATTGATAAACATGGACATTGTCAATTGTTTCATGTTTTTTTTTGTAGCAAACATACTCTATAATTTACTATGTTTGTCTGTTCGTCAGTCCATCCATAACACTTTGGGGGAAATGTGAATTTTTCGGCTTCTATTAAAGATATACAGCTGAAATTGAATTTTAATGATAGGTTTATTGACACATGCGCATCTAATCTATACATTGGTTTGTCCGTCTGTCTATTGGTCATGCTTCAAAATATGTATCTTTCAAGGTTTCGTGATTTTCTTGGAGTTTTCGGAAAATCCCGCTGTTTTTTATCATTGTAATGAGAACTGAACATCTGCTTTATAACTTAATCTGTCCGTTTGTCCTTTGTTTTTTGTGCTTTGCAACATACAGATTTTGTATTTTTTAAAATCTTAAGTGCTTTTTAGAGTACTAGCGGCTTCGCCCCTAGCCTCTAGGGGCTTTGCCCCAAGAGATGACAACAAAAAAAATTCACAAAAAAAATAAGAAGAACTAAAGAAATCTTCTACAAAAGAAATTTTCTACAAAAGAAATCTTCTACAAAAGAATTCTTCTACAAAAGAATATTTCTACAAAAGAATTCTTCTACAAAAAAAAAAAAAAAAAAAAAAAATGGGGGGGATTTTTTTGTTTTTTGGGGGGTTGGGGGTGTCCCACCCCCCAAGAAAATAGCTTAAAACCACCACAGGACCAATAGGTATATACCCTCAAGAGTAGAATTCGATCGGTTCAGTGGTTACCGAGATCTTAAGGGACGGACGGACAGACAGACGGACGGACAGACATCGTTCTACTTTGTATTATAGATATATTATAACTGTAAGAAAGTAAAGACTTTAACAAAAAACCTAGATTTAACAGGTCGCATTTCAAGCGTCGGGGACAATTCGTCCGCCTATGGGACAGGCAGCCCGACTATGAGCCAAGCCACTCTGCGACCCGTGAGTTCAGAAGAATTCAAGTCCTTGTATTCTGCCATACCAGAGGAATATGTTAAAAGAGGTAGGTTATTTATAGATTATTTATAGGACTTCTTTTGCTGGTACACGTGCATGTTATGTACGCTCAGTCGTTTGGCAGCTTCTTGCCTCTATAGTTCATAGATTTTTGGATATAATCGTTACCAGAAGCAGTTTACCGTAAACTGCACTAGATCCTAATTTGTAAATAAAACAAGGATGACAACATCCATAAAAGCGAAGCACTAAAACTGTAGGACAAACGAACATTAACACTTATATAGTGTCAGAACTGAATAATCAGAATATAAATGTATAAGAGTTGAAACTAAATTGTAAGTGTAAATTTGTTGAAAAACTGCTTGATACAGGATAATGTTTATGGACATACTTTCATTTTAAGGACATTATACTTTGTTGTCCCAGGAATAAACATACCAAAAATCAGATCAATCGGATGATTAGATCACAAAAAAAATTTTGTTAAAAAAGTAAAAAAATCAACATGTTTAAAATGGACGTACGGACATTCTTGTAATAATTATAGAGTTGCTACGCTTTCTAAATCGTACCAAACTACTAAAGGAATCACCATGCAAAGTTTGAAATCGATAGGACAATTCTAAAATTCCTAAATTAACTAAAAAAGCTATCTGTTTGTGACGGACAGACGGACCGACCCTAATTATAGGAAAGCTTCACTTTTAAAAATTGAAGGTTTTCATTGATTTTTCACTCAATTTCTTTAAATTAAAGCAATTTTTCTCAAAAGTATTAGAAGTTTTTTTTGGAAATTAGTGTAATGTTTTATGAAATTTAATAAAATTATAAAACTATAGATTACTAAACTCGCATATAGTTTCTAAGCTTCGTAAAGCTGTTAAATGTCCCCTCTGTTAAAGAATATTTTATTAGGAAAAATAACAGATAAGTTTGCTTTTTACAGATAAACTTTTAAAAATTATGTTCTATTCACCCAACTAAAATCTTTAATATCAACTCAACCTGATTTTCAATGTAGGTTCATTTGATGATACAATTCAGAGTAATGTTCTTTTATCAATACACTCTCAACTTAATAGATCTGTATACAAAGGTAGGTAGATATATAGGGCCGTAACAGCTAGTATAACCTCTTTCTATTCTTCTATATATTAAAGATTGCTTTATCAAATAGCAAATCTTATTAAGAAAACTAGGTCATGTAAATCCAAACAGACAACCAACTCTCTGATTGCACGACTGTTTATGGTAATGAGTTGCGCATTTTTATGAATAGCATATTTAGCTTCTCTAGCATTAAAAATATATTCCGACCTTCATCAATTTCCAATAATCCTGTATAAAATCATTAATAGCATCGTATTACAGATAATTTTCCAAGAATATTAAGATAAAATCCTAAATTACAACCAGTTTTGTTAGTCTGGGCCTTCAGCTTCTAGGATCTAACAAAACAAGTTTAAATATTGTAATATTTTATTTTAATATCCGCAGAAAGCTGTCTATGATACGAAGCTATAAATATATATATTTTTAGTATTTAAGAAAGAAGACGAGGAAAAACTCGACATAACTGAGGAATATATTATTTTAATACAATTTATTCTAATATTTAAAGTAGAATGATGTGTTTCTGTCTTTTCACCAACCCACCAAAACAAGGTAGAAATTGTTCCAAGATTTAATTTCTTTATAAGGCAAAAATTCAACTACATAGTTAATTCCAAGTGCCATGAATCATAGAGCAGAAAAAAAGCTTGAAACCTTTCCAAAACCTATATAAAAAAATAGCTTAAAACCACCCCGTTACAAAAGTGAAGCTTTCCTAAAAAAGAGAATTTAGTAATTATCAAAATCTTATAGTACAGATATTAAAAGCTTTCTGCTTTATACGATAGGATAGTGTCGTAAATTGTTTTAAATAGCGGATTGCTTAATTTAATAATATTGACTTATTAAAAATCAAATTGTATCAAATTGTATTGGGTATGCCTGGTATTTTTCTACCATTAATACGCGCCGCGCAATTAATGTTTTGAAGAAGGGTGCATTTTTTAAAACACCCTTAGAACTACTTTACGTTATACTTATACGATTTATTCTGATTGAAAAGAGTAAGATGGAATTCTGGAAGTAATAACTTGAAAAGTTGCATTTTCCACCCATCCTTATATTTTTCACTGTAGCTACTAAAGTATAAATAGCACAAAGAAGATATTTGTATTTCCAAAAACTAGAGCTCAGAGCTGTTCTTAACGTTATGCGTGGTGTTGTTCTACCATCAACAAAAGTGGCGCAATCACTGTAATCACTAAAGCGCAAATAGCACAACGATGATATTCATATTTCCAAAAACTAGAGCTTAGAGCTGTTCTTAACGTTAGGCGTGGTGTTTTTCTACCATCAACACAAGTGGCGCAATCACTGTAATCACTAACGCGCAAATAGCACAACGATGATATTAATATTTCCCAAAACTAAAGTTGAGAGCTATTCTTATCTGTATGCGTGGTGTTTTATTCTACCATCAACACAAGCCGCGCAATTAAAACTACATTGCACAATACAAAAATGATATATTCTGGTAAAAAAGGAGGTAGATGGAATTCTAGAGGCTATAACACATCCTGACAGATACAGCAGAATGAGAAAGGTAACATAGGAAGATTTATTTTTCATCTGTGTTGTATCCTCATATAAAAGTAACAGGATCTGTTTGTGTCTGTCTGTATCAAAGGATCTCGATAACCGCTTAATCGATTCATTTCTCCTTTACAATATACATCGTCTCTTGTAGAAAAAATGACACACTCTAAGAAAATATATTTTTAACCTTTTTTTAAAGCTAATAATGGAAACTGGGAGTGGGGGCGATTCCCCCCCCCCCCCCCTCCCCACCTCAAGTAACCCTAGATGCCTCTAGGGGCGTATCCGCTAGTATAATAAAAAATAACAAAAGTCATATACAATGTATTGTTTTATAAGATGTGTTTTTCTTCTTATTCTTATCTACATTTTTCTCTCAAAAAAATCCTATTTAATAAAGTCAGGAATCTAATGGGATAATAAAACAATGTCCGATAAATTGATGTACATCCTCAATCACAAATTAACCCCTACTCGTTTTTAGAGAAGCTGCGCATATAAACGAAGACGTACAGTATTTGAAGAAGAAAATCATTAACAATTAATATTTCATATATTTATAGCTGCACCAGTATTTAGGAAAAACGCACCAGCAGCTTTAAAACCATTGTAAAACGATACATACACAGTTGTTGTTCTATCATAACTTAAATAGCGGCTTCGCCAAGAAGTTTTATCAAACTAACTTTTCGTGTTTTTTTTAAGTGGGGGGGGGGGGTATTTTTCATTTTTTTTTTTTGGGGGGGGGGGGGGGGGTTAGGGGTGTCCCACCCTCCAAGAAAATAGTTATAAACCTTCCCGGAACCTATGAGAAGCTACCCTGTAAAGGAGAACCCGATCGGTTCAGCGGTTAGCGAGGTCCTTCGCTACAAAGAAACAGACAGTTAGACAAACAAACATCGCTCTACTTTGTATTATAGATGATTAGCCGCTTGAACAACAAAAAAAGTTGGCTCATTAATTTACATAGAAGTACGTGGTTATAATGACAGTGGAAAAGTTGTCCCCAATTTAGGTTGCTAACATGGATATTATTTATTGATTAGATTGTTCATCAAGTATGAGGGATGGGGATTAAATAAAGGATTTATTTTTAGCCAGCTACAACTTTCACTTTATTATACAATATGAAAATCTCGATTGATTAATGATAACAGTTCATAGATGCTTATTTGATTTATATCAATCCTTTTTCCAACAATTTGTAGCAAACATTTTTAAATGTAAAGCGGAACGGCTGCAAGAGTTATAGCGGCTGCAGATCTCTGATATTCATCATTAACATAAAAACAAAAATAGTCTGGATATTATTTCTAACAAGAAACAGACACAAGATTATACAGAAATGTATATAAACAAGGATGACAACTTCCATTAAGCGAAGCACTGAAACAGTAGGACAAACGGACATCAACACTTATATAGAGTCAGAACTGAATAATCATAATATAAATGTATAAGAGTCGAAGCAAAATTATAAGTAAAATTGTTGAAAAACTGTTTGATACAGAATAATAATATAAAATAATCTTTATTTTTATTAATAATGTAGAAAGAAGAAAAATCATGTCATTAGTCCAGACGCTCGATATTTGTTTTTTTCTACAGTTCACTAGATATAGTGATTGGTATACTAAAGACAAAAAAGTATTTGTTAGGTTTTAGGCTATTTTTTAAAAAGAAATATGTTAAAACATCCAAGATATATCAGCCTAGATACAGGGACGTCCATGGGGGGGGGGGGGGGGAGGGGTGATTCAATCCCCCCAAATTTTTAATTTTCAAATTTTACCCCCCACCTAAATAAAAAAGCTTGGATGTCCTTGCCAAGATACACAGCAAAACTCGAACAAAAAGAAAACAGTTTAATATGTTTTTAAATACAACTTCATGTAGACGATCCCAAATAAGTTACCTTTTTTTGCTTAACCCCTCCTCCCTGGTTTCAAAATATTTCTTATATTTTTCCTTCTTCTATTTTTTCTAATAGACATACTTTAGTTTCTTTATTATCAGATTTGTTAACCGAAGTTCAAATTATGTTCGATGCCATACTGGAAATATTATAAATGTTTAGTCTGGTATGGACAATCTAATCAGACATTAGAAAATTATATTGTAAGGCATATTTCTGTATTAAAAATGGATATATACATTCTTGTTATAAATACAATAAATATTACTACTTTAGTCTGGTATGGATAATCTAATGGTGAATGTTCTGCGGATATCTGGTTCTGTGGCCACTGCCGGC
Organism: Acartia tonsa; assembly: GCF_053477335.1. Classification (NCBI taxonomy): domain Eukaryota; kingdom Metazoa; phylum Arthropoda; class Copepoda; order Calanoida; family Acartiidae; genus Acartia; species Acartia tonsa. The sequence goes on from NC_137267.1 coordinate 47,272,572, forward strand.
AGTCCTAAACATACCAGGAGCAAGGTAACATTTATAATAAAGATACTAATTATTGGTTAAAAAGTTTGGACACTGCGGATTTCTAATTCTGTGGCGACTGCCGGCAGTCCTAAGCATACTAGGAGCAAGGTAACATAAAGATAACAATTAATTGGTTAAAAAGTTTGGACACTGCGGATATCTGATTCTGTGGCGACTGCCAGCAGTCCTAAACATACCAGGAGTAAGATAATAATTATTGGTCAAAAAGTTTGAACACCTCTGGTTCCGTAGCGACTGCTGGCAGATCTGGAGCAAGATAATAGGTATCAGGGATATTTAGGGATAAGACGAATTACTCTCTTGTCTAATCACAAGACAGACGGATAAAGATTCAAGGACGTCCAAGGGGGGGGGGGGGGGGGGTAAATGAGTTATGTACCCCCCCCCCCCTGAAAAAAACAATTCTTTATGGGGGTATGGGGTAATACCCCTCCCAAAATAAATAATCCCTTAAATTAAATTTTGCACGTAATTTTAACCCCCCCCCCCTTAATATACAAATTACCCCACCCCTTAAAAAAATTTTACAGACAGACGGACGGACATATTGTTCTCAGGGAGTAAGGGAGGGGACAATGGGCAATTATTTCAATTTAAGAGTTTTTAAAGACAGGCAATGAAATCCACACTAATCCTTAAAACTTGGAGGAAATTGTAAAGGGTTTGTTCATTAAATTTAGAAAAAAATCATGCAAAGCGAAATCACATCTTGTTTGTGATGAAATATATTGAGGTTTTATGGTGCGATTTTTATATTACAAGATTATTGGACCCAGCCAACTGCTGGCTTGCTGGGCAAAAATATGAACCAATACGCCAGCCTGCCCCTTTTTATCCAGTTTATTTCCCTTGCCCCATGCCCCTACCTCCAATCTCCCTTTCCCTAACGTGTGCTTAAAAAAAGGGAATTGGGAGGAGAGGGGAGTGAAATAGAGTATGGGAGGAGGGCCGTGTATACTCAACTCTCTGTCTGCTAGATTTAAAACTAACACAACGAGAAGCGGCATTTTATGCGCTAGTACCCAAACTCAGTCAGAAAATGCTAAATTCTTGCACATTCCCTTTAAGCCAGTACCCAAAGTCTGAGACTACTAAAAATTGAATATTCGATCCATTGTCCCCTCCCTTACTACCTGTATTGTTCTATTTTTACATAGATATTTTATCTTTTTATCGTTTACTTTCTTTTTAGAGTTTGGGACAGGCTACAAAGAAGCGGAAAAGGTAAAATATTTTCCACGGTGGCTTCGAAACCGATTAAAATCCGATAGCTATACTGAAAATTCATGTATAGCAGTGAACTACAGACAATTTCCCACGAATATTAAGATAAAAATTATAAAAGTAACACCAGTTTTTCAGCCCGTGACGAGGGCCTCTCGGGGCTAACAAAACTGGTTTTAATATTAAATCCTTATATTTTAAAATCCTCGGAAAACTGTCAAATAAATGGTTTTATTATCTGAGCTCTTTCTTCAGCGATAACTCTATTTTGGCTTCGTTTAACCTTTAAAAATAAACTAAGTATTGATAAAAAATAATCAGTTAAAATCATAATGAAAATATCATTTTTTAACCATATTTATTGTTGTTAATGATTTTATCTATTTCAGGAGTAAGAGTATAAGAGGTAGGTTTTTATCTATAATACAAAGTAGAACGATGTCTGTCTGTCCGTCTGTCTTAAGCTTAAGATCTCTGTAACTACTGAACCGATCCGGCTCTACTCTTCAGGGAATATACCTACTGTGATGGTTTTAAGCTATTTTATTGGGGGGTGGGACACCTCCAACCCCCCCAAAAATGAAAAATACTTGGAAATTATTTTTTTGAAAACTAAAATTAAAAAAGGTGGATCGACTAACCCCCCTTCCTCCAACAAAAAAAATTTCCCTCCACACAATTTTTTTTTAACTTTTTCTTTTTAAATACAAAATTCGAAAAAAAATAGGTTGATCAAATCTCTTGGGGCAAAGCCCCTAGAGGATTGGGGCGAAGCCTCTAGTCCTTATAATAAAGTAACAGAATATATATCTGTCTGTCTTTTTTATCTGTATGCCTGTTCTTCACCGAAGGATCTTGCTAACCGCTGAATCGATATGGTTCTCCTTTACAGGGCAGCTAAAGGTACTTGTAAGGTTACATATAAACCTCCGCCCCTCTTTTTTTATTTATTTAATTTTGTAGAGTAGACTTTCTCTCAACAAACAATCTTATTTTTGTACAATTCCTATTTGATGAATATAATGCAACGCAAAAGAAGAAAAAGAGATTTATTGGAAATGGTCATTTTTCATCAAGTGAAAGATTAATATTTTTTTATCTTTCCTTTTGACTCATATATTTTTGTGCTGATAAATTGATATAGAATTATCTCTTTTTCTCTTCACCCTAAAATAATTCAAATATGACAACGAAAATTTAAAATGAACTATAAGGGATAAGACAATTGGCGATAAATTGCAGCACATCCTTGATGATTGAACAAAAAAAAATTCTTTTGTAATAACAGTTAGTGGTTTATACGTTTGTACACTCAACCTAATGAACAAAACAATTAAAATTCAATAGCCTAGAATTATTTGAGGAATAACGACCCCATAAAGTTTTCTTATTCGATGGCTTAACAACTTTGGGGACTTTTACTAAATTTTGATTGATTGTTTTATTAAATTGGGTGTTTAAAAGTTTCAACCATTTATTTTGATCTACAGAAGGAGAAATTTTATGAGTCATAATTTAGGATGTATATTAATTTATCGGAAATTGTCCTATCTTTTAGATACCTGCCAATGTCCTCTCACTCCCTGTTTAACCCGAAAAGATCTATTCTATGTCGAATTTTTCTAGAATTATTTGAGGAGTACCGACCCCATCTGAGCATAAGCAATAGTCCTGCCAAGAATGAACAGAATCAAAGGAAATGGATATAATATATACGTGAATATTATGACAGGGGAAAAGTTGTCGTCAAGTTGCCAACATGGGCATCATTTGTGTTAGGTAAGGGGTTAAGGTAAAGGGGGTAGAATTGTTGTATCGCTATTTTAGCCAGCTACGAGTTACACTTTGTTAGAGTAAATGAAAATCTAGTGCAACATAAAAGCAAATAATATATCCATTTCAAAGGAAGCGTTCATCCACAAATCCTGAACACTTTGCTGCTGAAACAAATAAACGAAGAAAGTCAAGTATTTTTCTTCAATCAGTAGATGTTTCAAAAAAGCTGGGTGGCAGTGAAAATAATCTAACCAATTGTGGTCTTAGTGGTAGTTGGATTTAATCCAGGGCTCGGCAGCTGCACGTCAGCCGCCTCTAAGCCTCAGGGAAATCAACTTTTTACAATCTAAAAAAATCAGCAGGAATTCTAAACCTGACCCAAATTTGGCAAACACTTCTTTTCAACAAAAAATTTCAAAGCATTTGAGGATTAGTCGCGGCTGAGCCTTGATTTAATCAATCAAAGTCCAAAAAAGTTCTTTAAATGTGTAGCCGTTGCCGTTTCCGTAGCCGTGGCCGTAGTCGTAGCCGTAGCCATATCCGTCGCCACTGCCAGTGCTGCCAATAAAACATGGATTTTTTTTTACATATTATTATTTTTTCTTCATATTTTTACTGAAAATGGTTGTAATTTAAAGATCGCATAAAGCCGTGCCACGCGTAGCCAATTGATTTAAAGATCGCTATTAGGTTAGTGTACCTCTGGCAGCGGAAATGGCAATGGCTACACATTTAAAGATCCAGCTCTGTTTTATTAAAAACTGTTGTAATCAAAACACAATTGTACGTACATAAAAAAAACTTAACAAGAATGTCAAACGTAGGAAAAACACAATCTTATTCCATAAAATGAAGTAATATGTTTTAAATTAAGAATGCTATAAGATGTTAGTCTAATAAGGATAATTTTGTACACAAGCCAAAAATTTTAAAGAACAAATTGGCTGTAAAAAAAATATATGACTGTGGACCTTTTTAAATCGTCTAAAAAAATTATTGGATCTACTGCAGTTCACGGTAGAATATTGCTGGTAAGCAATATTTCCAAAAATCTATGAATTTTAAAGTCTGCTAGCTGCCAAACGGCTGAACGTACAGATCATACCCGCACACTGTTTTAAGCGGCATAACAAGGCCTACAAATAATCTAGAATAGCCATAAATCAATAATGCATAAATATCTCGCAGTGCAGAGAAATGCGCGAAAAAGACCTAGTTTACGCGTTTTTCTTCAGTGAAGCTTTCCCTGTGTATAATTTGAACTTGGCTATTTCAGATTATTTGTAGGCCTTCTCATGCCGCTTAAAATTATGTGCGGGTATGATCTGTATGTTCAGCCGTTTGGCAGCTAGCAGCCTTTAAAATTCTTAAATTTTTGAAAATATTGCTTACCAGCAATATTTTTCCGTGAACTGCAGTAGATCCAATTTATTTACTAAATGTCACCTTGAACTTACAAGGGAAATCTTTCCTCCAAGCGTAAAATTGTAAAACAAACAGACAAACATATTTAATTTGTTGAGTAGCTTCGCTACAACTGTATGTAAATGTTTGATACTCTGCAGGGAACTTAAGGGATAAGACAATGGACAATAAATTAATATTATCCCCCATCCCCAATGATGATAAACAAAATTACTCGTCTTGTAGATGAATATAACTACTATTATTTTAGAACCAATCACTAACTATTTGATAAAAGTACCCAAAGCTTTGTGCCAACGAATTAGATAAGGTTTAATACTTTGGGAACTAAAGTAATTTAAAGTCCAATGTCCTCTCCCTCCCTGAATACTCTGTAGGTTGTAATAAAAGATTACTGTACAAAATAATGTATGTAAAGTCAAATAAATTATTTTAAAAATATGTTTTTTTTCTTCAAAAAAGCCTTTCTAGTCATTAAGTAACAAAGCTACGGCTTCAAAATGATTTAACATCCGCTGGATTAGAACCGTGTCATATTGAAAAATCATTTATAGCATCGTACGACAGACATAACTGAAACGGGTCTAACAAAACTGGTTTTAATCTTATAATTTTCATTTCATATCAACTGAAAGCTGTCTATAATACGATGCAATAAATAGATATACTTTTTTTTCTTGGTAACTTTTAATTTATCTTGTCTGTAATAAAAATGAGGTTCTACAACAGATTTTTTCTACAAATCATTCCAGAAAAATTTATTTTCTCTTTTTTTGTGTAAACAAGGATGGTTACATTCATAGGTAGAGGAAACAAAAGTAGTAGGATGTCTATGTTTCCCATTATGAAGCTAAAGATATCTCAACAGATGGAGCAATATGATTTTTCTTTAGAGAGAAGCTTCTTAAAGGTCCAGGGAAGGATTTATATATTATATATATATATATTTATTATTTTCAGGGCTCGTCAGCTGCGCAGCCGGCAGCCTCATTGAAATCGTCTTATTAGTATAACTTCAAAATTAAGTTGGATGTAAAAACCTGTTTTAACACAGCCAATTAATCTTTTCGATTTTTTTGCGCACCAATGCAGGGTTTATATTTAAGGCTTGGGCGCGGCTGCAAAGCTCTGTTATCTTACTATCACCAAAAATACAGCCACAATAAATGATTTCTCTTCTGTATTATTTGGTCGACTTATTTAATCATAGAGGCCTCTAGAAGCAAAGAAACTAGTCTATAAAATAAAATCGTAAAGGTTTTTAGTTTGAATAAAAAATAAATTTGTAAGTTACAGAGAGACTTAGCTCATAAAAAAATAAAGAAAAGTAAATCATTGCCATTTGTTAGAGAATCAAATTACAGAAAAAACATACAAATCAAATGCTTTTTAAAAGTCTAAAAAAGAGTAATAGAGGCGTGGCTTGAGTATATTATTCTATTGCGGTACAAGAGACTGTATAAATTGTTTGTTTTGATTTGTCGAAGTGCAAACCAAGTGAAGTTTTTATCGAGATTTCTGTAATGATTAGGTAAATTTTAGGAAGCAAAACAAGTCTAAAATCAAGATGGTATGTATGTTTAGACACGGTGTTATAAGCGAAACAACATAGATTTAAATGTCATGAATTTTATTGTTATCAATTGGTTTGGGGTCAAATCAAATGCCTTTGTTAAATCTAAACTACTTAGAAATTTAAAAAAAAAACTTGATAAGCAGTAACAGTATTTATTTAAGCATATAATATATTATTTATTACAATATTATTTCTGATTATAACATACATATAAAACAACTGTAGCTAAACATCAAAATTATTCAAGCACCATTTTATATACTGCAATTTTTTCCGTCAAAATTAAATATTTTAAACTAAAGGAAAAACTTAAATTAAAGAAAAACAGGCCAAAAATTGATTGATTCTGATATGAAACGGTTTTATGTAGGAATTTGGTTCTTTTTTAGGGAAAAATATGTACTATTTTTGTGGTAAAAAATAAAGTTTCAAATAACTTGTTCAATTAATTGAAAATTAACTTTTAAATAAAGAAATTAACTTTTTAAAAAGCCAATATACGTGATGTTTTCTAAACTTATTGTTGATATCCCTTTAAGATGACAGTTTGGAACTTGTAAATTTTTTATAAATAATTTCAAAATTTTCGTAAATGTTTACAATTTTTATGATTTGGGATATTAGGCTTTCAAAGTTCTATTTTCTTAATTTGTTAGAACAAAAATGAAAAAAAAAGATTAAGAATAAATAAATAAAAATAAGATGATAATTAAATTGAATAATATTGCATACATAAATACAATCAAAATGCATTAATTAAGATCATTTGATTACATATTTTTTTTTGTTAAATTTGGCTAAAGCTTTTCATAAATTCTTATTTTTATTCATTTGTTCTTTTACTAATCAATAATAATATTTAAACTTAATAACAAACAAGTTTTAGTTCTTTATGCATAAAAAGATTTATTCATATGGTCAACTAATAGCTGAAACATTTAGTTTTGAATTATTGAAAAAGGACGTCCAAGTTTTTTTTTACCCCCGACATCTTCTCCTTTTTTGGGTAAAATGTAAAAATAATTACCTAAATTGTAAAAACCGAGAGCTTTGGACTATTTTTTACTGCGTTTGAAATGGTTTGGAGGTGGGGCGGGTTGTAATCAACTCTTTGCCCCCCCCCCCTCTACTTGAGGCTTGAGTCTACTCTACCGCCATTTTATTTAGGTACCATTTTGAATCCGCCTAAAAGCCTCAGAAAAATCTACTTTAAAAAATCAGCTGAAAGTCTAAACCCAATTATGACAAACAAATTTTGAAAGTGTGCAAACTTTAAATTTGAGCCTTAGTCGCGGCTAACGCGCGGCTGCCGAGCACTAATAAGTATTTGCAGAACTATTTTGACCATATAAATCTTATTTTGTAGACATATGTGAGACTAAAACTTGAAATAATGCTTTCGTGCATCGTAAAGAGCATTAAATATCATAGAAACTATCTTTATATTATCTTTTTGTCCCAGTTAGGAAATTGAAATAGTTATAGTGTATTAAAGCAAAAAAATATGATATTTTAACTGTTCTTATTTTATATTAAGAAAAAAACTAAATAATAGTTATTTATAGCATTGTGTTACATACAACTTTCCGCGGAAATAAAATAAAATAATAAAAATAAAATCTTATAGTTTTTATTTAATTTCAGTGGAAAATTGTCTGTTATACGACGCATACATGATTTTGTTTTAAGTTTAAGAACCAGTTCTAATCCTCCAGATATTAATTGGTTTTGAAGCCATACTGGAAATTAAGACACCTTAACTACTTCAATTTCCTCACTAGATCAATATATATTGTATATATATAGACACATATAAGTATGAATGTATATTATTGTTTTAAAAAGATTTATAATAAAAATAAATTTCTAATAATGCATGTAATAATTATGGACAGAACTGATGAGTAAAACATGATTGAGAGTTTATGTATATAACATATAAAAATCATTTCGCCTTTATTCTTATTTTATGTTTACATTTACCCTGTTATGTTAGTTCAAATAATAAATTTTTTATCTTAAATAAACTTTTAATAAAACCATTTAGAAAAAGATGTTAAAAAAGCAGTTTTTAAAGAGATAATAGTTATTTATGACGTTATATTATAGACATCTTTCCGGGGATATTGAAATTAAAAAAAAAATTTAAACCTTTTGGAAAATTGTCTGTAATACGCTGTTTATGTTTAATGTTCAAAAACTTTTTTCTTTTGATTTTGGCTTAACAGGGTAATAATGTTATTCATATAATTAAAGAAAAACAGGACAAAAGTACGATTTTACATTATAATTTAGCATTTCATTCAAAGGATAGTAGTTGCTATTACCCAGCCACCATTTATTGCTGTTTTGTTTGAGGATCTAAGGGGATGAGAAAAAGGCCGATAAATTGATGTACACCCTAATGTTGATATATAAATTGCCCCTTTTCGAAAATTACATTTACTCGTTGAAATGTTTGGACACTCATCTTAATGAACAAACCAGTCAAAACTCAATAAAACTCCCAAACGTTGATAGGCCGACGAATAAGAAAACGGTATTATAAAACTTTGGGGACTACTAAACTAAACAGGCAGACCAATGTTCCCTCCCTCAGTATATCGCGGCAGCCTCTTGGTGGCTGGCTTGCAGCTGCCGCACCCTGAACATTTTCATGTACTACTTGATCACAGCTCCTGTAGACAGAGTGGTAATGTTGTTACAATTTTACAAAAATTAAAATCACAATTCTGTTGTGTAGTAAGTAGTAGAAATATAAATTCATAAAGAGTGGATGAAAAAATAATTTTGTTTCTATCATAATATAATAACATACAAAATTAATTAAAGATAGAGTATTTATATAATTTATTTATCATAGTTCGATGGATGTTTTTGATTTGGTTTACTTGCCACGCTGTGCTTATTTTATTTGAAAAGTTGAAGTTTTCGCCTATTCAAAAATAAACCCAGAAATCTAAAGGGAAAATACATTGATGTACTTCTCCAATAATGATAAACTAAATTACCCCTTTTTTATATTACAATTAGTGTTCGAAACGTTTGGATACTCAATAAATGTACAAACCCATCAAAATTTTGTCCCCAAAGTTGTTGAGTATTATTTCTTTCTTTGTAGACACAACATTCAACTTTCTTCGCTTTAAAACTCAGTGTGTGGCGTTAAAGAGTTATATGAACGATTATGAACATGAGTAAGGAATGATTCTTGATGATTTATGACAGTTATATATTTTTTTTCAATTTAAATTTGATTTTTTAGTCAAATTCTTTTTAGAACACCTTTTTTTAATGATACTAAAGACACTTTTCGAAGACTACTGAATGTATTATCATGATCAATAGCAAATTTAGCTAAAAAATATCTGAGATTCTTGCTGTTTTTGATTGTATTAAAATAGGAAGAATTTTTGAAAAGATTGTCAAAGTAAATTAATTTCTAAAAAGATATTGACTTAAAAATATAAAACATTTTTAACATTAGATTTTTATTCTCTTTTTTCCCTGTATTTTAGTTGATATTTCATTTCTTTGTTAGAAAAATAAATTTTTCTCAAATTTGTGTTTTAATTGAAATGTTTTTATGGACCGAAAAATACTGAAAACATTTTGTTTTATTATAAAGAGAGAAAATAATCTATAGTTGTATTTTATAGGTATAGCTGGTTTCTTATTTTGGCAATTTGATCACAAGGGCCTGGAAGGGCGGGATACCAGAGTGGGACTTGAACCTGACATCATCCCCGGGCTGCAGCTGACCGCTGGTGTCCACTACGACCTCACCCCCGGCGAACAGGCCGTTCACCGCGAAAACGTCGGCTTCGGTATCGCCGAGGTTAGCGCATAAAAGGTACCTAAATAGATAGATAGTTAGACATATATACAGACATACATATATACAGATAGATTGACAGACAGACAGATAGACGGATAGAAAGATAGATAATTATTAATTACCTATTTCTACGGTTGTAATGTCGTTCCATGATGATTAGCTTAGGCCCAAGCAGAGTCACCTAAAAATAAATACATTAAACTTCGATGTCTATTTTTCACTAACGGCTACGCTCTATAGGCCTCTAGAGGCGCTTAGGGGGGGCACTTTCAAAAAAAGAAAATGTCCAGTTTGTCAAAGTAGCGACGACTTCTCTTTGGAGGTTTTAATCCTTCCCAGGACCTATGAGAAGCTACATTGTAAAGGAAAACAATATCGCTTCAATGGTTAGCGATATTATGCTACTTTTATTGTAAGAATTAATGCCCAGGGTTTTCAAGTAAAAAACTGAGCTAAATATTTAAGTATTCAGGCCTACAAAAATAAATTAGGACGTGCAAAAATGTGTATGACGATAATGTATACGATATATAATTACTTGGATGTTGCACCAGATTTTAATGTACTCTAATAAGGAAAAGAAATCGCAGGAGACTAAAATAACGATACCCCCCAACCATCACCTTTACCCCATCCAATCCCCTCCTAATTGGAGGTCAAACAGACAAATAAATCAGCTCCATATTAGCAACCTAATATGACAACCAATTTTCCCCTGTTGATATATCCACGTATTCTATATCCATTGCAAATATATACAGACACTAATATTTCATAAAAGATAAAATGACATGTTGGAACATTTTTTACCACACATTATTAATATTGGACATTTTTTTAACAGGGATCAAAAGGGATAAGACAATGGCCAATAAATTGATGTACATTCCTAATGATGATTAACAAAATTACTCTTTCTGTAGATTACAATTAGTAGATAAAACTGAACGTAATAAACCAACTAATAAAAATTCAATAAAAGTCCTTAGTTTATTATTATAAAACTTTGGGGACTTGTAATAAAAAGCCAATCCTCTGCCTCTCTGTTTTTTTTTATATTAATAATACAACATTTTTACAGAGTTATAATTAAACTGCACATTTTTAGAGGCAGTATTAAACATTTATGATTTTTTTTCATTTTGCCTCTATAATTTAAAACAATGGATTTATTATTACTTGGATATTACTCCAAATTATCATGTGCTCTAATAAAGTGAACCTTGTAGCTGACTAAAATAATTCATCACATTTACCCCATCTCCTCCCTTCATACTAAATGAACGCACTAACCAACAAATGATAGGTGAAAAAGCAACCTAAATTGACGACAATTTTCCGACTGTCATAATATCCACGTGTATTCTACATCCATTATAAAAAAAAACATACTAAATCTATTTTTGTGTTCTTTTAATTTCAGTAATTGAAATTTAAACACTTTTTGTCCAAACATTTTAAAAAGCGAAGCTTTTCTATAATTAGGGTCGGTCCGTCCGTACGTAACAGATAGTTCTTTTAGTAAATTTATGCATGTTAGAATTGTCCAATCGATTTCAAACTTTGCATGATGATTCCTATAGAAGTTAGGTACGAGTTTGAAAGCGAAGCAACTCTATAATCGTTACCAAAAAGTCCGTACGTCAATTTTAAACATGTTGCTTTTAAATTTTTTTTATGGATGTTGTCACCTTTGTTTTTTCTCCAAGTAAGATAATACATCAATTGTAACATTTTTAGGCTTCGTTAGACAAAAATTTAAATTCAAATTTTCCTCTATTTAAACTATGAGTGGAGAATAAGCAAAAAACGTTTTAAAAAACTGTACAAAAATATATAAAAGTCAAAATTGAAACTCTTCTGTACCTGGGTATATCTCTACTTCTATAAAAGACCACCTTAAAGTGAAATTGAGAATAGCTATTTATCGCATTTTATATCTGACAGCTTTAAAATGGAAAATTATAAAATTAATGTTAGCCTCGGTTCTGATCCAGCGGATATTTAATGGTCCGAAGCCATACTGTACAACCCCCCCCCCCCCCTAAACAAAATACTTAGGTTTCATATGAAGCAAGTTTAAAAATTCAATAGAATTAAAATATTTAATAAATAATTTAATTTAAATTTGTTTTTGCAATTACAGAAACCTTATAAACATATTTATTATTGTCACATTATTTAAACTAATTTCTCCGGATTAGATGGATTTCAACAGAATGCATCTGGGCTTTCAATGTGAATATTTTTAGTTAGGAATCCAGGATTTTGAGTAAATCCTAGATTAAAAATTACCTTCAATTTTTAAAAAGGAGTAAATTTAATGGGTTACTGTAAAAGGCCCTGAAAAAAACCTTTTCTTCTTAGTGTACCATAAAATTAAAGTACAAAATAAAGAGGGCATAAGTTATACGGAACTCTGCCCAAAGGGCGTGAACCCTGGACCGATTTTGTATTAGGTCTTTGAAATCAGCAATATAGCGTCGGAAACAGCAAAGTCCCTACAAAAGAACACAAAGCAATTTGCTAGCAGACGAAAAGGGTCTCAACCTTTTGGGCCTGGTAGTTGTCTTGATTATACATTTATACTTATACATTTATTGCCAAAACTTATAAAAAGTTATAAGGAAATCCAAAGATCTATTAAGTATAAAAGTTTAGCTTGTTATGAAACCCTGCTAATACCTGGAGAGAACGTGTCTATTTTTACATTTCATCTTTTTGCAAAATCCACGTACTATACACAATTATAAAACTTTATTCCAAGCCATGCAAATTAAAATACCTTAAAATTTTGCTGTTTTTGTTCTGCCAACGTTTCGCCACAGTTGCCATGGCACGTCTTGAAATTTCCATTCATGTAGAGAGGTACAGCGTGTTCGCGCGCTTTTATCAGCTGATGCAGAATACTTTCCGCGGATTTTTCTGTTTCGTTGTTATTGGACGTGGCATTTTCGTCAACTGTTGTTGGCGCGCTTTCTTGAGATTCTGAGTTTTGAACAAAACTGAAGTGAGACCTGAAAAAGTATTTTATTTAGACTTTGCTGGTTTCCAATACTAATATAGATTATTTATCGCATCCCCTTTAGCTAGGCTAACAAAACTCTTTTTAATCTTATATTAATTTAAATATCCGCGGAAAGCTTTCCGTAATACGGTGATATATGTACATGATTTTTTCAGTATGCCGAGAAAATTACATTTTCCCCATATCGTTATGGACTTACTAACGGACAAACAGACAAAGTGTATTATAGAGTAGCAACTCTACCAAAAATGTTGACCAAACCTTAGAATAGTTCCAGGTAGAGTGATGGTTCCAGGTAGGAACATCTGTATGGCCAGCTGGGAGGCTGTCAGGTTGTGTGGCTGGTCCCCAGTCTGGCTGTGCTGCTTCCATAGGATCCACGGCAAGGAGGGGGCCTTGTCCCACACGGAGGCCTTCTCAATATCCTAAATATATCAATTTTATAGCCAGCTTTCAGTACAAATTTTGGCAGTAACCCTCGAACTGACTAGTTAAGCAAAAAATCCCACTATCTTTATTTTCAAATAAACTAAAAATGATGGAAGACCATAGGCGTCCAAGGGGGGGGGGGGTAATGGGCCATTTGGCACCCCCAAAATTTTTTTAACAATACCCCCCCCCAAAAAAAATTACCCCTACCTTGGGGGTGCCGTAGGCACCCCCAACGATTTTGGGGGGGGTAATTACCCCCCCCCCCCCAAAATAAATGTTCTTTAAAAAAAAATTTTTTGGGGGGGTATTTACCCCCCCCAAATTGAATGTTCTTAAAAAAATTTTACTGAAAATTTTTTTTGTGGGGGGGATCTATGATGTAATTGTAAAGCACTGAAGATTCCATAAAATAGATACATTGTGGTAATACGACACCCATACGGACAGGCCGATTACAGAGTTGCTTCGCTGTGACTTATGATAACAAACCCCCCGCACTAATCCTATTATATCACTATCCATCTCATGACCGCTGTTAACCCCGCACCCGGCGGTCAAACTAGCCTGCCTAAATGTGGGGAGGGGACTTGAACATGCAACTATCACGAGTCCATCATGCGCTTATATAATCGGGAGGCACTGCCTCCCCTTTTACCACCGCTGCCCCCACAGCCTGTCTACCGTCGGGCGCTAAGCCCTAGCGCCCCACACCCCCTTCAAACCTAACCATTGTTATATTTTTGTTGTATATATATAGTAAACATAACTTGTAAATATTATTCAGTTTAAATATATAATTCTGTATGATTGAATCCTGCTTGTTTGTTTGGTAGAATACTTAAAGGCTAGGGCCCGTTGAATCCGAACTCGTTACCCCGTGGGCCGAGTACGCTCGGCTTACCAGAACTTGGTGTCAGCGTGTTTCAATCGAGCCTTACAGAAACTAGCCTATTCTACCTCTGATTGGACCCTTTGGCAAGTAAGGGGACAATCAGCCGCCAACTGACCCGTGAGACGGCCTTTTTAGGTCGAATTTCCATCATTTTGAACGCAATATGTGGGCCTCTGGCCTACGGCAAGCAGATTTAGCCTGCTAAAAGCGCCAGTTAAGACGCTTTTTCCGTGTCGTGTAGGAGTAGCGCTAGGTGCGCAGCCACGGCAATCGGATAATTTAGCTCAGACGGCTACAAAACTGAGTCTAAATTGGCAAGTGTAGCTGGGACAAGCCCCAGGACACCCAGGCCAAACCTACGAGACAGACAGCTGTGTGCTGGTCTCCCTAAGAAGGCAATGTGTGGCTGCGAAGCTTCAGCACACAAGTAAGCCCTACCACTGCGACGGATAGCAGATTTTGAGCCACAGGCACGGCAGGACGGGACATTCCCTGCCGCTGCCTCCCAGGATTCGAACCCGAGGCGCTGCAGGACGGGCCATTCCCTGCCGCCATTTTTTCGGGATTCGAACCAGCGGCGCTGTAGGACGGGTCATTCCCTACCGCCGTCACCCCTCTGAACCTTGCAGGACGGACATTCCCTGCTGCCAGTGCTTCCAGAATCACACCTAGAGCTCCTAGTGATAACAACACATCATTGTGTATAAAATGTCAACCAAGTGATAAAAATAAATATAAAATTGTTGACCAAGTGATAATTAATAAGCTCTAGTGATTCGAAGCTACAGTCTAAGCCACCATGGTAAGCGATACCACCATAGCTGCGGTGCGGCCACCACCAAAGTTTCTGCCAACCCCAGCCGAACGAGAGGCCCCCTTGTCTCAAGGGCAGGACCTCCACTTCCCCTGCCATATCAGGGTGAGGTTTCCTACTCCTGACCCTGCCCAGCATGTACAGGTTGATGCCATGATTGACTCTGGCAACCGTGTACCAGGGTCTGCTGTAATTTCTGAGCACCTCATGCACGCGATGGGCGTGCAACGCATGTTGATTCCGGACAACACCCAGATCCTGACTGCTAATGAGGAAGGCCAGCCCCTCCAGGTAATCGGAAAATTAAAAGAGTTATATATGGCAGTTTCACACACTCTTATACTCCATCTATACCACGTGACTGTGGTCCGAAATCTCTCACACCCTCTGAACCTAGGAGGGTATTTTCTCAAGGAGTTCGGAACTAGGCTCTGTTTCGACATGCAACCACCTTGCTTGTGGGCGCGTGGGGAGTTTATCCCACTCCGTGGCGTCCCCATTGACCGGGAGACAGCCGAGAGAGAGCTAAGCTATGAGGGGCCTCTGCCAGGCCCCCTGCCTGAGCAGCCGCGTGTGGTTGAGAAAGGCACACACTGGGTGGACGCTGAGCTCAACGCACACAAGGGAGCTAACCTGCTAGCCATGGGGTTGCCCCCAGTGCCCAAGGTGCCAAGGGAGAGCCTGCCAACAACGTTTCCTGAGATTGCCAGCCCTCCAGAACCAATCTTCTCCGCCGACATTTTTATCAACGGCCAGCCGTGTCCACCTGGCCCCCTCTACCTGGGACCTCCAGCTAGTCCACCAGCCAAGCCCGAGTCCAGACCCGTCAAGTCGCGGTCTGATGTACCCGGAGCCACACTCAACTCTCAGGCCCCAGCCTCTCCCGGCGCCGTGCCCGTCAAGTTGCGGCCGGACGCCCACGGAGCCAAAGCTGGACCCAGCACTTTGGCCTCTCCCAGCGCCGAGCCCGTCAAATCGTGGCCGGACGCCCCCGGAGCCACGCCTGGCTCCGACACGTCAGCCTCTCCAGAAGCCGAGCCCGTCAAGTCGCGGCCGGTGGGTCCCGGAGCCAAGGCTGACCCCTCACCAGCCACGTATAGGCTAAGCGCTGTCACTCCAACTGACGGTCAACCACCCCAGCTCCGCACAGCCAAGCGGGTGGTCCTGCCTGGCTGCGGGGTTATGGCGGTCCCTGTTGAGCTAGTAGGCCATCGCACCAAGGATGCCATTCAACTAGCTGCCCCAGAACAGAGGTTTGGGGAGGACCTTGTTATTCCAGAGGGCCTGTATGCCCACAGGCCTGGCTCTGCCACTGTGTTTAGAGTACTGGTGGTCAATGAGGGGGAGGTGCCCCTCTTGCTGGATGCTGGCCTCCCAGTGGCAGGGGAGCTGGTCAAACCTGACATTTTGGAGGTCTCTGATACGCCTCCCCCGCGTCTCCACTCGTTCCAAGAACCTGCTGAGCCTATAGACATGCAAGAGTTGTGGGAGGCCCTGGAGATGGAAGACAATGAGTTCCTACGCAAGGACCCCTTGCTCAAGAAGGAGGTCTGGACTACGTTGTCAGAGTACAGGGACGTCTTCTCCAATTCTACCCCCGGCTGCACAGATGTGGTTGAATTGCAGCTGCGCCTCAAACCAGGGACCCAGCCGATCCGCCAGAGATTTAGGGATCTGAACCCGCGGCAAGAGGCTGAACTGGAGAAACAACTGGACACCTGGCTACAGGAAGGAGTTATAGAGCCGTCGGACTCCGCCTGGAGCAGCCCCCTGGTGCCCATCAAGAAGAAGGACGGGAGCACCCGCTGGGCCGTCGACTACAGGGCCCTCAACAAGTGTCTGGAGCTGGACAGCTACCCCCTGCCTAGGATCCAGCAATTGGTGGAACGAGCTGGCGGGCACCGTGTCTACAGTGCTTTAGACGCGGTGGCCGCATACTACACCATCCGTGTGTCTGAGGATAGCCGGCCCTGCACCGCCTTCACCACCCCCAGGGGCTTGTATCAATGGAAAAGGATGCCCTTTGGCCTGGCTACGGCACCGTCTGTCTATTCCAGGTTTATTGCAGGGGTCCTAAACCCACTAGGCACAGCCAACCTCCAGTCATACCTTGACGACGTCCTGACCTTCCATCAGGATACCTGGGCCCACCTGGCCAGGCTCCGAGAGGTCTTGGAAGCCCACCGCAGGGGAGGGATCCGCCTCAAGCCAGCCAAGACCAAGTTGTTCCGGTCCAAGGTGGATTATCTGGGCCACACCCTCAGCCGTGAGGGGATAGCCATGCAAGAGGACTATATTGACCGCATCTTGGACTGGCCAGCCCCTAGCACCCCCAAGGATTTGCTGGCGTTGCTGGGCTTCTTTGGATACTACCGCCTGTTCATCCCAGAGTATGCAGACCTCACCTACGAGATGAATTGGCAGAAGACGGCCAAGGCCCTAACCTGGACGCCTGAGATGGAAGCCCAGCTGCTGCAACTCAAGGACAAGTTCCGCCAGGCCCCCATCCGAGCGCCGCCCAGGTTTGATTTACCAGCAGTGTTCCAGCTCACCACAGATTTCAGCAGCCGCGCCATCTCTGCCATACTGAGTCAATGCCAGGAGGGCAAGGAGAGGCTGATTGCCGCCGTGGGGCGCAAGACAACCGACCCTGAGACGCGCTACCCGTCCTGGAAGGGAGAGATGGCCGCCATTATCTATGGGATCCGAAAATTCCACGGCATCTTGTCCTACCGCAGCTTCCAGATCAACACTGATTCCTCTGCCCTGCTACAGATGAAATCACTGAACACATCCACAGGGATGGTGGCCCGCTGGCAGGAGGAGCTAGCGGCCTTAGACTTTACCGTCTGCCACAGGCCTGGCACCCAGAATACCAACGCCGACGCCCTCAGCCGCCGGGAAGATGCCAACATGCCAACGGCTAGCGCCGAAGAATTAGCAGAGCAGGCTGAGTATATCCACAACCTGGGCCAGCTAGGGGAGGCCGCAGCTAGCCGGCCTCCTGCCGCCCGACTGGATTCAGCTAGAGTATTGGAAGCCCAGACACAGGACCCCCTCCTGCTCCGTGTCCGCCAATGGGTGGCTGATGGCAAGGCCCCAACCAAGGCTGAGCTGCGTGGCAAGGAACGAGACGAGCAGCAGTACGCCAGCCGCTTCCCAGCCCTGGGGCTTGACGAGCATGGCTGCCTCACCACCACTGACCAGACTCTGACAGGAGAGAGGACAAGATACCTGCTGCCTTCGGCCCTCCAGCAGGACGCGTTCTTTCTAGCCCATGGGACCCCCATGGCTGGGCACTTTGGGATGGACGCAACTATCGCCCGCGTTGCCATGCACTTCTGGTGGCCCAACCTGGCCCGTGACGTCCGCCTGATGGTACAAACCTGCCCTGAGTGTGTCCAGAAAGTTACCAAGGAGAGGCTGAAGCAGGGGATCCACGTGCCCTCCCGCCAGGGGTATCCACAGCAAGTCCTATTCATCGACCTGGTGGGGCCACTGCCAGAGACCCCAGCTGGGAACCGCTACATCCTCACCTGCCAAGATGGATTTAGCCGGTTTGTCAGCCTCTACGCCATCCCCAACAAGCGCACCCTCACGGTGGCTGAAGCCCTGTTGCACCGCCACCTGGCCACGTTCGGATGCCCCCTGAAGATCCATTCCGACAATGGAATGGAATTTACCGGCCAGGTATTCCAGGAACTGGCCTCCCGGCTCGAGATTGGCCTGACACATCCACCACCCTACAACCCGCAGTCCAACCGAGTGGAGAGGTTTCATAGGACGCTCAACACAGGCATGCGCCTGTTCCTAGACAGAGACGATAACAACTGGGAGCCACACCTGCCTGCCATCGCCTTTGCCTACAACACCAAGGCCTGCAGATCCACTGGTGTGACCCCGTTCCTGGCCTTCTTTGGGAGAGAGGCCAAACTTCCGGTGGACATGGTGCTACGGCTGCCAGAGACCGAATATGCTTCAGTTCCAGCCAACGTCCAAGCTCTGTTGCAGCGCTACTATGCAGTTTATGATGCCATCCAGCAGAAGGAGGAGGGAGCCATCAGGAGGAGCGCGGCAGCTTACGAAGGCACGGCCAAGTATGAGGTTGGAGACTTGGTCTGGTACCTGGCCCCTCGCCTGGTGCCAGGAAAGGCAGCCAAGATTACCAAGAGATGGACTGGCCCCTGGAAAGTAGTGAGGAAAGCTACAGAAGTCCATTATGTCATTAAACCTGCCTCTCCAGTAGCCAGGATCTCAGAAGTTACCGCGCATGTAGGCCGACTGCGCAAATACACTGGAGATGTGACTGCCCACCAGATCCCAGAAGACATCCAAGTTGACGTGGACGGCGACGAGGATGCCACCGAGCTGCCAGTTGGAGCGGCGGCGCCCGCAGCTAGCAACCCAGGAGAGTTCCCAGTGCACCAGCCAGCCGCAGCCGCCCCACAGCCTAGCGGCCAAGATCGTGACCCAGTGGAGGAAAACCTGCAGGAGCAGCCCAACGAACCACCGCCGCCGCCGCCCGCTCCAGAGCCACTCAGAGATGCCATCTGGAACCCTGACGCAGACATGGAGAACCTGCC
The DNA here is from genome assembly GCF_053477335.1 of Acartia tonsa. NCBI lineage: Eukaryota > Metazoa > Arthropoda > Copepoda > Calanoida > Acartiidae > Acartia > Acartia tonsa. The sequence goes on from NC_137267.1 coordinate 47,292,202, forward strand.
AGCCAGCAGCGAGCCTGTAGGAGAAGAGCCAGCCACTGCGATGGAAGAGGCCGCCCCAGAAGAAGAAGAAGAAGCCATGTGTCCCCTGCTGATGACAGCCATCCCCATCCGGGTAGGAGCTAGGAGGCCAAGCAACCTGAATCAAGCAGGCGCCCCCATGGAATTCTATGCGCCCTTTGCCATCACCATTCCACCCTTAGGAACCACCAGAGTCTGCCTAGGCCTCCGTGTCCAGCTACCAGCCGCGACAGAACTGATCCTGCAGACGAGGCAAAATTTCCAGCGGCGAGGCCTGGCCGTGGCCAACCCACGCCTAGAAGCCAACCAGGAGCTGACAATGCTGATCACCAACCACAGTCAGACCGAGCAACGAGTGTCCCGGGGAGCCTGTGTAGCCCGAGCTGTCCTCCATCGAGCTGTGCCCCAAGAACTGCCTGTCCGGCGTATGAGCCGGCTGTCGTATCCCCAGGTTCAAGGCCTGGTGGCTCAGGAGCCACGCAACCCTTGAAGGGGAGGTTGTGGTAATACGACACCCATACGGACAGGCCGATTACAGAGTTGCTTCGCTGTGACTTATGATAACAAACCCCCCGCACTAATCCTATTATATCACTATCCATCTCATGACCGCTGTTAACCCCGCACCCGGCGGTCAAACTAGCCTGCCTAAATGTGGGGAGGGGACTTGAACATGCAACTATCACAAGTCCATCATGCGCTTATATAATCGGGAGGCACTGCCTCCCCTTTTACCACCGCTGCCCCCACAGCCTGTCTACCGTCGGGCGCTAAGCCCTAGCGCCCCACACCCCCTTCAAACCTAACCATTGTTATATTTTTGTTGTATATATATAGTAAACATAACTTGTAAATATTATTCAGTTTAAATATATAATTCTGTATGATTGAATCCTGCTTGTTTGTTTGGTAGAATACTTAAAGGCTAGGGCCCGTTGAATCCGAACTCGTTACCCCGTGGGCCGAGTACGCTCGGCTTACCAGAACATAACTAAATTAAATATTTCATTAAATAATGAAAAAGAATTTCTATAGGCGATTTCTTTTGGGAGGATGTCAGGGTGTCTCAAAACTAGTTTAAAACTTACCAGGACCTATAAGACGCTTCACTTTAAAGTATAATCATATTGGTTCATTGGTTAGTGAGTTAATTATTGTATTTTTATGTTCTAAAGAATGAGATACTACTATATATTTGAATAGTAGTGGCGCCCTTAGCATCCAAGAACTCGTGTTTTCTAAAGGGTAAAAAGGGACGAGAAAAATAGCCTAAAACCACTCAAAGGATTGACCTATAATAGTGTGGAACCATCATGGGATCTATGTGAAGCTTTCCTAAAAAGGAGAACTCAGTATTAAAAGTAATGAAATCTGAAGCTATAGTCAAATAAACCTTACTTACTACTTTATGTTATAGGATAGTACTTATTAACTTAATAGATTAGGTAGGTGCTTTTTTTACATAATTAAATTACCCCCCCCAAAAATTTTACCCCCGGGGTAAATTAGTTTTGGGGGGGTAATTACCCCCCCCCAATAGATTTGGGGGGAGTATTTACCCCCCCCAACAGACTTTAGGGGGGGTAATTACCCCCCCCAATCAAATTTTACCCCCGGGGTAAAAATTTTGGGGGGGGGTAAAAAAAAATTTCGGCGCGCTTCGCGCGCCATTTCCCCCCCCCCAAACACGAATTACCCCCCCCCTAAAATTTTTACCCCCCCCCCAAAAAAAAAGCTTGGACGCCCCTGCGGAAGACGGTTAGTTTTTCGTGTGTTTATGTTTTACTTTAGGTCAATTTGGTTAGGCAATATTTGTCCTAAAGCAGGTTTAGGTCACTTTGATGGAAAAACACACTTTATATTTGTATTTTGACCAATTTTATATTTAGATTTTTTATCATTAAAATGTGATGGAATTGACCTACAGGTTTAAAATATTACCTCTTGAAGTTGAGTAAAGTTTCTTGCCAAGGAGATATTAAGCTTGGCCTCCAGGAGATGTATATTATCCACAGGACTATCCTCCTGCACCGTGTCTGGGCCTCCAGAAGCGTACAGCTCCGGGAACCTGGTGGATGTAATGAGGATCCTGTTGTCTCGCCGGCTGAACAACTCAAAGTCGGTCACCCAGGTTGAAAGACGTTCAGAGATAAACCTAAAAATAGATTTATTTTTATTTTAGATAACAAGAGAACCTATAAAAATACATATATATATACTGGATGAACGACCTGACCAATATATGAGTTTTATGTTAGCAAGATTGATTGACGACAATTTTCCCTTGTTATAATATCAACGTATATTCTATATCCAATATATAAACATATTCTTGATGGAAAATGATGGAAAAGTTGGAGACAAAATATTTTTCTATCATAAAATTGAAATAAATATGCCATGAATATTTTGCAATAGCCCAATGTCCCCTCCCTCCCTGAAATTAAGTGCTTCCTTATTTATATACAGTATGACCCTCGAAAAAGTATTTTTTAGCATCTACAGCCCTTATTTCTCAATGAATTATTAAAAAATGTATATGTCCTTGTTCTCTATAGATTTCCACATAAGTAGATATAAAAATTTAAATTTTACCTCCATTAACTACGGAGATTTTTAGAGCTAAAGTTTTGAAAAAGTGACTGAGAAAAAGAATTTTTATTTGTTTCTCATAATTTTTGGATGGTTATATTATGTTTTTCTGGCAACTGAATAATAATACACAAAGGAAAACAAGTTAACTAATCATTTCTTTTTTATTCCACCAAAAATATCAATTTTATATGGCAAAAAATACTACTGAATGAATTGATTATTTGCAAAATTTAAGTTATTTATTTACCCTTATTTATGAAAAGGATTAATTATGACAGTTGCTCCGCCCCCTTTTCTGACATCTCAATCATTTAATATGGGGTTAATTAAGTTTTTTCGACTAAAAAATCATTATGTTCTAATTTAATTTTCTTTATAGCTTTTTTGTTATTAAAGTTAGGATTATGAAACAAAAACAATTTTCCTGCTATATTCATAAAGATTTAATTGTTTTTTTAATCTAAAACAAATTTGCCTAATAAGTAAGTTTTTCAAAATATCATTAAACTAAAAAGACTCCAAAAATATGTGTAAAAAATGCTTTTTACTCAAAGCCTAAATTTTTTATTTCATTTTTGTATAAAGTTTCTGCTAGTAACAAAAATAAAAGGACTTCTACCTTAATTTTGCTAAAAAAGTCGTTTCATGTTAAAAGTTACTTTTTCCTCAGTCACTTTTTCAAAACTTTAGCTCTAAAAATCTCCGGTGTTAATGGAGGTAAAAAAAATATTTTTATATCTACTTATGTGGAAATCTATAGAGAACAAGGACATATACATTTTTTAATAATTCATTGAGAAATAAGGGCTGTAGATGCTAAAAAATACTTTTTCGAGGGTCATACTGTAGAAGGAAAATATTTGAAATTCTAATTGCGTAAAAAAGTTTTTATTCAGAATAATTTGCGTATTTTCTTTGAATTTAATTAATAGAAAAGAATAAAAGTTTTAAGTACAAATTTAGATAACAAGTAAGAATTTATTCAATAGTAAATAAAATTTTGTAAAAACAAGGATGACAACATTCATTAAACAGTAGTACAAATGAACATTAACATTTGTGGAATGTCAGAACTGAATAAGTAAATAATTGATCTAATCAAAACCCCTTGCTTTTAATAAAGGGAGGTGGATGTCAGGAAAATAGCCTAAAACCAACCCAGGAAATTTAAATAGCCTCCCTAAATAGTGCAACTACTTTGGACCGGCAATTCCTCTGAGAATTTCAGTTACAGACAAAAAACTTACTACTTTATATTAGAGAATACTAACGGCTTCGCCCCTAGCATCTAGGGTCTCTATATTCAAAGAGCTGCTAGAAAAATAGCTTAATACAACCCAGGACTTATTTATGAAAATAAGATAACCTAAAACCATCATGTAATGCTTATCATCATAAATATAAAAACCAAATCTGATTAGTAGATATTGAGATCTTAAGCTTCAGACAAAAAAGACCATAACTACTTTTTAGTAGGATGGTAAATAAACGCTGATTAAAAAGTTATAAAATATGTATTATATATTTTCATGAAATATATAGTTTTATATGAATTACTGACAAGTAATACTTTTTGCAAATATTATTCGGGCATACAAGGATATAACAATGATCCATAATTTTATCTCCACCCAAAAGATAATAGTTATTTCTTGCATCTTATTATAAACAGCTTTCCACATAAATAGAATTTACAATTACAAGATTAAAACCAGTTTTTTTAGCCCCGAAGTGCCTAAGACACGGGCTAAAAAATTATTTTAATCTCAAGATTGTACATTTTTATAATCGTAGAAAGCTGGATATAACACGATGCTAGAAATAGTTTTTTTCGTATGGATGATAACCGGTTCTTATACACCGGATTCGAATGAATACAAGAATAGTTATTTCTCGTATCGTATTATAAACGGCTATCCGCGGATATAGAGTGTACAATTATAAGATTAAAACTAGTTTTTTTAGCCCCGAGGTGCCGGAGGCACCGGCTAAAAAAACTGGTTTTAATCTTATGATTGTACATTTCTATATTCGTAGAAAGCTGGATATAATACGATGCTAGACATGGTTTTTTCGTATGGATGAGAACCGGTTCCTATCCACCGGATTAAAATGAATACGAGAAATACTTTTATAATATTGTCTAACTAAATAGAATTAAAGACATAGAGATCAGAGATCTAAAGTGACAAGACAATAGCCGATTAATCGACGCATATCACTAATGATAATACACAAAATTACCCCATCCAGACACAAAAATTATAATCCATTTACTTATCCATGTAACTCTGAAATCTATTATAAGAAAACTTTTTTCAATTATAGTTTTATCTGGATAATATCATCTATATTTAGAATCGTTCACAGTTTTTTTTTGCTATAAACGTTTAATTCATTGATTTTTTATTTATTTTCAGATTTGTACAAAAAAACATTTAATAATGGGGAAGGTAATCAAACAAGGTTTTAAATATTGAGCCAATTAGTTAAGAGCCCATAGGATCAGGGCTTTAAGGATGAAAAAATGGGGGATATGTGGTAGGGGAGGTTGTGTAAAACTTTCAAAGAATGGGAATTTCATGAAGGGAGATAACATTGGGATGTTTATAACAGTAGTCCCCAAATAATAACGTTTTCCTATTCGTTGGCTTTAGAGTTTGGAGATTTTCTTATAAAAAAAATATTGGTTGGTTCATTAAATTAATGTTTGAATGTATTCTACAGAAGGGTAATTTTGTGTATTATCATTGGAGATGTGCAGCGTATCAATTTAACGGCCATTGTCTTATCCCTGTAGATTCCTTGAATATTCATGAGAATGTTTTTTTAAAGTTTGCAACGTATAACTTTAATGTTGAAAGCTGCTGCAGCATCTATTTAGAAAATCATCACAAATACATAGGTAGATTATTATTTAGTGAGGATATAGAATTCACTCCAGTTAGGCACGTCATTTTTTACATAGAATTTATTATTTTAAAAAAATTATATAAATTATGAGAATAAAACCAGTTTTGTTAAGACCCGATGGGCCGAATGCCCGGACCTACAAAATTGGAATCAAATTAATGATCTTTATTTTAATACTCGTGTAAAATTGCCCGTAATACGATGCCATACACGAATTTTCAGTTTGACTGAAAACTGGTTCTAATCCAGCGTATATTTATTAGTTTGAAAGCCCTGCTGGAAATTCACTTAAGATTCTACTTTCCTTATGGCTTAAAAAGTATTCTTTTATTGCCCTCACTGTTAAATAATTAATTATTCAACGTTCGCTCTTGTATATTAAAGAGGGGCCCAGATAGAAATACGAAAGTTCAGGGATTCAGGGTTAGATTAAAGGAGGTTAATTTTAGGGACGTCCAAGCTTTTTGCTTTGAAGGATATAATTAGAGATTTCAAATATTTGAGTGGGGTAATATAATGTAATTTTTAACCATATTTAAGGGTGGTAAAACGAGGGGATTCAAAGTTTTAGGGGGGGGGGGGGTAAAGAAAATTAATGAAAAACATAATTTATTTTTAGAAATGTTTCTATTTAAAAAGATTTCAATAACAGTGAATATTTTTCTTCTATCACTAGCAACAAGTTTTAACTGTTAATGAATGAGGAAAATAATCAAAATTTGCCATATAGAGAAATTCATTGATTTATATTCCGTTTACAACTTTTAATTCTCAATTAGAGAACTCAGCTATTAGAAGTATATTTTAAAAGTTTTAAAATCAACAAGACTTATTCACCAAAGATACTATAAAAAGTATTTTAGGACTTTTGGCTGATAGTTCTTTCTAATAGAAAATAATACTTACATCTGATAATTTTTGCCCAAGAACCCAGACATGTAAAGGTCGATAAATTAATAATTAGATTAGAATTGTTTATTCCCAATGATGATACACAAAATTACTCTTTCTATAGATTAAAATTATTGGTTGAAATGTTAAGACACTTAAATTAATGAACCAACCGATCAAAATTTAATAAAAGTCTCCAAAGTTGTTAAGCCAACAAATAAGGAAATATGACTATGAAACTTTGGAGACTAGTATAATTTTTTTTGAATGTTCAATCAACACATTTCTAGGATGCGGCATCTAGCTTACCTGTCAGTAGCATATCCCTCCAGTCCCAGGAAACTAATACCATCCGCTCCCTTGCTTGCCCAGAACAGGATGGAGTTACTCACCCTGCATACCAATGGATATATAATATACGTGGATATTTGGACAGGAGAAAAATTATCGTCAATTCAGGTTGGTCAGTTCTTTAATTCAGGAGGAGGGGAGTGGATGGGGTTAAGAAGGAAGAAGGGGAGAATCCTTAGTTTAGCCAGCAACGAGTTCTACTTTATTAGAGAAGATGAAAATCTGGTGTAACATCCATGTAATAATATATCCATTCCTGTAGCTGAGTGTTGGGAGGATGGTGTTGTTGGGGGAGAAGGTGGGTATGTCCACCAACAAGCTGATGTTGGCTCCGTGTAGACTGGAGCAAAATTTATCATAGTATTAAATGATGATTGACAAAATTACCCCTTCTTTAGGTTAAAATTAGTGGTTTAAAATTTTTAACTCTTAACATAATGAACCAACCAATCAAATTAAACAAAAGTTTCCCAAAGTTGTTAAGGCAACTATGAAAATATTATTATGGAACTTTGGAGACTAGTGTAATAAACAGCCCATTGTCACCTCTCTCTCTGGTTTTAATTACTTGATAATAAACTAATTTTTTTAGGTTTGTTATAACCCATATAATTTACATTTAAAACTTTAAAAATCCATGTTTTAAGAATTGCAGCTTTTATGATGTCAGTATGTCTATGGTTTACATTTTGACTCTATGTTTTCATTCTTACTGCTTAAATATTCTTACTTTTAAATAATGTGTTTTAATAGATGATGCACGAGTCACTCCATAAATCCAAATGTATGTCGGTTTGTACACTTTTGCAAATAATTCGCTAATCTAATATTTTTTTATAAGCTATGGAAATAATCACCTTGTTATATTCAACTAAAACTATGATAAATTACCTAGCCGCCAGCCGCTCCAAATCGGCCACATCGCCGCTAGCCAATCTGGCCGCCACGATTTCGGTATCATTGTTGGAATCCAAACCGCCCACCGCCGTCGTCGTTTGAAGGGCAATCTGTTCCGGAGTAAGGTACAAATCAATGAGTTTAATGGCTTTGATGCCAATGGTTTGCATGCGCGGCACGTCGCCAATCACAGAATCAATATCGAGGCGGGGTAGTTGACCGCTGGCGGCTGCGGATGGATGGCTGGTCGGACTTATTTCTAGGATGACAGATCCCTGCCACCAGGGAACCTGAACATAAATTCAATATTACAATAGTTATTTATTACATTGTACTATAGACAGCTTTCCGCGGATATTAAAATTCAAAATCATAGGATTAACCCAAAGGGGCTAACCAAACTGGTACTTGCTTTATTATTTCTATCTTAATTTACGTGGAAAATTGTCTGTAATACGTTGCTGTATATGATTTTTTAGTTTTAGAGAACTGATTATAATCCAGTGTATATAAATCGGTTATGATGCCATACTGGAAATGAAGAAATTAGCGAAAACAATCTAATAATAGTTTTGATGAAAATAAATAATCAATAAGAATTTTGGAGAAAACACTTCTATAGTGGAATATAAAAGCTACTAAAACTAAAGTAAAAACGGTAAATAAACAATAATAGCGAGATAAATGTATTGGCAACAAAACGGGTTACCTTAGGATCACAAGCCTCTGGCATAAGCATGATCATGATGATGGCAAAGATGATTGAGCTGATGATAGCGGCTACAGAGCACCAGAAACAAATGAGCCTGGGGCAAAGACGACATTACATTCATTTCAATTTTTAAAAAGCGCGCAAAAGTTTTTGTTTACAAAGAATACAAAGCATGACTATAATTTCATTTTATAATTTCAGCCTAAACTTTGATATCTATTTACATCAGGGAGGGAGGGGAACAAGTCCCCACAAATTTATAACTTTCAACCACTTATTGTTATCTACATACGGGTATTTTTTTGTATCATCATTGAGGATGTACATCCATTTATCAGCCATTGTCTTATCACTTTAGAATTAGATTTCTGCTTTTGAACACAATTGGAAATAAAATGTAATGCTGCGTTCCTAGCCATAGCCCAGTATTTATTGTCGTGAACAAGAAAGAATTCTTCATGGTTGCGAATCATCTGCTTCACCTTTCGCAAGCGCCGGCGGTTTCCCCTGAAGAAAAAATTAGTTTGTTAATATTATAAATAATTTCAATTGGAGTCTTTGTTACTTTTAAGCGGGTTAATTGTGATTTATCGCGTCGTATTATGGACAGCTTTTCGCGAAATTTTGATGGCCATTAGGGGCTAAAGGCCCAGGCTAACAAAATTGGTATTGCTTTTATTATTTGTGGATAATTGTCTGTAATAATATTGTTACACTTGATGTTTCAATATAGCTGAGAACCGGTTCTAATCCAGCGGATATTAATCGGTTTCGAAGCCATACTGGAAAACAGACTGTAATCTCAGGCAATGAATGCTTCCACTTGTCAAATACAGTTTCTGGTGCATCTTGTCAGGGATCTAAAGGGATAAGACAAAGGTCAATATCTTGATACACATCCTCAATGATTACTAACAAAATTACCAGTTCTGTAGATTTCAATTTCAATTTCAACTTAATAAACCAACAAATCAAAATCCTATGAAAATCCCCAAAGTTATATACATTATCATAAAACTTTGGGGGCTAGTCTAATAATTGCCTAATGTCCCCTTCCTTCCTGGAATTTAGCAGATCTGATAATTTTGCTTATGTGACAAAATTTTGAGAATGTATGTACACACTCTGTAAACTGATGCATAAATATGAAGTACTATGATCCAAAATTATGATAATTTGAAATGTTCACTGTATATGGCCTCTCTCACCTTACACAGCCATACCTGTGTGTGTGTGTGTACATGTGATTGTGTGTGTGTGAATGTGTGTGTTTAACTTGCTTACATGTGGTAGACTGGAGCACCGAATTTTGCGCAAAATTAAAACCTTTTACTGGCCAAAGTCAATAAATAAGGAAATTATGCCCCAAAACATGAATATCCCTGTAATAAGGTTTCCCCTCTGGTATACTGGATTTACTTGATTTACCTCACTCAACTTTCTGGCGTGTTGTACAGTGAAAAAACTACCCCCCCCTTATTTTTGATTTTCTTCAAAATTAAGGGGGGGGGGTTAAAAACTACCCCCCCCTTATTTTTGATTTTTGTCAAAACTAAGCGGGGGGTTAAAAAACTACCCCCCCCTTATTTTTGATTTTTGTCAAAACTAAGCGGGGGGGGGGGGGGTTCGGTGCTCCGGTCTTCACATGTAAGCAAGCACCAGAAATTCTCTTTACAAAAAATGTGATAATGATAAGTATCTTTTATGAATCAATCTTCAAACTTAAAAAAATATTAAAAGAATTACACCCTCCACCTTCTTAGGGGAAGGCATTGTCTATAATACAAAGTAGAACGATGTCTGTCTGTCTGTTTGTTTGTCTGTTTGTTTGTAGCGAAGGATCTCAGTAACCGCTGAACCGATCGGGTTCTCCTTTACAGGGTAGCTTCTCATAGGTCCCGGGAAGGTTTATAACTATTTTCTTGGGAAGTGGGACACCCCCAACCCCCCAAAAAATGAAAAATACCCCCCCACCCCCAAAAAAAAAATAGTTATAATATAAAAGTAACAGTATGGTTATCTATCCGTCTATGTGTGTACCAAAGGATCTTGATACACACAGGATTTGGTTATTCTTTTACAATGTAGCTTGTCATATGTCCTGGGAAGGATTATAACTATTTTGGGGGAGGGTACACCACGTTCCAGGATAAAAAATGACAATTCCCCAAAAGTTATTTTACTTTTTATTTCTAAACTAAAATTGTAAATTAAGGGGCGGGGGGTTTGACCCCCAACCTCTTTCACATCAAAACCCCCCTAGAGGCCTCTATAGGCGTAACCGCAAGTATTATAATGTAGATTTTATTTTTAGCCATTCTTTCGGGTCTTTGTCCCTGCAATTTTGTGCAATTCTACGTAAAATTGCAGAGTGCCGAAGTGGTGATACAAGTTATCCACAAACTATGCTGGTTTCTGTGAGAAAAGTGTGCTGACAATAAAAATAAAATAGAAGATTAAAATTCAAGTAAAATGTTGGGTATACACAACACAAGGGGTCTAAAGGGGTAAGGCAATAACCGATAAGTTGATGTAGATCCCCAATGATGCACTCAAAATTAGCCCTCCTGTAGATTACAATTAGTGATTGAAAGGTTTGGACACAAAATCAAATAAACGAACCAATCCAAATTCAATAAAATACTAAATATTGATAATCCAACGAATATGTAAAATTTGAGGACTAATGTATTAAACAGCCTAATGTTCCCTCCCTCCCTTTCTTGTTTTTTTTTTAACAAAGATAAGTCAAACTTTGTTGCAGGTATGTATTTGTCTTTTAACCACTAAACCGATTTGGAGCTCCATTTTAGAAAAGATCCAAATGTTTTAAGCTATTTTATTCATAAATTTTATAGACGGTTTCAAGCTATTCTTCTCTAGAATCTTATGGAGCTATCTATGATAAATGAAACCAAGTGTAAAAAAATGTGAAAAAGTGCTAAAAAATTGCAACACCCAAGAGAACCAATCTTCTATCTGTTGAATGTACTATGAGCTCAAATTGGACAAGAAAGTTATATAAGGTGGTGTAAAGAAGAAAGAAAAAAGATGAATAGAGCTTTTACAACCACTTGTAGATTCGCCATTGACCTAAAGGGCATTTCCCAAAGAATTTTTGGGGGTCTAAAAAATAAAAATGGCGAAATAGTTCATAATAATTTTCATTTATTAAAATTGTATCAAACGCTATTTATAAGTCAAACTAACTTGAATTAATAATACTTTACGAATTATTATAGACAGCTTTTTGCAAATAAGGAAATAAAAGATTATAAAATTAAACCAGCTTGGTTAGCCCCTAGGGGCCACAGGCTCTTGCTAACAAAATTGTAGCCATTGTGAAAAAGAGGTGTATAAGTGTGGGCGTGTGTTTGTGTGTGTGTGTGTGTGTGTGTATGTGTATGTGTGTGAGTGTGTGAGTTTATGTGAGTAAATTTGCAGTTCCGTAGGGGCCTCTTACATTGTGGACGTGAGTCTATCTAACAATCTATACAATCGATATATTATTACTTGGATGTTGCAACAGATTTTCATGTACTCTGATAATATAATACTCGCAGCTGGCTAAAATAACGATAACCCCATAAATCCCCTTTTAATCATCCTTCCTACTAGATAAATGAACAATAATAGGGTCCACATTAAAAAGCTTCATTAAATTCCCTGTTAATATATCCACGTATATCCTATATCCGTTATCCTAACACAGAATGAAAAGTTTGACAACACAGATAAAACATGAAAAAATCCACGTATACCTTACACATTACGCTCAATGCCCCTCGTTAAAGTTTTCTAAATATAAAACTTTTCTAAATATAAAATAAATAAGGAGCTTAACAGATCTAATTTTCTGGCATTCATGGGAATTTTAGATAAAAAACCAACATATCTTTAAAAATTGGTAATTAAAAAAATTACTGAAGTTAATATAAAGCTTAATGCCAAACAGAAATACATGCCAATAATTTTAGTAATTCAATAATACGGAATATATATTTTTCATAAATAATTTATTTTTGGTTTTAGTTTGAACTAAGTTTTCGTAGACAAATCTAATTTTATATTTACTTTAGAAATAAATAAATTTATAATTTAAGTGTTATTGATAAAGAAATAGTACAATAAATTAAAGGATACAAGAATCACAAGAGGCAAAATTGTTTTATCTGAAGGTGTCATATTCTAGAATTGGTAATAGTTATTATCGCAAAGTATCAGAGACAGCTTTCCGCGGATAATAAAAGTGAAAGATATCTGTAATACGAACCGAAAAAAAATATATTTTCAAAAATCAGCCATGAGACGTCATATAAATGATGGAGATAAAAACCCCTAAAAAGAGATGGATAATCGCTCATTTTTATGACGTCACATGCCTGATTTTTGAGAAACTTTGTCCAGTTACAAACAGGCTCTAATTAAAGCGGATGTATTTATTTTATAGAGTAGCTAAGTTTCCTTGAAAAAAAGCGGGCTTGGCACCCACGCATCAGCCGCGACTAAGCATCAAATTTAAACTCGTTTGAATAAAAATTATTTTTCAAAAGAGAGTTAGACTTATTTTGGTCAGGTCAAGGCTTTTCCAGCTATTGTAATTAAATTGTAAAAGGATGATTTCCCAAAGGCTTACATGCGACTAGCGCGTGGCTGCCGAGCCTTGAAGAAAATTCTACCTGGATAATCCAGCTTTGTCTCTGTCATCCCCGGATTTCTCACGTCTTTTCTTCCTAAAATTAGGGTCATTTTGAATAAAAGTTTCTCAAAACAAGCATGACAACATCCATAAAAGCTAAGCTCTAAAACGGTAGGAAAAACGTACATTAACACTTTTATAGTGTCAGAATTTAATTTATAAGAGTCAAAGCAAAATTGTAAGTAAATTTGTTGAAAAACTTCTTGATACAGGATAATGTTTTTTTTTGGAATTTTTGGACATACTTACATTTTTAGGACTTGATTGTATAATATTGTACTTTGTTGTCCCAGGATTCAGTATACCAAAAATCAGATCAATCGGATAATTAGATCAAATAAAAATTTGTTGTTAAAAAAGTAAAAAATCAACATGTTTAAAATGGACGTACGGACATTCTGGTAATTATTATAGAGTTGCTTCGCTTTCTAAATCGTACCTAACTACTACAGGAATCAACATGCAAAGTTTGAAATCAATAGGACAATTCTAACATGCCTAAATTAACGAAAAAAGCTATCTGTCTCGGACGGATGTACGGACGGACCGACCCTAATTATAGAAAAGCTTTGCTTTTAAAAAGTATAAGAATAGTGGGTGCATGATTTATATGTAACTCTGCTAACAGCGCAGTGGCCCCTGTCCCGATTTTAGACACAACCCAATCTGTCCCGATTTTGTATCACTTTGAAAAGTGCGATTCCAGTTACGTCATATACGTTTTGGGAAAGAAAAAGGGAAGGGGGAAAGAAAATCTCTTCAAAAGAGATGAGAGAAAAAGGAAGAGATTTTATTCCCCCCCTTCCCTTTTTATATGACGTCACAGGAATCGCACTTTTCAAAAGTGATACAAAATCGGGACAGATTGGGTTGTGTCCCGATTTTATATTGGCTCTTTGATATTAGCTATAAACGTCAAAAATAAAAACACATCGGAGTCGCTAAAAAACAGAAAGGTAATAGATAAAAGATAAAACACTTGGGCCAGGTAGTTATCAGGATTATCCATCTATAATTATTCATTTATTCAATTTTTACTAAAAAATTACACCAATATCAGATAATCATAAATTTAAATAATTTAAAGTTTAAATTTTAAAACATTCTTAAAAAGTCTTCGGATGCATAATAGATAAATCACAACGTCAAAATATTTTTATTAGTATCATGTTTATTTAGAAAAAATCATTTTTTTTATAATTTATCTAAAAAACAATAAAAATGAGCTTATTATCAAATGATTGAAAACTTAAGCAATAAATGTTGAAATTGTACAGCATTTGAAAGACAAACAAACTCTACAAATCTCAGGGAGGAAGGGGACAATGGGCTGTTGATTACACTAATTCCCAGAGTTTTATAATAACGTTTCATTATTCATTGGCTTTCAAACATTGGGAACTGTTATTGAATTATTGGTGGTTTAATAAGTGTCCAAAAATTTCAAACAATAATTGGGAATGGTAATTTTGTGTATCATCATTAAGGAGTTTATCAATTTATCGGCCATTGTCTTATCCATTTAGATCCCTGACAATTCTGCATTTTTTACACGAAATTTATATATTTTATTTTGCCATGGCAATAAGAATCGGGTTCGATTCCAGGGTTCTGAAGGGATAAGACAATGGCCGATAAATTGATGGGTATCTCCAATAATGATACAAAAATTACAGCTACTGCAGAAAACAATTAATAGTTGAAACGTTTGGACACTGAACTTAATGAAAAAACAATAAATTTTCAATATAAGTCCCCAAAGTTGTGAAGCCTACGTAAAACAAAACCTTATTATAAATCTTTGAGGACTAGTGTACCAAACAGTCCATTGTCCCCTTCCGTCCTGGTTCGATTCCCAAACCAAGGTTAAAAATGTGCATTGTTGTGCAATACTTTTTTTATAATAAAAAATATATTTCATAAAAAAATCCTTTTAAAGACCAATTAAAAGTTTACATATGGAAAAGAGAAATAACAAATAACCTTTTTTTCAGAACAAAGCTTCTCGAAAGTCTATAAAAATATATGCTAAAAGGTATAATTTTGAAATGGAGGGTTGTTTTACTATAACATCAACATTTTACGTAGAAAAAAATGTTCGAAATTAATTGTTTTATAATCCTAAAACAATTAAGCAAATCGATTTCGCTAAGCATAATTATCTTGTTCTTGTAATCGTAACGAATGACATTTCGTAAGCCCCATTTCATCTGCTCTTAGCCGCGACAATAATAAACTTTAAACAAGGATGAATGGACTAATTATTATTTGCATCTTATTATAGACAGCTTTCCGCGGAAATTAAAATAAAAAGTGTAAGATTTATACATGATTTTATAGTATGGCTGAGAACCAATTCTAATCCAGCGGATACTAATCGGTTTCGAAACCATACTAAATTTTTTTTATTCCATTCTATGACTTTACAAAATAATTTAGGCGAAGCAACTCTATAACTATCACAATGCCGTTTTCCTTGTAGCGGTGATTTAACATACCTGGAAACACTGAGAAGCGCAGCCCCGCTGTCCGAAGACTGAAGGTCAGACTTCATGTAGGTGCCATCAGAATCAAAACAGCTGGTTGTGTCAGTATCCGATGGCAGCTCGCGGTAGGTCCTAAAATGAATATGTTGTTGCTTGGATATTGAACAAGGTTTTAATGTTTTCTGATAAAGTAATACGCACAGCAGGCTAAAATAATCATACCACCACCCAACCCCTTTACCCAATCTCCAACCTACTGGATTAACAAACTGACTAATAAATGAGGTCCATATTAGCAAACTAAATAATTTTCTCAAGTTAATACATCCAGGTATATAAAAATCTAATTTAAAAAGAAAAAAATACATTTTGTATCAATAATGATTATTTTTAACGCTAAAAAGTATAAAAAAGTCAACTGAAATATACGAAAGAAAAAGAAAGATATTATTATATTTATTTAGCATTTATTTTCTCGGATCTAGGCCAATAGCTTCCAGGGACGGAGGGGATATGGGGCTGTTTTTACACTAGTCCCAAAAGATTTACAATAACGTTTTCTCATTCCTTGGCTTAACAACTTTGGGGACTTTTATTGACTTTGATTGGTTGGATTATTAAGTTCAGTGTCCAGTAATATACAGAAGGGGTAATTTGAGTATCATCATTTGGGATAAAAATTATTTTATCTGCCATAGTCTTATCCCTTTCGATCCCTGACTTGATTCATGTTTTATCTTATTTATATCATCATTAATCTATCTTTATTAAGAAATATATGTTCTGAAAACGTAATAATACATAACTTTTCTAATTATATAAAAAGAATATAAAAATTATAAACAATTTAAGCTAGGACGTCCAAGTTTTTATTTCATTTTTGAGGGCGGAGTAAAATGTAGAGCTTCAAAGGTTTGCAGGGGTTAGTTATCTAATAAACTTCCCAAAATTTTGAGATATTTTTTCAATATTTAAAAAAAAATCATTCGAACTGAGGAAAATGAGAAAAAAATTTGAAATCTAATAACGGTAATCTTTCTCGTTCTCCGTGTAAAAAAGAAAGTTTCTTCTGATATGTCAAATGAGACAATGGCCGATAAATTGAATATCCCCAATGATGATACAGTAAATTATCCCTTTTGAAGATTACAATTAGTGGTTGAAACATTTAGACACTCTATTTAATGAACCTATCAATTGAAATTAAAAGTCCCCAGAGTTGTTATGCCAGCAAAAAAGAAAAATGTATCATAAAACTTTGGGGACTGGTATGATAAACAGCCCAATGCCCCCTCCTTCCCTGAAAAATGTAATACAAAAATTTAGTTTCTGCACTATAGCACCTATGCAAAGCAATAATTTCTAGAGAAATTTATGTCTATCTAAAAATACATTTTGTTCATTGAAAAAGATAAATAATAAGAAGAATAGTTATTTCTCGCATCGTATTATAAACGGCTTTCCGCGGATATAGAATGTACAATTATAAGATTAAAACAAGTTTTTTAACCCCGAGATGCTGATGAGAACCGGTTCATATCCACCGGATTCTAATGAATACAAGAAAAAAGAATTATAATAACTTTAAGTTATTTTACATGACATTGGTCTATGCAATGATGCAGTGATCTAGAGGAAATAGACAATGGATGATAAATAGATAGATAAATTAAGATAATCGTCTCTTCCATTAGAGTAAAACCCTAGATAGAGAAAGGGTTAAATCTCCCCATCGCAACCGCCTTGTGCAACCTTCTTATAGGGTCCTTGAAAATCAACCAACTGTATCGCTTATTTTAACACAGATAAATAGCAGAAAATAGTTTAGAAGCAGACGAAATAGGCCTTTGAATAAGGGAGGTAGTTGTCTACACTATAGATCTGTTTCTCTTGCCCTCTTAATATTTTGCAATCTTTATCAAATTTTGTGAAGATAGTCCTTAGTTTTATATTTTGCCAGGGAGGGAAGGGACATTAGACTGCTTTTTACACTAGTACCCAAAGATATATGATAACGTTTTCTTATTTGTTGGCTGAATAACTCTTCTGGTACTTTCATTGAATTCTAATGGGTTGGTTCATTAAGTTGTGTGTTCAAAAGTTTCAACAACTAATGGTAATCAACAGAAGGGGTATTTTTGTGTATCATCATTGGGGATGAACGTTGATTTATCGGCCATTGTCTTATCCCTTTAGATCCCTGGTATTTTGTGCGAATATCTTTGTCTGTGACCTACTTCTTTTACATTTCTATTCATGCATATCATTTTATGTAATTCAGAGACATAGGGGATTGGTCAAGAAAAATTATCCCCCCCAACCCGTTATCCATTAAATTACGTTGTTAAATATTGGAGGGAAAAACTATAAATTTTTCAAAGAATATTACTTTTCAGCAGCAAGGTACCACTTTATCGTATTTGCTGACTAAAAAAACCTTAGTCAATATTCTTAGATTTTCATTGCATGGTCGGTTTTAATGTCCAAACTTTTAAAACAATAATTTGGTTCTACAGAAGGGGTAAGTTTGTATATGATCATTGTGGATGTATCTCAATATATCTCCATTGTCTTATCACTTTATTAGGTACTGTTCTTTGTACTGTATATTATAATTCAGGATTCGATTCTGTGACATTATGAATTACATGCTAATGTAATGCTATGAACGATAACCTTAGCTTTTTTATTTTGTATTTAAAATGTGGGGCTTTGTTGGTTTGAGCAGGGTAACCTAATATATTCTTTTACACTAAGGGGGTTAAAATTATGGGTTTCAGAGTTTGAAGAGAGGGGGGGGGGGTAAACCCCTAACTTGTGACATATATGTGATATACCTGATGTCCCCCAACGGCGCCTTCTCCATGGGTACAGAGACACAGTAGCTGACCTGCTTCTTCCGCTTACCCCCTCTCTGCAGACCAGAGTCGGGCAACAGCCCGCTTGGCTGATCAAGTCCATCCTGAAAAATAAAAACATTTTAGTTCTATTTTTAGCCACCAGGAGATATTTTGGCGCTAATGTTATGGCTTTTAGTAAAGGTTAATACTTTTAAAAAATATTTTTGATAATAAAATTAAAATATACATACAAAGTTATTTTGCGTCGTATTGGGAAATTCCAGCTTAATTTTGGTATAAATGATTAATGATTTACATATTTGAGTTTAATTATGTTTGCAGAAGCCATTATAAATCCTACATTAAAAAATATTTTGGAACCCAACAATTAAAATTCCGTAATAGTACCCACAGTTTTCAACCCAACGAATAAGATAATGTTGTTATAAAACTTTGGATACCCTGAGTTTACTAGATAAGTATAAACCAGGAAAAGAGGGGACACTGTGCTGTTTATTACACAAGTCCTCAAAGTTCTATGTATAATATCTTTATATGATCGTTGGCCCAAAAAATTTGGAGACTATTTCTATTTTGATTGGTAGGTTCATAAAGTTGAGTGCCAAAGCGTCTCAACCATTAACAGTAATCTACAGAAGTGGTAATTTTGCATATCATCATTGGTTAATGGATGTAAACCAATTTATCGGCTATTGTCTTATCCCTTTAGATCATTGAGTTTAATTTAAGGATGGATATCAGTGCTAGAGCTGCTACTGGAGACGAGATGGTCAACCTGGTTGATAATCTGATTCTAACTAGGTATAGCTAAGATCAACTGATTCTCAACAGGTATAGCTATGATCAGCTGATTCTCATCAGGTATAACTATGATCAGCTGATTATCAACAGGTATAGCTATGATAAGCTGATTATCAACAGGTTTAATACTTACCCTAGGATTGATATCAATGCTGCCATTAGGGTTCAATTGGTCAAACTGGTTGATCAGCTGATTTTCACTAGAAACAGCAAAAAACAGCTGATTATCAACAGGTATAATACTTACCCTAGGATGGATATCAGTGCTGGAGCTGCTGCTAGAGTCCAGACGGTCAACCTAGTTAATCAGCTGATTCTCACCAGGTATAACTATGATCAGCTGATTCTCACCAGGTATAGCTATGATCAGCTGATTATCAACAGGTTTAATACTTACCCTAGGATGGATATCAGTGCTGCCGCTAGGGCCCAGACGGTCAACCTGGTTGATCAGCTGATTTTCACTAGGTATAATACTTACCCTAGGATTGATATAAGTGCTGGAGCTGCTTCTAGAGTCTAGTCGGTCAACCTTGTTGATCAGCTGATTCTCACCAGGTATAACTATAATTAACTGATTCTCATCAGGTATAATACTTACCCTAGGATGGATATCAGTGCTGGAGCTGCTGCTAGAGTCCAGACGGTCAACCTGGTTAATCAGCTGATTCTCACCAGGAATAGCAATGAACAAATCTTCTGTGCTACGGGTAGAAACCTAGAAATAATCAACATTAGACACAAGACAAGCAAAAAATATTTAGATATCCTTGTTTACTGACAATAATTTATATTCAACCTAAATATTAAGAAGCTCTTTAAAGTGCAATATAAAAATGACGTCTTACAATACAAATTACCAATGATAGGCCAATAAACAGACTAAATTACCAATGGTAGGCCAGCATACATTTTAATTGGCAAATGGCCAGAGTAAAGTTATTTTTTATAGGCACCTAAAAAGCTTCAAATATAAACAAAAATCTTATTTGAGGGAAAAATAAAATAATATGAAGAAAATTGTTATTGTTTCAACTTAGGGTAGGTTAGGTTATATAAAGTACATGTAGCTTCTCAAGGTTAGGGCCTCCCACAGGTAATATACATGGAGTAAAAAGCTACCCCCTTATTTTTAATTCTTGCTAGGCACTTAGAGGTAAAGCACCAAAATGATAATTCCGACAAAATGAAATCATATTGTTTGTTAAATATAATTCCTAGAAATCTCATTGGAGAAATTGATTTTTTTAGTTGAAACCACAAATTTAGTCATAACAAAAACCTGTCTTCTTAAATTATATATTTAAAAGACAATTTATTTAAGTATTTTAAAGTTTCATTTAGAGATCTAATACAGATCATAGCATTTTGTTGGACAATATTAATTTAAATACCAAAATTGCTCTCAGTGTTCGTTGAGTTCAGAGTAAATAAAATGGAAGCAAAATGTTAATTATTAACAAAACTATATCAAGCATTTTTAAACCTAATTAGGTTTTTGATTTATAACTATGTTTTTTTTTGCAATCTAAAGGTCAAACTGACGTCCAAACTATAAGTAAGTGCAGTTATTTGCATGTAAACAATTTCCCATCACAATTTTATAGCAAAAATAAAAGGTAGAAGTTAGAAAATAAGGGGTGACACGTGTGCAACTGAAACAATTGAAATAACAAGATTAGTATTCGATAAAACGTATGTTTTTGAGTTGGATGTAACTGTAATTAAACCCCCAGGTACGTCCAAGCTTTCTATTCGAAGAAGGTATCATGCTGGGTTTGAAAGTTCCGAGGAGGGTAATCTAATGTAATTTAAAATTTCAGAGTTTCAAAGTTTATGTTTTATGTATGTTTTTTTAATTAAGGCGTAAAAAGTGCATACAATGTACAAAAATAAAAATATTTGAATAGATCACCTCTCATTTTAACTAACGATTGAATTAAATTTCTAGGACTATTATTATCATTTCTGGAGCCTTAAAAATCAATTTCATTTAGTTCTTGAATAAAATCAGTATATAGTTATTTATGCAAAATCTTTAATACGTACGATAAATAACTATTTTCGTTTTTATACCAAACTAAATAAACTATTTATTCCTGACTATTTACTTTCAGTATGTGGAATTTAAAGGGGGGCAAAGTAAATACTCTTTTAAACGTCGTAGTTTTCTGGAATTTTTTCATCTGCGAAGGTAAAAAAATGATACGCATTAGCAATAAGTTTTTTTCTCCAACATATATTGTCCTATTACAAAAGTCATTTAATTTTAAGTGCATTTTTATGCGGTTTTTTTAAAGAAAGCTAAGAGCTAAAGGGATAAGACAATGGCCTCAATGATGATACACAAAATTATCACTTCTGTAGATTACAATCAGTGGTTGTAACATTTTGACACCAACCAATCAAAATTCAATGAAGTCCCCAAAGTTGTTAAGCCAACGAATACAAAAAACATTATTATAAAACTTTGGGGACTAGTGTAATAAATAGTCCAGTGTCCCGGGCCCTCCCCCCCCCCCCCCCTGGTATCTATACTGCTCTAACAAGACAAGAAATAAACAAAGAAGGCAAAATTTTCCGATGTAAACAAAAATGACGCATAATCTGTGTTAAGTATAGTTATTCATCGCATCGTATTATAGAAAGCTTTCCCCTTTCGGGGCTAACAAAATCAGTTTAAATATTGTGATTCTTATTTAAATATTCGTGGAAAATTTCTGTAGTACGATGCTATGCATGATTTTCAGTATGGCTGAGAACCGGTTCAAACCCAGCGGATACTAAACGGTTTTTAAGACATAATTGAATGAATATCAAATATTTTTTTTTAAATTCCTACAAAAAAAGTACCAGACAAAAAATTAAATATCAAAGAAATGGTTTATTTCAATCATTTTCTAACTTAATTTACTTTATGATTTTTATAACTTTAGTCTTTAGAAAAAATCTCCCTCTTTTTAAAAAAACCAGGAAATTTCCAACAGTATTCTTTAGGCCTACTTTTTCATGCTCAAAATATAATTTAGGCCTGGGTCCGGTTTTGCAATTTTTCAACGCTGCTATGAATCATACTTGTCCATGTGCCAAGTTGTTTATAGATTACTAGCGGTGGCACCCCTAGCATCTAGGGGCTTTGTCTTTGAATATGTAGGGAAGGAAAGAAAAATAGCAGAAAACTATCATTGGACCTATGTGAAGACTCCCTGCAAAGGAAAATCGGTTTAGTAGTTATCGAAATCTTAAGCTACAAACAAAAAAACTTACTACTTTATATAATTAAATTTTTACTTAAATTCCAAAAATCTAGTTTTAGGCTTTTTTGGGGAGCTTTGGACTTGTATATATTATTTTATATTATTAAATATATAACATATAGTACTAGATTAGCTTAGAACTGGTTCTAATCCAGCGGATGTTAATCAGTTTAAAAGCCATTAACAAGAACAAACTTAAAGAGAATCAGCGCAGCAAAAAAAAAATGAACTGACCTCTTCTATGCTAGCAAGAGTGGGTTCCTGCAGCTCTTGGCGGGTTTCTGGCAGCTCATATGCCTCCCCAGACATGTAACCTGAACAAATACTTATATTAAATATCACTTTATTGGAGTACATGAAAATCTTGTGCAACATCTAAGTAATAATATATCCATTGTTAAAACGTAAAAGCTTTGTTTACAATTTTGCTTAGCAAAAATATTTTAACTTTTACCATTTCTATGCTTTGCTATAATTCGAAATTTAAATTATTTAGCATTGAAATAGTTTTCTACATTCCTTAAAGCGTTTATTTAATAATTGAATTTACTAAAAGTATTAGTTGAAAGACAATGACACTGTACATAATTTAAGTCACTATCGGCTGCGCTCCTAGCATCTTGAAGCTCTGTATTCGAAGGAGTAAGGAAAATAGCATAAAACCAAACTTTGATATAAAAATTTGCTTAAAATCATCCAGAGTCTTTTAAGAAGCTTCCATTAAATAGAAAACTCTATTGAATCATTATTTATATAAATCTTACACACCTTACTACTTAATAGGATAAGATAACCAAAATGATAGATATATGCTTTTTCTATACGCTTTCATAACTTGATGTATAACATAATTGTACAAACACTTTTTATTCTTTTTTGATACGTCGATCAATCAATATATACAAGCCAAAAAAGTCTCGAAAAAAGACTTGGATTCAAAAAAATAATACACTAGATTTAAGTTTTGTTTATTGAAGTTTAATATATTAAGTTCGATGATATATTGATTAATAGTTAACGTTTTAAATAGCCTTTAAAATAAAAAAATAAAATAATGTTAGTTCAAATCAGTTTGACTTTAACAAAGCCGTTGATGAAGTAGGAAATCTAATAATGACGAAACGGCGTTGATATCAAACAAATATAAAAATTCATATTTTTATAATTAAACAAATTAAACACTAAATTGGCGCCAATTATTATCATAAATAGTTAGGACTTCTAGACAAAAAATCTTACAGTTGTTTGTTTGATAGATGTTTGACCGCGCAATCATTTACTACGATAGCAATATTAGGCTCAAATATACACCAAATATATAGACAAATAGAGAATACCGTACTCTAAAGGCTATTAAATATTCAAGTTTAAAAATTGATGTATATAGGTATTTTTTCTCCCCTTCGTCTGATAGCCATTATTAGACGATCAGACGTCTTTACGACAATGGGAACCAAATTTGTAATATTTATTTTTCGCATTGATTTATAGACAGCTATCCGCGGTTATAAAAATGTACAATTATTAGATTAAAATCAGTTTTGTTAGTCCTGAGATGTTCAAAGGCACCGGTTAACAAAACTGGTTTTAATATTTTTATTGTACATTTTTACATTCGTAAAAAATGGATGTAATACGATACGATACATGATTTTTCAGTGTGGCTTAGAATTGGTTCTAATCCAGCGGATATTAATCGGTTTCGAAGCCATAATGAAAAATTTCAACCAAAAACACCAGTGTCGTATAATAACCTGCTTTGGCTGTAAAAGAAATACAATTAAAACAGATGCATTTAAAAGACTTGTAATCATATGACTGTTTCTTATCTAAAATTTAAATGCCCGATAATTGAGAAAGAAATAAGAGTTTCTCTCGTTGTACTTCGGGTCGACAGCATTATTGTAATCTTTTGGCCAAATATTTGGCAGGTTGCCAGAAATAGTTTTTTGCATCACGTGAAATTGAGTGGTGCCACAAAATATCTATTTTCCTTTCACATTTTATTAGTGAACCCTAGTTTAGAGAAATCATAATATTTTGTTGTCCCACTAGAAATATAATGAATTGATGTACTGAAATTTAGTTTCCGAAAGTGTACCTAGCTGCCGCGTCCTATCTCAAAATTTACTACTAGCTAAAAAATCTTCAAACTTTCAAAAAAAAATCAAAATTTGAAAAATTAAAATTTTGAATGTACAATGTATAAATCGTTTATACATTATATTGCTTTTCCCTTTGACCAGAGTAGCTGAAAATAGCGTTTGCAATGATTAGGTTAAATGCTGTACACATTTGGAAATTAGGGATGATATAGGCAATCCATTTTCAGCACATCAATGAATTTTTACGTCAATTGTTCATAAGAAACAACAAGTCCTAATTCCTAATGGTTTGAATTTTAGAGTTTATAAAAATGTACACTTTGGTGTATACTTACGTTCAGAACAACATTAGTAGTTCTGTAAAAGATTGAAAAAAAGCTTAAATTCATTGTAAGACTCAAATGTACAAGTAAAATAGTCAAAAACCAATGTAAAAAGACCTATGTAAAGCTTTCCTAAATCATTCACGGAGATTCATTTAGTAAAGTATTTATTGAAATCTTAAGCTTCAGATAAAAAATCCTTACAATTTTACGCAAACCTTTTTTCTCAATTAAGTAAAAACTAGAAAGTCATTTATTAAATTGTGTCATTTTTGCTCTAGATATTTATAAGACAAGAAAGTGTAACTAAAAGAAAAATTATCCATCTAAATCAATAATGATAATCTTTACAAGCTAGATTTTAACCTTTATTATTTCAGAGAAGACCAAGTTACATATCCATGTATTACAGCTTAATATAAACATCGATGTAAATTTAACTTTTATGGCACATTTACGTAATTAAAAATTTTCACATCTAATTTGCCTAGAAAATATAAGAGATATTTGAAATTTTATCAAATCTATACAATTTTAATAGATAATACAATTTGATAAAATGTATAAATTAATCATTTGCTTAGATTCTGATAATGATTAAGTGTATAGAAATATGAGGTCAAAAAAGACAAAAAAAAAGTAACAATACTACCCTTATATCTCTTTCCTTGTTTCAATTATCTTATGTGTTTGATTCACAGATTAGATAATTTATATTTTCTGTTATTTCAAAATATTTCTCCTTACCCTGTAATCATCTTAAGAAATGTTGACGTTTTCTAAATTATAAATTTTTTCAAATATTTTACGCCAAATAAATGTAAGGTCCACATGTTTGCGAACGCTGTGACGCTCAAAACTCATGACACCTTATTTGCTAAGATAACATAAGAAAACTATGCCTGCATATATCCTACTTAGGTACTTGACTATATATTTATGTATATTGTATCTACATAATTGAACATATCTACACTGAAATCATTCCCATCTAGTGTCAAGCATTTTTGTAGGAGAAAAAGAAATATTTGGATAGCTCACGTCATTGCTAGACTAGCTACAAATTAGACTAAACCCAATTGAAAATCTAAATAATAAACCTATAAAAATCATGTCCTCAGGCATTGCTCTACATTCAAAAGTAGTAGTAGTAGTAGTATGCCCCTAAAGGCTACTAGGGGCACTTTAAGGAGTGGAATGTTGAACCTCTCCTCTTTAATTCTAGTTTTGAAATGAAACCCCAAAAAAATGGGCAGTTTATTTTTTTTCTAGGTGCAATTTTCTTGAAAGGTTTGTGTTTCCTCCCAAAAAATTGTTAGAAGTTTTCCAAGGACCTAAGTGCAATGGAGAACCAAATCTGTGGATTAGCATATTTTGTATCACCCCTACCCATGGTCGTCACAGACAATGGACAAAATTGTCACGGCGCCAATCTTTGGAGATTAAGCATTTCAAACAGAAACAATAATATGCAATAGAGCGGCGATGCTTTCAACATTTCTAATTATCATGCAAATTAAAGCTTACTTAAATGTTTCATATAAAAAATTTTTCGAATGGTATATAGTTATTTACCTGTAGATATAAAAATGAAAAATTTTAGGGCAAATAAAAGAAGATTAAATCTTTTATTTTTATTTTTTACAACATGTATTTTTACGCTTAACTTTCTCTTCTATACAAACAAAAATCCTCCATCGATGTTTACGTTTAATCAAAATAGATCTCTATATTTATCCTTCGTATTTTACAAATCTGATCTTTTTGCAGCTTAGATGCTGAATATTTTTTTTAACTGCTTTTTATCAAGTGTTCTTATTTTTTTGTATTATATGTAATACTGCAAAAAATAAAAAAATACTATTTTGCTTATTCTTCGTGGACTTTACCATTCTTGAGACAAAAAAAAACCCGAAAACTCAACCTGATATTACTTAAAATCCTCTACATTAAGTTTAATATGTCTAAGCTTGTAATAATGGATATATTATTACTTGGATATTACATCAGATTTTCATTTTCTTTAATAAAGTGAAACTCGCAGCTGACTAAAAGAACGACACACCCCATCCACCTCCTTTACCCTAACCCCTAACCTTCTTCTATGAACGAAAAGACCAATAAATGAGGTCCAAGTTAGCAACCCAAATTGACGACAATTTTTCCCCTGCTTTAATAAGCATGTATTGTATTCTATATAAATTCTTCTAATAACACAACATAATTTTACAACTATATCAAGAAAATGTATGAAAGAATGTGACTAACCACCTAAATTACATGGTAAGTCATGAAAGCATAATTATATCCTTAGCATATAAAGTAACAATGACAAATTTCAGTACCAAGTTTTATTATATTCAGGGATCTAAAGGGATAAGACAATAGCCGATAAATTTATGAATACAAAATTACCCCTTCTGTAAATTACAATTAGTGGTTGAAATGTTCCTTAACTTAATGAAACAACCTATCCAAATTTAATAAAGTCCCCAAAGTTGATAAACCAAAGAAAAATAAAACGTTATCAAAAAACTTAGGGGACTTAATAAACAGCCCAATATCCCCTCCCTCCCTAATATTACATGGATACCATTTTTCTTGTAATTTTTAACCCTTAATGCATACTTTAAAGCAATATTTAATACTAGTGAAAATTTTATTTTAAAGATTTAAATATGAAAAATTAGCTTTAAAATTGCGAAGAATAACTTATGGAAAATTGTTTGTAATACAATGTATGTTTTTTTTCAGTAGCTGAGAACTGGTTCTAATCCAACGGATATTAATCGGTTTAAAAGTACTACTGGAATGAATATTTTACCTGTTGACAGGGTATCATACTGTTCTCCACTGTTATATCCGCTTGGAAGGTCCTACAACAAAAAAGATTTTCATTAAAACTTGACATGGACGTATATGAATCTACTGCAGTAGATAGTAAAAATGTCAATCAGAAAATTATAGGGCACTAACAGATGAATTTCATAACATTCATAATATGTTTAAACATCGCTAAAGCTGGCTGAACAAGTCCTACAAATAGTCTAATTAGACTCAATATTGTTACTTGGATGTTGCACCAGATTTTTACGTACTCTAATAAAGTGATACACCCAGATAGCTAAAAAGATAACGATACCGCCACCCACCTAATAAATTAGGTCCATATCATTAACCCGAAATTGACGATAATTTTTCCTAATATTATCTACGTATATTCTAAATCCATTTCTTTTAAAGCTTTTTTGCCACTAAGCTATATGCGAGTACAACGCGGAAAACTGGAGAAATAAATTTATTTCTCGGAAAAAATTTGTTAAAATTAAGTTTGTAAAAAAACTCCGCAATACCCATATATTTGTTCTGCATGTTTGTCACTGACAAGGAACATGAAATCATAAAAAGATCTAATTGTACATTAGTCCCAATGTTTTATAATAACATTTTCTTTTTCTTTATAAACTTTGAGAATTTGATTGTTGGTTCATTAAGTTGACGTTTCAGCCGCTAATTTTATTCTACAGAAGGGGTAATTTAGTGTATAATCATTGGGTATGTAAATCAATTTATCTGCCAGTGTTTTATTCCTGGTCTATTTTTCTATATATATATAGTAACCACCTCCAACCCAAAAAACTATCAAAACTTACATAAAAGTAACTTGAAATCTGTTTATTTAGCTGTCAGTTTGACCAACAGAAGTCACTATTAAAAAGCTAAAGACAACGTCAATTGCTGGTTCTAATAGATTGCAATTCCAGGGAAGATTCACAAATGTCTTAGTGATGGTTTTAGAGTATTTTTCTGCTCTTTCCAGTCCTTCCCTAGAGTCTACGGGCGATGAAACTAAATGAATATGAAGTAGTAAGATTTCTTCTGGAGTACTAGAAACAGACATGAGGAGGGTTTAGGCTATTTTTCTGCCCTACCTAGAGGCTAGGGGGTGAGACAACTAAAATTTTTTTATAAAACAAATCCAAAATCCGTAACTGCATGCATGCCCTGCAGTTTATACATCCATAGTTACGTAAACATGCAACAGATTAAAGTAACTTTACATAATGGATATAGAAAACGTGGATATATTAACCAGAGAAAATTTGTCGACAACTGAGGATGCTATTATGGGCCTCTTTTATTACTCAGTTCTTTTATCCAGTAGGGGTGGATAGGTGGAATCCTTATTTTAGCCAGCTTAAAGTATCACTTTATTAGAGTAAATGTATGGTATTATTTTATTTCTTGGTTTAATACCCCTTACATCCATATTTTTAAATCAATTTACTAATGTTAATCTTAAGTTTATCTTTATGTTAAGAGATTAAAAGCGTTTTACGCCTAAAATATTGTATGTTCAACATAAAAGTAAAAATACATAAGATTAATGAAGTATCTAAATGTAAAATTTATGTTAATGATAATAGTTATTTACTGCATCGTATTACAGATTGCTTTCCGCGGAGTACAATGAAAAAATATAGGATTAAAGCTATATAATTTTAATAGCCCCGTGGAGCCAAAGGCCTAGGATAACAAAACTGGTTTAATTTCTATTATAATAGTCGTGGAAAATTGTCTGTTATAAGATTATATACATAATTTTCAGTATGGATGAGAACCAGTTCTAATCTAGTGGATATTAATCGGTGTCGAAGCCATACTAGAAAAATCATTCCTTTTGTATATGATAAAAATACTAATTTTATCAATAACAAAAACTGCTGTGTCAATAATTTTGCTTAATTTTCCGTGAAATTTTTGTTTTTAAACAATGTTTATACTTAAAGTTTAAAAATTGGCTGATACATCAAGTAATAAAGTATATACTACAGGATCAAGGGGGGTTTATCATTAGATTTTATGAAGAAAAAAACATTTATAAAATAAAATAATAGATTATTTGCATTAATAGTCCCCAAAGTTGTTAAGCCAACGAATAAAAAAACGTTATTATAAAACTTTTGGGACTAGTCAGGGGCGTCCAAGCTTTTTTTTTTTGGGGGGGGGGGTAATTCGTTTTTGGGGATGGTGAAATGGCGCGCGAAGCGCGCCGCAAATTTTTTTTACCCCCCAAAAAAATTTTACCCCGCAGGTAAAATTCGTTTGGGGGGGGAGTAATCCCCACTTTACCCCCCCCCCTGGACGTCTATGGGACTAGTGTAATAAAGAGCCCATTGTCCCCTCACTCTGACTTTTAAAGCGATATAGATAAGCCGTTAGTAGAAGAATATTTTTTTAAATTTAAATTCTAAACTGTATCTCCCTATGTCCTGCAGTTATCTTATGTCTGCAAATTAAAGCGAAACGGCACAATCAGCAAATTTGATCAAAAAAGTAAAATGGAATTTTAAACATTTAGTAAAAATGCCTCGTAATGAAATAAGGATCGCCGCAGCTTTATAATAAAATGAATACTTAGTACATAACATTTAGGGTACGTCCAGAATATTATATTCATCAAGTTTTGATTCTATACTTCACTTTGTCTGTCCGTACGTCATTTCATCCGTAACGCAATGCATCTAAAGAAATAATTACTTATTTCTATTTAGGTTGTCCGCTTGTTCTGGAATAGTTATTTAACGAATCGTATTATAAACAACTTTCCGAGGATTAAAAATGTACAGTTATAAGATTAAAACAAGTTTTATTATGCCCCAAGAGGCCAAAGGCACGGGCTAAAAAAACTGGTTTTAATCTTATGTTTTTATTTTAATATTCTTAGAAAACTGGGCATAATGCGATAAGATACATAATTTTTTACTCAGAACTGTTTATAATTCGTCGGATATTAATACTGGGATGTATATGATTGTATGACAATACCTGTTCATACTGTTGTCCACTTTCATAGTCACTGTAGAGGCTACCAGATTCAGGACTGTCCTTGCCTCCTGGCAGACGCTTGTCCTGCAATAATGGATATATAATAAGTGGATATATATAGTCACTGTAGAGGCTGCCAGATTCAGGGCTTTCCTTCCACCAAGGCAGACGCTTGTCCTGCAATAATGGATATATAGTCACTGTAGAGGCTGCCAGATTCTGGGCTGTCTTTGCCTCCAGGCAGACGCTTGTCCTGCAATGAATAAAATATAAGTGGATATAGAGCCACTGTAGAGGCTGCCAGATTCAGGACTGTCCTTGCCTCCAGGCAGGCGCTTGTCCATCAAATAAATGGATTTATTATATCTTGGATCTAACACCAAATTTACATGTACTCTAATAAAGTGAAATTCATAGCTGGCTAAAATAATGATCATCTCATCCATTTACCCCAAGCACTCACCACCTATTTAAGAAAGAACTGATTAATAAATGATGTCCATGTTAGCAACCTAAATTAACGACGATGTCAAAATCAGTCAGCTGAAATCTTTCCTTAGATACAAAATTTAGATTTAGGCAACTCATATAAATTCTATTCTTTTCAAGACTGAAAATATAGACAATATCACTATTCTAATATAATTGATTTTGATGGAACCTTTTACAATTGTCATATTAAATTTATTTTAGAAGCTAATTTTTCAGACTTTATCTTTCTATAAATTTATGATCATAGCATCATAACAAAGACAGCTTTCCGCAGAAAAAGTTTAAGATTGAAAGAAACCAGTTTTGTTAAACCAAAGGGAACCCTTAAAAAAACTTTAAAACCCCTTATTTTACCCTCCACCCTGTAACCTTTTAAAACACCTCATTTTACCTCCCTTAAAAAAGCTTGGACGTCCTTAGAGCGAAGATGAATTATTATGCTGTACTTAATTGTGATTACCTTCTGTTTTTCCCGCAGCGTTGTAACAACAACATCCTTGTACACTTCCTAAAATTTGAAACATTATTACACGGATCTATAGGGATAAGACAATGTTCCTTCCCAATGATGAAACTCCTTCTATAAATTAAAATTAGAAGTTGAACCGTTCGAACGCTCAACTGAATGACCCAACCTAATCAAAACTCTAGGAAAGTCCCCAAAGTTGTTGAGTCAACGAATAAGAAAACGTAATTATAAAACTTTATGGATTAGTGTAATAACAACAGCCTAATGTCCCCTTCCTCCCAGTTTTTTATCCGTATTCAACAACTAGTTCCAGAGTAGCTACCACTACTAATTGTATAGAGAACACGAACATATTATACCTTTCTTGATACATTAAGAAATAAGGGCTGTAAACCATAAAACTACTTTTTTAGGGATCATGCTTTTACCATTAACAATGTTTTGAACTTAATTTACTTAAAAGTCTTGACTTACAGACCTTTTGCTATATATAGAGAAGTTATGCCACTATAACCAACAAATCAAACACATATTTTATTTTTTTTGTCTTGTTCTTCAATTATTTATAGAAAATTGTATTTTCAAATGTCAGTAAAAAACTCATTTTAGCTTATGTATTAATGGCGGCTATGCCCCTAGAGGCCTCTATTGAGGGTGGCGGTACCTACCCTACCCCAAAGTATTATTGTCCCAGGACTTTTAAAAAGCTAAATTGTAAAGGAAAACCATATTGGTTTAACGGTTAGCGAGATCCTTCAGTACAGACAGCCTGACACAAACAAACACTGATCAATATGGCATACCAATAAAATTTACTTTAAAGTCCATAGGCAAAGCTCAGGATAAAAAGTGGCTACGCAATAATATCATGACAAAAACATCAAGGATTTAAAGGGATAAAACAATGAACTATAAATTGGTGTCCATCCCAAGTGATAATACACAAAATTACACATTGTGTAGCATAAAACTAGTGGTTGAAACGTTGGAACACTCAACTCAATAAACCAATCAATCAAAATTCAAAGTTGTTAAGCTGAAGAATAAGATAACGTTATCATAAAACTTTGGGGACTAGTGTAGTAAAAATCCCATTGTCCCCTCTCTCCCTGAAAAAAAATGATGTACCTTTGGTAACTTATTTCTTCTCTGGATTTTCTCTTTTTCCATACCCTGTAGCTGAGAGGATTTGTTGATACCTACAATGTATATTTTTCATCACATCATATTATAGACAGCTTTCCACGGATATTAAAATGAAAAATTTGTACGATTAAAATCAGTTTTCTCATCCCCAAAGGCCTAGGCTAACAAAACTGTTACTAGTTTTATGAATTGTATTTTAATTTTTAGAAAATTGTATGTCATATGATTATATACTTAATTTTTCAGTGTGGCTGAGAACCAGTTCTAATCCAGCGGATATTAATCGGTTTCGAAGCCATATTGGAAATTAACTTACATGGAAATTAGAATTTACGGATTAAAATGTAGTTGCTATATTTCTGAGTAAAGATTTTAATCTCTAATTAAAATGACAAAGCAATGAAAATTTTTTTTTTTTAGAATGTAGCACATTTATATTTCATAGAAAGAATTAAAATTAGAATGTTTATGAGTTTAAAAGAGTAGGTAAAGGGTTTGGATTAATAAAAAATATTAAGAAAAGACTTTTTTCAATTCCTAAAAAATAGTTCCTTTGACTGCATGAAAAAATATTAATTGTAAGTTACCTTTTAACTGATGAAACTTTGAAGTTCTGAAGAGAAAATTTGTTTCTTTAGTTGCTAAAAAGTTCTTAAAAGAACTTTAAACAATTCAAAACCGTATATTATTTATATATAGGCAAAAAATGAAATTAAATATTAATCAATATTTATCACAATATGCGACTAGACTTTAGTAAAACACACAAACTTAATGTGTATTTATATAGTTTAGTATATAATTTATTGGTTGGTATTAGGTCACTGTGGTCTGCTAGCAGGCTCGCAGATGTAGCTCCACAACAGTTCTGTTATCACTGACAAATATGTGAGTAAGAATAGAGATATCTCCTGGTCTGTCAGCTACGCGCATGGTGATTCAACAACAAGTGGTACAAACTTCACAGGAGCCATTCATAATCCTAAAAATGGATTTATTATTACATGGATATTGCACCAGATATCCGTGTACTCTAATAGAGTGAAACTTGTAGCTTGCTAAAATAATTAAAATAATTATACAAATTCAACTAACAATATTCTTATTTTTTTTCACAGCGCACAGCCAGTAATAAAGTAGTAAGGAATTTTTGTCTGAAGCTGAAGATCTTGGAAATTGCTGGTCCGAATGGATTGAAATATCAGGGATGCCTTCTAAATGTCTTCATGTGGTTTTAGGCTATTTTCCTGACATCCCACCCCGTTTCTCCCTAGAAGCTAGGGGCGAAGCAACTAATATCATATGAAACAATATTTACAGAACAAAAAAAAATAGAAAAACTCCCAAAAAAAGCAATTTATTACAGATTTTATGTTCTCGATTTCCTGATTTAACTATTGCATCACATTTATATTACATCTAAACTACGAATCTTTCTATTTTGTGTATATATTAAAAAGAGAGTGCTAAGTTGTAAAAAGAGAAAGCTGCTAGTCTAGATACCGTACAGCAGAATAAAAAGTCAAGTTAGTGTCTACAAATGCAAATATTCAAATTTTATGTCAACTATTTTACAAATTTAAGATGAGTAATATAATATTTTAAAGTCTATTAAAAAAAAAAAATTTTTGACGATAAATATAATAAATAAATATAATAAAAACGTTACCTAGTAAATAATTCACCAGCACTTCAACTTATATTTCACACAGATTAAACTTTATAGATGCAAGACAGCTGGAACTTCCAGCTGTTTACCGGTTAATTGGCTGTTCCAGGTATGAACAATCCACACTGATGACTGCAACCAGTTGATATTGAATCCTTGACTGCAAGTATTAATTGCAGTCAAAGATATCTATTTATTTCTGTGAGGCTGAGTGTGTGTGTAGATTTTCGTCTGCTTGCGGCCGCGGTGAATTCTAAACTATCCACAGTTCACTCCACGCTGTGCTCTCGGCTTAATTCGAGGCCGGACCACACTGTTGTCTAAGGAATTCCAAGTGTTGTGGACGGTACTGTACAATATTTTGTCAAACTATGTACATACACACAGTCATGTGAGAGGGAAGGGGAAAGGGGGGGGGGGCTTAAAATGGGAAGTTGTAATATTTGGAATGCTATAAAGTGGAGGGGGTTATGCAATGGCATGGAAAAAGTAGAGGGTAAGTGGGTGAATGAGCTTGATTCATATAACAACAACAAAGAGGAAAGTGTAACTTGTTGTTTTTAACCCTCCACCCCCCCCCCCCTTCACCAAAAAATAAATAACAGGAATGGGGGGGGGGGGGGGAAGGAATGGATATGAACACATAAAAGGGAAAGTAAAGGGAGTTGTATTGGTCAGGTATTACTATTTTCTGTGTATATATATTTTAGACTTTAGCATTGTCAATGAAAACAGGGATCTTAAGGGATAAGACTCTGGCCGATAGATTAATGTATATCCCCCATGATGATACACAAAATTACCCCTTCTGTAAGTGGTTGAAATGTTTGGAATCTCAACTTAATGAACCAATCAAAGTTCAGTAAAAGTCCCTAAAGCTGTTAATCCAACGAATCAGAAAAAGTTATCATAAAACCTTGGGGACCAGTGTAAAAAACAGCCCAATGCCCTCTCTCTTCCTGCAATGATAGTCTGTTTCTATAGTTGTAGACTGACATTGTATAACACTAGGTTTATCTATTTATCTATCCCTCCTCTTTCTGTAAATTTGTAATATCAGAATTACTTTAGAATCATTTTAAAATAAAATCCTATTAAGTTCAAATTCTTTTGTCACTTTAAAGTTGACTTTAACAAGGAAAATAACATCCATGACAGCAAAGCTTTATATCACCGATAAGCCTTTGAACCGATATGGTTCTCCCTTGTATTGAAGCTTCTCATAGGACCGGGAAAGATTCATGACTAGTTTTGGGGAGGGTACCATCACCATCCCATGAGAAATCGTCTCAAGGGGCATACCCGCTGGCTTTATATAAAACAGTAAAATATCAGGTATTATATTGATAGATTTATTATACTTAATTAACTAGTTGTTGCACTTCTAGCATACAAAGGTAGAAAATAGCCTAAAACTATCCAAAGAATTTTGCAAAGCATACCAAAATGTAACGGACAAAAAATAAATATAAAAAAGAGTTTAAAATTAGATAAGTAGAATAATTGATCAGATATTTAGGATAATTATATCACATACGAAATTGTTGCTACTCTTCCTTAATCGTATCTAAATGTTATAGAAATCACCATGTAAAGTTTTAAATCGATAGGATAATTATAATCTGTTTAAATTAACGATAAGAGTTAACCGTTACGGTCAAGTTTACTAGAATTATAGAAAAGTTTAAATGATTTCTGATAAAGAATAAAGTTGCTATTTCATTTGTAAGTAGAATCTAAAATTGCTAAATTAGCAAAGAAAGCTATCTGGTTTTTTTTTCATGCTTTTAAAGATCGAAATTAAGAACATTTCATACTATAGAAAATGCGCGCTTTCAAAACTTTTGCATTAAGACTGTGATAAGAAATACAAAAGCAAGTTGGGAGGGAGGGGACATTGGGTTGTTTATTACATTAGCCTCCAACGTTTTATAATAATGTTTTCGTATTCGTTGGCACAACAACTTTCATTAAATGAGTGTTCAAACGTTTCAAACACTAATTGTAATCGAAATGAAATGAAATGAATGAAATGAAATATTTATTTTATGACACTTACAAAAAAATATATATACATAACATGGTACAATCACAAACAAACAATAAAATTGATCATGATTACTTACAGTTTAATAATAAAGATAATATTATTCACATTCAAAATTCGTGTCAAAGGACTAAATAATCTCTCTCGAGGTAATATTAAGTAGCCTTTGCAGATAAGAAAAAATGATAAAAATAATAATAGATAACATGAAACATAATTATTTAAAACAAGAACTTACGCAATGATATATGATGGGGATTATAGTATGGAATTGAGAGGAAAGGAATTGGAGGGGAAAATAATATGATGTGCGTTTGTAATATTGACTATAAACATTTTTAATTAATAAAGAAGGGTAAATCAGTGAAGACTTGTAGAACAGACAGAATAAGTGCTTTACATTCTTAGATGGCAAGAACGGCAAAGAAGTCTATAACATGTTATGTCTATTTTTGCAAGATGGCATTTTTTTAGCTTAATCTTAAGTTGATTTAGGTTTAAGGCATTTTTTATATTATCACGGTCATCAAAACTGTTCCATGTCTTTGGAAATGAACAAATAGGAAGCCTCTCTACTAAGTTAATTCGAGAAAAGGGAACAGTTAAATTATTATTGTTTCTCAAAACGAAGTTACCATTTAATTCACCTCGTCTGGGCCACATATTATTAAAAGACCTTGGCAACAAATTATTTTTGTACTCATACATAAATTTTAGTTTGAAGTAATGTGCTAGAGATTCAAAGGGTAAAATATTGAGATTTTTAAATAAAGGACTAGAATGGCTATAGTAAGTTGCTTGCTTAATACATCTCACAGCCATTTTTTGTTTAGTGATTATGCCAGTAAGATTTGTGGGTGATGCACATGAGTAGATAAGGATTCCATAAACTAAATGACAATGAAAAATAGAGTAATATAGCGCTTTGAGAGCTTTTTCAGTGAGTAGACCTTGACATTTTCGGAGACAAAATAATGATTTAGAGAGCTTTTTGTTCAATTCATTTATATGAACTTTAAAATTTAAGGCTGGATCCAAATAAATACCCAAGAATTTTATAGCTGGAATATCACTTTCATGGTTGACAAAGTCAATTCTATGTCTAAGTAAAGGGTTAGGGTTAAGGGTATTTGGATCATTATAATCAAAATAGAGATTGATTTCATTCCACGGAGTAAGGGAGGGAGTAGGATAAAATATAGTGAATTTTGTTTTGTTGGGATGTAAAGACATTTGATTGGCCCTAAACCACTGTGAAATATTTTTGAGTTCTGCATTAACAAATTCAACAAGCTCATTTAGGTTTTTACCAGAGGCTAATATAGTAGTGTCATCACAGAAAAGTAGGACTTTTAAAAGTGTTGACTTATAAGAAAAAATATAAGAAACAAAATTGGACCTAATATGCTACCTTGAGGCACTCCACTATCTATCTCTAATGGATCAGAGTCAAAAAGGCCAAATTTAACAAATTGATTTCTATCTGTTAAATATGATTCGAACCAATTAAGCAAGTTCCCATTAATACCAAATTTCTGTAGCTTCATAAGTAGAGTATTTTTAGGCACACAATCAAATGCTTTGCGAATATCACAAAAAATTCCAATAGTATACTCCTTATTATTCATAGCTTTACTTACATGATTGAGTAAATGAATCATAGGATGATATGTTGAATTATTTGCCTGAAATCCAAATTGAAGTTCATCAATAAGATTATTATCAGAAAGATAAGCTTGCAAATTAATGGCAATGAACTTTTCTAGAATTTTTGAGAAAATAAGAAGAAGAGAAATTGGCCTCTAATCATTAAGATTGAAAGGATCTCCCCCTTTTTTGAAGACAGCTGTTACTTTAGCCATTTTAAATTGTTCAGGTACAGAGCCAAGTTCAATTGATTTATTGAAAATATGACATAAAGGATCTAGAATTTGTGAAACGACTTTTTTCAATAAAAAAGATGATATTCCAAGGTAGTCACAAGATTTTTTTAGGTCAAAATTATTAACAATTTCAGTTATAGTTGCAGGTGTGATTGGGGGAATGTTAAATAGGTTGCCAGATTCTTCAAGATAAGAGTCAGGGGATCTCTCGGTAGGGGGTATAGCCTGACGATTATTAAAAGCAATCTACAGTATGGTTAATTTTGTGTATCATCATTAGGGATGTACATCAATTACCGGCCATTACCTTATCCCTTTAGATCCCTGTGAAAGATAAGTTTATTGTTTGTATTTGTTATGGGTCGAAACTCAAAACAGGGCCTAGATTATTGAAAAATAAACATTTTTGACAACATCTATATAAGCGAAGCTCATCATATGTCGAGCAAACAAACATAAAACAAGGAAGACTTAAGATTTAAAGAGCATTTGTTAAAATCAAGAATAGATTTATTGGAGAGAAATCACAAAACCTTTCTCACGTTTTTTTTATATCTATATTTTGTATGATGACTGACATACTGGATACATATTAAACTTCACAAAAAATTCTGCTATCTCTCATGTATTGCATATGAGAAAATCATATTTACCCCTAGCATTACCGATTGACTGACGGACAGACAAAGTTAATTAAAGAGAAGCTTTGCTTCTAGTGAAATATTTCGCTACTAAACACAGGACGTCTACTATATTGGATGAACTTACATTTTTAAACGTATGGACATTTAGAAAATCTTTATTATTAATTCAAACACTATATCTATATTTATAAATATATATAATTCCATCAAAACTATTTGAGAGTTCAAGTGGTTTTCATAATAAACTTCTCTGTAATTTTGGATTTCAAAAGTTTAGTTTAATTATCTAAAATTGTCCATGAAATGAGTAGATTTAATTATAAAAAAAATAGCTGATTAAATTAATTGTTTTGTTAAATTCAAGAATACAAAACATTTAACTTGTATGACTATTTCTTCAAAAAATAAATATTCGGTGGATTACTACCGGTTCTCAGCCAACTGAAAAAAGGTATACAGCATCCAATTAAAGACATTTTTCCAAAAATAGTAATACCGAATTAGTAATAGTGTCTAACTTTTTATCTTTGTGACGAAACAAAAATCGAAGGATGAGAGGGGAGGTGGAAAAGGAAACCCCTAAAAAAAGAGATGGATTTTTGTTACGTCACAAAGATAAAAAGTTAGACACTTTTACTAGGTTCTCAAAAAATATCAGTTTTGTAAAAGGGTTAGTTATGACTTAATAAAATTATAAAAAACATTTTGTTGTAAAATAAAAAGTTCGCGTATATGGCCCTTTCTCCTAGTTGAAGTGTGTAGATGGTTTTATGCTATACTTAATAATATGTAATAGGTTCGAATCTTGGCTTTGCACCCCATCATAACTAAAGACTTTAAAAATGGTTCCCACTGTTGCTATATCAGGTGTGCGACATTAATAGTTAGAGTATGGGGAATGCCTTGGCCTAAGACAGGAAAACCTCGCTGCCATGTACAGTTAGGACTTCCAGCCAAAGGTCGTGCAATCAAAGAGTTGGTTGACTAATTGGTGTTACTTGAACTAATACCCCGGGTGTTTGGACGGAAAAGAGGAGATTTGGCTCCCCTTAGTTATCCTGGGTTGTTTGAAATAACTTTAAAGTGTCATATGTATGTATGTAGCCTTGATTCTCTGAAGTTAGGATTCAGATGCACGAGGAGATTGGAGTTGAGAATCCTTTGACCAATCCTAGATTGGTGAGCTTCGCTCACAGCTGAGTGTATTCTATGTTACATTACAAGCTGACCCGCAATTATCGCGGAAGCTACTCAATTATTACATCACCCTGACCTAAAGTTTTGGCAGGTGTACCATATTAAGCCACCCTAAATAATAGCTCTCTGATATGAATGAGGAGCATGGACGAGGGAAAGCACGATTACAGTGTCCCATAGAGTAGTGGTTAGCGCACTATGCTGTGGTTGGGAAAATCCGAGTTCAAGTCCCCTCATAGATATTGCACTTGGATGACAAATGCTGTTGCAATTTGTCAGAATATAATCACGCAACCTTCCCTGTGATGCCCTTAGGTTGTAAGGAGGGAGATTTGTAGGAAGTTAGGATCCTACCTATCAAGCAACTGTAATCGTGCTTTCCCTCGTCCATGCTCCTCATTCATATGAGAGTGCCATTAATTAGGGTGGCTTAATATGGAACACCTGCCAAAACTCTGGGCCAGGGTGATGTAATAATTGAGTAGCTTCCACGAGAATTGCGGGCAGTGGCGTGCGAAGCACTTTGTCTAGGGGGGGGCATTTTGAAGATTTTGTAAAATTTTGCCCCCCCCTAAAACAAAGTGCCCCGGGGGGGCACTTTGCTTTAGGGGGGGGCATTTTGATTATATATACTAATTTTAAATAAAGGCGTTTTAAGGGGTGGGATTATTTGATTATGGGTTTCCTAGTCCTTATCCCTTCTTCCCCATCCCTTCCCCCGTCCCTATTTCCCATTTATATCCCCCACCTCTTCCCCCCTCCCATCTCTTCCTCCCCTCATCTCTTCCCCCCCCCCATCTCTTCTCCCCTATCCCTTCTCCCCACCCTGCAATGACCGAAGGAAAGGGAGCTAGAAAGCATCTTCGAAAAAATAGTACAAAAGATAAATTAACCTTCCCCCCCCCCTCTACCACAAAACATTTTTAATGGGTGGAAGGGGATGTTATAAAATCTAAATAACAGGAAGGATGAATAACCCCATTAAAAAAAATTGGGGGGGGGGGGGGGGGAGATAAAAACACTCATTTTGGAAATAATTTACCAAAAATTAACTTAATATGAGAAAATGATATTAAATATTTCTTTATTGTTTGACAACAAGGATGACAACATCTTTAAGTAGCAAAGCACAAAAAATCATTAATAAGAATACAGACAAGTAGATTTAAAGAGCATCTGTTGAAATAAATATATATTTTAGGTAGAAAAAGTCACAAATCCTTTTTCCTGTATGTTGTGTGATGACAGTCAAAGTAAATTACATACTGGATGCTCGAAACAGCGAGAAATTTTATTTTTTTTAATATTATAATCCACAAAAAAATCTATTGTACCATAAAAACCAAAGATATAATGAACTGTGTAAAAAATTTAAAAAAATTACTTGTCCTTTTATTGTGATAAAAAGCAGAAACCATTTGGAAGGGCGTGAAGCGCAAATTTTTTTTTCTTCAAATATGCAGGGAGGGAGGGGTTTTTGGGCTATTTATTACACTAGTCCCCAATATTTCATAGCAGAAACCATTTGGAAGGGCGCGAAGCGCAAATTTTTTTCTTCAAATATGCAGGGGGGGAGGGGTTTTTGGGCTATTTATTACACTAGTCCCCAATATTTCATAGCAGAAACCATTTGGAAGGGCGCGAAGCACAAATTTTTTTCTTCAAATATGCAGGGAGGGAGGGGTTTTTGGGCTATTTATTACACTAGTCGCCAATATTTCATAGCAGAAACCATTTGGAAGGGAGCGAAGCGCAAATTTTTTTCTTCAAATATGCAGGGAGGGAGGGGTTTTTGGGCTATTTATTACACTAGTCCCCAATATTTCATATGAAATTTTCTTATTCATTGGCTCAACTACTTTGGGGACTTTAATGGAATTTTGATTGGTTGGTTAATTAAGTCGAGTTTCCATACATTTCATCCACTAATTGTAATCTATATAAGGTAATTTTGTGTATCATCATTGGGGATGTACAAAATTTCTTTGGTAAAAAGTTTATATTATACAAAATAAAATACTTCCTATAACCTGGTTTGTTATGTTCAGTGAAAAAAGATTATAACCTAATTTCTACACTAATTAAGAAATTTGGTAAGGTTAAATGAATAATAACTGTCTGTTTGGCGCGAAGCGCCAAAAATTTTTTTTGGAGTATTTCTTGATCTTTTTTTTTGGAAACTGGGATAGTTTTGCTTTTTGTAGGGTAGGGGGCAAAAAGGGGCATTTTTGTTGACCAGGGGGGGGCAAAATGGGGCATTTTTTAACATTTAGGGGGGGGCAGGGGGGGCGGTTGCTAGGGGGGGGCAGGGGGGGGCGTTTTGGTCGCTAGGGGGGGGCGATTGCCCCAAATGCCCCCTTCGGTTCGCACGCCACTGATTGCGGGTCAGCTTGTAATGTAACATAGAATACACTCAGCTGTGCGCGAAGCTTACCAATCTAGGATTGTTCAAAGGATTCTCACCTCCAATCTCCTCGTGCATCTGAATCCTAACTTCAGAGAATCAAGGCTACAT
Organism: Acartia tonsa; assembly: GCF_053477335.1. NCBI lineage: Eukaryota > Metazoa > Arthropoda > Copepoda > Calanoida > Acartiidae > Acartia > Acartia tonsa. Next base: position 47,335,002 of record NC_137267.1, read on the forward strand.
ACATACATTACAGTTGCTTGATAGGTAGGATCCTAACTTCCTACAAATCTCCCTCCTTACAACCTAAGGGCATCACAGGGAAGGTTGCGCGATTATATTCTGACAAATTGCAACAGCATTTGTCAACCAAGTGCAAAGTCTATGTGGGGACTTGAACTCGGTTTCTCCCAACCACAGCGTAGTGCGCAAACCACTACACTATGGGACACTTAAAGTGTCATGGACAGCAGCCTCGCCCATATTAGGTTATTGATAGGTAATTGTAATGAGAAATAAAAGGCTTTGAAATCTTTATGTGCACATTTTGTAAAGCTTAAACATGCTTAGCAGATACTCAAAACTTTGGGGACTAGTTTAATAAACAGCCCATTGTAACCTCTCTCTATCTGGGATGTGCACATTTTGTAAAGCTTGTAAAAAATCACATGCTTAGTAGATACTCAAAACTTTGGGGACTAGTTTAATAAACAGCACATTGTAACCTCTCTCTCTTTAAGATGTGCACATGTATTTTGTAAAGCTTGTAAAAAATCACATGCTTAGCAGATACTCAAAACACTCATTCATATTTGTTTACTTTACATTTAACGTTGTTAGAAGAGTAGCAAACCTTCAAATTTATATTTTTTATAGTCTGTATGACTGTCAGTACAGTACATATTTTACTAGCGGCATTAGCGTAAATAATAGTATTTCTGCTTGCTGTCAGGTTCGAGTCTGGTCATCACCGCGTCATACTAGAGACGTTAAAATGGTACCTACTGCTGATATGTCTGGCATGTGACACTGATATTGATAGTAGTGGGATTGCCCACAAACAGGCGCAACTACTATTACTAAGCACAGCTAGGACTTCCAGACAAAGGTCTTGCACTCAAAGGGTTAGTTGTCTGTTGGATGTTACTAAATATCAACCTAATATTCTTGGTTTTAGAGTATTGCATTCCATAACAAGCGGATGATGCTCTGGCTTTTTAAGAATAAGATGATCACTTAAAATCGAAAGAGAATCTCGCCCAAACTAGGTAATAGCACATCTGTATATGTTTTTTGTAAATTGAAATAAAGTATTAAAATCTTAATTTTAATAGTTATTTCTCGCATCGTATTATAAACAGCTTTCCGCGGATATAGAATGTACAATTATAAGATTAAAAAAATGATTTTAATCTTATGATAGTATATTTTTATATTCGTAGAAAGCTGGATATAATACGATGCTAGACATAGTTTTTTCGTATTGATGAGAACCGGTTCCTATCCACCGGATTCGCATGAATACGAGAATAAGAATATACCATTTTCAAAAAATAGACACGATCATTTTAACAGCATAAATGATTTAAAGTCTGCGCTAGTAGCATATAAAAGGCTTCGAATTCAAAGTAAAAGGAACGGGTCGTATACTAGCCTAGGACAATGTCATAATCTATTAATAAAACAGCCTAAAACTAGCCAGGACCTTTATTAGGCTCTCATAAAAGAAGAACTGAATCAGTTCAGTGTTTAGTGAAAAAAAACTCCAATTTGTCAATGTGTTTGTTCTTCTTAGGTCACAGCTTCGCAATATCCTATGATAGAAAGTAGTAAGGTTTTTTATCTGAAGCTAAAGAAAATGCTGGTTCAAATTAGTTGTTCTTTTTAGGGAAGCTTTAAAAATGTTTATTTTTCTGACCTCCAACGCTCTAGTAGTATGGACATATTGTACATAGTTAAATTATTCCCTCAAAAACCTTTGTTACTACTGGGTATATTCGTTCTTGTTTTCTTATTATTGAAACATTAAATGTACACTCTTGTATACTAGTTTATTGATATTTTAAAATATAAACAAGGATGACAACATCCATAAATAGCGAATCATAAAAATCATGGAATGGATAAACAGAAAAAGTAAGTTATAGAGCAGATGTTCAGTTCCCATAACAAGGACGAAACCTTAAACAAATAATCTTTTAAAGCTTGACGAACAAAAATGAAAAGATTATAAATCTTCGCCAAAAATTTCAAAAACAGTCAATAAATTAACTTTAAACAAAATGCAACCAACTCATCTTTTTGTATGAAATAAATATCCAAATTATCTCATTTTTAGCATAATGATTCTTAGGACAACAAGGAACAGTTTTTTTAACGAAAAATCTCGGGAATAGTCCCTTTCGTAACATCGCCCCATAAGGGGCGATTCGTCGTATTTTTAAAATGGCTTTTTATAGGTTATTTCAGGTTATATTGGGTTAGGTGATTGCCCCACAGGGTTAGGTAAGTGGCCCCGCAGGGTTAGTGCCTCCCGCAGGGGCTAGAAATAGGAGAAAAGCTACTGTGAAAAATACGAAGAATCGCCCCATAAGGTGCGATGTTACGAAAAAGACTATACCCAAAATCTCTATAGTTAAATCCTAAAAATAAAAATATGATATTAATTATTTCTCGCATCGTACTATAAACAGCTTTCCGCGGATATAGAATGTACAATTATAAGATTAAAACCATTTTTTTTTGCCGAAGGCGCGGCTAAAAAAATATTTTTAATCTTAGATTGTACATTTTTATATTAGTAGAAAGCTGGATATAATGATGACAGTAGTTCGAGTTCTCGGATTTTTTAAAACTTGTTTTGTCCCCCCCCCTTATTTTTGTGCATTAACTGGTTGAATTTGTTCCACTGGCAAGATTTTTTGGTCTTTTGATAACTCGTTTTACCCCATCCCTTATCCTCTACCCCACTTTTGCTTTCATTACAAAATTCTTCCATCCTAACTTAACAACGCTGCTCAATAATGTAGCTCACCAAATTTACACATAAGGTGACGTTAACATGGGAAATACATATAATTAATTATGAAAATAATATATCCAAGTGCGTCTGTCGATAAAAAGAGAAAGACGCAATAAATCATTTAGCTCTTTATTTTTAATTTTTTAAGTTTAAAAATATTGTACTCGGCTATTCCTTGGCCGATTTAGGCTTTTAATCATATCCTGGCCGAGACAAATTTAGACCATTGACTAATCAAAAATCGGTTCAGTTAGAGGGATACCCAACGTCTCAATTTATTGCTACCAAAAGTCTTATAACTACGTTGCAATTATATAAAAACCCGTAAATTGAGTTTAATCAAATGAGTATACTACACATTTAAATCACGCCCCCATCCCGTGATACAGCGTGGCATTAATTTGTCATCGACCGCATTAACTGGTGTTTATACAAATGCGCCAATTTCAAATCCCCTACCTAAAATTTTTTTATAATATTTTTTATTAAAACTCAAATTAAAAAGTAGAAAGGCGGTTGACTTATCCCCCTCCCACTTTAATAATACCTAAAGGCTTCTAGGGGGCGTTGCCCCTAGTCTATCTTAAAATAAAAGCTATATCTTGCATTATTTTTTTCAATTAGGTGTTTGAAAACGAATTGCATATTTTTGCATATTAAACATATTTTTCTTTTTTAATTGTTATCCTAATAAGATAAAAGTTATACTTAAAAATTGTTTTAATAGTTATCATTATATTTTGCATTTTTAAAAAAACACCAAAATTGACCAAAATATGCGTATATATTTTGTACTCACTTGCGTCATTTATATTTCAGAATTTATTTACCCGTCATCGGATATAATACGATGCTAGACATAGTTTTTTCGTATGGATGAGAACCGGTTCTTATCCACCGGATTCAAATGAATACGAGAAAACAAATAATTATATCTACTACGTCTAATTCTCTTTTTCATTTATCTAACTTTGTTTAATAGTTCTATTGCATGCATACTTTTAACAGATTATTCTAGAATTTTAAGAATTAAAAAAAATCACGTCAGCATATAAAAATGTATTTTAATTTTAGAAACTAAAATTTATCCTCGTATAAAAGTAACAGAATGTCTTTGTGCGTGTACCTTAAAATTTCGCTTATCTGAGAACTAATAAGGTTATCCTTTACAGGGAAGCTTTTCAAAGGGTAGATTTTTATTACATTGGTCTTGCAATTAACTACCGACTGAGTAAAGACTACAATTATATCATACAAAACTGGTTAAATGTTCTTCATTACATAATAGCTTCTCATAGGTCCTTGGAAGGTTTCTAGCTATTTTGGGGAAGGGTAACACAACCTCAACCTCTAACTAACTCAGTTGCCTTTAGAGGCCTCTAGGGGCGTAGCTGTTAGTTTAGAATATGTAAGCTATCATAACTCTTTGGCTAGCCTAAGAAGTTTTATAGGATTTTGCTAATTAAAAGCAACACGTTCCTATGAACGTGATACATAGAAAAGAATGCATCTACATATATTCTCATATTTTTCTTGTAACAAAAAAAACAATCGCTAAAAAAGTCAGTAATTAACACAGTACAAAAACAAAATAAAAACAAGGATGAAAACACCCATAAGTAACGAAATAAAGCGCAAATAAATTGACAAATTGGGTTAGAGACGATGAATGCAAAATTGATATAAAAAAGAAAAATTAAAGAAATTATATAAATCATGAAACCATAGCGAATATATTTTATATTTTTATTTATGTCTTTTGATGCATGATTGAAAGACCAACTGACCAAGAAAATTATATATTGGATAATCATTGATACGCTGAATCTTAACCAAAATTTCAGCTGTCTATCCTAAAAAGCAACTGAGAAAATTGCATTTATCCCACGATTATTAGAGTAGCCTTGCTACATAAAATAAATTATGGTCTAAGGAATAATTTGTTGAAAACTGAGAAATGTTTCTTTTTGATACAAAACTTCTAAAACCAATGAAGAAAATAAAATATTGTTGATTAATTTCTGTCAATGGTAAGTGGGTTAAATTAAGCAATAACTTAAAAATGAAATAAATAAGTATCATGATAAAAATAACATGTACCACATTAATTAATTAATATATCTCCAATTATAATTCTTTTGCTAGCTGGCAAATTTCCAAATTAATATTAGCCACAGACATATGCATTGTTTGTAACAATATTCCAGGGATCTAAAGGGATAAGACAATAGCCGATAAAAAAAATACATTCTCAATGATGATACACATAATTACCTCTTCTGTAGATTGAAATTAGTGGTTAAAACTTTTGGACACTTCACTTAATGAACCAAACAACCAAATTTCATAATATTCCTCAGAGTTGTTCAGCGAATAAAAAAAGGTTACCATAAAACTTTGGGGACTAGTTAAATAAACAACCTTATTTCCCCGTCCCTCCCTGGTAAACTCCAGTAGCGCGGCTAGCTACTTTATAGTCAAAGAAAATCTTTAATTATATAAAAAAAAGCATAGAAAAACCTTTTATTTTTATACTTATACTATAAATATTACAACATTGTAAAAACAAACTAACTTGAGAAATATTGTGATTTTTTTGCCCCTATCACAAAGGGGCTTTTTTGAGATAAAAAGCCAGATTGACAAATGAAAATAGTCTAATACCATCGTAAGACTTTTTTTCATAAATATAATGACATATGGGTTGGGTGTGGGTATATCTTGTTTTGTCATGTAACCAAAGAGGGGTGGGTAAGAAGGGGGAGGCAAAGGGGAAAGGGGTTGTGGGGAAGATTTCCTTTGGAATAGTTTGTCAGAATATCCCTTTTCTCTGAATGACATAAAATTTTAATATATAACATGAAACTATGTTACAAACCCCCAAATCGGTTCAGTGCTTAGGAGGAAGGTTTTAACCAACAGACAAAAAACTTTTATATTTTACATAATACCAGTGAAAAAGCTCTTAACGTTGGTGGCATCTTAGTTTCTTGTGGAAAATAGCTAAAAACCTGCCCCCTTACCCTCCCTTTATATGCTTTCAACAACATTCTTGTGAAAACAATTGTTTTATATATAGTTTAAAATTTTCCCGTTAGATGTCTCAAAATCCTACTTTTGACATCAATATTTTACTCTCTAATATACTTTAGTAAAATTTATTTGCTGCAATTGCAAATGAAATTATCAAGTTTTTAAAATATTTTTGTTTGAACAATGGTTTTAATTTTCTGGTTAAGAGTAAAGCTATTTTATAAACTTATTAAATAATTCTTAATGAACATACAGGTCCCCATTTACTTACTTACTTACCAGCTTCTTCACTCCAGTGGAGCATAAGGCTATATTTCTGTTTTCTGGAAGTCAAATCAATGACACGAATTACTGTATTATTATTCACTACTGGCGGACATGCCCCTGCAGGGCTCCAGGGCCAGTTGAGGTGGTGGGGAGTTTAATTTGCCCCTTCTTTTTTAGTTTTAAAAAGAAAAAGTATAATTTCTTTTTTCTTTGGACGATTTCTCTTAGGAGGGTGGTGGTACCCTTCCTCAGGATAGTTATAAATCTTCCCTGGACCTATGAGAAGCTACACTTTAAATGAGAACCATATCGGTTCATCCAGAAGCGAGATCCTTTGTTACAGTCAGACAGAAATCCTTTTCTCGTATTCATTCAAATCTGGTGGATGGAACCGGTTCTCATCCTTACCGAAAAAAACTATGTCTAGCATCGTATTATATCCAGCTTTCCACGAATAAAAAAATGAACAATCATAAGATTAAAACTGGTTTTAATTTATAATTGTACATACTAAATCCGCGGAAAGCTGTTTATAATACGATGCGAGAAATAACTATTTAATAGGATATATATTCAATAGGATATATATAAGATTAAAACAAGACTTCTGGAACCCATGGACCATTAAGACAAAAGTAGGTGACCTTCGTAGTGATCTTAGGCAGACTATATAAGGTTGGTTAATTATACCCATGGACGTCCAAGCTTTTTCATTTGGGGAATAAGGAAAAAAATGAGAACTCAGGAGTCAGAAAAATAAAGGGAAAAGACAATGACCGATAAATTGATGTACATTCCCAATGATGATACACAAAAAAACTTATAAGAATATTTGGGGACTAGTGTAATAAACAGCGCTTCCTCCCTGATATTTACTTGTATTTTTTTTACATTTTATTTAAAGCGAAGCTTTTTATGATTAGGGTCGGTCCGTAACCGATAGCTTTTTTCGTTAATTTAGGCATGTTAGAATTGTCCTATTGATTTCAAATTTTGCATGGTGATTCCTTTAGTAATTAGGTACGATTTAGAAAGCGTAGCAACTCTATAATCATTACCAAAATGTCCGTACGTCCATTTTAAACATGTTGATTTTTTTAACAACAAATTTTTATGTGTTCTAATCATCCGATTGATCTGATTTTTGGTATATTGATTCCTGGGACAACAAAGTATAATGTTATTAGCAAAGCAACTCTATAATCAGGTCCTAAAAACGTAAGTATGTCCATAAATATTATTCTCTATCAAGCAGCTTTTCAACAAATTTACTTACAATTTTGCTTTGACTCTTATACTTTTATATTCTGATTATTCAGATCTGACACTATACAAGTGTTAATGTCCGTTTGTCCTACTGTTTTATGGATGTTTTCAAACTTGTTATACGTAAGTAGCACTTACATAAGTACTGAATAAAACGATAGGTGTCGAAATTGTGAATTGTAAACATATATCTTTCAGACAATTCCTAATTCTTTTTAAATTTCCAAAGCATTTCAGTGTGACTTTTGGGTATTTTGTACTTACAAAAGTGTCTGGTTTGGCATGTAGATAGGGACCAGTTTTATAAAACATAAATATATTGAATCTAAAACGTTTGCACGTTACAATAACAGTCTTACAAGAAAAAATTATAAAATATGGGTCTTTTTTGAAGAAGGGGAAAGTGGTTGTCGACAAACCCTCCCCCCCCCCCTCAGTATTTAATTTTAGTTAAAAACAGACAAACAAAAATACATCCTATTACTTTATTGTAATAATTTACATATAAAGCTACTCACATCTTCATAGACGTCCAAGGGGGGGGGGTAATGGGGCGAGTACCCCCCCTAAACGATTTTGGGGGTACCCCTCCCCCAATATAAATTTACCCCTACCCTGGGGGTGCCGTAGGCACCTCCAACCATTTAGGAGGGGGTATCCCCCCCAAACAATTTTTGTGGGGGGTAAATACCCCCCAAAAAGAAAAAATCTCTAATAAAAATTTTTTTTGCGTGCTTCGCGCGCATTTTTAATACTAAATATTTAATAAAATTTAAATTACCCCCCCCCCCAAAAAAAATTTACCCCGGTGGTAAATTTTTTTGGGGGGGGTAAACTAAATTTACCCCTGCCACAGATTTCAGGGGGGGGTAAAATTGGCTTGAGGGGGAAAAATTTGCGGCAAGCTTCGCGCGCCATTTTACCCCCCCCAAAAAAAAAATAGCTTGGACGTCTATGCACATCTTCATATACGAGCCACGGCTGCGCTAAGGCAGCTTAGAGCGGTTGCTTGCTATGACTTTGTGGACGAAGCCCAATCTGTACCAGTTTGGCTCCACTTTTGACGTCATATTCTCCATCTCTTTTTTAGGGATTTTCTTTCCCAAATCTCCTCTTATCTTCCTCATTTTATGACGTCACAGGAAAGTGGTGCAAAAGTGGTACAAATTGGGCTTCGTCACTTTGTGGCTTCAGCATCTAAAAAGCCACATTACTAAGTTTAGCTGCTTGTAGTAGAGGTTGGTTATGAAAACCGCCACAATGGCTTTAGCTTAAAAATTCTACTAAAACTCCTAATTATACTTTTAGAATTTTAGTCTCTAATTCCTGATTTAAATTATTTAGGGTATTTGTCCTTTTTGGGTGCATTTTGCAACTATATTTATTGCAATACTCATGAATGTACAAATAACACATATATAGGCGTTAGCAATGCATAGATGAAGCAAGGACGTCCAAGCTTTTTATTTTTAGGGTTCTAAACTGAGAGTTTTCAAAAGTTTAAGGGGGGTAATATAAAGTATGTATTAACATTATTTTCAGAGCGACTCTTAAAGAACAATAGGTCCTATGATATGATTCGACATTTGACCCAAAGTTTTAAAACAACATAATCTTTTTGATTAGGTCAAAAACTTTAAATAAATTATGATTGTTGGGTTTCAGACCACTAGTGTCCAAACATTTAAACAAATATTTATCATATATTGTCTTATCCCTAAGATTTCTGAGTAGGAATGCAGAAGTTTTATTTCTTTGTATATATACTTATTAGATTTTTATTAGATCATCTAAATTTTAGGTTTGGTATAAAAGCTTACTACTGTAAAATACTGTGAGTAAGTAAAAAATTCGCTTTCCCAATTTCTGACAAAACAATTAAAAGTATGAAAAAATTTAGTTTTTTATTCTCTGTAAAAATATATAGAAAAGTATGTTATTTTAATATCTCTATAAATAATTCAAAAAGTATATGTGGTGATTTATTATGGTAGTATTTTATATTTTTAAAATTGATAATAAAGACAAAGAAATATTTCTTCAATTTTTGTTGAAATAAATTTAAAAATTGTTAGAGTGCCTGTGTTGAAATGAAGACGATACTGTCTCAGAAAGACTCTGTTTTTCGGATCTTTCCCTGAAATAACATCTTGAGCACTGAAACCCCTCTCCCCTATATTTTTAAAAGATAGATTGAAATTAAGGTATGGGTAAATCCCCCCACCCAATTGATTTCAATTTATTGCAAAAAAAGGTGGGGAGGTTTTGTGCTCAACAAGGTCTGTTGAGGGAAAACGCCGATATATCAGCAAAACTATTTGTAAATTGTATTTGGAAATGTAAATCCCATGACAAATTTATCCACAGTCTACTAAAGTACAGTTGTTGTATAAGTAGTTTTATATAAGCATGTCCTTAGCCGAATATCCGATTGTATATTTTTCCCCCACCTTTAATCATTGTAACACACATGAAGCTTACCTTTGTATATATATGTATATAGAGTAATATATGATACTGTATAACAGTTTATTGTCCTGTTTTCATTACATATATCGTATGGAAGTCTATGAAGGTAAAGGATAAGGAATATACGTGTATATTATGACAGGGAAATATCGTCGTCAATTTAGCTTGCTAACATGGACATTACTTATTGGTAAGTTCGTTCATCCAGTAGAAGGGGAAATATAGGGTAAAGGGAATAGATGGAAAGGTTGGGGTTGTTATTTTAGCCAGCTACAAGTTTCATTACTATTAAATCCAAGTAATAATAAATTCATTATGAATATCTATGAACCCTTCTTAAAGATATAGTTGTGCTTAGTTAGTAAACTTAATTTTTTTACTATACAAAAGATCCAGTAGACCGAAAATGTACGCGAAATTAAAGAAATACAATGACATATAACCTCTAAAATACTGCCTCTACAAATGGAAGTAATATTTTGTATAGTATAGAAATTAAATCTTTTCAAAATTAATTATAAAGTAGAAAGTAGGGTGTAGAATAAACTCGTATTTGATCAAATAAGTAGTGCACAAAATTGGACCCTTAATTGGCCTATCATTATCAAAGCTATATAGTTTTACTTTTGAAAATGGGAAATATGAATAAATACTTATTAAACTGTAAAAGATGAATCGATATATTATTAAGTGGATGTTGCAACAGATATACATGTACTTTAATAAAGTGATACTCGAAGCTGGCAAAAACAACCATGCTCCCCTCAATATCATCCAACCTATTCACCCAACCCCTCCCCTCCTACTGGAGGAATCAACTGTCCACTAAATGAGGTCAATGTTAGCAACCAAAATTGTTATTTTACGGCAAATTTTACTTTGTCAATATATCCACGTATATTCTACATCCATTATATTTATTGAACTGTAAAATATGTATTTAATCACGATATTGATCAAGGTATGAAAAGTACATACACACAGGGATAAGCCAATGGCCGATAAACTTATACACATTCCCAATGATGATACACAAAATTATTACTTTGTAGATTACAATAAGTAGTTGAAATGTAAGGACATTTAACTAAATGAACCAACCAATTATAATTCAAAAAGTCCCCGAGGTTATTAAGCCAACGATTAAGAAAACATTATTATAGGACTTTGGGGACTAGAATGATGAACAGCCCTATGTCCCCTCCCTCCCTGGTGCAAAGTACACAAACATCATGCATGAAATTTTATACTTGAAAATTAATTTTTTTCAGGAAAACACGATTAAAAGAGCGACGAAAGATGATTTCTGAATTTATGCATGGACACAGACTAGATATAAAAAACAATGTAACAAAATCCTTAAAAGCGAAGCTCTAAAAAAATCAGAAAGAAGTGCAAACGAACACTTACTCTTGTAGAGTCTCAGAACTTAATAAGCTGTTGTTAAAAGAGGTAAAATCAGAATGTTTTAAGTGCTAACGATTAAAGAGTTGCTACCCTTTCTAAATCGTACCTAATTGTCAGGGAAATCATCATGCAAAATTTGAAATGGTAGGACAATTCTAACATGTCTGAATTAATGAAAAGAGATAATCATTACGGACGGATCGACTTTAATCACAAAAAAGTATGTAAAGTAAAAATTTAAGCTATCAATTATTAATTAGTAATTAAAGTAATTCTTTTACTTTTTCGTCTCTTTTTTCGACTTTTTAAAAGCGAAGCTTTTCTATAATTAGGGTCGGACCGACGGAACAGATAGCTCTTTTCGTTAATTTAGGCATGTTAGAATTGTCCTATCGATTTCAAACTTTGCATGACGATTCCTGTAATAAGGTACGATTTAGAAAGCGTAGCAACTCTATAATCGTTACCAGAATGACCGTACGTCCATTTTAAACATGTTGATTTTTTACTTTTTAGCAACAAATTTTTATGTGATAAAATTATCCGATTGATCTGATTTTTGGATTACAGATTCCTAGGACAACAATATACAATAATATGAGCGAATCATATCTATAATCTAGTAACAAAAAAGTAAGTATGTCCTTAAACACTATCCTAAGCAGTTTTTCAATTCATTCGCAGATTAAGTTATGACACTCTACAAGTGTTAATATTCGTTTATCCTACTGTTTCAGAGCTTCGCTTTTGTGGATGTTGTCATCCTTGTTTCAACTTTATTTTTTAAAATTCTTATATCTTTCCAAAACTAAAGAAACATTGATAAGACTTGAGGTAAAATGCAAAAAAGTCATTCAATTACTTTTCCATTATTATTAATTTTATCTGTGAAGTTTTATAGATATTTTTTTTATATAGAACAGTTTTATCCTTGAAAACCATTGTAGTAAAATGTCAAAATAGTTTGAAATTGGATGCGAAAAAAAAATTATATATTTACTTTCGTGAAAAACGTACAATATTAATCTCCAATTATGCGATCTGCAGGTATAATTTTCAAATAAACAAGGATGACAACATCCATTAAAGCTAAGCTCTGAAACGGCAGGACAAACTTGTAGAGTGTCAGAACTCATTAATCAGAATATAAAAGTATACTATTGTAAATTGTTGTCCCGTGAATCAGTAATCGAAAAATCAGATCAAGCGGATAATAATATCACATAAAAACTTGCTGTTAAAAAAAGTTAACAATCGAAATGTTTAAAATGTACGTACGGACATTCTGGTATTGATTAAAGAGTTGCTACGGTTTCTAAATTGTATCTAACTACTATACTAATCATTATGTACAGTGTGAAATCGATAGGACTATTCTAACACGTCTAAATTAACGAAAAAGCTATCCGTTACGGACGTACGGAAGGACCAACTCTAATTATAGAAACAAGGATGACAACATCCATAAAAGCGAAGCATAGAAACGGTAAGACAAACGGACATTAATACTTGTATAATGTATAGTGTCAGAACTGAATAATCAGAATATAAATGTATAAGAGTCAACGCAAAATTGTAAGTAAATTTGTTGAAAAACAGCTTGATTCAGGATAATGTTTATGGACATACTTACATTTTTAGGACTTGATTATAGAGTTGCTTCGCTTATTACATTATACTTTGTTGTCCCAGGAATCAATACACCAAAAAATCAGATCAATCGGATGATCAGATCACATAAAAATTTGTTGTTAAAAAAGTAAAAAAATCAACATGTTTAAAATGGACGTACGGACATTTTGGTGATGATTATAGAGTTGCTACGCTTTCTAAATCGTACCTAACTATTAAAGAAATCACCATGCAAAATTTGAAATCGATAGGACAATTCTAACATGCCTAAATTAACGAAAAAAGCTATCCGTTACGGACGTACGGACGGATCGACCCTAATTATAGAAAAGCTTCGCTTTTAAAAAACACGCTTTTAAAAAATATTGTAAAAACTGGAAACAAAAAAAATGTGCTTATTAATTTTATATGAACCTTTGACTTTTTGGTATTTAAGGAATTTATGCCATATTGACAAGGTTAATATTATCATAATTAGCTTGTTTTGCCCTAAAAAACTTTGATAAAATTGATACACAAGCATTGCAAAGTTTTTTTAAAATCTGCATAAAGATCTGAAATTTATTGAATCAGAACTATGGCTTCATGGTGCTCCCAGTAGAATCAGGAACTCTTTTCCGTTTCAAAATATCTCGTTCCTAGCCTAAGAAAATCTAAAAAAACATACAGATAACAGAAGGACAGGCAGAGTAATACACTTTATAGAGTAGCTTCGCTACTAAAAAAAATATTTTATGGGGCTTTGTATGAAATTGAAGTAACTAAATTCACAGTATTTTACACGAGTTTTACACGTTAGAACATTAATCATTCATAATATATTGTTTTATGTGCATTAAATATATTTAGTTCATACTTTTAAATGCATTTTTAACATCTAAATTTATATATATATATATCTTTAAATATAAACTTGCCCCTCTAAGGTAACCATGCCAGTAGCATAGGTTTTATATAATGTGTCTACTTGCTGTCGAGAATATATTATATTAAGATGGTCCATCATACCCCTGTCAGTTGCGGAATAGAAGGAAAGTACTGACTAAAGTATATGGGAAGCTATTTTTTATAAGAACACTGTGTAAGTGTGTTAAAAAAATGCAGTTAACGTAAGCTTTGAATTCCATATTTATTTAAATAAGAAAAATAACTAAACAATTTTAAAATGTTTTATACAGGAATTGTACAATGGAAAACTAATTAATCTACCAATTGATGAAAAATGTTCATCGTGCAATAAATTACGTAAGATTTTCTACTGGAAGTTGTATATGTAATTAACACTGGCGTCCACAGGGTTTGCCAAGCGGGTATTTGTTTAGTGGGGGAAAAGGGGAAGGTATCTCTCCAATTTAAAATTTAAGTGGGTATGAACACCACACTACAGACCCCGTCCGCACGCTCCTAGTATGTACTAAATAACAAGGATGACAATATCCATATAAGCGACGCACTAAAACGGTAGGCCAAACGGACATTAACACTTATATAGTGTCAGAACTGAATAATCAGAATATGTATATGAGTCTAAGCATATTAATTGCAATTAAATTTGTTAAAAATTGCTTAATGCAGAATTATGTTTAAGAACATACTTACATTTTTAGGACTTGATTATAGAGTTGCTTCGCTTATAATATTGTTTTTTTGATCTGATTTTTAGTAGATTGAGTCCTGGGACAACAAAGTATAATGTAATAAGCGAAGCAACTCTATGATCAAGTCCTAAAATGTAAGTATGTCCATAAACATTATCCTGAATCAAGCAGTTTTTCAACAAATTTACTTACAATTTTGCTTTGACTCTTATACATATTCTGATTATTTAGTTCTGACACTATACAAATGTTAATGTCCGTTTGGCCTACCGTTTTAGTGCGTCGCTTATATGGATATTGTCATATTGTTATATTATAATTATTCAGTTCTGACACTGTACACTTGTTAATGTCCGTTTGTCCTACCGTTTTAGTGCTTCGCTTTTATGGATGTTGTCATCCTTGTTAGATCATATAATAATTTGTTGTTAAAAAAGTAAAAAATCAACATGTTGAAAATGAATGTAGGGACATTCAGGTAACGATTATAGAGTTGCTACGCTTTCTAAATTGTACCTAACTACTACAGGGATCACCATGCAAAATTTGAAGTTGATAGGACAATTATAACATGCCTAAATTAACGAACAAAGCTATCCGTTACGAACGTACGGACGGACCGACCCTAATTATAGAAAAGCTTCGCTTTTAACAAAGATGACAACATCCATAAAAGCGAAGCTCGGAAACGATAGGACAAACGAACCTGTAGAGTGTCAAAACTGAAAAATCACAACATAAACATATAAATGTCGAATCAAAATTGTAACTAAATTTGTTGAAAAACTGCTTAAATAAAGAACAATATTTAAGGACATACTTACCTTTTTAGGACTTAATTATGTAAGCAAATTTGTTGTTAAAAAAGTTAAAAATGAACATGTTTAAAATGGACGTACGGACATTCTGTATAATAACGGACATAACGAATATAGAGTTTCTACGCTTTCTAAAACTACTACAGGAATCACCATGCAAAGTTTAAATCAATAGGACAATTCTAACATGCCTAAATTAACGAAAAGAGCTATTCGTTCCGTACTGACGGACGGACTGACGGACCGACCCTAATTATAGAAAAGCTTCGCTTTTAATAAAGTCGAAAAAAAAGACGAAAAAGTAAAAGAAATCGATGAAACAGTTCTAATATGGCTGAGTTAACGAAAAGAGCTAACCGTTACGGACGGACGGACGGACCGACCCTAATTATAGGAAAGCTTCACTTTTAAAAAACTATGCACTGCTCTGATGTCCTAATAAAAGACAAGCTTTTGTAACAGCACAAATTTTCATAAGCCTTGTAAATTCTAACATTCCTCAACAGAGTAGCTTATACTTAAAGTGATCAACTAATTACACCCCTACCCAGGGTGAGAAAAAAACATGGGCTAGTAGAATATTATAAACTATATTGTCAACTTTCTTATAAGAAAGAAATATTTGTATTAGGGTAGGATCTCAGAGATCTAGTGGGATAAAACAATAAACTATAAATGATTTCCTTACCCAATTGCGATAAACAAAACTACCCCTTCTGTGGATTAAAGTTATTGGTTATAAAGTTTTACACTGTTAGTTTGGAACCAACAAATCAAAATTAAATAAAAGTATCAAAAGTTTTAGAACCAAACAAATAATATAATATGGTTGTAATGCTTTGGTTACCAGTGTAATATGCAGTCCAATGACCCCTCCCTCCCTCCCCGAATTAAATAACCATAAAGAAACTGCATGGGTGAAATTGTGTGTTTTACTTAATAAAAAAGAATTTTACTCATTCCTTTAAACAAGAGAAACCCACGCCCAGTACAAATTAATACTAAAATTTTAGCTTAAAAAATAATATTCTTTCTCGTATTCATTTGAATCCGGTGGAGAGGAACCGGTTCTCATCCATACGAAAAAACTATGTCTAGCATCGTATTATATCCAGTTTTCTACGAATATAGAAATGTACAATCATAAGATTAAAACTAGTTTTTTTAGCCGGTGCCTTCGGCACCACGGGGCTAAAAAACTAGTTTTAATCTTATAATTGTACATTCTATATCCGCGGAAAGCCGTTTATAAAACGATACGAGAAATAACTATTCTCGTATTCATTCGAATCTGGTTCTCATCCATACGAAAAAAATATGTCTAGCATCGTATCATATCCAGCTTTTTACGAATATAAAAATGTTCAATCATAAGATTAAAAGCAGATCCGCGGAAAGCTGTTTATAATACGATGCGAGAAATAACTATTCCAGTATGGGTATGAAACCGATTAATATCCCGTGGATTAGAACCGGTTCCCAGCTATACTGAAAAATCATGTGTAGCATCGTATTACAGACAATTTTCGACTGGTTAAGTTTTATAGTCTTGATATACGCGGAAAGCTGCTTAAAATGCGACACGATGAATAACTTTTTAGAAACTAAAAGTTCCGTTCCAAGATTGGTGTCAAAAAGCACATTTTTTTTTGTTTAAAATGACTATGGAAATATTTTTTGGGGAGTTGTATAATTTTTCTCTTGTCATATCACTTTGGTTTATTCATACGAACATCCCATCAATATCAAATAAAATTTTAGGTTCTAGATTTTTAGGACAATTCTTTCATACTGAAAATTGACTAGATTACAAAATTAAATTGCTTTTGTTACAGTAAAAACATGGAGGTCAAAGTTAAAAGCAAGAAAAAGTTATAAAAGAAAGGCAAAACCTCTAAACTAAAATCATTATTTAATACGTAAGAGTTAGGGACGGAGGAGAAAATGGACTGTTTATTACACTAGTCTCCAAATGTTTATATTCACGTTTTCACGTTTTCTTATTTGTTAGCTAAACAATTATAGGTACTATTTTGAATTTGGATTTGATACATTATGTTGAGTGTCCAAACGTTTCACACACTAATTATAATTTACAGAAGAGGTAATTTTATTTGTCATCATTGGGGACTTACCTCAATTTATCGGCCATTGTCGTATCCCTTTAGATCCCTATTAACAGTAGACATACTTCTTTAAATGCAAACAATTAAAAGCATATTGTAAATTCTTTAGAAAAATTATCTACATATTCTTTAAGTAGCGAAGCTACTCTATAATTCACTATAAATGTCATCAGCCAGTCAGTCAGTCCATAACGCTATCCGGGAAATCAGCCACTATTAAAGCTAGACCTCTGATAATGTTGTACAACATATCCAGTATTACAAAGCATATTTGTTCCGAAAAGCATCCAGTATACAACTTACTTTGTGTGTCAGTCTGTAAGTCATGCTACAAAAGGATTTTAATCTATTTTTTGAAGGTTTCGTGATTTTTGTAATTCCTAATATATTTAATTTTTACGATCTTCTTTCTCGTCTTTTTTGTGGTTTGCTTCTTTTTTTCTTGAATTGTATACTTTTTATCAAATGTGTACTTGGAATTTTGCAATTAAAAGTATGGGCCTAAGTATGGAACAAAGCAAAAACAATTTTTTATGTGATAAAATTATGTAATTGATTTTTTTAAATACTGATTCCTAGGACAACAAAGTACAATGTTATAAGCGAGTTAACTCTATAATCAAGTCCTAAAAATCTTATTATGCACTTAAACAGTATCCTTTAATTAAGCAGTTTTGCAACAAATCTACTTACAATTTTGTTTAGACTTTATACATTTATATTCTGATTATTCAGTCCTGATACTCTACAAGTGTTAATGATAGTTTGTCCTACTTTTTAAAAGCTTCTCTTTTATTGATGTTTTCATCCTTGTTTTTTCTTTAATTGTATACTTTTTGTGTACTTGGAAACTTGCAATTAAAAGTATGGGCCTAATAAGTAATAGAGTTTCACACGGAGAAAACCTCAAGGTTGGCACTCTGTAAGAACCCCCCCTTATTCATTTGACTGCTAGACAATGACAGCTGCAGCTGTATTGCAAACAAAATAAGCATATCCATTAATTGGTAAATAGACAACCAGAAAAAAAACTGTCAATGTAAAGAAACTTTTCTATAATACGGGTCGGTCCGTCCGACTATCCGTAACGAATAGCTTTTTTCGTTAATTTAGGCATGTTAGAATTATCCTATTGATTTCAAACTTTGCATGTTGATTCCTGTAGTAGTTAGGTACGATTTAGAAAGCGTAGCAACTCTATAATCATTGCCAGAATGTCCGTACGTCTATTTTAAACATGTTGATTTTCTTACTTTTTAACAACAAGTTTTTATGTGATAAAATCATCCGATTGATCTGATTTTTGGATTACTGATTCCTATTACAATAAGGTACAATAGTTTAAGCGACGCATCTCTTTAATCAAGTCCTGAAAATGTCAGTATGTCCTAAAACAGAAATTTACGTATAATTTTGTCAAATTATAATTTCATATTTTGTATATTCAGTTATGACACTCTACAAGAGTTAATGTTCGTCTGTCATACTGTTTCAGTGCTTCGCTTTTATGGATGGTGTCATCCTTGTTAAAAGTAAAATAGTTATAGTTATGTATCACATCTTATTTTATATTAACATTCGTGGAAAAGTGTCCGTATAAGGATACTATGCATGATTTTTCAGTGTGGCTGAGAACTGGTTATTAATCGGTTTAGAAGCCATAATAAAAATTTATTTTAATTTATTTTGTTAGAAATATGGTATGATTATACATCATAATGAATT
Organism: Acartia tonsa; assembly: GCF_053477335.1. Taxonomy (NCBI): domain Eukaryota; kingdom Metazoa; phylum Arthropoda; class Copepoda; order Calanoida; family Acartiidae; genus Acartia; species Acartia tonsa. The sequence continues at coordinate 47,354,122 of NC_137267.1, forward strand.
TGACATAGAAAATTTAATTCTTTAAAAACACATCAAATACATTTAAAAGGTCAAAAATACACTATATTTTAACTTATTGGCTCTATATTAAAAAAGTTTTTTTTTCGATTTAACTTTTTTTTTGTACAGTAAGCCTGGCTAGTACGTGTACTAAAAATATTTTTGATGATAATTAAAAATTTGTTAAAATTGCTGAAACAAGTCTATTTTGTCAGAGATCTAAAGGGATAAGTCAATAGCCGATAAATTGATGTATATCCTCAATGATGATACACAAAATTATCCCTACTTTAGATTACAATTAGTGGTTGCGACGTTTAAACACTCAACTTAATGAACCAACCAAAATTCAACAAAAGCCCTCAAAGTTGTTGAACCAAGAAATAAGTAAACGTCCTTATAAAACTTTGGGGACTAGTGCAATAAAAAGCACATTGTCCCCTCCCTTCCTGTATAAAGTCAAAAATGTAAAAGTACAAATAGTTTTCTATATATTTCAATACTACACTCTAAACAGCAAAAATTTCAAAATAGCAAATGTAATACTTTTTAAAAGCGAAGCTTTTCTATAATTAGGGTCGGTCCCTCCGTTAATTTAAATAGGTTAGAATTATCTATTGATTTTAAACTTTGCATGGTGATTCTTTTAGTAATTGGGTACGATTTAGAAAGCGTAGCAACTCTATAACCATTTCCAGAATGTCCGTATGTCCATTTTAAACATGTTGATTTTTAACTTTTTAACAACAAATAATTATGTGATATAAGTACCCGATCGATCTGATTTTTGGAATGCTGATTCCAATTACAACAAAAAGTACAATGTTATAAGCGAAGCATTTTTATAATTAAGCCCTCAAAATGTAAGTATGTTCTTAAACAATATCCTGTATTTACGTAATTTTTCAACAAATTTACTTACAATTTTGTTTCTATTTTTATACATAGTCTGATTATTCAGTTCTGACAATCTACAAGTGTTATCGTTCGTTTGTCCTACCGTTTCAGAGCTTCGCTTTCATGGATGTTGTCATCCTTGTTATGTAACAACGTCTTATATCAAGTAAAGATACAATGCAAAGTTAAAGCAGAACTATTTGCAAATAATTAATTTTCGGATCAACTGCAGTTCACGGTAAAATATTCCTGGTAACGAATATTTTTTAAAATCTATGAATTTTAAAGGCTGCTAGCTGCCAATTGGCTGAACGTACAGATCATACCCGCACACCATTTTAAGCGGCATAAGAAGGCCTACAAATAATCTGGAATAGCCAAGATTCAATGATGCACAGGGAAAGCTTCACTGAAGAAAAAACGCGTAAAATAGGTCTTTTTGCGCATTTCTCTGCACTGTGAGATAATTATGCATTATTGATTTATGGCTATTTCAGATTATTTGTAGGCCGCTTAAAACAGTGTGCGGGCATGATCTGTACGTTCAGCCGTTTGGCAGCTGGCAGCCTTTAAAATTCATACATTTTTGGAAATATTCGTCACCAGGAATATTTTACCGTGAACTGCAGTTGATCCAAATTTTCAAACAGTGTGGTTTTGTTTTAAAATAATTTCGAGATAATTAAACCCTTATAATAAAGTAAAAGTATCTCTGTCTGTCTGTCTGTACCGAAGAATATGATTTTTCTTTACAGGGAAGGATTATAGCTATTCTGGGGGAGGGTACCACCATCCATCCAAGAGAAATCGACCCTAGAAAAGAATAACTCCCAAAAAGTTTTTAATTTTACTTTTTCTTTTTTAAACTTCAATTGAAACTGGGAGTGGTCAACTTTACGCCCTCAAGGGCTTCTACGGGTGTACCCGCTGGTAAAGTTGAAAGATATAGCTTAATCCCGACCTAGATAATAGCTTAAATTTCAAAAAGCCAAAAAAAGCTGTTTTTAAAATATATTTCACTCGGCTCTAAATACGCCGTTTTTGCGTGATGTCCTTGGTCAATTGTAATCAGATTTTAGGAGCGAAGCTACTCCATAATTCACAGTCCGTTGGGAATATATTTTCTCGGCTGCTATTAAAGATAAACAGCTGAAATTTTAAATGAGTTATTTAAGCAAACAAAATTTAGCATAAATGGATATTTAAATCCCTCGGTATTAAATGATGAGCAAAGAGAAAAAATCTTTGAATTATTGGTCAATTTAAGTTCAAAGATTTTTTTATTGTAAAAAGTTATTTTTTTAAAAATATTTTAAGAAAAAAAATCTTCTAACAAAAAAAATTATCATAATCCAAGATGGCGTCAATACATGTAAAATAATATTTTCAAAACAAAAAATTAAAACTTGAATATCTTTTTTCACAGATTGAATTTCAAAAATCGGTCTGACAGTTTTTCCAAAGTCAGTATGATCTATTGAATGGAAAAGGTTTGAAACCGATAGAACATTTCTTTATATTAAAACATATTTTTTCTCCCGTTTTTTCCCACACTTCCAAAAAATGAAATTCAATGAAAATTAAATGGTTCTCACGTTAAAAAAATTTTCTCACGGGTCCAAAATATGAATTTAAATGAAAATCATATGTACCATTTAAATCAAAATAAATGGTTCCCACATTCTAAAAATTTTCCCACGCTTGACATTCTTGAAAAATGCTAAATAAATGGACATTTAAACAAACCCAATATCGCGTTTTTTGCAATGGAATGTAGATTCTCTGAATTAATGAGCATCAAGTGCATAATTTACTTTATCCGTCAGTCTGTCGGTCATGCATAAAAAGATATTAAAAATATTAACTATTATTTTTCCAGAAAGGTTTTGTAGTTTCTCTGAATTATTGCATATTTATCTAATGAACACCTTCTCTATAATTCATTTTGTCTGTTTGTCCTTCCATGAATGTATAGTGCTTCGCTTCTATGGATGTTGTCATCCTTGTTTCAACTTTCAACTATGTCATGAAAATACCTTAAATATTTTCCCTTATACATAAGTACAAAGTTACAAAGTTCATTATAAACACTCTGTAATTACTAATCTTCAAGTAGTTCTAATTTAGTAATTGTTATTCTTATTCATCACATCGTATGATAGACAGCTTTCCGCGGATATTAAAATGAATGGATCTACTGCAGTTCACGGTAAAATATTGCTGGTAACGAATATTGCTGAAAATCTATGAATTTTAAAGGCTGTTAGCTGCCAAACGGCTGAACGTACATATCATACCCGCACACCATTTTAAGCGGTATAAGAAGGCCTACAAATAATCTGGAATAGCCAAGATCCAATGATGCACAGGGAAAGCTTCACTGAAGAAAAAGCGCGTAAAATAGGCCTTTTTCGCGTAATTCTCTGCACTGCGAGATAATTATGCATTATTGATCTATGGCTATTCCAGATTATTTGTAGGCCTTCTTATGCCGCTTAAAACAGTGTTCGGGCATGATGTGTACGTTCAGCCGTTTGGCAGCTAGCAGCCTTTTAAATTCATAGATTTTTAGCAATATTCGTTACCAGCAATATTTTACCGTGAACTGCAGTAGATCCAAATGAATAAGTATAGGTTAAACCGAGTTGGCAAAGGCCCGTGATAACAAAACTTGTATTAATTTTTTTATTTATTTAATCATGACATATTGTTTGTAATATGATGCTATACATAATTTTTCGGTATGTCTGAGAACCAGTTCTAATCCTGCGGATATCAATCGGCTTCGAAGCCACACTGAAAATAGTTTTCCTGTATTGCACAGCATACTATACATTCATGGGATAGGCCAATACTTCTTCCACATATTTACATTTAAAAGGCACCTAATCAACTTTATCTTTATAGAATTTTTTTTTTGTAAAACTTGTTTTCTCATTGAATTATATGAAAATTAAGTTTACAAGCTGTTTTATTTGTTTAATTATTCCTTAAGGATCCAAATAGCAAAGACTTCCCTTTTTTCATTTTTTCTCGAAAGAGAAAAAATTTATAACACAATTTTCATCAAAGTTCCTTGTCGGGCACATATACCAAACCCTCTATTATTGTGAAGATAATAATAAAAATAATGGGGAATTAGTTTCTAGTATATTTGTGTTTATTACTTTAGGTCAGGTTAGGTTAGGTTATACTGGTATAATAAAGAGGCTACGAATTCACTAGTGGGCCGGGCAGGGCTAATCTATTCTTTAGATTCTTAGAGATTTTTTTTAAAGTTTGCAAGCTATATGTACCTTTTTAATAATAATTTTATATTATTATAAAAATGAGAGTATCTTTAAATTGAAGCCTTGTACTTTTGTTTAAGTGCTACTATTCATGGAATTTTATTTCCTAAACAAATAAAAAACACATTTATTTTAAATTTGATTATATGTCAATCTTTCGTACGAATAAACTAATATGTTTTATATGGTTTTGATTACCAATATATCTATATATGTTCCATGTTTCTTTACTTTAGGCCAGGTTGGGTTAGGTTGCATTGGGTACAGAGTAGCCCTGCATGGGTGGAGCACCGTAGGTATAGACTCAGCAGGGGTTAGGCAAAAGATCAAAACCTCCCTCTTCCTTATTTTCAATTTTATTTAAAACTAAGGGGAGGATGCTGTAAGTATTGGTGCAAAAAATGGGGACGAATTTCAAATTGATTTGACGGGGCTGATTTTTTTACGTCACAAGTGAAGGAAAAGAAAAGGGGAGGGGGAAAGAAACCCCTAGAAAAGAGATGGGATTTACCCTTCACTTGTGACGTAAAAAAACCAGCCCCGTCAAATCAATTTGAAATTCGTCCCCATTTTTTGCACCAATACTTACAGCATCCACCTAACCCTTGCTGTTTTCATGATCTTGATAAACAAACAGAGTTACTTCATCTCATTGAACAAATATAGAAAGCTGATTGTGCTGTGTGATTAATTTCAGGGAGGGAGGGGACATTGTGCTGTTTATTACACTAGTGCCCAACGTTTTATAATAACGTTTTCTTTTTCGTTAACATAACAACTTTGAGGACTTTTATTAAATTTTTATTTTAAATTTCAAATTTGTGTTTCATCGTTAGGATGTATATCAATTTATTGGCAATTGTCTTATCCTTTTAGATCTCTGATTTAAACAGCTAAATTAAATGCTGATTACATGTCTTGAATTTACGTAAGCAAAACTAGAAAACAAAGTAATCAGAAAGTGCTCAAGCTAACCTGCAAAGAATACTTAATTACAATTGGATGGTAAAATGATTCTCCTCTTTTCATTAATCCTTATAATAAAGTAACAGGATGTCTGTCTGTCTATTTGTACCGTAGGAGCCCGCTAACCTCTGAAGTAATATGGATCTCATTTACAATGTGGCTTCTTATAGGTTTATGTTTTTTTTTTGGGGGGGGGGAAGTACCACCACCCTCCCAATAGAAATCAACCCTAGAAGAACATTACCCACCCTCCCCGCCCCCTCCCCCCCCCCCCGAAAAATAATGCTTTTCTTTTAACCTCTCCTTTACCTGAAGGTCCCATAAAGGGCTTTATTGGCGTTATTGCTAGTAAAACATATCTTAGATCTGCTTGTGTAGGTATCCTTTTACTGTTTCTAAAAACAGTATATTCATTGCAGCTAGTCGCTGGGTCATAGGATTTGAGGCTAACTTTTAGGATACTCACATACTTTTTCTGCATCCAAGAATGTGTAATGTGTATTTAATTCTGTGTGTGTATGTGAGTATGTGTGATTGTTTGTGCTTTATAGCAAAGCCACTCTGTCATTCTGTCTGTCTGTCTGTTTGTGGGTATTGATACTTCCACTTGTTTTCCTCCTGTCGCTCTCCTTCCCTTCACTTACTTATAAACAAAGGAAAATTTTTAAAACCTTCAAAAGTCAAAAATAGACGTGGGGAAAAAATATGTTTTTTCTTGATTTTAGGTCGGAGCCAGAGCCGCACCAACATCCAACGGCTCCGCAACGCTGCTAGTAACTTATAATTTCAAACATTACAAGGATTGGGTTTATAGGGAGTTTTTTTTTACAAAGTTTCTGTGATCAAGGACTGTCAAAATATTGGGATAAATAAGCTTTACTACTTTTGTATCTTAGAGTACTTGTGTTGTTTTAATCTGTGTTTCTGACTGCTAATTATTTTGAGGAAAGAATTACTACAACGAAAAGTAGAATAGAATTTCTGATATCTGACAAAGCCCAAAGGGACTAAAAAATCAGCCACATGACGTCATAAAAATAAGGGATCTACTGCAGTTCACGGTAAAATATTGCTGGTAACGAATATTGCTGAAAATCTATGAATTTTAAAGGCTGCTAGCTGCCAAATGGCTCAACGTAAAAATCGTACTCGCACACCATTTTAAGCGGCATAAGAAGGCCTACAAATAATCTGGAATAGCCAAGATTCAATTATGCATAGGGAAAGCTTCACTGAAGAAAAAACGCGTAGAATTGGCCCTTTTCGCCCATTTCTTTGCACTGCGAGATAATTATGCCTTATTGATTTATGATTATTCCAGATTATTTGTAGGCCTTCATATGCCGCTTAAAACAGTGTGCGGGCATGATCTGTACGTTCATCGGTTTGGCAGCTAGCAGCATTTTAAATTCATAGATTTTTAACAATATTCGTTACTAAACCCCGAACCACTTCATTATGCAATCTACATTTTCCTGGATATTTTGTCTATGGTAGTCCATAAGTGTACAGCTTTACAGTACAGTGTTTCTATTTGTTAAAGCAACACGTATGATAAAAGAAAAAGATTCTGTTTAAAGTAAAATGCTTATATTTCAATCAAAATCTATATTTTTGTATTTTTTACCGATCCACTTCATTATGCAAATCAAAAGAAAATCAATGAGAAAACGTTTGTTTTGCCCTTTTCTCCACTTTTAAAAAATAATTCTGATAAAATAACAATTTTTTAAGGCATTTATGCATTAATTATAATGAAAAACAGTTTAAGGTAGATTTTATTGATTTTTCTAAATAAGAAATAATTGAAAAAAAGAAATTCTATCCCTATCACTTTAAAGGACAGCTGCCGACCCCCAGTCTTATGGATGAAGCTAAATACATGTAAAAAATATAAATTTGCCTGAAAAGTATACAAAAATGTTTTTTGATGTGTTAAAAAAATCCATTTTAAAATCTTGATTTTGAGGATGATGGCCTTTAAGATGCTCTTACTGGTGGTGATGGTGAGCTAAATGTTATCAAAGTGCATGCCCTTGAAGAAAACTTATATATTGAACTATGGTCCAATTTTTGTAGTCATAGCAGCCTCCAGCCAAGCAATATTAAAAAAGAAAAAAATTGCAATTTTAATTACTAAAATTCATAAAGTAAATTATGTAGTTTTTAGATAATGGTTATATTTCATGTCGAGAGGCTCCAATGGAGGCTGCTATGACTACAAAAAATGGTACATAGGTTAATAGACAAGTTGTTGTAATGGTCATGTACTTAGATAACATTTAGCTCACCTTCACCACCAGTAAGAGCATCTTAAAGGCCATCATCCTCAAAATCAAGATTTTAAAATGGATTTTTTTAACACATCAAAAAACATTTTTGTATACTTTTCAGGGTAATTTTTATCTTTAACATGTATTTAGCTTCATCCATAAGACTGGGGGTCGGCAGCTGTCCTCTAAAATGATAAGGATAGAATTTCTTTTTTTCAATTATTTCTTATTTTGAAAAATCATTAAAATCTACCTTAAACTGTTTTTCATTATAGTTAATGCATAAATCCCTTAAAATATTGCTATTTTATCAGAATCATTTTTTAAAATTGGAGAAAAGTGCAAAACAAACGTTTTCTCATTGATTTTCTTTTGATTTGCATAATGAAGTGGATCAGTAAAAAATATAAAAATATAGATTTTGATTGAAATATAAGCATTTTACTTTAAAAAGAATCTTTTTCTTTTATCATACGTGTTGCTTTAACAAATAGAAACACTGTACTGTAAAGCTGTACACTTATGGACTACCATAGACAAAATATCCAGGAAAATGTAGATTGCATAATGAAGTGGTTCAGGGTTTAGCAACATTTTACCGTGAACTGCAGTAGATCCAAATAAGGGATTATCTATCTCTTTTTAAGGAGTTTTATTTCCCACTTCTCCCCTCATCTCCCTCATTTTCATGACGTCATATGGGTGATTTTTGAGTCACTTTGTCTGTCATAAAGTTGCCATGAAGTTGACATAAAGCTTACAAAAATGATATCAATAATTTCTCTTTTTCTTCTGTGACTTGATTTCAATCTTGAAGTTTTCTGTGTGTAATGTTTGTTCACTATTTACGTGATATCTGAATTAAATTAAATAATTAGTAGTACACCTTAGGTATATGTTTTATAATACAAAGTAGCTTGATGTCTGTCCGTCCGTCCGTATGTATGTCCCTTAAGATCACGGTAACCACTGAATCGATTGGATTCTACTCTAAAGGAAAAATATTTACTTATTCTTTGGTGGTTTTAAGCTATTTTCTTGGGGGTTGGGACACCCTCAACTCTCCCAAAAATAAAAATTCCCCTCAATTTTTTGTAGTGGTTGCAGCACCAGAGGTACTTAATTTTTTTTTATTTACCTCTTTTATCTAAATTTTACAAGGATATTTATATTAATAAGTAGAAATAGATAAATTTTTGGGGACTTTTTTAATTCCATCTTTTTATTCTACACTACTTTTTTATTGCTCTTCTTTGGTGTAATTTTTTTAGGGATGGCGGTGTTGATGTTTCATGAAGATATCATAGAAATCCATAGAAAAAAAACATAGAATCCAACAACTACATTGGTTAAAGTCGCTTAAAGTTAGATGATAAACAGCTCATTCTGAATTTTAAAGCTATATCTTTTAATAATTTTAAGTAACATATACAAATAAATTTACAATACCAATCACACTGTTAAAAATAAAAAAGAATTTTAGCATCAGATAATACTATATATTCATTTCATTACTGTATAGCATCATCCCATACGTTCTAGCAAAAAAACCTCATTACAATATAAGGAAGATTCCAATACTGTATTGAGTATTACTTAGTGTTCTATGGAGTAATATGTATTACTAATTAAGAATGTGCATTTTATAGTATCATCTAATACTCTCTATGGAATAAAATTCAATAAGCTAGATGGAAGTTTTTATTACTCTGGTTCGTAATTTTTGTTACTCTGTAGTGTAACAATTGATACTAAAAACGTAATATCTCTGTATAGTAATAGTTATTACAGTATATAGTACTACATGGTGTTATATATTCATTTTGTTAATACAGCACACTTACGGGTCCAGGTCTAATACAACCCCAGCGTATCAATTGATACTAAATGAAAAAATTATTTTTTACAGTGCATGATAAACAAAATAACCACTAAGAAATTGCTTGTTAACTACTAGTTAAGAATCATCCAATAGTAGTTCAATAAAAGGGCGTTGCTACAAAAGACCAACTCTACAAAAGACCAACACCTACAAAAAACCAACTCTACAAAAGACCAACACCTACAAAAGACCAACTCTACAAAAGATCAACACCTACAAAAGACAAACTCTACAAAAGACTAACACCTACAAAAGATCAACACCTTCATAAGACCAACAACTACAAAAGGGTCGATTTTTTAAAAGCAAGGTTGTATCGGGTTCGAAACTATTCCATTACGTAGCCAACAGACTTTGGACAAACTGTCGGACGGAATTTTAAAATTCAGCCTGTGGACAAAGTTATTCAAGAAAGAAATTTTTATCGCCATATTGGATACCATTAAAATTAGAAGATTTTTTCTTTAAAATTTAGAAGATTTTTATACAACTATTTCATTACATTGTTACAAAAAAATTTCTGTTTATTCTCGTAATTGTGTCGTTTATAATCTATTTATAGAATTCATGTTATTAATTTGATATAATGGTAGACCATTTGCAGCTTTAGACCTTCTATCATTACGATTTTGTAGGTGTTGATCTTTCGTAGGTGTTGGTCTTTTGTAGGGTTGGTATTTTGTAGGTGTTGGTCTTTTGTAGAGTTAGTCTTTTGTAGCAACGCCAATAAAAGTATCAAATTTTTTACTAAATGAATAAGATATATTGATCATAAAGCTCTGAGTACTAGTGTAATTTACAGGCCAATATCCCCTCCCTTCCTGCGTGTAAGGATAGTAAAAACATCATAACAAATAAAACCATAGAAACCAATTATTTCTTATATGTCGTCTTTTGTTAAAACTATTTTTGATTTGATTTTAAAATGGATTTATTATTACTTGGATGTTACACCAGATTTATTATGTTCTTTAATAGAGTAAAACTCGCAGCTAGCTAAAAAAACGATACCCCCATCCTTCCCTTTTACCATATTCCATCCCCTTCTACTGGATGAATGAACTGACGAATAAATGAGTTTCATTTTGGCAGTCTAGATTGTTGACAATTTTTCCCAGTCATAATACACACAATACTTTTTGATTTGAACTTTTTTAGAATAGTCGATAATAGTATAGTCCCTTTCATGGCAACGCACCTTAAGGGGCGAATCTTCGTATTTTTCACAGTAGCTTTTCTCCTATTTCTAGCCCATGCGGGGGGCTCTAAACGTGCGGGGCGAATAGCCTAACCCTGTGGGGCAATCACCTAACCCAATATAACCTAACCTAACCTAACCTAACCTATTATCTATAAAAAGCTCCTTAATGTGCGTTGCCATGTAAGGACTATTCCCATAATTTGTCTCTAACTTCTAATGAAGTTTTTATTATCTTTGTTGATAACAATTTTCTTATTCGTTGGCTCAACAACTTTGGGGACTTTTATTAAATTTTGATTGGTTGGTTCATTACGTTGAGTGTCCAAACGCTTTAACAACTAATTGTAATCTACAGTAGGTATAATTTTGTTTATCATCATTTGATATGTACTGTACATGTAATTTATAGGCCATTGACTCATCCCTCTAGATCCCTGGATAGCTGCACTTCCTTTGGTGGTGTCATTCTTGTTAATGAAACAGAAATTAAAAAGCTAATATTTATTTCTAAAGACAAGTTCACTTAATATAATAACAGCATTATCTCATAACAGTATAAATATTAAATTTATAATGGACAAATACAACAAACATTTAATAAATATTATTAATTACTATTATTATAAAGGGGACATTTTTCGATTATTTTCCGTAGCGTTGTGTAAACGTTTAGTCAAATGCGCTTATCAAGTCAAACTGTTATAAACATGTATATTAAGATATATAAGTTGGAAAGAATTTTAATGTTAGGGGGAGATTTGAAATCTGCATAAAATCTTAAGGATTTTTTTTTTATAAAATTCGTTTTTTTGTATAATTCTATATCTAAAAGCGGAAATACAATTTAAGTTAATTAATTTTGACATCTGTGATTGGTGTATTGAAAATTATCTGCGAATTTTATAAAAAAAAACCTTAAGATTTTATGCAGATTTCAAATCTCCCTCTAACAATAAAATTCCTTCCAACTTATATATCCTAATGTATATACAAGAAATGGTCAGTTTGACTTAATAAGCGCATTTGACTAAACACACATCAGAAAATACACCAAAAAAGACCCCTTTTAAAATAGGCCTTACGAACTATAAATTACAATTACAAATATACATAATAATTATTAAATATCTTGATATGTTTTCTCTTCAATTAAACTAATAAATTCAAGGATATTCTAAATTAAATAAGCTAAAATGTTTTCCAGTATGGCTTTGAAACCGATTATTATCCGTTGGATTAGAACCAGTTTTCAGCAATGGTGAATAATCATGTATAGCATCGTATTACAGATTTTTTCACACGTATTAAAATAAAAAAAGCCACAAAATTATTACCATATTTGTTAGCCCGGGCCTCCGGCCTCTCGGGTCTAGCAAAACTGGATCTAATCTGATATATTTCATTATTTTCATTATAATATTCGCAGAAAGCTGTCTATAATACAATGCGATAAATAACTATTCTAAGCCTTTAAAAAACTGTAAAATTACGCCATACGAATAAATAAGAACTAGAATTAAAAAAATGAAACTGAAAATTACAGAATGCACTTTAGGGCATGTCAATTAAAATAAAATCATACCCAATTGCATATGTTAGCGCATTTTGGCAGTTTACCACAAAGGTTCTAGTAAAGTACAGAACCCCCCCCCCCCCCTTCCTATGTTAAAGGATTAAACATAGGGGTAGAAACTACCCCCTCTTCTTTTTAATATATTTAAAAAATAAGAGAGGGAGGATTAGTGCTCGATAGACACTTAGAGTGAAAGCACCGGCATTTTTTATATGAATCTTTAAAGATTATTTATCATGGCTCGTCACCTGCAGCCGAAGAAAAAAAAACACAGCCGATTTAAATTTGTCCGACAAATTTAGTTGTAGCCGTCAGTTATTCATGTCAAGTATTTTCATCTTACAGCCACCGCTGTTAATAACTACTAATATAGAAGCAGCTGAATGCTAAAATATCAACCACAGCTGCTAAGCAGTTTTGTTCAGCCACAGCTAAAAACCGATTAACAAAAAATCAACAACTGAATATAATTATATGTCGGCTGCTGAGCTTTTGTTGTTGTTTTTTTTATGACCGATTACGCAAATTACTTTTAAGTACATAGGGTATAAAGAATATATTTGTATTTTAAGAACTTGTCTCTTCGCTCCTAGCTTCTAGAGGAGTATGGGATATGTCAGAAAAATGGCCTAAAACCGCCTGAAGATATATATCAAGCTTAACTAAAAATTAATACCGAAACAAACTATTATTTTCTGATATCATAAGCTACAGACAAAAAACATTACTACTTTATAAAATAGGATTTAAATTCGAAATTAGATAAGACAATAAACGATAAATTCATATACATCTTCAATGTTGATAAATAAAATAACCCCTTTTCTGCATCGGTTGAAAAATTTGAACTATACCAGATTGTAACTAACCAACTAAAATTCAATTGGTTATATAGGGTAACAGTGTAATTTACAGTCCAATGTCCCCTCCCTCTCTGTCTTTTATAGATTTTGACATTTTTAATCTATTTTCAATCTATAATACAAAGTAGTATGATGTCTGTCCGTCCGTCCCTTAAGATCTTGGTAACCACTGAACCGATTGAATTCTACTCTTCAGGGAATATACAGCATGACCCTCGAAAAAGTATTTTTAAGCATCTGCAGCCCTTATTTCTCAATGAATTATAAAAAAAATGCATATGTCCTTGTTCTCCATAGTATTCCACATAAGTAGATATAAAAATATTTTTTTTACCTCCATTAACACCGGAGATTTTTAGAGCTAAAGTTTTGAAAAAGTGACTGAGAAAAAGAATTTTTTTTTGTTTCTCTTATTTTTTGGATGGTTATATTATGTTTTTCTGGCAACTGAATAATGAGACACAAAGAAAAACAAGTTAACTAATTATTTCTTTTTTATTCCACCAAAAAATATAAATTTTTAATGGCAAAAAATACTACTGAATGAATTGATTAATTGCAAATTTTAGGTTATTAACTAATCCTTATTTGAGAAAAGGATTAATTATTACAGTTGCTCCGCATACTTTTCTGACATCTCAATAATTTAATAGGGGGTTAATTAAGCTTTTTAGACAAAAAAATCATTATGTTTTAATTTTATTTTCTTCATAACTTTTTTGTTATTAAAGTTAGGATTGTGAAACAAAAACAATTTTCCTGCTATATTCATAAAGATTTATTTGGTTTTTTAATCTTAAAAAATTTTGCCTAATAAGTAAGTTTTTCAAAATATCATTAAACTAAAAAGACTCAAAAAATATGTGTAAAAAAATGCTTTTTACTCAAAAACTAAATTTTTTATTTCATTTTTGTGTAAAGTTTCTGCTAGTAGCAAAAATAAAAGGATTTCTACCTTAATTTTGCTAAAAAAGTCGTTTCATGTTAAAAGTTACTTTTTCCTCAGTCACTTTTTCAAAACATTAGCTCTAAAAATCTCCAGTGTTAATGGAGGTAAAAAAAATATTTTTATATTTACTTATGTGGAATACTATGGAGAACAAGGACATATGCATTTTTTTATAATTCATTGAGAAATAAGGGCTGCAGATGCTTAAAAATACTTTTTCGAGGGTCATGCTGTACATACTCGTCCTTTGGTGGTTTTAGGCTTTTTTCTTGGGGGGGGGGGGTAGGACACCCCCAATCTCTATTACCTCTTAGGGCAAAGCCCCTAGAGGCTAGGGGCGAAGCCGCTAGTTTAAAATAAATCATTGCTATTTTTAGCTTTTTGATATGTTAAGAAAACCCAGGGAGAAAGGAGACATTAAATTTCACTGGTTACCAAAGTTTTATACCCGCGTTATATTATTAGTTTGCTTAAAAACTTTGGTTACTTTTATTGAATGATTGTTGGTAGATTCAAAAATGAAAGTGTCCATATTTTTCAACCAATAATTTTAATCTACAGCAGGGGATGTATATATAAACCATTATCTTATCCTTTAGATCCCTGACTTATAGCTGAAATGTAATGATCAAAAAAGAATTTTCGCTAAGCCAACTTTTAAAATTCCAATACTTTTTGCGTAACTTGATGTCATTTCTTGATTTTACCACATTTTTTTATAGATATTGATTTGTCGTTTTTGTAGATTTTTAAAAAATCAAATAGTCGATGTAAATTGACATTAGTTATGTATTAAACCTTCGTAATATGTATTTATCGCATCGTATTATAGACAGCTTTCCGCGGATATTGAAAAGAAAAATTACAAGATTAAAACTGATATTGTAGTAATGATTTTTGTTTTGATATTCGAGAAAAATTTAGTGTAATACGATGCTATACATAATTTTTCAGTATGGCTGAGAACTGGTTCTTATCCAGCGGATAATGATAGGTTTCGAAGTCATACTGTAAAATAAATGAAAATATTCAAACAACGATCAAAGTACCCAGTAATCTTGTTAGGTCTTTAGTTTAATTTTAATAAAATTTATCATTAGTTATTCAAAAAACTTTAATTTAAGTTGCAAATAAAAAAATAAGATTAGTTTAACCTGATATCTATAATTAATATCATGACACCTTTTTAAAAAAATTGAGAGAAGAAAAAATGCATATTAGATGACTTTTTTTAAGGAAAAATATTCAACAAAAAAGTAATATGCAGGGCTCGACAGCCGCGCGTCAGCTGCCTTTAAGCCTCAGTAATATCAACCTATTACAATTTCAAAAATCAGCTGGAAGTCTCAACTTTACCAAAATATGGCAAACCATCAAATTTTCAAAGCATTCAAACGAACAGGTTAAATATAAGGCTTAATCGCGGCTGATACGAGGCTGCCGAGCCCTTAGGTGAATTCTTAAAAAAAGAATTTGCCTCACTAAAATCAGTTTGCCCCACTAAAATCAGTGAGGCTCGCTAAAAATTCAGAGGAGATAATTTTGCCTCACTAAAATTTTAGTGGGGCAAATTGATTTAAGTGAGGCAAAAGTTTTTTTTAAGAATTCAACTTCGGTAATTTGAAAGCATTTAAATAGTAGTAATTGTGTTCTCAATAACCTTGTTCTATTTCTCATTACTAATCCTCTTCATATTGTGGATATTCTTGCAGGCTGCGCTGATATTCTTGAACTCAGATTTCTCAATGATTCCATAATCATCAAAAAGTTTGAAGAACTCGTGGAAAGCCTCAATAAATTGTTCCCCCGCCTCCTCTGAGTCTGTCTCAAGGTTTATGTCAAGCTGAAAATAGTTGTTTATCGCATCGTATTATAGACAGCTTTTCGCGTATATTAAAATAAACAATAAACAGTTTTGTTAGCACTGAGGGGCCATTCCTATGCTAAAAATGCTGATATTAAAGTTATGTTTTCTATTTTAATATTCGTGGAAAATTGTTTGTAATACGATGCTATACATGATTTATCAGTATGGCGGAATATCGGTTCTAAACAAGCGGATAAGAATCGGTTTCAAGGTCAAAAAATAGATACAGAAAATTTAGGAGGGTGGGAGGGAACATTGGACTGTAAATTACACTTAATCCTGTTAGTTGACCTAAAAACTTCTTGTACTTTGATTGCCGCCATTGGTCAATAACGGCCTCTCATTGGCTAATTTTTTTTGTTTCGTCATATTTTTTGCACCAATACTCACAGCATCTTTGATTGTTTATTACATATCAAACCATTTGTGTTCAAAATTGTAATAAACTGTCATCAAAAAATATGTTTTTCAAAGGTAGTGTAAGAATGGATATAGAATATTCGTGGATATTATGACAGAAAATTGTCGTCAATTTAGCTTGGTAATATGAACCTCATTTATTGGTAATTTTCCTCATATAGTTGGAGGGTAGGGAATGGGTGAAAGTGAATGAATGTGGGGTATCATTGTTTAGCCAGCTATGAGCATAACTTCATCATCAGAGTACATGAAAATCTGATGCATCATCCAAGCAATAATATATCCATTGTTGTAAATTGATATGAGATTGAGCAATCCTATACAAGTCTAACCATGTCTATGATTTTTTGAATAGGGGCGTCGTAGCTCAGTGGTAACGCACTGAGTTATGGTGATGAGAGTTCGAGTTCAAGTCCCCATGTGGCAACTCGAATTCTCAGTTGAACATATTCACACAACTTCCCCTGGTTGTGTAAGAAGGGAGATTATTAAGTGGTTTGGATACTTAATAGTCACGTACATAATATCTGTACAACCCTTATCCCAAGCTCCTCTGCGGAGAGCGTCATTCATTACGGTGACTTAATTTGGGACACCTGCCATACTCGGCGCGGGTGAGGTAATAAAGAGTAGCTCCCTTGAGACAGCGGGTCAAGGCATAATGTACTTGGGCGTGGAGCTTGATAGCCCCAGTGGCTATACAAAAGTGTCTCGTCCTTCTCCATGACTACTTAGGTCCAAACACTAAGAAACTATGGCTACATACACATACATGATTTTTTGATACTGGTTTGGTTGTATGATGGTCGTGGTTCGAACCCATCCCTTGTCTTAAGCTAACCTGTCTAACCATATCTATAATAGTTTTAGTCTTGTTTGGTTGTAGGATGGTCGTGGTTCGAATCCCTCCCTTGTCTTAAACTTACCTGTCTAACCATGTCTATAATTGTTTGAATCTGGTTGCAGGATGGTCGTGGTTCGAATCCCTCCCTTCTCTTAAGCTTACCTGTCTAATTATGTCTATAATTGTTTGGGTCTGGTTTGGTTGTAGGATGGTCGTGGTTCGAACCCCTCCCTTGTCTTAAGCTTACCTGTCTGACCATATCTATGATGGTTTGGGTCTTGTTTGGTTGTAGGATGGTGATGGTTTGAATCCCTCAAACCTCTTAAGCTTACCTGTCTAATTATGTCTATAATAGTTTGAATCTGGTTGGGTTGTAGCATTGTCGAGGTTCGAATCGCTCCATAGTCTTAAGCTTACCTGTCTAACCATGTCTATGATGGTTTGAGTCTTGTTTGGTTGTAGGATGGTCGTGGTTCGAATCCCTCAAACCTCTTAAGCTTACCTGTCTAACCATGTCTATAATAGTTTGAGTCTGGTTTGGTTGTAGGATGGTCGTGGTTCGAATCCCTTCCTCGTTTTCGTCCTCGGGTATGGCAGACTACATAGTAAATAAAGAAGGATGAATATGTCAAATAGTTTAGGGAGGGAGGGGATATTTATTATACTATTTTTAATAACGTTTTCTAATTCATTGGTTCAACAATCTTGGGGACTTTTATTAAATTTCCATTGGTTTGTTTATTTAGTTGAGTGTCCAAATGTTTCAACCACTAATTGTGATATACAAAAGGGGCAATTTTGTGTATAATCATTGGGAATGTACATCAATTTATCGGCAATTGTCTTATACTTCTAGATCCCTGAATAAAAGCTGCCTATAAACAATTCATCATGTAAGGTTGCGTGATTTTTCTACCTGTTTCTTAACTTTTCTAAGAGCGTTGCCAACTTCGTTTTGAACAGCTGAATTTTCTACTACAGACAAGGATCTAAAAAAAATGGAAAACTATATTGAAAAATGTTGTGTTCCAAAGAAGTACATAATTTCACAGCATTTTATGAAAAAAGACAGTAACAAAAAAAAAATTATGTAATTTTTGTCTTTGGATTTGAAAAGTCAAAAAAGTGTAAGAAAACCAATCACTCACAATCTTCTCAAACAACTCTTCAGTAAACTTCAGCTCGAGCCCATGCCCTTGTGGAGCTTTGCTCTCAAAGTAGAGTGCATTCTTTATTACAAATATGCAAAAAAGAATGTCATTGGCTAGGTCTTTAGCTGTTGTGATCTGGAGCTGCATAAAGATCATAAAGGTTTTTAACTTTAGCATCTAGGATATAATCATCTATGTTTTCTTTTAAATGTATTGAAAGTTACCTGTTCTGTCTGTAGTTAGCATTGGCCATCTGGGCATTGAGTGCTTCATCAGTTATCTCTCCTTCTATCTTGTCATCATCAGATACAACCTTTATAAAAAAAATTATCCCTATATGAATGAACTGCATCTTTTTCTGTCTATCTGTACCGGGATCGAGCTAACTGCTGAACCGATATGGTTCTCCATTACAATGTAGGTCATGGGAAGGTTTATAACTATTTTGTGGGAGGGTAACAAAACCACAACCTTAAGAGAAATCGCCAAAAAAAATATTGTGCCGCTAGACGGCGCCATTGTATAACTTACTTAAAGACGCCAAACCTTTTTCATTTTACAGCTTCAATTTAATGGAGGGAGGGGGAGGGTTAACTCCCTTTTCCCATCTCCAACTCAAGGGCCCCTAAAGGCCTCTAGTGGCGTAGCCGCTAGTATAAACTGAACTATACCTGGGCTATATCAATTCTGGAGTCTAGACTGTACTGTTTTCCTGACATTAACATCCCTCTGATGCGAGATCTTGTGGCTAAAAAAATAATTAAAGACACATTATAAGGAAAGAATAATTTAAGTAAAACTAAATTTAGGTTTTTTTTGTTCAAAGGAACAAAAGGATTTATTTATCTAACCCACTTATCATTGACAGAAGATATTAATCAATGTCTCATTTTCTTCATTTACGGGGAAGGCTCTTTGGAAAAACCGGTATTTTAGCCACAATTTGTTGAAAATCATGACATATTTTTTTTTATATAAAACTACCCACGTCAATGAAGAAAAGTAGATATTGATTGTTAGCTTTTGTAAATAGTAAGTGGGTTAAATAAATTCATACTTTTGTTCCTTTAAATAAAAAAACTTTGTAACTATAAAACCATGCAAAAAAATCAATATTTGGCATTTTTAATGGTCGTACAAGGTGGATAGATATATATATAACAAGAAATGATCATGCATTATAAAAAAAATAGGAAAAAAACACATATTTATATAGAAAGGAATGATATGAAACTGTCCGTACTGAAAATTTACATTTGGGTTATTGTCCATGCAGTTTATTAGAGGGTTGAGTGGAAAATTTAAATTTTATTGATATGTACAGATAACATCCTACCAATTTTCCTACAGTGATTGTCAAAACATTTTTCCGGTATGGCTTTGAATCCGATTTAAATCCGCTGGATAATAACCGGTTTACAGCAATGCTGAAAAATTATGTATAGTATCAAATTACAGACAATTTCCCACGTATATCAACATAAAAATCATGAAATTAATACCAGTTTTGTTAGCTCATACCTTCGGCCTTTTGGTACTAACAAAACTGGTTAAAATGGTATAACTTTTCATTTTAATATCCGAGGAAAGCCGTCTATGATAAGATGCAATAAATAACTATTCTTCAATTTGTGCATAGTGCAGTAATATAGAACTAGAAATGAAATAGTGAAAATCTTGGGCCCACAAGACGGGCAAGACTTACCTATAGCTGGTGGAATTCTCGGGCCCCAGATGGCCAACGACTGGGCCCTTTTGTAATTCAGCTGTTCAGGGTCCCTCAAGATGGCGGAACGACCTGACGAAAGGGTCAAAACTCAAATTCCCGGATTTTTAAATATTTTTTTTTTTACATTGGACAGATATCATTCCTTTCCCTAATCTCATCATAATTTACAGTGTCGCTTCTCATATGTTATGGGAAGGTTTATAACTATTTTGGGGGAGGGTACCACTAAACTAAAAATGAAAGTGAGAGGGGTAGACTTCCCCCTACTCCACCATAAATGCTCCTAGATGCCTCTTGGGGGAGAAGGGCGTAGCTACAACTTTTATATAAAGCAGAGCTTCTCTGTTGGTTAATATTGTCAGTTAAGCTACAATTTGAATGTTATTAAAAAGTGTACACAACAAGTTAATGGAGGGAATTATAAATCCAAAAATGGGTTCGCTACTTAAAGAAATAATTTCCTTGTATAAAAATCACCAAATCCAACTTGGTAGTTTTAAGTTTAATAAAATGATGTTAATAAATAATAATAACCAAATCTATGAATTCAAGCACATGCAGTTAAATTAAAAGAAATTGTATATTCAAAATGTAAAAACAACAATTTTTTATTGCAGTAAGGCTACGAAACCGATTAATATCCGCTGGATTAGATCCGGTTTTCAGCAATACTGAAAAATAATGTATAGTATCGTAGTACAGACAATTTTCCAGAAATATTGAAATAAAAACATAAAATTTTGTCATCCCCACAGCTAAAAATTTGGATGTTTGTTTATTTATATTTTTAAAAAATTTGATAACCGTGGAAATATGTCTATATTTCGATGCGATAAATAGCTACTAAACTATAAATTAGTGTTTTTTTAAACTTACAGTTTGAGTGAATATTTTTCTGCATGCATCTCAATTTCTTTGAGAAGTCCATCACCACCTAGGTTAATAATTATTCATTTACTCGTTTCATAGTCGTTTAGTTATTAATCACTTCGAAGTTCTAATTGTTGCCAGCTAAGTTTGAATTAAAATGAGTTTTTTTTTACAGCGGGAAGTGTCACATGTGACGTCATAAAAATACGTCTTAAAGGGAAGGATGGGAGGAAAAGTTAGAAAGGAAACCCCTTAAAAAAAGATTGATAATAGACGTATTTTTATAACGCCAAAATTGACAATTTCCACTGCCCAAAGAAGTTTAATCACCCCATTCACCTTATTGAAATCCCCCCTCTCTCTCCAAGTGCTTATTTATATTCAAATAACTACAAAATAAGTAAATAACTATAGTTAAAGATATAAGATTAAGTTAGTAATTTTAAAATAAGGATGGCAGCATACATAAGTATCGAAGTCTTGGAATACGGACAAGTAGATTTAAAATGCATTTATAAAAATCAAGAATCCAAAAACATTTCTCAAATATTTTTATTTTTAATATTCATTTTTTGTAGAATGACTGACTAACACATGGACAAAGTAAATTACATACTAGATGCTCATTGGTACAGGAAATCTTCACAAAGAAGGCCACAAAAAAATCACATTTTCCCCATAGCGTTACTGACTGACGGATTGACAGACTGACAGACAAAGTGTAATATAGAGTAGCTTCGCCACCAAAAATGAACGTTAAATTAACCTAAAACCCAAGAGCTATCATGCAATACAATAAAATGAAGCATCTTATTGTGCCTACAAAAAAAAATTACGTCATAGAATACAAATTACCCATGATAGGCCAGTATTATATACATTTTTAATTGACTTGTATGCGTCATTTCTTTATAGGCACTGTAAGCCGCTTTGTTGAAAATGTTAATACTCAAGCCCTCCATTGGTCTATTCCTCATTATATTGATTAAACTTACATCATTGTTGTCAAATAGCGCAGCAAAGGACCCATCCACAATTTTGGGGGACATTGGTGAGTTGGGACCAATGTTGGCCAACAGCAGGGAGGTACCGAATGACTCGTTCTTCTCTTTGATTTCTAAAAATAATATGGGTATAGCCCCTTTCGTGGCAACGCACTTTAAGGGGCGATTCTTCGTACTTTTCACAGTAGCTTTTCTCCTATTTCTAGCCCCTGCATGTGGCCAATTGCCTAACCCTGCGGGGCAATCATCTAACCCAATATAATCTAACCTTATCTAATATAACCTATTAAAAGCCATTTTAAAAATACGACGAATCGCCCCTTAAGGGGCGTTGTCACGAAAGGGACTATTCCCAATAATTTTGTATCAGAGATGGGGGGGGGGGGGGCAATGGGATGTTTAGTCCCCAAAGTTTTATAATAATGTTTTTTAATTTGTTGGCTTAACAACTTTGGTGACTCAACTTAGTGAATTATAATTGGTTGGTTTAATAAGTTGAAGGTTTAAACGTTTCAACCACTAAACTTACGTTAGAGAAGGGGTAATTGTTAACCTGACCCAGATAGGGCAGTACCCTTTTCAATTTTCTCCAAATCATCCATCCCCTGGCAAAATTAAGGGATCCACCCCCTCCAGGTTAGAAAAAATAGATAAAATATTCCCTACATAAAGTCAGGTAACAAAGTTCTTTCCAGTATGGGTAAAATTAAAAGAAGAATATATTTTAATTTAATAAATATAACTTTTAAAAAGAAGAGTAACAAAAAATGTAAATTTTTGTTGTAAAACATTAATTAAGTAAAGATTGAAGAAAGTTTACCTTTACAAGAGTTTTTGCACCAAACTTTGTATTTTAAATCGGATTATTACTCCAAGGATTATATTTGAAAGCAAGGATTTTTTACATTAAAGGGAGTGTCCGTGCGTATGTCCGCGAACGG
Source organism: Acartia tonsa (assembly GCF_053477335.1). Lineage (NCBI taxonomy): Eukaryota > Metazoa > Arthropoda > Copepoda > Calanoida > Acartiidae > Acartia > Acartia tonsa. Next base: position 47,376,842 of record NC_137267.1, read on the forward strand.
GCGAAATATGGTGTTTTTTAAGCAACTCCCTTACTTTTAAATTACTTATTAATTCCTTGGACAATTTGGAAAGCTAATACAGAAAGTGTGAAAGCCGTATAACAATTTTATTTTATAAAGTAGTAAAGTTTTTTTTGTCTGTAGCTTAAGATTCAGCTCTGATTGAGTGCTCCATTTTCGGGAAAGTCGATATTGATTCCGCGAGGGTTTTATGCTTTTTCTTCCATTCCCCAATCCTTCGAATACAGAGCTCCAAATTGTTAAAAGCGAAGCCTCTTGTCTATTGTACAACAACGTCTTTATATGTATACTGCAACCAATTAAATCAAATACTATAAAGCATCTGCTATTAACTGTAAGGAAACTTGGACAAAGCAGCCTCAGACAAAGTAGCCTCAAACAAAGTAGCCTCGGACAAAGTAGCCTCTAGGACAAAGTGAATTCCGGATATTTCTTAAGTAAATGTCTTGAGGCTACTTTGTTCTAGAGGCTACTTTGTACGGAAGATACTTTGTCTGAGGCTACTTTGTCCGAGGATACTTTGTCTGAGGCTACTTTGTCCGAGGCTACTTTGACCAAGATCCACTATAAGAATATCTCATTTTTTTATCTTTTACGAATATTATCATCCTTGTTAAATATGAATATATGCAACAGTAAATCATTATTCATTGTTACCAGGGATCTAAATGGATAAGACAATGGCCGATGACGCACATTCCCAATTATGATACACAAAATTACCCTTTCTGTAGATTACAATTAGTAGTTAAAACGTTTGGAAACTCATCTGAATGGAACATCAAAGTCTTCAAAATTCTTAATCAAACGAATAAAAAAACGTTTTATAAAACTTTGGGGACTATTGTAATACACAGACTAATCTCCTTCCTCCCTGCATTGTTTCTAAGTATAAAATGCATTTTTCATTATATAAATGTATGGAACGTTATGCATCATAATGTATATGTACATTACGTGGGAATCATGACAGTGGAAAAATTAGTTTGCTAACATGGACATCATGTATTGGTTAGTTCATTCATCCAGACGGAGGGGAGAAAATGGAATAAAGTTGGTATATTGGGGGTTCGTTATTTTAGCCAGCTACACTTTTCTAGAGGAATAATAATCCAATATAATACTTTATAAATATCAATAATGTTAGTGTTTAAATAAAAATACTTTTAAGTTGTTTAAATCATTTTTAAATCCTTTTTTATTGTTATGAGGACTGAAAGTCTCCTCCATAACTCACTTTGTTTGTTTGTCCATTCTATGATTTTGTGTTCTTAACTACTTGTCGTCCTTTTTATCAATTTATCTTTAAGTTGACTACTGTCTAACCCTATCTTTTATGCCCTTTTTGAGGGAGAGAAGGGCCATTGGGCTGTTTAGTACACTAGTCCCAAAATTTTATGATAACATTTTCTTTTTCGTCGGCTTAACAACTTTGAAGACATTTGTTTAATTTTCATTGGTTGGTCCATTAAATTAAGTGTCCAAAAATTTCAACCACTGAGTTTTTATCATCCTACCTTTGAGTGGAACTCTTTTCTTGGTTGATACAATCCCATAACTTTCCAGAACATCACTGGCTGTACTTCTAATCAGGGCCCAGTCTCGAGTTATATCCTAATAAATGGAAACAAAGATCAGCTGACTGTAAAACGTGGTACTGGTATGTGATTGCTGCGTAGAATCATAAAAAGTAAAATGTCATCTTTAGTATATATCCAAATAGATATATATAAATATGGATACAGTCTCGAGTTATATCCTAATATATATATATATAAATATAGAGACAATCCCATAATTTTCCAGAGCTGGATCTTTAAATAATTTCAATGGTGCGCGGGGTGATTTAGCGCACCATTGAAATGATTTAAAGATCCAGCTCAGAACATCACTGGCTGTACTTCTAATCAGGGCCCAGTCTGGAGTTATATCCTGTAAACAATTCATTACTTTTCATTAACAAGAAGAGAAAAAAAAAGGAATAAAAAAATGTATGTATATACTATATAGGAAAAACCTAAATTAATGTGTTACTTTGACTTAAAAATCACGTTTAACTATCTGAATTTTCTGTTTATTACACTAGTCCCCAAAGTTAAACAATACAACTTACACGCGGCTGACGCACAGCTGCCAAGCCCTGCTATAATCATTTTTCAGCGGATGTATTCTCAATATGGTAAATAATGATAAATTACAACAACTGCCAAACTTACCCTGTAGAACTAAAAGGTTTGTGCTAACATAAAATATGAATGGTTATATGCGACTATGAAAGAAGTAATAGCTGACAGGAACGTCAAAGCTTTTTATTTTGAGGGAAGTAATATAAGGGGTTTCAAGCTTTTTTTTAGGGGGAGGGGTGCCCGGTTGGTAATCTCATTTAATAAATTGAAACAAAAAAAAACTTGGATGTCTATGATATCTGACATATTATCTATTTGCCGTTATTGTTTTGACTTGATTTCTATTGACTATTATAAGTTATTAAATAAAATTTATCATAAATTAAACAATGTCCACAGTCTTTTATTTATAAAATAACAGCCCAAATGTTTCACAGGATACCAAAGTTAATAGAGGTGGGTAAAGGAGTGATTGATTATTATCCAATTTTTCTCTGAATTTGTATTTACACATTTTTCAATTTTAGTGAATTTTTCTTTTTTTTCTTGAAACAAACCATGTTTCCAATATTGTATTAAAGACAATTTCTTTCGGTCCCTAGGGCTAACGAATCGTGTTTTGATCTTATGATCTTTTTTATATTAATATACGCGGAAAGTTGTCTATAATACGATGCGATAAATAACAATTCATTTCGTTGACAGTTATAGAAAAAGGTTTTACACTTAATATAATAACGTACTGTCTTTTTGAATATATAAACAATTATTAGAGAACTTATGACAGTAAATCTAATGATGTACTATCCTTTCTTCGCCTGGATAAGAATGTGAAGACTGTTTATGGTAAATCTAATGATGTACTGTCCTTTTATTTACCTGAATAGTTGTGCGAGGACTTGTAACAGTTAATCTAATGATGTACTGTCCTTTTATTTACCTGAATAGTTGTGCGAGGACTTGTGACAGTAAATCTAATGACGTACTGTCCTTTCAGACTAGCCGGTACTGCATGCATCTTTCCACTAAAAAAATATATTTCCTTTTAATAAAGTAACATAAAGTTTGTCTGTTTGTACTAAAGGATCTCGCGAACTGCTAAACCGATATGGTTCTTCTTTACAGAGTAGCTTCTAATACGTCCTGATAAGGGGAGGGTGATACTAACCTCCCAAGAGAAATCCCCCCTAGAAAATCAAAATCACCCACGTTAAAATTAAAAATCTGGAGGGAGGGGGTTGCTAGTTTAGATATAAAAGAAGAATGAACTGTAATACTGAAATATTATAACATATTCTAAAAACTACATGTTTAAACGACAATTAGTCAATTTAGGTGTTTTTCTCAAAGTGCTGAGTTGAGTACAAAAACCCCACCCCCTCATTTTGAAGTAAATTAAATTATAGGGGGGGAGTTGGTTGATGTACCTTTAGCTATATTAGGTTAGGTTTTATTGGGTACAAGGTAGCCCCGCATTGGAACGAAGGGCGGACATACCTCAGCTAAAAGGTAGCTTCGCTACTGCAAAGCTAAATTGTACAGAATAGCTGTAATTGTTTATATTTGTGTTTTTGTTTACGCAAAATTCTTTTTAAGTTTGAGAACAATCAACTTCATTTATTTTGCTGGAGACACCAAGGATAGAGTTTTCCATCGGACCATAGTTTTTTAAAAACAAATTTTATAAGCCTTACGACGACCAAAACAACTTATCAAGGACATGCTTCAAACCGTTTAATGTGTTATTATCTGTAAAAAAAAGAATAATGTATGTCCGTCTGGCCGTATGTCCAGATGAATACTTTCTCGAATTGATAGATTGTTTGTTACTGCTAAGGTTTGGAGATATTTTACTTGGGGATTAGACACCAACAACCTAAGAACTTTTTGTTCTTTTTTAAAAAACAAAATAAGATGAAAACCCCTAAATTTTACCCTCCCCGAAGATATAAAAAATCATAACAAAACAAATTTGGGAGAGGGAAAATACATATCCCTTTTATGATGACGCACGGCCGTGTTGTCATGTGTATAGAGTAGCTAAGCTCCCAAGAATATGTTGCTAGTTTAAAAATCCATTCAGTTTCTCCCATATGATTAATACATGTTTATACACGCAAGCTGTTTTAATGGATATATGATATACGTGGATATATTGACAGGAGAAAATATGTCGTCAATTTAGCTTGCTAATAAGGAACTAATTTATTTGTCTTCTTTCATCCAGTAAGAGGAGAGGGGATTTGGTAAAGGTGGTTGATTTGGGGTATCGTTATTTTAGCAAGTTACAAGCATTGCTATATCAGAGTACATAAAAATCTGGTGCAACATCCAAGTATTGATATATCCTTTGCTGTTTGGCTAATTATTTTTACATTCGCAGCATATGTATAATCAAAGTATTCATTAGGTCAGTTTTTAGGAATATAATCCAAAAACATCCTTTTAGGAAGGTTTTAGACAATTTTCGGCCCCCTTATTCTTTTCCTTTTAAAGACAATGGCATATACATTATACATGGATGTACATTACTAATTTTGATACTCCTTCTATATAGGATAATTAGTGGTTGAAACATTTGGACACTCAACCTAATGAACCAACTAAAAAATTCAATAAGGATCCCATAAATGTTAAGCCAAAGAATAAGAAATCGTTAGTATAAAACTTTGGGAATAGTGTAATAAACAGCCAAATGTCCCCTCTCTCACTAATTTAACCCCCTGAACATTTTTATCCTTGTTTTCAACTTTCTAATATACTTTCTTAACCTCTCTTACATTAGATTTTTTACTAAGAAAAATAAAGGTAGTCAGACAAGAGAGGTAATGTCTGATTGAGCCAATAGGAGAATTCCATAGAAACCTACATTTAATCTCATTGGTTGAAATTGTGTACACATTTCATTATGAATTGTGTACACATTTCATTATGAATGCATGTTTTTTTTTCATTTCATACATAGATAAAAGTCAGCTTTAAACAATATCATTTCTTAGTACAGAGATTTGCTGAATCAAACTTACTTGCTCAAAAATGTTGTCATAAATGAGAAAGCTTTAAACAGAGGTGGATTCTTAAAAACAAAATTAGGCTTGCTACTCGCTGATGAGACAAAATTATTTTTGTAAAAAATCCTCAAAAATCGCATAAAAAATCTCCAAAAAGTAAATAAAATCATAAAAGGGTTATTAACATATGGTTTTGTTTAATTTTTGTAGATTTTTAATAAGCTTTTAAATGGTTTTTCATAAAAATAATTTTGCCTCAACATCGAGTAGCAAGTCAATTTTTTTAAAGAATCCACCTCAGCTTGAGTCAAAAGTAAACAATACTACGCTAATAATTTTCTTTTAAAGATTTGATGAAAAATCCGGTCAGAGGCGTAATCTAGATATAGTATGTCTATTTGAAGAAAAAGATTTATAAAATAGAATGAAATAAAAGAATTCCCATAAATTCATTATTATAATTGTAAAAAAATAGCTTAGAACCACCCCAAGACATTTTAAAGCTTCCATAAATAAAATAAAGCATATTCCGAAAACTTTAGCTTCAGAAAAGAACCTTACTACCTAAAATTATATGATGGAGAAATTTAACTGGTAACATCCTCTTAGAATTTTTTTTTCTATTCTTTAGATTATGGGGTTAGTTTGACCATCTCGATATACTATATGTATTGTTTGGATTATGGGAACAGCTTGACCATCTATATATACTATTTCTGTTGTTTGGATTATGGGGTTAGTTTGACCATCTCGATATACTATATGTATTGTTTGGATTATGGGAACAGCTTGACCATCTATATATACTATATCAATTGTTTGGATTATGGGAACAGCTTGACCATCTATATATACTATATGAATTGTTTGGATTATGGGGTTAGTTTATCCATCTAGATATACTATATATATCATTTGGACTATGGGGTCAGTTTGAATATCTAGATATACTATGTCTGTTGTTTTGCGAAATTGTTCACGTTCCCCGACCCGTGAGTGCGTCACTATAGCTAGCTAGTTGTCAATTAACAAATACTCACTTTCAACAGAGGTTTCGTGTATAATATCTTAACTTCAAAAGTGATGTTTATTTAAAATTTCTATCTGTAAAAAAAGAAGTAAGTTGTTGTGTTGTATGTAGTGTTAAAAAAAACAATTAACAATAAAAAAATATTTGCTGGTTTATCTATATGAGAGAGGTTAATGCCAACCTCCCAAGAGAAATCGCCCCTAGAAAAATTTAGCCTCAACCCAAAATAAATAGTATCATTTTCTTTTGAAAAAAAAAAAAATAAAGGTTGACTTATCCCCCCCCCTCTCTCCGATTCTTAAAGTGTCCCTAGAGGCCTCTAGGGACGTAGCTGCTAGTATTTCATATCTTACCTGGAATTTAACTTCTTTAGCAGTTTCTCTGTCATGGCATTCTCTCCCTAAAAAAATTAATATCTCATATTTTAGTTTTTTAGGGCCGAAAGACAGAAGCGTTGGTATGGTAATTTATCGTAATAGATGTAGAATAATAAAGGTACTAAGAAAGAGAGGGAATGTCTGATTGAGCCAATAGGAGAATCGCATCGGTACATACATTTAATTTCATTGGTTGAAATTTTATACACATCTTGTTACGAATGCATGTTTTTTTTCATTTCATACACAGATAAACGTCAGCTGTAAACAGTATATTTTCTTAGTAGAAAGCTTTGCGGAATCAGAATTAATTGCCCAAAAATTTCGTTTAAATTTGAAAGCTTCGAAACGAGGTGGATTGTTAAAAAAAAAGTTAGGCTGGCTACTCGCTGGTGAGGCAAAATTATTTTTGTGAAAAATCCTCCAAAATCGAATAAAAAAATTTACAAAAATTAAATAAAATCTTAAAAGGGTTATTAACATATGATTTTGTTTAATTTTTGTAGATTTTTAATGTGCTTTTGGATGATTTTTCACAAAAATAATTTTGCCTCACTATCGAGTAGCGAGTCTATAATTTTTTAAGAATCCACATCAACTTGAGTCGAAAGAAAACAATACTTTTGTCTGCTAGAAATGTTCCTTCTTAGATTTGACGAAAAAGGGGTTCAGAATATGCTTCTATTCTTATATTTCTATTTGTAGAATATACGTGGATATTATGTCAGAGGAATAATTGTCGTCAATTTAGATTGCTATTTCCCATGGCATTTATTGTTCAGCTCGTTCATCCAGTGATTGTTAGTTTGGTTCGCTAACAGTTTTACATTATTAGAGTAAACGATATTATGGTTTAAGATCCAAGAAATATTTTTATCCTCTTTTTTGGGGCCTTTCCTAATGAATTTTTATAATCATTTAATAATACTAAAGTTAGATGTGCTGAATTTTAATTTAAAAAAGCTTCAAACTTCCAAAAAATATAAATTTTGAAAATTAAATACGTTCAAAATTTTGAAAGTTTGAAGCTTTTTTAGCTAGTAGTAAATATTGAGATAGGATGAGGAAACACCGTGGAAACTGCGTACACATTTGGAAATTAAAATTCAGCACATCAAAAGTTACTCTGTTACCAGGGATCTAATGGGATAAGACAATGGGCGATAAATTGATGTACACCCCCCATGATGATACACTTAATTACCCCTTCTGTAGATTAAAATTAGTAGTTAAAACGTTTGGACACTCAACTTGATAAACCAACCAATCAGAATTTATAAAAAGTCCCCAATGTAGTTAAGTAAACGAATAAGAAAACGTTGATTTAAAACTTTGGGAACCAGTGTAATAAACAGTCCAATGTCCCCTCTCTGTTCTGTTACACCCTCATTATTATTACTGAATCTTTGCTTCAAGCATCAAATATATATATTTTTTTTGGCTGAAATAGTAAAACTTTACTTCTTTAAGCAATTTTGATAATTTTTCCAACATTCAGTTTACCCTTTAAATAGTTATTCATCGCATCGTATATCAAAATGAAAATTTGTTAGCCCTGAGAGGCCAAAGGCTCGGGTTATTATTTCTTTGATTTTTAAATTACTATTCGTAGAAAATTGTATGTAATACGATGGAATGCATGATTTTTAGTAAGAGGGTTCTAATACATCGAAAATTAATCATTTTTGAAGCCATTCTGGAAAAGTTTTTCTTAATTTAGCCCAAATACTTCTAAAAAATTGCAATGGTTAAAATTTATAAAAGTTATAAGAATTACAAGACAAATAGTATAATAACAACGGATATAGAATAAGTGGATATATTGACAGAGAAAAATTTGTTGCTAATATGAGCCTCATTTATTAGTTAGTTCGTTCATCCAGAGAGAGGGAATGGGATGGGGTAAATGGGGTGGATAATTATTTTAGCTAGCTGTTAGTATCACTCTATCAGAGTACATGAAAATCTAGTGCAACATCCAGGTAAAAATAAATCGATTATAATAGCAATATCGGGATTTAAACTAAAGCAGACAGAATATCCACAGAGAGAGAGAGGACAATAGGCTGTTCATTACACTAGTCTCCAATGTTTTATATTAACCTTTTCTTATTCCGTTGGCTTAACAACTTTGGGGATTTAAGTGAATTTTGATTGGTTGCTTCATTAAGTTAAGTGTTTAAAGGTTTCAACCACTAATTTTAATCTACAGAAGAGGTAATTTTATGCATAATTATTGGGGATGTACATTAATTTGTAGGCTATTGTCTTATCCCTTTAGATCCCTGCAGAATAACAAGTCTCTTTCAAGAAAAAAAAAACTATTTTCAGCCAAATTTTACCAATAATTCCAAAATTCAAAGATAATAAGAAAAGAGGGTTAAAAGTTAAAAAAAGATAACGAAGTTAAATACTTTTTAAATTGCCAATTAAATACCATAAATTATACTTCAAATTTATTATTTGTTTTTTTTAGAATTTTAGAATTGTGTGGTGTAATGTTTCCTAGATATTTTTCTCAATTCAACTTAAAATACGTCAGTATCAAAGTTACTAATAAAATATTATTTTTCATTTTTAACTAATACAAATTAATCCTTCTCTTAAATATTTTTCAATGGTAGGTCTATCGTCAAAACCTTTTATTGCACTTTTCCCTGTTCAAAATCCAGGTAAATTATGTCCAGCCAGAAGCTTGCACAGAGTTGTGGAGCAAAAGAAAACAAATCATTATAATGAAGTAACAGGATATCTGTCTGTGTGTGTGTGTAAACCCGCCTATGGCTCTCCTGTACAATGTAGCTTCTCATAGGTCTCGAGAAGGTTTATAACTATTTTGTAGGAGGGCAAGAGAAATCGCCCCTAGAATTAGCCCCCCCCCCCCAATTTTTTCATTTTTTTCTTCCCTAGACTAGAATTACAAAGTAAAGTTTTACTGCTTTTTCATTTAATCAGAAAATCTACTTTAAGCAAGAATTTTGAAAATCTATCCAAAAACACCAAAGATATGGGAAAAGCATGTAATAAGCTGCGTACAAGCCATAGATGTTTCATAATTAATTATGATCCACAATGTTAAAAATGTTGACAAGAAGTTTCAGCAGTCTATCTTGAATTTAAGCCAAGAAAATCTTACGGATGAACAGACATTTGAAATCAATAGCTCCGACACTGAAAAAACTAGACATCTATAATACAAAGTAGAACGATGTCTGTCTGTCTGTTTGTTTGTTTGTCTGTAGCGAAGGATCGGGTTCTCCTTTACAGGGTAGCTTTTCATAGGTTCCGGGAAGGTTTATAACTATTTTCTTGGGGGTGGGACACCCCCACCCCCCCCCCTAAAAAATGAAAAATCCCCCTCCTCAATTTTTTTTGAAATTAAAATTAAAATAGTGGGGTCGACTAACCCCCCCCCTCCCCCCCCAAAAAAAAAAAATAAAATTTGTTTAATATTTTTTCTTTTTAAATTTAAAATACGAAAAAATAGTTTGATCAAACCTCTTGGCGCAAAGCCCCTAGAGGATAGGGGCGAAGACGCTAGTAGTATTATATAACAGGCTTGCGAAAGCGGCTCAGCACCCCTGTCACACGCGGCATCCGGAAATTACCTTGAGACTCTTTTATCCAAGGTATAAAATTTAGTTCAAAAGGTGGAAAAAAATTTTTAGTTTTAATTTTGAAAGTTATGAATTAGAAGATTTTAATAATCTTTTTTTTGATAGCGCTAAGCAGCTATCTAACATTTGCCTTAAGTCTAAATACCACGATTCCACGATGTCTATATAGCAATACTTGCCTTAAGTATTAAAACGACCACTCCAAAATGTTAATGAATGTATCAAACACTTGTTTTAAGTCTAAAAACTACCACTATAAAATGACTATAAATATATCAAACACTTTGTTAAAGTCAAAAACCATTACTCATGGATGTCTATAAATCTATCAAATACTTAATTTAAGTCTAAAAACTATTACTAAAAATGTATATCAATCTATCAAATGCCTGATCTAACTCAAGACATCTTTATATACAAATTGCTTATGAATTTATCAAACACTTGCCTTAAGTCTAAAAACGACCATTCCAAGATGTCTCTCAGCCGGTATCTCAAATCTCGAGTCAGACTTTATGAATGCTTCAAACTTTTGGGCCATTCGGACATTTTCCCTGATTTAAAAACAAAATTTCACATTTTTAGGGACGAATCACATCCTTCACTACAAAAAAAAATGTTTTACAAAAATAAGATATAGAATATGCTAATATGGATTTCATTTATAGATCATTTAATTCATCCAGTAAGAAGGGAGGTGTTGGGGGAGAGGAAGTGGTTAAGGGTTATCCTTATTTTATCCAGCTGCTAATATTACTTTATTAGAGTACGCTGAAATCTGGTGCAACATCCAAGTAATAAAATATCGATTGTGGCATAATAATTGCGAAATTTTTGCCTGATCATTTTCTGAAGTCCTGATATTCCATAATTCCTGAGGACGAACCAAAGCTTGAGAGCCCTGAATCTCTTACTCAGCGGCACTTGCCAATGCTGAAAGTATTGTAATAAGTTAGGCATAGTTATTTATCGCATCGTTTATAAACAGCTTTTCGCAAATATAAAAATTATAAGATTAAAACCAGTTTTGTAATCACTAAGATGCCAAAGGCACAGGCTAACAAAACTGGTTTTAATATTATGATTGTACATTTATATATTCCTAGAAAACAGGACATAATACGATACGATACACGATTTTTCAATTTGGCCGAGAATCGGTTCTTATCCATGGGATATTAATCGGTATCGAAGCCAGACTGAAATTTTTTTAAGTTGTTCTAAACTGATTTTGCAGGAAAAAAGGAAAATGTAACATTCTGAAATGTAGATCAATAAAAACAATGGTATTTTTAACGGCGTAGCTTTTCTAAATTAATGGTCGGTTTAACGGGTATAATTTTTCATTAATTTAAACTTGATGGAATGATACTATCGATTTCAAATTTTGCTTGATGATTCCTATGACAGTTAGGTAAGATTTTTTAGGATTAAAATTTATGTTCTGCTTAATATGTTTTAACATTCTTCACATGTTCTTGTTAGTTTGTTCTACTTATTTTTTTTAGCTTCACTTTTATGGATGTTTTCCTCCTTGTTTTAATAAAATCTTACCATGTAATCAATAGCAAGGCCTGAAATAAACAAAAAATAGATTAGTTAATTATTAAATGTAACAAAAAATTAAATCAGGGATCGGAAGCCTCACGTAAGCCGCGCATAAGCCTCAGTATTAAACCTGCTTTTGAGCAGAAAAAAAAATTTAAGAAAGAAGGATTGTCTGCTAAAGAGCCGTTTTATACATCCAGCTGAATTTTATAGTGATAAAATCACGATTTCACTGAGGCTTACACGCGGCTTACGTGAGGCTTCCGATCCCTGAATTAAATCAACAACAGACTAACATTGGCAAATGAAAAAAGATAATGGCACCATATCAAAGTTAGGAAGTATGCAGTAATGTGTATTTACACATTGTTTTCATACAGGCCATATTATTGTAAAATTAGTTACCTGTATTCTCGTGCTGTAGATAGAGCGGCTCAACATTAAAGGTTCTGTGCAGAGATCTACTGTTCTTCACCCTGAATATTTTTTATCACATCATATTAAAGACAGCTTTCTATGGATATTAAAATGAAAAATCATAAGATTGAAATAAGTTTTGTTAGCCTCAGCTAGTTAAAGGTCCGAGCTAACAAAACTGGTATACATTTTAGAATTTTAGTTTATAATTCAAGGAAAATTTATGTAATACAATGCTATACATGCTTTATAATTATGATTAATAACCGGTTTTAATCTAGCGGATATCAAAACCATACTTGAAAATTATGCACTAAATTATTTCATACAAATAAATATAGGATTCTACAGAAGTTTAAAACTCAAAAACTTAACCTTTTTTTATTACGAAAAAATGAGGAATGGGGAAAAAATATTATTAGACTGAAAAATTTTATGAATTAATGAAAATCTCAGAATGAAAATATTTCATTACAAAGAAAACTCGAGATTTATTTCAATGAAAATTTGGTGCGTCATCATTTCTGCATATTTTCGAAGCAGCTTATAGTACCTACAAAAATAACCTCGTACAATACAAATGACAAATGATGGGCCAGTATATTTGTTACCATTGGTCAATAAAAGTGTATACTGGTCTCGCATTGGTCATTTATATTGTATTACGTCATTTTTTATAGGCACTATAAGCTGCTTTCCTTCGGCACCTCGGGGCTAATAAAAACTGGTTTTAATCTTATGATTGTACATTTTTAAATTCGTAGAAAGCTGGATATAATACGATGCTAGACATAGTGTTTTCGTATGGATGGTTCCTATCCACCGGATTCGAATGAATACGAGAAAAAAGATTTTTTGTTGGATGGGGTAAAGGTAAACAAACGCAATAAGAAAGATTTAACACCCCCACCCTCCATTTCTGACTGTTTAAAACAGGTTCTCAGCCATACTAATAAATCAATTATAGTATTGTATAACAGACAATTTTCCACGAATAAAAAAATAAAAATCGTAAAATGAATACCAGTTTTGTTAATTTTAATCCACGGAAAGATGTCTTAGTACGATGCGTTCAATAAATATTATTTTATATTTGTGATTTGATATAATTTGCGCAAATGAAGGGACATCGATATTTTTCTTCTGCCAAATAAATGAATATCATTAAATCCATGAAAAAATGTCGTTTATTACCAGGGAGAAAGGGAGGGAACATTGGACTGTGAATCACACTAGTACCCGAATTTTTTTTTATAAACTTTAATTGTTTTATTACTGACGGTGTCCACACTTTTCAACCAATAATTTTAATCTACATAAGGGGTAATTTTGTCTATCATCTTAAATTTTTACATCAATTTATCGTCTTGTTATGAAAAATATTTTTTTTATAAAAGAAAGGTGTTTTTTTATAATGAAATTATGAAAATAATTATAAGCAGCAGAAACAAATAATTGGAAGATATTTGATATACTATTAACATTATAAAGATCACAATATACGCAGGGATATAAAGGGATAAGACAATCGCCGATAAATTTGTATATATCCCCAACGATGAAACGTAAAATTACCCCTTATTTAGATATCAATTAGAGTTTGAAAGGTTTCGACACACAACTTCTTGAACCAACCAATCAAAATTCAATAAAAGTCCTTAAACTTGTAAAACCTACGAATAATAAAACTTTTAGTACTAGCGTAATAAACAGCCCAATGTCCTCACTCCCTGCAATATATTACCCCCTTCCCCCCCCAGAGCGCATATAGAGCACTGAGCTGGTTCTTTAAATCGTTTATAGGTGCGCTGAACTGGGGCGATTCATTTCAGCGCACCATCAGATTATTAATACCAATCTTTAAATCGAAATGGCATGGGGCGAATCGGCGCGGACAGTGACGTGGTACCAGCGCGCCAATGGTACTCAGCTAGTACCATTGGCGCGCCAATGCGGGGTGATTTATTTAATAAATATTTTTTTTTTAATTACTTTAATATTTTATTGCAAAACTATCGTGAAAACATTTTTATAGTTATTGTTTTATATAAAATACCATACTGACACGGCTTAAGTAATAAAGTTGTACTGGCGTGGATCGATATTTTATTGAGTGTCGCCAGCGATGTAGCAACACCACGCTAAAACCTTAAAAAATCAATGTTTTATAGCAGTAGCTGTGGCGCACCTCCGGTTCACCTTCGAATCGCCCCGATTTAGCGCACCTCTAAAACGAGTTAAAGATCCAGCTCTGGACCACTCCAACTCTTAACTTTCTTTAAAGGTTTCTCCTATTCCTAACTCACTCAGTTGGGCTTTAACCCTTTAGGGCTACCCCAACCTGAAGTAATTGTTATATTTATATCGAAGAAAAGTTACCTCCTACCTTATCTTAAGTTAATTTCAAAACTAAAATTGGTATAAGCATGTCAATCGACATAAAATTGTTGGAGACCGCCTATTTTGTCCCTTTTTTGTATCTCTTTTGAAAAGTGCGACACCCTGTGACGTCAATGAAATAGGAAGAGTTGATCGTAATAAAATTAACAACTTTTTTTAAAATAACTATTTTTAATGCTTAAAAAAAATATTAAAAATCTTAAAAACAATACATAATTTCTATAAAACGTATTTGCTTCTTTTTTTTGTAACAAAATTAGTTTTTTTGCTACTTTTTAAATAAATTCAATCTTCAATGTTCATCACATCAGCTGATTTCTATTTTTTATTATTGTTTTGATTGTTATTAGAGGCGTGTTATAATTTTCATAACAATTTTAAAATTTGTTGAAAATATTAAAATTATAGAAATATAGAATAAAATATAGAAAGTGATGGTACTTTATAATCATTAATAGGTCCGTTATAAACATTTATTGTTACTTAATGCATACAAAATATAATTAAAGGAATAATATTGCCAGCTTTAAATTATTATAAGAGCTAATTTAGTACAAACCAAAACTGAAGAAAACTTTTAAAAATACCATTTGTATTGCATCTAGACAACAAATGATGCTCAGTTTAGGTTATGTTTGATTAAGTAGATGTAAGAGAAGGGTTTATTTATTCATCTTTAAATTATACTTTTGACAGTAATTGTCGGTTTTTATGGATGGGGTCGAATGGGGTACGGACGGAGGGGGGAATGAGCGGCGAAGGGGTCATCGGGGGGGGGGGGGGGGGAGGGAAGACTCAGCATTAGAACTTTATATTATTTGATGAAATTTATTTTAATTGATGACGTTGGGGCCAGCTTCTTTGGCAAGGACCCAGGCCAGCTAGGCTATCCTATCCCTTGATCATATATGTAAAGTTGTGGAGGACCCAAAAGATTCCATCTGAAAAGGGAAAGTCTCTCATCCTAGGCACTGTGTAGAATTTGGGGGGGCCCCAGCGACACGGAAGCTGGAATCGCCAGAAGGGGGAGAGAGGTACTCTCTCCAGTGTACCAGGGAAGGTCAAATGGTTGTAGCAGAAGAAATTCTATGGTTTCTTGGATATCTTGAAACCGGTTTATGATAATAACAATAATAAAATGGAAATCTCATAATTCGCTCTTTTTTTAAGTTCAACTACAAATCCTAGCGATTTTAAAAGACTAAAAATGATTAAAAGATTTTAGAATAAAATAAGCATAATATTTGAATTGTAAACCTAGATATTTAATTACATCCAAGAAAAGCCACAAGGCAAATAAATTAAAGAGTAACTGCACTGTTGATCAACAACTTTTGGGCTGGAAATCCATAGTTTGAAAATTATAGGACAACTCTAACATGCTTAAATTAATCAATTTATCGCCTCATATTATAGACAGCTTTCCACGGTTATTTAGAATGAAAACATATACAAATAAAACCAGTTTTGTGGGCCCTGAGGTGTCTAAGGCCCGTGGTAAAAAAATTAGCATTAATTTTATGATTTTTATTTTAATAATTGTGGAAATTTGACTGTAATACCAAGTTAAACATTATTTTTCAGTATTGCATAGAGCCGGTTCTAATCCAGCGGATATAAATCGGTTTGGAAGCCATACTGGAATAGGTATTTATCGCATTGTATTATAGACAGCTTTCCACAGTTATTTAGAATAAAAAAATATACAAATGAAACCAGTTTTGTTTGCCCTGAGGTGCCTGAGACCAATGCTAAAAAATTAAACATTATTTTATGATTTCTATTTTAATAATTGGAAATTTGACTGTAAAACAAAGCTAAACATGATTTTTCAGTATTGCTTAGAGCCAGTTCTAATCCATCTTATATAAATCGGTTTGAAGCTATACTGGAATATATATTTATCGCATTGTATTATAGACAGCTTTCCACAGTTATTTATATTGAAAAAATATACAAATAAAACCATTTTTGTGGGCCCTGATGTGCCTAAGGCCTGTGGTAAAAAATTAACATTAATTTTATGATTTTTATTTTAATAATTGTGGAAATTTGACTGTAATACGAAGATAAACATGATTTTTCAGTATTGCTTAGAGCCAGTTCTAATCCATCGGATATAAATCAGTTTGAAGCCATACTGGACTAGTTATTTATTGCATTGTATTATAGACAGCTGTCTGCGGATACTAAAATGGAAAATTATAAGATTAAAACCAGTTTTGTGATAAAGGCCTGTGATATAAAAACTGACATATTATTTATGATTTTTATTTTAGTAATTGTGGGAAAATGTGGAAATTTGACTGTAATATGAAGCTAAACATGATTTTTCAGTATGGCTTAGAACCGGTTCTTATTCAACGGATATAAATTGGTTTGGAAGTCATACTGGAATAGTTATTTATTGCATTGTATTATAGAAAGCTGTCCACGGATATTAAAATGGAAAATTAAACTGTTTTTAAACTATTTTTGAAAGGTATATAAAAAACATACTGTGACACCTGTAGAATCATACTGCAAAGCCAAAAATAAGAACAATTGCCCACGTCGATTTTTATTAGGATTTTAAAGTTTATTTTTTACTATGGATTCAATAAATTTTACTGAATCATGATGTTTCTTTCCTTTGTGGGTAAAATACTCAGCTTTTAGAGTGTCTTGCGTCATAAATATTGTATGCTAGTATACAGTAAAGTTACATGTTTTGATTTTATCAATCAAAACTAATTAAAAATTAATTCTTTATAATATATCAATGAATTAACATAAAAATGTTTCATGTCTATAAACAAGTCCTAAAAATTTAAGTATGTCCTTAAACAGTATTATCTATTTATGCAGTTTTGCAACAAATTTACTTACAATATTGTTTGTACTGATGCATTAATATTCTGCTAATTCAGTTCTGACAATCTACAAGTGTTAATGTTCGTTTGTCCTTCCATTTCAGAGCTTCGCTTTTATGGATGTTGTCATCCTTGTTTAATTTTATTTAAAAGGGGGCCATTTATAAGTTTATTTTATTATATCCATTTGTTTTATCTGATACTTTCCAAAATATGTTTTATTAAGACTTTATCAATAAAAAGTAAATTTTTTGTAACTAGACCAAATATAATTAAGAATTAGAACCATAAATCTAAATACAAAACTAAAAATATCCTTGAGACATTCTATTCTGCAACCTTTTTTATTCATAAACATTTTTAATCAAGTTAATTTGTTTATACCTAGTGTATATAACTGTGTAGGTACGTCGTATACAAGCACTTTAAATTTTAAACTGACAAATTTTTTAGATTTTAAAAAGTTAATCTAATGGATTTTATTTTTATTTATTATTTTGTTGTAATTAAATCAGGGTAGCCCCTTTCGTGACAACACCCCTTAAGGGGAGTTTCTTTGTATTTTCACAGTAGCTTTTCTCCTATTTCTAGCCCCAAGCAATTTTGAAAATACGACGAATCGCCACTTAAGGGGCGTTGCCATGAATGGGACTATACCCATAAATCATTTTTAATTCAATTGTTTTATATTTATATATGTATTATTTAAGTAGAATTTGTTGTTATTTTAATAATTTTTAATACAATTGTTTTAACTGATTCTTGTTTATTATTTATTACGATTTAGAAACCATAGAATCCGTACGTCCATTTATAATATGCTGATACACATATAGTAATCTGCGCTAATATCCAATAAAAAGTAGTAAGCTTTGTTCATATATAGCTTAAGAATTTGGTTACCGATCCGATTAAGTTCTACATTTTAGGGAAGATGCATAAAGGTTCTAAAATCCTTTTAGACCGTTTTCATCATTAAAATCTGAAGATGGTTTTATGCTATTTTTCTACGCTAAATTCTAAAACTAATATTCTTTAGTAAATGAATTGCTACCAAGTTCTTTATCTTGATAATCAGAGGCTTTTAGTAAAGTAGCGTTTGGGGGATGGTGCATTTTAAATTAAAATTAATTAAAAAATGAAAAAAATTCCAATAAAAGTTGCACTATCAGAAATACTCGTTTTATCTGGAATTATCTGGTTTTTCAACCTTACAGTGTCACAACTATAAAATTGAATTAATTGCCCATTGTCCCCTCCCTTCCTCCCTGCCTAAGGCCTGTGCTAAAAAAAACTGACATTATTCTTTAGGATTTTTATTTTAGTAATCGTGGGAAATGTCTGTAATACAATGCTATACATGACTTTTTCAGTATGGCTTAGAACAGGTTCTTATCCAGCGGATATAAATTGGTTTGGAAGCCATACTGGAATAGTTATTTATCACATCGTATTATAGACAGCTGTCCGCAGATATTAAAATAAAAATACAAGAGTTAAAAACTTAAAAACGAAGTGAAAAACGTTATTCTATATCCATTATATTTATCGGTTGCAAAGCTGTACTGAAAAAATAAAAGATCCCTCATTCATTGAAATATTTACAAGGTAGAACATGTTGTATAGTTAGGTTGCTAATATGGACCTCATTTATTTGTAAGTGGTAAGGGGTTGGGGGCAGACCCACAGGGCAGGATTTATGCTAGTTTTCATTTAGTAGGTTTAAATTTCGGATCAATTATTTTTTTCCTGTAACAAAATTTACATTAACTTTTCGTGCAAAAATAAACCACTAAAAATAAAGAAAGGAGTCTGAAATTTTTTGTGTAGATTCTTTAGACAAATGAGAATCGCAGTTCTTTTATGCTTCATGATCCATTTTTATGTTTAAATCCCTTTAATTATGCAAACTTTGTCCGTAGGTACTACATTTAAAAAAGTCTTTTTTTTATACTATTAAATAAAAAATGTTGATTGTCTTTCAGTGTCGTTAATTCGTTGGCCTTTCAATGTAGATCGATGACATTTTAAACATAGCTAGTTAAAGTAATTGGTAGTCTCTAAATAAAATTTCATTAATATCACATGAATACAAATAAACTTATTACAATCATAAAAAACGACACTAAAAACCATAAACCCCAAATGAATATAAAAAAATATTTTTAAAATAAATTATTTAAGACTGTTCACGTTATCATCAGCTAAGGGGTTAATATGAGCCCACTTATTGAAACCATTTTTAAGATTTTTCATGAAAGCAAAAGTGTTCCCCATTTTCGGGCCATAAAGGGGGAGAGGGAAATGGTCACAAACCGGTTTCAAGATATCCAAGAATCCATAGAATTTCTTTATACACAACCGGTCAAATAAGCAGAGGGTCGGGGGAGGGGGTAAGTGGAAGCCTCTTCCTCTATTGGCCGGTTAGACTTGAGCAATACATTTCATTCAAAAATAAAGGGTGGAGCATCGCATGAGAGGGGATGACTTTTCCTCCTGGTTGAAAGGATGAAAGGGAAGGGGGATTCCCATTACATGCCTGATGTACAGAGTTAGGCACCTGACTGGCTTGAATTTAAACATAAGTCTTTAATAAGACCAAACAAGAGTTGGATTAAAAAATTTTTAAAAAATGTGAATTTGTTGTGCTAGTGGTAAAAAATCTGAATTTAAAATTTTTTTACACAATGTTAAAATACTTATTATCTTAAAGTAATATTTTTAGTAAGTTGAAGGATAGAATAAGGTATTTTGTAATGAGAATATTCACATTAAGCCAAATTATGTCAAAATTTAACCCCCCCCCCCCCCCCTTTGGTTTGCTAAAATCAGGCATTCCCGGAACTTCCTTTGGGGTGTTTTTTTCTGACCATGGTCCCGTTTTAGCGTTTTAGCGGTCTTGGGCATATGATATCTTAATTGATTCAGATATTTTATAACCGGTTTATGCCCATTTCCCTTTTCCCCTTAATGGGCTGAAAATTGGGAACACTTTTGGTTTCTTTAAAAATCTTAAAAATGGTTGGAAGTCGTAAAGTGTATTTAGGCAGGAACAACAGTATCAGCATAAAATATTTTATTTCAGAACTTAGAACTATGGGTAAAAATTCATGGACAAACAAATTAAAGGAGTTGAAAAGAAGAGAGGAAGAAGGAAACTTACTCTTTATGGTATGTTAGGATTAAAGGAGGGGGGGGGGGGGTGGGTTAATGCAACCATCTCGTAATCAATGATTGAATAACACTTAGAATTCGAATTTTGATCTTAAATTTTGCATGAATAATCCTTGGTAGGTCTATTTTCCCTAATTCGAACAAAAAGAACACATATTACTTTTTTTTGGCTCAAAAATCTTATTTAAGTTCTAGCCGGTTGCTGTTGGTACTAGAAACTTAAAAAATGGCTATTGCTATCATTTTACATGAATTAAACAAAAAAATATGTTTTTAAAAGTTGATTCCTACGTAATTAATGATGAATTTGCCCTGAAAATAGGCAAAACGCGGGTAAATGGCTGAGCCGCCAGCCGTTACTTTTCCAACTTTTTGTTCGATTTAGGGAAAATAGACCTACCAAGGATTACCCATGAAAAATTTCAGTTCAATTTAATCACTGATTACGAGATGGTTGCATTAAACCCCCCCCCCCCCCTTAAACTTTTTAAAAATCTTCCAAGATAATAGCCTTAACTTATGTTCAAACATATTAATAATTTTAAAATAATACTTATGAACAGTGACATGCTAACTGATTGAGTGAGGATCACTGTTTTGGCTGCATTTCACCATATCATTAATGTTAATTACCTATCTAGGACCGCGGACGGCAGTCTGGCAGCAGTTCTCATGACCAGCAGCCGTCGACCAGTCCCAGAGATTCCACTGGACCTCCCCCTAATCAGCATGACAGGAATGGGTTTTCATACATTTGATTTAATGATTCAACAATAATCTGTGAATTATGATTTCTTCAAATGTACCAAATTCTGTGTTTTAAAAATACCTATTGCTAACCCCTGCGGGGCAAATAGATTCAGTGCCCTAAAGAATTAGAAAAAAATTATTCGCCCCCTTCCCTTGCTTTCAATTTATTTCATACACAATAGTATGGGAGTATTTGAAGTAAACATTAAACAAGGCACTTTGAGATAAAAATTAAGCGACGTTTCTTTAATTATAGATAGGTATGATTTACACAAAATTTCTCATGAAATAAAAATGTTTGAAAATCACAAATGAATACAGGAACAGTCCCCGTAATAGCATGGCTACCAGCCCGCCCCCAGAAATGGGAGGACCCCCCACGGATGGCGGAATAATGAGTGGAGCCAACACCCCAAAACCACCTTCTACCCCTAACCAGGTAAAAAATCTCAATATGAAAATGTAAATCAAAACTACAGAGTAAAACACTAGAGGGGGAAGGGGTTAGATAACTGTTATGTGCCGACCTTCAATTGGGTCTTTAAAAATCAACCTATATTGTCGGGAATATTAACACAGCCAAGTAACAGAAAAAATAATTTGCTAGCAGACAAAAAGGTTCTTGGAAAAGGGGGGCAGGTAGTTATCTGTATACAATATACATCTATACTTATTATAATACTAATTAAAATAACTCTTCTATTATGTATAAAAAAATCTTAAAATTTTAATATTAATTTAGAATAAGGTATAAGAAAAGTATCTTAATGAGTTTTAAAGGTGAAATGCTTTTTAGCTCCTCACAAAAGCATTTTTAAGAAACTGCAATTTGTCATTTTTTCACATTTCTTGACTGTGATGCATTTGCAGTAAAAGAATCTTCTTTAATAACGTAGGTTATAGTAAAAAGAAAAAAAACTCCTTCTTATTTGACAAAAAAATCTCTAAAGACAAAAAAGTTATTGAAGTTTGATTTTTTTTTATTAAAGCATTTAATTACAAATTATGGATAAATTATGAAGTTATATCTTAACCTGTCAATCAAATTAAAGGATTATAGGAATTAATAAGGGGTGGGAATTTACGAACATGAGCAATTTTTTAGGTCATGTTTTTTAAGTATACAAAAAGAAAAACTGAATATTTGTTTTCAGTGAGAAAAGGGGGAAGGCGGATGTGCCACTTTTTGAAACCAAAACTAAAAGTCATCAAAGGAACTCAACTAAAAAAAGAGTTACAGGTCTGAGATTTTGCATGGCAGTTGCTTTATAGGGGTACAATATGGAACTGTGAAGAAACGGCGGCGCAACCGCCGAAAACCGCCGTTTCCCGCCAATTTTTTTTTTGCAATTTCTCGGCGGTTTTCGGCGGTTGCGCCGCCGTTTCTTCACTGTTCCATATTGTAACCCTATAAAGCAACTGCCATGCAAAATCTCAGACCTGTAACTCTTTTTTTAGTTGAGTTCCTTTGACTTTTAGTTTTGGTTTCAAAAAGTTGCACATCCGCCTCCCCCCAGTATTATAATTAAAACGTTTGCGGTCAATTAATGACGTATATAATTCAAATTACTTATGACAATTATCTTTATAATAATATATTATTAATCTTTTGAAATATACAAGTCTGAATTCCTTCTTAGATTTAAAGATTTGAAACTAATTGCCAGTAAAGTATTTTAAATGGGTTATTTAGGGACATAAAAGTATTTATGATGTTAAATACATATTTTAGAATAATAATACTGCTTTAATAACTTTATATAGGTAGTTTAGTCTTGCTTAAATAGTTTGTGATAATAATCTTCACTTTGCAAGAACACATATTTTTCACCTAGGATTTGGACACTGGAGTTCTGGGACAGGGAGGGCATGATACATCAGACCTTGATGTTCTAAATGAAGATATTTTTGAGAGTGCTGATGTGACGCCCCGCCATGTGCCTATGTACAGCAGCCTTCCCTCGCCTGGTGGCCCAATGCTTAACCAACCCATGGGCCTCCCCTCCTTGCATAGATCCAGCAGCAGTCAACCTGGCTGTTCTCCCCACCCAAGCATGCATGCGTCACCAGCTCCTGTGCCTCAATCCCCGCACCAAATGCAATCTCCTGCAAGTGTGCCGCCGTCCCCCGCTACCCACCAGTTTGCCACGCCGTCTCCTGCCCAGCCTCCTTCACCGGTGACGTATCTTCCTATGAAATCACCAGCCGCCTTCCCGCCGCCGCCGTCTCCAGTCAGCAACATGACACCCCAGCCATCTCCTGCCAACTTGCTTCCACCTCAATCCCCAGCCAGTAGTATACCACCTTCATCACCTCTAAACAAGCACTACTCTGTAAAATCTCCTGGAAGCGTGAGTGCCCCAAAATCTCCACGTGGCGGAAGTGTTCCCCATTCTGTGTTATCCCCTCAGTCTGTATCCCTGCCCCAAAACTCTGTTATACTTGCACCTTCAGGGCCGGGTGGTGGAGCTACTGTCCTGCCACCTGGCGCCTCTTTTGTACCTAGAAATGTAATTTCTGGAATGCAACCACTGCAATTTAGTTCTAGCGGCACTTTAGTTAATAGTGGGGGTCAGGTTTTTCAAATTCAACTACAACCTAATACTGGTGTAGGGCAAGCAATAGTTACCAATACCACTGCAGCTAAATATCATCCTCCACAAAGCACGTCACCTGTTAATTCTCAGACGGTTGGTGTGTCCGGAATCAGCCCCCAGGACAGGACAAGACTTACCAGTACCTTAAACTCGATGGTTACCACACAAAACCAGGCGCCTGTAACAAATGTATCTGCGGTCAAACTCAGCATTCCATAATTATTAATTCCAATGGTGTGCTCAGTAGTGTCCAGCCTGGAGGCACTCCAATTATAATGGGACAAATGGTGGCTCAGTCTGGAGGTGGGACAGCTGGCACTCCCATGATAATTCAACAGCAGGGTGGTGGTGGCCCTATGTTGTTGTTACGACCCAATGCTCCCTTACAAACAACGCCTACTTTAGTGCCAATAGCAGCTCAACCCGGCCAGTTTATTGTTCAACAAGGTGGCCAGCAAAAAGATATTGAGGAGGTTCCGCCGCCGCAAGTGATAACGTCACAGCCACCACCAACAACCACAGCTGCTCAGAAAACTTTCGATTTAGGTAATATTTTTTTTAAATTTTACAACATTTTTGGGATTAAAATCAGTGAGAGAGGGGACAATAGGCTGTTTAGTACACTTGTCCCCATAGTTATATAATAACGTTTTCTTATTCATTGGCGAAACAACTTTGGGGACCTAAGTAAATTTTGATTGGTTGGTTAACTAAGTTGAGTGTTCAGCCACTAACTTTAATCTAAAGAAAGGGTAACGTTGTGAATAATCATTGGGGATGAACATCAATTTATCGGCCATTGTCATTATCCCTTTAGATACCTGGATTTAAAAAAAAAGACTTCTATCTTATTTATATCTTCAACTTCAAATATTAGATAATTTGTGGTTCTTTAACAAATCTAAAAGATGGGGTAGGATTTGTCTTTTAAGTTTATTTACAAACATGTATTTTTGTTTCTAGTGAATTTTTTGAACAAATCAAATGATTAAGTTGTAAAAAAATTCCTTATTTAATAATTAAGGTTTGCTCTAAATCTACTGGACTAGGTATATTTTATTTTGTTTAGGTGCATTGATGAAGGATGCTGGACTGGACATTGACGACTTTGATTCATTTAGCATGGATCAAGGCTCAGGCGGGGGCTCCCAAATGGATCTGGGATTCAGCACCTCCCACACTATAAGCCAATCAGATGATTCTAACTTGCCAATTTTTTCACAGAGTAACTCATATGATATGATTCAACAGGATAATAGTATGAACAGCCAACAAATTGTTACAAGCTCAAACAGTCAACTGCAGTTTAGTCAACAGCAGCCCATGCAAATGTCAACCCAAAATTCTGGCCAAATTATTAGTATTGGACATGATAGTAGTTTTCTTGCGTCAGGTCAGCAACAAAGTCACCAGCAACAACAATCGGGTCAACTTCTTGGCAACCAGTCAATACAAATTATCGCTGACAATGGAAGTCAAATGTTGACAACAAACACCACCGGCCTGGCATACAGCATGCAGGCGGGTGCATTTATTCAGGGTGGATCTCAAATTTCAAGCATACCTGTTTCTTTACCAGAACTTGGCGGCCAGATTGTCAGCCAAGCATCCTCAGTACAAAGTAACCTGTTACACCATGACAGCCAAATGACCAATGTTAACGCTATGATGACAAGTGGTGGTCAACATGTTGTGGTCACCTCGTCAACTGGTCCCCCCACTCACCAAATGATCTCCCAGCAGCTAGGCATTACTCTCACAGCTAACAATGGGCCGCAGGGTATTACCCTAACGCCAAGCGGTGGACAGCTTATCCAGGGAAGTGGTGGTATAGCAACTGCTACTTTGTCAACTTCTGCATTTCCGCCAGGCTCTTCGTTTCAACTAATGAGGGTAAGTGTACCTAGTTTTTTCATTTTTTTGTTATTTCTTAAAAAGAGGGGAGGCGGATGTGTCACTTTTTGAAACCAAAACTAAAAGTTAAAGGAACTCAACTAAAAAAAAAAAGAGTTACAGGTCTGAGATTTTGCATGGCAGTTGCTTTGATAGGGTTACAATATAAAACAGTGAAGAAACGGCGACGCAACCGCCGAAAACCGCCGAGAAATTGCAAAAAAAAAATTCGGCGGGAAACGGCGGTTTTCGGCGGTTGCGCCGCCGTTTCTTCACAGTTCCATATTGTACCCCTATAAAGCAACTGCCATGCAAAATCTCAGACCTGTAACTCTTTTTTTTAGTTGAGTTCCTTTGTTGACTTTTAGTTTTGGTTTCAAAAAGTGGCACATCCGCCTCCCCCCTTTTAAATGAAATTTTTAGTGTAATTGGTAGAAAATTGTATTGGCCTCGTTAATATGTTGTTTTCAAGTAAATAAATTTTTAAAAACAAACCTTAAGGCACAAAATTCTACCAGAAAAAAGCCTCATACGCATCTTTTGAAATATTTATGCTTTAAAATGCGCCGTTATTTTCAGAGATATTAAAAAACACCTGTAACAATTTCGATGCATATTTTTATAGAGAATATTGACATATAATTATTTTTTTTGTACTCCTAATGGTTGTTTCCCAAATTTGGAAAACGCAGTTTATATTGAAACGCCCTGTATATAAATATATTATTCTATATTGTGAAACAAAGCACTTTTGTCTTATCCCTTCAGATCCCTGCGTCTAACTAACTCTGTATCTAGGCTGGTGGTCAGCCAGGCATACCGCCACACGTGGTCGTGTCCATGGCCAACATGGTAATGACATCCATGAGGTCAGGTCACCAGCAGCCCAGGCCGATGCGACCAAACAGCAATGATGGCGGTATCCAACAGACCATCAGAGCCGATGTAAGTTTAAATAAATAGATTCAACAACACCCGCAGAAAATGCCTCTAGTTTACCTATAGTACAACAACAAACAGGTTATTTTTTACTTCCTAAATTTTAAATATCAGTCATATGAAATCAAGCTTTACACATAGCGTTATTAATAGATTAAAGGTTTTTAAAGAAATTTTGAGGGCTTGGCTCATCGTGCTGCTGACAAGTAAACAACATTTTACCATTAGAATCTCCCCCCCCCCCCATACGTTATAGACACTAGTTTAACAAGTAGTTGCCGAATGGTAATAGAAATATGTTCAAGTAGTTTCCCTGTCAACTAACGCACGACTAACCTGTAATTAAGGTAGTTAGTTTTTTTTTGTCTGAAGCTAAAGATCTTGTTAATTGCTGGTCCTAATTTGATGTAATTTAAGTGGATATCTTAGAGTGGTTTTAAGCTATTTCCCTTACCTTCTTCTAGAAACTAGGGGCGACGTATAAAATAAGGTTGCATTTTATTATTATTAACTAAGTTGTATTTATATGATCAGGTCTTGCAGTACCTGTATGAACCCAACCAAATTTTAAAATTTTCTTGCGAATTTGAATTTTAGGCGAATCTCAATGGTCCACTCTCGGTGATTCCCAGGAAATTTGGGGTACAAACGAAGAGACTCCATTGTGGGACAGTAATCCTGACACATGGGACCATGACAGTGCTACTAGACTGGCACAAAAATTATTACAGGTTTATATATTTTATTTTTATAAGGTAAATTAAGTGTAAACTAGTGTTAAGGAAATATCCCCTTTATATTAATAAATATGTAATAGTTCTATGAAAAGTGTGCGGTTTATTTAGCCACTTAAATACCTATTCTAATATTTATTTTGGGGTTTCCGTTCAGTTAACTTATGTTACTTTTTAGGTTCAGCATATGGATACAGCTAGTTACGCCAGTGGAGTTGATAATGAATCTAAAGATGTAAGTTTAATTAACGAAGCTTTCAATAAAATCTTTGTTTATTCCTAATTTATTACTTTGCCACCACAAGAAACTTATGTATTTTAAAATCCGTCGTTTAGCTGGTCTAAAATTGTTATTTTAATTTAGGGAAGTCAAATGATCTCACAGGATGGAAAGCCTGGCCAGATTATATCCCCAAATCCCAGGTATAGACACAATTTATTAATCATTATAAGGGGGGGGGGGCGGATGTGCCACATTTTGAAACCAAAACTAAAAGTCAAAGGAACTCAAATAAAAAAAAGAGTTACAGGTCTGAGATTTTGCATGGCAGTTGCTTTATAAGGTTACAATATGGAACAGTGAAGAAACGGCGGCGCAACCGCCGAAAAATTCGGCGGGAAACGGCGGTTTTTGGCGGTTGCGCCGCCGTTTCTTCACAGTTCCATATTGTACCCCTATAAAGCAACTGCCATGCAAAATCTCAGACCTGTAACTCTTTTTTTAGTTGAGTTCCTTTGTTGACTTTTAGTTTTGGTTTCAAAAAGTGGCACATCCGCCCCCCCCCCCCCTTTGTATTACTTCCATAGGTAGTATTTCGAGATTATTTTTATTCACTTTTACATATTTTTTGTCTTTAAGGTTTAAGACAGAGTTTTGTCGCAACTTTAGAGAGAAGGGTGAATGCATTTATGGAAATCAGTGCCAGTTCGCTCATGGCAAAGCAAAATTAAGGGTAAGATATTAAATAAAAATTTTAAATATCCAATATCGAAAGGGCTAAAAAAGAAGTTTAAATCCGGTTTAAAACAGTTAAGTTTTTTATTTTAGTATCCGCAGAAAGCTGTATAAAATACGTAAATTACTTTCAGCATGATATGATCCGCCACAACAAGTACAAGACAAAGCTGTGCCAGAAATATTGGATCAAGGGATGGTGTGCTTATGGCACAAGGTACTTTCCATGTTTATGCAACCTGTCTATTAGTTTAATAAGTCAAGAGGGGGTCATTGGACTGTTATAATTTTTACACTAGTCTCCTAAAAATTTTTTATTAAGTTTTCTTATTGGTTAGTTTTGGAGTAACATTTACTTAAATTTTGATTAGGTAGTTTGTTCATAAAGATTAATGTCAAAATGTTTGAAACAATAATTGTTACCTACAGAACGGTAGTCATTGGGGATGTACATCAATTTATCATTCATTGTCTTATCCCTTTAGATCCCTGATTATTAGTACAGGGATTTACCTTTATTACATCAAACATAATCTTAACTTTTACAGAATTTATCCAAAGGATTCATTATTCAAAGAGTTAAAAAATTTAAAATTATGTATTTTGTTTGAAATCTCACAAACTTTAATTGTTCAGATGCAACTTCATTCACCAGGAAGAGGAGCAACACATTGCAGAGAAGACAAGAGTTGGAGAACATCAATCTGGATTCAGGTGAGTTTTTACACCTTGGTTTAAAGCTATTTTTCCTGTGCGAAAAGAAAATATTATTTCATTATTTCTAACAAAGACTAGTTTTCTATTACTAGACTTAATTATTAACGAATGTTAAAATTTTGAATAAAAATTGTTATTGTTTAGACCTTTGATGCCAACGAAATCTCTGCGGAAATCCAGCGAATCCAGTGCTGATTCTGGTGTTGATGTAAACGATGTTTACAACAGGGCTTTAGGTACGTAAATTTAAATTAAAACACATTTTTTTATATTGTAAAAAGCAGGTATACAATTTGGATATGATAATTGATCTTTGTTCTATTGACTGCCACCCTCCCACCCAAATTTTCTTAGATTAATATTAATATACCTTATTCCTGATTTAAATCTAGTAATATTTTACTACTCGTTAAAGTCCAGCTTAAACACGTTCCGTTAAATTTAGGTCAGTCTGAACCGTACGAGGTGACCTCCATGTTCAACAAGACAATCAACATGCCAGATCTGGACATCATCAACACCAAGAGAATGAAGCTAGACATAAGTAAGCTTAGTTTTGGTCCCAAGATCTATTTGTATAGAGCAATTTCTAGGACGTTAATATTAGGGTTGGGCCGGATATCCGGTTATCCGGCCAAATTACCGGATAACCGGCCAAATTACTAGATACTACAGTAGCAAAAAAAATTTCTTAAGAAATCTTATACAAATTTACATAAAGTTAAACTTGTTCAGAAAAAAAGTTCTTCTAGCTTCAATAATAAGAAAATTATAGCCATTTAAAATTTTTAAAAGCAGAGATTTTTGGTGTAAAGTATTAAAAATTATAGAACCGGATATCCGGCCGGATAGTTTCAATATCCGGTATCCGGCCGGATATTGAAAATGGCCGGATATCCGGCCACACCGGATATCCGGCCACACCGGATATCCGGCCCAACCCTAGTTAATATTATAGGGCATAATTTTTAAGTTAAAAGCGTCTTATTTTAGGACAGAAAAAAATGTCAGGGAAGACAGTTAATAACTTAATTTATTAGTTTGTTGAAACTTCACTGATTAGGACATTTTTAATTTTTATTACTTAAAAAATATTGAATGCATGTATTTTATTTTCATAAATGTACACACACGAATGTTTTGTGCTTCGCCACTGGAGGATGTTGTCACCCTAGTTAATTATTAATGATCAAATATTACTTAAGGTACATACAAGAATGATGTTGTTAATACAAGTTTTCAAAATCTGAATGGCAATCAATGGAATCAAATTAAGGTGAATATTTATTGTTGTGATAAAGAGTTTATCTGTAATGTTTAGTTTCCTTCATTCTTCTTATTTAATATTTGTATAAAATTCAATCTGTTTTTATATAACTAAAGGTTTAAAATCCAGCGAAAATAAGCTCATTATAGTTGTTTTATTTTTAATTAGTCGTTGTCTCCCCATTCATTTTTTAGCAGAGATAATAAAACATAAATGTACAACAAATACTTCTTCCCGAAGGTGAGATTGACTTCGCCACATAATTTTAGGGATAATAAAATTAGATTGGAGATTTTTAGGATTTATTTGATCTTGGGAGGGTAGACGTGACCTTTTATTAATAGTTTAAAACCCTTCAGGGACCTAAAGAGAATATAAACACATACACACTCTTGCACTTTCATACCGAAAATGGCAGACCTTTTATTAGGATTACACTTTACAATCATCTTTATTATACATTGTTGTTTTTAGGTTAAAGATATTGAGAAGGATAGTGATATGTTCAATATGAACCTGGCTACTGAAATGAACAGAAATCTTTATCTCGACGTTGTCAAGGTAAACAAATTGATTTTTCTTGAGTCTGTGATCATCTCATCATAGCTATTATTTACCTATTTCTGTTCATGTGGCTTTGAGCGATTATGTTCTATTAGGTTATTTGGGTGTTACTTCTATACTTTATAGGTTGGGCTGTTTTATTTTCCTTTCAGTCCTCAAAATAGCTTTAAGCCCTATATTGACCAATGGAATTAAAATTCTTTGAAATTTTGAGATCTTTTACTTCAGCCATTCATAACGAATACATATTCCTGTAATGTTAAGTTGAATGGAAAACGCTTTAATTAAAAATATTAAAACGCTACCTTTTTGTTTATTCGTTGAAGTCGCTACTGGAAGTAGCTTGGCTCAAAAAATTTCTATCTGTTCTTTAAATACATTTCCTAGTTTGTTTTTATTTTCCTTCTTGAGATTTTTAAAACTAAAAGGGGGGGGGGGGGCGAAAGTGACACTTTTTGAAACCAAAACTAAAAGTCAACAAAGGAACTCCACTAAAAAAGGAGTTACAGGTCTGAGATTTTGCATGGCAGTTGCTTTATAGGGGTAAAATATGGAACTGTGAAGAAACGGCGGCGCAACCGCCGTTTCCCGCCTAATTTTTTTTGCCTTTTCTCGGCGGTTTTCGGCGGTTGCGACGCCGTTTCTTCACAGTTCCATATTGTACCCCTATAAAGCAACTGCCATGCAAAATGTCAGATCTGTAACTCTTTAATTAGTT